>NC_141689.1:831034706-832299785 GCF_964263255.1 Lissotriton vulgaris | reverse complement strand
CCCTACATGTCTCAAATAATTAGGTGTTCAAATGTTCCGTAACCAGCAAGCTCTACTAGATGGTAATTTTGGGGCAGCCGTTGGAGCTCTTCATACCAGTATAAAGTTTTCCATTGCCTGTGGCTGGTTGAATAGCGGTGGCTAAGATGGTGGGGCACTTGAGATTGCTTTACTTCTTCTACACACTGCTGCTGTTGGTACCTCGCCAGCTGTTCCAGGACCTGTAATCCTTACTTTTGAAATTGATCTGGGGGACAGGTAGGCATAGGGTGGTGCTTACTAAATTAAAGTGCCCTTTGGCGGAGGTTGGGTTGGCTGCACCTGACCTTGAGTCTTATTTCTTGGTGGCTCAGCTGCAATGGTTTAACCAGTAGATTTACTGTAGGATGAATCCAAACTCGGGTGTCACTGGCTCACCGCCTAATTTGCAGAACTTATTGCAGCCTCTCATGAGCTCCTATTGTTACAGCAGTGCTGTCAGCGTTGCCTACATTGGACCCGCATCCCATTGCCCTATTCGCCTGATCTGCCAGTAACGGTGTGTAGGATGGTGGCTTGCATAGGAGCATTGGGGGGATAGCGAGTTAGACTGACTACGGGGTAAATCGCATTGGGGATTTGTACCGGGATGGATTACTGCTCGTGTTTGAAGACTGCTGAAGAATTTGCCATTGTGGCAAATTCTGGTTGCACCGGGTGTTAATATGGAAAACGGTTGTGTTAAGATCGAAAACGATGCATTCATTCATGAAAACAAAATCATGTCCCAATTTAAAAAATCACCCGTCATGAACTCCACATCAACCTCAACTCGCAAATACATAGTCAGGCAAGCTCTGAGACCCAGACCTAGGGTTACTGGTTTATAGGTCACAGGTGGGATGGCACATAGCTGGCAGATAACCGCACAAATAAGGAAATCCTAGATCAGTTCCACAGACAGGCACAGTGACAATACAAAAGTCAAGAGAAAATGACCCCAATAAAGCACACAAGGCCGGAGGGGGTTCGCATGCTCCTAAAACACTATGAAAGTCAGATGCCATATGAGTTAGGAACATATAACTAATTAGAACACAGCTACCCACTGGCCACATTGTAGTGTAGTTCCTAATAGGCTCTGCGCATTGGAATAACATAAATGATAGTTTAGACGTAGGACTGAAGTCAACTAGGTCTCTATTGAATATGTTAGACTTAATTTGTGAATGCCAGCTAGCTCAGAGGTCACTAGAAACTTTCTCGAACAAGCAGCTTTTGACCGCCATAAGTGTGGCAGGGTATGCTCACACGTGAGTCCCTTGCTCACTTTACCACTGGATTCGAGCAAGCTTGGCTGAAGACGGCTGGAATGCCAGGAACCGGTCCTCCAAAGCTTGTTTCCGGTCCAGGGAAGACATGGCTTGGCAGTTCGGGCTGGACTGTTCCCATGAGGCACAGGGTCAGACTGATTTGCATATAGCCATGTCTGAACTGGGGTGGCAGAGTGGGCTAAAGAACTGTGATGGATTAAACCTAGATCTTTTGACTGGGTGTGAGTGTTTGATTGATTCAGATGCTCCGTCCATCACCACCCCCTTTTGTACCACTTTTGGCCGCCATAAGTGTGGCAGGGTATGCTCAGACGTGAGTCCCTTGCTCACTTTGCCACTGGATTCAAGCAAGCCGGGCTGAAGACGGCTGGAATGACAGAAACCGGTCCTCGGAAGCTTGTTTCCGGTCCAGGGAAGACATGGCTTGACAGTTCGGGCTGGACTTTTCCCATGAGGCACAGGGTTAGACTGATTTGCATATAGCCATGTCTGAACTGGGGTGGCAGAGTGGGCTAAAGAACGGTGATGGATTAAAACCAGATCTTTTGGCTGGGTGTGAGTGTTTGATTGATTTAGATGCTCCGTCCATCACCACCCTCTTTTGTACCATGTTGTAACATTAGCATATCCTGTTCTATTATATCAATAGCAGATGATACAATGCTGTCCAAAGAATAAATTCTGGAGGACAGAGTTGTTAACCCATTGTCCACTACAAACAGTGATTTTTCCAAATGAATACAATCAATTTCTCATATTTTTTCAGCAGTTTCAATTTGCTTCACTTTCCAAGCTTCGTTGTAAGCAGCATATATACCGGCGTATATGAAACGTTTTTGATGCTGTTTGCGAGGTCCCAATAAGAAATCCCGCAAGTCAGCACCTTCTTTAATTAAGGTTAAGTGTTGCTTAATTTCAGGTAGTGTGGATTTCTGTAGCCACTCGAGGCATAGTTTTCCTACACTGTATGTTGTTATTATCCCTGGATGTTGTCTCTGGGAATATCTTGGGTCTGGCCTGTTCTGTTTGAACCCCTGTGTTTTGTCCAGGAATCTATCTTGACAGTTATTAGTGTCTGTGGACCAGATCAACCATTTTTTCCAATCAGGATTAGTTCTGTTTTGGTGTAAAATATGGGACACGGCTAACTCCTCATCTGTAGTGCTATTTCTATCAGACATAGGCTTTGGTATAGTACCAAACAAAAGTTCATACGGAGTGATTCCACCCAGAGAATTTCTTGGCAGATTATTTAGACTATGTTGGACACTTATTAGATGTTTGACAAACCCATCACCCGAACGTAATACCCTTGCTGTTATAGATTGCTTTATGTCATGTTTTTTCTCTCCACTACCGCATTACCCTCAGGGTGGAAGGGACTAGAGTACCGCAATACAACACCCAAGCTGGCCATGGCCTCCTTGTAAGCCCGAGAGCTAAACGCAGGACCCTGGTCAGAATGTAGAGTGCCGATTGCGTATGTGCCGATAAAGACTCGCAAATCTTTTATAACAGTTCTGGCGTCAGCCGAGCGCTGGGGCCACATCCAAATGAATCTTGTCCTAGTAGTTGCGGGGCCGCATCCGTCCGTAGGGACACCTGCGTGTAGACAGTCTAATGCTATCTAACAGAGGTTTCTGGGCTGGACTGACTGTGCTATTGTCAGTCCCGTGGTCGGGTTCATGACTGTGATCTCTGTTGCAGTTTTGACAATCCATTGCAAAGTTATAAATTTGCACGCTCATTCCCGGCCACCAGTACTTCGTTTGTAATTCTATTAGGGAAGTTAAAATCCCTTGGTGCTTCAGACCCTCTCCCATGTGTGCTTCTTGAACTAAGTAAGCCCTCCGTTTCCCGTTTGGAATTACTCTGTCCCCCACTCCACGCATTTGAGCAAAAGGAACAGTTTGCATCAATTATGTATGTATTTCTGAGTGGATAATTTAGAGGTAACGCAGCATAATTACCTCTCATTGAGGCTTTTACTGCTAGTAGCGTTTCACCGTCTATTCTTTTTTAGAACGCTTAATTGTAGCTACGGAAGCCGTGTGGACAGCTGCCTTATCGGCTTCATCAGCCAATGAATTCCCTGCAACGTGAACGCCATCACGTTGATGACTCAGTGTATGGATCACATGAGTCTTTCGTAGTTCTTTCTGTAAAAGAACTACTTGTTCCCAAAGCATTTTATGCTTTATTGTGCTACCTTTCGCATCTTTGAAACCGTTTTGAACCCAGTTCTGCAAGTATTCATTGTAAGACTGGACGCAGTAATACGAATCGCACACTATTAGTGTCGGCAATTCGCAATCTGTATTCTCAAGCGCCATCTTGAAAGCCTGTAGTTCAGTTCACTGAGCTGTACAGTCTCCGAGTGATTGAGTTTTTGTGACAATAGGTCTGAATCTACCTTCGCGCCAGCGACCTTTAACAATCGCGCACGCAGCACTATAGGCTTGTTTACCCCCAATTGCGGGCTGTGCTGATCCGTCTCTATATATTATACAGCCGTAATGTTCAAGAGGCAGAATTTCCGTCGGCAGAGGACATTCGTACTCGTATTGGAGAAATTCTTGTGTTTTCAAGCTAGGGTCAAAAACGTATTCAACATCTGTTGCAGCAAGAGAATTAACCCATTGTATCCATCTTGGATGTAAAGCTTTAGCATTTGGAATGCTCGCTCTTGTCACTGCCTCTAAGGCAGGTACAGGTGTAACGCCAGATATGCGTTTTCCCTGTGCAAGGGCTCTTTCTTTTGCTATAGCAGTTTGAACCGCTGTCAGAATTGTCTCAGTTGAAGTGAATTTTATTTCAGCTTGTGTGTACAAGTGTGATTTGTAAGCTATTGGTACCGTTTCACCTTCGTTATAGGTCAGGTTGTGAATCCGCATCTTCCTGGGATGACTCGGATTACAAGGTTGCGTACGGTTACACGTGTTTGCAGCTTTGTTTTAGCTAACATGTCTGTTTGTATTGAACGTAAAATTTCTGTGTGTTTCCGAGTCCAATTAGTTTGTTTGAAATCAGCTTTTATTAATTCGTAGAGAGGTTTATCCCTCTCTGCGTAATTCAGAACGTAAGTTCTTCCAAAAGTCAGGAAACCTAGAATTGATTGTAAGTTTTTCCGCGTTTTTGGTGCTTGGAGCAGCGCACATTTCTCTAAGAAATTGGCTGCTAGGCTTTGTCCTTCACTTGATAACTAATATCCTAGAAATAGGACAGTGAGGTGGGCAATCTGTGATTTTTTATAGTTGAATTTGTACCCTTCAGATGCGAACCCAAGTATAATGGTGTTCACTCTTTTCAAGTGCCTGTCCAAATCATCGTCTGTTAGATAGATATCATCGACATAAGATAATGCCTCATCATCATAGATTTGTAGTAACTCTGTTACTCTGGCTGAAAATAATCCTGGACTATTCTTGAATCCCTGAGGGAGACGGCAAAATTGCCTCTGGGCCCCCATACTTGAGAAAGCGGTCAAATACCTGCTTTCTGGTGCTATGTTTGGACAGAAGAAACCATTTGAAATATCTAATGTTGTTTTATATTTTTTGCGCACAATGTTATTCATCAGTGCTAAACTGTGTGAATATTGTACTGCAAATGTTTTGCAACAAGAGTTTAAATGTCTGTAGTCCAATACTAGACTATATGAATTGTCTGGAGACAGGAAACAAAGGATTGTTCATTTGTGAGGTGCATGTTTCAATCACCCCCTGGTACTCAAGTTGATCCAAGATCTCCCTGACTTGTTTTTTAGCTTCTTGCTTAACAGGATACTGCCTTTGTGCAGTAGGATACATTTTTTAACTCGATTTTATGGTGAGGGGATTCCTCATCCCATCCTACATGATTTTTATATAACGCAGGGGCTTGGGCCACTGCTCATTTTCTTGCATATGTGTATTTTTGATGAATTGGAATATGATTTGAGAAGGCAGGCATAATCATTACTTCGCCATGTGGGCACTCCCTAACAAATTTTGGTGGCCAGTCTTTCTCATCTAGAAGAATATCATAGCCTTTAGATAGCTTCTCCCAAAGGAGCGTTCTTATTTTTCTAGTTATGCCCCCTTCTATACGCAATGTTATTTCATATAATTTATGGGGTACACTAACTCTGGTGTCTGCAGTTTCCACCTGAATGTACTCATTCGTGTCCACTGTCTCCAGAAGATTCATCAGGATCTTGCAAGCTATGGTCACTTCTGCTGCGCTGTCTAGCATTGTTTGGACCCACTCCCCGTTCTTGAGTTGTGTCCTCAGGATCCTCGGCATGTTTTATCTTTATGCTTGCTGCCTTCTTTTTGGGAAATTGAGATTTTTTACTTTGGTGAGCGGGTTCCTTGTCTTTAGACTTGACGTGCTCTTCTTTATATTCTGACCGTCCTCTTCTTTCCGATTTCTGCGAGGGAGTCTGAAAAGATCGAGAGGGACGTGTATCAATATCTTGATATCTGTCAGATTTTTCAAATTATCCCTATTTTTGAGGTTATATCTTTTCTCAGAGGGCTCCCGTTGTGGAGACCTACCCCCCCGTTCTGGAGATCTATCTCTCCGTGGGGAGACCTTCCTCTGGACTGAAACTGTTTTTCTCTGGGAGTGGTCTGTTTATTACCCTCCCACCTCTTTTTAGGAGTAATTAAATTATTTTTAATGAAAGTCTTTTCAGGATTTTCTGTTAGTTGTGGTTTTAGTGGTTTCCCACCCAAACTATCTCTACCTAATTCTTCATAGGATTTTTCAATTATTCTGGCAAGTTCAAAAGGCTGGTCTGCTATTTCTGTTTCTTTTAATTTTTGGTGGATCGCCACAGATGCTGCTTCTCCTTTTATGTTGGCTAGTAGTATAGCCGAAACTTGCTTAAAGTCTTTCAGTAATTTCATACCTAGATTTAAAGCAGGCTCTGGACCATTTTCATTTTTAATCTGTCTTAGTACGTCTGTTATAACCGCCGTAGATGGAACACCATGTGTTTTTTTGTGTAGATTGAAGCAAAGACTGTTCCCCAAGTGTCACAGTCCTCCACATGTGGTGCGATCCCCATTGGCAAACAGATTGTCAGAATTCTGTGTTTTTCATGAGGTGTACTATCAGGGAATACTGCCTCTATTTGAGTAATCTTTTGAGCCAGCCAGAATGGAATTTGTTCCCGTTTTGCGGGTAATTTACCAATGACTGATTGTATGGTCTGTGGTGTAATTTTATTTGTGTTCCCCTGGTGAGGGGTGTGCTGTGGAATTTCTATAGCAGGTTGGACTGTTAAAGTCTGCATGACATATTGGACCAATTGTCTATGTATTTTAATTAATTGTTTTAATTGAACTGACAGTTCTCTGTCTGACATTTCTTCAATGTCAGGATGTGGTGTATAGCTGGCTAGAACCGGCCATGGGGCTCCTGGTATACCTAGTGGACCGAGCCTGGTAATGTGAATTTGATGTTTTAGGGCTCCATTAAACCAGAGCTGATGCTCCTGGTAAGTTAGTGGAATTTCAATGTCCTCGAAAGGAACGTATTCCGGTGGAGGTTCCTCTGCTTTGTAGTAGTGGAGCTCGCGTGTCACAGCATTTGCTGCTGGAAAAGTTATCCATGAGTAGAATACCTCTATCTGCCGATATTCATGTGCCACTACCACAAATATGACTGTACCACCTCTTGATGGTACACCACTATTTATTAGTCTGTAAGTTACACTCTTTCTTACATTTATCGGGATGATTATTGCATCATCTTTATTTTTATTAAACCCTGTAACGTCTAAACCCGGTTGATTCACATCTACTGCAGCTCCACCGGTTGCGTTGCTGTCACCATTAGTTGACATTGTTTAATGAAAGTTTGCAGAGCAAGTTTCAAGGAAACAAAGATTAGGTGCACAATATTTTGGAACACTGTATCCTTCAACGTTAAATAATCCAAAAAACTAATATAAAGGATTCTCGTCCTACTTAGTCCTGGCGGATACTAACCTTTTACCCACTCCAGACGTCTATTGGAGTTTTTACGGTAAAAGGGGTCTGTGTGAAAAGCACGACTGAGTTACTTTAGTATCTAGCGTTAAATTATCGCCTTACCAAACGTTGGGCGCCATGTAGTGTAGTTCCTATATTCCCAATAGGCTCTGCGCATTTGAATAACATAAACAATAGTTTAGACGTAGGACTGAAGTTGACTAGGTCTCTATTGAATATGTTAGACCTAATTTGTGAATGCCAGCTAGCTCAGAGGTCACTAGAAACTTTCTCGAATAAACAAAAAGGGATTCGTTTCTGACAACCATATAACATGACAACTTTGTTCCCCAAGAATAAGAAATATATCTTCAAAGTCGCGGAAACAATAGATGTCTATTTCACTCAGTCAATCGTGCATGCTTCGTTTCACCAGAAGTGCAGAGAAATAGAGAGACGGGCGTTTTCAATAAAAAGGTTATTTATTGAGCAGTCTTCTTTCTCATGCAAGAGAAGTGAATTGCTACAATCGTAATACTTGCTATGAAGTAAAGTGCGTACAGTAAAAAGAGTATTATGAAATGATACTGTAAAAGCATTTATATGGTTTCTAAGCCATAAGATACATAAAATAGAAAAAATACATACAATGTTAAATAATGACTAAAAGTACTCAACTGGTGCATCTAAATATGCCTACCCCGGTGTACCTAACCTAAGTCTAGTACAAGGGAAGAAGTGTGAGGTGCAGCGTGAGTTAAATAGTTTCTGCCAAGAATCTATCCAAGAATTCTCTAAGGGTCTAATCAGCTCCGTACCTTGGTTATAGAATGAAGGAGGTCTTGTATCTCTCTCTCAGGACTCGATCTCCCAGTAACCCGCAAGGGTAGCAGGGAAACACTGGAGCTGGATTTCTCGGCAGGAGAAAAGACAGCGTCTCTCTCAGTGCGTCAGCGGGAGGGTCGGCTTCCTTCGGCACTCGCATACAGCAGGGCGTCAGGCAAGTAGTTAGTTGATCTGCTCCAAAACCACCGTGTGTTTGCTAGGGCAGATGTTGGCATATTTATACCTGGAAGGTGCTGAGTTTGACGTAAGGGTGGACATAATAATGTCACTAAGAACTCAAAGTTCTTTACACGCTCCAGGAGTTCTGGGACAAATCAATACTGAAGCATGGGGAATTCCTGTACTGCTGAAGGCTGGCTGTCTTCAAGAACTCGTTGTACTCTAGGAGCTTAGTGGAAGTAGCCATGCCGTATTTGGACTGCATTGGCGGTGCCTAAATATGGTTATGATTCTTATGCCTATATAAGGATATGATAAGTTATACCTATATAAGGGCATGAATCGGGAAAATTACACTAGAGCCCTAGATACGTTACAACAACATTGTGTCCATGAAAAGTCACGGCCCATCTATAGTAACCATTTGACAATTAATTATAATAAATGTTTATTGTTTAGTTATTTAAAACCTTAACAATTTGTCGCATGAGTAAAAGTAAGCAGTACAATTTCTATATTTTCAAAAACTTAAAAGCTTTACATTCTCAATCGTTATAATAATTGATGGTCATATACTCCTAGTGGTGTTTGTAGCGTGCAGTATGCACATACTAAATTGTAAAGTGTAAGCGTTCTACCACTCAGTCAAGAGTTACTTTTCAGGCCTGATTATTTAAAGTTACAACCATTCTCCACTTAGGTATCATGAACCATAAAGTTTCTTGACATATCATAGATTTCTCCGTCTGCTTTTTGGCTAGAGTATCTGTTTTCAGTGCATGATCATGGTGATTGAGACATGTTATCAGTTCATTTGAGGATTAGACGGGTCCAGCCCTGCTATTACGGCCGCTCTGCATGTCCTTATTCTGCTGATGTTTGGCACTTTTCTTAATAAAGTGGCTTGTGCTGTGCAAAGTTTTGGGCATGTGCAAATTAGATGAATAAAGTCATCTTTGTTACTGCGGCAGAGTCGGCATAGTGTCGGCCCTTTGTGGATCCAGGATCGCTGATCTGCAATGAATGGTAGTTTTCCAAAGCAAAGAGCCATCAGTTTTCTTTTTTGGTAGATCAAAAATGTAATATTTAGATAAGGTGCTAGTGCAAGGATCATATAATTTTTGATTTTCATCCAGGTGTGCGTTTGCTCACTGAAGATGTTTTTGTCGACTAGCAAGGAGTGCAATTATGCAGTTTTGTATATGACCTGCTTGAAGATTGAATGAGTCAAGTTATTTTTCCAAAGCTTGCCCTCACAAGTTGTTGTTAGGGCTTTTTGGAGGTATTGAATGTGTGGTGATTTTTTCCCGGAGAGCTTTATTCAGTGTGGAGTTATTTGTATTCTGTTTCATTTTGTACCAAAGCTTTATTGTTGCATATATCCTCCCTATTGTTTTGTTTAATAGACCAAATTCAAGTCTCGCCTCTGCTGGGAAAGCTGAGTGATGGATCTGGAAAACCTTTTTGTATGTAGAGACTTGTAGTTTATTCAGAAGTTCGGAGTCTTTGCTATGTGGAGCAATACTGGTGTATGTTATTGTTGGAAGCCTTTTGGCTGATATCACTGCAAGCAAAGGTTTGTATGATGGATACTTCAGTTTTTTTGACAGGGTCCTGAAGGCAAACGTTAATGCACTAGTTATCTGTGACATATACATTTTCTGCTGTCGGCGGTTTAGTCTGTTGACGATATGAAACCCCAAGTATTTATAATTAGTTACTTCCTCTAACAAATTACCCTTGAGCCATATATTCTGTTTGGCAGTTGGGTAATTGCTGATAAGCATTGTTTTGCTATTTGATGTTTTGATTTTTAGTTTGTTAGTAGTTATGTCTCTGGGTAACCTGCGAAGGCCGGTCAGGTAAGGCTCTTTAGGACCACATTCTCTGCTTACGAGAGATGTGATAATGATAAAGTAGATTTTAAAGAATCGGTGATTGTAAACTATGTTATGAAGGGCAACAACCATAAAGACGTAAATTCTTATAGGCTGATTAGTCTCCTAAACTTCAAATATGAAATTCTTATGAAGGTTTGGGCCCAACGTTTTATTCAACTTGTGCAGGACCCAATACATAAAGATCAGTGATGATTTGTTGTTGGAAGGTCAATGTCCTCGAATACCAGATTTTTAATTCAAGCGCTTGACTTTTTAAAGAATAATTCAACCCCCTCACTATTTAAGATGGTCGATGCCTAAAAGACGTTTTACCTGGTCAATTGTGATGCTCTTTTTTTTGGTCTGGACAAATTTGGTGTTCCCGAGCAGGTGATATAGATGTTTAAAAACATCTATCAGGGTGCCCAGGCCCATGTGGTCATTAATACAAATCAAGTAGGGACAGTGAACATTAATCGTGAGACCAGACAAGGGTGCCCAATGTCCCCCTTGCTGTTCACCTTTTTTATTGAGCCCTTAGCAGTGAGCATCCATGACAACGAGGAAATCAGAGCCCCAATACCAGATATGATGAAGCTAAAACTATTTGTGATGATATTATTCTATATTTAAGTCCTGAGTGACCGAATCTGGACCGGGTCTTATTAGAATTTAGCCAATTTGAAAGGATCAGGGCTACAAAATAAATCAAAATAAAACTGAGATTTTAGTGTTAAATATTGATTTGGAGTTTCTTCAATCAAACCTTAAACCCCAGGCGTTAAGTACAGAACCAGTAAGTTATCTGGAAGTATATTTCTCTAGTCAGCATGAACAACAATATTTAGGCTAAACTACCTAGTAATGCAGAATAAATTCAAAATATTACTTGATAAATGTCAATTTTACCTTTAAAGCTAATAGGTTGTGTAGCCCTTATAAAAAGGTCCATACTTCCCTTATTAGTATTTCTTTTTATTAATGTACCCTTGAAAATTAACGCTAAATTTTTTAAAGAGCTGGAATCAATGTTCAAAGAATTTATCTGGAGTAAAAAGGCCTCCAGAGTTAAGCAGTCAATACTCCAGTTTTACATTAAACAGGGTGGACTAGCATTGTCTAGAATGCAAACCTATTATGAAGAAGCGATTTTAGATCTCGCAGCGCCCTTACTGGAACCAAAGGGATTTATAGATAATTTTTCCTTTGATAAATTGGTACAGGAATCAGGCTCGCAGATACCAACATTCTTAAAAATAGCTAAACTGCTGAAAAGAAGTAGATATAAGACGCTTCAGGATTACAAAGTAGTACAAAGGCTAATATGCAAAAGTACTAGACCTCCTACTTTCTGGATGACTCAGCCTCTATGTTTACTCGAGGTATGTAAGGACCGGTGGAGTGCAGTGCAGGTGATAAGTGCAAGTGTGATAAAAATGACTAGAAGGACAAAAAATATGTTTATTGGCGATTGTCCTAATGCCATATAATAAAAACCGCCTGATAGTTTGGAAACATTTTTACTATCTTTTGGCTAGGAGTGAGCCAAAAGATAGTAAAAAAAATTCCACTTACTACATTGGCTATATTTGACCCCTCTCTCCTGGTTCTCCAGATGACGAAGTTCCGCCAAATGGGTGGGCTGATGGAAACCATACTCCAGCCTGGGATTGGACAAGTTATGTAAAACTGGTGAACTGCAGTTGCTCCAACATAGGTAATTTCTGTCACACTCTATAGACCGTTGTTCTCCTTTCAGTCAGTCAGGTTCGTATTTAGGGGTATGGAGTACAACCGGTCTCTAAACATTGCCCCCTAGACCCTGCCCCACTTTTCTTGTTGTTAGGCATTGAGAGCTGCCAACTTTAAAAGCATGGTCTTCCTGTCCCTATGGTTGATATATTACACCCCCAATCCCTTAGTAAAAGATATCCGGAAATAGAAAATGTTTCCGTTGCCATTCTGAAGGGAGAGAGGACTGGCTCCATACTTTTTTTACGTGTACAAAATGAGAGTTTTCTGGATGAAGATCCTCTCGGCTATGTCAGGCAATCCAAAAAAAGGTAGACCCTGAAGATGTGGTAGCCCTTTTTGGCATCTCTAGAATAAGGGGAGACTTGACAAAATCAGAGGCGACTTTTATTGCGATCAGTTCTTTGGTTTCCCGCTCTTTAATCCTCCAGTGTTGGAGGTGAGAGGAAGTCCCCTCCCACTTGAAGTGGATACATAAAATGCAACGTACTATGGGATTTGAAGAAGCATATGCTATGAGGGTAGGAGGTACAAGAAAATTTGAGGCTGCTTGGAAGTATTTTAAGAATTTAGAAATTATGGCATGACCAGAAATGTTTTAGTTCTTCGACTATATTATATTGATGGTTCAGCACGATGCACCTTATTCTGCTGAGAAAGCACATCTTAAAAGCAACATAGCACAGTGGCACTTTTTTGAACTTTTTCAAATAGTGTAGGGGGATCCCCCGGGGGACTGTAGCACTGAGCACTTTAGTATTTTAATAGTAAATTTTATATAGTTGTAAGAAATTTAAGATCCAGCTCATTTATCGACATTACATATTGATGTTTAATATGTCTTGACATTCTAATCTTTGTTGGTTTATAGATAATTTTAATTTGGCCCAGTAAATGTACAATGGTTAGTGCAATATCCTGATGATGTTTACTGTTTGCAAAATGATCTATTTTCTGCTTTGCTCAATAAAAAATATAACATTTTTAAAAAGTATGTCAGCTGCTCTGTACAACATTGGGTCATGTAAAAGCAATCATGTGCCTCTCTTGTGTTATTCGTGTTAACATTCTTACTTTCCTCCCTGACCTGGAAGTGAAATGGGAGATGGACCTAGAATTTCAGATTGCTGATATGGACTGGGAGATCTTAGCATATATACCCATTGTCTGTCATAATGCCAGGTTCAAATGATAGATATTTCCTTTCTGTGCAGAGCTTACCTTACGCCTGGTAAGATTAATAGGTTTTATGCGACTGCTGTTGTGAAATGTCCAAAATGTGGGGAGCTTGGGACAGAAATGTTCCATATGGTATGGTCCTACCCGTCCATAGCGGAGTTCTGTAAGGCGGTAATGAGCTGTCTTAATCATATAAGTCTACGGGTAATCCCTTGTACAGCCTTGGCCTGCCTCCGTGGGAGATACCTATTCCCAAAAAAGAAATAAAACACTTCTAGATTTACCGACTTGGCATTGATTCTGGCAAGGCGGTAATTAACAATACCCTGAAAGTCTGCGTGAGGCTCTCAAATGACTAAATTGCAGGAAGAACTGGTTAGATGGTCAAGGCTTGAAACTGCTGTGCTGTTTTGGAGTTGAAGAGAGGATGGGAAAAGATTAAAAGGACTAGAGCATGGGAACACCTTGTGGATAGCTTGTTGGTCCCGGATGTTGACACAGATACATCAAATAACTTCCTGATTTCTCAGGACGAACAAGAGGGTGGTGGCCTTTCATAGGTCGCCTTGAATGTGGGATTTGGAGCTACTGCGATGAACCTGGAAGTCGTTGGACTTTATGTCACTCTACATATTACAGCTTGGTAAGGGGTAACTGTAGGTGGGGAAGTTAGCTGATGTGCATTGCTAGTTGCAAGTTGTGGTGGGCCACTGATATGTTTGAATATGTTTTGCACTCAGGCAGTACTTGCTTTTTTGTCATTTTTTATACTATTTCATAAATGCACTTGCTTGCTTGTCATTTTTAACTAATTCATTATGGCTCTTGCTTGCTTGTCATTTTTAACTCATTTATTATGTGCTACCGCAGTGCATTATTCATTGTTTGTAACTTATCCTGGCATCTATTGCTTTATGTTTTTAATTGAAAACAAGAACATTTTTTAGAATAAATAAATAGAGAGCAAAGGTATTTTATAAGGTGTCTGTAGTACTCACCTCTAGCTTGATAGCTTGTATCTGGTTTGCTTTCTATGCCAGAGAATTTACAAATTGACTAACTGCAACCTCAAGTCAGTGGTCGAAGAGCATTTTCACCTTTACTAAGGCAGGCATACATTTAGGTACTGATCAGACCCCATGTTAACATATCACATTTGTAGATGAGATGCAAGTGATTCACTTGGATGGCTTTAGTACACTAATAAGGCTTTGTGGTGGGCAAGGTAAGTCAACTTGTGCTTCCTCGTCGGGTGCTAGGTATTATCTACGGCATGCATACACAAATAGTATTGCTTTCCAGTTATCACAATTCACATTGTTTAAGTGAAACATATAAAGTCTGATAGCAGAAGTGGACACAAATGTTCTGAGGTTTTCTTATCCCTGTTATAATATGAACACAATAATGAAGACTAAACTGTGCAGTATGTGTTCCTGTTTTGCACATTATTTCTGCATTTGGCACTGGCAAAGTACAGGCTGAGCAATGTGAACAACCTGGAGAGCTAGGTTGCATTGGCTCAAACCCGCATACCGTTGCCCTGCAGCCTATCCCCACGGCTCCAGAAGCCTGCATTTCACAGCTACAACAATTAGATTATTCATTGCATTTGGACAGAACAATGGTTACCTATACCACAATAGCATTTTACTATGCTATTGAATATCAGCATGCTTAAAAGTTCTATTTCTTTCATAAAGATGTAACACTGGACAATATAAATAATGAGTTGTTGTTAATGCTATATGCTGTTCTTTTTTTAAGTTTTGAGTTTATTGAAGAATAAAGAAAACAAAAACAGAAACAGAAGTAGGAGTGAAAAAAAACAGGCAATATGGTAAATCATGAAATTACACAATAATGGGAAAAGGATGAAACCGTAAATACTAAATACAAAAAAGTAAAAGATGAAAGTATCCAAAATCATTCATGTGAAACAACAGAGCAATCACAATATACTACAAAAAGCAGAATATATAATACAATATGTGAGAGATAACAATAAAGAACGTTGCAAGTGGTAATGAGAAAAAGGGGCAATGGGAGAGTTACGGTGGTTTGCGTACTTCAACAGAATTAACATCACGAGTAGTAACTGCTGGGGCAGATGAGGAGAGGTAAGTTACTATAGGGAGCCATAGCAGGTCCCTTTTAATTGCTAGGGAAATGGGAGAAACATAATTGGTATCTAGTAGATGGTGGACGCCTACCGCATTCCACTACGAACGGAAAGAAACATTGGTGGCTTAATTCCAATTAGAGGTAATGTGATTTAAGGCAATAGCGATCAAAAGATCAATGAGTAGGTAATGTTGGGGAGATTGTGGGAGAGTAGGGGATAAGGAACCTAAAAAGATATGGGTGATGGAAAAAGGAATCCAAAATGGAATTTTGTTTTTGTGGAGCTGAAGCCAAACTAACTTCCAAAATTGAAGGATAGGAGGGCATTCAAATAACATATGCTTCAAATCTGCAGAGAGACAGGGGCAGGACCAGCAGGTGGAGGGGGTATCTGAGGAGAAAGTTGATAAAACCAGAGGAGTAAAGAGGATAGGGTTGTAAATAAAATGTAGAGTTTGGGTAGTATTGGCAGCTCTAGAGGGCTTATGGAGTTTAGACCAAATTTTGTCCCAAAAGGCAGTTGACCAATCTGACGAAAGATCACGTTCCCAGGCTAACTCGATTTTAGTCTTGGATCTGTCTATGTCAGAGCAGAAAGAATTATAAAGGAAAGATGCGGAAGGAGAGGAGTCTATTGCCAGAGATATGGAACGACAAGTGACGGGAATAGCATTAGAGGATGGTAGGGATTTAAGATAGAACAAAAGAATAGGAAGTAGCGTGTTGTATTGTGAGGGAGAACTGGGGGGTGTAGAGAATTGGGACTGGAGAGCTGAGAAAGAAAGGGGAAGCTTATGAGAGAGAAGTTGAGAGATCCATCGAATACCATGGGAATGCCAAGTTTTTCAAAAGAAAGTACGATTACGAATCTTGAGCTGTTTATTATGCCAAATATGTTGGTATTGAGTGGAAGAGATAGAAGGATAAGAAGAAGATAAATAAGGAAGAAGGAGTTTCCGAGAATAAGAAATGATAGGATTACGAAAATGAGTCAAGGTAGACGTGAACGATAAGATTTCACGAAATTCAAAAGGAGAGATAAAGGAGGATTCTATCTTCAACCAAAGGGGAGGATGAAAGGGAAGGTCAGTGGAAAGCCAACGGGATGTCTGTTTTAGAGAGAAAGCACGATGACATGTCTTAAAGTCAGGGAAGCGTACTCCAGCGTGAGATTTATCTTTCCTTAGGAAGAGAGAGAGCAATGCGCGACTTCTTACCATTCCACAAGAACTTTAGTAAAATAGAATCAATCCTTTTAAAATATTAATCGGGGATATGAATTGGAATCATAGAGATAGTATATAATAGAAGAGGTGACAGCATCATTTTGATAGAGTTTAAACGACCCCACCAGGACAGAAAAAGTGGATTCCAGCGAGTGATGGCAGTGTCCAGCTTTTTAGAAACATATTCGAAGTTTAATTTCAGAGTATCAGATAGGAGAGGAGCAAACCAAACACCTAAGTATTTTATTTTGGCTGGTTGCCACGAAAATCCAGAATGATCAAAGAGAGGTTTTTGGCATAAAGAATTTAAAGGGAGAATTTCACATTTATTGACGTTAAGACGATAACAAGAGACAGCAGACAAAGTGGAGACTTGTTGAAGAAAGGAGGGAAGAGAAGAAACTGGGTCCGAACATTAAAAAAGAATGTTATCTGCATAAACCGAAAGCTTGACTTGCTGAGAGACAATATGGAATCCAGAAATGGAACCATCCTGGCGAATTTTGGTGAGAAAAGGTTCTATAGCTAAAACAAATAATAGAGGAGACAGAGGACATCCTTGTCGAACACCCCTTTGAAGGGCAAAATAATCCGAAACCATACCATTAACAAAAATCGACACCTGAGGACCAGAATAAAGTAAAGAAATATAAGAAAGAAATTTGAGAGGAAAACCTGCCCCAGAGAGAGCCTGAAACATAAATTCCCAACTAATCCTGTCAAAAGATTTCTCAGCGTCTAGAGAGATAGCAGCTAGAGAAAGAGCTAAAGAAGGAACCTTACTGAGGATATCAAAGAAGACTTGGGAATTATCAGAAGATAGACGCCCTTTAACGAAACCAGACTGTTCAGGGCCAATTAAATCGGGTAATAAAGGGTCCATCCGAAGAGCCAGGATCTTAGCCAAAATTTTGTAATTGGTATTAACTAAGGACATGGGTCGATAGTTCTTACAAAGAAAATGATCTTTGTCATCCTTGGGTAATAAACAAATTAAAGCTTGTTGGAAAGAGCCGCTCGACAGACCAGAATCAAGAAAGGATTGGAATAAGAGCAAAAGTTTAGGTCAAAGGAGAGAAGCGAAGTGGTTATAAAATATAATACTAACCCGACAGCAAGGGAAATTTCGGGAAGTGTGATGTCAGCGTTTAGAGAGCCAAAATGTACATGGGTCGAAGGAGGGGGAGGAATAGATTGAAAATAGGAAAGAAGATCATCTGAAGTAGGAACATGTTCAGGGGTGTAAAGGTTTTTGTAAAAGGTGACAAATTCATTAAGAATATCTTTATCTTTAAACAAAGAATCACCAGACAAAGTTTTAATCATTTCAACTTTTGTTCGTTCTTTCCGAATTTTTAGATAGTTAGCAAGCAATTTCCCCATTTTATTTTGACCACCGTAATATCGTGAATTACATTTCAACAACAGATTCGAGGCAGCTTCAGTGGTAAATTTATTAAAAGAAATGTTGGCATCAATGAGATGTTTGAGAGATGATTCGGTATTAGAGGAATGATAAGCGAGTTCTAAAATCTTGATCTTAGCAAGTAACTGAGTAGATTTAGCCTCACTAAGTTTCTTCTTTTGAGACACAAAGTTAATGATAAAACCTCTAGAGGCTGCCTTAAAAGAGTCCCACACCATGACGTATGAGGAATCGGGAGTGTGATTCAGCAGAAAAAATTCAGAAGCGAATTTAGTCAATTCTGTACAAAAAATGGGGTCAAGAAGTAAAGAATTGTTAAACCTCCACCTGCCATGTTTGGGAGAAAAGGGGATGAGGTCAATATCAACGAGTACGGGAGCATGGTCCGAGATCAAAATGGAACCATTTTCAGAGTGAATGGCATGCTGGGTCAAGGGTTTACTAATGAAAATATAATCAATGCGTGATTGGGAATTATGTGAGGGGGAGTAAAAACTATATTCTCTAAGGTCGGGATTACATAACCTCCAAATATCTACTATTGCATTATTTTGAATAGTTTTGGTGAATTGGGAGTGCATCTTAGAGGGTAAAAACTTAACTTTGGAGTTACGATCAAGGATAGGGTCATGAATTTGATTGCAATCACCACCAAAAATGATATAATCATCAGTAAGAGCAGCTAGTTTATCGGAGATGGAAGGCCAAAATAGCTTATCTACACCAGTTGGAGCATAAACATTGAAAATTACTAGGGGTATTTTGTCAATAAGCAACTTAACAATTAACCAGCGACCATGAGCATCACATTCCTGAGAAGTTATAGAAACATTTAACTTTTTGTGAAACAAAATCAAAACTCAAATTGTTCTTATCATTAGTGGGAGAAAAGAAAACTTGACCCACCCTGCAACGTTTAATTTTTAAAGTTTCAGTTTCCGAGAGATGATAATCCTGAATAGGAGCAAAATCAGTCTTAAGTCTAGTAAGATGTGACAATACCCGTTGCCTCTTAATCGGATTGTTAAGTCCTTTAACATTCCAAGTGGTAACACGGAATATAAAATTGAGAGGAAATATAAAGCGATAGCATGCTTACTGAGTCTATTGAGAAAAAGATGTAAAGAGGATGAGCAACAGAGGAGGATAAAGGAAACAAGGACGGTAGAAGAGAAGAAAAAGGGGAGAAAAGAAAAGAAAGAAGGAAAGGTCAATGATGTACAAGGAAAAGAAGAGAAAGTGATAAGGAACACAAAGACAGTACATGTCCAAAAAAGACGACTGAAAAACATACTTACGGAGACAAACGTGAAACAGGGGTGACCGCGTCAAAAGACGACGGCGACTACAGCGAGAACTGACAGCCAATCCTCCGCTTACAGAACGGTAGAAAAACATTGCGAAGAACCAATGTGACAACATCAGAGTAGGAAGGGTGGGGAAATATCTATAAAAAAGGGGGCAGAAGAATATATTGTGAGAAAACAAAAAAGAGAAGCAATTAGTTAAAACATTTCTAAACAGAGGGTAACAAGAAAAAGTAAGACAACAAACAAAAAGAGAGACAACAAGACGAAATCAGGGTGTACAAGTCAAGAGAAATTTCAGGGCCATTCAGGTGACTCTGGAAGTGTCCATATCATCTGCTCCGTGTCGACGAAGAAATTCTTGTAGAACAGCAGGGTCTTCATATGTAGTAGTTTTCTCTTTGTAAGTAACTTTGAAAAGACATGGGTGGAGAAGACCATATCTGGCATTAAGAGCTCTCAATTGGGGTCGCATATCAAGAAATTTCTTCCGGCGATCTGCAGTGACCTTAGCTACATCTTGTGACAGATAGAGACGGTGGCCTTCCCAGATAATTTGTTTTTTGATCTTAGCGGCTGACAGAACCTGTAGGAGATCCTTGTATTGAAGAACAAACATGATGACCCCACGAGGTTTAGAGGATACCTTAGGTCCAAGACGGTGAGCCCTATGTATCTTGACAGAAGATAAGGCAGGAGCATCTAAAAATTTTGGAAGGAAAGACTGGAAAAAGGCAGTAGGGTTTGATCCTTCTGAAAGTTCAGGAAGTCCATAAAGACGTAGGTTATTCCTGCGATTTCTATTTTCCAAATCCTCTGTCTGTCTTTTAAGTTGAAGAATTTCAGCCTCCATGGATGGGATACGAGAGCAGGAACTTTGCACAGATTCTGTTGATTGCTCAAGGATTAGGACACGAGAATCCAAGGACGACCATTTATCATGCAGAGCTTGCAAGGTTTTAGTTGCTGTCTCCATAAATGGTTTAAGAGCCCGTAGTTCCTCTAAAATAAGATCCATAGAAGAGAAGGATGAGGCATTATCTGGGGAAGTAGGGTCCTTCTTGAGGCGTTTAGAAGATGCTGAAGTTGTCGGTAATTTACTGCCATTGTGAGACTTAGAAATCGCGCCTGGATGCATCTCAACCTTGGACAGCGTACCTTCTTCCATATCCTGTGAGGGAGAGTGAGAGTCTGAGCACGTAGGCACCTTGGTAGCAGTAGAGAGCTTCAAATTATGAAGTTTTCCCATGTAGGATCGCAGAGAGCAGAAGTTAAGTAAAGCACTGGCCACCAAAAATCAAAAATTGAGAGGAAAGTCAATTAAACCTGAGAAAAAATTGAGTCAAAAAGAAGGGAAATCGAACAAAATGGCGGAAAACCTAATTGAAAATGAAGCAGCCAGGTCATGGAGTGAACCAGAGCAGAGGAGAATTGGCCAAAGAGAAAAGAAAAATAATTAAAATGTTGTCCACACTGTATGAGGGAAGCAGAAGTGAAAAAACGGCAGCCTAGCGCTATTTTTAACAAAGCGTGCAAACTGAGTACAAAATGGCGACTGGAATGAGGAAGATCGAGTCGCGGCTGCAAAGTATGACAGAAATTGCAATAAACTGTATTTAATGAGAGCGTTGGGCTCACCTAATCCTAACTGTAGAAATTGGGCAGTTCTGTGAAGCAAAGCGCCAGAGGTGCCTGACTGAATCAACAGTTTAGTGCAGCAGAAACGAGGACGTGCTGATTTCCATGACAAAAATGGTTAAGATGTTGTCCACACTGTAGGAGGGAAGCAGGAATGAAAAAACGGCATCCCAGCGTTGTTTTTAACAAAGTGCGTGAACTGAGAACAAAATAGCGACTGGAATGAGGAAGACCGAGTCGCAGCTGCAAATATGGCAAAAATTGCAATTAATTGTATTTAATGAGGGCGCTGGGCTCACCTCATCCTAACTGTAGAAATTGGCAATTCTGTGAAGTAAAACGCCAAAGGTGCCTGACTGAGTCCACAATTTAGTGCAGTAAAAATGAGGACGCGCTGGTTTCCATAACAAAATGGCGGCCGGGAGCTAAATATCTGAAGCGCAGCCGAAAAAATGCCGAAAATGCTCACCTCATCCTGAAGGGCATCGGGCAGTGCTTTCAACTCAAAAACTGCTGCTGGAGCCTCGGAGACTCGACAAGGTTCGGAGCTCGGCGCCGGAGCCTCGCTGCTACGCCGCCATTTTAGGCGACGCCTAAGCCACGCCCCGCTATCTACTGTTCTAACCCAAAACAACAACCTCCAAGGGCAAACCTTGAATGTTTGACCTTGCTATCTCCTGAAAGCTAAAAAATGGACAACTTTGACAAGACCAATAGATCTGGTGCTGGCAACCAGCATTTCTAGAATTTGTTTTTGGTCATGGTTTTTGAGGAGCTGTATTGTTTAGAATGCTGCCAGGCCCTTATTACATCTAAAAATGAAACATTAGCTATAGAAAAAAATTTCTGATCTCACAAAAGTACACATTATCATGGTACATTCAGCACTGAAGGGAACTACCTTGTATATGGATATGCCCCTTGTAAAATGGCAGCATGCCATAACTCATAGTAAAGTCAGTCAATTGCTGAAGTTAGCATAGCCCCTTGATGCATGGTGGAATGGGTGGAGTACAAATGTGAATGACACAATTGCAGACTGATGGATAAAGCTTATCTTGTCTGAAAACCTCTATAAATACCTCTGCTCTACATATTTTAGTACAACCAAATGGTTGTATAAAAATGGTGACTCACTTGTGTGGGAGGCGCAAGTACCCGCGACAGGCAAGGGCCCAAAAATAGTGAGGCGACATCAAAATTGCCTCTCAAAACCACCTGCTTTTGCAAGGGGGGTCACCTAGATGTTTGGCCCCTTGATCGACGGCAATCTAGGTAAAACTACCAAACCAACACATTTCTGAAAAGTAGACATCTGGGAGCTTCCAAGGAGGTATGGCTTGCGTGGATCCCCCAACGTCCCCTTACCCAGAATCCCTTCCAAACCTCACTTTTAGCTGAAAAAAACAGTTTTTTCACACATTTTTGAGTGGAAAACTGTGGCATCACCGGGCTCTCACAAATTTCCTAGGACCCAACGTTCCCCCAGGTCCCCCAATAAAAATGGTGCCTCACTTGTGTGGGAGGCGCAAGTACCCGCAACATGCAAGGGCCCAAAACGTAGTGAGGCGACATCAAAATTGCCTATCTCAAAACCACCTGCTTTTGCAAGGGGGGGCGCCTGGGTTTTTTGCCCCGTGCTCGATGACCATCAAAGAAAACCTACCAAACCCACACATTTTTATCTACAGACCTGGGGGAATGCTGGGTGTGACCAAGTTGCGTTTTGTGCCGTTTCCTTTTGCGGGTACTAGGCCAACCCACACAAGTGAGGTACCGTTTTTCTCATAAGACTTTGGGAAATGCAGGGTGGGTAGAAATGTGTAGATCCACACAGATTCCAAAACTTTTCACCACAGAAATGTGGGAAAAATGTGGCTTTCTTGACATTTGTTTGGGTTTGCAAGGGATTCTGGGTAACAGAACATGGTGGCAGGCAGTCAACTCACCCCATCCTGGATTCCCCTGGGTGTCTAATTTTAAAAAATGTATGGGTTTGCTAGGTTTACCTAGGTACCGGCAGAGCTAGGGTTAAAAACAACAGCTACACACTTCGCAAAAAAAGGGTACATTTTTTATGTGAAAATATGGTGTGTTCACGTTGGGTTTTGAGCTCTTTCCGGTCATGGGCACTATGCCTAACCTCACAAGTGAGGTACCATTTTTATCGGGAGACTTAGGGTAATTTATATTTGTCAAGCAACTGTTATTACTTGTTGAGTTTCGATACATTTCTGCCTTCCAAATGAAAGACATTGTGTAAAAAAGAAGTCATTTAGAAAAATGACCAATAATTCTCATGCTAGTATGAGTATTCCAAATTTTGAAAATGTGCAAATATGTACTGTTTCAAAACTCTATAATTTGTACCCATTTCATAAATACTAAGGTGTCTTTCATACCGATTTTTCCATGTATACATTTTCGCACAATAATTGTTATATACCCAGTCCATAATAAAATGCCATTTCAAACTGCTACTCAGTTTATGACTCTGGGTTTGTCTGTTTCTTGGTGAACCTACAAGTCCTATATATCCCCACAACTAGGAAGGTCCAGTGGATGTTACGGTATATTGCTTTCAAAGAGCTGACATAATTACAAGAAGTTACAGGTGAAAAAGTTGACACAAAAGGCTGTTTTCTCATCTAATTTTCAATTTTTACAATATTTAAATGTTAGTTTCTATAAATAAACCTTGATGGATATACACAAATGACCCCTTTCTGAATTCAGAATTTTTTCTACTTTTTTAAAATGTATAGCTTTACAGGACCCAAAATTGCTTTTATGTTAATTTTTACCATTAACTGGAAGGAGGTTGAAAGTATTAAAAATAGCAAAAATAGGCTATGTCCCAAAAAATGCCAAAACTGTGTAAAAAATGTTGGTTCTCTGACAAAAGACTATCATTCCCTAAAAGCTGGGAAAATGTTGATTGTAGCCCCACAACCCCTTTTTTGATAACATTTTCTGGGGAAAACCCAGAGGCTTTCATTTGTAGCCTGTTTTTCCCATTTTACCGAAAAAAACATTTTTTTTACTGTATTTTGGCTAATTTCTGGGACCCCTCCAAAGTAATCCACAAACCCTGGGTACCTTAAGAATCCCCATGATGTTGGAAGAAGAGGACACAAAATTTACGTGGATACCGTATGTAGTCAAAAGGTTACAGGGGCCTAAGCGCACACTACCCCAAACAGCCAAAAAAAGGCTTAGCACAGGAGGGGAAAAGGCCTATCAGCGAAGGGATTAATATATACCTTTGGCACACCAGTGGTACGCCTGCTGTGCATGGCCACACAGCGGCTGCCATTGAGAGGTGCTGTGGGGGGGGACTGGGCAGCTGGGAGGTGGGAAACACCGGAAAGGACACTGGATGGAGCGTGGACGCTGGGGTGTATGAGCAGGTAATGTAAATATTTAAATGAGAGAAATCTTACTGCGAAGCTGGGTCCCGTGTCTTCATTGCTCCTGCTCTCATGAGTCTGCTTCCAGAAACAGGAACTAGGCAGCAAGTCTACCTCTCTTAAGCCAATCACAACTTTGCAGTGTGGCATTGGGATTGGTCATAGGCGCCGGGACAAGGCATTCAGTCAGGGGCTGGAGGGGTGGGCATGTTCTTCCATGCAGGCTGTCATTCAGCCTGCATTGCAAAAAGGACAGTGGGCATGACTGCTTTGGGTGGCCTGAGTGGGCTGACCGAACATTCATTGCCCACTTGAGTGGGTAAGCCACTCCGCCCCTGCCCTGCTCCGTGAGTAATGCAGCACTACCCAACTTCCCGCCCGCAAAGGAAACATAGCACAATTACATTAGGAAGTTATCATCATTTGTGGGCAACACCTGTTCAGAGATAGTGGACAGAATGGTCTCGGTCGAAAGTCACACCGAAAACCTTGAGTTAGATGGCACCAATCTTCAAACTCGTGGTAAGGCTCAGGCCGGTATCATCGGAGACCCAATGGCAAAAGTAGAAGATCTCGAAAATTGAGGCAGAAGAAACAATCTCCGCATTCCTGGAATTCCAGAAGGGGCGGAGGGCAATGACCCAAAGGGATTCAAAATCAATCTTATCAAAACTGTCCTGCCTGAACTCCAAACGTGGTAACTTGATCGAGAAGTCCAACGAGCCCATCGCTTTCCCTTAACATTTCCCAAACATTCCCATCGAGCAAATCAATACCCAAGGGCAATATTGGTTTGCTTTGGAAACTTTCTCTTAAGAGAGGCCATTTATGATATTGCTCGACCACCGAGTAAAAGAGAATATAAAGGATCTATTTTCTTTGCACGCCCAGACTTCGCCCATGCAACGGTGGAACGCCGCTGGAGGGTGCGGCAACTTTTTGCCCCATTTTGAGCAGATCAGAGCAACGGTATACCTGCAAAACCCAGCACGGCTAAGAGTGATCTATAAAGGAGTGACCAAGAACTTTACCAGTGAGATTCAAGCGGAGGCTTATTTACAAGAACTTTCAGACCCAGGAAAACCGGGGGGAAAAAATGAGGACAAACTTTATCAAACATCTAAAAATAACTCAAACATTAAATATGCTATAATCCTTGAGGCATAATCTGTAAAGGTGGTAGGTTAGAAGGATGGGGATAAGATAGCTCTTTTTTTAGTTTTTGCTACTCTAGTTGTGTACATAGGAATATTTAACAAGCAACGGGGAATTTGCAAATGATATTAGCTTAATATTACACCCATCAGGCTTCTTTCTATCCACTACACCTTTATTCTCCTCTCAGGCAACCTCAGTGAACGGTGACGTATGTATCACTCGGACGCCCACACCTGGGTGCCCTATGACCCAGGAAGACTCAAGTTATGGAGGGGGGGACGGGTGGCTTTTAGTGGTGGGGGGTGGATATACAGGCAAGATATCAAGGTAGAAGTTATAGCTCGATGTATCATTAGGAGACCAGCTCTAGAAGACAAGACAGATCCTATAGGTACCAATGGCTAAGCTGAAAATTTTGACCATTAATATCTGTGGGCTAAATGATATAAATAAAAGACAAAGAACTGCAGTAGGCTTAAAATCAATCGGGGCAGATATCGTTTGTCTGCAAGAAACTCATGTTGAGGGGCCCCAAATACATTTATTGAAAACATTAGGATACAGAGTTGTCATTGCTACAACTCAGATAAATAAAACCAGAGGGGTAGCTATTCTAGCACGGGGTGGAGGGGTCCAGTTTATGAGATCTGCAGCTGATAAATCTGGCCGATGTGCCATAACTGAGTGCCGGTACGGTAAGGGAGAAAAAGTTACGGTCTGTTCTGTATATGGGTGTGTCACTGACGATCCCGATCTCCTGAACTTTTTAGCTAACGAACTAGCACATTGGCCTGTTCCGATGATTGTTTGTGGTGACATTAATCTAAATCTCCTGCCTAAGTGGTCTTCTGTGCATAATTTTAGATATCAGGGGAGGAAACCCAAAACATTTAGTGCCCTTAGGGATCTTTGTAATACTCATGCGATTTCTGACTGCTGGGAGATGAAATTCCCAACTAATCCTGAGTACACTTTTTTCTCACATCCCCATCTTAAATTTGCAAGATTGGACTATGTTTTTGTATCAGATACCATCATATCTAATTGCTCGGTAGATCGACTACCAAGGTTTTTATCTGATCATAACACCCTAACTGTTAGCATAAAAATAGGGATTCAGCAAGCAGACCGCAGTAATTGGACATTTGAAAGAGCTTTACTGACTAACGTAAAATATTGTAATCTCATAGAAAACTGGATCCCTGAATTTTTAAAGTATAACCTGAGGAGTGCCCCGCTGGAGGTGGTTTGGGATACACTAAAGGCTGGTGTAAGGGGAGAAACCCTCAGGTTCTCTATCAAAAATAATCGGGAAGCAATACAAAAATTAATAAACCTACAGGATAACCTTGCTAGCAAAGAAGAAGATTTGATGTTAGCAGTCCAGGGCAATATTAACATAGAAGGAGCAGTAAGAAATGTTGCAATTGCAAGAAACCTAATATCGGAAAAGCTTACCACAAAAGCTATAAGTAAAGCCACTTTGAATAGGGAGAAAGTTTATGAGTTCAGTGAGCAGGTTGGACATCATTTGGCTGTCTGCACAAGACAACAGAATAGCGATAACACAATTAAAAAAATGAGAGATCCCATTATTGGTCTTACCTGTGATTCCAAAGAGATTAGGGACCCGTTTCATAGATATTACGAGGACTTATACACTGAGTCTGGGAAGAGTCAATCCAAAATAGATACATATTTGGATTTCGGTTAAGGGGGCCCAATTACCCCTTACAGATAAAGATACCCTTGCAGAGGCACCAAAATGGGTCGAAATCCTTCTGTCTATTAATAGCCTTCCAACCGGTAAAGCAACAGGCCTAGACGGAATTCCGGTGGAATTCTATGCTAGATTTAACAAACAATTAAAAGAAATTTTAACTCAGCTGGTGAATTATGTCTTCCAGGGGGGTCGACCGCCCGAATCCTGGGATCGGTCCAAGATCATTGTCTTTCCCAAAAAAAAAAAGATCCAACGGAAATAGGGGCCTTTTGCCCCATCACATTGATCAATAATGATTCCAAAATATATTCTAAATTACTCGCCAGCAGACTCGCCCCAGTAATTCACAAAATAATTTCTGCCCGTCAGCACAGATTCATCCTAGGAAGATCCATTACTGTTCACATCCAGAGGGTGATCACACTCTTTGACATAACAGACGCTACAGGAGACCCTATGGCGTTAATACTACTAGACGCCGAAAAAGCCTTTGATAGGGTCTCCTGGAAAAATCTATGGACTGCTATGTCAAGGAGTGGGATCGGGGATGTATTTATTAATGCAGTCCGTATGATGTATACCAAGCTAGAAGCAGTGGTATCGATTAACGGTGAAAACTCTGCCACAATCAAAATATCTAGAGGAACAAGGCAGGGGTGTCCGTGTTCCCCCTTGCTATTTGCTATATTTATTGACCCGTTCATCCGCAGGTTAGAAATGAATACATCTATAATGCCAATAAAGACCCTTAATGGTGAAACCAAGTCCCTTGCATACGCCGATGGCATCGCTATAGTTACCGCCAATCCAAACGATTCTGTAGACGCAATGGAACAAGAGGCAAAAAAGTTTTGAGAAATCTCCCGATAGAAATTGAACCAGAATAAAACTCAAATTATAATCAATAGCAAATGTAATTAAGCGGATGAAAGGGTGACGGAGAATGCAATGTATCTCGGCCTTAATCTTACCGCTATTTTAAATAATCTGGTAAAACTTAACATGGACCCCCTAATGAAACAAATGGAAAAAAGGTTTAAAAAGATGCATAATCTGCATCTAACAATTATAGGAAGATGTAATTTAATTAAAATGGTATTTATTCCTAAATTCTTATACTTTTTTCGCACAATTTGCTTAAACTTTGAACCACGGTTATTTAAAGAAACTGACGGTATCTTTGCCCGTTTTGTATGGGGATATGGAAGAACTCGTAGAGCTAACAGATTTATCTCCTTGCCAACAGACATACGAGGTCTCGCACTCCCTAACCTTAAAGTTTATTGGTGGGCGACAGACCTTAAATATAGTAGACTGCTGTTAATCTCATATCAGGATGATACCCCAGAGAGGTTAGTTCCATCTCCTCAGGAACTTATTCTTGGTAAGCAAGCGGGCGCACATCTGTGGCGACTGACTTACGATTGCCATTTCAAGAAAGTGCGCTTCGAAACTCTTAAAGGCATCTATGCTGCCTGCAATTATGTTCACAAGCATTTGGGGCTAGGCAGGTTCTCGTATTACACGACTTTTATCAGTAATAAAAACCTCCCAGAGATTTTTTCTGATATCTGTATGACCCGGTGGATCAGACTAGGTATATATCAAATTGGCTCCTTGTATGAAACCAGCTGGCTTTACTTCATTTGGATCTTTAAAACATAAATTTTGCTTAGAGCATCGGGACTTTTTTAAATACTCACAGGTTAGGGATTTCTTTTTGAAGAAGGGGGGTGGTAGGGTAGGATTCAAGAAAATTGAGTTAATCGAAACTGTTGTTCAGTGTAATAGAGTTAAAATTGGGGAAATATATAACAACTTAATCATTGATTTTCCCGATGACTTGGACAAACATACTCATAACTGGCAGATTAAACTTGGAACTCCAGTTAGCTCTATCCAGAAAGCACTTCAATTTTCTCAGTCACTATTAATGTCCTCTAAATTGCAAGCTCAATTCTATAAAACTTTTTTTCACTTATATTACACCCCCTACAAGCTAGCAAAATGGAGAAAAGGTAAAGGGACATCATGCCCCAGATGTGCGATGCCAGAAGCTGATATAATACATATGTTTCCTACATGTGGGGCACTTTGCACCATTAGATGCGAGATTTCTAACTTTCTTTCTGAAATATTTGCAACAAAAACGGAGATTATTACATCAGAAATAATATTGGGGGTAGACAGGGACATCCGTGCGGACAATAGAAAGGGACTTCTGTTCGTCTCTATGGCCGTGCTTAGAATCTGTCTGGCTTCGGCTTGGTTGGACACTGTTCCTCCATCTTTTCAACAATGGCGGCACGACTACTATCAACATATAGCCTGGAAAAAGCAATATACAGCCGGAAGGGTATGAATAAGAAAAAGAAGGGACTAGAAATTTGGTACCCACTTGCTTATTGGATTGAATGTCTAGAACTGTAAGGACTTTAATTACTTTACTGAAAACATCAGTAGTTTTGTGTTCCTGTAATAGTTTTTTATTATGTCTAGTATACTTAATGTATGATGATTTGGTTATTAGTATCGCTTAAAATTGCCTGTATCGGGGTTGGTGGGGGTGGGGGGAGGGCTGAACAAAATGTTATGACAACTCTCTTCAATAAAGATTGTTTTTTTTTCAAAAAAGGAAGTTATCATCATTTGATGATTTTTCCTCTTCCTGCACTGCTTTAAAGCAGTGGGGCGTTGCTTATCCACCATAGTGGATGAGCCGCCACTGGGGTTACATCATCTACAGGTGCAAGGCCTGGGCGACTTGACCCCTTGGCCTCCTCCGCTATGCGTCCCACCTTCTCTTTGCCTGGACATTGACACCAAGGCGCAATCCGCTGCACTCTCTCTAAATCTGTGACTCAGCCAGCAGAAGCCTCAGCCAGGTGGGATTTCAAATGCCTGAGTACAGCAGTTGCCGACAAGTTCTCTGGTGAACCTCCCGATGCAGTTGTTGCAGCAGGGCCCGCTTAGGGATGAAGTTCCAGAACTCCCACCATACAAGTTTGGCGCAGCTCAGGGGTTTCACCCTCCACAGCGTCTGGCCAGCGCAACATCATCCGAACTGTGATGCAGAGAGGCGACGCCCACCGTTGGTAATCCCCACTGTGCACCTCGTGTAGTGGTGGAGCGTAGAATGCAGTGTAGACCTCCCTACATTGGTGCGCAGGAGCGCTTCTACCATTCACAGCTCCAAGGGGCTCAAGGTGGTCTTCTCACACAGGTCAGCAACATGTCTGCATGCAACCTGCCAGAATTCACCACCAGGTACGGACGATTGCTGCACCTCAATGTCTACCGCCACGGCTCATCGACTCCACAGCTCCTCTGCATTCCACTCCAGGCTCCAGATGCAGGTCCAGCAAGGCATCCAGGCTCCAGACGCAGGTCCAGTGAGGCATCCAGGCTCTCATCCTGGTCATCCTGGATGTTGGGTGGCTTGAGGGGGTTGTTGATGTGTGCTGCACGTGGCCCATTCTGCATTTTATTGGTGTTTTCGCCCTATTTTCCTTTGGAGGTCGACTGATACGCTATTTTTTCAATAGAGACAAAAAAACTCTCGTTGGGCTGACTAACACAGGTGTTTTTTGCCCCTAATGGGCCTTTGGTAAGTTTTCGCCTGCTAACGCCGGAATTCCTATCGCCATCACGCTAATGTTAGCAGCAGTTTTCACTGCTGATCCCTGAAGCTATCGCCATGTAGCCACGTTTTGTACATACGTCGCTAACAAGGCAATCATTTTCAGTGGTACACAGTGGTAAGAAGACTGCTGCTAACTAGCGTAGCGGTAGTTTTCACCAGTCCTTGTACATATCCCCCTAGGTTCTATAAACAAGACCTACATACACTACTCAATCATTGTTCCCGCCTACATTCATTCGGCAAACATGATTTGTACTTCCTGAACTTCACCAGGGAAAGGATTAATCACCTGTCCCTGATGTACACCACTGCACACACTGCCCAACAAAGACATTCTAAAATCTGCACTTGTAGGCAGGGCTATAAATGGACAGACACTTCTGATGTGAGAGTGCCAGTACTCTCCCACTAGAGATGTCTGTCCCTTTAGCATACTGTAGACTTACACCAGGATTTCAGTGTAGAGTTTCAAATTTCTGAATTTTTCCAGGTTTACCATAATAACACCCGGAAGCCGAGACAGTTATTGTTCTAAGGAGCACTAGTAGAAAACTGTGAGAATTACACTTTTTGATAATGTAAAGGAATTTCGGCATGGCTAATTGTGCCTAGCTTTCAATTATGCGTGTTAGAATGTCTTGTATAAGTGCAATTACGTTTTTTTTACTTTTATTTCATTTTCTCCATGGAGCAAGCAATTGCCCCGTGCACCCCTTATTTTGGGTGGTCTGCACTCCTGAGTTCCAAACTTCCATCGTTTCCAGGATGGAAATTACCAAATCGTGACTATGCGCGAGCTTGCACGTTGGTGGGTGTAAACAAATTCATCAGGGCATTTTCACCACTCTGGGAAGAAGATTCACTATCGCATACATTTTCATCATACTGAGGCAATTTTCTTTCTAAAACCTCAATTTAAAAAAAGTGGCTGTCTGTTCCCACAATAATATTTGAATCAGGTTTACTTTTGCTTCAAGCGATGGAGGTAAATATTGCACCAACTTGTTCAAACAACCTAAAATCAGATTCTGTGAGAAGAGAAAAGGCGTTCAAATGTTTTCGTTTTCCTTTGTGAGAGAAACAAGTAACAAATGTGCAGTATTTTTCTAAGTGGCACATTGCCAATGTAGCTTGTCTGTGTGCCCAACCCCCAAGCACACCGGTTATGGCAGTGAAACTGAATAAATACAAATAAATGAATGGGGTCAGAAAGAACAGGAGAATCAATCTTATATCAGCAAATGAGCCTACAGGAGGTCATGATTCAAAAATATAAAATATGGGAATTCAATGCTGTTGAGTCAACATAGATGTAGTGGAACGGTGCCAAAATCGTAGTTATAGAGATAACGTATTCCTTTAAGCATCCATCATATCTGCGATCCTGGCCAGACTCAAGAAGACATCATCCATCATGTTTGGAAAGTAAGTGTGAAGAGCTCTGTGCGAAATCATTCTGGCAATCCGAGGGGAGAGAGTGATTAAACCTTCATCTGCTGTAGCTAAACTCCCACAACAGCATGGGTATGTGGCCTCTCCAATGGAAAAGAGTCATTCAAGAATCCTAGTCTCACCATTTAATAGCGGAGGCAAAGATTGAATCTCAGTAAGTCATAGAAGCATGCAATGCTACATCAGTTCAAGTAGCCAGTGCAGCAAAATAATAGATAAAGTAAGGGTCAAATAAAGTTAATGAAGAAAAATATAAATACTTTAGAGACTAAAATGTGTTGAACCATTCCATGTAACTTCAATGGGAGAAACCTTAACATGGACTATTATGGAATTTATGGCAAGTCTTTAGTCTGTGTCGATCACTGTGAAAAGAAAAGGGGTTGGGTATAGCTATCAATATCTCATGGGCTAAGAAGATAGTCCATATTATGTGGATCAATCTTAAAATCACACTCAAAGTGTTGATATATAGGCACTTAATAATAAGACTAGATGTTAATTCATTTGGAAAGAAACTTCATAAGCCAAATGTAGTTCAGTCCTTACCTTGATCTGTAAGGTAGACTGGCCTCACCCCACCTGGCAGCGGCTCAGGGGAAGATGAAGCACCGCTCTAAAAAACATGTGAAACACATGTCAGACACAGTATGCACACGAAAATACAGAACACTGCCCACCATCGCTAGCCGATTGTAAATGGTATCTGCATCTTCAATTAATGATGCCATTCTCAGCAGTAGCGGAGAAAAGACTCCGTCAAAGCCAAACAACCCGTTCCGGAATCGAGCAGCATTGTGGAGAGATGGAGGGGCTCTTCTTACCTATCCGTCGGAACTCCGGGGCCGGCGTCCTGGCCGACTGGGGAGGTACCGGACGGCAGGCGCGAGGCTGTTAATAAACCGCGCTGCCGTTGGTCACATAATCACGTGGGGCGCTTCGTCGCGCATTGTCATTGGTTCAAGCGGTATCGACAATGCGCACTCATTGGCTACCAAGCTGAAGACCGAGAGTGGCCATTGGTCGATTGTTGAACTGGTAGTCAAAGAGTAACCACGCTAAAGAGTAAGGTAAACATAAACAGACGCATCGAGAGCGAGGTACAGTGTGGGAAAAAATGCTCGGGAGAGAAAAGAGAACAACGTTAGTCCCGTGCCGCTAACGCTGGCAACTTGCAGCGATTTTAGTCAGTACCACCAGGTCTGGTGCACATAAGCAGACGGCTCATTGGGGACCAGAAGCTGCAAAATGCGTTTTGTATTTAGAAAGTATAGCTGTAATAACTTTAAATTAGATGGTATTATGGGGAACAGCAGTATAAAATATCGAATGAGAGTATCACATACAGTATCATGGGCCGACCCTTCCGGGTGTACTCTCTAGGGCCAATGTGTTCATGTAAAGAAGGACAAATGTGTGTCTCCTACTGATGGTATGTCTGTGCCAGTAGATCCAAACAAGAACACGGAGTTTAGTGACCTGATGATATCTAGAGAGAAATTACAGTGTAGACCAAGGGATATCATCGTTTAAACCATCTTTATGTGTCTTGAGTTTTAGTACCCATCTTTGTTCTTTCTTCATCAGGTACTTAGCCACATCTGCTGTATGTGTTGGAATAAAAGGTTGTTCCAAAACAGTCCACTGGAATTCAGTGGCTAGATGTTTTGCCTCCAGAAAATGAGCAGTTAATTTAGTGGTTTGTCTGGCACAACGGATGGTACTCTTATGCTCTGATATCCGTATGCGGACCTTTCGTGTGATCATGCCCACATATTTGTAGCCGCAAGGGCAGGTGATGAGATAAATCACATGATCACTGTTGCAATTAGTAAATTTTATCTGCTTCCAAGGTCTTGCAGTGCCAATATCAATCTCCAATGATTTTGTAGTCTGTGCACATACCTGGAAGTTGCCACAGGGGTGGTGTCCCTGGACAGGAGGGAGATTCCATAATGAACCTATGGCTCTTGGTGGATCTTCACGTGGCCTCGTGTGCACCAGTCTATCTCTCAGGTTTGGGCCCCTCTTGAATGAAACCAGGGGGCGAGGAAGACTTAGGCGTCCAGAATTTAGTATTGGCCAGTGCTTCTTGACCATGCTTTGAATACTGTTGGAGAGATTCCCAAAGGTGTGGACAAAGGTGAGGCGATCCAAATTAGGCTTGGGAGGCCTCGGTTCCAGCAGAGCTTCTCGATTGTTATTCATTGCCCTTTTCATGGACCTTTGTACAAGTCTAGGGGGATATTTACGGGCCACTAACTGCGTGCTCAAATCTTTGGAATGTTTCTTGAAAGCTGTCTTGGTAGAGCAGTTCCTTTGAACCCGTAAGAATTGGCTGAAGGGGAGACTCTCCTTTAGTGCTTTCGGGTGGTTGCTGTCGAATAGTAACAAGGAGTTCCTTGCAATGGGCTTCATGTAGAGCTCAGATTGTAGGCCCTCCGGTCCAGCAGTGATTAAAAGATCAAGAAAAGCCAATTCATGTTGGCCAATTTCGATGGTGAATTTAAGATGGTTATTTCTACTGTTCAACCAACCCAAAAATTCTAAGCAACTATCACTCGACCCTCTCCACACGACAAAGACGTCATCGATATACCTTTTCCAGGTCTTAAGGTTATCGATGAAAGGATTCACGTCATTCAGTACATGGTTTTGTTCGAATGAATGAACGTAAAGATTCGCTAAGCTGGGGGCATAAACGCTCCCCATACTGGTGCCCGATGTTTGTAGGTAAACCTGTTCTTCGAATTGAAAGAAATTTTGTTTCATGGCCAGAGTGGCACAGGCCATTATAAATTGGACAGGAGTGATGCTGTTAATTTCCCTGGACTCAAGAAGTTGGTGCACAACGTCCAATGTCTCATCCTGAGGGATGGAGGTGTAGAGTGCCTCGACATCAAACGAGACTAGGAGGTCAGAATCCATATCAAATTCGATGTCAGGTATTAGTCTTAATAAATCCGTGGTGTCCTTGAGATAAGTGGGCATTTCCTGCACCATCGGTCTTAAAAAATGATCCACAAAAGTAGAGAGGGGTTCCAGAACTGATCCTATCCCAGAGATTATGGGGCGTCCTGGGGGCAGTCGTTGCTCTTTGTGAACCTTGGGTAAGGTATAGAAGTAAGGCATCTTAGGGTGCTCTGTACATAGGTACATGGCTTCAGCTGGAGTAATCCAACCCTCCGAGGAGGCTTCTTTAACCAGTATTTTGATGTTCCGTTTCAGTTCGTCTGTAGGATCATAGTTCAAAGGAGAGTAGGCATGTCTCATGTTGAGTTGTCTGAGACACTCAGCTCGGTAGACTTCAGTGTCCATTATGACAATCGACCCACCTTTGTCGGCTGGTTTTATTGTTAGGTCCTTGTTATCAGTCAGCGATTTGAGTGCTAGATGGTGTGATTTGGTCAAGTTATAAAAGATTTTGTGTTTAGTACTGAAGAGGTCATCCATCTCCTTCTCAAGTGCCTGTTCATAGGCTAAGACCTGAGGAGGCATCAAGTGAGTAGGAGGAGTGAAAGTTGACTTGCATTTCAGTCCTGTATTGACATCGTCCTCACTCTGCAAGGAGGCTTCTTTTTCAGCGAAGAAAAAATGCAATCTGATCTTCCTCAGAAACCTTGCCAGTTCCAAACGGGTCTCGAACTCATCATTATGGTGAGTAGGCACAAAGCCCAATCCTTTATTGAGGGCTTCCTCCTCTGTTTGAGTCAAAGTATGTGTGCTCAAGTTTATAACTATACTGGGGCTGCACTGCTCTGTCCGGCCTCTTTGTTCTTGGACGAGTTGCTCCTCAGTGTCCTCCCTTCCGTTGAAGTTGATGGGGGACTGAAGTGAACTTGAGGTTGTGTATTCCCTCTTCTCCTGCCCCGAGATCTGCCCCGGCCAAACCCTAAAAAAGGCTGCCCGTTGAAGTTATTTGTTGGAAAATTCCCGGGGAAGTTAGTCATGTTCGGTCCCATAGGCTGTTGGAAAGGACCCGGTTGTTGGGTGGAAAGAAAGGATGCATGCCTCCAAACTGCCAGGGGTTAGGTGGCCACCATTGTTGTTGCTGGTTGCCCCTCCAGTTATTTCTAAAATTTCTTTTGCCTTGCCCGCGGCCTCGTGTGTTGGAATTATCACTGCTGGTATCACTCCCTGAGGAGTTATCACCGGAACTCGATGTACTATATGACGATCCCTTTCTACGGCCAGTTGTGCCAAATTCTGGGGGGGTATAGGTATCACTTGAGTATGGATATATTCTCTAAAAATTGAACTTCCCAAGGTCTTTCCTGAATTTGTCCATTTTAACCGTTAGTGTATGCTCTCTAAAATCTCTGTTATTTTTGTTGGTGTCATCTAAGTTTTTACTGAAAACCTTAGGAGCTATAGTGGTCTTGATTTTAGACTCAAGAATTTGAATCTCTATGAGCATGGTGTCAGCTATGCGTTTGGAGGTTTGGATGATCAGAATCAGCCAGTCTCTGGTACACCTCCAGGCTATAAGAGCCCAGTTTTTCAAAAACTCCTTATCATTTAAAAACAACCTGGGTGCGTTGGTCACTATTAGTCCTGTTGGTGCGCAGTCATTACGCAGATATTGAGCCATGATTGTGCCATGTAAGGCTGTCCTAGTTTGTGATTTTTTCAAGCCCAGCAGTTTACCCCACTCGTCCTCGCTCAAGGTGACGACAGAAGCTGAAGACTCTGTCAAATCAGGATGTTCAGCAAGTGCTGCCAGAAGGTCTGCATCAGAAAACGATAAACCATGGTTTTCGGCCATGACTGTATAACCTTTTATTCCAACACATACAGCAGATGTGGCTAAGTACCTGATGAAGAAAGAACAAAGATGGGTAAAGATGGTTTAAACGATGATATCCCTTGGTCTACACTGTAATTTCTCTCTAGATATCATCAGGTCACTAAACTCCGTGTTCTTGTTTGGATCTACTGGCACAGACATACCATCAGTAGGAGACACACACACTTGTCCTTCTTTACATGAACACATTGGCCCTAGAGGGTACACCCGGAAGGGTCGGCCCATGATACTGTATGTGATACTCTCATTCGATATTTTATACTGCTGTTCCCCATAATACCATCTAATTTAAAGTTATTACAGCTATACTTTATAAATACAAAACACATTTTGCAGCTTCTGGTCCCCAATGAGCCGTCTGCTTATGTGCACCAGACCTGGCAGTACTGACTAAAATCGCTGCAAGTTGCCAGCGTTAGCGGCACGGGACTAACGTTGTTCTCTTTTCTCTCCCGAGCATTTTTTCCCACACTGTACCTCGCTCTCGATGCGTCTGTTTATGGTTACCTTACTCTTTAGCGTGGTTTCTCTTTGACTACCAGTTCAACAATCGACCAATGGCCACTCTCGGTCTTCAGCTTGGTAGCCAATGAGTGCGCATTGTCGATACCGCTTGAACCAATGACAATGCGCGACGAAGCGCCCCACGTGATTATGTGACCAACGGCAGCGCGGTTTATTAACAGCCTCGCGCCTGCCGTCCGGTACCTCCCCAGTCGGCCAGGACGCCGGCCCCGGAGTACCGACGGATAGGTAAGAAGAGCCCTTCCATCTCTCCACAATGCTGCTCGATTCCGGAACGGGTTGTTTGGCTTTGACGGAGTCTTTTCTCCGCTACTGCTGAGAATGGCATCATTAATTGAAGATGCAGATACCATTTACAATCGGCTAGCGATGGTGGGCAGTGTTCTGTATTTTCGTGTGCATACTGTGTCTGACATGTGTTTCACATGTTTTTAGAGCGGTGCTTCATCTTCCCCTGAGCCGCTGCCAGGTGGGGTGAGGCCAGTCTACCTTACAGATCAAGGTAAGGACTGAACTACATTTGGCTTATGAAGTTTCTTTCCAAATGAATTAACATCTAGTCTTATTATTAAGTGCCTATATATCAACACTTTGAGTGTGATTTTAAGATTGATCCACATAATATGGACTATCTTCTTAGCCCATGAGATATTGATAGCTATACCCAACCCCTTTTCTTTTCACAGTGATCGACACAGACTGTAAGGGCACTCGGAGCATTCAGGTGACCGTGAGCACTTGTTTTTGTTTTCCTGGTGTCACCTTTCACTTCACTTATCTCACTCGGTGCAGTAGCCCTATAATGTTTATTTTTTTGGTCCTGATGAATGCAAGGACGCAATAGTCCCAAGATTGCAGAAACATGTCGACCACCTCTACCTCGGGCAGTCTACATAACCAGATTGCCTTAGGTCGCACTTATTTTTAATCTTGGTATTTAAGGCATACGTAGAATAAAACATTATCTAGTGCTTTTTCTAAAAAAATTTTAATACACTTTTTTCCTTGGTTTCTCCCCTCACTCACTTCTTCTTGCACTGCACACCCCAGTCCCATGTCTCTGGCCACTCATCAACATCGAGTGGTAGACCACACTGTTGATGCCTACACCTTCTGAGGAACCCCCTCACCACCGGGTTGACCTCTGATTGTGGCACCGATTTTCTCAGACAGGTGGTTCGGATAAAATCCCAAATGATGAAGGGCGGATCCGTATGGTGACTGATGGGTAATCTCCTCATCCGTTGAGAGCCTTATGTGCCGTATCATTTCAGAGTTTTGGGTGTTTGAGTAGCTTCTCTATACTTCTGGGCACATCTCTTGAGACCCTCTGGTACCTTTTGTTGTTTACAGGTTCTTCTGGGGATTGTATCCAGAGCCTGGTCTTTAAACTTCCCCTAGGTCCTCTCCCAGCGTAGTGTTTTTGTTTGTTCATCTGTCTAGTCTGCAAACCAACTTGTTGAGAGTTGTTTGTGCAGCGAAAGGATTCAATAGAAATGGGGACACATTTTCAGAATAAACTAAGGGCCAGATGTAGGTCGCCAATTACCGGTCGGTAACGGCCGATTTCGACCGTTACCGACCGGTAATTGGTTTTTGAAAGGGGCCCGAATTTTACCGAATCTGTACATTTACCTGTTCGGTAAATTTACATATTCTGTAAAATACCGACTCGGTATATTTACCGAATCGGTAATTCCAGATGTAGGTGGAACTTAAAATAGTGCCACAGGCCCTTAAGAATTCGTTAATTACCATGAAATACTATCTCATGGTAAATTAGGAATTCCTGTGTACATGCACATCTGTGCATGTACACCTGTGCTATGTGGCACACAGACATGCCCTAAGGGCATGCATGTGTGTCACATGGCACATAAGCCAGAATCAGGGGTGCAACAGGGTGTCAAAGTGACACCCTGCCCCCATTGTAAATTCGGTAATTTTACCGAATCGGTATTTACCGATTGACATTGATTCCTATGGGCCTCAAGCCCATAGGAATCAATGGCTGTTAGACCTGACATCATTGGCGTGAGTCTCTCCTCCATTTTTTCTGTTTGCCTCCACTGTTTTTCGATGTTTTGCTGGTATATGCTTTGAGCGCCGTGCCACTGCTGATCAGTGCCACAGCGCAAGTGCTCCCTATGTTAAATTGATGTATCGATTGTATCCATGTTTGGCCTATTTGGTTTACTGTCAGTCCCTAGTCTAGTGCACCAGGAGTGCCGGGGCTTGTAAATACAAATGCCGCTCGTGGGCTTGCAGCACGTGTTGTGCCACCCACAAGAGCGGCCTCGTAAAAGAATGTCTACGGGTCGGTCATTGCGAGACCCACGTGCAGTCTGGTGCTGTCACGCAGGCTGCGCAAGTATACCTACTTGCCAGCCCCTCAAAACCTTCCCTTGACTTCATGTTAGTCACCCCTATGGTAGGCCTACGGGCAGGGTGCATTGTAAGTATAAGGTAGGACACGCCTGACCAAGTTGGCATGTCCTAATAGTGAATTACAGCCATCTTCGTTCTTCACTATTGCGAGATAGCCTGCTCTCCATTAGTTAGAATGGGCTGCCGGGATTATTAATGCTATGATCCTAGCTGGCTCGGGGAGCATGGTGCAATGTCGAGCTTGGTATCCCTGAACTCGGGGTGTAATTACGCATCCGTTGGTGTGGATGGTTTTTGGACTCTGGGTTCGAAAATAGCACTTTTAGAAAGTGTCTATTTTCTTGTCTAACCATTTCTGGTTTCTGCCGGTCTTGCATGTGTATGACAGGAGCTGGGTGGCTCCACAGATCTGAATGAGTCAGTATGGGATGAGTGGGACATTTGCGTTGAGAGTAGGGGGAGAGTAGTTGCTGATAGCCTACCCTGCCAGATACAATGCTGGCTCCACCTCCTGCCAAGCGGCTGATGGCTCTGTGCCTGCCATGGACGATCCTAGCCCCACCTCCTGCCAGGAGGCCGATAGCTCTGCTCCTGCCAGTGTCAATGCTGGCTCCACCTCCTGCTGGGCGTCTGAGGACCCAGCCCTGCTCAGTGAATAGGCCAGGTGCGTCTGCCTGGCTCCACCCACAACAGACCCAGGATGTTGGGAAAGTCCCCGGCATGGACAAAGGGATCAAAGCCAAAAAGGGGTATAAGAGAAGGACCCCTGAACTAAGAAATCAGATCACTTCTGACAAGGAACCCTGTAGCCAAGGACAAGAGGCCTGCTGATCTGAGGACTTGCCTACCCCTTCTGCCAGTGTGCTGTTTGCTGGGGGGAATCCTGCAGTGCTTCTTTATTTTTGCCAAGGAATCAGGAGAGAGGAACTGTGTGTGTACTCTCACGCTTGCTAAGAAAATCTCCAAGGACTGGAAGAGTGCCAGTCTCCTGCTGAAGTCACAGGGCTAAAGGACTTCATCTGCTTAAAGTGCTATTTGCTGGAACCTGTGAATCCAGCACCTTTGAAAGAACCAGCAATCTCGACGCCGACGGACGTCGCCGAATCCAGCTCGACGTAGTGGGTAACGGCCCCAGTGTCCCGCTTCCTCGACGACCGGCCGTCGAGCCCGAACGACGCCAGCAGCAACGCCAGTGAGTGGGAGTACGGCTCCAGCTCCAAGGGACCTCGTGTCTGCACCGCTGCTGATCGCATCGCCCTCGTGCCCTCTCGACGCCGTGAGCTCTGCTCACACTTTGCAACCGCATCATCAACGACGACGCTGCTGAGGCCTGATCGACACCGAAGACGCGACGCCGGATTGCTCGACGCCGCTGATCATCGTATGCTTCATTTTTCCTAAGGTACTGTGTTGTGGGGGGTCCGTGTGACTCCAGGCTCGACGTAGCGCTCCTCGCGGTCGATGCCGAACCTTTGGATTAACTTTGCCTCAACGTCGTGTAGCTCCCGTGGGAGTTACCCTGTTGCTAAGAACTGTGTTTCCCAGAAGAAGATTTGCTTTGATACTAAAGACTTTGTGCTAAAGAAGAAACTACCTTTGAACTATCCTTTTTCCTTCCCAACGTATTTATTCCGATTGTGTACATTTTTGTCGTTATTTGGTCTTGTGCTAAGCATTATATAAAAATACTTATTTTTATAATACTACCGTGTCGTGTCCATTTGTAGTGCATTCACTTTATTACTGTATGTGGTCATGAATGCTTAACGCACAGCCTCGACTCGGTATATTTACCGAATCGGTAATTCCAGATGTAGGTGGAACTTAAAATAGTGCCACAGGCCTTTAAGAATTCGTTAATTACCATGAAATACTATCTCATGGTAAATTAAGAATTCCTGTGTACATGCACATCTGTGCATGTACACCTGTGCTATGTGGCACACAGACATGCCCTAAGGGCATGCATGTGTGTCACATGGCACATAAGCCAGAATCAGGGGTGCAACAGGGTGTCAAAGTGACACCCTGCCCCCATTGTAAATTCGGTAATTTTACCGAATCGGTATTTACCGATTGACATTGATTCCTATGGGCCTCAAGGCCCATAGGAATCAATGGCAATTACCGAATCGGTAAATACTGATTTGGTAATTACCGAATCTTACCGATTCAGTAATTGTTTCGGTAAATATACCTACATCCTGATTGCCAGTTCTTAAATACCGAATCGGTTTGATTCAGTATTTAAGAATCGGTAATCGGGGATTACCTACATCTGGCCCTAAGTATGGTATTTGTAACATACAGCAACAACAAGAAGGTCATGGATGGAATGCTTGAAATACTCACAGCTGCTGGCAATCGCTCAGGTTGCATTTTAGTCCATAGTTTGTCAACTACCATGCCATGCTAAATAAAGCACGCCTTATGCAAATCAGAACTGACCCTGCTCCTCACTGGATAAGTCTGGGAATACTTGTGCTCACAGTGCCATAGGCCTCAAGCTATAGTCTTCTGACAAATCTGGTCTGAGGGGCTTGTGGTCCCTTCTGGAGGGGAGCTTGTCAGCCCAGTCAGGGACAGACTATTCTTATGAGAAGAAGGGTCGGTACTGATTTACATAAGACGGGCCTTTGTCTAGAGTGGTGCAATTGGTGAAGGTAAATGGACTTGAATGGGGTATGAGCGACGGAAAGTGGCTAAGATGAATTCAAGCATTCCATCCATCATCTATGGAAAACATCACCAGGCATGTTAGGGTACTGTCAATATGCCCCCAATTTTGGTTTATGTCCATTTCATACATTAAGTGGCAGACATTTTTTCATAATTCCTTGGAATATGCAGAATTTCTAACAAACGTTTTCTCACCTCAGTATTTCCTCTCACAGCAGTGACTGGCACATTGATGTACAAAACAGAGCCAACATTACAGCAATTGCAAAATGCAATGGTTTTTCCACCGCCAGTGGACACCACCAGAGAATCTTCCTCTGCCACAATGGCTGGTTGAAATTCCACCAGGAGATCTGAATTGTGAAACATTTTTAGTAGGGCCTCAACAACAAGTAAATTGACTTATGAATATATACATTTGGATAGAAGTGATGGTTTAGGCCCATTGACAACGGGACTTTTGGACTTTGGGGTAATTTAGAGCCTCATTATGATGTCTGCAGTAAGCCAGGCATCCATCCAACATCAGAGGTTTCCGTCCAACGTCCGCATTATGAAAATAGAGGTTGGAGGGAAACCCATGGGTGTATACTGCTCTGCTTCCAATGGGCTCACTGAGCCTTTTGGGGCGGCAGTCGTAAAAGTAATCCGCAAATGGCAATGGAGCCAGCCTTGGCTCCGCTGTTGGGATTAAAATTTTACTTTCCTGCTCCCTTTCATGCCGGTCCACCTACCATGAACAGTTAGGTGGAAAGGGACTTTCAGGGCCCCTAGCAGGCCCCTTTAGCTCATGGCCCTCCGCTATGAGGCCTGGGGTGCACCTGTGGTGCCCCCTAAACATCTCTGCAGCATTTGGCAGACACTGCATGGTGCTTGCCAAACGGTGCAGGGATATTTAAAGTTTGCATTTTTTCCATTGTGGCTAGTGCTGCGAGCAGCAGTACAAGCCTCAATGGAAAAATTAGAGGATCCGACTGCCAACACGGCGGTCACATCATAATCTTGGAAGCAGGACCTCCGATTCCTTGTCAGGCGGTCCCATTTCTGCTTTGATGCCAGTCAGACGGGCGTCCGACCAGCATCCTAATAGGCCCCTTAGGGTTTGCTGGAGTCGCAGTGCTGCCATAAATTGTGGTTCTTGGACTGCGCCAAACCTGTGGTGTCTTGCTCCATTTATAAGTTGGTAGTCTGCCACATAGCAATGAGTGGAGACTTGACTGGCTATGCTTGAGATAATCCATGACCTGGCAGGTCATCTGCCACAGGTCTGCAAGGTCAACTCTTTGGAGAAATGAAAGAACTGTCTTAGTGGACCTAAAAAACTATGGTGGTGTGCTCAGCACCCTCTGTTCCCTTGGAAGGAAGGTCGAAATGCTATCAACACTGTTTGCAAAGAAATTGCTTGATATTTCACAACAGTTACGTGGATAGGCAACTATGTGCCTGGTCTAATAGGACATAAATATGTAGTTGTTTGCATGCCAGCATACTTGCAATTCTCGCCACTTGTTTCACCTGTATGTTTGGTTGGGGTTGTTGCTCTCGTGGGGGTCACTTTGCGCTTACCATATTTCAAAATTGATGTCATGATGCGATTTATGATGTGAATAAATCTGCACTGTTGCAATGGAAACCTACTGCTTACGTTGTCATGATACTATATTATACTGGCAACAGTAATTTGGGAACTGGAATCCTCAAGAGAAAAGGGGACCGGAGTCAGTCATAACTTTTGACTTTGCACCGGTCTCACAGGACTAGGTGCCGCTTTGATCTTTTAAGCAAAAGTTTCTCCTAAAACCTTGAAAAATGTATACATCTGCTTCTACTGATTGGATTTTTGTCATTTTGGTGTCAAATTATTTATTCCATTGTTCTCTATTGTTCTAAATTTGTGAGTTGTGTTTTCACTTTATTGCTGTTTGAGTGCTGCCTAAATACTTTACGCATTGCCTCATAGTTAAGCTTTACTGCTTTTGGGGCAAAGTACCAGAGGGTTAAACACAGATCAATTTAGTGTCTCTTGTGGTTCACCCTGTCAGGGACTGTGGTTGTTGCTTGGGAAAGGTTTCCATCCCCCTCCCTCAAATCAAATATCTGATTTCTTACAAGGGTCATATGAATGCAACGTTTAATGATTTTAACCAAAAAAAGTGTAAAAGTACTGAGATTTCCAACAGTGCCTGATCTACTTTAGATTTTTTTTCCAAATTCAAAAGGTAGGGTCAATAGTATTCTTGGAAAGCCATATTGCACACATGTTTCCAAGTAGCGTAATACATGTACCATGTACCATGTGACTTTCATAAGACTGTCTATTCACCTGTAGGTAATTGTACACAGCATATAATTCCTCATAGTGGGAAGAGCAGCCAAATGTGTAAACACACATTTTTCTACAGAGAAAACGTTTTTCCTTATGGATAATCCCTTTCCCCTACCTTCCCATCAGATCTAGGAGTGATCTATTCCTCTTCCCATCATGGAAAGAGAGTTCCAGAAGTCCAATGACTTTCCAACCATTTTTAGGGTAGGAAAAGGTCATATTTCAGTTTGGTAAGGCTCACAGCTTTACATTTTTGTGGGCGTTCACAAACTTTTAAAGCTTTTAACACCCATTTCCTACCCCTTGTGTGGGATCTATTACTGAAGATTTGTCAACACTCATGCAAGGGAAATCTGCAGTCGGATATGCATTTACGCTCCCAGGAATGCATTCGCTAAACAGGACCAAGGAACTCCCACACTAAAGTTTGAAGCCTGATGGATGGGTCAACTGACTTACCAATCCATGACATTGCTGTGGACCCTCTGGGATGAAGTTAGGTCAGGCCGCAGGCCATATTCGGTGAGTCTTTCTTTCCAGAAGTTGTCAGGGCTCTTGGGTGTCAGGGTTGTCCTCTCTTCCTCCCTCTGTGATGGTGGAGCTCATCACTGGGATCCTCTGGTGCCCACCTCCGGCTTCAGCCTGACAGCTTGGCCAGACTGCATTCAGTTCATTCCTCTCTTCCCTCTAGTCTGAGTTAACCATGACCTCTCCTTCACCACTTCTGGGATTTGCCCAGCATTTCTTGAAGTCTCGATCTGTCTGGCTGCAGATATCATGGTCCCTTGGACTCTCATGTCTTCCCATGGTGCATGTTGAAACACTCTCTTGCCTTTGGGACTGGGCTTGACTGTTGGGAGTTTTTGTCCCATGTTGGGTTGTGTGGTATAGCATCCACGACTCACCTCCCCAAACAGAACAGTCTTGGTGCTACTCTGGTGGTCGAGTGGGGGGTCAAGAGGTAGTCTTGCAGGAATTGGTATACATCCTTTTCGATGCACCATTGTTTAGCCTGAGCTACATGTATCATCTTGGTGATGGTTCGCATGAACAAGTTCACCTCCTTGTTAGCTTGGGGCCAGCATGGAGTGGTGGCTGGTTCTACTGAATAGATTACCTGTATGGTGCCTTCACCATCATCCATGTCATCTTCTGTCTCTACAGAGTTTGCGTCCATGAGGTTGGCAGTCTTCTTCAGGGGGCCTTCCAGTTATGGTGAAGCCCTGCAGACCTTGGCAAAGTGATTACTTTTCCCACAGTTAGAGCAGTTCATATTGCTGGGCACTTTCTGGCATGGGGAAGGGTATCCCCACACCAGCGGCAGGCTCACACAAGTACCACCAATGTCAAACTGCAAACCACATAGACATTTAAACACATAATCAACCCACAAATCAGCACTTAGGACAAAAACAAGAGACAGCCAACAGACTGTACTAAAACCAAAGCATTTGTAAATACTAATTGTAAGTCATATTTACAAAAAGAGCTCTAAAAAAACTGCGCCAAAACAGCCCAAGGACTGTTCTATGTTCAAGAAGCCTGAAAACACCAAATTTGCCAGTTTGTCTAGCAGAACACTCAAAAAGCGCTCTGCATATCACCACCTATGAATGTTACGAAGTGCACAGACTAGGATACTTTTTATGTATATATTTAGTTCCATGGCGTTCTTAGCCACCATTGAGGTAATACCTTTATATACCTAAACCTATTTAGGTATCCCCCCCTTAGGGAACCAGGTGAGTTTGTTCAAGATTCACATTGGTACTTCCAAGAAAGCTGCACATTCTTCGATGTGCACTTGAAACAGGCATTCCAAGAATATTGCAGCATATACAATATTATTCCCCTAGTGGCACTTAGCTCAATGCGTGCCGTTCAAGTTTTCAAAAGTTAGAGAAAAATCTCATTACCTGCCTACGTAAATTGCAATTTACATATATTTCCAAATTCCAAAGTCTTTGGCCAAACAAACAAATCAAATGTCAACGACCTTACCAAGCACAAATCTCCAGCCTCCACTGCAAAGTTCTGAGTGGCCTAACGGTCGTTTTAGAATACTCAAGCCAAAAAAGTTCTCAGTCAGGAGTAGCAAACATTTGGAGGATCAGATCAGGAAGACCAGAAATATACAGGGGTGCAAAGACAAAGAATCTCCATTCGGAGGGTACCTCCTCAGTAGATTCCTGTCTTGTCCTCCTCAGTAGATTCCTGTCTCCCGTCAAGACCACTCCCTTGGATAGCCGCTTCTCAGATGAGGTCCACATTTGGGCGCCATTTGTAGAAATAAAAACCTTCTTAGGGGATCACTGATACACCTGGTCCTTACACCAACAAAGAAGAAATTGTCATGGAAGCTGAAATATGAAAGGAACATATTTAATAACCTCAAATGAGCGAGACTGCGTCATAGAGTATCCTATTTCTATTTCTATTTGGGGGTTTTGTAAAGCGCTTGGTGACGCACAGCGGCGTGTCCCCGCGCTGAGGAGCTGATATTAACTGGAGATTACACATGCGAAACACCTTACTGTGCGAATAGTACAGTTTTGAGCTTGGCTCTAAAGAGTGGTTCTGATGGTTCTAATCGCAACGTCAAGGGTAGCTTATTCCATCTGGAAGCAGCAAGGTGCCTAAAGGATCTTCCGCCCATCCGAGCTCTGAACACCCTAGGAATAACTAGGAGTCCTGAGCCGGAAGATCTCAGGGAGCGGGACGGCTCGTAGGGTGTCAATAGTCCTTTAAACGGGAGAGGAGACCTCTCATTGATAATCCAGTGGCACGTACATAGGCCACTGTAGGAGACAGTCTAAGGAGTACAGAGAACAGGGGCCTTTTAGGCCAGTTTATTGCTGCGATAGCATGAAGGCTCATAAAAGAGGCAGTACAAAAGTGCACATAGATACATATATGGATGCATAAGAATTGCTTAATCAAGAGAGTGGTAGGAGAGACTAAACTGAACACATCAGTAAGAATAGCCCGACAGTTCTACACTAGGAGCAGGTGCATTCTACCAGCTACGCCTTTCTGAGCATGTGCAAAGCTCTGGAAGAGGGAGAAAGCACATGGTTAACTAAAATGGCTGCCAAGAACAAAATGGCTTTTAGCTCATGCTAACAGCGATTCCTGCAATCTTTAACACGTCATAGAATAAGAGATATCTTTAAAGATGGGGAACTACTTTTTTTGCCATACAAAACGATACTTAATTGGGAGATGAAAAGGATTGTTGTATCAAAAGTAGGGTGCACATACGTTTTGTGGAAAAGCATCTTTGTGATTGGTTAAGAAAAAGCAGCTTCAACGTGGAGTACATATCATAGCATAAAATTTGCTCAACTCAACCACACTTGCTGCTTGCATTTGGAAGGCACTGTTCGATCTTAAAACAATCGTTAATTTTTAACCTGCACGTGCCGTTAATTGTTCAAGAATTTGTTGCAAAAAAATTTTGTTAGGTTTAAAAAAATGTATGAACTTTTAACCTGCACATGTTGTAGAATGTTCTAGAATGTGTGTTGATAGAATACGTTGCCCTTCTGACTTCTATGTGTCCTTGAATATTAAAAAAACTGTTGATATGGAAAATTAAAAAGAAACCTATAGAGAGAAGTTTTGAAACCTAAACGAATCAAGGAACTATTCTAATTTGTTCATTACATGTATTTATGTGTGGAGCAACACAATTATAGACACAACAGCACCAGGAAGAAGAAGAAGCAGGGAGTTGGGGGATGGGTGGAGATGGGCACAGTGGCACACATGCACAATTAAGTACAGCACAAATATAGACAAACAATGACCAAAATGAAGCACACCAACAAGGAGCCCAAGTCACACAACCTGCCAACATCACACCACTGAACGAGCATAGCAAGTGAAAACCACACTGCCTGCAAGGGAAAAGGGTGAACAAAAACTCACCCGAAGGGACATCTCACACATAATGCAGCTCACACACATAGGAAGCAGAGTACAACTGCCATCAACTAAGGGTGATGGCAGCTGAGAAAGACTCTTCAGAAAATCACGAGAAGATCAAGCTTCAGGAAACAGAATTGATGGATATTAAATGGAAGCTTGAAGATTTTGAAAACAGGAAACGTCGCAATAATCTTCGTGTCCTAGGGGTACCGGAGAAAGTTGAGGGAGAGAACATGCGAGCTTTCATTATTAAACTCTTTAGCGAATCTATGCCTGAAATACAGAACTGGAACTGGGAAGTTGAAATCCAACGGGCTCATCGAGTCCCCTTTAATCCACCACCGAAGCCAGGGATATACCCACGTGCTATCTTAGTATATTTTGGCAACTTTTTACTTAGGCAGGCAGTGGCGGAGAAAGCGAGACCAGATCGCAAAATAACTTGTAGTGGATTTTCCTTCTTTTCAAGACCTGACTTTTGTCACGCAACTGTTGAAAGACGATGGAGGTTGCGAATGTTGATCAAATCATTTCAGGAGAAGGGTGCTTTGGCTTTTTTGAACAACCCTGCTAGCCTTAAGATTATTTATCGCGGCCAGACAAAGTTTTTTCAGTCTGAGATAAAAGCAAAAGTGTATCTAGATGAAATATCTTAGATAAAAATTTCTTTTTATTTGGGATATAAGCTCTGATGACCGCAATAATAACCTACATACTACAAGAGCTATAAATGCGCAGGGGAGGGATAGAACGAGATATGTTTCTATTTTTCACTACTTCTCTCGGTTAGCTTGTCTGATGCTTTAAGAATGTGTTTTGTTTAATTTAACTGAAGATTGATTAGTATGCTTAGGCATAGATTAGAGGTGAATGATAGGATGAATATAGCTATGATATATGATACAGAATTTTTTTTGTTTGTTTTTTTGTTTTTATCTATGGCAAGGTAGCTCAGTAGAAGTGCAGCAACTTCATCACACAGACTCTGGTTGAGTCTGAACGCCTGTGTAAGGGGGGGGGAAGAGAAAAGGGGTGGGGAAGTGGGCGGGTCAGAGGAAGGGACAATGGGGAGGGAGGGGGGGGCAGGAAGAAGGGGGAGAAGCGGAAAATAAGAAAAAAACCAGGCTTAATACCAGGAATAAAATTAATTTTTGAAAAGACACAGCAGGGCATGCATATGGAGTACTATTTGAGCAATGTTAATAGACAAAGTTATTACATCAACAATGGGTAAGCTTAATATACAAACCTGGAATGTAGGAGGATTACTGGCTAGAGATAAACGTTCACGGCTAGAGGAACTAGTTAAATTACATCCCGTAGACATTTTGTGCCTACAGGAGACCCATATTCCTTGGAGTAAAAGAGCATTATTAAGACTTAAAGGATATAATCAAATGGTAGCATCATCTCAAACGACAAATATTAGGGGTGTGGCAATTTTGGTTAAAAATTGTCATGGGCAAGGAACACGCTTTTTATCTGATGCACATGGAAGGTGGGCGATCGCTAAACTAGCAAGTGGAATCACGATATGCACTGTTTATGGATCAAATCAGGATGATCCCACAATTTTTGAAACTTTGGAAACAGAACTAGCTATGTATGAAGAATAGGAGGATGGCTGATCTTGGTGGTATATGGCGCTTCACAGTATATAGGCTAGTATCTTCACCTACACTAATAGTTTTTTGTGTCGTTGGGTGCCTAGGTATGGGTTGTCATCCTTACCCACTGATAATCTACAGATTAAGGTATATATGTACAAGACCTATCACACCAACAGAGATTATTCAGCAAAACAATTATTGCATTAATTCAATTCACAAAACAATAAAAGTCTGTTGGAAATTCGGATTCATTTAATCTTTGAGGCTTTCCCCAAGTCCAGTCAACACGTGTTTCGTCGATTGGGCAGGAACCCACGACTTCATCAGGGCTGATATTGGACGCTTGTCCACATATTGTGCCTTCTGGCTGGTTGTATTTCCGACCCAGCCTTATGTGGCATGGGTGATAATTTCTTATTTGGTCTTGGTCTTAGTATCTTTAGAGTTCTTTATCATAATGTAAATATCAATCTTCGTCGTGATCTGTAAATATTATTCGGATCCAGAGGTTATTGTATAATTGCCTTCCTTCAGTAATATTATTGAAGGGAAGTAAGTCTCCGCTCCTATTATTTTGGAGTCCTGGGACAGCGTAATCGGCTCGGTGTGTTGCGCTGTCCTTCCCAAACTCGGAAGGACGCGCAACACACCAAGCCGATTACGCTGTCCCAGGAGTCCAAAATAATAGGAGCGGAGACTTACTTCTCTTCAATAATATTACTGAAGGAAGGCAATTATACAATAACCTCTGGATTCGAATAATATTTACAGATCACGACAAAGATTGATATTTACATTATGATAAAGAACTCTAAAGATACTAAGACCAAGACCAAATAAGAAATTATCACCCATGCCACATAAGGCTGGGTCGGAAATACAACCAGCCAGAAGTCACAATATGTGGACGAGCGTCCAATATCAGCCCTGATGAAGTCGTGGGTTCCTGCCCAATCGACGAAACACCTGTTGGCTAGACTTGGGGAAAGCCTCAAAGATTAAATGAATCCGAATTTCCAACAGACTTTTATTGTTTTGTGAATTGAATTAATGCAATAATTGTTTTGCTGAATAATCTCTGTTGGTGTGATAGGTCTTGTACATATAGAACTAGCTATGTGGCAAGGTCCGCTAATTTTCTGTGGTGATTTTAACATTTCCTTGATGCCACCCTTATCGCCACATGCATCTAAACTTAAGTATATAGGCCGGAAACCGAAGGTTTATCGCGCTACTAGCAGCCTAATATGCAGTCTTGGACTAACTGATATTTGGCTGCAAAATAATCCAATAGACCCTGGCTATACTTACTACTCTCATCCTCACCAAAAACATGTACGAATAGATTATATTTTTACTTCTAGAGATTTAGCACCTTCTTCACATATAAGTAAATTCCCAAAAATAATATTGGATCATATTTCCTTAATATTATTAATTGATTATGATACTAATTTTATTCAAAAAACAACATGGTCCTTTGATAGGAAACTACTATGCAACAAAGAATATATTGATCATATTAAAATCTGGACTGAGGAAGTTTTTTAATATGAATCGTTTTAGTGCATCAAGAAACATCGTATGGGATACTTACAAAGCTGCTTTAAGGGGGGAAACTATCAGCTACCAATCCAAAATCAGGAATAGGGAAAAAAAAGAATATGAAATAAGAATAGCAGCTTTAGCTAAAAACCGAGGAAGAACATACTCTCAAAATTAGACAAAAACAAGATACTAGTCATGTGATGATGCAGGTAGCAGTACTGAAATCAGAATTGAATTCCAAACTTAGCCAGAAAGCTGCCCAGACATATCAATCACATAGAAAACAAATATATGAAAGTGGAGAGAAAGTGGGCAGACAACTGGCACTTAGTAAACGGCAAAAAACTGCAAGGAAAGATATTATTACTATAGTAGAAAATGGGCAGACCTTTACTCATGCAGCCGAAATTAATTCTCAGTTTCAGAGGTACTACCAGAAATTGTATACTGAGGATGCTATAATTTCCGAGGAGGATACAAAAGTCTATTTAAATAACTTTCTCAGTAATCCCGAGGCCACGAAATTACTAGATGACGCCACAAAGAAGGATCTTGAAAAAGAAATTACATTTACAGAAGTGGGTGCCGCATTATTATTACTGGCACCTGGCAAAGCAGCAGGTCCCGACAAGATACCGATTGAGCTATTCAAGCTTCTTAGTCATCAATTAGTACCTATTTTACACGATTTATTTCTTGGGTTACAATGTAATGGTGTACCTCCAATCTCTTGGGAGGAGGCTAATATAATCGTCTTTCCTAAAAAGGGAAAATCTCCTGAACAGCTCACTTCGTATCGCCCCATATCCCTTATTAATTCGGACTCTAAATTATATGCAAAAATATTAGCGCTCAGACTCAGTAGGGTCATTGAACAACTCGCTTCCCCTTGGCAGCATGGCTTCATTCCTGGGAAAGGAACCAGAGAACATATTCGTAGGGCAATTGCCTTATTCAATGCCACGGCTGCCAGGGGGGAGCGAATGTCGATGATCCTACTTGATGCTGAGAAAGCTTTTGATCGTGTCATTTGGAATTTTCGCTGGGAAGTTATGATACGTAATAATTTTGGCCCTAAATTCATTAACTCTATTAAATCAATGTATCACCGCCCCAAAGCAAAAGTTTTGGCAGCCGGACTTTTTTCTGGATATATTAACATAACAAGAGGTACGAGACAAGGGTGCCCATGCTCGCCTCTACTATTTGCATTATATATTATATATTAGTCCTCTCATTTTGAAATTACTAGAAAGTACTAATATTAAACCTGTTATTAGCCATCACTTCAAAACAAAAATACTGGCTTACGCCGATGACATTGCGATTATTACATCTGAACCGATAGAGGCTATTCGTGAAATAGAGGAAGTCACTTCTGAATTTGGACCTTATTCTGGATATTTTCTCAATAAAGGAAAGACGATTGTTATAAGCACAGCTAACACAACCTGTATGGACCCACGAAGAACTGAAAAAGCTACATATCTGGGAATTGAACTTTGCGCAAACACTAAGCTAATCCCAAAAATCAATTTTGATCCACTACTGATAAAGATTAAGAACGATTTTGAAAGGGTTAATAACCTTCATCTTTCCATTATAGGAAGAGCCAACTATGTTAAAATGAATACGTTACCTAGATGCCTCTACCTGTTTCGTGCAATTCCATTAGCTATTAAACAAGAAACATTAATATTAATCAATTCACTTATATCTAAGTTTGTGTGGCAGAATGGAAAGATTAGGAGATCCCTTGCGTTATTATCACTTCCTGTTGATAAAGGCGGCCTTACTATACCCAACATGATATTATATTACTGGGCAGCACAGATAAAACAACTTACGCCTATGATTAGAGGATATAACTCAGAGAACTTAGAAGACTCTGCTGAAATGCCCTCAATATATGAACTTTTGGTAGGTCAGGAGGCAAATGGCTTACTATTACGAAAGACCGAGACAAGAAATTATAAAGATTTTAAAGGAGAAATTATGGTTAATGCTTGGAAAACTTGGAATAAAATTGCTAAATATATCCAAATTGAGAAAATTAATCGATATACACCACTTTTGCACTCTAACGCTATTCAGGGGCAAGATCTAGCTGGCTTCTTAAAACAATGGGCCAAGCTAGGAATTAGGACAATGGGAGATTTTTTAATAAATGATTATGATACAACCTTCCTAGCTTTAAAAGCAAAATACAAGTTACCTAATGGTGATTTTTTAAAATTTGCACAGATATTTGCTACCCTAAAAGCCAAAGAATCCCTAATTTGTTTATATAAAATTGAAATCATGGATGTAATATCTAGATTGAATACTCGAATTGGAACTTTATATAATATTCTTTTAAGTATGAAGAATGATGATCTTGATAAAACAGAAAGAAAGTGGGCCCTAAAATTGAATAACCCGAATGTAGATATCAATAAAGTATTAAATATGAGTCAAAAATTACTGATGGCGAGCAATCTTAAAGCACAACTATATAAAACTGTTTTTGACCTATATTTTACCCCCGCTAAATTGTTTGTGTGGGGTAAACGTGAGAATGATCTATGTCCTAGATGTACTCAAGGGCCGGCAACTCTCACTCATATGTTCTACACTTGCCCTGATCTGACTTTAGTTAAAAACATGATAAACTCCTTTTGGGAAGAAATATTCAGACACAAAATACCAGAATCAGAAACTTTATTTTTACTCGGCCATGACCATACTTTAAATCTGAAGAAATCTGAAGAAAGATTAGTTTTTATTGGTATGGCAGTATTTAGGATAATCTTATCCGCAAGATGGAAAGACATAGATCCTCCAAGCTTCCAGATGTGGTTAGCACGCTTTTTGGCAGTTTATAGATATGAAATTGCAATATTTGAAACAAGAGGAATACAATCTAAGTTGCGCGGGGATACACTTTGGCGGCCAATAACTGAATGGAAAAACTGTATTATCCCCAGCGGTATTGGCTGATTGTGAAAAATGCTTGCAAATGATCCTAGGGTTTATTAGCCTGGCGCTATATCTAATCTTTATTTTTTGATTTCATCCTCTTTGTTTCCTTGAACCATTCTTTGAATCTTAAAACCTGCTGTCTGCTTCTACTGCTGTATTATCTGTTTTATATTTCTGTTACATTATTGTAAATGTTCCTGCCTTTTCGCCTGGTATAAAAATAAAAAAAAATTTAAAAAAAGGAAGCAGAGTACAACAACATCCAACACAATGTTGTCCAAACACAAACATTCGTACAATTGAACACAGGAGAGAAATGCACTCGCCTGTGGCGGATAAGCATCCAAAAGCGTCAGAACAAAACAGGCACATGAGAATGCATAGGTACAAACCCACAGCCTGGATGGGGTAGCAATTCACGTATGGCAGGCAGCCAGAGAGTGAGTGACACACACATTGGCATACAAATCCAGACACAACACATTTTGAGAAAAGTGAAAATGTGGAAACTTTATAAAAAAAAGTGTGTCAGTGCGGCCAAGAGTAGTGCCACAATATGCCAGCAAATGCAGCACCACACCTGAATAAGGAATGTAGGAAAGTGTGCATGTTCACCTCGGGGTAGTCCATCATCAACACACGACAGTGTCAAGCAGCGTTGGTTGTCCGCGCCTTGGACATCATTCGACGCCAATGCAGTCATGTCCACTGTTGTTTTGGGACATGTGAGCAGATGTACAATATGCAATGATGCGGCAGGACACGTGCAATGTGGCACATCCAGTCGGGGTTGCAGGTACCTTGTCAACCCGTCCATGAATGCGAGTGCAGCTGCGTAAGCCACTATCTCTAATGAGTGATGGTTGGCCACAATATTTGACATGTCATCGACGCAATACATCAGGTGACCGGGACAGATGTGCTGACTCCAACCACTGTACCCAATGTGCACCAAAGCAGAATTCACAAGTGGGTCAATTTGGTCACTGCATACTACGACACGTGCAATCTCCCAGGCCCAGTTCCTAACATGCATGCAAAAAATCCATGCATGCCATAAACGTGCATCACCATGACACTCCTGGTTGTTGGCCAACACAGAGCGCACACACTCATCGTAATCCATGTCAGCTACCCACTCGTTGAAGAGGCACACATCCATGCACCACTCAAATAGGCATGTGTGACATTGCAATACAGGTTGAACGCAGGTGACGTCCGCAATGTGGAAGTTCAGCTGGACAGTGATCTGCAGTACTGCCAAAGGCAGTGCACCCAGGACATGCAGCAGACGTGCAACGTATAGGTGGACGTGAATGGAGTCAACCATATGTTCGGGATGCCCTGCCAGTGCATCAGTGGCTCTGCTTGTAACTGCACTGGCTTGCCGTATGCCAGTGTTGTGGATGAAATGGCACTTCTTGGTGCAATGAGCCGGGTGTTTGTGTAATGAGTGCAGGGCAGGGGTGTGGTGGGAGTACGTGTGAAGGCCAACTACAACAAAGGACTTTTGAGTGTGGGATGTGTACTCATTGTTCTCAAATCGGGGAGTGCGTAGTGTGGGAGACAGATGCAAATATGATCATATCTGTCAGGGGGGCTGGCCACTTGTAAGTTCCTTCTCGGAGCAGCAGATTTGCAAGCACAAGATAACTCAGACAAAGAACCTTTCATCCCTACAGTAACTTCTCCAGCTGCATTCCTATAGGATGTGTACAAAGGCTGGTCGTGGGTGTTGTGGGATGTCTGCAACCCTGGTCATCATATATGAGATGCCCAGCACGTGGCACATGGGCGGTTTCACTGTGTGTTACGTTGCCAATCAGCTGCTTCTCCCTCCCACGAGACCCCACACTTTTGTAAGGTGTGCTGTTGTATCCTGTGCACTCGTACAGCACATCATTGTAATGCCTATTCACGCATGTCCTGCGGCATTCCAACTACACAATGACAGTGTTGTTTGGAGGTGGTGCATGCCACTTTACAACAAGAAAGAGTCACACAGCAGTTAAGAAAACAACCAAAAACGTTATTTATTTATTTTTTTAAACTTTATTTTTTTATAAACATATATATATAAACAATAAACTTTTTTCAAAAGTAATTTTTTATTAACATATATATATATATATATATATACATATATATATATATATATATATATAAACGATAAACTAATAAAGAAAATGTAACAAAAATAATACAAAACAACAAGGTGGAACACTCCTGTGGGGACCATGGATGTCCACGACAGAGCCTCGAAAATAAAGCACAAAATAAGGACGTGCGTAATGCTCATATCAAAGGAGTGAGACACAGAGAAACAGAGAATGAAAAAAAAGGCAGAGAAAAAAAGAGAGGGAAGGAAAGAAAGGGAGTGGGAACGGGAGAAGGAAGAGAGAGATAGAAGGGAAGGAATGAAGAGAGTGAGAGAGAGAGTGAAGAGAGGAAAGGGAGAGAGAGAGCGAGAAAGAGAGAGAGAGAGAGAGAGAGAGAGAGAGAGAGAGAGACACTGCCTCCCCTGTGTATCCATGAGCAAATATTTACCTGGTTCAACCAGAGTGTGCAGCAGTGGGCACTCCATGTGCCTGTGTAAACTCCACGGATCGCAGAGATGTCGCTGAGTCCTGAGTCAGGAATAGCGGAGACCACATCAGCGGAGACACTTGGCGCATATCACAGATGTTGCTGAGTCCGGAGTCAGAAATGGCGGAGACCACATCATCTTGTCCATGGCCCAGCAGATCTCACTCATGTTGCTGAGTCCTGAGTCATCAATGGGGGAGACCACATCAGCTTCTCCGCGGCCTGACAGATCTCACACATGTCGCCAAGTCCTGAGTCATCAATGGTGGAGATCACTTCAGCTTTTGGTGCAGCTAACCCTGTGCATCTGAAGTCCATGCCAAGGGGATGGCAGGCCCCTGACGGCCATACAGCTCTGGGTGCGACTAACCTTCTGCGCAACTTTTCATGGACTCTTTATGATTGAGACCTGTGGAGCATCCGCCATCCAGTCAGTACCGGCAATAAAGCATGTGACGTTGTCCATCCATTATATTTGTGCGGTCACATGGCCTGTGACGCATGTGCCGGATGGGTGTGATGTGTGTGCAAATCTGTCCTCAGGGAGTGGCCATGAGATGTTGAGAACTAGACCACTGACCTGCACACCAACAGCGAGTACGCCTGCGTCAGGTAGCTATGTGGGGTCAACGTCGGATCGGGGTGGCCTACGACGGAACACGGCAGGGATAGCTACAATGACGCAGATGGCTCATAGTACTGCGTCTGTGAGTCGAGCAGTGCCCGCAGCTGTCCCTCTGTGAGCCTGGGTGTGAATTGTTCATAACTCACAGTACATAAGTATTGAAGAATAATTTTATGATTCAGTCCATCAGCTGGCATCTGTCTGAGGCATTTGTGAAAACATATTGGAGTTCTTTCTATGAAAGATACCCCTTTGATGTTGCCTTTCCTCACTTCAGCAGGTAACGCACCCTCTTCCCACATTACTAACATACCTTCAACATGCTTCTTGGGCCTGGAAGTGTCCCTGTGCGGTTGGCCAAAGAAGAATCTTAGTCATGTATAGATTTCCATATAAAAAAAAATTTAAAGAAAAGAGCAACAAATAAGACTGAAGGGAGTCTGGTGCTGTGGTCGCTGCCATGAAGTTGGGGTCACTGCCATTCAGGACTCAGGACACAGTTAAACATGTGTGATCGGCTTCTGTTAGTTAGGGTTAGTGGTACCAGAAGCATTGAGACTGTATGAGCCTGTGATGGTGCTTGGTGTGGATGGCCTCACTGGGAGCAATGTGTGTTGCCTACTGGACTGCGTCATGTGGAATCAGGACTCTATCTGAATTGTGAGGCGTGCTGACCGTAGTGTAGTCCAGAGGTAGCGGTGAGCAAGGGCCCACAGCCATGTGCATACGTTGTAAGCATGGGCGGAAAATCTGTTTCGCTCGCGGATTTTGCGGATTTTCGGGAAATTCGCAATCCGCGAGATTCGCGAATCTCCCGCAAAATCCGCAAATCCGCGAGCAGCGGATTTTGCTCGCACTGCTCGCACTGTTCGCGTGAGTTCGCGGCTTCCCAGTACAACTTCGCGCCCCGCGAATAAGTGCTAAATTGCAGAAATACGATCTTAACAAAACTGAAACTACTTACCAGGTTCAAAAGTTCAGGCTCATCATTAGTAGCCATTTCCTGTAGTGCTTCCTGAGGGGCCCCTCCAGAGTTCAGTTGCCAGTTGCAACTATTATGTGACCCTGCTCTGAACCTCAGAATAGTTACACATATGCCACAAAGGTCCTGAATTACAGCTAAGGGAGACAAGCAGGAGCCAGGCTGGAAGTTAAAATCCATTAATCAGCCCCTAATTCATTATTGTCAGTTGGGGCAGGGCAGGTGTTGTAACTAATTTTGCAACAATGAAAGCACTTAGCAAGTGCAAAAGATCACTAATCAGGGCGCACTAAGGAAGCAGGTGCCAGCTAAAAAAATATTCTGTGACACATTAATCAGCCCCAAATTAATTCAGGTCACTTGAGGCAGGGAAGGTGTGCTTTGCTTTGCCGAAAATAATGTACACTGGACAACCAGGGGGTGTGGTGATGAAACAGAGGGTGGCATGGGTGGGCCAGAGGGTGGCATGAGTAGTCAGAGAGTGGCAGTGGTGACAGAGAGTGGCAGTGATGAAGAAGAGTGTCCCAAACAGGCTGGACACGTAGAAACAACAAGTTCGCAAAACTTGCGACCCGACAGGTAAGTTCGCAAATTGCGAAATTGTAAAAACCCTCGCGAACTGGCAGAAACACGGGCGAACACAAAAAAAAAAATCCGCAAATTCGCGGGAATTCGCGGATTTTGCGGATTGCGAATTCGCAAATCCGCAAAATTCGCGAACGCGAGATTCGCAAAATTCGCCCATGCTTAATACGTTGGTGGCCCCAGCGGCCTGTGTATTGAAGGTTCAGTGGCACCACGTGTCGCCGGCCTTCCATATGCAAATACCCCTCACTGATCGAAGGGAATCTGGTGCTGTGGTCGCTTTCACGATGTTCGGGTCACTGTCATGCAGTACTCAGGACACAGTTACACATGCAGAATCGACTTGTGTTAAAGAGGGTTAGTGGGACTACGTGTCGCCAGCCTTGCATTTCGAAATATGCCTCACTGATCGAAGGGAGTCTGGTGCTGTGGTTGGTGCCACGGACTTGGGTCACTGCCATTTAGGACTCAGGACACAGTTACACATGTGGGATCGGCTTGTGTTAAAGAGGGTTAGTGAGAGTATGTGTCGCCGGCCTTGCATATTGAAAAATGCCTCACTGATCGAAGGGAGTGTGGGGCTGTGGTCGCTGCCACGGACTTTGGGACATTGCCATTCAGGACTCAAGACATGGTTACACATGTGGGATTGGCTTGTGTCGAACAGGGTTAGTTGGCACCACATGTCCAAAATTCAAATTGCGAGCTCTGCTGCCCACAGTGTAGACTGCTAATGCGTGTTCATTTTTGCTTGAAAATTAATTTGGTGATTGTACTAAAGCTATAACTGATATAGAAAATGTTCTAGAGGAAAGGATACTAAAAGGATATTATGTAGATTTGGGGCCTGTAATAGTTACTTGCCTAGTGGACTTTGGAGTTAATGAATGAAGAAATAATTTTAATTGTGAGCCCTACTGAGTGCAGTGTAGGCTTATCATGAAAAGATGAAATACATATAGAATACACTGATGAAGTGTTGTATTTTCTGAGTACCGTCTTGTTGTTAGAAATTAGCATTTAAAATTGGAATTGCGAGCTGTACTGCCCGCAGTGTAGACTGCTATTGCATGTTGGTTTGCCCTTAAAGATTCATTTGGTCATTGTAGTAAAGCTATAACTGATATAACAAAAAGTTCTTGAAGCAACGATACTAAAAGGATAATATGTAGAGTGTAGGACTGTGATAGTTACTTGCCTACTGGACTCTGTAGTTGCATATGGAAATGCCCCTCACTGATCGAAGGGAGTCTGGTGCTGTGGTCGGTGCCACAGACTTGGGGTCACTGCCATTGAGGACTCAGGACACAGTTACACATGTGGGATCGGCTTGTGTTGAACAGGGTTAGTGGCTGCACGTGTCGCGCCTTGTGTTGTACAGGGTTAGTAACACCATGTTTCGCCGGCCTTGCATATCGAAATATGCCTCACTGATAGAAAGGAGTCTGGAGCTGTGGTGGCTGCCACAAACTTGGGGTCACTGCCATTCAGGACACAGGTGCACAGTGGTATCGTCTTGTGTTGAACAGAGTTAGTGGCAGCACATGTCGCCGGCCTTCCATATGGAAATATGCCTCACTGATGGAAGAGAGTCTGCTGCTGTGATTGTCTCATGGAGTTGGGGTTACTACCATTGAGGACTCCATGTGACTGGATATGATAATGCTGTATTGATGGCTGACTGTATGTATGAGTGACTGTATGGGTGAATGAATGGATGTGTCTGTAGACCTAAGAATTAGTGAGTGGATATGTACTAACTGGTATTGGTGTGTTCATGGTTTCAAAAATTATAGTATGTATTTTAGAGTGGGTGTATCAAGTGTTATATAAGGGTCTGATAGGTGTATCAGATTTTCACGTGGATGATGTCATCACTGATGTCATTTGAGATGTCATCAGTGATGTTATCAGTGATGGCACTGACTGTGACGTCATCAGCAGTGCATTGCGGGGGCACAAGTTATAGTTAGCTCAACTAACAATAACAGGGGAATTTCTATGGTTTTCTATGAGTGAAATGTCCAACTAACTATAACGTCCCTGACACCTATGTTTTTTTCAGTGCATTTCTAAGGTTTTTTTGAAAAATGCCTGAAACCTATGGTTTTTTCAGTGAATATATATTAGCTGGAGCCTCATGGGCAAATGCTTTCAAGCTTGTGTGTGTCTCCAAGGGACTGGATCAAGCTCCGGCCCCCGCATACAAGGAGGGCAAAATACTGCTGTGTGTCACAGTCTGTGACTTCATGGAGAGATCAGCTGATTGCGTCTGAATCTCTGGTACCGCAATACTTAGGCGTATGCAGTAAGGCGTATGGGGACCAAGGAGAAGAGCATTTTCGGCAGCATTGAAACCGGGATCATGTTCGTTTGCACACATTTACGCTTGGCAAGACATTACCCAGCACTCACCATGAGATTAATGGGGTCAACCCAAGACGCCTACCTAGATAGCCAAGATGGTGCTTTGTAGAAATGCAGTCCGTCCATGAGGGCTGCGGTGACGTCTATAGCAACGATTTGACTCAGTTGGGCTCCACCCAATGGGAGGATGATTGAACACTTGTAAAGAGGTCTGATGCAATCTTCTGCCAACTACGGGCATATGATTAAGGCACTACGTCCGAAACACGTAATGCCTACCTTTCTGCATAAAAGTGCTTTCTTCCTGAAACCCGCTGTGTCCCTCTGGTTCCTTACTTGCGGTCCCCAATGAAGTGGGCCAGCCCTGGGGGATGGGGTCCCCGGGGCTACAAGTGGCCCGGGAGGGGGGCCACGTGGCCCCCCTCCCCCCAAAAATATTTAATAAATAAAATGGCCAGCCCCGGGGGATGAGGTCCCCGGGGCCAAAAGTGGCAACAGGAGGGGGCAAAGCAGCCCCCCTCCTAATTAAAAAATATATTTTAAAAAAGGTTCATGCCCCGGAGAATGGGGTCCCAGGGGCAGAATATGGCCTTGGGAGGGGGGCCACGCGGCCCCCTTCCCGATTTTTTTTTAACAAATTAAAAATTGGGGTAGGTCCTGGGGGATGGGGTCCCCAGGACCAAAAAAAAAAGAAAAAGAAGGGGGCTACACAGTCCCCCTTCTTAAAAGTGAATAAAAAAACGGGATAAGGAGGAGGCCATGCCCCCTCATTGCAGCTCTCTGTAAACGCGCCCCCCTGGCGCGTTTGCTGAGGGGGAACTAATTTCCCTTGGATACTGGGGGTCCCTGGGGGCCAACTAGCCTACCAGGAGCCTCCAGTATGCCCCAGGGGGCTGCGTTGCAGAGAGGTGTAAAAAGGGGCATCACCTCAGAACACCTCTCTGCAACGCAGCCCCCTGGCGCATACTGGAGGTTCCTGGTGGGCTAGTTGGCCCCCAGGGCCCCCAGTATGCAACGGGAATTAGTTCCCCCTTTGCAAATGCGCCAGGGGGCTGCGTTGCAGAGAGGTATAAAAAGGGGCGTGGCTTCATTACACCTCTCTGCAATGCAGCCCCCTGGTGCGTTTGCAGAGGGGGAACTAATTCCCCTTGTATTCTGTGGGTCCGTGATGGCCAACAAGCCCAGCAGGAACCTCCAGTATGTGCCAGGGGGCTCATTACACCTCTCTGTAACGCAGTCCCCTGGTGCATACTGGAGGTTCCTGGTGGGCTAGTAGGCCCCCAGGGACCCCCAGTATTCAAAGGAACTTAATCCCCCAACTTAGAACGCGTCACGGGCATGTTTGCACAGTGGTGAAGGTAGGGGGCGGGGCTTGAGGTGATGTGTGTGCAAACACACCCTGTGGCACGTTTTAAGTTGGGGCATTAATTCCTCTTCAATCCAGAGGTCCCCTAGGGGCCAACTAGCCCACCAGGTACGTCCAGTAAGTGCCACGGAGCTGCGTGTTGTAAAAAGGGATGGCCTCTGAATACCTCTCTGCAAAGCAGGTCCCTGGTGCATACTGGAGGTACCTGGTGGGCTAGTTGGCCCACAGTGGACCTCAGAAATGAAGAGGAATTAATTCCCCAACTTAAAACGCACCACAGGGTGTGTTTGCACACGTCACCTCAGACACTGCCCCTTTCCTTCAGCACTGTGCAAATATTCCTCTAAAATCAGCCGAACTACGAATTTCAATTTACTCACCTGTTATCAGGAGTGACCTCAGTGCTGCAACTTTAAGCCCAATACTGACCCTGAAAAGTAATTATAACCGTACTTACCAGTAACTTGTATTTCCTTCCATAGGAATCCATTGTGTGGTTTTCACCAGAGAAGTTTCCATGTGTGGAGTTTTGGAACTTTAAAATATTCCTATAAAATCAGCAGAGCTACGAATTCCCATTTACTCACCTGATATCAGGAGTGACCTCAGTGCTGCAACTTTAAGCCGAGTACTGATCCTGAAAAGTAATTTTAACCGTACTTACCACTTACTTGAATTTCCTTCCATAGAAATCCAAGTGTTGATTTCTGAAACGAACAAGTATTCCTCTAAAACAGAGGTCTTCAAACTTTTTGATGACGAGACCCCCCTGTCAAAAATTATTAGGCGTAAGGACCACCTCCTGGCAAAAATTTATAGAAATTGGTCCTCCTCCTCAGCCGCCAACTATCCAGCAGCGGCTGGCTCAGGTAAGCGTGGTGAAGCGGGGCAGGGTGCAGCAGTGGGGGAAGCAGACGGATGACGGAATAGGCATTTTTTCTTTATTTAATTATACCTATACCCTTGTCTGTCGACTTCCCCGCCCCCAACTCCCACAGCACATAATTTGAAAATTTGGGGAAATAAATTGAACAATGTTTAGCAAACCAAAGGTCAGTGAGCCAAAGGCATGGCTAAAAACAACGTGCCTCATTAATGAGGCATTCGCGTAGGTCAGCACTGCACGTCTTCTTGCTGCGCTACCCTGCGCCAATATGAAGGGCAGGAATACACCTCATTTATTAAATATGGTGCATTCCTGTCCTATCTCTCTGCGTTGGTGCACAAATTTGCTGCCTAGTGCCAACATAGGCAGGATTGCTTTTGTGCAGGAAGGGGTACCTCCCTGCACAAAAACAGTCCAGAGAGGGGGTTTCCTCTTTCTATGTGTGCCGCTGCAGCACAAATGGAAAGAGTAAAAAAATGAGGAGAAATAAAAAAAAAAATTCTCCTAGTTTTCCCTGCTATGGGGAGTATGGTTTTTGCGCTGTCCCAGGTTTACATGGGTTTCAAATCAGGGGCAGCGTCAAAATCCATGGTTGTTGCATGGGAACACCAACCGCAATGCCCATGGAACACCGACCTGACATAGAGTAAGGCAACGCAGCGACTTGCCCTGCCTTGCATTACTCCATATCCATACTGTGCACAGCCACGCAGGGTGACTTTTCTTCACCTCATAGATATGATTGAGATCCTTGTGCCGCCGAAGCTTACAAAAATGTAACGCTCCAGCAGCTCAAGCCTCTCATAAATTAGCCCCAAAATATTTTGTTAATTCTTAGGTCTTTCACCATCAGGTAGGTACATATAAAATAATAGGTAGCTTAAATGAAAAATAAATTTAAAAGTTGTTACTCAGTAGGAAATGCACTATATAGTACATTATAAAACTTATTTTATTTGATGCACAGGAGAGTTCTGTGTGTAACCAGCCAGCCACAGAATCAAATTTGGTCGGTGCGGTGGAGAATAGTGTATTTTTAGTGCTATGAGGCCACAACCTTTGACAGAAAGCACTGTGAATGTGTAAGTCAATATTTTGAAATTGCATATACGTTATGATAGACTGCTACAAACTGCAGATAGCATTAGGATAAAATAGAGCTTCCAAAATGTAGATCTGAGCAATATCAGATCATTACTAAAGCATTTTGTTTGCATAACTGTCCCTCAACTCCTGCTCAGGGGTACTAAGCCCTGAGTAAATACAGTTATGGTTAAAAGCATGCACTTCACATCCCAGTTGTAAACCAAAAAGGCAAAAAAAACAAAAAAAAACACATCTTTGCCATCACAATGCTTGGAATGCTTGGAGCAACTAAAGCCAGAACCCCTCCCAAGCATCCTTTACATTTGCAGATTCACTTCTATCACACATTTGTATTTCTTCAGGCATGCAGGCACCCTGGAAAGAAGGCTTGTTAGGTTAGAAGGATTGTTTTACCTGTCTACTGGGCCTCTTAGTTTTACAGCACAAGACTCGATTTACTTCAGCTGAAGTATTTTAATGATCACAGTGTCTTTGTCCAAAGGGTTAGCACGTTTTGTATACCAGGCAGAAGTTAGGCCTGGAAAGGCGCGACCCCCTTCCCAGGACTCTGTGGCCCCCCTGGGGGTCGCGCCTCACAGCTTGAAGACCTCTGCTCTAAAATCAGCCAAACTACGAATTCCGATTTACTCACCTGTTATCAGGAGAGACCTCAGTGCTGCATCTTTCAGCCCTCTACTGATCCTGAAAAGTAATTCTATCCATACTTACAGTAACTTGAATTTCCTTCCATAGGCTAATATTGACTGGTTTCACTTGGAAATTCTTCCAAGTGTGGAGTTCTGAAACTTAAAAAAATTACTCTAAAATCAGCCGAACTACGAATTCCGATTTACTCACCTGTTATCAGGAGAGACCTCAGTGTTGCATCTTTTAGCCCACTACTGATCCTGAAAAGTAATTCTAACCATACTTACAGTAACTTGAATTTCCTTCCATAGGCTAACATTGACTGGTTTCACTTGGAAATTCTTCTAAGTGTGGAGTTTTGGAACTTTAAAAAATTCCTCTAAAATCAGCCGAACTACGAATTCCGATTTACTTACCTGTTATCAGGAGAGACCTCGGTGCTGCATCTTTCAGCCCAGTACTGGTCCTGAAAAGTAATTTTAACCGTACTTACCAGTAACTTGAATTTCCTTCCATAGGATATCATTGCCTGCTATATAAAATATATATAAATTAAAAAAAAAATATTACAATTTCAAATTTTTTTAAAACATTTTTTTCAATTTATATTAAAAATATGTAATGTAACTAAAAAAATAAAATATCTAAAATAATTACTTTAAAACAATGTCGTAAATCTGTATAAAAAAATATAACTATTAATACATTTAAAAATTATCATTTGCAAAACCTTTGAAATTCACTGAAACAACCATAGGTTGCAGCCACGTTATAGTTAGGAATTAGCATTTAAAAAACCTTAGAAATTCACTGAAAAAACCATAGGTTTCAGCCACGTTATTGTTAGGAATTAGAATTTATAAAAACCTTAGAAATTCACTGAAAAAAATCATAGGTTTCACACATGTTATAGTTTGCTGGACATTTCACACATACAAAACCATTGAAATTCCCCTGTTATAATTAGTTCAGCTAACGATAACTCGCGCGCCCGCAATGCACTGCTAATGACGTCACATATTACATCACTCATGACATGGTCAGTGACATCACTCATGACATCACTGATGACATCTCAAATGACATCACTGATGACATCAATGATGACATCATCCTTGTGAAAGAGTGGCAGACCTCCTCTCACCCTAATATAACCTTTGATATACACATTCAAAAATAGAAACTAACATTTTCAAAAAAATGGAGATACCAATACCAGTTACAACAACCTTTTAGGTAATTCCAACATCTACATACACATCCACTCATTCACCAACAGTTCTATATAGTCACTAATACATGTACTCACTCATCATATGTACTCATACACCTATACATCCTGTTACACACCGATACACATCAATAGAGTTACTCACACACATACTCACACATGCAAATAAACATCCATTTACTTGCATTTACAGCTATACACACACCATTACACTTACTTTTACAGAAACGTACACATACTTACTCTCTTAACAATCACTTATAGAAATGCATAATTATTTATACAGGAACTCTTCCAATCTCTCACTCTCACATATACTCACTTATATACATCAATACTCACATATACTAGTTTAAAACATGTAGTTACTCATAAAGATACTATTGAGACAGTCATTCACTCACTAACACACCCATACACACACTCATCCACCCATACAGTCCTGCACACATGCTGTCTTCAAAACACATACAAACAGTGAGTCAGTCATTCATGTATCTGTGCGCTATGTAATACCCCCAACAAACCATACAGACACTCTTTCTGATACTCAAAAAACCAACTAATAACTCATATAGACACTCATGTAGCTACTCACCAACCCATGCAGCCCCTTATACACAAAGTGAGACACTGATACAGATATTTACATATTTAAACATTACTCACTAATACATGTATTCACTAAGATATACTTAATAAGTCAGTTATACAATCAATTTTACGAAAAAAAACATCTATTTAGACACTTATTTGCCCATTTATTCTTCCATCGACCTTTAGATATACATATATAAAAAGTATTTCCTTTTCAGAAAGACACACATTCACTGGATGATGTCATCAGTGATGTCATCAGTGATGTCATTTGAGATGTCATGAGTGATGTCATGAGTGATGTCACTGACCATGTCATGAGTGATGTAATATGTGACGTCATCAACAGTGCATTGCGGGCGCACGAGTTATAGTTAGCTGAACTAACTATAATGGGGGAATTTCAATGGTTTTGTATGTGTGAAATGTCCAGCAAACTATAACATGCGTGAAACCTATGTTTTTTTCAGTGAATTTCTAAGGTTTTTTAAATGCTAATTCCTAACTATAACGTGGCTGAAACCTATGATTTTTTCAGTGAATATATATATAAAATCTCTATCAATCAGGGCACTGATGCAGCATCTGTTTCTGGGGAAAGTCTTCTTTCAAGTAGTGTGGAATCCATCCCTAATGATATCAATCAGCCATCCTCAGTGGTTCATGAGCCCCCAAGTTTCAGTCCTTCAGAAGAGTTGGGGTTTATGGTAGAGGACCAGCGGCAAACACTCAGGCCGAGAATACACCGTGTACAACCCCAACCTCAATTTGCCGCCGGAGAAACAAGCAATGCAAAGAAAGGCGGAAAGCGCGGCGGTTACAACAAATGGAACTGAAACTTAAGGAGGGGAATGTAGAAGCAATCAGCACAGCAGCTGCTAATACTGTTATCAATATGACAGAGCTAGAATTAAACACTGCAGAATTATTGGCTTTGGGACTTTCTTTTTGTCCAAAAAATAATTTTAAATATGTTCAATCTAGAATTGACATTTTTAAATTCATTAGAAAGTTGAAACTGGTCACATTCCATAAATTGAAGAATGTAAATTCAAAAGCTTTAGCTGTCGATGTAGCTAACCAACCTAGTGCTGTGTTTCAGATTTCTGATTTTTCTGTGTTGAGAACTGTGAATGAACTGGCTGATGTGAATGATACTATATCTCTTGGCACTCAGGATGATGTAAGGGGCATGGGCATTACCACTACCAGAGCTGCCTCAACTCATTTACGTCCGACTTCTACTTTTGTGCCTATCATGGCTAGAGATGCAATTGATGTATTTGGCGATTGTGTTGTAGGTGATTTAAAGAACCTTCACAAAACGTGTTTGTCTAAAAATAAACATAGGCAATACAGGGAACGGAAATATTCATGCCTTATGGAAAAAATCAGCAGTAATAAAAATATTATTGTCAATAAAGCTGATAAAGGCGGGAATATTGTGCTTTGGCCCCGTGATGCTTATATGGAGGAGGCTAAGAAACAACTGAGTGACGCTAGGTGTTACAGGTTGGTAGCTTTCCCCATTTTGCTTAAAGTAAAAGAACAGGTTCTGAAAGAACTTTCACAGAGGAAGAGGGAGGGTTTAATTAACAAGGATGAATTCAACTTCTTGAAAACCGAATTCCCTACCAATCCTACTCTATATCTTTTGCCTAAAGTGCACAAGCAAGTCACCCCGGTTCCGGGGCGCCCAATAATTTCTGCCCAAGGTAGTTTATTGGAGGCTATGTCCAAATATATTGATTTTTTTCTTCATGATTATGTTGCTAACCTTCCCTCATTTATTAGGGACACTGGCCACTTCCTGGAAAAATTGAAAGAGGTCAAATGGGAAGATGGCTATCACTTTTTAGTGATGGACATCTGTTCTCTTTAGACTAGTATTGACCACCAGGATGATTTAAATGCAATTGGCCATTTCTTATCTGACAGAAATGTTTGTTTGAACGAACACACCAAAATGCTGCTGCGTATGACAGAACTTTGTTTGACTAACAACTTCTTTATATTTAGTAAGGAGTTATATCAGCAGTTGCGTGGTGTCGCGATGGGGGCGTGCTTCTCCCCTAGCTATGTGTGCTTGCACGTTGGTTGGTGGGAGAAGCACGTCCTGGCACAGATCTTAGCAGATGAGTTCTCTAACCATGTCATCAGATGGCGGAGATTCATTGATGATGTGTGTGTTGTGTGGAAGGGCTCCAAAGAAACTGCATTGGAGTTTGTCAATAAGATCAATGTGAACTCACTAAATCTCGAGTTTACTGCCCAGGTTAGTAGCACAAGAGTTGAATTCTTAGATGTAGAAATCTATGTAGAAGAAAAGAATATGTGTACAAAATTACACAGAAAAATCACACCCGGAAATTCTATACTCCATGCCAGTAGTGCTCACCCTAGGCACCTTATTAAAAGCATCCCCTACGGGGAGTTTTTACAAATTCAGAGAATCTGCAGCAGAAAGGAAGATTTGGATTGTTGTCTCAATGAGTTAATGGATAGGTTCCTTGTCAGAGGGTATGACCCTAAGGATTTACAAACTGCATTGGCTAAAATGAAGAAGGGGACAGCATCTGAGGATGTGTTGAACGTAGATGAGATGATAGAGCAACCAGTTTTCCACCTAAACCTGTGGTTAGACTCATTACTACGTTCAGTAGCCAGGACAGGGAAATAAGGAAAATTGTTAGTAAACATTGGCCAATCTTAAAAACTGCTATGACATTAGCTCCCGAATTGACAGCACAACCAACTATTACGTTTAGGAGAGCACCCTCTATGATGGATGCTCTGGTAAGATCGAGTCCTGAGGCAGTTAACTGTGTGAATTGGTTAACCAATAGGAAAGGCTTTTTTAAGTGCACTTCATGTCGTGCGTGTAAATTTGGGATAAATAAACAAACTTTTGTTGATCCGTTTTCAAATATGTCTAACACAAATGCAGGCTATTTTACATGTAAAACAGAGTTTGCAGTCTATATTCGTGAATGTACATGCCAGCTCTCCTATGTCGATTCAGAAAAGGGGGTGGTGATGGACAGAGTATCTGAATTAAGCAGAACACTCCTACCCAGTCAACAGATCAGGGCTAGATCCATCACCGTTTTTTAGCTCACTGCACCATCCCAGCTCAGAACCTGGCTACATGCAAATTAGTCTGGCCCAGTGCATCATGGGAACAGGGCAGACCAAACTACCAAGCCAATTCTTTTACTGGAAAGGAAACAAGCTTCCGGGGACCTGTTTCTGGCATTAAAGCCGTCTTCGTCCCGGCTTGCTTGAATCCTGATGGTGCAGTGAGCAAGGGACTCATGTCTGAGCATACCCTTCCACGCTTATGGTGGACAAAACGATTCAGAAAGGGGGAGGTGATGGACAGAGTATCTGAATTAAGCAGAACACTCCTACCCAGTCAACAGATCAGGGCTAGATCCATCACCGTTTTTTAGCTCACTGCACCATCCCAGCTCAGAACCTGGCAACATGCAAATTAGTCTGTCCCTGGCCCAGTGCATCATGGGAACAGGGCAGACCAAACTACCAAGCCAATTCTATTACTGGAAAGGAAACAAGCTTCCGGGGACCGGTTTCTGGCATTACAGCCGTCTTCGGCCCGGCTTGCTTGAATCCTGATGGTGCAGTGAGCAAGGGGCTCATGTCTGAGCATACCCTTCCACGCTTATGGTGGACAAAACGATTCAGAAAAGGGGGTGGTGATGGACAGAGTATCTGAATTAAGCAGAACACTCCTACCCAGTCAACAGATCAGGGCTAGATCCATCAAAGTTTTTTAGCTCACTGCACCATCCCAGCTCAGAACCTGGCTACATGCAAATTAGTCTGTCCCTGGCCCAGTGCATCATGGGAACAGGGCAGACCAAACTACCAAGCCAATTCTTTTACTGGAAAGGAAACAAACTTCCAGGGACCGGTTTCTGGCATTACAGCCGTCTTTGGCCCGGCTTGCTTGAATCCTGATGGTGCAGTGAGCAAGGGACTCATGTCTGAGCATACCCTTCCACGCTTATGGTGGACAAAATGATTCAGAAAAGTGGGTGGTGATGGACAGAGTATCTGAATTAAGCAGAACACTCCTACCCAGTCAACAGATCAGGGCTAGATCCATCACCGTGTTTTAGCTCACTGCACCATCCCAGCTCAGAACCTGGCTACATGCAAATTAGTCTGTCCCTGGCCCAGTGCATCATGGGAACAGGGCAGACCAAACTACCAAGCCAATTCTGTTACTGGAAAGGAAACAAGCTTCCGGGGACCGGTTTCTGGCATTACAGCCGTCTTCGGCCCGGCTTGCTTGAATCCTGTGTCGGCAGCACCAAACTCCCAGTTTTCCATCGTATTTTGCAGCACTTACGGGCAATCGTAAATTCGGATCCAACTTATCCGGTTGTCAGACATTTTAAATTAGTGCATCAAAATAATCTTCAGGATTCAAAATACTATGTCATTGGCTCCATTCCCAAATCCATAAGAGGTGGGAATCGGGAGAAAAAATTATGTCAACTTGAAAGTCAATACATTGTACGATTAAATACTAAAATGCCGAATGTGCTGAATACTGGGGAGGATCTGATCAATTTCGTCTAAATGTTATTTCTATTTTGCCGCTAAAGTATGAATTAGGAGAAGATCTGGCTTTTATGAATACAAATAAACCTTCTTCCATTTCTGTTGTAAATAATATGAAATTAGAATGGATTTTTGAATATGAGGTTTTTAAATATTTGTGTGTATATATATCAATGATGAATTTTAGGCACTTTGATGATGTATTTATTTATTGTATTTTAATTGGTTTTATGAATTACATTTAATACTGTAGAGTTTTATTGGTTTAACTAGGTTCCTAGTTTTACCAGTAGTTTTCTCTGGCAGGGGTGTAGTTAATTCTCCAATTATAATGAAATTATCGTGCTCTATGTCTTCTCTTATGATTGTTGCATTATGAATTATTAACCTCTTTTCTGACTCATAAAAATTTCAAAAATTTCCCCCCAAAAATTTCAATACGCAGTGTTAAAATATGTTCTATGTAGAATCAGATATTATCAATACTTATGATTGTGAAAGCTGCGACATCCTGTTTGCTGTTTTTGTTACATATCTGTATAGATCTGCATCCGCTATCATGACTTTAATTTGATATTTTGACTAGTATTGGAGTAATCAATCAGTACTTAGTCATTACACTTGGGTGTACCTTAATTTTAGCTCTTTTCCTCTCAAGATATTAAGAAATATGAGATGTCTATTTGCTTCTATTGGTGCTAATTTGGGCACTAGCCCTGGATTTTTCAATGTATTGATTATTTGATAATATTGTGTTTGATTTTTCTAACATTTATTTTGTTAGGAAAGTTCACTTTGCACTTTATTCATGAAGTCTGTCTTTTACTTCTATGAATTGTATGGGAGTGATCTGGATAGAGCCATATGGTATGTAAGGGCGTGGGTCCTTTAAGCATGTCATGTGATCAAGGCCGGGGCAACCTGGTTGAAACGCGTCATGTTGGAAGGAAATAAATTTGCACTTTAAGAACTTTACCTTTTGTGTGGTCCGTTCCTGTTGAAGAAGCGCTGGGTGGAGTTTTGCCCTACTTCGTGTTTCTAAGGATTTGTTTTTCAATATATATATATATATATATATATTACCTACTGGTGGTCGCCAGTGGGTAGTTATAGTTAGGACCAAGTTTCCATAGGAAGAGCATTTTTTGTTTTGCTCATAATTTTGCTATCGTTGGATGAATCTTCATGACATTTTCAAAATGAATTCTTCGTTTATATCAGCTCCTATGTTTAAAGTTTGGGGGTGATTCGTCAAGGGGGGGCTGAGAAAAAAGGGCATCCCAAAATGTGTTTTCTCCATGTTAATTTTCATAGGAAACTTTGGACAAAGTTACAGGTTGAACGGGGGAACGGAATTACCCCAAATTTGGCAGGGAGAAGGGTTTTGGTCTTCAAAGCACGCTTTTGTTAACTTGGTGTAAATTTGTTCAGTAGTTTTGGAGAAATATCAACATTTACAGATATCGATATTTGCGAATTCTGCCATCTGATTGGCTGAGGCGTTATGAGCATGAGCTTGCTGTTTATTGGCTGCGAGCGACGCGAGCAGTTGCAACTAGGAAGTGTTGGCCGCCATTGTGTGATTCCGTTGAAGCGAGTAAGCGGAAAAAAGGAAAAAAGAGTAGGAAAGAGGAGTGTAGGAGCGCTGTGAGCTCTGTAGGATGGGTAGGGTGTGCTATAGAGGGAGTGTGAAGCGAAGTATTTACCCTTACTGGTGTGAAAGTGGTGTTTTGCCTAGAGTGAGATGGTGGTGAGGTGAGGTGCCGGTAAACTCGAGGATGAAAGGGTACACCTAAACCGTGAGCTGAGTGCTGTGAACTCATGTGCTCTGGGCGCTGTAGCATACTGGCCGAAGCAAAGTATTTACCCTTACCGGTGTGAAAATGCTGTTTTGCCTAGAGTGTGATGGTGCTGAGGTGAGGCACTGGTAAACTCGGAGATGAAAACCGTGCGCCTAAACTGTGGGAGAGTGCTGTAAATTGATGTGCTCTGGGCGCTGTAGCATACTGGCCACTGTAGCATAACTGTGCAGGTGGTGTTAGTATGCGTTTAGACTATAGCAGGAGTTGGAAGCAAACAACTCACTGGTACCGCTCTGAATACTCAGAGAGGAAACTGTGAGCCTTAGTCATGAGCTGATTGCTGTAAAGTGATGATCTGTGGGCGCTGTAGGATACTGGCTGCTGTAGCATACCATTGTAAGTAGTGTTAGTATGCGTTTATACCATACAGGAAGTGGGAAGCCAACTACTCACTCCTACCGGTCTGAAGACTCGAATGCAGTGTTTTAGCAAGCAGGAATAAAAAATAATCATGAAGAATATTATGCAGAATGCTGCAATGCCACAGAAAACTAATGGTGAAATGAGGTGTGTCTAAGAAAGTGGCTGTGTGTAATAAAGCAATGGAGTTTGAATGTGTCTTTACTTAAGTGCCATAAATGGACCCATTGGTGCAAGAGCTAGGGCATCCAGCTGATGTAAACTTGAACCGCTTCTGCTGTATTCAAACGTGAGCTCCTGCATCAGTGAATTCCACATTACATGTTAGAGTTCCATGTGACATAAACAATACCTATTACACTTCAATGACTCTAAATTTTATAATGGAAATAAAGGTAGGATATGATTACCACATTTATCTTTTAAGAAAACAAACAAAAAAAATTGTAAAATGTAATTATCAAACTTCTTAGGTAACATGGTACTCCATTCTTTTCTAACACAAATTTATCAACAGTAGAACAGTCAGCAATCTCTTGTACAGTAGATTCAATATGGTGCGTGTGAGCATTGGTAATAGTTCGACCCACATCAGAACTTTGAAGAGGAACCCAAACATTGCGCTTCTGAGAAGCACATTCGGTACCTTTCTGGTGAAACCATACATTATTGTCTTCAGCTGTTTCAAAAAAACATTCTTGTGCAGAGAGCTAAGGAATCCAGCTGAGGCAAACTCCACCGTTTCTACTGTATTCAAACCGAAGGTCCTGCATCGGTGAATTCCATATTACATGTTACAGTTCCATGTGACATAAACAATAGCTATTAGACACGAATGACTAAATTGTATAATGAAAATAAAGGTAGGATATAATTACCACACTGTGCCAACCAGTTCCTAAACAATGTTGTCTTTTTTCATTTTGATCGCCAGGTTTTGAGCAGAGGCTGAGGATGAGTAAATTTGTGTGAAAGGGCTTTGTGGATAAGAGGCAGGCAGAGAGACTTGTGCACAAAGAATAGACATCGTTTCTAAATGGGTTTAGGCTAATTTAGCAAGTAAATTGTGTATTTGCATAGGCCATACATCACTGATCCCTGGTTAGAGTGGAGACTTAAAGGGCAATAATGAAGACAGAGTTCAAATGTCTGAGTATACTTAGAAAATTATTATATCAAAGTAGTACAATTAAAGTGCATTAAAAAAATATTAAAGGGAAAAGTAAAAAAAGATAGAAAAAATACATCCAAGAATAACACGAGTTTCTTACAAGTCTAGGAGATTCCAGTCCAGAAGTTCTTCAGCGGCTTGAGATGCGAAATGTTCCAAAAGGCTATTGTTGCCATCATGTGAGAAAAGCGAAGTGATTCAATTCATATCCTCGAAGGGACAGTAATGTTCCTCGAAAGTTGGAGCGGCAATTTGAATTGGCAGGCAATCTGCGATGTTATGAAAGGTCGCACATTGCATGAGATCTTTTGCAGCTGCGCAGAAATCCCATTCTGCCACGATTCCTTTTTGCATTGCATTTGCCATTGCTCCACTACCTGAACAATCAAGTTCATGGTTTTCAAGATACTGCATTACCTGCTGGATATCGGGAGCGATTGTTGGCATGTTGGCAAGGCATAGATCCATTTGCCAGTCGAATGGGCAAGTTTTGCAATAAAAAGATGGTTGTACGCAGATTGCATATGTGTAAATAAATGTTATGTTGTAGCTGACTCCCAAAATAGATTGAGGCAGGCAGCTGAAATTTTTTTCACTTTTTTTACATTATTGATATAGCTACGTGTAGAGGTGTATTCTGTCGGACATAGTTGTTACCACAGAGAGCGCAACCATTTTTTACAAGCAAAATTAGTAGTAGGATGGCCGCAAAGAGAGCGAGAACTATGGGCACTGTTCCTGTTATTCCAGAGATGATCGAATGAATGAAGTCTGGTATTAAAAGAAAAACAGTTTGAAAGCATGTGAGAAGGGGAAAACATGGCGGCTGGAAGCTAAACAGCCGCGGACGAGCTACCTTCTGATGCATGCCTCCGGACCTTTCATCGGACCCTGCGAGTGTTTTTAGGAACTGAAATGGAAATTTAAGATGCAAGGACACCCTCCCTAACCTTCTTTTTCCGTCTTTTATCCTCCTTTGCTTGTTTTTGTGCCTACAGCTCACGTCATTGTTTTTCTTCCCCCTGCGGTTCCCCTAGCGAGATTGCGAGATGGGAATACTTTTTTCGTGTTGCTTCTGCGTGTCTGTCTTCGAAGACGTGGATGGTGTTCGGTCAGAGGATCTGTGTCCCGTTACCGAAGATATCGCCGCTGCGGGCCATTGGTGCAGCACGGGCGTGGAAGAGGCGAATTCTCTGCCTTCAATTCCGGGCTTTCCACGGCAAAGTCAGCACCTGTGAGTACGGGGCAGAGGGCAGCAAGTGGTTAGGACCGAGAGAAACCAAGAGCTGCAACAAGGTAGGAGACCGCCGTTTCCTTAACACTGAATGTGTCTCGAAGCATAATTTGAGTGTGTTTCTCGAGGCCCGGGAATCCTGTTGGAGTGTGCCAGGGCTGCCAGAGCCGGTGGGAGGCGTTTTTAGCAGTGCAGTTTATGCTGCTGCCCAGCTGAATTTGAGGGATTCCGGGAAGACGGTTTGGTTTGACCGGCGGGGGGGCCTCAAAATTGTATGGAAAATAACATCAGCAGCTTTCCGTGCAGTGCCCCTTGCAGTATACAACAGAGCCTTAAAACAACTGTGTGTAGGTACACTCTCCATAATAGGTTTGCTAAATTTGACGCAGACATTGATACTACCTCAAGCATTTTACCTCCAGTTGCGGAGGTAAGGGCCATCTCTAGGCAGCCCAAGGGGAACAATGTAACAGAGTATACATCACCAGGGGTGGAAAAGGGAAGAGAAAGGCCTAAGAAAGTTCTATCCTATAAAGTTAGAGTAACCCCCACCCTGAAGACCTTTTATAAGGTAATATCTACTCCCTCTGACAAGGGAATCAACATAAAACCCAGTATGGCCTCCCTGAGTGTACAGACCGCTCTGTCACAGACTCCACTATCACAAGGAAATAATTCTCCTCCTTTGCCATCTGAGTCTGGGGCAATGGGAGCAACAGGGGTGACAAGTACACCAGTAGAGTAACCAGTGGTCATTCATCCCGCTATTGATATATCAAATAGGTATATGGTCTTAGAAAATCAAGGCAACCAAGACAAGAGATCGGATTCTCCACAAGAAATGGCATCGGCTGATGCTGCAACAGCGGCTCCTTTTGTAGTCCCTATTCTTCCTAGCCCTCCAGTCTTACCGGATTTATAAGATACGTCAGCTCCACTCAAAAGGGATGCATCCACTATTACGGGGTTGGATCTTTAGCAGATATCTTGATGGCTTTAAGACAGGATATAGGGAAAAGATTTACTATATCCGAAACCAACCAAGCTGCTATTCAGTCCTCATGTGAAGCACTAACTCAAAAAGTTGAAGAAGTATCACGGAGAACTGATGTTCTGGAACTTGAAATTCCATAAATAAAGGAAACCTTACATTGTTCTTTGGTGGACATGGACAAGTTAGCCACTCAAAATAGGGAATTGAAACACGACATTTAGTGTCTTGAGAATCACGGAAAAAAAACTATTTAAGAATCCTAAATGTCCCCGAAAACATGGAAGGGGGAAATATCAAAAACTTTGTGATCTCTCTCTTAAAGGACACAATTTTAAAGGAATCTCAGGAAATAGATCTAGCCCAAGACATACAGCAAGTTCATTGGGACCCATATAAGAGTAATCCTGCAAAATCTAAGCCAAGAAGGATCTTGGTGACTTTTCTAATCTACTCCCTAAAGGAAAATAATTTAACCTCGGCTTTGAGAGTTCACTCTGTAAAATCCAGCTCTTTTTCTAGTTCATTTTCTTTTTCCATCAGGTCTGCCATATCACATACTACCACCACAAAACTGTGGGAGTTGGGCAAAAAAATTACAGCTTTGACTTCACTGGGGTCTAAGGCACAATTAAGGTTCCCGGAATCCCTCCGAATTATGTGGAACAACCGCGTGTACAATATGCAAAAGATTGAGGAGGTGGATGCCCTTATTGATAAAATCAGAAGTGGAAGTGAGGTATAGATCAGGGAGGGGTGGTCTGAAGGTTCTATCCTAGTTCAGTAATCACTGCAATGCTTATCTTGTAGGGTTTTCTAGAGATCAGGTTTATGGTCTACACAATGATGTTTTTGATAGCATTAAGGGGGGGACCAGGGGTGGTTTTCCAGAGTTATAAGAGGCTTACACAGGGGCAGGGATGGGCGGGTGGGAGGGGGAGCACGGGTGGGGACGCAATGGGAGAAAATCAAAATAAATATCTTCAATCTCAGATTTATGTTAGAAACTATACCTTCTATACAATATTGAATGTTGTTTCTTTTAGGGGGCAGACTATACAGCTTTAATGGGCAGCCAAATTAAATGTATCTCATTGAACACCAATGGGCTCAGATGTCCATGCAGGCAAAGATTGGTATTGAAATATCTCAAACAATCTTCTGCACAGATTTGCCTTCTTCAGAAAAAACATCTGAGCAATTCCGAGTGCAAAACCGTCTTTGGTAAATATCGCTGGATCAAGCTTTTTTTATCCTCAGAACAGGTTGTTTATATTAGAGGGGTGGCATTTATAATTAGGTCAGGGGCAAAAGGTATCATGAAATCAATCTCCTCGGACCATTTGGGGAGATGGATTATAGCACAGATTGAAATAGTGGGGGACGAATTAACAATAGTGACGTTTTACGGCCCAAATGTCGACGATCCATCATTCATCTGTAATATGCAGGCCAAATAATAGAAAGTACTACCCCAATAATCATCAGAGGAGATTTCAATGTTCTTTTTAATCCCTTACGGGACAGGTCTAATCTCAGCTATCACGTTGCTGCCCCACGCATGTGCCGCGCAATGATCAATATGATGCACAATCTTTGGCTAGCTGATGTTTGGAGGGCCAAGAAGGGTGAAAAAACAGGTTTTACTTTTTTAAGTAAAAAATACGGCCACTCTTTGAGAATGGATTACATCTTAACAGACAGGCTGGGTTTAGAGAATGTTGGTGATATTTCCATTTTACCAAGTATTTTCTCTGATAATGCCCCAATATCCTTCTCTTATTTAAGGGCTAGACAAAATTCCAGATCTAGATGGACTTTGAAGAGGGCAATGCTTTCTGATCCTGATATAATAAGTGCACTTAAAGCATCTGCTACAGACTACGTTGCCCCTAACATCGGCTCGACCTCACTAGACTTTGTATGGAATGCTTTCAAAGCAAATCTTGGCGGGCAGCTACATAGTTTGATTTGCTTCAAAAATAGGGAAGAGTCTCTGGAATTCCAGAAGTTGCAAAAAGAGATAGGGAAGTTGGAGGAAGAGAGGCTGAATACCCCTCAGCTACACATTGAAGAACTGATGCGAATTAATAAAAATCTTGACTGTCTCTGTCAGGAATATAGGGGGAGACTCAAATTAAAAGTCAAAGCCCAGTGGTCTGCTTATAATACGCAGCACTTCGAATACGGTGAAAAGGCGGGGGCCCTTCTGGCCTGGAAGGCACAGGCAGATCGAGCCAAAAACAATATAAGTGAACTAATTATTGACGACAATGGAGTAACTTCATGTCAACAGGAAGGCATGCAAGAATGTCTCCTCTCTCTGTTTTCAGATTTATATAGGGAAGAGATTTCCCCCAGTTTAGAGAACATCCAAGATTGTCTGAGATTAAAAAAACTGCTAGTTTTAACTGAAGGTAGTCAAGCTATTTTAGATGGCCACATTACAGATGGTGAAGTAATAACCAACATCAAAAAGATCAAGAACAACAAGGCTGCTTGGACTGATGCCCTCCCTGGGGAAGTTTATAAAATTCTACAGGATTAATTGGCTCCAAGGCTAAGTGAGCTATTTAATTATGTTTATAGTTCAGAAGCAGAGTCCCTAAATCGTGGAAGGAGGCTACGATCGTCCTCATCTTAAAACCAGGAAAAGATCCTCTCAGAGCCGATTCATATAGGCCAATCTCCCAGCTTAACGCTGATTATAAAACCTTTATGAGCATTTTGGCAGGGAGATTGGTCAAGCTAGTCCCACAGTTGGTAAATACGGACTAAAAAGGGATTCACCCCAGGGAGATTTATACAGGAACAGACCCTGCAGCTGATTGGTAGTATTGATTTGGCTGTGGCGCGGTTGATGCCTTTGGCTGTGGTACCATTTGACACAGTGAAGGCATTCGACCATGTCTGTTGGGTCTTCCTGTGGGAGGTCTTAAAAATAATGAGCTTTGGTCCAGTTTTCATACAGACACTGATCAACTGTTATCAGGGTGCCTCAGCAGTGATTTTATTGAACAGCATGTTAACACCAAGCTTCAATATTGCGAGGGGAACAAGGCAGGGCTGTCCCATCTCGCCCTTACTCTTCGATCTATACATAGAGCCTCTTGCACAAGCAATAAGATTGGATGAATCAATTGTCCTGTTCAGTGTCCATCTTTGCAGTAGCAAGTTAGCCCTTTATGCAGACGACTTGCTGCTGTATACTGACAATCCAGCTGAGGTCCTCCCAAGAGTGGGAGCCCTTCTCGAAGAATTTGGCTCGTATTCAGGGTACCTCGCAAACTCCTCCAAGACAGATGTAATGAGTTGGAACGTTGGCAATTGGGCAGGTAAAAAAAGTAAAGAATTTAGATACCTAGGAATAACTATAGTTAATAACCTAGATGACATCCCTAAGATCAATCTAAAGTAGGTGTCTAAAGAGATCGATCGCCTGTTTTTAAGATGGGTAAATTTGCCACTTACAATATATGGAAGGATTTATTTGGTAAAAATGGTCATCTTGCCAAAATTGACCTACCTTTTTAGCACCATCCCCCTCGAGTTCCCATATAGAGATATAAGCAAAATACAAAGTAATATAGGAAGTTTTATCTGGTCCAATAAAACTGCTCGGCCCTCATGGAAGGCGCAAGCTTCAAAAAGGGGGCCTTGCACTTCCTGATATACTTTGGTACTCTTTTGCTTTTCAGTTTAAAAACATTCGGACACTACTTTGCATGGCGGAGGGATCTAATTGGGGGAAGATACTAAATTAAATGGTTACTTTTGAGGGAGGTGGAGAGGGTTTCCTATACAAGTTCGGTGTGCCGAGATTCTTCAAAAGATTTGCCTGAAAGTTATAAAAGCAGCCTTGAATCTGTGATATAGGGTCAGGGGAAAATGGGGGAAAGGCTATTACTCTGACTTTGCTTCCATTTGGGATTCACCTGTTTGTTTAGAGGATAGCCTAGCATTTCCCATCAAGAAAGCCGGCATCCGGATTTGGTCCGATCTCATATCTGCCAATGGGATTCACCCTTGGGAGGTATTAAGGCTAAAAATAGGAGATTCTTTCTCTAGATTTAAATATCTGCAACTGGCCTCCTGGTGTACAGCAGAGAAAGCCTCCATTGGTGGAAATTGGGAAATTAAGTTTCAAGGTCAGAACACACACCTCATAAAAAAGGAGGTTGGGCTTTGGTATAAGAAACTGCAGGATGCTGAAGATATAGTTTTTCCCCCACAACACGTAGCCTGGAATATGTCAGCTTTGGAGACCACTGCTGTAGAAATTTTTGAACCCTCTCTCCAGCTATATAATTTGGTCAAACCTGCCTTGTTAAAAAAGAATAATTTCCATGTAATCAGTAGGCTATATTATCCCCCCAAGAAAATAGCTAAATTTGCCCCCCTCTCCTCTCCAAAATGCCCAAGATGCGATTTCACTCTGACTGATGACATACATATATTATTTGAATGTAGTCTTTTAAAAGGGCTTTGGCAGAATATGGAATGCGCTCTTGGTGCTATTTTTAAGGTCAATTTTAATCTGAATTTATCTGTATTAATATTTGGGGTTGTTGTGTGGGTGGGAATAGACATTGCCACAGGAAGTTACTCGGTTTGAAACTTTCAATATCAAGAGTGACCAGGAAAAATGGTTCCTCTGGCACCTCGATAGTCCGTAACATAGCCAAAAGGCTCTTGGTATCCTTTATGTACGTCTGTGTAGCCTGAATTATCGGTTTCAAAAAGAAATCACAATATTGCAAAAGGGGTTCCAAGAGAGACCTGATGCCCGAGACTATTGGTCGTCCTGGCGGTGGCAAGATGTTTTTATGCATTTTTGGTAGCTTATAAAAATACGGTAATTTCCCATTTGAAGACATCAAGAAATCAGACTCGCATTTGGAAATCAATGTGTTGTGGTCCGTCATTTACCTTAATGGAAGTAATGGGTCCGTCGTTGGCCTAAGGTCCCAGGATAAAGTCTAAGGGCAGTCTTAGTGTGGCACACACTAAGCGTGTTGTCTGCTGTGCAAGTAGTGCTGTTTAAAAAGGACTTGTCAGTGCTAGGATAGGGAATCTCGAAGTGTGATAAGTGAAGATTTTGTAGTTTGCTTCAGAAAGCGCATCTGGAGAGATCTTGGAGATTTTCATTTAAGTGAGGGCGAAATCAAGCTGGTGGAGATTTTGCTGGAAGCAAAAGAAATTCTCAGATTGTGTGGTTCTATTGTTTTCTTTTAGTTGAGTCGATAAGTTGTTTTACATTGTTTGTTTTGTTAAACACTTTGTAAAAGATGCTTTGCTGATTTTGTAAAGGGAGGGTCAGTCACAGGAGTTAAGCTGACGTCACTAGGTACTGTGCTGGTATTAGACAATTAGTGAGAATTCGTCACAGGGTACCAGGCTGGTAAAGGTTGATGTGAGCAGCGCTGGTATTGGACAGCATGATCGGTTTTGATTGGTGGTAGAGAATCATAACACAGAATGAAGTTGTTGAAACTTTTCTCGTAAAGGTTTGATTTTAGCATAGAAGATCATGAAGTTTTTTAAACTGTTGAAAACATTGTTTAGTAAAAATTAGCCGATACCAATTAGCGGAGGAGTTCCTGTGGCTCATGAACGTACTCCTGCTTCATTTATGTCATTAGAAAGGAGTTATCCCACATGTACATGCTTAGAGAATTGGAAGAAACATACTGAGCAAAATTGTAATTTAGCATTTGAAGAAAATTGAATTTTTAATACCAGAAGTTTAGAGAATTTAAGAATCAAATAAATAACTTGAGACCAAATCCTAGACCTATGCAGTTTGAAGCTCTTGAAGAATGGGAACATGCAGCATACAAAAGAGAAACAGAAAAGTTTCAGACTAGATACAAGAATACTGTGAGTAGATATTCATAAGCAAAGTGGGATGCACAGAAGAAAATGTGGAGAAGGGATATAGCTGAAGGAACATAAATGTTTCCAGTCATGGGAGCTGAAACTGGTGAGGGCGAGAAATGTAAAGAGAAAAAGAGGAATGTTGAGTGGTCAAAGTCTAAAAATACTCAAGGGAGCTGAGGATAAAGATGATGATTTTATGAATGAGTTACTGATTAATAGACCGCAACCTTATCATGAGGAACAGAATCATGTTGAGTCAGGTCCCCTTCCAAGTGCCCCATAGTGCATGTAGAATCGGCACATGAGAAAACATAATTTGGGCAGAATCAGATTCCAATTTGAGAAGAGTTGTCGAGGATAATAACACCAATGAATCCAGATGCTTTGTCAGTCCCAGTGACTATTGCTCCTATTGTTCAATTATACAATAATGGACAAGGAGTTTCACAAGTACATACTTTAACAATACCCAATAGAAATATGAGTGGAGTTCATAGAGTTATGGAAAAGATGAGGGTGATGAACCAAGGGTCAAATGAGAATAGTGGAACAAATGCAGTGGTTTTATCACTGTATCCTGTGAGGGAGACAGGAACTGAAGCATCGAATGCAATGATATATCCTATGAGGGAGATACCAGGAAGTGGGTTTGTTCAGAGTGGGTTTTGTGGAGAGGTGTGGCTCACTGGTTAGAGGCGGCAGACCCGAGAGCAGAGAATCGGTAAAATTCGGTAATTAAGAGTCGGTATTTTTGATTTTGCTACATCTGGCCCATAATCATTTAAAAATGGTTTCCATAGGTTGAGAGAGAAGCAAATGGAATGGTGGTGGACAGGTTTGTCAAGGTTTCAAAAGTTGTGTGGAAGATTTGGATGGCTTGTTTGATATTGTAGTCTGGACTGATTTGTGGGTTGAGTGTAAAATTGCTGTAGAACGGTCAAAAGAAGAATATTAAAGAGATCCAAAAACAGGAGCCCCATCAGAAGAAGTCATGAGAAAATAGAACCAGGTTATTACGTTTTTGAAAGGGAAGATTTCACTGAAAAGAAACAGATTGGGTGAAAATAGACAGTACTACTCAGGAGTTGAAAGAGTCAGTGCATGTATATTATGAGAGACATTTCCTGGTGTTTAAACAGTACAGTGGTATTGATTTGCATCATAAAAAGTTAAAAGAGAAGTTAATGCTGGCTCAGGTGAAAGAATCAAAGAAAGGAGGATTTATGAATATGAATATGTATTTTACAGGAGTTTTTCAGGAAAAGGTCAGAGTACTACTGGTATGAGAGGGTATAAAGCAGGAATAGCGACGGGATAATATCGACTAGCATAAATATCGCGGTAAGAATATCGACTTTAAAAAATATTGTTGAAGTAAATATCGTTGTTGTAAATATCGATTTTGTAGAATGACAAAAATATCGTCAAAATAAAATATTGTTGTATAGAATATCGTTAAGAGAAATATCGTTGTAAATAATATCGACAAAATAATTGAATGTGTTATATAAGTGTACAACATTATGTTTTATGTTTAAATATTATTAATTAAATGTCTATTTTTATTATTATAGGGATCAAAATGTTAAAAAAATTAAATATTAGTAAATATTTTAGGAGCGGGTTATTGGTATTATAGGGGATAAGGGTGGGTAGTAATTTAAAAAAGTAGTGTTAATAATTTGTATAGAATAGTAAAAATATAGAAATTTAAATACAATTTTTATTTTGAATGGCGAAATTAGAAGTTATTTTTAAAATACAGAATAATTTATTTTATGATTTTTTTACAATATTTAGTAGCGGGTTGTTGGTGATATAGGGGATAAGGGTGGGTAGTATATTAAAATATGTTTCATAAATTTTACATTTATTTTAAAATAATTATAAATTTAAATACGAAAACAAATTATATTTAATTGAAATTTAATGTATTATATAATAATTTTGTTATTAAGTGTGTAATTTATTTTATATAGTGTTTTAAAAAAATTAAATTGCTATTAAAAAATCCGAAATTTGAAATTTCAATATTTAAATTTTAAATTTTACATTTTAAATCAGAAATTAAATTTTTAAATAACATTAGAATAAGTCAAGTGTGTAATATTTTATGTCTGTGTTTTTGTTATAATATATGCTAAGAATGAGTAAAAAATAAAATTCCAAATTTTGTGTGAAATAACTATAAATTTGTGAAAATTATGTAATATTTTATAAAAAAATTGAAATTTTAAATTAAAATTTTGGTTACAAATTTTGTTATTGTTATGTTTAAAATATAATATAGTGTGATTGTAATTTAATAGTCTATTTTGTTGTATCATAGATAAGAGTGGTTAGTAATATATATAAAGTGATGTTTATATATTATAATATCACAAATATTATGGTTTACTGTCCAGCACTTTCCCTGACTTATGTAAGATTGGAGTTAGAATAGTTGGTTATTATGGTTTGCTGTCCAGCACTTTCCCTGACTTATGTCGGATTGGAGTTAGAATAGTAAATTATTATGGTTTACTGTCCAGCACTTTCCCTGAGTTATATTGGATTGGAGTTAGAATAGTAAATTATTATGGTTTACTGTCCAGCACTTTCCCTGAGTTTTGTTGGATTGGAGTTAGAATAGTAATTTATTATGGTTTACTGTCCAGCACTTTCCCTGAGTAATGTTATTTTTGGAGTTTGAATAGTAAATTATTATGGTTTACTGTCCAGCACTTTCCCTGACTTATGTTGGATTTGAGTTAGAATAGTACATTATTATAATTGACTGTCCAGCACTTTCCCTGACTTATGTTGGATTGGAGTTAGAATAGTATATTATTATGGTTTACAGTCCAGCACTTTCCCTGAGTTTTGTTGGATTGGAGTTAGAATAGTAAATTATTATGGTTTACTGTCCAGCACTTTCCCTGACTTATGTTGGATTTGAGTTAGAATAGTAAATTATTATGGTTTACTGTCCAGCAATTTCCCTGACTTATGTTGGATTTGAGTTAGAATAGTAAATTATTATGGTTTACTGTCCAGCACTTTCCCTGACTTATGTTGGATTGGAGTTAGAATAGTAAATATTATGGTTTACTGTCCAGCACTTTCCCTGAGTTTTGTTGGATTGGAGTTAGAATAGTAAATATTATGGTTTACTGTCCAGCACTTTCCCTGACTTAAGTTGGATTGGAGTTAGAATAGTAAATTATTATGGTTTACTGTCCAGCACTTTCCCTGAGTTTTGTTGGATTGGAGTTAGAATAGTCATTTATTATGGTTTACTGTCCAGCACTTTCCCTGAGTAATGTTATATTTGGAGTTAGAATAGTAAATTATTATGGTTTACTGTCCAGCACTTTCCCTGATTTATGTTGGATTGGAGTTAGAATAGTAAATTATTATGGTTTACTGTCCAGTACTTTCCCTGAGTTATGTTGGATTGGAGTTAGAATAGTAAAATATTATGGTTTACTGTCCAGCACTTTCCCTGAGTTTTGTTGGTTTGGAGTTAGAATAGTAATTTATTATGGTTTACTGTCCAGCACTTTCCCTGAGTAATGTTATATTTGGAGTTAGAATAGTACATTATTATGGTTTACTGTCCAGCACTTTCCCTGAGATTTGTTGGATTGGAGTTAGAATAGTGATTTATTATGGTTTACTGTCCAGCACTTTCCCTGAGTAATGTTATATTTGGAGTTAGAATAGTAAATTATTATGGTTTACTGTCCAGCACTTTCCCTGACTTATGTTGGATTGGAGTTAGAATAGTAAATTATTATGGTTTACAGTCAAGCACTTTCCCTGACTTATGTTGGATTGGAGTTAGAATAGTAATTTATTATGGTTTACTGTCCAGCACTTTCCCTGAATAATGTTAGATTTGGAGTTAGAATAGTAAAATATTATGGTTTAATGTCCAGCACTTTCTCTGAGTTATGTTGGATTGGAGTTAAAACAGTGATTTATTGTTGCTTACTGTTAAGTATTTTCTATGAGTTATGTTTTATATATTTTTTATTTTTATAAATTGTTTTTAATTAAAACTATTATTTATAAACATTTTTTTATATTTTAGAATTATTATTATATATAATATTGCAATATTATTTTTATAAATAAACAAATATGAATATTTTCAACATTTTTATATACATATCACAAGTTTCAACATTTATTAAGTACAATAGTAATATAGTTTTGTACACATTTATTTTATTCATACTTTCAATTGTTGATGCAAACATTTACATAATTTTAATACACATTTTTCAATTATTTGTTTACATTTTACATTGCAATTTTAGTCATATATACATTGGTATATTACATTAATTAGTATATTAAATTTTAAATGTATTTATTAAAATTGATTATGTTAATTAATTTACATGTAATTGTATTTTTCTAAAGTATGTACATAAAATAGTGCTTATTTTTATACATATAAAAAAATTATTTAACAATCAAATTTATATTTTTAATATACAATAATAATTAATATATAATTATATTAAAAACATCATTGTATATTTTACATTAATCATATGTTTCTTCAAAACAATAAGAAAATTATTACAAAACAATTTTTTATTTTTAATAATGGGGATTTAGTCCTATTTTTGTTTTTATTCTGCTGCCATTTTGTTTTTGGAACTTCACTTTTTAGTCTATCGACATCGTTGTTTGGGTCATTTCAGAAAACAGAGCCTCTCGGTTGGGAGCTGCTTCGTGTTGGGGAAGGTAAGTTTATTTTACATTAATTTTAACTACATTTTAAGACGTTATAGAGCTAGTTGTAGTGTGTACGTGTTGCTATGTGTTGGACTTTACAGTTTATGTGAAAAGTACGTGTTATTTACGGTTGTTATTGATAACGTACTTTGTTAGATATTTCTTATGAAATTAAGGTTTATGTATTGTATAAATGAATTAGTTCAGGTGTTTTCCTATGTTTTATATGTTATGTTTAAGCATTGTGGCTTTCGTATTTATTGTGGGTGGGTTTTCTTTGTATTTATTCACAGGTGTTCGTTTTGGTGAGCAGATGGATTTTATCTCGTATTTTTTGTAAAATACAGGTAAATGTTTAACTACATTTCCTGATTTTTCAGGATTTTGGAGCGTTTTTATCGTGATTAATTTTCGGGTTTTTTATGGTTCCGTTCTCCAGAGGATTGCTACGTGGGACCCTTATAAAACAGTTGTATTTTTGCATTTTGTGGGGATTTTTTAAAACCATGTGGATTGATTTTGGTTCTATTCGTGGTGAAACCATCTTCTTGGAACACATTCTACAGCTGCAGAACCGTTAGTTATTATTATTTTTTAGTTTGGGGTGGATTGTGCTATATTGTGCAATTCTGTTCAATGTCGTTTTATTATGTCTTGTAATAATAGATTATATTTATTTTTACATGACATAATTTAACTACATTAAAAAAAGGTCTGTTTTATTTATTGTTTGAAACGTTTTTATGTGTTGCTTGTTAAAGGATAGATTTTGCTATTCGGTCTAAGTATTCAAGACCTTCGATACTTGGGTACATTCTGGTTTTTTGCTGTAGGTATTCGTACATATTTAATGTTTGTTTACTTAGTTTAGGGCCGATTTTAGATAGAGATTGCTCTATTCTTAGTTCTTGGTAGCTTTGCTCTTTTTTGATGCTTTGGATTAGTTTATGAAGTGTGAGTTGTGTTCTTCCTATTGTGGCTTGGAAGGCATTATACCATCCTTCGACCGCGTTGTTGGTTTTGGCTTTCTGTGCTATAGTACTAGCCTACACATTCCACCATGGAATTTGGAATTTAGGTTGTCTGCGGTGGCCAGAACGATGTAATCTTCCCACCCAGGTATCTTCAAAATAGTCTAAGAAGGGAGTTAATTTTTTCTCATTGGTGCTGTAGAAAGGGCTACAATCAAAAAGATTCCCAAAACCCGGGACTCATGTTAGTAATTATCTAGCAGGCATGCGACTTTGATAAGCCCAAATTCTCAAAAGTAAAATTTGGGAAAAACACCCGATATTATTTCTATATTAAGGTGTTTGTTGTCTCTAATGCCTTACCGTCCTAAAACAGACATTTTAATCTGTCCTTATCACTGATTGTGGGGGGTTCGTAATGTCAGCCCTGTTTAGGACCATACACAGACCCACACATGTACCAAAATGATAAGTGAAAAAATGTGTGGCGGAGAGGAAGGCACCTCACGGGCGAACACCCTCGGGGCAATCTGGTCAGATGTTTACCAGAAACTTGGCCCCTTTCTCATCATAGGCGGCCGTTCCTATTCCAGAATTTTGGTGAATAAGTGAAAAGAAAAGAGAGAAAGTGCATATCAAGGAGATTTAGAGCATGGCTCCTTGGACAAACAAAACAGAGTGAAGGATAAAATCAACAACCACACCACTTAAACAACTGGAAAGGGGCGACCACTCGGTCCCCCCGAACGTATGGTGGAGTACCCCGATCCCCCCGGGAGGCCATCTTGGGCGGGAGGCGAGTCTCGGCTGGTATGCCCGAAGCGGCGTAGCCGGGGCGTGCCTTTTCCCGCCCTGGAGTGGGTTGTCCTAGACGCTGACGCCGCCGGCCACGCCCCCGGAGGCAGGCGGAGGTGGGTTTACGCCCGCCCGAAGACGGATAAAAGGAGCAACAAGCCAAGAAAGCATCCTCTTGTTCCTGTGCTCTGAAGCTGCACGAATCGTCGGACCAGCATTGCCGGGAATAGTCCCTAGCGGGAGAGGCAAGAGGTCCAAGAGGGGGGCACCTGGGGGGGAGGCCCCGGTTCCCGATACACCGATAGAGGAGCCAATTCCGGTTCCGAAGGAGGGGCATCCGATCCCCGTGGTAGTCACCCCCGTGAACGGGGAAGATATGCCTCCCGAGTTGGCTGCACAACTGGCAGCGTGGTTGGGAAAAGATAGTGAGGGCACCACGGCGGACGACGCCAGGGCAGTAATGAGACAATTGCGGGAATCTAGAGAGGCTGCGAAGGCACCATCTTCTGTTCCCCCACAGGTTCCGGTGGCTGAGATTGCAGCAGGCGCGAGTTCGTCAGCAAGTACAGCACCTAGTTCAGGTAAGCGGCTACTGCCGATTGCGGGGGAGGGGTCTGTACCCTCATGAAGGGAGAAAGTGGCCCAGCATGTTCCACTCGAAATTAAGGAAAAGATTTGGGCTGATAAGTATGTGAACACGTTTTCTTTGCTTACTGACCATTACGAGATCGAGCATGTGAAGGGCCAAAAAGAGCTTATGCATCCGAGTGTTTGGCGCGCAAAAATGGCCGCCTTTAAGGTCAACGAGAACATAGGTACTTGGGGCAGAGCGTTTGGCATTTTCACCTCCATTATGGGTGAGCGAAGGCCTGAGTTGTTGACGGAATGACCTATTTATCAGACACGTATCATGGAATATTCTCTAGCGTACGAGGGCAATCAGTGGTTTTGTTATGACAATATTTTTAGGAAGGCTAAGGAACACGACCCAGCCCTGACCTGGGATTGTTATGACTCCATTTCTTGGCAAAAAATGGAGAATTCAGGCATGTTAAAGGTACCATTGTTGGGGGGTATCGGGGGTGAGTCTTCCCGCCAAATCTCTGGGACACCCTTTCGGACGGGTGCAGGTAACGAGCATCACTCGAAGTCGAGTGGCAATGCAGGTAAAAAGGGGATTTGTTGGAATTTTAACAGGGGAAAATGTACAAGGCCTCAGGGGTCATGCAAGTTTAGACACGAATGTGGGGGGTGTGGACAGTCCTCTCATCCCGAGACCATGTGCAGAGCCAAAACGGGTGATAACGGTGGTAGGGGAAGCGCCAAACAGGTCTGAAATAGTCCGAGGGGCGCCTTTACCTACCCCGGTTGATACCATGGCAATGATTCCTTGGCTCAATGAATACCCGGATCATGTCTCCGCTGGGGTGTTGCGAGACGGGTTTTCGTATGGTTTCCGCATTCCAGTGGGGGATTTTCAGGGTAAAACAAGTTGTAAGAACCAACTGTCGGTCCTGCAGCATATACGGCGGTGGTACGGATAAAGATTGGGAAAGAGGTGACTCGAGGGCGGGTTGCGGGTCCATTCGAGTTACCACTGGTTGCTAACTTTGTTTGTTCCCCCTTAGGGGTGGTCCCCAAGAAGGACCCGGGTGAGTTTAGGCTAATACATAATTTGTCAGCCCCACGAGGTCTTTCCGTGAATGATGCGATAGACCCGGAAGTGTGTTCGGTGCGGTACGCATCTTTCGATGAGGCCGTCGCCATGTTGAATCGCCTGGGGCCCGGAGCGCTGATGGCCAAATCGGACATCGAGTCAGCGTTCCGGTTGCTCCCGGTACACCCAGACGATCAGTGTCTCCTTGGTTTCATGTTTCAGGGTCGCTATTACATGGATAAATGTATGCCAATGGGTTGCTCCATATCTTGTGCTTATTTTGAAAAGTTCAGTTGTTTTTTGCAATGGGTATTCACAAGAAAGACGGGTTTTCAGCATGTGATGCATTATCTCGATGACTTTCTGTTCCTGGGGGCAGCCGGTGATCCAGAATGTGGACAGGCTTTAAAAGAGTTTTGTGTCTTAATGAATCACTTTGGCGTGCCATTGGCACCAGGTAAGACTGTGGGTCCCTCGACTTCACTCGAGTTTCTGGGGATCGAGCTCGACTCGGAGGAAGGTTGTTTTCGGTTGCCCAAAGAGAAGGTGTTGAAATTCAGGGCATCCCTTGAAACATGTATTCGAGAGACTAAGGTAAACCTGCATCAATTGCAACAAACGGTGGGCCAGTTGAATTTTGCCCTTAGAGTAATCCCAATGGCCCGCCCCTTTTCCCGCTCGATTGCACAAGCCATGGTCGGCCTTAAGGAGGGACATCACCGCACGAGGCTCTCGGCAGAGATTCGCCAGGACATGCGCATTTGGTTGGCATTCCTGGCAGATTTCAATGGTCGAGTTGTCTGGAACAAGCCGGCGGTGTCCTCCGAGGAGCTGGGGCTGTGGACAGATTCGGCGGGGAGTATAGGTTTTGGCGCCATATTCGGTACGCAATGGTCGGCTCAGAAATGGCCGTCATGGTGGCACGAGTGCGGGCTGACGAGTAACATTGCTTTCCTTGAGCTCTTCCCTATTTTGGTGGCCCTGAAAACATGGCCTGAGGGGTTCCGAGATCACTCTGTGGTGTTCTGGTCTGATAACATGACCGTGGTTGAGTGTATCAATAGTCAGGCAGCACGTTGTAAATGGATTCTAAGACTGCTTAAAGAAATTGTATTGTTGTGTATGCAGTTGAATGTGCTCTTTAGGGCGCGACATGTCCCAGGGGTGCTGAACCAAGCGGCTGATGCGCTTTCTCGTTTCCGTATGCAGGCCTTCTGGGGTTTTCTGCCCACAGCGGACCCGGTGGCGGCACCCTTTCCCGAAGCTCTCTGGTCTCTCGGTGCCCCGAACTACAAAACCTCGTGGGAGAGAGTTTAGCACCCAGGACAAGGAAGGCATATGAAGGGGCGTTTCGTTCCTATTGGTCCTTTTTGGGTTCTGCTAGGGGGGAGCTTTGGGGCCAGGAAGAGTTTGTCGTAAATTTTTTTGCTGTCCTTACATCAGGCAGGCAAATCAGTAGCTACGGCCCAGAGGCATCGGGCCGCCATTTCCTTTATGGCGAAGGCTCATGGGATCCAGGACCCGACAGCGTCTTTCGTGGTGCAGAAAGCGCTACGTGGGTGGCAACGCCTTGAGGGTCGCAGAGTAGATGAGAGACACCCGATAGGTCTGGATAGGTTGGCCCTGTTATTTTCCGTACTCCCTGCGACATGTTCATCCCAGTATGAAACAGTGTTATTCCGAGCCGCTTTTGCGTTAGCATTCCATGGGGCTATGCGGGTAAGCGAACTGGTGGCAAAGAACAAGCAGGATACGGTGGGGGGACTGTGCCGAGAGCACATTCAGGTTAAGATGGAGAGGATGACTGTCTCGTTTGTCAGGTCCAAGGCCGATCAAGGTGCGATTGGGGACTGCATAGTCATACATAGGATTCCCGGATCTCCCATGTGCCCTGTTGTTTGCGTAGAGGAATATTTAGCGCAGAGGGTGGCATCATGGGGGGGGACCTTGTTGAGACACTCTGACGCCACCCCACTGACGAGGTTTCAGTTCCAGCGGGTGCTTTCAATGTCAATTTCGGCCGCGGGTTTGAACCCAGGCGAGTTTGGGACCCATTCCTTTCGGATAGGGGCTGCTACTGAAGCTACAGCCAGGGGTCTGAGTGTGGAAAAAGTGAAACGTTTGGGGCGTTGGTCCTCGAATTGTTACAAGAGGTATGTGCGGTTGCACATGTTGTGAAGCGGTAATCATGTACTCACGCTTCTTGTTTTTGTTTGGTTTACAGTTTCGCAAGCTTACGAGGCGGGGCGGACTGAGCAGTCGACCCGACACCTGGGAACCACCGGTCAGACATCACCGGCTGCGGAAAAAGTGGTGTGGGTCGTGGGCCACTCATACGTGAGGCATGCCGCGGACGTATTCGAAGCAGGTGACATGATTCACATGGCTGGGGAATACGGGTACAGGGTGACCTTCTATGGAAGGGGCGGGCTCTGTATTGACCAATTTCAATCCTTTTTCGAGGGTTTGTTAGGGCGGACAAGGTCACCGCCGTCTATAATCATAGTCCATCTTGGGGGTAATGATTTGGTGACCACTGGTAGACGACTGCTTCTCGAGGCAATGCTTTCCACTGTAAGTTGGTTGGCGAGAAGAGTTCCAGGGTGCACAATTGCATGGTCCCATATGATTACACGAAAAGTGTGGCGGGGGGCGATTTCGGTTTCTGCTCTGAATCACTCAGTGAAGAAAGTAAATAACAAGTTGGGTAGATTGTTTCGTTCAAAGGCACTGCATTCTATTCCGCATGGTTGTATCAAGGGGGACAGTATGTATTTGGGAGATGGGGTCCATTTGTCCCAGGTGGGGAATGAGTTACTCATAGGAGACCTCATAGCTTGGCTAAAGAGTTTAAAACATGACCTTTAGGCAGGAGTTGTTGTGGGGGGTCCGGATAGCCGGTCAACTATCCGGCCTGTGGCGGTAAGGTCATGATCGGTGAGCAGTAATTGGAAGATCCCTATGGGGGGGCGTCACCCATTACGGATGGGAGCGCCCGGGGGAGTTGGCCATTGGCCCCTCAACGGGGAGGCGGTCCCTTCTAAGGATGGGCCGCCGAAAGAAAAGGAAAGGCGGTCAAGGCCCCTTCCTTGATAGGAGGGGCTACGGGCCCCTCCTGGGGAATTTCCCGGGGCCAGGACACCTGCGACGGCAGATGTGGTAAGTTGTGTGGGGTGGGGAGGGGGTTTACGCTACCTTCTAGACACCTCACACGAGTCCTCGGACGACCTTTAAATGGCGTCGAGTTCATTGGGGCCCCCGTCAAGTCAAGGGAAATTGGTAGATGCATTTGAGGTACAGCCTCTGTGCGGTCGCCCCTCCCAAGTGGGGGGGGTAATTCTGGTTTAGGGATCTGACACCGGTTACGACCTTGCCGTTGGCCCTTAACGTTAGGATGTACAATTTCAAGTTAAATGTTTTGTAGGATGTTAGTTCGGCTAGGAGAACCTTTGTATTAGAAATATGTTAAGGTTAGCCAAACATCGTAATGTGGAAATGAAATTGTACATAATATGAAACTGTTATTTTAATGTTTTGATTTTGTTTCATATTTTAATAAATACGGCCGGGAGGGTCACTCCCTCCCGCCTTCCAAAAGTTCAGAACCGTTTCTGTTTCCCATCCTTGGGGATTGCGTCGAGAGGGGGTGGCGGGTATCTCAGCCATATGGAAAGGGGCGACCACTCGGTCCCCCCGAACGTATGGTGGAGTACCCCGATCCCCCCGGGAGGCCATCTTGGGCGGGAGGCGAGTCTCGGCTGGTATGCCCGAAGCGGCGTAGCCGGGGCGCGCCTTTTCCCGCCCTGGAGTGGGTTGTCCTAGACGCTGACGCCGCCGGCCACGCCCCCGGAGGCAGGCGGAGGCGGGTTTACGCCCGCCCGAAGACGGATAAAAGGAGCAACAAGCCAAGAAAGCATCCTCTTGTTCCTGTGCTCTGAAGCTGCACCTCCCCGCTGCACGTGAGCTCGAGACGGAACGAAGAGCCAATTTTGACCCACCCACCAGCCCCTGAAGACAGCAAGTGGTTTTTTAAATAAAGTTTTGATGTGGTAACTCTATTTCTTACAGGTTGTGATGATTGACGTGTCATTTGTATATGCAATAAAGAGAATAATCATTTAGAGTATGTTTTTTCGAATAAAGTTTTGCACTAGTGTTGATCAGTAATCATACGTGAGGTAGTTATGGTTGTCTTTTTACTTTAGTAATTTAGTTAATTGTCGTATTTATTTTGGTCGGGCGGTAAGGTCATGATCGGTGAGCAGTAATTGGAAGATCCCTATGGGGGGGCGTCACCCATTACGGATGGGAGCGCCCGGGGGAGGTGGCCATTGGCCCCTCAACGGGGAGGCGGTCCCTTCTAAGGATGGGCCGCCGAAAGAAAAGGAAAGGCGGTCAAGGCCCCTTCCTTGATAGGAGGGGCTACGGGCCCCTCCTGGGGAATTTCCCGGGGCCAGGACACCTGCGACGGCAGATGTGGTAAGTTGTGTGGGGTGGGGAGGGGGTTTACGCTACCTTCTAGACACCTCACACGAGTCCTCGGACGACCTTTAAATGGCGTCGAGTTCATTGGGGCCCCCGTCAAGTCAAGGGAAATTGGTAGATGCATTTGAGGTACAGCCTCTGTGCGGTCGCCCCTCCCAAGTGGGGGGGGTAATTCTGGTTTAGGGATCTGACACCGGTTACGACCTTGCCGTTGGCCCTTAACGTTAGGATGTACAATTTCAAGTTAAATGTTTTGTAGGATGTTAGTTCGGCTAGGAGAACCTTTGTATTAGGAATATGTTAAGGTTAGCCAAACATCGTAATGTGGAAATGAAATTGTACATAATATGAAACTGTTATTTTAATGTTTTGATTTTGTTTCATATTTTAATAAATACGGCCGGGAGGGTCACTCCCTCCCGCCTTCCAAAAGTTCAGAACCGTTTCTGTTTCCCATCCTTGGGGATTGCGTCGAGAGGGGGTGGCGGGTATCTCAGCCATATTTTATTCATGAACCAGGTGTGTGAAGTTGAAATAAAAAGGAGGGTAGCTTAAACTTGCATACCACTACCTGTGACCAACATGTTTCACTGCCCAGAAACCTTTATGGCAGATTCATCAGGGTCAATACTCTGTTACTGCACCCCCTTCCAACATCTTTTAAACAGGAAGCTGCCGAGTTGAAAAAATAAGCATAAAAAACTAAAATCACGACCAGTTCATAATCTAGACCACCCAAATGTTCGTACTATTCATAGCAAAAAAATATTCAATGTTAGTTTATGTTTCCAAATTAATTTACCCTTATTCAGCTATGCTCCCTCGTACCAGCTGAACACAGGGTACTCCGCCGAACAGTCGGTTGTCACATCAACCTGTAGGGTATTTATATCTAGTTAATATCAAAAATATACGTTGGCCAGCTCTCAGAAATGCCATTTTATGCATATGCTACAAACCAATTGAAACAGTTGCGTCACCCCAATGCATGTATATATATACCCCAGCAAGAGCATCGACAGAGAATGATGGAAAACCTCTCTAATTTGCCACGTCAATACATATTGTCTGACTAAATGGTGGCCCCCAGCCTGGCATGTATATATGTTGGCCAGTTTGAGGAGCACGTCGTCTATCCGGATACCAACCCTTTCCAGAGGCATATCTGCCTCTGGAAAGATATATAGACGACGTGCTCTGCATCTGGTCAGGCTCAGCGGAGTCTCTGCTTGAATTCTGCACTTGGTTAAATACGTAGGTAGCATTTGTTTTATTTGGCAGCAGTGTATAAATTAAAGGGATATTTGTTTGTTGGTATTCACCATGGATGGTGTAAAGTTGATAGAAAGGTTTGGGACATACTTTAAAAGTTCCGTCCATCATCCAGGTTTCACACGATTTTAGTTTTTGCAAATTGCTATTTGTTGCAAAAAGTAAAATTCTTTTATCATGACTGTGGTTATCATACATTAAGAATGTATCTTTATTGTGTGTAATAGTATATTCAGGATATATTTTAATGTCTTGAAAAGTTTCAGGTGCTGGTGGAGTTGGATCAGAAGCTCGTTTTGTTTTAGCTATTAATCTTTTCAAGTTGGGGATTGAAGGTAACTGTCCTGGTACATGTTCTGGCACCTTGCTTAAAACATTTTTCAAAATACTGGTGCTTGTTTCTTGTGAGCCTGTACTAGCTTCTCTCAATGTCTCTAGTGCTTCTCTTACTTCGACTTCTGTGACATTGGGTGGGTGGTTATGCTCATGTTCATTTACAACATTGTTATCAACAGTAGTTGCTCTACCATAGCATGCAGTTGAGTAATATTTACTACATTTCCAATGGGTTTTATTCCCTTTGATTCTTTCTTGGGTGTAGGTGTAACCCATGTAGCTCAGCATAATTTTCCCTTTTTGAGAAGTAATAAAAGTAGCTCCTGTTGCCATGTCTAAGGTAGATCTGTGAAGACATATATATGTTTTTTTAGTAAAAGTGATAAACATTTCTTGATATGTCTACGTTAAAAGGAAAAAGTGCAAAAACGTACTTACAATGTTGTTTTCCTGCTAATTATATGATTTCTGTTCTTCTATGTAGAGTTTCACTCTTTAATGTTCTGTAGTTGTGGTAAAGGATAAAACAAAAAAATGATTTACTTTTATAGTTGTTTGTTTTTACTTTCTGATTATTAATAGACACAGTGGGTATACTTACTTAATGTAGTAGAAGATGTTGTTAGTGTAGTTGTAGATTGGTAGATGAAGTTTGTATATTCTGTAAAAGAAAGTTAATTTGTGGTATTTATTGTATTAGGATATATTAGTAGGTAATAACATATCAAGTCTTTTGCAACTTTACTTTGCTACTTTTTTAATTATTTAAAAGCTTTCTAAGTAGACATGGATAAGGCAGTTCATAATTTCATTTAATTATTATCTTGTGGTGGTTGTTGATAGGATGTTGTAGGTATATTTAAAAAAAATAAGGACCATGTTTTAGTTTAGGGAGTTTAGCTAGTTTTCGACAGGTTTGTATGATACATGAAATGGGACTTCACTTACTTGAGTTGTAGTATGCTGTGTTGTAGTCGTTGTAGTAGGTGTGTATTCTCTTCTCTTCAGCAAGGTAACCGTTATTTCCAAGTTTGGGCCAAAAATGGTAATTTAAGTTAAGTCTGTAATTGTATTTATAGTAGTGAGGTAATTAATGGTTGTATTTGATTGATTCAATTAAATATTTTTTAAACTCATTGGCTGAGAACATTAGTTTGAATTTGAAAGCCGTTATTTTGTAAAGAGTTTGTAGCATCAATAATTGTTTTTGATTTTATATTACAAAATGTATTATATGTGTTTTATTTTAATAGTAAATAATTATTACAATGTTAAAATTAGTGAAATGTGATTTAAAGTAATCGGATTAGAGTGTATGATAGTGTTTGGTAATGTTTGCATTACTAATGTATTATTTATTATTATATATCAATAAATAATACATTTTGTATATACATATATGTTAGAAAAGCTTTTTTTTAATTTAAATAACTATGAAAAAGTGAATAACTGAAAGGTATTGTGTATATAAGGTTATAAAGAAAATGACGATATTTTTTGTATATTTATATAAGTAGAGAGGTAGTCGATGTTAGTGTTGTCGATATTAGTGTAGAAGGTAATGTTATTTTAAAGATTGTCGATAATGTAGTAGTCGATATTTATGTAGTCGATTTAATTGTTAACGATATTAGAGTAGTCGATAAAAAAATATCAATATTTGTGTAAATCCTTGTTTAAGCATATGGTGACGATATTTTTGTAGACGATGTATTTGTGACGATATTTATGTAGGTCGAGGTTTTTGTAATCGATATTTCATCATGGAACCGTATGAGAGGTGTAGTGGCAAATGGAAATACTGGACAAACATGATACCGTTAACACAAGGGAGAGGTCCAGGTGGTAATATAGAAGAAATGAAGAAGTTTCCATGTTATGCATGCAGGAAGTTCGGACATTGGAAGCGTGAGTATAAAATTATTCGGGCAAATACAGGTGATGCACAGTTAATAGATACAGAGGTGCGTGGAATGAGTGAGACGCAAATGAATCAACAGAATCAGCAGGTATCGATTGGCAGAGGTCAGGGTCAGCGAATGCCTCAAGCTCCTATGCAAAATATGAATTGTCAAGTGCAAAGATACAAAGCGAATATGGGTTTCCTAACAAATGATCAATTGAATTCAAATGTGCAGTTATTTTTGCAGTACTTGATGCAGTTGGATGGAAGCGATTCAGATACATCTCAATGAAGGTACCTAAGAGGGAGGAGGAGTGCGTGCCTGGAGCATCCTTAGAGGTAGATCAGAGTGGTCCTTATGTAGATGGCGAAGTTGATGGAAACACTGTTACTTTCTTCGTTGATACTGGTGCTACCTGTTCCACTCTGAGAACTGTGGAAATTCCCAACCTATCCCTCTCGGGAGAAAGTATCATGGTTGTAGGAGTCAATTGATGAAGACCCCAGAGACTAGACCCATGAAAGTACAGATTGGAGGTTTTCAGGATTTACACAAATTTGTGGTGTGGACATGGAAAGGGGCGACCACTCGGTCCCCCCGAACGTATGGTTGAGGGCCCAGATCCTCCCGGGAAACCATTTTGGGCGGGGGCGTGTCACGGCTGGTATGCCCAAAGCGGCGTAGCCGGGGCGCGCCTTTTCCCGCCCAAGAGGGGTTGTCCTAGACACCTACACCGATGGCCACGCCCAGTAGGCGTACCGGCGGAGGGTACACGCCCTCCCGGAGAAGAATAAAGAGAGCGGGAATCCGAAGAAGCATCCTCTTGTTCCTGTGCTTGGAAGCTGCACCCACTCGTTGCACGTGAGCCCTCGACGGAACAAGGAGCAATTTTGAGAATTTTATAATTCTTGTGTATCTCTTTCAGCGACTTCAAGGCTAAAACGACCGGGGACCGTTTCGGATCGTCTTGAGTGACTACTTGAAAGGAATGCCGGGCAAAAAGGCAGGAAAGAAGTCCAAGACTGAACAAATGCTCCGGATGTTGGTTGGTAGAATGATGAAGATGGAACGAACCGTTGGACGCGATATGGCGACCATGAAGAAGCAGATGGCTGCGATGAACAATCCGGGTAAACCAAAGAAGGTGATAGGCCCAGCATTGCCGGGTGTTGCCCCGGAGGGTAGGGGGGAGCGGGTCAGGAAAAGGGCCCCAGGGGGGGAGGTCCCCGTCCCCGAGGTGCCCCCGGCGAGTCCCATCCCGGTCGAGGCCCCTATACTCCCAGACGCGGGTCAGCCGATACCGGTTGTGATTACGCCCGCTAGCGAGGAGGACATGCCGCCTGAATTGGCCGCCCAGTTGGCTGCATGGCTCGGCAAGAAAACAGGGGGTGCTACGGCACCTGGAGACACGGCCGAAGAGGCCAGGTTACTAATGCAGCAGTTGCGGCAGTCGCGAGAGGCCGCAAAGGCGAATCTCCCTCTTCTCCCCCCACAGGTAACCTCGGAAGGACCGGTGGCCGGCGTGGAAAAAACAGCGGGAACGTCAACCTTGCCGGGTAAGCAGGCATTGCCAATGGCGGGGGGGGGCTCATTGCCCTCAAGGCGGGAGAAAGTGGTTCAACATATCCCATTGGCCACAAAAGAGTTAATTTGGGCTGACAAGTATGTTAATATGTTCTCTTTGTTAACTGACCATCAAGAGATGGAGTATGCTAAAACGCAGAAGGATTTGTGGCACCCGAGTCTATGGCGAGCCAAGATGGCCGGTTTCAGAGTGGATGAGACAATAACGAATTGGGCCAAGGCCTTTGCGATGTTTACTGCCATTATTGGGGAACGTAAGCCTGAAGTTTTGCCAGAATTATCTTGCTATCAGGCGCGAATAATGGATTTTCACGAAACATATGAGGGTAATGAATGGATGGGTTACGACATGAAGTTCCGTAAGGCCAAGGAGTACGATTCATCTCTGACGTGGGATTGTCTCGACTCGATCTCTTGGCAGAAGCAGCTCCTGCCGGGCGCGACGAAGGCGTCCTCATCTGGCGGGAATGGGTCAGGGGTTTCCCGCCAACAGCCCGTGGTGCCCTTTCGAGCGGGCTCCGGTGGCGATCACCAACCGAGGCCCGGGGGGAATAGGGGAAAGCGGGGGGTCTGTTGGAGCTTTAATAGAGGCAACTGCTCCAGCCCGCAGGGGGCATGTAAGTTCAGGCATGCATGTGCGGGTTGTGGGAATTCCTCGCACCCGGAAATTTCGTGCAGATCCAAAAATGGCGGGTCGAGAGGTAAGGGGGGGTCCAAACAAGACTAAGGAGGGTCACTGTGTACCGTTACCTACCCCCGTTGATATCATGGCAATAACCCCCTGGCTAAACGAATACCCTGATCATGTCTCCGCTGGTATGCTGAGGAACGGATTCTTATACGGTTTCCGCATTCCGGCGGGGGATTTTCGTGGGGAATCACTTTGTAGAAACCAATTATCGGACCGGCAGAATCCGGCGGTGGTAGAGAGAAAAATTGGAAAATAAGTTTTACTAGGCCGGGTGGCGGGCCCATACCAGCACCCTCCAGTGGAACATTTTGTCTGTTCCCCGTTGGGAGTAGTCCCCAAGAAAGACCCGGGGGAGTTTAGGATGATCCATAACTTATCGGCACCGAAGGGTCTCTCGGTGAACGAAGCGATTGACCCAGGAGTTTGTTCGGTGCGGTACGCATCCTTCGATAATGCCGTCACCATGTTGAATCGCCTGGGGCCCGGAGCGCTGATGGCGAAATCAGATATCGAGTCGGCGTTCCGGTTGCTCCCGGTACACCCACAGGACCAGCGTCTGTTAGGCTTTGTGTTTCAGGGACGTTACTACATGGATAGATGCATACCAATGGGTTGCTCCATATCTTGTGCCTATTTTGAGAAATTCAGCTGTTTTTTGGAGTGGGCATTCACTGAGGCCACTGGGCATAGCCATGTTATGCATTACTTAGATGATTTTCTGTTCTTGGGGGCAGCCGGCGACACAACATGTGCGCAGGCTCTACAGGAGTTTTGTATCCTTATGAGGGAATTCGGGGTGCCATTGGCACCAGGTAAGACGGTGGGACCATCTACTTCACTCGAGTTTCTGGGAATTGAGCTCAATTCTGTGGAGGGATGTTTCCGTTTGCCGGTGGAAAAGGTAGCAAAATTTAGGGCTTCCCTGGAACTGTGCCTTAGTAAGGACAAAGTGACCCTGCATCAGTTACAACAGGCAGTGGGTCAGCTTAACTTTGCCCTGAGGGTGATACCAATGGCCCGCCCTTTTTCACGCTCTATTGCACAGGCTATGGTCGGTCTCAAAGAGGGACCCCACCGCACGAGACTGTCGGCAGAGGTTCGCCAGGACATGCGTATTTGGTTAGCATTCCTGGCGGACTTCAACGGTCGAGTGGTGTGGAAAATGCCGCCAGCGTCTTCGGACGAGCTAGGTTTGTGGACTGACTCGGCAGGGAGCGTGGGGTTTGGCGCCATTTTCGGCAATCGATGGCCGGCGCAAACATGGCCGACATGGTGGCACACCAGCGGTCTCACAGGTAACATTGGTTTCCTCGAGCTATTCCCTATATTGGTGGCTCTGAGGGCATGGCCGGACGACTTCAGAAATCGCTCAGTGGTATTTTGGTCAGACAATATGACTGTTGTTGAATGTATAAATAATCAGGCAGCACGCTGCAGGTGGATATTGAGATTGCTGAAGGAAATTGTACTAATTTGCATGAGACTAAATGTACAATTCAGGGCAAAGCATGTTCCGGGGGTACTGAATCATGCTGCTGATGCACTCTCTCGTTCACATATGCAGGCGTTCAGGGGTTATCTACCGACTGCGGACCTAGCGGCAGCACCATTCCCCGAAGTACTCTGGCTACTCGGTGCCCCGGATTACAAGACCTCGTGGCAGCAAGCTTAGCCCCCAGGACAAGGAAGGCATACGAAGGAGCGTTTCGTTCCTATTGTGCATTTTTGGGTCCGGCAGGGGATCAGACATGGGGTCAGGAGAATTGCTTCCTGAGGTTTATGGTAGCATTACATAGGGAAGGCCGATCAGTAGCAACGGCCAATAGGCACCGGGCGGCCATTTCATTCATGGCGCAAGTGCATGGCGTCAGGGACCCGACATCTTCCTTTTTGGTAAAGAAAGCTCTTCGGGGCTGGCAGCGCCTTGAGGGTCGGAGAGTAGACGAGAGGCGCCCGATTGGGTTAGAGAGGTTGTCCCTGCTCATGGCGATACTACCCACGACATGTTCCTCACAATTCGAGGCAGTTCTGTTCCGGGCCGCATTTGCATTAGCATTCCATGGGGCTATGCGGGTGAGTGAACTGGTAGCAAAGAATAAGAACGATGTGGAGGGAGGTCTGTGTAGGAATCACGTCCTGATTAGGGGTGATTCAATGGTGGTTACAATAGCTAAATCCAAGACTGACCAGACAGCGATGGGAGACAGTTTTGTGGTCCAGCGCATACAAGGGTCCCCCATGTGCCCGGTAAAGTGCATTGAGGAATATCTGGCGCTGAGGGCGGATACATGGGGTGGGAGTCTGCTGAGACACATCGATGCCACCCCACTGACGAAGTTTCAGTTTCAGAGGGTGCTAACATTGGCAATCGCAGCGGCGGGCTTAGACCCGGGCGATTTTGGGACCCACTCCTTCAGGATAGGGGCTGCTACTGAGGCTACAGCCAGGAGTCGGAGTGCCGAAGAGGTGAAACTGTTAGGACGATGGTCCTCGAATTGTTTTAAACGGTATGTGCGGTTGCACATGTTGTGAAGTAGTTACATGCACTCACGCTTCTTGTCTTCTGTTTGATTTACAGTTTCGCGAGCATTTTATGCGGGGCGGAATTTGCAGTCGACCCGGCTCCTGGGGACCAGCGGTCAGAGATCACCAGCTGAGGAGAGAGTGGTATGGGTCGTGGGCCACTCATACGTTAGGCGGGCCGGGGACGTATTCAAAGCAGGTGACATGACTCACGCAGCTGGGGAATACGGGTACAGAGTGACCTTCCATGGAAGGGGCGGGCTCTGTATTGACCAGTTCTAATCTTTTATCGAGGGACTCTTAGGGCGGCAGAGGTCACCGCCATCTGTAATCATAGTACACCTGGGGGGCAACGACATGGTGACACTCGGTAGGCGAGTATTACTCGAGCGAGTTTTGTCTACCGTTAGCTGGCTGGCGAAAAGGATCCCGGGGTGCACGATTGCATGGTCCCACATGATTCCCAGGAAAGTATGGCGGGGGGCCTTTCGGTGTCAGCACTGAACCATTCAGTTAAGAAGGTCAACAACAAAATTGGTAGGTTGTTTCGCTCAGCGCAGTTGCACAGTATTCCGCATGGGTGTGTTCGGGGCGATCACATATATCTCGAGGATGGGGTTCACTTGTCCCGGGAGGGGAATGTCTTACTCATAGGAGACTTCATAGCATGGTTAAGGGGTTTAAGAAAGCATGACCTTTAGGAGGAGTTTGTGGGGGGTCCGGATAGCCGGTCAACTATCCGGCCTGTGGCGGTAAGGTCATGATCGGTGAGCAGTAATTTCAAGGTCCCTAGAGGGGGGCGCCACCCACTATGGATGGGAGCGCCTGGGGGGAGGCGGCCATTGGCCCCTCCCACTGGGAGGCGGCACCCACTAAGTATGGGTCGCCTAGGGAAAGACGGCCATAGACCCCTTCCAGGGGAGGAGGCGGTTATATGCCCCTCCTACGAATTTCCCGGGGCCCGGATATCCGCGACGGCGGATGTGATAGACAGTGTGGGGTGGGAGGGGGAGGCCACGCTGCCTTCTTACAGACACCTCACACGGGTCCTCGGACGACCTTTAAGATGGCGTCGAGTTTAGATGGGGGCCCCCAACAAGACAAGGGAAATTGGAGTTGGCACAGAGGGTACAGTCCTCTGCGCATGCGCCACTCACACCGTGAGGGCGAGAGTTTTGGTAGTAGGGATCTGACACCGGTTGCGACCTTGCCGTTTGCCCGTAATGCTAGGATGTACAATTTTAATTTAGAAAGTATGCATTTGCAGGATGTTAGACTCGGCTAGGAAACCTTTGTATTAGAGATTTGTTAAGGTTAGCCAATGAACATGTCTTCATCGAAATGTAATAAATGAAAATTGTACATGATATGAAACTTTTATTTAATGTTTTAATTTTGTTTCATATTTTAATAAATACGGCCGGGAGGGTAACTCCCTCCCGCCTTCCAAAAGTTCAGAACGACGTCCGTCTCCCATCATTGGGGATTGTGTTGGGAGGGGGTGACGGGCATCCCGGCCATATGGAAAGGGGCGACCACTCGGTCCCCCCGAACGTATGGTTGGGGGCCCAGATCCTCCCGGGAAACCATTTTGGGCGGGGGCGTGTCACGGCTGGTATGCCCAAAGCGGCGTAGCCGGGGCGCGCCTTTTCCCGCCCAAGAGGGGTTGTCCTAGACACCTACACCGATGGCCACGCCCAGTAGGCGTACCGGCGGAGGGTACACGCCCTCCCGGAGAAGAATAAAGAGAGCGGGAATCCGAAGAAGCATCCTCTTGTTCCTGTGCTTGGAAGCTGCACCCACTCGTTGCACGTGAGCCCTCGACGGAACAAGGAGCAATTTTGACCCACCCACCAGCCCCCTATGGCAATGTTTCTGCAATAAAGTCTTTTTCTTTGATAAACATCTTCTTCCCTCAGGTGTTGCGATGTACGAAGGTCTGGTTTAATGATATGATTTCTGTCTGAAGGTACTGTTTTCTTGTGGCATAGGCAAACATGCAAGTAGATGAGATGATGGTTTTTCTCTTAGTAGGTAATCAATGTCGTATTTATAATTTTTTGGTCGGGCGGTAAGGTCATGATCGGTGAGCAGTAATTTCAAGGTCCCTAGAGGGGGGCGCCACCCACTATGGATGGGAGCACCTGGGGGGAGGCGGCCATTGGCCCCTCCCACGGGGAGGCGGCACCCACTAAGTATGGGTCACCTAGGGGAAGACGGCCATAGATCCCTTCCAGGGGAGGAGGCGGTTATATGCCCCTCCTACGAATTTCCCGGGGCCCGGACATCCGCGACGGCGGATGTGATAGACAGTGTGGGGTGGGAGGGGGAGTCCACGCTGCCTTCTTACAGACACCTCACACGGGTCCTCGGACGACCTTTAAGATGGCGTCGAGTTTAGATGGGGGCCCCCAACGAGACAAGAGAAATTGGAGTTGGCACAGAGGGTACAGTCCTCTGCGCATGCACCACTCACACCGTGAGGGCGAGAGTTTTGGTAGTAGGGATCTGACACCGGTTGCGACCTTGCCGTTGGCCCGTAATGCTAGGATGTACAATTTTAATTTAGAAAGTATGCATTTGCAGGATGTTAGACTCGGCTAGGAAACCTTTGTATTAGAGATTTGTTAAGGTTAGCCAATGAACATGTCTTCATCGAAATGTAATAAATGAAAATTGTACATGATATGAAACTTTTATTTAATGTTTTAATTTTGTTTCATATTTTAATAAATACGGCCGGGAGGGTAACTCCCTCCCGCCTTCCAAAAGTTCAGAACGACGTCCGTCTCCCATCATTGGGGATTGTGTTGGGATGGGGTGACAGGCATCCCGGACATATGGAAAGGGGCGACCACTCAGTCCCCCCGAACGTATGGTTGGGGGCCCAGATCCTCCCGGGAAACCATTTTGGGTGGGGGGCGTGTCACGGCTGGTATGCCCAAAGCGGCGTAGCCGGGGCGCGCCTTTTCCCGCCCAAGAGGGGTTGTCCTAGACACCTACACCGATGGCCACGCCCAGTAGGCGTACCGGCGGAGGGTACACGCCCTCCCGGAGAAGAATAAAGAGAGCGGGAATCCGAAGAAGCATCCTCTTGTTCCTGTGCTTGGAAGCTGCACCCACTCGTTGCACGTGAGCCCTCGACGGAACAAGGAGCAATTTTGACCCACCCACCAGCCCCCTATGGCAATGTTTCTGCAATAAAGTCTTTTTCTTTGATAAACATCTTCTTCCCTCAGGTGGTGCGATGTACGAAGGTCTGGTTTAATGATATGATTTCTGTCTGAAGGTACTGTTTTCTTGTGGCATAGGCAAACATGCAAGTAGATGAGATGATGGTTTTTCTCTTAGTAGGTAATCAATGTCGTATTTATAACTTTTTGGTCGGGCAGTAAGGTCATGATCGGTGAGCAGTAAATTCAAGGTCCCTAGAGGGGGGCGCCACCCACTATGGATGGGAGCACCTGGGGGGAGGCGGCCATTGGCCCCTCCCACGGGGAGGCGGCACCCACTAAGTATGGGTCACCTAGACCCCTTCCAGGGGAGGAGGCGGTTATATGCCCCTCCTACGAATTTCCCGGGGCCCGGATATCCGCGACGGCGGATGTGATAGACAGTGTGGGGTGGGAGGGGGAGTCCACGCTGCCTTCTTACAGACACCTCACACGGGTCCTCGGACGACCTTTAAGATGGCGTCGAGTTTAGATGGGGGCCCCCAACGAGACAAGAGAAATTGGAGTTGGCACAGAGGGTACAGTCCTCTGCGCATGCGCCACTCACACCGTGAGGGCGAGAGTTTTGGTAGTAGGGATCTGACACCGGTTGCGACCTTGCCGTTGGCCCGTAATGCTAGGATGTACAATTTTAATTTAGAAAGTATGCATTTGCAGGATGTTGGACTCGGCTAGGAAACCTTTGTATTAGAGATTTGTTAAGGTTAGCCAATGAACATGTCTTCATCGAAATGTAATAAATGAAAATTGTACATGATATGAAACTTTTATTTAATGTTTTAATTTTGTTTCATATTTTAATAAATACGGCCGGGAGGGTAACTCCCTCCCGCCTTCCAAAAGTTCAGAACGACGTCCGTCTCCCATCATTGGGGATTGTGTTGGGAGGGGGTGACGGGCATCCCGGCCATACTAGTCCAGTTAACCTGTTAGGTATGGATTAATTGTGTAAAATGAATTGTTCCATTTACTGTACGCCAGATGGAATAGCCATCTAAAAGAAAGATGAGGATGTAGTGTTTAAAATGGCGCAACATGGAACAGAGGTGTATAACTTATGTCCTCTACTTACAGCAAATGATTTGCCAATTGAACTGAGAGATACAGTGTTGTCTGATGTGTGGGGTTTTTCAACTAAAGACATTGTTTTGATGAAATGAGTAGCTCCAGTTCAGATTACTGTAAGACCAAATGCAGAGTACCCAAGAACACCCGCTTAAAAAATGAGTCCTGAAACAATTGCAGGAGTAACACCTGTGATTGAGATGTTAATTGAACAAGGTACTCTAAAGGAGATTTTAGGGAGTCCATGCAATTCACCTATCATGGGAATTCGTAAACCCAATCGGAAGTACAGGATAGTTCAAGACCTTCGGAAAATCAATCAGATTGTAATACTTTGTTAACCAGTAGTGCCAAATCAAGCTGTGATTCTGTATCAAATTCCTTGTGAAGTAGAATGGTTTTTAGTGATTGACTTATATCAAGCTTTTTTTATTGATACCCTTGAATCCGGATAGCCAATATTTTTTCGGAAACCATGTCTTGGCATAATCTCGAGTTTATCAAGAGGATACAGAAAGCCCCTCAATCTTCAATCAAAGTTTCAAGAAATGTCTGGAGTTATTGATGATGCCCAATAACTCAGTTTTAGTACAATGCACTGATGACTTGTTGGTTGTGTCAGGAACAAAAGAGGCTTGTGTTGCGGATACAATTGCTTTACTGAACCATTTGGCAGTAGATATGCATGAAATATCACCGGCAAAATTACAATTTTGTCAAACAGAAGTTCTTTTTGGGACATAACATTGAGAAAGGAGTCAGGAAAGTGTCTTAAGATCAGATCAATCCCATTTTGCAAATGAATTCACTGAGAACACAAAAGGATGTTCGAATATTCCTGGGAATGGTTGGATATTGCAGGCAGTGGATACCAAGTTTTTCACTGATAGCCAAGCCATTACAAAGGCTGACACCCAAAGATGTGTCAGATCCTGTTCATCTTAATTATGAATGCATTAAAACATTTCTTAAACTGTGAGACAATTTGTCTAGAACACTAGCATTAGGAATGCCAGACTTTAACAAGAGTTTTGCACTGCTTTGCAGTGAACGCGTTGGTTGTGCACTTTTAGTTCTGACTCAAATACATGGAACAGCACGCCGTCCACTGGCCTATTTTTCTGCTACTTTGAATGCTGTGGTTGCTCCCTTACCTAGATGTTTAAAGGCAATTGAACTACTTGTATGAGTTTAGAACAGAGTGAGATGATTGTGTTGCGACATTTGTTGAAAGTATATGTGCCACATTCATTTGTGATTTTATTAACACAAAATCGCACACAGCATCTTGCAAGCAGTCGCTTAACAAAATATGAACAGGTGATTTTGAGTGCAGAAAATGTGTCTGTGACAGGATGCACAAGTATGAATCCAGCTACCTAGTTACCGCTACCTAGTTGCGAAGTGATAGTGGAGGAAGCAGATCACGATTGTCTGGGTATGACTGACTTGTGTACAAAAGTGAAGACTGATATACAGGATATTCCATTACCTGAATCTGATCATGTTCTGTTTGTGGATGGATCATGCTTGAGAATTCTGAGGGTACCTTGCGAACTGCATATGGGATTTGTATAGTGATGGGTGTCATTGAAGCAATATGGTTGAAAGGAGTGAGTTCAGCACAAGTGGCAGGATTGATTGCGCTCACTAGGGCATGTTGTATTACAAAACAAACGCAAGTCACCATATGTACAGATAGTCAATAAAGTTTTGGGGTGGTACATGATTTTGGGCAGTTGTGGTCTCAATGTGGGTATATGACCTCTTCGAGCTCACCCCTACGAAACAGAAAGAGTATAAAGAGCCTACTGATGGTACTACACTCGCCAACTCAAATTGCAATGGTGAAATATTCAGCTTATGAATCTGGTTGTGATTATGTCACTGTTGGCAAAAGATATGCTTACAGAATTGCGCTTTTTTTGTGCTCAAAATTCATGTACAATCAATGGAGAACATTTGGAAGAACAATCTGATGAAGAAGAATGTAGACTAATGTTTTCAGTTGTTGAAACTTTGGAAGAAATTAGAGAGTTAAAAGATGCAGTTACTGAGGCAGAAAGAGAATGGTGGATCAAAGCTGTATGTATACGAAGACCAGAAGACGACCTGTGGGTTTACACAGATAGAAGACCTGTGTTGCAAGATAGTCTGTTGTCACCAATGGCAAGAGTCTGCCATTGTCTGACTCATGTGGACAGAGATGCTATGATAAGGTTTTTCCAACAGTCATGGTACAATATAAAATTCAAAGTCATTGCAGAGAGTCTGTGTCACCGCCAACCAGATGGGAGGAGGCATCGCCATCATCCACAGGGACACCATCCGCATCACGACCTACACCGACGACATCCTGACTACCGCCGAACACCTTCACTTCCAGATCCACACCGACCCGAAGACCACCCTCAGAGGCACCCTTATCTACCGACCCCTGGGACCACGCACACAATTCAGCGAGGACATCGCCGACTTCGTCAGCCCGCATGCCCTCCCCTCCGCTGACTACATCCTCCTGGGGGACCTCAACTTCCACCTGGAGAACAACAACGACCGCAACACCACCACCCTGCTCGACAACCTCGCCAACCTCGGACTCAAGCAGCTGGTGACCACCCCCACCCACCTCGCCGGACACACACTCGACGCCGTCTTCTCATCCAGCAAAGACATCACCTTCAGCCACTCCACAGGACTCCACTGGACGGACCACAGCTGCGTCCACTTCACCTTCAAAAGAACGACGACCCACCACCACCAGCAACAGGTCGCCCGCAGAAACTGGAGCAAGATCACAGTCAACCAGCTCGCCGCTTCCCTGAGCCAGCACCCTCCCGCCAGCTCAGCGAACCCCAGCCAGGCCGCCGACAACCTCACGAAGTGGATCAGCAACTGCGCGGACGAACTTGCCCCACTGAAGACCCCGCCCAGCAGACCCGGCAGCAAGAAGGCCCCATGGTTCACCGACGAACTCAAGAGCTCCAAGAAGAACTGCCGAGCCCTCGAGAAAGCCTGGAGAAGGGAGCCAACACCGGACAACATGACCACCCTCAAGCTTGCCACCCGGAAGCACCACCAGCTGATCCGCGACACCAAGAAAACTGCATTCAAGGACCGACTGGACAACAACGCACACAACTGCAAGGAACTCTTCAACATCGTGAAAGAGCTCTCCAACCCCAACGCCGGAAACAACGACATCACCCCATCGCAAGAACTCTGCAACTCCCTCGCCTCCTACTTCCACAACAAGATCGCGGACATACACAACAGCTTCAACACCCAACCGACGAACGCCACGTCCGACACAACCGAACCACCGCCCCCACCACCACCCTCCACGCCTGGACTCCTATCAGCACCGATGACACCGTCCGCATGATGAACTCCATCCTCTCCGGATCTCCGACCGACCCCTGCCCTCACCACGTCTTCAACAAGGCCGACGCTGTCATCGCACCCCACCTGCGGGACATCATCAACACCTCATTCGACACCGCCACCTTCCCTGAGAGCTGGAAGCACGCCGAACTCAGCGCTCTACTCAAGAAACCAACAGCGGACCCCACCGAACTCAAGAACTACCGCCCCATCTCGCTCCTCCCGTTCCCAGCCAAAGTCATCGAGAAGACCGTCAACAAGCAACTGGCCGCCTTCCTCGAGACGAACGGATCCCTCGACCCCTCACAGTCTGGCTTCCGAGCCAACCACAGCACCGAGACCGCCCTCATCGCTGCCACCGATGACATCCGAACCCTGATAGATAACGGAGAAACAGCGGCCCTCATCCTCCTAGACCTCTCCGCGGCCTTCAACACCGTCTGCCACTGCACCCTAGTGCAGCGCCTCTACAACATCGGAATCCAGGAGAAGGCACTGGAATGGATCATCTCCTTCCTCGACGGAAGAACCCAGAGAGTCCGACTACCACCGTACAAATCAAAGGCCACCGAAGTCATCTGCGGCGTACCCCAAGGATCCTCGCTGAGCCCTACCCTCTTCAACGTCTACATGAGCCCCCTCGCGGCCATCGCACGCCAACACAACCTGAACATCATCTCCTACGCCGACGATACCCAGCTGATCCTCTCCCTTACCAACGACCCCGCCACCGCCAGAGCCAACCTTCAAGAAGGAATGAAAGAAGTAGCCGAGTGGATGTCGACCAGCCGCCTGAAGCTGAACTCGGACAAGACGGAAGTCCTCATCCTGGGATCCTCGCCCTCCGCCTGGGACGACTCCTGGTGGCCCCCCGCCCTGGGAACTGCACCCAAACCGACAGACCACGCACGCAACCTGGGCTTCATCCTGGACTCCTCCCTCTCCATGACCAAGCAAGTCAACGCAGTCTCCTCGTCGTGCTTCAACATCCTGCGCATGCTACGGAAGATCTTCCGGTGGATCCCCACCGAGACCAGGAAGACTGTCACCCAGGCCCTCGTCACCAGCCGACTGGACTACGGCAACGCCCTCTACGCCGGAACCACCACCAAGCTCCAGAAGAGACTCCAACGGATCCAGAACGCCTCAGCCAGACTCATCCTCGACATCCCACGACACAGCCACATCTCCGGACACCTAAGAGACCTGCACTGGCTCCCGGTCAACAAGAGAATCACCTTCCGTCTCCTCACCCACGCACACAAAGCCCTACACGATCAAGGCCCGAGCTACCTCAACAACCGCATCAACTTCTACGCTCCCAAACGACACCTCCGATCAGCCAGTCACGCCCTCGCCGCCGTCCCCCGCATCCGAAGAACGACAACAGGAGGAAGGTCCTTCTCCTACCTGGCCGCCAAGACCTGGAACTCCCTCCCTCCCGACCTGCGCCTGACCCAAGACCACCTCGCCTTCAGGAAGAAGCTCAAGACCTGGCTGTTCGGGCAGTAGCAGCACCCCCCCCACCCCCAGCGCCTTGAGACCCTCCGGGTAAGTAGAGCGCTCTATAAATGTCTATGATTGATTGATTGATTGTCAAAGATGTATAATATGTCAGCAACAAAATGTTGGGAGAAAAACAGTTGTCAGTTTGGGTCGAATTGAAAAGGCGGGAGGTCCATTTACACATATGTAGGTGGACTTTATTGATATGCCTACTTGCAATGGATTAAAATATGTCTTGGTGATTGTGTGTCTGTTTTCACGTTGGGTTGAGGCATAATCAACAAGATGTTATGACAGCCTAACTGTTGCTAAATTGCTGCTCAGAGAGTTGATACCGATATTTGGATTTTCAGTCTCGCTGGAATCGAATGGAGGAATGCACTCTAACAATGAAGTAGTGAAAATGCTTTGTGCTGCCTTACAAATTGAGCACAAATTGCATTGTACTTTTCGACGTGAGGTATCAGGCGTGGTTGAGCTAGGCACAATAACATAACGATTGGCTAAGGTTTGTGCATCCACAACACTGAAATGGCCTGATGCATTATCATTGGTGTTGATAAGTTTTAGAAGAACTCCAGACAGAAGACAGGACTGTACCCTCATGAAATTTTTATGGGGAGGGCTATGAGACAACAGTCCCAGCAAATCAGCTTGTGAACATACCTGATGATTTAGAGCTTGATTATTGTAAAGGATTGACTGATGTAGTGCAATCTGTGTCTCCCCAGGTTGCAGAAGTTGGAAATACTATCCAATAAGCACAAGCACATGACTGGTGCCCAGGAGACTGGGTACTTGTGAAAAAACATGTGAGGAAATCTTGTTTGGAACCTCGTTGGTGTGGGCCATATCAAGTGATTCTTGTGACAGCATAATTGGGTGCATGCTGCACATACTCCTTGAGTCCCATGTCCACTTGAAAGTACAGAGTATGTTGAAGGTGAAGAAAGAGAACAAAGAGACCATGAATAGACTGAGAATCAAGAAGAGTGGGGGCACGCTACTGGGTCTCTTAACACTGTCACTGTTGAAAATGAAAGAGAGTTGGTCCCTGAAAGTGACGGAGGAAGAGAGAAAAGGGAATCAACTAAGTGGCGTCGCAAGATTAGTGAAACAGACAGTATACCTGGAAAACAAGTGTGAAAAGGTGATAAATGGCCTGGAGGAACTGAGCAGTTGAAAGATACTTTGGGCAGGGAGATCCCAGCAACTGTATTTGAAGTCTCTAGCCAATCTGAACAGCGTGATACAGACAAGAAGACAACACAGTACGCAGAACAAAAAGAGCACAAGTACCAAGTAAAAAATATGCTGCACCTGAATGGACATATTTGGCTGCCTCAAGTGATTGGGAAAAATAGTTCTTTGTGTTTTGTTCCAAAGACAACTCATCATATGAGCCACCCTAAACAAACAGTGTCTGGGTAAAGATGGTGCTGAAAAAAAAGAGAGAGAAGATCCAAAATAAAGCAATTACATGAAGCTCGGAAAGTGTGTAATGCACAAACCTTGCTGATCTAATATTGAATATTAGGTTATATTTTTTATATTTTATTCTTTTTTTTCCTCTTTATGTGTGCATGCAATTACCCTCATCTGTGTCGAAAGGGGGGGGACTTATCATCATCTTCCTATAACATATGGGATTTCATGAAGTGCACTAACAAGTTTTTTCAATGGTAAGGAGAAGGTGTCAATACTTTTATTCCAACTATGATATCTTTTTTTTGGAAGTTCCTGTTAAAAAGAACATGCATATAATGGCTACTTCGAAAAATGCTGTAAGGAGAGAATTTTTTCATATCTCATAGCCTATTGATACTGTATACACGCACAAAAACAACTTGACATATAGTTTAAGCAGTGTAGAAATAGAGTTTATAAATACCAGAGTATAGATGGCAAGAATTTAAGAGAAAATCTATAGAGAAGAAATCTAGAATACCTCCATGGTCTCATAGGGAGGGTGATTTAAAGAAGGGTGAAACATATGCTGCACTGACTCTGAATTGGCCTCACAAGGGAAAGCTTTGCTTACTAAGACAAAAGATTGAATATAATAATTATTTTTTTGGTTCCAGTGAGTGTGAACACAGCTTCCTAATTATGGGGGGTTGGGGATTAGGAGGCGGGACTGATCTCGTTTTTCATGGAGTATATTTTGTATATGGGAAAAATGCTTATAATAAATTGCCTCAACATTGGTGTTGGTCTTATCATGTGGGAATTGATTTTCCAAAAATATATCATGTTGATGATCATGAAACAATGAAAAGAAACTAACGCAGAATAAAAGGCGAATAAGTGTTGCAGACATTTTTGGTGTATTTATACCTTTAGTGGGAGTGATTTTAAACTCACATAAAATTAGAAAATTGTCTACAGTGGTTGATAGTTTATCATCTGATAATATTGGTGGATTCTTATTGATTGATACTGAAATGGTTGCTATTAGATCAATAGTTTTACAAAACCTTCTCTTGCTTGATGTATTATTGGGAAAAGAGGGCGAAGTCTGTAGCATGCTGAAAATTCAACAGTGTTGCACTTATATTCCAGACTAAAGCAGAGACTTGCGGAGATATATTAGTAATATCACTCATGTGCGTACTGATTTAACAGAACTAAGAGTTGACGGTGCATGGGAGAAATTTGGTAAGTGTTTTTCCCCTGTGGGAAATTGGTTTGCATCCCTAAGTAACAGCTTAGTGGGGCAAATACTTACACCAATAATTGCTGTTGCTGTTGGCATAATAATTATTATACTCATACATAGATGTTTGAAACGCAAAGTAGAAGAGACAAAATTAAGAGGTAGAAAAAAAAAGGGACGAATAAGAGTTAGAAAATAGAAAGGGTGCTTATTACGAAGTATTTAGGGATGGAGAAGGTGTTAGACTAAAACAGATGAAAACAAGTGTATTCTAAACTAATTAGATTGTAATCAGATTACTAGAGATTGTATGACGGCTTGGTTAGCCACCAGAGGAGGCATTGATGGAGCATGATTATTTAAGAATGATTTTGTTGGGTCAAATCCTGTTCATTGAGTGAAAATACCTATATGTACTTAAGAAGCATGACTAATATTGTGTCTTGTGAAATGCATGAGATATTAAAACTGAATCCTAAAAGTATGCAGAAGGGTTGCAAACTGGTGTAACTGAGACATTTGCGATAGAGAGAGAAAACTACCAATGTGTTATGATAGTAGTGTGAAAAGTAATAATGCAGTCTGTGGTTTTTAGCAAAGTATGATTTGAAAGGATTGCTTTAATTAAAATGATTCCTGCTATGATTTCTCAACACAGAAATTTGAAACTGCCAAGAGAAGTTGCTTGTTTATTAATGAAATATATTAGATTGGGCGTATGAAGTAATGAGAAAAGTGTTATTATACTATTTTCATATAATTTTACGTTTCTCTAAATGTTTTAACGTTAGCACGTTTTCCTTTAAAAATGCTGATTTTGATGGTTTTCCAATGTAGGCCTCAGGAAATGTATTTTGTCCTTCATTATTTCCAAAATGCTGACTTAATTGCTTTAGCTACGATTTTTATCACTGAAGTTTCTTTCCCACAGTTTGAATATCCTCTCTCTATGAACAAATTCTTTCAACCTTCTTGCAAGCTAAACTGAAGCGAGTGTGTGGACATGTTAAGTTGCAGTTGTGCTTCCTATTTGAGAGGTGGTTTGATATTGCACATTCTTAGAAAACAGCAGACAGTGGATAAAGGTTTTACGTGAGGGTTTCCGGATGATTTGGGCTGAAGAATGATCCTTCCAGGATCACACCATGGATCTCAAGCAATAGAAACTGTGCAAAACTGTGTAAAGTTACTTTGTGGGCAGGAACTGTGAACATTTCAGGGTACAATTGCCCCATGCTGTTGGTCCAAACTCTGATTATACTGAGCTGAATTCTCCTGATTTTTCCCCCTGCACTTCTTCAGCTGGTGAAGTTGGGCAGGCTATACATTTTCTCTGAAGGGTTAACTATTTAGGCTACTGCACACTGTGCTTTTGTCCATTCTTGCTTCTCGGTCCAGATAATCTACAATAGAACTTTAGTTTGTATGATTCTTGAATTGCAAACTGAAATTGCAAAGAGTATTCATTCTTTCTTTTTCCATCTCCCCTCACGCCAGTTATTTGATTTATGATGTATTTTGCTGTGAACTGTGATTGCATTGTGATTTACCTGTATTTAATTGAATAACCTAATATTAGATGATTCTAATGTATTTTTGTTCATTAACCATTGATCTTGAAGATTTGATAAAGTTACCTTGATATTTATTTTGAATTTGTCATTTTTATTGATATCATTGACAAGGTTTGGTTATTGTTTATTGTCATTAGATAGGCATTTCTTAATACAGGTCCTCATGAAGGAATGGCTTCCGTCTCTAATTTGTCTGAGTCCCGATTAGCTCTTACAAAGATCTATCGGAGGACCTTATGATTTGTAAGTGGTTAATGAGCTTCTATGGGCCATACTCCGAGCCTTTGTAAAATGTTTGATGATATTTGAATTTTATGGTATGTGGGTAACTTGTGTTTATGCCCGCAATTTTACACCACTTCATCTGGATCAGCGTAAGGCTAAATTAACAGTCAACAGATTGAGGAATATCACAAAAGAAGAATTTTACTTTGTGTGCCTTATTTGCCCAACAAGAGATTTCCGATAAATTGCAAATAAATTATGATGAATATAGAGGGTTGAGGGCCTTGTTGTGGAAATTGCTCTCTACTTTGAAGCCTAGGAATATTTTAGAAGGTTCTTAACTCACTGGTCATAAGCCATGTTTACTCTTGTATCTAAAAATAAAAACAAAATGTTACTCTTTGGAATTTACTTGTGTTATGGAACCAAAGGCTTACTCCATAATTTCTGTGGCAATTTATTCTGACACCACTCCTAAGGGATGTAGTTACAGGTCAGATATTGTCCATCCAATCAAGCAACTCAAACGGAATTGCAGATATATTAACTTTGCCCATGGAAAATTGTTTTGAATAAAAATAGGAAGAGAGAAAGGCAATCTACGGAATTACTGTTTGGCTGCATGCAATTTGGATGCATACAATTTAAAACTTTGAGATTCTTTTAACATTGTTCCCTATTTGTTTTTGTGTGTGTGTGTGTGTGTGTGTTTTAGCAAGGTATTTCATGACTCTGCCCAGCGTTCAACAATGCCTTCAAGAAGCTCTGGTAAATACATAACTTATTTTAGGTGTACTCATACATATTTGATTCTACTTTTGAAATAACATCTGAAAAGTATGTGTATGCTATTGACATTTATGTAGAAACCTTCTTTCAATATTTTTGCATTTGTAATTGATTTTTACTGCTATACTGCAATTTGCAGGTAATGCATAAATGCATTTCTTTCTTGATTGCTAGCAAATACATACATTTGTTCACGTCTAAATAGGATTGGTCCACGGCAAAAACAGTTTGGCTCCATGAGTTAGTGGGGTTGGTGGAGTAGTATGGCTCACTGGTTAGAGACAGCAGACCTGGGAGCAAAAGTCGCCCCGGGACCAGGGTTCAATTCCCAACGCGGCAGGGTTGTGGACCTGGGTCAGCGGACTCGATAATTCTCGCTTCGGTGCCTACTCTAATCAGAGGTCGCACTCGGCAACTCTGGGCATTAGCTTGCCTAATCTCCACAACGGCCCCATCAACGCCAGGGATGCCTGGCTCCACTTTGGGGACTCCCAGCAGGGACCATCCCACAGGGAAAGCCAGGACGGGTTCCCCAGGGTTATACAGCGCCAGGAAACCTACGGGCTCAAATACATTTACATTTAGTAAAATCAGGTATGTGTTGCAATTTTTGAACAGTTAAACAAAAAAGTTTCTAGTTCTAATAGAGCAAGACAATATTGCAATACAGCATGCTGCAAAATGGCGCATCATTTTACATTTTTCTTGATGCATAATTTAGTTAAATCTGACATAATTTGATCTTCCATTGCTGCATAATGCTAGTTATTGTCAAAATAGGGAAGCTCTACAAAGGATTATGGGTATGGCATTATGATTATGAGACCCATATTTCAATGCGAACCCTGGAATATTTTCCATAGTTCACAGATACTTGTGAATTATGTTGTTTTACCGCTCATTTCATGCAATCAAAGTGCACATCTTTTCAATTACGTTTCGTATACTGATGTCTAAAATTACAGCTTTAACAGAATATATTGAGAAGAACAGTGGAAGCTCTGTGAAATCTTCAAAGTAGTAGAGAATGTATGGTACTTTTCTTCTGAAACAAAGTCACATCAGGACAGTTGCAGTGAGCTAAGGATATTCTAGATTTATAATCTGAATGTGAGCACGGATATTGTGGGCTCTGATTTCATTTCGAATAAGCATTGATAATGCCAAGGATTTTGGCTTTTGTGTGCAGGAAAGATGTTTTGAAGTTTGAAGAGGCAGACATGGACATGTTGATAGGTGGGTTAATAGACTTTAGGCAGCACGCAGTTCCCTCAGAGCCTCGGACATACAGAGATAAAGGGGAAACAGAACATAATGTCTGCCCAGCACAATGTTGACTTCAACGTGCCAGAACTTATTGCAGGAATATCCACTTAATTATCTGAAGTAAATGGAGGTACATGAGACAACAGGTGAGCCAGCAAGCGATAACCCACAAAAGCTAACAAAACCACCCAAAGTTTTCGGAAAGGGGTAGTAGCAAAATGTCAGTACAATATTATTATATAATAACTAAAATATGCATAACTCACTGATAAACATCCGATTCAGGAGGAAACAATATATAAATCTGTCCATCCAACAAAAAAGCAAAATAATTTGCAATAGATCCATGTTCCATACTCTATGCAGTCTGCTAGCTGGGGCCTCCACGTTAACTGGCCTCACCATAAAAAACAATTATTTATTAAGAACATGTTTTTAAACCATTTGTAGCAGCTGCAAGCACATTATTTAGAAAGTACTCAGATCCACACTTCCGCCAGTCTGAGCACTGTAAATAACCAATGCAGTTAATAATAACTTATTACATATGTAGTGCTCAATTGAAATCTCTGTTACCTAAATGCTGTAACCATACTTTATTATTTCAAAAAAAATCTTGTGCACAGGAAAAGAATAGTTATCAATAGGATCTAACACAAAATCACCACTTCTACCCATATTGTAGTGCGCATCAAGTCATGCCAATATGAATAGCACTGTATGCTCTTATGGACAGTTGTGATGACAAAACATCCTATAAAAACCTGCCCTTATTTTGATGCATTACCATTCCAAGAATGATATGCAACTCATGAGAATTCAAATCTTTTGGAAAGAATTCAATTTAGAGTAACAAATGACGTTCGCAAACAGCCTGCATACCTCCTCTGTTGGTCCTATTACCAGGCGTATCTTCAGGGGGTTGTGTGGAGTAGAACGGGTTAAGGAGGCCCTCATCAGACTTGTGCCGTGATGGTCGGGTCCTTTCTGTTGTGGTTGCATATCTAGTACTTGAATGGTTTCGTAGGTGACATGGAATGTGTGGGAGTTTCCATGGGCAAGGTTCCATGCTAGGCATTTCTTGTGGGAAGCTGTGCCAGCTGTGCCGCGGCCGCCTGGCCGCCTGGCTCTCATCTGATTCCTATAACTAAGCTCTAATAAAGAGGAGCTGAGGATGACCTTGTGTTGTGTAATGTGTGCCCAATACCAACAAGACACTTTCATTAATTTCACTTCACTGCCGATAGCAAGCTTCGGGAGGGTGAGCATTTGGCAGATGATGAGTAGGTGACTGTGGGCAGTGCCCAGAGTGATCGGAATAGGGGTGCTTTTGCTTTAAAATATGTCCGGTGAGCAAACCCCTGTCTGTGGCTGCAATGTGGTCACAATTGTTTTTGTGCAGGAAGGTATACCTTTGTGAACAAAAACTATTCTTGGAGGTTTAGATCTGTTTGTATGTGTGTTGCAGAATGCAGCACACATGCAAATAGGAAATAATGAGGAGAAATAAAGATATTTTGCCTAGTTATGCCAGACTTAGGTAGGGACACCATTCTGCTGGAAACCCATCTTTACTGACTTTAGTAAATATGGGCTTGTATCAAAATACATGGGTAGATGCACAGAAACTCCCATGCTTCTCCCATGTAACGCTTCTTCAAAGCAAGGTGACGCTAGGCAGCACCGTGCCTTGATTTATTTACTTTAATATTTTTCAAATTCACAGAAAGCCACGCAAATCAGGCTTTGCATGGCTTGATAAATACCAAACTAGATTTTGCACCGGGGCAGCACCAAAAAAGTGACTCAAACTCCAAGCAAAATCTTAGTAAATATCGGCCCTTGTGTGCAAGGGCCAATGGCAGCAGAGGAGCTGTTTACGAGAAGGTGCCACTCCTCTGAGCAACAGCTGCCTGTGAAGTAGGGTCTAATTTCACTCTGTGCCATCTGCAACAAATGTGTTTTCTTCTACACTTGTATGTGTAAGCAGATCAGGTCAGTGCATCAGTGATCATTGGTGACACCTCAGCTCTGGGTATAATCAGCAAATCATCTTTTCGCCTCTGCCCAGAATCAATAATGCTTCCTATCGAAGCATGCTCTTATGAATAGCAAATCCGAGTTGGAAATGGAAAGATTTGCTCCAGGAACTAACAAGCTGGGTAAAGGATGATTAGTGGCATACTTGGGGCAGAGCCCTCAGCCTGTCGTTCGAACTAAAGCCTGGACATGCTGTAATCCTTTCAAATTACCTTAATTTCCTCTAAACCCCACATGTTTATTTTGCGGTGCTAATATTCTATCCGAATATTTTCCCAGAATGTTTTTTCCCGCGCGGTCCTCTTTCTTAAGCCGTACTGGCTGAAAGCATCAGTGTTTCCCTCGGACCAGGACAGCCTGTGCTGACATTTTACTATCAAAGCTTTATAATTAACATCTTATGGGGAGAACAGGGCAGCAATATAATGTCCAAGGGCAACCTTGTTATGGAAAATGAAACCTTTACTACGGTGGTCGTGATTTAACAAATCGAAAACGTTCACATCTGCTTTTCATTATTAACAAAAGATTCTGCACCCTGGGCCTTTAAGCGCCTCCGGAAGTCTCTGTTGTCTCCTCAGAGCTCTCTTTCCCCTTTGGTTATCTTGTAATAGGAGAGTCCTATCCAAAGACCCCAGGGCTCACCCGCGAAGAATGGGTCAGCTGTATGATGTCAATTCATGGCGCGCTTCGCCCAACATATTGCTTTTAGCATTTTGACCCTGGGTACGTCATACTCACCTTTCCTTGTCTTCCCCAGGTTTTGGCACAGATGCCTCTGTGTGGTTCAGTAATTAGCTTCGCACGTGAGGTTCGTATGACGGATGGATTTCGCAATGGTTAAGGGAGCAGCTTACTGCTATGTTCAGAGGCTAGGCATGTATAGTGTTTTCAGACTAATATTTCCCCAGAAATTGAGGCCGGGCGTGAAAAAAGAATATACTATGAAATGCAAGAATTAATTCCAACCTACATCATTCTGCACTTGCCTGAATAAACATATAATGTAGGGTAAAGAAACAAAAGACACTGCCTTTAACCTACAAATTAAACAAATTAAACAAACAGCCGTTGGGAAAGGGGTAATTCACCCTTTAAAGTGCTCCAATCCCCCATTAACGGTGTAACACCTTTAACCAAACTCTCCTGTTCCTTACTTTTTCACCATTGGCTCTCCATAACCTTATTCGTCTGCTTGACCCCACCAGGCCTTTGAAGGAGCTGGGATTCTTATCTAGATTTTTTTTTTTTAACAATTCTGCAGAATCCCAGGACAGGTCGACTGGACCTTTTTGTCTGCTAAGAAGTGTAGAGGGGAGGTTTCCAAATTCATAACTAAAACAGCTTTGTAAATCAGCAATCAAATCCAATTTAAAGAACCACTGACTATGAACTAAAGTTTAAGAATTTATTACAAAGCCAAAAATAATTGGACATACAAACACCTCAACAAGAGGTTCAAAAGATAAACTGGCACTAATGCAAACATAATCCTACGAAGGAGTCTCAGACGACTCAGAATAAAAAGCAAAGTCAGTTTAAGAAACATCAGGCATCCAATAACAGTCCCTACTTGAAGTCTGGACTGCATTTACAAAAGAAAAGGAAAAGGTTAATCTGTCCCTACACTAACTCTAAGGTGACATCCCTACTTAACAATGTTATGTTATGTTATGTTATGTTATGCTGTTTTTTTTATAGCGCACGGCTACTCAAAAGAGTGTCCCGGCGCTTTGGTTGCAGACCTATCTCATAACACAACAAGAAAGAAAAGAAATTAAATAAAAAACAGAAGATACAGAGAGGAAAAAGAAACAGAACCCAGGGCGCAGCTAAGAGGTGAAAAGCCAAGTTTTAAGCCCTTTCCTAAAAGCCAGTAAGTTTGACGTGCTGCGTAGCACCACTGGCAGCGTGTTCCAGAGCTGGGGGGCTAGCAATCTGAAGGAACGGCCTCCAATACGTGCCCTTTTGACACGAGGAACATTTGCAAGGTACAAAGACCCTGACCTCAGGGACCTGGCTGGATGATAAAAAGCCAGCCTTTTTTGAAGGTATTTCGCTCCTGTGAAATGCAGCGCCTTATGTACCAACGTCAAGGCCTTAAAGATTATCCGCTTCCGAATGGGAAGCCAGTGCAGCGCCTGCAGGAGGCCCGAGGCTCTAGCACGGCGAGATAGTCCAAAGATAGCCCGTGCTGCCGAGTTCTGGACCACCTGAAGCCGTTGAAGCAGGTATTCCGGCAGGCCAAGATAAAGAATGTTTGCATAATCAATACGCGAACCAATTATCGCCTGCACTGTGACTTTCCTGTGCTCCTCAGATAGTAAAGGGAGAAACTTACGCAGCATCCGGAGCAGGCCAAAACACGTGCCGGTAAGGCCGATTATCTGGGAGCGCAGTGTGAGGCCATTGTCTATCTTAATCCCAAGGTTTTTCGCCACCTGGGAAGAACTAGCTGGTGGGAACATGTTCTCCGGCCACCACACCTTCCAGTCCGGATCTACACTGCACCCGAAGAAGAGGACCTCGGATTTATCCGAGTTGCACTTGAGGCTGTTGTGGTGGAACCACTGAAACACAGCCTCAAGGCAACCCCGGATCCTCTCTTCCTTTCAGGCAAGAGTAATGGTGTCAGCAGTGAAGACTTCCTAAGAAGTACATTCATTTTTCTTAGGTAAGCAGCCTAAACTACTGAGCTTGTTTTAAGATGCTCCTTCCTGCACCCCCACTCTGCCCTAAGTTCCCTCAAATGCTATCTAGGATTGCCTACATCCTGCTCTAGCAACCTCCTAAAAAAATCTGCTCTCCACCCTCGGGTACTATCCCTAATACAAAACTCCAAAAATAGTAGTTACGCCCCAAGGCACACCCCTCTGGGCAGGTATCGGTTTTCGGATTTTTCCAGCATGGCATTCTTCCATCCAGCGTCCATTGAGGTGTCCTTGGATCCCAGGCACCTTCTCAGCCAAATGTTGCAGATGGACATTCCTCTGGCAATTACTCGTCCACACTCCTATCGGCCTAACTTCTAAACAATGGATCATTCTACCTAACGAGGTCCGTGGCCTTGCACCTGCAACTGAAATATGTGAGAAGCAATCTTGTGCACATTCAAAGTTACAATTGAATATTCTCTGAGAACAGCAACCTTTCCCAGCAAGAAATTATTTCACAAGGATACCCAAAGCTAAGTAAAGAAATCACCGGCAGGCCTCTACTGGCTTCTCTATGTCCCAGGCCTTTACAACGTTTACATGCATTTCGAAATGATTCTACATTATAAGCAATGCACTCTATTCCATTACAAAAACAACATTACATTTCAACTCTAAATGTAAGCTCTTTTCCATGTTAAAGCGTCACATTCTGTCTCCTACATGTGCAACTCTTAATGTGGCATGTTTACTAAGTTAGCAATACACACGTTTAATAACATTTCTACGTTACATAAGACATCACACTCCTATTAATGCTCTACATTAATCTACAAACGCTATGAATGTACCCTTCACAAATTGCACTAATTCCTGACCTAATGTTACATTTCTTAAACACATATTAGTATTTCCTCTGAATATGCCGGTGCTGACTACGGGATTATTATAATACACTCCTACAATTTTCAAAATAACATGGCGCTCTCTCACCTTTCCATCTTCAATCTCTTCCCATACTTCTTTGCTCCTAAACCTCCCACCCCTTTCCCAGCCCTGCCTTCCAGCGACTAACTATCCTTAAAGAGAAAACACACCAAACATAATAGCCTGCTCCCAACAAGCCCCACCCTATCAGGAAGCACCACAGTGGCTTATGAGTTCACTTTGTTGCACAGAGGGAAATGCTGTTTTCCGTCTGCCCATGTGTAGTCTTGCAGAGAGGTAGTACAGCCGCCGCTGATGTAACCCAACCATGTCTCTACTGGCTCCTCCAAAAATCATGAACGGGGATTTGAGGATTATTCCTCTTTTTAGGAGCCCACCTTCCCATGAAAGTCGTACTCCCAAACACGTTGTACAAAAGAGACAAAAATGTAGATTTTCAGATGGATGCATCATGTGTAAAGGAGGGCAAGCCACTGAAAGCTCGTGCCAGGCTCGAGCGTGAAGCCTGGCTCTGGGTCAACTCGAGGTCCTGTTGGAGAATTGAGCCCACAACGAGCTGAGCTTTCATGTGGCTTCAGATTTCAACTCTCTCTCTACCCGGGATGTGGCTTTCTAGTCAGAACTGCTAAATGGAGAACCAGGTTCGAGTCTTTAGGTAGACTCAACTCCATTTGATTCGAGGCAAAGCACTCTGGGGCTTATTTACAAGTATTATGTGCCGCCAAAAAGTAACTTTTTTTGACATTCCGGCAGCGCAGAGTGCAGAGCCAGATCTATGAGGCCATGAAAAGCTACCCTGCCTTGTCATGGCCTCGTACATATGGTGTAAGGCAATGCAGCACAAGTCACTGCTGTTGCCTCAAACTGAGAGGCTTGCAATGGGAGTTGCGGTAGGTGCTCTGGATCGGTTCTCCCTGTTAATTAATTGTCTCACCCATCTTTACTCATGTGTTACTGTCTGCTTGACAGAGGGAGGAGTGGGTGGGTCAGGCGTAAGCCACTTTCTAAGATGGTGATGCAAAATGTGATGTGTAACCAACGGTTTAGACAGCAGTCCAAATTGAGAAGTGGGCACCTCTGTAAACACAGCATCCCAGGGTGAGAGAGACACAGCCTATGTGCAAAAAGGCCATCACCACTTTAAATATTACCTTCATGATGAAGCTGAACCCCATTGAGGGAGATCACAGTAACTCCAGCATTACATGCAGAGTTTGTGAGAGTTTGTGAAAGGCAGAATGTTTGGAGCACACTACGCAGAGCTGACCTTTGCTCAGACACCGGCCAGGGCAAAGTGAAATTTGGCACCCCCTTCCACTAGTCCTCTTTAAATGTCTAGTGTATGTGTTGAAAATTTGGTAGAAGTAGGAGGAAGGTGAGGGTGGCGATTGTCAGTGTTGGTGGTCGACTTCGAATCCTGGAGATCTGGACATTGAAGAAAGGGCGATCTAGGCAAAGACCCTTTTGGCGACAACTTTGTTTATCTTCCTCTGAAAAGGGACCTCACATAGACCCGATGTGCGTTGGCTTCTCCAAAAGTTCTGTGGTCTTAGATGCCTTAGTTCGAGAGACAGACAATGGCTTTGGTGTAGTGGATTGGTAACCCCCTTGCTTACTTATTTTCTTTCGTTCTTTCAATCGCAATTCAAAATTCAATGCTTTTTAATGGCCCCGTTTATAGAGGTTGAGCGGGAAAGTTCATCTTTGATTTCTTCCTTCAGGCCAGGAAGAAACAAGGTAATAAGTTTCTGTCATCAAAGTTCTGAAGCAAGTGACATACAACATCTTAGGTTTCCTGCCGAATATCACATACAGCATCCTCCGCCGAATGTTCCATATTTGGGCGGCAAAATGTCTCCCGAAACTTCTCCAAGAATAAAAATATTTATCGAAACATGGATCGGACAAGGAGACCAGAGGTATTGTCTAAGCAAGAGCATCACCAGTAAGACAACTGAATGGAATAAAACCACCTTTCTTCTGTCCAGTTCAAACTGGGTTGGACAGAAGGTGAAAGGAACCATTATGGAGGCCAGGAATTCATGCACCTTCTCTACACTGGCATCAAAGCATATCGTTCCTGCAGGCCCGATCTGTTGTATGATGAGCTGCCAAGGATTGCCGTAAATCGGCATTCTCATTTAGTAAGGCGTCTATTTGCATATTTTGTTGTTGGATGATCTCTTGTAGTTCATGCATTGGACCTATAACTACAGGCTGGACGTATTTCCGCTGGTTTTGCAGCATATCAATCACCATTCGTGGTGGTCGAATTTGAATCCTGGAGACCTTAACATTGAAGAAAGGGCAATGCCTTCTTGATGACACCCTGCCAACGAGGAGAGATCAGAGATAGTGAATGACCTGGAAAAGAACCTCTTCTGGAGGAGGAAAAGCCAAAGGCACAAATACATCCTGCTAGACATCTCAGAAGCTTTGGAGACAACGGATAAAGGACAAAAACAGGAATACCAGTAAAAACTAAAGGAGTTAACTAGAAACATGTTCACAGAATGAAGACGTTTGCAACATATTCCTTACAAGGTCTAGCAAGCTTATTTACCGTTAGTTGCCAGGAAGAGGAAACAAGTCAATGGAAGAAAATAGCCACCATCTTTGATTGGGAATTTTCCTTTAGAAATATTAGAGGAGACGCCATCTTGGATTAGGCTGTTTATAATCCAAGATAGCACCACCTTCCTAGAACACCAAAGAAACCTGGCAACAAGGGTACACCCTGAACCGCCTTTGTGGCAACCCCCTAGCCTACCCAACTGCCCGGCCCATCCTTAAGGCAGGTCCTGACACGAGTATTTGATTCTTGTTCCTTATGAGGTGCTTGCCAATTTGAATGCTATTCAATTCTACAAGGGTCAGGTTACTCTCCTTTATCATGACCCTGTAACTATTGAGGGTATCAGTCATGGGGATAATGATATAGTTTGGATGGTCTTAAAATCATCCAGTTATACCAGTCATAGGTTATAATTAAGGCTCCTGGTTTTATGGTGTTTATATTTTTGTCATATCCATCTGTATTTATCCATATTTATTTTTTGCTAATTTTACATTTATTTATCCATATTTATTTTAGGTTTTGTGAAAAAATTAAGCTGAAATGTGTATATTTCTGCATTTACTTAACCATTTATTGTGCACTGGTGCCTGAACACCTGACTGGCTTCAATGATATATACACACACACTCGGATGGTAAAATATGCACTTGTAAGAAAATATGCACATTTTAGTACCAAGATTGTGCAAATCTACTGCTGTTTAAGGCTCTTTACTAAAATCACTATATTTTTTTAATCCCCTTGCCTGTCAATCTGCGCAGCTATTGGTCTAACAGTCATGATTTACAGCATTTAGAACCAGTCAAAAACAACTTAATTTCCATTTTTATCCACATTTAAAAATTAATACAGGCAGGGAAATAAATGGTTTTCGGTCTGTATTTATCTGTAAAAATTTGTAAAAATGGAAAACATGGAGTCTTAGTTATAATTCATTAGGAGTCTCACTCTGGTTTGGGTTGAATCTCATTGTCACTTTTTGCGTTCATGTCCCTTGTTCTTTTGGGTGGGTCTGTGTATGTGTTTTGCTTTAAATAGTTTCTTAACAGATCGTGTCCACAGAGTATCTCCTTATATGAAGGTTTAAGGGAGCTATGGTGTGTTATGTTCCATGTTCCTCTTGTCTGCCCTGCCCCCTTTGTACATCTGAGACTACTGAAAGCAATTTGCTATTGTGCATAGCCTTGTATATGTTAGCTTATATTTCCTCTCACTCAAATATTTCCATTTGCCACCCAGAGCAGCATGCCGATCAGGAGGCATATTGCCATGGTTCAATTTTTTTCCCTGGAGCTTGTGTATGTATATACATGTATGTATGTATGTAGTATTTACAATGCACAAACCTAGCCAAAGGGCTGCTGAGTGCTGTGCGGGGTTAAAGGGAAAGAGTGAGCCAATTAGAACTAGTAGCTGAATCTTGGTTGTGAAAGTAGAGGTGGACTGTTACTTCATCATGATGTACTTGGTATGGATGCTCAGAAACTATTTGAAGCATTTTACCTACTAGCCAGAAAGAAATTTCCTTCTGTTTTGAGGACATTTACCAGTTAGAGTGTGTACTGTATGAGTGCTTTGAGTGTTAGAGCAGGCTACTTATAATGCTAATCTAGGAAGCACTTTTCAAGCCACATGCAATACCTGCAAGGTGAGATAATCTTTTGAGTTAGCTGGTTAGTATGGTGATGTGACGTTTATACTGGAAACAGACCATCGTGATTTGCCCGTAGCCCATACAGGGCAGTAATATGTTGAATCACAAGCACAATCGAATGTGGAGACCAACCACCAGTGGAAATAATAACATAATATGAATGAACTTGTTCCAACATAAACAGAAATAATACATGGTTTTAGAATACAATGCCAGTATAATTTGTTGAATGTAACATGTTTTAAGATTGCGTGCTACGAACGGTAGCCATCTGACATATGAAACCTCAGGGGAATATGGTCCTTTGCTGATTATTATGAACTCTTAGCAATGTATTGGATGGTGTATAAAATGACGTTTGAAACATGGTGCCTGCTATAATCGAAAAAGGCATTTGGCCAACGCGTCTGTTTGCACGAATGCTCTAATAAATATTGGGGTACCGGGGTATTTTTAGGGTTCAGGGCTAGGTTTGGGTTTTGGGGTACACAGGTATTTTTAGGGTTCAGGGCTAGGTTTGGGTTTTGGGGTACGGGGTACGGTGGTATTTTTAGGGTCAGGATGGTTTAGTGTTTAAGGGTGCTGGGGTATTTTAAGGAGTAAGGGTGGGCTATGATTATGGGGTGCAGGGGTATTTAAAGGGACTAGGGTGGGATTCGTTTTTAGGGTGTAAAGCGTAATTAATAAATTAAAAAAATATATATATATAAATATATATAAATGTAATATTAATATATTTATATACATATAAATAAAACAATATAAAAGAACAAATGTTTTATTTTAACAAAAAATATATATGTATGTATATATATATATATATATATATATATATATATATATATATATATATATATATATATATATATATATATATATATATATATAATATATATATATATACATACATATATATTTTTTGTACATTTGTATATATGCACAAAACCCCTCCAGTCAGGAAAAGGAGGAGGCCACACGGGGAGTAGATTCGGAAGCGTTTTATTCACACAGCTTGAGGCATGATGCATTTCGGCTATCTAAGCCTTCTTCGGATGCCACTGTAGAAATCAGGATGCTGCCCCACCTGCGCTTTCAAATAGTCCTGCGCTCTCCTATTGGTGAGAGCACCAGCAAACCCCTGTCACATGACCGCACATCAGAAGCAGTGTGGTGTACACTACATCTCCCAGAAACCACCTCACCGAGATAGATGCTGCGCGGGGATGGACATGATGAATTCTGTCCAGATTAAATGAAATGCTGGGCAGGACTGGCGGAGAGTGTCCAAGATAAAATTAACCTGGATGACAAAGTGTCCCAAAACCGCTTCCTTATCACCCCGTATACGTCCCAGCCTCATGAAATAAGGATCCAGCAGGCCATGAGCAGGAAAACAATGTGACCTGCCCTACGTGAAGTCACGAACTGTGATGCACAGCAGCCTTGAAAATTCTCACTCCTAAGGCGGGCTGAAGTAATCCGATTCCTCTGGAAACAAACCAAACTGCAACAGCAGACTCCAGCAGTACTTCAGCCACTTAGCAGGACGGGACCTCCTAACACGCCACTGGACAGTGTGAAAACATGCACAAAACCCCTCCAGTCAGGAAAAGGAGGAGGCCACACGGGGAGTAGATTCGGAAGCGTTTTATTCACACAGCTTGAGGCATGATGCTTTTCGGCTATCTAAGCCTTCTTCGGATGCCACTGTAGAAATCAGGATGCTGCCCCACCTGCGCTTTCAAATAGTCCTGCGCTCTCCTATTGGTGAGAGCACCAGCAAACCCCTGTCACATGACCGCACATCAGAAGCAGTGTGGTGTACACTACATCTCCCAGAAACCACATCACTGGGATATATATATATATATATATATATATATATATATATATATATATATATATATATATATATATATATATATATATATATATATATATATATATATATATATATATATATATTTATATATATATATACATTTTTATAAAGTACTTTTACAAAGTATATGACTTCACCACACATGCATTTGCATTGTAATGGCATGCGTGATAAAGTCAAATGCGTTGTTAAAGTTTGAGGAATTATTGCTTTGCGGAGTAATGGTACTTTCGTAGTAAAAAATGTGGAGTGATGGTATGCGGGATGAAAGAATTTGGAATAACATCATCTATTCATTTGGATCTGAAGGTATATTTAGAGGATCAAACCCTGCACACTGCACTTTACAGTAAGCCTGCCGCTGGGAATTCTTTATTACATGTGGGCAGCTATCATCCTAGAAGTGCCGTAAATAACATTCCCTTCGGTAACTTTTTAAGGATGAAGCGTAATTGTTCAACTCAAATAGAGAATGAAGAGGCCAAAAATAAAGCAAGACAGATATTCTCCAAATGGGGATATTGCAAGGCAGTGTTGGACAGAGCCGAAGCTAAAAGTGATGATTTACAACGTAATCTTGTTGCGTGTTTATCTAGGTTCCTGATCGATACTGTGACCTTATGCCCCTATTCGGCTATAAATCCATTTATTCCCTATATTGGCATAACCGTTCAAGTGCGATATTCAGAAAGTCATCTCTGGCCTCACACGAACAAAGCCACATTCCAGAATAGTTCTCTGCCACTTCCTTTGCAACCAATTAGTGCAATGACAGAGCAGAAGTCACTATCTGATATTCCTAGATTAACACTCCGAGTTCTTCAACAAGATAAAAACTCAGCAAACCTGGAAATCCCCGCTTGCTGTGTTTTGATTAGTAATGGAACTCTAATGAGCAACTGATAGCTATCACTTCCTAGTGACATCTTTAATTGACGTCTTATGTCCAGCAAACTTGCGTCAAACCAGGCACCTGTCAGGTATAAATGCTACCAACGTTGCCTTAAGCAATTGCTGGTGTGCCATTGCTGTTGTATGCTGTATGCAGTACGCTGATGCTGCTGCTGTCCCGTTGGTGGTGAAGCTACTGATACCATTATCTCTGCTAAAGCGCGAACGATGGTGTGGTGAGCTTAGGAGCTGAACAGCCATCCCTCTGCGAAGAAGCCCAGCAGATGCCAACTGCCCGCGGACGCTGTCCCCCCTCCTCCTCCTCGACGCGCTGAAGAAGAGACGCTGCCTTTCTCGTGCAGAGAAATCCAGCTCCAGCGTTTCTAGTCTGCCCTCGCGGGTGACTGGGATACCGAGTTCCTCCTGGAGGATATACCAGTCCTCCATCATTCTATTCAGAGGTATGGTGTTGACTAAACCCTTAGATGAGAATTCTTGAAGCAAACCTTGGCAAAACCAACTTAACTTAAAGCTACTTACTTACTCCCCTTCCACGTGTTAGGCTTAGGTCAGGCACACTGGGGTAGGCGTAGTTAGAAGCACCAGTTGAGTATTTTAGCCTAATGTATATATGAATGTATATATGTTTTATGACTTTTAAACCATTGTATGGCTAAGAAACCATATCAATGCTTTTACAGTATTATTTTGCAATACTTATCTTACTGTACGTACTTTTTATAATAACAAGTCTTGCAATTGTGGCAATACATTTCTCTTGTATGAGAAGAAAGACTGTTCAATAAATGTTAACCCTTTATTGACAAACGCCCGTCTCTCTATTCTCTACATATTGTGAAAGTAATCTGCACCAATCTGACTGAGTGAAATACCTGTCTATTGTTTCACACAACCCTAGAGATTGACTCTTGATCTGAGGAGCAAAGTTGTCATGTTGCACGGTTGTTGGAAAACTGTATCCCTTCTTGTCTGTGCCAGGGAAGCTGATCACTTCCCATGCAGAGAAGAAAGTTTCCAGTGACCTCTGAGCTAGTTGGTAGCACACCCAATTAAGTTTAGCATAGTCAGTAGAGGCCTGGAAGATCCGCACTTCTACGTCGATACTACTGTTTATGTTATTCCAATGCGCAGGGCCTAGTGGGAAACTAGGAACTACACTACATGGCGCCCAACGTTTGGTAAGGCGATAAACTAACGCAAGACGTTAGAGTAACTCAGTCGTGCATTTTTCACACAGACCCCTTTCTCCCGTAAATACTCCAATAGACGTCTGGAGTGGGTGAAAGGTTAAAATCCGCCCGACCTTAGTAGGAAGAGATTCCTATGTAAAGCTCTGGTTTATTCAACGTTGAAGGATACAGTGTTCCAAAATATTGTGCACCTAATCTTTGTCTCCTTGGAGACCTACTCTGCAAAACCTGCATTTATACAATGCCAGGAGAAAACGGAACCACTGGGGCCGCAGCAGATGCGAGTCAGCAGGGTCCCGACGACACGGTACCGGGTGCAATTATCATCCCGGTCCACTTAAGAAAATCTATAACTTTAAAACTTATAGAAAACGGACTGATACCACAAGGTGGTACAGTAATTTTCGTGATAGAGGCTCACGAATATCGGCAGACAGAAGTATTCTATTCATGGATAAACTTTCCAGCGGCAAACGCTAGAACAAAAGAGTTTCACTATTACAAAATAGAGGAACCTCCGGAAGAGTACGCTCCTTCCGAGGAGATTGAAATTCCACTTAAAATTCAAGAGCACCTGCTCTGGTTTAATGGTGCCCTAAAACATAATGATCACATTACCAGGCTCGGTCCACTAGGTAGACCAGGAGCAACGTGGCCGGTTCTAGCCAGCTACACACCACATCCGGACATTGCAAAAATGTCTAGAGAAGAGCTGTTAGTACAGCTAAAAACACTAATAAAAATACATAGGCAATTAGTCCAATATGTAATGCAGACTGCAACAGTCCAGCCAGCTGTTAATGTACCACAGCTGACCCCTCATCAGGGGAACACTAATAAAATTACACCACAGAACATACAGTCATGTCTGAGTAAAACACCCGTAAAACGGGAACAAATTCCTTTCTGGTTAGCACAGAAAATCACTCAAATAGAGGCAGTATTTCCTGATACTACCCCTATAGAGAAACACAGAATCTTGACCATCTGCCTTCCTATGGGAATCGCACCACACATAGAGAACTGCGACACTTGGGGTACAGTCTTTGCTTCCATTTACACAAAAACACACGGTGTTCCGTCTATGGCGGTAATACCAGAAGTGCTAAAACAGATTCAAAATGAATATGGTCCAGAGCCAGCTTTAAATCTAGGTATGAAATTACTGAAAGACTTTAAGCAGGTCTCGGCTATATTATTAGACAATATAAAAGGAGAAGCAGCATCTGTGGCGATCCGCCAGAAGTTGAAGGAATCAGATATAAAAGATCCTGTTGAGCTTGCAAAAATCATAGAAAAATGCTATGAAGAATTAGGTAGAGACAGCTTGGGTGGGAAACCGGTAAAACCCCAACTGCTCGAAAATCCTGAAAAATTATTTATTAAAAATAATTTAAACACTCCTAAAAAGAGCTGGGATGGAAATAAACAATCCACTCCCAAGGGAAAAGTTTTCCAGTCCAGAGGAAGGTCTCCTCGACGGAGGGAAAGAACTCCGACTCGAGAACACCAGTCTCCCCAGAGGGAGCCCTCTGAGAAAAGATATAACCTTAGAAATAGGGATAATCTGAAAAAACCTGATAGATATCAAAGTATTGATACACGTCCCTCTCGATCTTTTCCACAGAAATCGGAAAGAAGAGGACGGTCAGACCCAGGAGAGCACACCAAGTCCAAAGACAAGGAACCTGCTCAGAGTAAAAAATCTCAATTTCAGAAAAAGAAGGTAGCCAGTATTAGAGTAATCAACCATGCCGAGAATACTGAGGACACAGTTGAAAAACGGGGAGTGGGCATTGACAATGTTGGACAGTGCAGCAGAAATCAGTATAGCGCGCAAGATCTTGATGGGTCATCTGGAGACAGTGGACACGAATGAATTCATTCAGGTTGAAACTGCTGACACCAGACTTAGCGAGCCCCATAAAATATACGAAATAACATTGCGTATAGAGGGTGATAAGACTAGGAAAATAAGAGGTCTATTTTGGGATAAGCTCTCAAAAGGCTATGATATTCTGTTAGCTGAAAAAGATTGGCCCCCAGAGTTTGTCAGGGAGTGCCCTCGTGGCGAAGAAGTGATTATGCCTGCCTTCTCGAATCACATTCCGATTCACAAAAAATATACATATGCAAGGAAATGGGCAGTAGCCCAGGCTCCGGCATTGTATAAAAATCATGTAGGATGGGATGAGGACTCTCCTCCTCACAAAATCCAGTTAAAAAGTGAACCAACTGCCCAACGGCAGTATCCCATTAAGCAAGAAGCTAAAAAACAAGTCAGGGAGATCTTAGATCAACTTGAGTACCAGGGGGTGATTGAAACATGCACCTCTCAAATGAACAATCCTTTGTTTCCTGTCTCCAAGCCAGACAATTCATATCGTCTAGTTTTGGGCTACAGACATCTTAATACATGTTGCAAAACATTTGCAGTACAAAACTCGCATAGTGCAGCCCTAATGAATAACATAGTTAGGAAAAAATATAAAACGACATTAGACATATCTAATGGTTTCTTTTGTCAAAACATTGCACCGGAAAGCAGATTTTTGACCGCTTTCTCAGCATTTGGGTTGCAGAAAAAATTCTGTCGACTCCCACAGGGGTTCAAGAACAGCCCAGGACTATTCTCAGCTAGGGTAACAGAGTTACTACAAGTATATGATGATGAGGCATTTTCTTACGTAGATGATATCTATCTCACAGACGACGACTTGGATACTCACTTGAAAAGAGTGAACACCATTATACTTGGGTTCGCAGCAGAGGGTTACAAATTCAACTTTAAAAAGTCTCGAATTGCCCATCTGACAGTAATATTTTTAGGGTACGAATTATCAAGTGAAGGGAAAAGCCTAGCGGACAACTTCTTAGAGAAGTGCGCTGTACTCCAAGCTCCAAAAACGCTGAAGAATTTACAATCCATTCTAGGTTTTCTGAATTTCGGAAGAACTTACATTCTAAATTACGCAGAGAGGGTTAAACCTCTCTACAAACTAATTAAACCTGATTTTAAACAAATCAATTGGACTCAAAAACACACAGAAATTTTGAGATCACTGCAAACAGACATGTTAGCTAAAACAAAATTAGATACACGTGACAATACACGCGATCTTGTAATCCGAGTCATCCCAGGGAGATGCGGATTCACATACCTAACCTCTAATGAGGGAGAAAAGGTACCAATAGCTTACAAATCACACTTGTACACACAAGCAGAAAAAACATTCAGTCACACAGGAAGAACTGTGAAAGCAGTGCAAATCGCATTAGCAAATGAAAGAGAACTAGCACACGGCAAAAGGATTAATATCCTCACAGCGGAATCCGCCTTCGAGGCGCTATTCAGCCCAGTAAACCTGCCTACAGTGTCACTGGATCCGAAATGGATACAGTATGTAGATTCACTAGGAGCGGAAGATGTGAAACACTATTTCGCCCCGCAATTTGAAGAACTGAATGATTTAGAATATGAAGAAGAATATCCTCTGCCAATCGAACTTCTGCCTCTCCCACAATACGCCTGTATAATCTATACAGATAGTTTTGTACAGCATTTTAATGTAGAGAGCAAATCCTACAATGCAGCCTGTGCGATTATTAAAGGTCGTTGGCTGTGTGGTAAATTCAGACCGAAAGTAACAAAAACTGAATCTGTAAGAAACTGTTCGGTTCAGAGAACTGAAATCAGATCTTTAAAGATGGCGCTTGAAAATGCAGAACGTGAATTCCCGACACTTATCGTGTGCGATTCTCATTTTTGCATCAACTCTTACAACAATGAACTGCAGAGGTGGATTGAAAACGACTACAAAGATGACACAGGTGCCACAATAAAGCATAAAATGCTCTGGAAACAGGTAGCTCTTTTACACAAAGAACTACAAAAGACTCACGTGGTACACGCACAGAGTCTTCAACGTGATGGCGTTCACGTTGCAGGGAATTCATTGGCTAATACAACCACAGCGGAAGCAACTAACCCGGCTTCCATAGCCACAAAAAAGCGTACAGAAAAATACATAGACGGGGAAAACATGCTGGCAGTAAAAACGACCGTAAAAGGCGACTGTGCAGCACTACCCGTTAACTATCCACTCAATTATGCATACGTAATCGATGCAAACTCCGTTCCTTTTGCTCGAATCTCTGGAGTGGGGGACAGAGTAATTCCAAACAGGAGCAGGAGAGGCTTCCTCTTACTGGAAGCACACATGGGGTTGGGTCTGAGACACCAAACAATTAAGGATTCTCTGAAAGTATTACAATCAGAGTACTGGTGGCCAGGAATGAGCATAGATATTCAATGTTTTGCTCAAAATTGTGAAGACTGCAACAGAGATCGCAGTAATGAACAGGCCAGTGTAGTTTCAGGATCCCTGCTAGACAGCATAAGGCGGTCTATCTGTGCAATCAAAGAAGAGAAGCGCGTCCCATTGTACACAGTTAAGGCTAAACACACTTAAAAATGTAGCCTCCAGCGCTCGGCTGACGCTAGAACGGTTATAAAAGACTTGCGAGTCTATATCGGCACATACGCAATTACCACGTTCCATTCTGACCAGGGTCCTGCTTTCAGCTCTCGAGCCTATAAGGAGGCCATGGCCAGCATGGGAATTGGGTTGCGGTATTCTTGTCCGTCGCACCCCGAAGGGAATAGTGTGGTAGAAAGAAAAAACCGGGACATAAAGCGATCTATAACGGCGAAGGTATTAGGTTCAGGCGCTGGGTGGGTCAAACATCTAATAAGTGTCCAGACTAGTCTTAATAACTTGCCAAGAAATTCTCTAAAAGGTTTCAACCCATACGAGCATTTGTTCGGAATTAGAATGAACATTCAGGACCTCGATAGTCAGATGTCAGTGGTACAAGAAAAAACAACAGACTTTGATGTAAAGGATCGTTTGGCTGTTTTACAGGAACTGAATGAAACAAGAAAATCCTTAAGCAACATAAAGTTAAAGCAACAGCCAGATACCACTGACGAGGCACCACAAGCAACAGCCCCAGCAAGGCCTGTCTGGATTCCAAACATTGGGGATCTAGTCAGAGAAAAGATCGCGGTGAAGAAGGAATTTGAGCCTTCTTACAGAAAAGCAGTACCTGTCTTGGCAGTCACCGGAACAAGATCAGTAGTACTACCGCCCCTTGCTGGTAAAAAGGAGAACAGAGTCGTGTCCATCGACCTGGTAAAACCACAAGCATGTGGCCTATAATCAACAGTAGGCCCAGTGGACTCCCAAGAAACAACAGAATACCCAAACTTGCAACAATCCAAGAGGTTCAAACTGAAAGACTAATCACATTCGATCAGCCTGCAGTGCACGGTGAAGGACTATGCAATAATGCCATGGAACTCGTGCCTCTTGGGACACAGATTGAAACAGTTTGTCAAGAAACACCAGTCTACAATGATGTGGCATCAGAAAGTGCTACCGAGAGACAGATTGAAAGAACAATCCCATCAATTGACAGAACTGCCTCTAGTTATTTCATCAACTTCGACAACTTCTCTGAAGATCAAAACGACCCCGAAGTGATGCCAGAAACTAAAAAGACTTTTAACCCCTTCGCTGCTAGGCCTTTTCCCCTCCTGTGCTCAGCCCTTTTTTGGCTATTTGGGGTAGTGCGCGCTTAGGCCCCTGTAACTTTTTGACCACATAAGGTATCCACGCCAAATTTGCGTCCTTTTCTTTCAACATCATGTGGATTCCAAAGGCGCCCAGGGTTTGTGGATTCCCTTGGAGGGGTCCCAGAAATTAACCAAAATATAGTGATTTGTTTGTTTTTTTCAGAAAAATGGGAAAAACGGGCTGCAAATGAAAGCCTCTGGGTTTTCCCTGAAAATGGTATCAAAAAAGGGTTTGTGGGGCTGAAATCTCCGTTTTCTCAGCTTTCAGGGAATGACAGTCTTTTGTCAGGGAACCAACATTTTTCACACAGTTTTGGCATTTTTCTGGGACATAGCCTATTTTTGCTATTTTTAGAGCTTTCCACCTCCTTCCAGTTAATGGTAGAAAAGAGTTTGAAAGCAATAATGGATCCTATAAAGCTGTACATTTTCGAAAAGTAAACAAAATTCTAAATTCAGAAAGGGGTCATTTGTCTAAATCCATGAAGGATTCTTTATTGAAACTAACAGTTAAATCGTGGAATAATAGAAGATTTGTTGAAAAAAACAGCCTTTTGTCTCAACGTTTTCACCTATAACTTTTTCTAATCTTGACAGCTCTTGGAAAGCAATATACTATTACATCCGTTAGACCTTCCTGGTTGTGGGGATATATAGGACTTGTAGTTTCACCAAGAACCCGACGAACCCAGATCCAAAAACTGAGCAGCAACTTGCAATGGTTTTTTTTCTTTTACTGGGTATAGAGCACTTTGTCTTTGAAAATGTATACATGGAAAAATCTGTATGAAAGACACCTATGTATTTCTGAATTGGGTACAAAATATAGAGTTCAGAAACAGTATATAATTGCACATTTTCAAAATTGGGAATACCCATACTAGCTTGAGAATTATTGGTCATTTTTCAAAAACATTTTTTTTTACACAATGTCTGTCATTGAAAGGGAGAAATGCTAGAAAGCTCAATTGGTAATAACATTTGATTTACAAATCTGAATTACCCGAAGTCTCCCGATAAAAACGGTACCTCACTTGTGTGGGTCGGCCTTGTGCCTGCAATAGGAAACGGTGCGAAATGCAAGGTGGTCACACCTCAATTTTGCAGTTACAAATTGACCCTTTTATGGCAAAGTGCCTACCTGTAGTTTTTGCACCCTAGCTCTGCCGGCACCTAGGGAAACCTAGCAAACCTATACATTTTTGGAAAGTAGACACCCAGGGAAGATCAGGATGGGGTGACTCGACTGCCTACCACCAGGCTTTGTTACCCAGAATCCCTTGCAACGTTTAGAATTTGACAAAAAAAACACATTTTCCTCACATTTCTGTAGTGGAAAGTTCTGGAATCTGCGTGGATCAACAAATTTCCACCCACCCAGCGTTCCTCCAGGTCTCCCGAAAAAATGGTACGTCACTTGCATTGTTAGGCATAGTGGCTGCGACATGAAACGGCGCAAAACGCAACGTCGTTGCACCTCAATTTCCCAGTGAAATCTTGTGCTTTTTGGACAAAGAGACTACCTTTTGTTTTTGAGTCCTAGCTCTACCAGCACATAGGGAAACCTAGCAAACCTATACATTTTTTAAAAGTAGACACCCAGAGGAATTCAGGATGGGGTGACTCGTCTGCCTACCCCCAGGTTCCGTTACCCATAATCCCTTGTAAAGTTGAGAATTTTGAAAAAAAAACATTTTCCTCATATTTCCGTGGTGGAAAGTTCTGGAATCTGTGTGGATCAACAAATTTCCACCCACCCAGGGTTCCCCCAGGTCTCCTGAAAAAAATGCTACCTCACTTGCCTGGGTCTGAATAGTGCCTGCAACAGGAAACAGCGCAAAACGCAACGTGGTCACAACTCAATTTTGCAGTGAAATTGTGCCCTTTTTGGGCAAAGAGACTAGATTTTGTTTTTCAATCCTAGCTCTGCCGGCACCTAGGGAAACCTAGCAAACCTATATATTTTTGAAAAGTAGACACCCAGGGGAATTCAGGATGGGGTGACTCGACTGCCTACCCCCAGGTTCTCTTACCCAGAATCTCATGCAAATCTAAGAAATTGGAAAAAAAACACATTTTCCTCACATTTCTGTGGTGGAAAGTTCCGGAATCTGCGTGGATCAACAAATTTCCACCCACCCAGCGTTTCCCCAGGTCTCCCGAGAAAAATGGTATCTCACTTGCGTGGGTAGGCATAGTGGCTGCGACAGGAAACAGTGCAAAACGCAACGTGGTCACAACTCAATTTTTCAGTAAAATTGTGCACTTTTTGGGCAAAGAGACTACCTTTTGTTTTTGAACCCTAGCTCTGCCGGCACCTAGGGAAACCTAGCAAACCTATATGTTTTTGAAAAGTAGACACCCAGGGGAATTCAGGATGGGGTGACACGACTGCCTACATCCAGGTTCTCTTACCCAGAATCCCTTGCAAAGTTTTGAAATTGGAAAAAAAAAACATTTTCCTCACATTTCTGTGGTGGAAAGTTCTGGAATCTGCGTGGATCAACAAATTTCCACCCACCCAGCGTTCCCCCAGGTCTCCCGAGAAAAATGGTATCTCACTTGCGTGGGTAGGCATAGTGGCTGCGACAGGAAACAGTGCAAAACGCAACGTGGTCACAACTCAATTTTTCAGTGAAATTGTGCACTTTTTGGGCAAAGAAACTACCTTTTATTTTTGAACCCTAGCTCTGCCGGCACCTAGGGAAACCTAGCAAACCTATATATTTTTGAAAAGTAGACACCCAGGGGAATTCAGGATGGGGTGACTCGACTGCCTACCCCCAGGTTCTCTTACCCAGAATCCCATGCAAAGCTAAGAAATTGGAAAAAAAACCCATTTTCCTCACATTTCTGTGGTGGAAAGTTCCGGAATCTGCGTGGATCAACAAATTTCCACCCACCCAGCGTTTCCCCAGGTCTCCCGAGAAAAATGGTATCTCACTTGCGTGGGTAGGCATAGTGGCTGTGACAGGAAACAGTGCAAAACGCAACGTGGTCACAACTCAATTTTTCAGTGAAATTGTGCACTTTTTGGGCAAAGAGACTACCTTTTGTTTTTGAACCCTAGCTCTGCCGGCACCTAGGGAAACCTAGCAAAACTATATATTTTTGAAAAGTAGACACCTAGGGGAATTCAGGATGGGGTCACTTGCCTGCCTACCCCCAGGTTCTCTTACCCAGAATCCCTTGCAAAACTAAGAAATTAGAAAAAAACGCATTTTCCTCACATTTCTGTGGTGGAAAGTTCCGGAATCTGCGTGGATCAACAAATTTCTACCCACCCCGCGTTTCCCCAGGTCTCCCGAGAAAAATGGTATCTCACTTGCGTGGGTAGGCATAGTGGCTGCGACAGGAAACAGTGCAAAACGCAACGTGGTCACAACTCAATTTTTCAGTGAAATTGTGCACTTTTTGGGCAAAGAGACTACCTTTTGTTTTTGAACCCTAGCTCTGCCGGCACCTAGGGAAACCTATTAAACCTATATATTTTTGAAAAGTAGACACCCAGGGGAATTCAGGATGGGGTGATTCGACTGCCTACCCCCAGGTTCTCTTACCCAGAATCCCTTGCAAAGCTAAGAAATTGGAGAAAAAAACACATTTTCCTCACATTTCTGTGGTGGAAAGTTCCGGAATCTGCGTGGACCAACAAATTTCCACCCACCCAGCGTTCCCCCAGGTCTCCCGAGAAAAATGGTATCTCACTTGCGTGGGTAGGCATAGTGGCTGCGACAGGAAACAGCGCAAAACGCAACGTGGTCACAACTCAATTTTTCAGTGAAATTGCGTACTTTTTGGGCAAAGAGACTACCTTTTGTTTTTGAACCCTAGCTCTGCCGGCACCTAGGGAAACCTAGCAAACCTATATATTTTTGAAAAGTAGACACCCAGGGGAATTCAGGATGGGGTCACTCGCCTGCCTACCCCCAGGTTCTCTTACCCAGAATCCCTTGCAAAGCTAAGAAATTGGAAAAAAAACGCATTTTCCTCACATTTCTGTGGTGGAAAGTTCCGGAATCTGCGTGGATCAACAAATTTCCACCCACCCAGCGTTCCCCCCAGGTCTCCCGAGAAAAATGGTATCTCACTTGCGTGGGTAGGCATAGTGGCTGTGACAGGAAACAGTGCAAAACGCAACGTGGTCACAACTCAATTTTTCAGTGAAATTGTGCACTTTTTGGGCAAAGAGACTACCTTTTGTTTTTTAACCCTAGCTCTGCCGGCACCTAGGGAAACCTAGCAAACCTATATATTTTTCAAAAGTAGACACACAGGGGAATTCAGGATGGGGTGACTCGACTGCCTACCCCCAGGTTCTCTTACCCAGAATCCCTTGCAAAGCTAAGAAATTGGAAAAAAAACACATTTTCCTCACATTTCTGTGGTGGAAAGTTCCGGAATCTGCGTGGATCAACAAATTTCCACCCACCCAGCGTTCCCCCAGGTCTCCCGAGAAAAATGGTATCTCACTTGCATGGGTAGGCATAGTGGCTGCAACAGGAAACAGCGCAAAACGCAACGTGGTCACAACTCAATTTTTCTGTGAAATTGTGCACTTTTTGGGCAAAGAGACTACCTTTTGTTTTTGAACCCTAGCTCTGCCGGCACCTAGGGAAACCTAGCAAACCTATATATTTTTGAAAAGTAGACACCCAGGGGAATTCAGGATGGGGTCACTCGACTGCCTACCCCCAGGTTCTCTTACCCAGAACCCCTTGCAAAGCTAAGAAATTGGAAAAAAAACGCATTTTCCTCACATTTCTGTGGTGGAAAGTTCCAGAATCTGCGTGGATCAACAAATTTCCACCCACCCAGCGTTCCCCCAGGTCTCCCGAGAAAAATGGTATCTCACTTGCATGGGTAGGCATAGTGGCTGCGACAGGAAACAGTGCAAAACGCAACGTGGTCTCAACTCAATTTTTCACTGAAATTGTGCACTTTTTGGGCAAAGAAACTACCTTTTATTTTTGAACCCTAGCTCTGCCGGCACCTAGGGAAACCTAGCAAACCTATATATTTTTGAAAAGTAGACACCTAGGGGAATTCAGGATGGGGTCACTCGCCTGCCTACCCCCAGGTTCTCTTACCCAGAATCCCTTGCAAAACTAAGAAATTAGAAAAAAAACGCATTTTCCTCACATTTCTGTGGTGGAAAGTTCCGGAATCTGCGTGGATCAACAAATTTCTACCCACCCAGCGTTTCCCCAGGTCTCCCGAGAAAAATGGTATCTCACTTGCGTGGGTAGGCATAGTGGCTGCGACAGGAAACAGTGCAAAACGCAACGTGGTCACAACTCAATTTTTCAGTGAAATTGTGCACTTTTTGGGCAAAGAGACTACCTTTTGTTTTTGAACCCTAGCTCTGCCGGCACCTAGGGAAACCTATTAAATCTATATATTTTTGAAAAGTAGACACCCAGGGGAATTCAGGATGGGGTGATTCGACTGCCTACCCCCAGGTTCACTTACCCAGAATCCCTTGCAAAGCTAAGAAATTGGAGAAAAAAACACATTTACCTCACATTTCTGTGGTGGAAAGTTCCGGAATCTGCGTGGACCAACAAATTTCCACCCACCCAGCGTTCCCCCAGGTCTCCCGAGAAAAATGGTATCTCACTTGCGTGGGTAGGCATAGTGGCTGCGACAGGAAACAGCGCAAAACGCAACGTGGTCACAACTCAATTTTTCAGTGAAATTGCGTACTTTTTGGGCAAAGAGACTACCTTTTGTTTTTGAACCCTAGCTCTGCCGGCACCTAGGGAAACCTAGCAAACCTATATATTTTTGAAAAGTAGACACCCAGGGGAATTCAGGATGGGGTCACTCGCCTGCCTACCCCCAGGTTCTCTTACCCAGAATCCCTTGCAAAGCTAAGAAATTGGAAAAAAAACGCATTTTCCTCACATTTCTGTGGTGGAAAGTTCCGGAATCTGCGTGGATCAACAAATTTCCACCCACCCAGCGTTCCCCCCAGGTCTCCCGAGAAAAATGGTATCTCACTTGCGTGGGTAGGCATAGTGGCTGTGACAGGAAACAGTGCAAAACGCAACGTGGTCACAACTCAATTTTTCAGTGAAATTGTGCACTTTTTGGGCAAAGAGACTACCTTTTGTTTTTGAACCCTAGCTCTGCCGGCACCTAGGGAAACCTAGCAAACCTATATATTTTTCAAAAGTAGACACACAGGGGAATTCAGGATGGGGTGACTCGACTGCCTACCCCCAGGTTCTCTTACCCAGAATCCCTTGCAAAGCTAAGAAATTGGAAAAAAACACATTTTCCTCACATTTCTGTGGTGGAAAGTTCCGGAATCTGCGTGGATCAACAAATTTCCACCCACCCAGCGTTCCCCCAGGTCTCCCGAGAAAAATGGTATCTCACTTGCATGGGTAGGCATAGTGGCTGCGACAGGAAACAGCGCAAAACGCAACGTGGTCACAACTCAATTTTTCAGTGAAATTGTGCACTTTTTGGGCAAAGAGACTACCTTTTGTTTTTGAACCCTAGCTCTGCCGGCACCTAGGGAAACCTAGCAAACCTATATATTTTTGAAAAGTAGACACCCAGGGGAATTCAGGATGGGGTCACTCGACTGCCTACCCCCAGGTTCTCTTACCCAGAATCCCTTGCAAAGCTAAGAAATTGGGAAAAAAACGCATTTTCCTCACATTTCTGTGGTGGAAAGTTCCGGAATCTGCGTGGATCAACAAATTTCCACCCACCCAACGTTTCCCCAGGTCTCCCGAAAAAAATGGTATCTCACTTGCATGGGTAGGCATAGTGGCTGCGACAGGAAACAGCGCAAAACGCAACGTGGTCACAACTCAATTTTTCTGTGAAATTGTGCCCTTTTTGGGCAAAGAGACTACCTTTTGTTTTTGAACCCTAGCTCTGCCGGCACCTAGGGAAACCTAGCAAACCTATATATTTTTGAAAAGTAGACACCCAGGGGAATTTCAGGATGGGGTGACTCGACTGCCTACCCCCAGATTCTCTTACCCAGAATCCCTTGCAAAGCTAAGAAATTGGAAAAAAAAACCGCATTTTCCTCACATTTCTGTGGTGGAAAGTTCCGGAATCTGCGTGGATCAACAAATTTCCACCCACCCAGCGTTCCCCCGGGTCTCCCGATAAAAATGGTATCTCACTTGCGTGGGTAGGCATAGTGGCTGCGACAGGAAAAGGACCAAACTGTATGGTGGAGACATTACAATAACCAATAGCAAGATTACCTTCTTTTTTGGGGGGGGGGGGGGCTGGGTTTTTGGACCGGGGCTCGGCGGGCATCTTTGGAAACTACCGAACCAAAACAGTTCTGAAAACTAGACACCCGGGGGAGTCCAGGGAGGTATGGCATGCGTGGGTCCCCGAACGTTTTCCTACACAGAACACCTTGCAAACCTTAAAATTAGGAAAAATAATCACTTTTCCAAACTTTTTTTGCGTGGGATCACCGTGCCGGCAAAAATTTCCTACTACCCAGCGCTCCCCTTGTTCTCCTGAGTAAAAGGATACCTCACTTGTGTGGGTGCCCTAAAGCAGAACAGGCCAAAAATGAATGTTGAAAAAGGTAGTATTTAAGTGTTACAAGTTAAGCCCCCCTGCCTTAGTCACAGGCCTTTGGCCCACCCACACAAGTGAGGCATCATTTTACTCGGAAGAACAAGGGGAACGCTGGGTGGTAGGACATTTGTGCCGGCACGGCGATCCCACGCAAAAATGTATGAAAAACTTTTTACCTAAATTTATGGTTTGAAAGGATTTCTGGGTAGGAAAACATTGGGGGACCCACGCATGCCATACCTCCCTGGACTCCCCCGGGTGTCTAGTTTTCAGAACTGTTTGGGTTTGGTAGTTTCCAAAGATGCCCGCCGAGCCCCAGTCCAAAAACTCAGCCCCCCCCAAAAAAGAAGGTAATCTTGCTATTGGTTATTGTAATGTCTCCACCATACGGTTTGGTCCTTTTCCTATCGCAGCCACTATGCCTACCCACGCAAGTGAGGTACCATTTTTATCGGGAGACCTGGGGGAACGCTGGGTGGGAGGAAATTTGTGTGAGCCCAGTGACGCTACGCTTTCCCACACAAAAAAAAGTGTGTAAAAACTGATTTTTCCATCATAAATTGAGGTTTGCAAGGGATTCTGGGTAATGGAACGTTGGAGGATCCACGCAAGCCATACCTCCATGGAAGCCCCCGGGTGTCTACTTTTCAGAAATGTGTGGGTTTGGTAGGTTTCCCTACATGGCCATCTCGCACGGGGACAAAAACCCAGGTAACCCCTCTTGCAAAAGCTGGTGGTATTGAATGTCAATCCCACCACTTTTTTTGTGTGGGAAAGCGTGGCGTCACTGGGCTCACACAAATTTCCTCCCACCCAGCGTTCCCCCAGGTCTCCCGATAAAAATGGTACCTCACTAGCGTGGGCAGGCATAGTGGGTACAACAGGAAACGGTCCAAATTGTACAGTGGCGAATTAAGTTTTCAATTTGAGAGCGTGTGATTCAAGGAAATTGTGACAGACAATTTCAAGTTTGCAGGAGATTGTGGAAAAAAATCAACAATAAAATTCACCAGAAAGACATGACCATATACTTCCATGGTTTAACAATAAAATCTAAATTTAGTAAGTTATTTATAGCTATAATGTACACCGTAACAGAGTTACTCAAAAGTCAAACATTGAAGCACGGCTAACTATTCCTCAAAGACACACACATACAGGTTGGATTTGGCACGAGGGCCAGTGATGGTTCAGTACATAAAATTTTATTAACAAGATATTTCAAAAAATGAAATGCTCTGTCAATAAATAAATGCATTATACCCGAACCAGTGACTCCCAACTCGTGAGCTGTAAAGCCACGACAAGGCACCAACCGTTTTACAGGCCATTCACGCACCTTTCATACCTGTTACACACCAGACCATTGACACCATCCGGAAGGAAAAGCAACACATTACAACATTCACAAAAAGGGACAAGGTACACCCTACTTCTAAAAGGGAAAACAAAAACAAATATTACTGGACAGCCATCTAAACCGCAAACACACACACATACTGGTTGGATTTGGCACGAGGATGAGTGATGATTCAGTACATACAATTTTATTTGCAAGTAATTTCACAAAAATGAAATACACTGCGTATAATTGAAAGTATGATAAACTGAACCACTGACTCACAGCTCGTGAGCTGTAAAAGCCACGTCAAGGCACCAACCTCTTTACAGGCCATTCATACACCTTTCGTACGTGTGACACATACAAAACATTCACACCGCCAGCCGCGGACCCATCACATTACAACACTCACACCAGCTGACAGCGCCATTCAAGGGCCCATCTCTTTCACACGCCCATATATCTGCCACAGCAACTACACAAAATGATGGACTGCGTAGAGTGTCACTCAACTAGCAGTGTATGTAGTGACCAACAGGAAGTTTGTACTCACACACCGCCAGCCGAGCGCCAGACCACCCACATCACCATCCAAGCACCAGACCATGCACACCGCCAGCCAAACATCACTCAGCGCACACCGACAACCAAGTACCACTCCACGCACACCGCCAGCCAAAAACCACTCCAAGCACACCGCAAGCCAAGCGCCACTCCACGCACACCGCCAGCCAAGTACCGCTCTGTGCACAGACAGCCAAATACGACTCCACGCTCACCATCCAGCCAAGCGCCACTCCACACACACCACCAGCCAAGCACCACTGCACACACACCACCAGCCAAGCACCACTGCACACACACCACCAGCCAAGCACCACTGCACACACACCACCAGCCAAGCACCAGTCCACGCAGCCTACCAGCCAACCACCAGTGCACACACACCACCAGCCAAACACCAATTTCTTGCACTCCACCAGCCAAGCACCATCCACTCACACTGCCAGCCAAGCACCTAACCATGCACACCGCCTGCCAAACAAAAATCCACACACACCACCCGCAAAACACCAAACCATGCACTCTGCCAGGGAGGCACCAATCCACACACACCTCCAGCCAAGCGCCAGTCCACGCACACCGCCATCCAAGCCCCAGCCTGCACACACCACAATGACATTTAGAATTGTTCTTTTAAAAAAAACACTAAACAAATGGAAATACCTACAAATCAGCTTACACAAATTCTAAAACTAAACACATTGCACTAAAGCCAAACCTTGAAACAAACCAAATTTTTAAACAGAATACAGACCAGGCAATTCACTTTACAGCTCATTAAAACTCCCAAAACTTCTTTTTCGTGTGGTATGATTTAAAACAAGCAGACAGACACAATCCAGGCTTAGAAGGACAGTCAGGGCAGTACATACGAGACTCCTTCCGCACGCCTCTGCGCCAACAGACTCTGCATCTTTTAGTCGGAAAGTCTTTTGCGCTAGTGGGAGGAATGAATTCAGCAAAGTGGCGATCTTTCAATCTCGCCACATCCTCCACCACTCCAAATCTAGGAACACTTGCCTGCTCCACTAGTACAAGGCTGCCTATTACAGACTCCTGAAACTTAACAAAAGGCATCTTCGACTCAGGACAAGACTTCTTGAACACAACAAAAGCATTGAAGGATGCCAAATGGAAAAGATGAATAGCCAACTTCTTGTACCAAACGTAAGCCTTTCGAACAGCATCATAAGGTTCCAACCTCTGATCTACTCTGTCAACACCACCCATGTACTTATTGTAATCTACAATGCACACAGGTTTGCGCACTTCAGCAACCTGACCCCAAACAGGCTGAGGTACAGTACTTTCGTCATGGATAGTAGTCAGCATGTACACATCTCTCTTGTCTGAAAACTTCACAGCCAGAAGCTCCCCACATCGCAATGCAGTAGACTGTCCCCGCACAAGCTTTTTGCAAACAAGTTCCTTTGGGAAACCTTTCCGGTTACTGCTCATTGTGCCACAAGCAACAGTGCCCACTTTGGCCAACTCCTTGAACAACCGCACACCAGTGTAGAAGTTATCTACATACAAATGGTGGCCTTTGTTAAATAATCCTCTACCTAGTTCCCACACAATTTTCTCAGTCACTCCAAAAGTGGAAGGACAACCAGGAGGGTTAATGCTGGACTCCTTACCAGTGTACACCCTGAAATTGTAGACATATCCAGTCTCACTGTCACACAACATATACAGTTTGATTCCATAGTGTGCCCTCTTACTAGGAATATACTGCCTAAAAACCAAGCGGCCCTTGAACAATAGCAAAGACTCATCCACTGCAATTTCTTTTCCAGGAGCAAAGATCTCAGAAAAACGATCAACAAAGTGATCAAGGGCAGGCCGAATTTTAAACAGACGGTCACAATCAGGGTGATCGCGTGCCAAGGCTAAACCATTATCAACAAAATGCATCATCCGAAGAAGAAGCAAAAACCGATCACGAGTTATGACTGCTGGAAATATAGCTGTTGTCATCAAGGGACTAGTGGACCAATATGAAGACATTGATGGCTTCCTTAGCAAGCCCATCAAAAAAGTTAATCCCAAAAACTTCTTCATCTCTTCAACATTTGTGGGAGTCCACAGGGTAGCTCTAGAATGGGGCTTAAGACTGGCACTGTTGTCCCTCAAAAACTGTTCTGCATACAAATTGGTTTGCTCAACAATCTCTTGCAAAAACACATCGTCCATAAACAACTGAAAAAAATGTATTGGCTGAAAATTCTCAGTATTCACTCTACACCCAGGAACACCAGTGAACTCTGGCAATGCCGGCTGCACCATGCCAGGGGGAACCCAGAGGCCATCCCCATGAACGGGGGGAGCAGCCACCTCAGCCTGCAGACCAGAAGCCACTTGTTGCTGTACACGTACGGGAAGCCTAACATCCACAGATACTTCTGGCTGCACTTCACCAACAGAAAACATAGCATCCCCAGAAGGCTCTTGCTGCACTACACAACCGGGAAACAAAGCAGGTCCAGATGCATCTTGCTGATCTACAACAATGGGAAGCATAACAGCCCCAGATGCCTCTTGCAGCACTTCACCAACGGGAAGCCCAGCAGCCTGAGAAGCTTCTTGCTGCACTACACCACCGGAAAACAAATCAGGCCCTGATGCCCCTTGCCGCTCTACAACAATAGGAGGCCTAACAGCACCAGATGCCGCTTGGTGCACCACAGCAATGTGAAGCCTTTTGGGCACAGGCTGCAGCCCACCTGCCTCATGCCGACGTAAAAAGAAAGGAAACCTTGCAGCCCTAGGAAGTAGCACAGCTGCCTCTTGGTCCACTACCGGCGCACCAATGTCCTCCGCCACCATAGACACTTCTTCAGCGCTAGAAGAAGATTCTTCATCCAACTCACTGCCTGAATCTTTTCCACCAACCTCCACATCCGAATCAGAGTCAGTCTCTGAACCATGGTCAGAGGAAGACTCAAAAAGCAAACTAAGAACCTGCTGAGCAGTAATCCTGCGACTAGCCATTATCCTTACAAAGAAAGAAGACAGCACACACAAGTGAACAACAACCTACACTGTGCAAAGTAAGAAGTAAACAAGGTAAGGCTTTCACACAAAGATCAATACAATCCAAAACAATTTCACTCTTACCAAATACAGCTACACTCACCAGCACCTACTCTGCTGAGACACAGCAAAAAGAAATGATATCCCACTAGAAAGAAAAGAAAAAAAAAAATTAGAAATCAAAGTGCACATCAAACACTAATGCTGAAGAAAAAAAGAAACAGAGCCACACAAACTGATATAAGTACAACCTTTTTCAAAAAGACAAACATCAAGGGAAAGTAGTATAAAATACATTCACTTACCAAGCACAAGCAACTACACAAGCTGCAAAACCAGCAGTAACGGACCCGCAACCTACAACAATCCAAACAGCAAAATCCTGAAACAAGGCAAAAATAGAGAAGATAAAAAAATTACTACCACATTTCACAAACAATATAACAATTGAAAAAAAAAACACAAATTTGCCCCACAAATTTACATTTGCACAGAGGGGCCATCAAATAGGGCAAAGACCAATTAGGATTAGATGAGGTTTAACATCAAGACACTGGTTAATTTTTTGAATTTATTTTACTGCCTAACCCCTTTGGTGCCAGTCGGTCTTCTGCTCCTACCAGTACCCCCATAACACGGGGCAGTAAGGACATTCATACACCTTTCGTACGTGTGACACATACAAAACATTCACACCACCAGCCGCAGACCCATCACATTACAACACTCACACCAGCAGACAGCGCCATTCAAGGGCCCATCACTTTCACACACCCAAATATCTGCCACAGCAACTACACAAAATGATGGACTGAGTAGAGTGTCCCTCAACTAGCAGTGTGTGTAGTGACCAACAGAAAGTAGGTACTCACACACCGCCAGCCGAGCGCCAGTCCACCCACACCACCATCCAAGCGACAGACCATGCACACTGCCAGCCAAACACCACTCAGCACACACCGACAGCCAAGAACCACTCCACACACACCGCCAGCCAAGCACGACTCCGTGCACAGACAGCCAAGTACCACTCCACGCACACCATCCAGCCAAGTACCACTCCACACACACCATCCAGTCAAGCAGCACTCCGTGCACAGACAGCCAAGAACCACTCCACGCACACCATCAGCCAAACGCCACTCCACACACACCGCCAGCCAAGCTCCACTCCACGCACACCGCAAGCCAAGCGCCACTCCACGCACACCGCAAGCCAAGCGCCACTCCACGCACACCATCCAGCCAAGCGCCACTCCACACACACCGCCAGCCAAGCACCACTCCATGCACAGACAGCCAAGTACTACTCCAAGCACACCATCCAGCCATGCGCCACTCCACACACACACCGCCAGCCAAGCAGTACTCCATGCACAGACAGCCAAGTACCACTCCATGCACACCATCCAGCCATGCGCCACTCCACACACACGGCCAGCCAAGCACCACACCGCAAGCCAAACAGACAGCCAAGCGCCACTCCACACACACCGCCAGCCAAACACCACTCCACACACACCGCCAGCCAAGCACCACTCCATGCACAGACAGCCAAGTACCACTGCATGCACAGACAGCCAAGTACCACTCCATGCACACCATCCAGCCAAGCGCCACTCCACACACACCGCAAGCCAAGCGCCACTCCACACACACCGCAAGCCAAGCACCACTCCACGCACACCGCAAGCCAAGCACCACTCCACGCACACCGCAAGCCAAGCGCCACTCCACGCACACCGCAAGCCAAGCGCCACTCCACGCACACCGCAAGCCAAGCACCACTCCACGCACACCGCCAACCAAGCACCACTCCACGCACACCATCCAGCCAAGCGCCACTCCACGCACACCATCCAGCCAAGCGCCACTCCACACACACCGCCAGCCAAGCACCACTCCGTGCACAGACAGCCAAGTACTACTCCACGCACACCATCCAGCCATGCGCCACTCCACACACACCGCCAGCCAAGCACCTCACTGCAAGCCAAGCACCACTCCACGCACACCGCCAGCCAAGCACCAGTCCACAAACACCGCCAGCCAAGCACCACTCCGTGCACAGACAGCCAAGTACCACTCCACACACACCACCAGCCAAGCGCCACTCCACGCACACCACCAGCCAAGCACCACTCCACGCACACCGCAAGCACCACTCCACGCACACCGCCAGCCAAGCACTACTCCACGCACACCGCAAGCAAAGCGCCACTCCGCGCACACCACAAGCAAAGCACCACTCCGTGCACAGACAGCCACGCACACCATCATGCGCCACTCCACACACACCGCAAGCCAAGCGCCACTCCACACACACCGCAAGCCAAGTGCCACTCCATGCACACCGCAAGCCAAGCACCACTCCACGCACACCGCAAGCCAAGCACCACTCCACGCACACCAAAGCCAAGCACCACTCCACGTACACCGCCAGCCAAGCGCCACTCCACGCACACCGCCAGCCAAGCACCACTCCACGCACACCGCCAGCCAAGCGCCACTCCACACACACCGCAAGCCAAGCACCACTCCACACACACCGCAAGCCAAGCGCCACTCCACGCAAACCGCAAGCCAAGCACCACTCCACGCACACCGCAAGCCAAGCACCACTCCACGCACACCGCAAGCCAAGCACCACTCCACGCACACCGCAAGCCAAGCACCACTCCACGTACACCGCCACCCAAGCGCCACTCCACGCACACCGCCAGCCAAGCACCACTCCACGCACACCGCCAGCCAAGCGCCACTCCACACACACCGCAAGCCAAGCGCCACTCCACGCAAACCGCAAGCCAAGCACCACTCCATGCACACCGCAAGCCAAGTACCACTCCACGCACACCGCAAGCCAAGCACCACTCCACGCACACCGCAAGCCAAGCGCCACTCCACGCACACCGCAAGCCAAGCGCCACTCCACGCACACCGCAAGCCAAGCACCACTCCACGCACACCGCCAGCCAAGCACCACTCCACGCACACCATCCAGCCAAGCGCCACTCCACACACACCATCCAGCCAAGCGCCACTCCACACACACCGCCAGCCAAGCACCACTCCGTGCACAGACAGCCAAGTACTACTCCACGCACACCATCCAGCCATGCGCCACTCCACACACACCGCCAGCCAAGCACCACACCGCAAGCCAAGCACCACTCCACGCACACCGCCAGCCAAGCACCAGTCTACACACACCGCCAGCCAAGCACCACTCCGTGCACAGACAGCCAAGTACCACTCCACGCACACCACCAGCCAAGCGCCACTCCACGCACACCACCAGCCAAGCACCACTCCACGCACACCGCAAGCGCCACTCCACGCACACCGCCAGCCAAGCACCACTCCATGCACACCGCAAGCAAAGCGCCACTCCATGCACACCGCAAGCAAAGCACCACTCCGTGCACAGACAGCCAAGTACCGCTCCACGCACACCATCCAGCCATGCGCCACTCCACACACACCGCCAGCCAAGCAGCACTCTGTGCACAGACAGCCAAGTACCACTCCACGCACACCATCCAGCCAAGCACCACTACACACACCGCCAGGCAAACACCACTCCGATTTGCCCCAAGGGGGGGCAGAAATTCAAAAACAATTACTTGCCACCAGGAAGAGACCCTTGCCCAAAGGGTTCGCTTCCAAAACATATACATTGCCCCAAAACAGATCCCTGGTGCCAGTGGGGAATTTCTGCCCCCACCTGGGGGCAAAGCAACTAAAAAAATGGGCCGATTTGCCCCCCGGGGGAGGCAGAAAAACAAAAAGATTATCACAGCCCACCTGGAAGCGACCCTTGCCCTAGGGGTCGCTTCCTAAAAGCTAATTTCAAGATCCCTGGTGCTAGTGGGCATTTTCTGCCCCCCCCCCTCCCCCGGGGCAAAACGGCAAAAAAACGGCCCTATTTGCCCCAAGGGGGGGGGACAGAAAATAAATACCAAAATCAAGGCCCCCTGGAAGCGACCCTTACCCAAGGGGTCGCTTCCCAAAACAAACATTGCCCTAATAAAAAATCCCTGGTGCAAGTGGTTTATTTCTGCCCCCCCCTCCCCCGGGGGCAAAACGGCCGAAATAACGGGCCAATTTGCCCCCAGGGGCAGCAGAAAATCGAAAATAAAATGGCTGCCCACCTGGAAGCGACCCTTGCCCAAGGGGTCGCTTCCTAAAAGCTAAATTCAAGATCCCTGGTGCTAGTGAGGCATTTTCGCCCCCCCCCCCCCCCCGGGGGCAAAATGGCAAAAAAACCGGGCCGATTTGCCCCCAGGGGGGACAGAAAATAAACGACAAAATAAAGGCCCCCAGGAAGCGACCCTTACCCAAGGGGTCGCTTCCAAAAACAAACATTGCCAAAACAAATAATCCCTGGTGCCAGTGGTTTATTTCTGCCCCCCCTGGGGGCAAAACGGCCAAAATAACGGGCCGATTTGCCCCCAGGGGGGCAGAAAATCGTCAAGAAAATGGCTGCCCACCTGGAAGCGACCCTTGCCCAAGGGGTCGCTTCCGAAAAGCTACATTTTCAATCCCTGGTGCTAATGGGGGCATTTCCGCCGCACGATCGCGACGCTGTGCGCGATCGTGAGGCAGAAATGCCCTGCAAAGAGACTTCAGGGGTAAGGAAAATCTCTTTCCTCTCCCCTGATGCCTTTTTGCGGCCCCAAACCCCCGCTGGAGTCCAGAAATCCTACCTTCTTCCACGGCGCTCAGGAAGCAAATGGCTTCCCGAGCGCAGGGAATCCCTGATGATGTCAGCGCGCGCTGTGCGCGCTGACGTCATCAGGGATTCCCATGGGGGGTTGCGGGGGCGGCAGCGGAAGCTCTTCCGCTGCCGCCCCCAGCAAAACAACGAAGATCAGAGAACCTCGGGGGGAGCGCCAGCGCTTCCCCCGAGGGTTGGGCTCATGACGAGCTGGGCTCGTCATCAGCACACGACCACTGTGCACCATGACGAGCCCAGCTCGTCATCAGCATCGAAAGGGTTAAAGAAAAAGCAACGGAACTCTTTCGTCAACTGAAGGAAATCTACCTTGTTTCCCCTTGGTTAGAGTTCTGGTTCGGTCTAGGTGTATTTTTCCTTCTGCTTTGGCTCATCATGGTACTTTGTTTGGGAAAATTCATTGAGGGAAAATACAGTACAATGGACACAGCAAGTCAGAACATCAACCTAGTCCTGAAACCACACAGATCATCCCATGTGAAGAAAAGAGAACTGTCAACAGTAAATGTCACAGCAATTCCAATACCTGGTGGGGTAGTATGGGAGAAAACAGACTATGAGATCTATGGTCCGGTCGAGATCCTGAAGTATCCTCATCAACTGAAGGTTTCCTTAAGTGACTTTGTAAAACCGAGTACATTCTCTGATGATTGAGACTTTAACACTATTAATGACATGATGTCTGATTTAGTAATGTCAGCTAGATTCACAGATCATGATTATTTACAAGGTTCATCTAGTGATGAGCAGTTATTCTGCTACACACACTATGGTGATCATTACTTGCATAAATCTGCACAGCCTAGAAATGTTTTTATGTATAATCAATGGGAACATTGTGCTACACCACCTAAAAGCAGTTCTAAAGCATTTTTTGAGAAATTCAAATACTTCTCAGGGTTTAACACCAGTAATGCAGAAACGTTTTATTACAAACTGTTAGATAAAACAGGAATGAAAACAATACTGACAAATTCTAAATTGATATATTCAGAAGCATTTTATGATAAAATGATGACATTTGGTTTTGATTATTGGAAAGATAACATTGAAACGAAAACAATTTGGGGTACAAAAGATTGGCAGGTACAAGGCCTTGAAGCACTATTTAGAACCTGCATGATACCAGAACAAATGTTGTTTTTAAATGACACAATACACCAAACATCCTGTCTTGGCCTAGCTAAGATCAAAGACCTTAAAAAACCGTCTATACCAAAGCCAATACCTGAAAATGCAACTGCAGATATTGAGTTAGACGTATCACAAATTTTACATTTTAACAGAACACATCCTGATTGCAAAAAGTGGTTAATCTGGCCTACTGACACAAACAACTGTCAAGATAGATTCCTGAATAAAACACAGGGGTTAAAAATGACCAGACTAGACCCGAGATACTCCCAGAGACAACATCCAGGGATAATAACAACACACAGTGTAGGGAAACTCTGCCTTGAATGGCTAACATCATCCACACTGGCTGAAATTAAGCAACACTTGTCTTTACTAAAAGATGGTGCTGATTTGCGCGATTTCATTCTTGGACCACGCAAACAGCGTCAAAAGCGTTTCATAGCGACCAGTATCTATGCTGCTTACAACGAGGCTTGGAAAGTCCCACGAATTGAAACAGCTGAAAAAATACGAGAAATTGGTCGTATTAATTTGGAAAAATCACTTTCTGTTGTAGACAATGGGTTAATGACTCTGTCTTCCAGAATATATTCGTTGGACAATAATGTTTACTCTGCGTTTGATGTGATAGATAGAGACTTGCTAATGTTACAACATGGCCAGTCACAATTACGTTCTATTATACAATTAGGCTGGACGCTGCAAAATCTTCGTTCAGGCTATGTGCCTTGGCGTTTAATCAACACAACGTCATTATTTTCCATTTTTAACCTTACTGATAAACAGATCAGTTTGGCACAGAAAGGAGCAGACTATACAATCCTGAGCATCGAAAAACTTGAGAGATTACCATTGACAATGTCAGAGAGTCCTGTCATTGAATGGATAATACACGGAATTATCACTATTCCGATAACAACTTTCCGATTTAAAAAGTGCCTTGAGTACATACCTGCTGGCCAGTATGAACGATTGGGTAAAGGATATGTAAAATCAGAATGGAAATTATCATACACACATTCTTGCTATAGTGACAGCGACAAAAATGTATTTCTTAGTGGTGACAACTGTAAACATTCACTAAGCGGTATACTTTTGTGTCAGGGTATTAATTTACACGGAGCATGTGATGGAAATTCTAACAACCTTTCATGCCACCAGCTTGTCACACCTGCAACTCAGATAGAGCCCTTCTTTATGCAACTTGCAAACGGGAGTTACATTCTTAGAACGGATCACAGATGTTGTGGCCTAGTGCCAGGGAAAAGTTATCTAGTAAGAGTAACATCCATGGTCAAATGCTGTATGCAGGCATTGTTCCCGAGTGGGCCTGCAGACACAGTGACTCCCATCTGGCCTCGTCTGAATCTCTATTCTATACGAATTGATACTTTAAGCAAAATGAAGTCTGTGCTTTTGCAGACAACAGTGCCCATAACGTCATCAAAAGAGACGTATGATCTTCTAGTTGCAAGGACAGCTACTGAAGTTCATGAACTTTTATCAACAAATTGCCCCGTGCATTTCGTAGAAATGCTTAGCCAACTCCTTAACATGTCTAGTGCCACAAGCATCCCAGGCATATTTAAGACGATTTTTACGGGACTGCTAACACCTTTTCAAGCAATTTTGGGAATCGTTCCTAATTTTGTCCACTCTGTTTTTGGCGGCATACCCTAATTTTTGGGACTTGTAGCAGGGATTTTATTTTTGTCCGTCCTGCTTCGTTATGGCAAGCCAAAGCTCAGACATAGCTCCCATGGGAATGGAAGAGACAATCCTAGCAATGTGCTACCGGGACAGGATAACTAATGTCCTTGGATTGGCCAGGCTGAGAGATCTAAACATGACCTGGTTCCTTTCATTCAGACCTATATGGCAGAACTGTATCTTACCGGTACTTCGATGTATGCTATGCGGAGATGAGTGCGTGTTGGACATCTGTCTTTCACTGCCATCAGCAGTACCAATGGACGTCGATACTTTGCTCAGTCCAATAACGGCTCACGCATTGTGTTGTCCCCAGCGGCTACCAATCCTGATGACGGCATTCGTTGAGACTCCTGTGCTAACACTAGGTGGTAACAGTGGAGCAAGTGACAAAAGCAGCATCACCCAGGTACGACCTTCTGTGAGCATTGCTGATCCTGCCTATGATGACAGTAATCAACCTGCCAAGTTACAGCACTATCGAATTTGGTTGAACTGTCACCTGATTTTGTGGACCAATTCTTTGAGAGCCTGTCTGATATGATGTTCTCACCCGAACAGAAACAATAACTTTGGAGAAGCTTTCCGACACACAGCGTTCCCATGAACTCTGAATTCGGCCTTCAGTTTTGATCAACAAAAACTGCTAGAAAGCGTTGGAACTCTATTTCCCCGTTCAAGCATTAATTCTTTTGAATTGAGCATTTTTTAATATTGACCTTTTCTTTTTGGCACGAAAAATTCTTTGCTTAAGGTAAAAACTATTCTTAGAGAACAGAAGCTTCAAACTTCTATTCCTACACACATCTAGAGACATAATAACTTACATCAGCCTCTAGCACATGTTATTGCAATGCATTTATATGTGATGATTTATCTCGCCCTTCTTCTGTTCCAGAGATATTTCATGTGTAATTCTTTTTGCAAAATCGTTCATTGATTTCATATGCAATAATTTTTGAATGATTTCTATGCTTAAAAACGTACAGTACCTAAATTCCACGTATTACAAATACGCCTATTTCGAATGCATAATATGTATTTTGGGGTGGGCAATGTTACACATGCATCCTATTGCTCTAGTTTTAGTAATTTGATGGACATGAAACCGTGGAGTGGGTGTTGCGTGTTTATCTAGGTTCCTGATCGATACTGTGACCTTATGCCCCTATTCGGCTATAAATCCATTTATTCCCTATATTGGCATAACCGTTCAAGTGCGATATTCAGAAAGTCATCTCTGGCCTCACACGAACAGAGCCACATTCCAGAATAGTTCTCTGCCACTTCCTTTGCAACCAATTAGTGCAATGACAGAGCAGAAGTCACTATCTGATATTCCTAGATTAACACTCCGAGTTCTTAAACAAGATAAAAACTCAGCAAACCTGGAAATCCCCGCTTGCTGTGTTTTGATTAGTAATGGAACTCTAATGAGCAACTGATAGCTATCACTTCCTAGTGACATCTTTAATTGACGTCTTATGTCCAGCAAACTTGCGTCAAACCAGGCACCTGTCAGGTATAAATACTACCAACGTTGCCTTAAGCAATTGCTGGTGTCCCATTGCTGTTGTATGCTGTATGCAGTACGCTGATGCTGCTGCTGTCCCGTTGGTGGTGAAGCTACTGATACCATTATCGCTGCTAAAGCGCGAACGATGGTGTGGTGAGCTTAGGAGCTGAACAGCCGTCCCTCTGGGAAGAAGCCCAGCAGATGCCAACTGCCCGCGGACGCTGTCCCCCCTCCTCCTCCTCGACGCGCTGAAGAAGAGACGCTGCCTTTCTCGTGCAGAGAAATCCAGCTCCAGCGTTTCTAGTCTGCCCTCGCGGGTGACTGGGATACCGAGTTCCTCCTGAAGGAGATACCAGACCTCCATCATTCTATTCAGAGGTATGGTGTTGACTAAACCCTTAGATGAGAATTCTTGAAGCAAACCTTGGCAAAACCAACTTAACTTAAAGCTACTTACTTACTCCCCTTCCACGTGTTAGGCTTAGGTCAGGCACACTGGGGTCGGCGTAGTTAGAAGCACCAGTTGAGTATTTTAGCCTAATGTTTATATGAATGTATATATGTTTTATTACTTTTAAACCATTGTATGGCTAAGAAACCATATCAATGCTTTTACAGTATTATTTCGCAATACTTATCTTACTGTACGTACTTTTTATAATAACAAGTCTTGCAATTGTGGCAATACATTTCTCTTGTATGAGAAGAAAGACTGTTCAATAAATGTTAACCCTTTATTGACAAACGCCCGTCTCTCTATTCTCTACACATTGTGAAAGTAATCTGCACTAATCTGACTGAGTGAAATACCTGTCTATTGTTTCACACGACCCTAGAGATTGACTCTTGATCTGAGGAGCAAAGTTGTCATGTTGCACGGTTGTTGGAAAACTGAATCCCTTCTTGTCTGTGCCAGGGAAGCTGATCACTTCCCATGCAGAGAAGAAAGTTTCCAGTGACCTCTGAGCTAGTTGGTAACACACCCAATTAAGTTTAGCATAGTCAGTAGAGGCCTGAAAGATCCGCACTTCTACGTCGATACTACTGTTTATGTTATTCCAATGCGCAGGGCCTAGTGGGAAACTAGGAACTACACTACAATCTCCTTTTAGTAGACAAAGGAGATGAAATTGAGACAGGTACTAGAGGGATACATGAGGATATCCAATTGAGATTTATCACTGACTACACAGAAAAATCCCCAGAAATTATGCAGCTCTTTAACCTCTTCGCCGCTAATGACAAGGGTAACTCGTCATGGAGTTTCCATTGATTTCAATGGAAATTACATGGAAGAGCCAGAAGAGCCATAGCATCCAAGTGGTTAAAAAGAATTGGAGACTACTTAGAGCAGACAATATAGTAGTAAATGCAATTTCATAAACACCGTTAGTAACCTATAGAAGAGGAACCTCACTTAAAGATCATTTAGTTAGTAGCCGATAGAGCTAAACCTAAAAGGAAGGATGCTATCAGGGGATTTTTTCCTTGCACAAAGTGTAAGGCCTGTAAAAAGAGCTAAAAAGTGAAAGAGTATACAGTACCCGGAAGGAAAGCGAAGGTTCAAATCAGGAAATTTCTGAATTGTAATTCAGAATACAGTGTGTACTGTTTAAAATACCCCTGCGGCAAACAGTATGTGGGGAGTACTATTCACCTCACGAAAAAATGAATTTTAGAGCACCTTTGGGCGATTAGAAACAAAGACCAGACACACCCTGTCGCCCACTACTTTGAAACCCATCCTGACAGTGATAGCAATCTGCTGAGATTTTTTTGCTTAGATCAAGTGGAGAGAGGGGAAAGAGGTGGAGACAGGGTGAAATGCCTATGCACTTTGGAGTCTAGATATATAATCAAATTACAGAGTAAGGCTCCACGGTGGGGTTGAATAATGAAGAGAAGATGTGGGTTCACATAGGTTAAATGCACTGAGTTATGTACCTAATCAATAGTTAAATTGAAAATATAGATCTATAAAGACATGAGTATGTAAAAGGAAGTGCGACCTGGCTGTAAATATTTTCTAAATATATATTTTCTTGTAGTCCTTTTATGTAGTTGTGATGTAATTACGGTTGGTAAAGGAGGGGCTGTAACATGCCCATTCAGGGCGGTATAAGTTTGCACCAACCAAGCTTAGAATGGGTACAGGATGTGATCAAGCCCATTCAGGGCAGGATAAAGGTAACACCACGAGGGACTGCGGAAACATGTGTATATATATATATACTTTGGTTATTTTGGCAATGCAATATGCAATGCACGGTTTACTATATGTAAAGAATATTATTTAAATTGAAATAACAGGTCCTAATAACAATGGCTTATAGAAGGCAATTATGGATTAATAATGTTGCCATGGATAATATGAATTTTGAACTTCCGGGCGATTTAGATGTCTGGTACCCGTAGGTACGGACAGGAAGTTGAGATCTAAAGGGTCAGGCAGAGTTAATTATGCGTGTAAAGAACATATAAATCGTATAATGGAATGGAACAATTGAGTTTTAATAATCATGAATGCGATAATTAATTTTTTGCTTATTACCACCTTGGAGAACTGTAAATAGAAATGTGTAAATATTCGTGCAATATATGTATATTAGTAAAATGGAAATCCAAGATGTCTGCCATTAACTATGAAATCTATAGACACATTGTAGTACCCTTTCTATGTCACTGACTTTCGGAACACGAGTAAGAGTGTAACTTTATTTAAATCCACAATTTGAAATGTGAAACTGACACTGAGGAAGGCGGAAAAGCCGATACACGTTTGTCAGTCCGACACAAATTAAATTCAATTTTGAAAAGAATATTGGCTCCAAAGTGTGCTCTTTTGAAAAGCAACTCAGAGGACAGAAGAGTTGCGGTGCAGATATATATATATATATATATATATATATATATATATATATATATATATATATATATATATTCCTTGACTCTCTTCCACCAACCGCTGCTCTGCTTCACCACGGGTGCCTCTTACCGCACGGTAGAGTGCGTATTATTTTCCAAACACTCAGTCCCCAAACTCCTAAATGTAAATCAGCTTAATCTCAGCTTCACAAGTAACATCAGCAAAAAAGAAGTCTTCTATTTAGATCTAAGAGTGTATGTGGAGGACAATGCCATCCAAACAGCCCTTTATCGTAAACCCACAGTGGGAAATACCATCCTGCATGCGGGGAGCTGCCACCCACGAAGTGTGGTCAATAATATCCCACTGGGAGAGTTCCTTCGAATGAAGCAGAACTGCTCCACAAATGAGGAATATGGGAAAGCGAGAGGAGAATCGAGAGAAAGGTTCATTCAGAGAGGATATTGTAAAGGGATATTAGACCAGGCTGAACTAAAGAGCAATGCAGTGGGAAGAAATGAACTGCTGATTGATAAACCTAAGACCAGAGATTCAAAACGGAGACTCATTACGAATTTCACAGAGAAATCTTCAGAGATGTTTCAAATCCTTAATAAAAATTGGGGAATTTTAAAATCAGATAATATGGTGGGCAAATTACTATAAGATTACCCACTAGTGACCTACAGGAAAGGAAACTCTCTTAGAGACCACTTGGTCAAAAGTCATTATGATTGCAAAAGGAAAAGGAAGGCACCAGTTGTGGGATTCTACCCATGTATGAAGTGCAAGGCATGCAAGAATTCGCACAAAGTCAAAGACTATCAAATACCAGGAAAAGCAGGCAAAACCGTGATATCAAAATTGCTGAATTGCAATTCAGAGTTCACTGTGTATTGCCTGGTGTGCCCATGTGGGAATAAATATGTGGGAAGTACCACAAAACAAACCAAACTAAGAATCTTGGAGCACATGAGAGCAATCACCACAAAAGACCAAAGCTACCCCGTTGCGCGACATTTCGAGGAAATGCACAAAAGCAACAGTAATTTACTTACCTTCTTTGTCCTAGATCAGATGGTAAAAACAGAACGAGGGGGAGACTGGGTGAAAAAACTTCGAACTCTGGAATCCAGGTTCATTATAATGCTCCAGACAAAGACTCCAGGAGGCCTTAATAATGAAGAAGAGATGTCAGCACACATAGGATAGAGCCAATATAATGAGAAGGGTAGACTCTAAAGTATCAACAATACCTCATTACCTATGTCCCCTTTATGTCATCTGCTAAATACAATGCTGCGCTGTACCAAGAATAGCAACCAATATAGGCCCATCCAGGGCAATATTTCTTTGGGCAGAACGCAAAACAATGGCGCAACAAAATAGGTCAATTAGATATAATGAGATACCAAATTAGAATTATGAAATTGCATTCAAGTGAAAAAAAACATGATGTGATGAAATGTAGTCCTAATATAACCAAGGACGTAAATGTATTGATTAATGATTCAATGTAGATGAATATATGAACATTTACAAAGTACTTTTTGATCATTGAAAGATGGCCGCCACAATGAATGAATTGTATAGATTGTGCCGTTTTCTATTTTCTTTCTTTTAATGCACGTGACTCAATGTCACAAAAAAAATTATTTAAATGCACACACAATGTGATTCAGGTTTAAGCTGACAAACATTTTTGGAAACTGCAGTGCTATGAATAAATATGGCATGTGAACTGCGCTAAATAACTTTGAGTGCTCTTTATTATAACAGTCCGAGAAGTGGGGACTGAGTGATTGGAAAATATATATATATACATATATATATATATATATATATATATATATATATATATATATATATATATATATATATTCATATATATCTATACTACTATTATAAAGGAAGAACTTTGAGCCTTTGAGGCGGGTAAACTCGGAAACCACAGCGCCAATCCACACACCAGATACATCGTTGTTATCCTCAGGGTGTGCAGATGGACATAGGCTATATAAAGTTAAAAATACGTTATATTTAAAAAAAATTACATTAACAAAAAGTAGTCCCTGAGAAGTAGCGCCGGCCGCGACCTGCGTGCTCACGTCAGGAGCGCGAGGAGGAGCGGCGTCCAGGAGCGCGAGGAGGAGTGGCGGCTGAGGAGCGTGGGGGAGGAGCGGCGGATGAGGTAAGGCTCCGGGGACCCACGGACAATGTCGGAGCAGGCGGGGGTCGGGGCATGCGGGGGTCGGGGCAGGCAGGGGACGGGGCGGGCGTTTGCCAGGGCTGCGGGCGGGGGTTGGGAAAGCCATGTGCATCATTTACTGCTGCGGGCGGGGGTCCAGGCTGTGGGCGGGAAAGCCAAGTGCGGGTCCGGGCTGCGGGCGGGGGTCGGGGAAGCCAAGTGCATCATTTACTGTGGCGGGCGGGGGTCCGGGCTACGGATGGGAAAGCCAAGTGCGGGTCCGAGCTGCGTTCGGGGTTTGGGGAAGACAAGTGCATCATTTACTGCTGCGGGCGGGGGTCCGGGCTGCGGGCGGGAAAGCCAAGTGCGGGTCCGGGCTGCGGGCAGGGATCGGGGAAGACAAGTGCATCATTTACTGCTGCGGGCGGGGGTCCGGGCTGCGGGCGGGAATGCCAAGTGCGGGTCCGGGCTGCGGGCGGGGGTCGGGGAAGTCAAGTGCATCATTTACTTAATTATGTTCGCAAATGGTTCTTTAACTCGCACTGAGAAGAGTTAACAAAATGCACACTCCCTTTCAAATGCATGCAATACCACCATCTTGACTCATTGTTTTTTGGGCCCGATGTACATAGGTTTGGCTGTCGGGGCAGGTGGGAGACAAAGCGGGGGGGGGACGGGGCGGGCGGGGGCCCGGGCTGCTGGAAAATGTCGGGGCGGGCGGGGGTCGGGGAAGCCTGATTGCTCCCAGACAAGGTCGGGACGGGCTGCTACTATATATATACTAGCAGCCCGTCCCAACGTTGTATAATTTGCTGCCGGCCAGTAGTATATTGTTTTGTAGGATTTCGTTTTGATAGCATTTCTTATCTGCGACAGGCCTGTGAAACGCTCCGATTCACAGTGCACTGCTGATGCACCTAAGAGTGCGCGTTCAGTAGTGTGTGAACTCGAGTTTCCCTACTTTATTTTTCCTTGCAATATTATATAGCGCGAACTCAACAGCATGGCATGAGCACAATTTACATTACAGAAGAACACATTCATTTGTGGTAGGCACGGGGAGACAAAGCGATTTGCCTGGAATCACAGGATGTTGAGCTGATGCCGAGATTCGAACGTAGCTCCCCATCTCTAAAGTTCGCAATTCTAGAACCTGTGGCAGAAGGTGTGTCTAAAAGCGTATGTTGGTGCTGGCCATCAATGAGAGAGACCTGTGCATTTTTCAAATGGGTGGTGAAAAAATATGAGTATGATGCTGGAGATGTGGGCCGCCGTGCCACCAATGTACTTACCGGGGAAGGGTAAACACCCATTATTCCGCAACTTTCTTTTCGCATACCATCACTCCGCATACTTTCATTACAAAAGTGCCATGATTCCACAATGCCATTATAAAGCATGGCATTACATTTTATATGCTTTTACCACGCATGCATTTAAAATGAAATTCGTTGTAAATGCATGAATGGTAAAAGCATGTTTTTTTAATGTTTGGATAAGGTAAGTATGGGTATAGGGTTATATGTTTTGGAGTACTGAGGTATATGTTTTGGGGTGTTTGGGTATTTTAAGGGTTCAGATATAGTTTTAGGTTATGGGGTACAGGGGTAGTTTTAGGGTTCATGGCTAGGTTTGGGTTTTGGGGTACAGGGTATTTTTAGGGTTCAGGGCTATGTTTGGGTTTTGGGGTACAGGGGTATTTTTAGGGTTCAGGGGTAGGTTTGGGTTTTGGGGTACAGGGGTATTTTAAGGGTTCAGGTTCAGGTTTGGATTTTCAGGTACAAGGGTATTTTAGGGTTCAGGAGTAGGTTTGGGTTTTGGGGTGCAGTGGTATTTTTAGGGTTCAGGGCTAGGTTTGGGTTTTGAGGTACAGGGGTATTTATATGGTTCAGGGCTAGGTTTGGATTTTGGGTTACAGGGGTATTTTTAGGGTTTAGGGATAGGTTTGGGTTTTGGGGTAAAGTGTATATATATAGGGTTAAGATGGGTTAGTGTTTAAGGGTGTTTGGGTATTTTAAGGAGTAAGGGTGGGTTATGATTATGGGGTGCAGGGGTATTTAAAGGGAGCAAGGTGGGATTAGCACACAATATGAGACATGGCATGAAGGGTGGAACATACCACACGCCCCCAGCGTTTGTCACGCCCCCAGCACACGCCCACAGAACAACACAGACACGCCCACAGGGGACTACTTTGCTGGCACGGTTCTTTTACCTTTTAAATGTATATGGTGGGCGTCTGCATAGCCTCTGTCCTTCTGCTGCAACTGCCTTTTCCAACGCTGTATTGGGTGTTGTGATTGGTGCTTTGGTTCCTGAGATTACCCGCCTCAAAGGTTTGGGCTCTCTCTTTATTATATTAGTATGGAATATATATATATATATATATATATATATATATATATATATATATATATATATATATATATATAGATATATATTACCTACTGGCGGTCGCCAGTAGGTAGTTATAGTTAGGATTTTTTTCAATGTTAATTCTCAAAATTCTATTTGGAATAACTTTGGCACCGGTTGACGAATCTGCCTGAAAATTTCCTGAAAATGGCCTCGTCGAGCTCCGGTTCTTCCTTGAAAGTTTGGGGGGGATACGTCAAGCGGGGGCCGAGATAAAAGGGGGGTCCCAAAATGCGTTTTCCCCATGTTAATTTCCATAGGGCGGTCGATTTCACTTTTAGCCCGAATGGCTGAATGGATTTCCACCAAACTTGGCAAAATTGTAGGGACTGGTAGCCTGATGTGCCTTTGCTATGTCTCAAGATATGTGCTGCAGTGGATTTTGAGTAATTTAGGTTCCAAAAAATATATATATCTATAGGCGCTCTCCGGTGCGCGCACCGGAGTGCGCTCCCGGCGCGACACGCGACTTGCGCGCAGAAAGCTGATTGGCTCTCAGTTGTCTGTAAACATTCGAAACAGTCCGGAGCGGCCGCCATCTTGTGTCTCGGTAGGATCGAGACACGAGAGGTGGCCAAAACAAAGGGGGAAATGACCATAAGGGGGCAGGGTACTCCCCCCTTGACCCCCTAGGTTTGATGTGGGGGCTATAAAAGGGCCCCGCGGGGCATTTAAAATATTTTTTTTTCCGTTTTGCGCGGGGGAAGCGCCCGGTACGCGCACCAGGTAGCGCACCGGGGAGCGTAAAAGGAAGGAAAAAGATGACAGAGTTTATAAAAAAAAAAGCCTTTATTTAGAAATTGGAGGTAGTTCTAAAAAGAACTTTTTTTTTCTTCTTTTTGTTGTTTTATATTTTTTTTGTGTTTTTTGAACTTTTTGAACTTTTTTTGGCTTTTTAAAACAATTTTATAATTTTTTTGGATTTTTGTCAAGGGAAAAACAAAAAACAGGGATTCCAAAACGGCTCAACAGGAGCAAAAAAATGTGAAAATTTAGGGACTGTCAGGGCAGCAGTGTTGCTGTTTCTTTTGGGCAATGAGTTCAACACTCTGCTCCCCATAGCAGAGCAGTTCGTCACACTCCGTGCACAGAAATTTGATGCCTGCAAACTCTGGCTGTATGTTAGGGACCATTCTTCTACGGGATGGTCCCGAAGGTGTTGCTCCACCAGTGGAGGTGCTGCCGCCATCTGTGGGTAATTTCCGTGCCAGGTCTCTGACACTCTCCCTCGCAAAGTTGTTTGGGTGTCTTCTTTTGACATGCCTGATTAAATTGGCATTTCCAAAACTATATTTTTTCAGAGGATTGCCTCTGGATAAAGTACTACCACATATTTTGCAGGTTACTTTTGGAGCGTTGACTTTTTTTTCTCCTTCAGGGATGTTATAAAATTTCCAGATGAAATGGATTTTTTTCTTCTGCCTAGGAGGGTCCTCATCTACAAATGCCTCTGAATCACTGCTGGATGACTCTCTTGCAGCCATTGCTGTAGATCAGGAAAGTAGGAGATGAAGATAGTACACAGAACAGCTCTTGCTCTCTCCAAGTACAAAGCAATAGTGAAGGAAATGGGTGGGGATTTCATTCTTTGTAAAAAAAAACTGTTAGCAACCAATGAAAAGTGTTATTTTAGGGTCACATGACGCAGCGCGCTCCGGAGCACTTCCGGGTGCGTTTACGCGGCGCGATCGTAGGCGCTTCCGGGGCGCAAACGTGGCGCGATCTTGGGCGCTTCCGGGTGCGTTTACGCGGCGCGAGCGTAGGCGCTTCCGAGGGCACTTACGTTGCGCGCCAAAGTGACGTCATCAAACTTTTACAGAAATACATAATCATTTTCCTTATTAAAAAAAACGGATTTTATTTGTATGGAGCGAAATGTTTTGCATTATTATTAACTTTTCATTCATATTTTTTTTCACGAACGACAGTAGCGCTCTGGGTGCGCTTTCAGGTGAGCTCACCGGAAAGCTTACCGGAGAGCTTAGCTGAAAGCTTCCCGGAGCGCGCACCCAGAGCGCAAAAGAAAAAAAATATATTAAAAAAATGAATACTTAAAAAAAAACAGCAAATTGTAAAAAAAAAGGTTAGAAACTCGATATAGAAAGGAATTAGCATTTAAAAAACCTATGAAATTCACTGAAAAAACCATAGGTTTCACACCAGTTATAGTTAGGAATTAGCATTTAAAAAACCTATCAAATTCACTGAAAAAACCATAGGTTTCACACCAGTTATAGTTAGGAATTAGCATTTAAAAAACCTATTAAATTCACTGAAAAAACCATAGGTTTCACACCAGTTATAGTTAGCTGGAAATTTTACTGATATAAAACCATTGAAATTCCCACGTTATAGTTAGATGGACTCACTATAACTTGCGCGTGCAATGCACTGCTGATGATGTCTTATTAAGCCAGTTAACCAATCAATTTTTAAAAACCATCCATTTAGACACTTATTTAAACATTTATTCTTCCATCAACTTTTACATATACATATATAAAATATATTTATTTTTCAGAAAGACACACATTCAATGGATGGTGTCATCAGTGATGTCATGAGTGATGTCACTGACCATGTCATGAGTGATGTAATATGTGATGTCATCAGCAGTGCATTGCACGCGCAAGTTATAGTGAGTCCATCTAACTATAACGTGGGAATTTCAATGGTTTTATATCAGTAAAATTTCCAGCTAACTATAACTGGTGTGAAACCTATGGTTTTTTCAGTGAATATATATATATATAGATATATATATATCTATATAGATATATATATATATATATATATATCTATATATATATATATATATATATATATATATATATATATAGATAGATAGATAGATAGATAGATAGATAGATAGATAGATAGATAGATAGATAGATATTTTTTTTTTATATATTCACTGAAAAAATCATAGGTTTCACACCAGTTATAGTTAGCTGGAAATTTTACTGACATAAAACCATTGAAATTCCCACGTTATAGTTAGTTGGACTCACTATAACTTGCGCGCCTGCAATGCACTGCTGATGACGTCACATATTACATCACTCATGACATGGTCAGTGACATCACTCATGACATCACTGATGACACCATCCAGTGAATGTGTGTCTTTCCGAAAAATAAATATGTTTTATATATGTATATGAAAAAGGACGATGGAAGAATAAATGTTTAAATAAGGGTGTTAATGGATGTTTTATAAAAAAAAAATTGATTGGTTAACTGGCTTATTGTTAGCGAGTTTTGTTTAAATATTTAAATGTTTGCATCAGTGTTTTTACTTTGTGTATAAGTGGCTGCATGTGTGTGTATATGGGTTATTAGATGTTTTTTTAGTATCAGTATGAGTGTCTGTATGGTTTGGTGGGGGTGTTACTTAACACATAGATGCATCAATGATTGACTCACTGTTTCTATGTCTTTTGAAGACAGCATATGTGCAGGACTGTATGGGTGGATGTGTGTGTATATGTGTGTGTTAGTGAGTGAATGACTGTCTCACTAGTGTCTTTATCAGTAACTACATATGTTTTAATCTAGTATATGTGAGTATTAATGTATATAAATGAGTATATGTGAGAGTGAGAGATTGAAAGAGTTCCTGTTTAAATAAATATGTGTTTCTATAAGTGATTGTTTAAGAGAGTAAGTATGTGTAAGTTTCCTTAGAAGTAATGTGCTAGTGTGTGTATAGCTGTATAATCAAATAAATGGATGTTCAGTAGTTTATTTGCATGTGTGAGTATGTGTGTGAGTAACTTTTGGTTGACTGTCGGTGTGTAACAGGATGTATATGTGTATCACTACATACGATGAGTCAGTATATGTATGAGTGGCTATATAGAACTGTTGCTGAATGAGAGGATGTGTATATTGATGGTGGAATTACTGAATTGGTTGTTGTAACTGGTATGATTATCTCCATTTTTTTGAAAATTTTAGTTTCTATTTTTGAATATGTGTTTCAAGGGTTACATTACACTGAAAGGAGGTCTCTCACTCTGTCACAAGGATGGTGTCATCAGTGATGTCATGAGTGATGTCACTGACCTTGTCATGAGTGATGTAATATGTGACGTCATCAGCAGTGCATTGCAGGCGCGCAAGTTATAGTGAGTCCAACTAACTATAACGTGGGAATTTCAATGGTTTTATGTCAGTAAAATTCATAGCTAACTATAACTGGTGTAAAACCTATGTTTTTTTCAGTGAATTTAATAGGTTTTTTAAATGCTAATTCCTAACTATAACGGATGTGAAACCTATGGTTTTTTCAGTGAATTTCATAGGTTTTTTAAATGCTAATTCCTAACTACATATAAGGCCCCAAACCTATGTTTTTTTCTTTGAATTTCAAAATTCTGTTAATAGCAAATGTCTATAGCTATGAAATGTAATATTTTTTAAAATGAATGAATCCTATATTTAATTTGTATTGAAAAAATTTTGTAAATTTTGTTCTTTTTTTTTTTTTTTTACCCTGGAGCGCTCCCGGGGCGCGCCCCGGTGAGCGCCCCGGAGAGCGTAGTCTTTTGAAGCGCCCCGGTGCGCGAACCGGGAAGCGTCCCGTTAGCGCCAATGTCGCGAAAGAACATGATTGTGACGTATCGCGTAGCCGCGTCCGCGAGATACGCACGGCGTAAGCGCACCCGGAAGCACTCAAGCAAATACGATCGCGCAACGTAAACATCCGACGCGCTTGCGCGACGCGACCCTGGGCGCTCCCGGGGGCGCGTCGCGTAAGCGCGTCGGTCATGTGACCTGAAAATAACACTTTTTATTGGTGCAGAACTGTTTTGGTTTCATAATGATGAAATCCCTGGTCTTGTGACCTGAAAATAACACTTCTCATTGGTTCAGGCCTTTTTTTTTTCCAAATGATGAAAGACCCCACCTTTTTTCCTTATTCTGACTTTGTCCTTTGACTTAGGAAGACCTGTTTTGCAATCTTTGAGGTATATTTTGTACTTTGAAATGGCTACAGTAGCAGCAGCAGCAGCTGGAGCATCTGCACCACCACCACCACCACAACCACCAAGAGGACCACCACAAGATTACATTGGTGGTCAACAAGAGGAGGAAGAGGAGGAGGAGGAAGAGGAGCGGAGGAGAAGATGGCTGGAAGAACACAATACCCCATACCAGCCAAGACCACACATTGTATGGGAGTTTTTTTCGATCCCAGAGGGGAAGAAAAAAGTCAATGCGGCCAAGGTGACTTGCCTAATCTGTGGCATAGAACTTTCTAGGGGGAACCCGAAAAAAAATATTCATTCGGAAACAACACCATGATTAGACACATGCAGCGCAGGCATCCGATCAACTATTCTGCTACAGAGATGAGGGAACTGGCCGGTAACCCTCCCCAATCTACAAGCACCACCTCCAAAAGAAAGCAACCCACTCCGTCGGGACCAGAGGCAAGGGAGACGATCCCTTGCATTCAGCCACGGTTTGCGGATTTCCGAATAACATGTATTCATTGTGGGAAGACCATCTCCTATGGTGAACTGAGCATAAACCTCCTCCTCCTTGCTGGGGACAACCACAAATGCCCCAAAAAAACATAATTTTATCCTTTTTTTTGCTCCAATTGAGCCATTTTCAATTCCCTGTTTTTTTGTTTCTCCCCATGAAAAATACAAAAAAAATATAAAACTGTTCAGAAAACCCCAAAAAAGTAAAAAATGTTCAAAAAAACAATAAAAAAATATAAAACAGCAAAAAGAAGAAAAAAAACAGTTCTTTTTAGAACTACCTCCACTTTATAAAAAAAGGCTAAATTTTTTTAAAACTCTGTCATTCTTCTTTCCCCATGGGCCGCTCCCCGGTCCGCTCCCCGGTGCACGTACCGGGCGCTCTCCCGCACAAATAAAAAAAAAATACATATATATTTTGCTCCGCGGGGCCCTTTTATAGCCCCCACATCAAACCTAGGGGGTCAGGGGGGTCTACCCTGCCCCCTTATGGTCATTTTCTCTTTTTTTTTCCACCTCACAAGATGGCGGCCGGTCCGGACTGTTTCAAATGTTTACAGACACCCGAGAGCCAATCAGCTTTCCGTGCGCACCTCGTGTGTCGCGCCCGCTGCGCTCCCCGGTGCGCGTACCGGAGCGCGGCCATAGATATATATATTTTTTTTAACCTAAATTACTCAAAATCCACTGGAGCACATATCTTGAGACATAGCAAAGGCACATCGGGCTACCAGTCCCTACAATTTTGCCAAGTTTGGTGGAAATCCATTCAGCCGTTCGGGCTAAAAGTGAGTTCGACCGCCCTATGGAAATTAACATAGGGAAAACACGTTTTGGGACCCCCCCTTTTATCTCGGCCCCCGCTTGACGAATCCCCCCCAAACTTTCAAGGAAGGAGCGGAGCGCGCCACCTACTTTCAGAAATTCGCGAAGATTCGTCCACCGGCGACAAAGTTATTCCCAATAGAATGTTGTGGATTTCCTATGGAAAGTAGATAAGTAGATCCTAACTATAACGACCTACTGGCGACCGCCAGTAGGTAATATATATATATATATATATATATATATATATATATATATATATATATATATATATCACCTCCAATCTCTTCCCCGCAAAAAGAAGAGCGTGACCAACTACGGGGGATACAAACAGTTGACTTTATTGTTCTTAAAAGCGCTGGCAAGCAAAAGGGTCCCTGAAACGTTAGGCAGACGCGTTTCAGACTTCGTTTGTCCTTCCTCAGTGCCCGTTTCAATAGTGTCCTTCTCTGTTAGTGGGGGTTCAATGCTCCGTTGTATTTAGAGCCGTGGCCACTCCCTTTCCCGTGACCACTCGCCCCGCCTTTGCCTCACAGGTGTCAGACACCTCGCGCTGCTCCTGCAGCTCAACAGCATGCTGGGCGATGTAGTCCACCAATTGCGCTCCTACGGTGAGGAGACAGCAAAAACAGCAAGTGCTGCCCTCCAGTCTCCCTGGAAAGTGTTACAGCGCCGATGCAGCAGTCATTCCGCAGGTAAAAGCCAGCTTTTGTCCCCCTTCTAAGGCAGGTCCGTTCTGCCTCCTCTCTCCCCATGCGCCAATCTTCTCCAACTGGGAATCTTGCACCGGGGGGGCGACGCATATGCAGTTGTATGCAGGTTCCAAAAGGGAGTTTGTAGGTTTTTATGCGTTGCTCCTGAACGAGAGTGGGTCAAGTAGCCTGCATTTCCTACTTGCTGGCAGTACTTCACCTCCAATCTCTTCCCCGCAAAAAAAAGAGCGTGACCAACTACGCGGGATACAAACAGTTGACTTTATTGTTCTTAAAAGCGCTGGCAAGCAAAAGGGTCCCTGAAACGTTAGGCAGACGCGTTTCAGACTTCGTTTGTCCTTCCTCAGTGCCCGTTTCAATAGTGTCAAATATATATATATCGGCTCAGAAATCCCTCCCAGCAATGAAATGGGAAATCAGGAAGCAGCACTCCCAGGGTAAGTTCACAGATGTTTTATTCTCTCAAAAAGCGCGCTTTCGGCACTCGGCCTTCCTCAGTAATGAGACGGAAATCACGGCGAGCACAATGCATTTAAACCATTACGTGTCATCAAAACTAAACATAAAAGTAGGACACGAAGATAAAACCATGTCCGCCATCTTGGAATGGGTCTGTATCATGTTAAAATTATGGCAAGATATACACAATACGAAAGTATCTAAAGATCAAAATTGACAAGATACCCACAATCAATAAGCATCTAAAGATCAAATGATCAAATTAGCTCGCATTCTATAACGCCCTGAATGGGCTATATCATGGTATGCTACCGCCATCAGACCAGCACACAACACTGTTATACTGCCCTGTATGGGCTGCTAATCATCACAGTATAAATAACTTGATGGTACACTGTATCAACCCAATGTAAATCACATTAAGAATTCATTATAGAAAAAAATTATAGAAAAACATTGAAAGTAAATAGGAAGGTAAAAAGAAGCAATGGTTATGGTTAATCAATAACAGTACATACATCACATATCAATCATATTAGATGGACACCCAAGTCCTCATGCATATTCAGTCCCATAGGCATTTTGCTTTGTAGATCAATAATATATCGCGATTCCAGTCGCCTGAGCTTTTGTAATCTGTCTCCCCCTCTTACACTGAATGGGACAGAATCTAGACAAAAGTATGCTAACAGATCCCTGTTACGTGCATGCTCTTTATCAAAATGTCTGGCTACAGTGTAGCTCACATCCGCATTTTGAATCGCCTGGCTTTACGTGCCTTACAGCGTCCACAAGGAAAAAAGCCTTTCATGGGTTCTGACTTGGGTTTGGGTTTGAACTCTTCAATATCTATATATATATATATATATATATATATATATATATATATATATATATATATATATATATATATATATATATATATATATATATATATTTTTTTTTTTTTTTCACAAAACAAAAAGAATAAAAGGGTAGACATTCCGGTCCTTGGCACTAATAACATAATGCAATTGGGGATACACCCCTACAAGGAAAGACATCAATAAAATGGAATATTGTATTGAGGCCGTATGGGATCTAATTATCTATCCCCTCTGTATCATAATGATAGTATGTACATGAATTATGAATTATTTGCTGTAGAAAGGTTTTTAATTATGTACTAAGCACTTTATTTTTCACCATGATAAACACTTATGATATATATGTAGAGACATATGTTTAAAGATGGCCACAGTTTTCGACAAAATTTACCATCATCTATGTCAATGAATGCAGCAGTAATCGGTGGGTTTAAAATGGCGATTGATAGTTCACACAAACTGACACTGACGAAGCTGGAATAGCGAAACGCCTCTGTCTGGGGTGAGGGGGGTTTGCATTAAAATATTTAAAATCCGGATACCAGCGTGCTTGCCTTTTTTCGACTACATAGTTGGATTGTGTTGCAGTTTCTAAGCCTCTCACCAGCGCTGGCTTGGAAGCTCCCGGGAGTTGGAGGAGCGACGGCGGTGAAAAAGGCTGTGCTACAAATCAATATGGCCGTCAGCCCCGAGGAAATTTGAGCAACATGAACATTTAGAGTTACGAACTGCGTGCTCTTAAGGATAAACAACTGGAGGAAACAAGCTGCTCACCTACCGTTACAAGAGCGGTGCGAGGAAGACGTCAGCTGACGACGACCAAATGCCAGCATCTAACGCGGTGAGTGGAATAATTTCCGTATTGTGCACTGTATTCTATGCTCAGCCTCTGTCCCGAAGGTACTGTGTAAAAGTGCAAACCCCTAGGCAAAGTGAAAAGTCACCGCCCGCATGAAAAAGTTAAAATAAGTACATACTTTATTAAGCGAAGATGTTGGAGAATGAGGATATAATGGGTGAAAGAGAGTCTGCTGCAAATGTTATCTTTAGATCCACCACGGACAGACCCCTGAGAGCGGATAATGCCGTAACAATGCCGGCAATTACTAGCAACTTAAAAACGCTCATTCAGAAACTGGAGAAATTACAAGAAACAGAGGTGCGAAAATGGTGGGAGGCTACCTCTCTGCAGCGTTACATAGAATGTAAAAGGATCCCCAGGGGTCTCCGCATTTTTACGATACCCTCCTACGAAAATCCCGACCCGCATTATTGAAGGACTGGGTGGAATACACAGCTGAATCATCAAAAGGGATGGTACGCCTATTAATAAAATACGCATGGAGTGATCGTGACAAATGCATTAAAGAAATTGTGGACTTGGAGGATTTAATCGCAAAAGAAAAAGACTCAAAGGCAAGTGAAGATCTAAGAAGTGCCATGGTGAAAAGAATAAGGATTATGAATTGGGGATTCGAAAAAGAAAACAAACTAAATTCCAAAGGGATGAGCAGGATTATTTGTCAGGCAGAATATTGACTTTTGCTCGCAAATTTGATGCCACCAGAAAACGACTTGCTCAAGGGACCATAGGTACCAACAATGCAGACACTGAAGAGTCAGAGGGGTCTGATGGCAAACAACCCACAGCTCCTGCAACAAAAGAAAAAACAAACATGAAACCTTTTTTCGATGAATATCAGGTCATAAAGGAAACACGCCAGAGACCACATCAAAGGAATCACCCCCCCCCCCCCCCAACCAAGCCAAAGAGGAGGGCAAGGCGGGGCAAGAGGGGCAAGAGGAGGCATACAGACAACTGCCTCACTGAGGGTGACCCGGAGTGTGTCAAGCCGCAGGAGAAGACAATAACAGCGGACGATAACAATGTCATCAACCTGTCTAAAAGAGAGCTAACAGGTGATGAGATAAGAGTCCTTAAGAAAGGACTAAGTTTTTGTCCTGCAAGTGAGTTTGGCCTGGTGGACACAAGAATAGATCTCTTAAGATACATCCAAAAATTAAAGTTTAAGAAAATCTTTCTTCTACATCCCAAAGATACTGTTGTGGGAACACATTTGGGAAACACCATGGAGGAATCTATAGAAGAACACCCTAATACTCTTGCAAATGTATTAATGACCCCAACTCAAGAAATTTTGGAAAGGGGATTAACAGGTCCACAGGGTGGAGATGTATCGATAGTACAAGTGCAAGATCCCAGTAACATAAAAAAGAAGTCTAAAAAACTGCCTGTTGCACCACACGATGCAATTGATGTTTTTAATGAAGCTGTACTTATGGACTTGGAAAGACTGTCAAAAGAAAAAATGGATATGCGATCGTCCAATATCACGAGGAGAGAATGGGAGGCAATCAAGTCCCTGAAAAATGACAAAACCATTGAAATTAAACCCTCGGATAAATGGGGAAATATTGTGATTTGTAACAAGGAACAGTGGGCCCGATTCACAGAATTAACTTAAGACTCAATCCTAAACTTACTACTGTATTGGTATTCACAGATTGCACTTACTACTTTTGGTATTCACAGAATGAACTTACTACTTTTGGGATTCACAGAATGTACTTACTACTTTCGGTATTCACAGAATAAATTTAAGACTACTAACTTTAAGTCCGCACTCAGGCCAGAAATTCCGGCCCGAAGGCGGAGTTTCCGGCCCAGAGACGGAGCTTCCGGCTTGGGGGCGGACGTAAAGTGGAGATTTCAGCCATGGCTAAATCCCCACCTCCGAGCTGAAAGCTCCGCCTCCAATCCGCAAGCTCCACCTCCAGGCCGGAAGCTCCACCTCCAGACCGCAAGCTCCATCCCCCAAGCCAGAAGCTCTGCCTCCAGGCCGGAATTTCCGGCCCGAGTGCGGACGTAAAGTTAGTAGTCTTAAATCTATTCTGTGAATCCCGAAAGTAGTAAGTCCACTCTGTGAATCCCGAAAGTAGTAAGTGCATTCTGTTAATACCAAATAGTAGTAAGTTTAGGATTTAGTCTTAAGTTCATTCTGTGAATCGGGCCCAATGTTAATCCATGAAAGGAGTAGACCTCACAGTATTCACAAAATGAATTTAGTTTTTTTTCACTACCAGGGCATGAACATTTTTGAAGTACATATGTTACCTTTTATTTACATAGCACCCTACCATATGGGCTACCTAGGGAGGACCTTTGGGGTGTCTTATGTGTAATAAAGGTTTAAGGCTTGGCAAAGGGTTTTAAATGCCAAAGTGGAATGGCAGTATAAGGGAACAAAAAACAAAAACTGGTTGCGGTCATGGTCCAGATAAGGAGACACTCGGTATATAGCACTTAAACGCGAGATATTATTGGCTCAATGTGAGCAAATCAGGAGCACCATTTCGGGCCTTTAACCAATCCCTGGTTCTTAATGAATGTGGAATGTCGGCTGACTCCGAATCATCCGGTTTGGGCTAGAAGTCGAGTGATGGGTCCGGTTTCTAAACGCGAAAAATTATTGCATAGCACGCCCTTAATCAAAACAACTAACAAGATAAAAGCGGACGCTAGGAACACACGAGTGCTCTTAGCGGAAATAGCAGCTTTGAGACATCACTTGTGATTGAGAATTCGATTGGCCATGAGAAAGCCAATGACAAGTGTCAACTCATGAGTCGCCTCCCATTTACAGGTGTTTGATTAACTACAGCGGTTCCCAAATGGGTCCGCGGGCCATATGATCCAGGATGGCCTGACGATTGGTTGAGCATTGCCTTATTAACAACTAAGCTTTTTCCTGTCGGTACCTCCCCCGAGCCTCAGGACGAGGCCAGAGGTACGGACGGACAGGTAAGGAATAGCAGTGCGTTGCGCTGCTCTGTTCTTCCTTTAGCTTTTGTTCATGCTTTTCTTACTCCCTAAACAATTACAAGGTAATGAAGGAACCACTCTATCTAGCCCCTGAGATGAAGCTGAATCAATCGGGCTATGTATGTACACATTAGGTGTGCGTGACATTAGCCTTTTGAATCTGCCAGCCATCTCCTAATCTCTAAGTGACTTAATACCAATGTTGTTCAAGTGCTTCCATATGGCAGCACATGCAGTGGATAAATTACCTGATGGGTCTCACTTTTTAGGATAACCCACAGATATGTAAATTTCTTTTCCACTAAATACAGAGCGGGGCCTCCAAATCCTGAGCCGTGGCCAGGAGAGGTGAGGTTTACTCCCAAGACTCTTTGGGTGAGTAATATTTCACTTTTTTTCAACTTTTTTCAATTATTGTTATCCACTATCACTGTAAAGGTTGACTATGAAGCAAAATCTATATGTTCTCAATAGTGGTCATGTTGTGCCTGTGTTAGAAACAGGTGTACAATGGAAATGTCTATGTGTTCTTTGAACTTCTTTTCAGGAAATCCTTTTTGAGAATTCTGGAAATACCGACGCAGTGAGTAACTCGCGGACGCCCCATTCTCCAGTATTATTATTTGGTAACATAATTTATTTTGATTTATGTACATCATTGCAGTAGTGTATTCTATTTTTGGTCCTGATGAAAGCCTGGTAGGGGAGACGCCCCTGCATGGCAGAAACATGATACCAACTTTATAGGGCAGTCATTATTTCAGACCGCCATACACTTTTCTTTTAATCTTGACACCATGATTCATCCCCAATAAACATTTCCTTACATCATGGTAGCCAATTTTAACTAGCACCTTTTTTGATATTTGTTTCACATTATTTACCTCACTGCAATTTATTTTCCCACACCATTATACCCACACATAACATTCAAGGTCGGATCCATTTGGGTGGTCTTGGAGAATTGGAGAAACACATACACCATCATCAGGTGTGTCTCCTTATCTGGACCATGACCCTTCTCAATCCCAGATGATGAAGTTCCGCCATATGGGTGGTGTGATGGGATTCATTTCCTTTCATTCACACACATTAGTTGTCTACCACAAATGTGCTTGCTTCTATTCCATTGGCTCAGTCTTCTGTATAGACCGCAACCAGATTTTGTTTTTTGTTATTAGTCTACTTGGGGGTGCAGGCTGGTTTGAGTGGTCTCTAAATATAGTTTCCCCTTGGACCCTCCCCAACTTTGTTGTGCTATATAGTATAAGGGATAGTATAAGGGAACACACAGGCTCTGCAGTGGCAGGCCTGAGCCATGTTTAAAGGGCTACTTGTGTGGGTGACACAATTAGTGCTGCAGGCCCACTATTAGCATTTAATTTATAGGCCCTAGGGACAGGTAGGGAGAGAATCGTTGGTGGCAGAATCGCAACTAGCGATTCTGCTCCGCTCGTCTTGCAAGAATTTATGGCATCCCTTCTGATTGGCAAGTAGCCTCGTTCCCTTGATCAACCTGTTGCTGCTACGGATGCTCCGCTAATTAACCCTTGGTTGGTCGTGGTCTAATATCGGAAATGGGTTCCAACCCTCCTGAAGATAGTTAGGCAGTGTAATTTCAGGCTTGCTAATAACTCTCGCCCTGATGATGATCTATGTATCTCGGTGTAGATCGAAACGTTGTTGACTCTTTAGACAGTATGCATGTTAAAGCCAGTGCATTACCGTTTACTTCTTAAAAGCTTGCCCTAACTATTTGTATTGGCGATAAGCTCTTCTTTTTTGCCTGAAAAATGTTTGCTTATTTGTGAATGTCTTAATATTTTGTTCTTGAAGGATACAGGACTGTGTTCCACTCAATTAAGCTCTGTTTGATCACAAATACTTTGAAATTATTAAATCTAAATGTCCGGCTTGACATATTAAATCAATATAGCACTGATTCTGGTCTATATTAATTTTTTCTGACTTATAATTGTTTGAAGGACCATTTGTTTTAAATAACTAGTTGATACCCAGGGTCCTTCCTACCTTGCGGGTTTCCTTGTTTATATTAAACACACCAGAAGCATGGCAATATTACCACATAACCATAACTATCACCCCTGTCATGCACTGCTTGTGACCTGACAGAACACATCGATCATATTTAGTTAAATTGCTTCATTTTGATATATTCATAAATAAATATATATGTACATCAAATGTCAATTTCCTAAAATATTTAGATTATGTTTTAAACTATTTACAAAATGCTATTCAGTGAAAGTCTCATTTTTGAAACTGCTGCCAAGTTTCAAATAAATATTGTCCAGCTCGCTTTAAATTTTTGTGCCACAGAATGCAATTATTAATTCGATTTAAAATGTTATGAAAAAGAATGTTATTGTAAAAGATGTTTTTCAAAATTAGTTTTTTACATAATAACTTTTGAAAAATGATAGTCTTACCTGCCACCCATGGCCAAGCCTCTGAGAATCATGATTGTGGAATATCTACCATGACAGTAGAATTTCTACAATGATCAATTTCCTGCTCCATACAACAGTTGCTGCGAAACCCCTGTTTTTTTGGGGGGGCACGGTGCATCTAAGATGAATTTAGATAAATGTAAAAATGCAACAAACCTACTCAATGTATCTTAAAGCAAACTTATGGGTGTTTTCACAACTCAGTTATTTATTGGGGTAAAAGTTAGCATATCAGCATGTGCAATTTACTTTTCATTACATAGGCCTCATATACAAAACATTTTTTGCAAGAAGCCCAATTAATGGAAATGGGCCGTTTGTGACCACAAAAAAGCTTTATGAGATGTATAAAAGCGGATTTGCAACTCAACAACTTGGCACGCAATTTGGTTTTGCTATTCCGTATTTGGAAGCGACGAGTTTAGGGAATCCCTTCCAAATACAGAATTGCAGTGATATGTATTGTTTTGTGACCGAATTGTGGTCGCAAAACATACATTTTTTCTGACACATCAAAGGAGGCTGTAATCATCCCCATGGACCACTGCCTCCTTTTAACCCTTTTGTTTCTAGGCCTCCTCCCCCGCATGCTCTGCGCCCCCCCCCCCCCCTGGCCTCCCACACACAGTGCTAAGCCTTTTTTTTGGCTATTTGGGATAGTTCTAACTTAGGCCTCATAACCTTTTTTTGACATAGGCTATCCAAGCCAAAGTTGTGTCCCTTTTTCCAGCATCCTATGGATTCTAAAGGGATCCAGGGTTTGTGGATTTCCTTAGAGGGGACCAAGAAATTAGCCCAAAATATCTACATTTTGTTTTATGGGGAAAATTAGACTAAATGCTGCAGAAAAAAAGTGTTTTTTTTCCCTGCAAATGGCATCAACGAAAGATGTGCGGTGTTAAAATTACCATCTTCCCAGATTTCAGGAACAGTTAGACTTGAATCAAAAACCCATTTTTTTCCAAACGTTTTGGCATTTTACTGGGACGTAGTCCATTTTCCCTATTTTTTGTGCTTTCAACCTCCTTCCAGTTTGAGATGAAAATAGTTGTGAAACCCATGGTGAATCCAAAAAAGTTATAAATTTCTGAAATCTTGACAAAATTCAGAAAACTAGACAAATTTCTGAATATATCAAGGGGTATTAGTTTAGATCAGTGTTTCCCAAACTGGGGTCCGTGGACCCCAGGGGTCCGTGACACATTCCCAGGGGGTCCTCAGGCAGCAGTTTTAAAAGCACTCCAAAATTCCTTGTAGAATTAGCAGTTTGAGCAACAATAAAAGTGTCAAGATAACACCAGTGATTAGTGTACCTGCTGGAAAGAGATGAGAGTTTTGTCCAGTGGCAGGTTTGACTTAGCTAATGTAGCACAGAGGGTTAATATGCCTGCAGCAAAGAACGCGTATCATGCATTTTAAAAAATAGTATTTTATGTGCATAGGTCAGTGCATTACTTCTTTTGTCAGAGATTCTTTTGTTACTCCTCAGCTCATAAAAGACAATCATAATCTTACACAGTGACCTATAAACTGTCAGCAAAGAGCTGCTTACACACTGCATGGTACAAGTTAGTAACTTATGTTTTTTCCCAGTCTTTCATTATCCTGATGCTGCTAAAGGGGTTTATTTGGGTGGAAATACATTTGTATTGTTAAAGACAATGCTAACCACTATGTCAGGTTCTGAATCCGGAATTTGTGCTTTTCCAGACCAAGCTCTCTTTAAAAATGCCTACCAGTATGAAGGTGATGTGAATCCAGCAAAAAAATGCAAGCAAAGCCTGCATGCAGGATGCACAGTTCCTAGGAGAATGAATATTCTCACACAGTGAAATAATTAACAAGCTATATTAAATCATGCTTAACTGGATGAGGTGCTACCTCTTCAGGTGCCAAAAAGTGATAACCAATTACAAAGGAAAGAGGAGCACTGACATTTATATTACAATCATATGTTATAGGGTAAACCAAGGGTGCAAGCTCCTGAACTATGTTGGCTACATAGTGTGTGAAAACAGCAAAAAAAATGCAAGCAAAGCCTGCATGCAGGATGCACTGTTCCTAGGAGAATGAATATTCTCACACAGTGAAATAATAACAAGCTATATTAAATCATGCTTAACTGGATGAGGTGCTACCTCTTCAGGTGCCAAAAAGTGATAACCAATTACAAAGGAAAGAGGAGCACTCAAATTTATATTACAATCATATGTTATAGGGTAAAATAAGGGTGCAAGCTGCTGAACTATGTTGGCTACATAGTGTGTGAAAACAGCAAAAAAATGCAAGCAAAGCCTGCATGCAGGATGCACTGTTGCTCCTCTTTCCTTTGTAATTGGTTATCACTTTTTGACACATGAAGAGGTAGCACCTTATCCAGTTAAGCATGATTTAATATAGCTTGTTAATTATTTCACTGTGTGAGAATATTCATTCTCCTAGGAACAGTGCATCCTGCATGCAGGCTTTGCTTGCATTTTTTTGCTGTTTTCACACACTATGTAGCCAACATAGTTCAGCAGCTTGCACCCTTGGTTTACCCTATAACATATGATTGTAATATAAATGTCAGTGCTCCTCTTTCCTTTGTAATTGGTTATCACTTTTTGGCACCTGAAGAGGTAGCACCTCATCCACTTAAGCATGATTTAATATAGCTTGTTAATTATTTCACTGTGTGAGAATATTCATTCTCCTAGGAACAGTGCATCCTGCATGCAGGCTTTGCTTGCATTTTTTTGCTGTTTTCACACACTATGTAGCCAACATAGTTCAGCAGCTTGCACCCTTGGTTTACCCTATAACATATGATTGTAATATAAATTTGAGTGCTCCTCTTTCCTTTGTAATTTGTGATGTGAATCCTACACTTTGTAGTCCCCTTTGCCTTATGTAACATTTTTTCTACACTGATTTACAAGTATGATTCATTGTCTCTATATGTGTGTGATCTAAAGTGCTCTGACATCCTACAATGGTATGAGAGATGCTATAAAACAAATGTAAATGTACATGTATTTATATAGCGCAAATCACTGACCGAGGTCGGTATCTAAGCGCTTGCTTAGGGAACCCGTCCTGGTATTCCCCTGTGAGATAACCCCAGCAGGGTATCCACAAGGTGAAAGCCAGGCATCCCGCTGTGAGGGGCCGTTGTGGAGATTAAGCAAGCTATTGCCCAGAGTCGCAGAGTGTGAACCATGAGTCGAGAAGGCACCGGAGCGAGAATTATCGAGTCCGTGGAATTTTTTAGCCCAAGACCCGCCGAGGCGGGGAATTGAACCCTGGTCCAGGGCCAATCTCAGCTTCCGGGTCTGCCGCCTCTAACCCCTGAGCCACACTTCTCCAAATGATATACATGTGACAGATGTGCTATGGAGAAATGAGAGGCACTGTTGAAGGGTGATAATAAGGATATCATTGAGACCCCCAACAAAGATTGTTGTATCCTGGTGCATAGTAAGGTCATCATTTACTAATCTTTAAAAGCTAATACAATTCAATATATAATGATAAATGTGCTGTAGAATGCACCATTGTATCCTAAATTTTCTTGGGGGGGGGGCTCCCAAAGCCCCCTTTGTAGTGGTCAGCCTCACTCACTGCACTTGGTGTGCCTGTATGTGGACTGGTCTGAAAACATTTGCCAGGGCTGCTTTGGGTTTCCACTCTGGCTCTAGCAGGAGCAGGAGCCTTGTACTGCAAAATAAAAGTAACCATTTAAAAGGTAATCACAGAGATGCAGCACCAACCTTCCCATTACGGTTTCCCATTTTTTGCAAACTCTTTCAATACAAAATACTAGAATCCTTAGTAATTTGAGTATTTGTTTTGGGTGCGCATGTGGTTTTTTTAATTACTCTTTTAATGTTTGTAATTTAAATCGTACAAATTGCTGAGGGGTCCCTGGCTTCCCGTGGTGAGTCAATGGGGGTCCTCAGGAGTCAAAAGTTTGGGAACCACTGGTGTAGATCCTGCAAGGTTTTCCCCCAAAAGTGTTAAAATAATAAAAATGTTGAAAATTAGTAGGAAAAAAGCATCCATTTATGACAACATTTTCATTTATTACTTCTTGTCACGATGGCCAAATTTACAAAACCAATTTACCATTACATGGTGAATACCTTTCAGTATGTGAGAGCTTGTTGGTTTGCCAAGATCCGAAGTACCCAGAACCAATAACTGAGCTGCACCTTGCAATGGTTTTTCATTGTGTACCGGGTATAGAACAATTCAGATGGTAAAATATGAAGAGTGAAAAATAGGTATCAGAGGAACCTATGTATTTCCGAAATGGGCACAAGATATGGAGTTTAGTAGCAGTGGTCATTTCCACATCTCTGAATTTGTGGGTACCCATTGTAGTATGTGAATTATAGGGCATTTCTCAAAATATCTTCTTTTGTACACACTGTCTTACATTTGGAAGGCACAAATGCAGAGAAATACAATTGGAAATAACACATGTTCTACTCTTTTATTTTCCTTTAGGTTTCCCAATTAAAATGGTACCTCACTTGTACATTTTTGAAAACTAGTAACCTAGGGGTATCCAGAATGGATTGGTTTGCATGACTCTCACCAGGTTGTGCTACACAGAATCCCTTGCAAACTTCAAACTTTGACTAAAAAAACATATTTTCTTCACATTTATGTGCTGAAAATGCAGGGAGCCACAAAATATAATATTCCACCCAGCATTCCCCTAAGTCTTATGATAAAATGGTACCTCACTTGAATGGGTAGACCTAGTGCCCACGATAAGAAACGGCCCAAGGATATATCACATTTTTACAGTGAAAATGTATGCTTTTCTTGCAATGTGACTAGCTGTGGATTTTGGGCCCTAGCTCAGTCAGCACCTAGGAAAACTTAGCAAACGTATACATTTTAAATAACTGGGCATCTAGGGATGAGGTGGCGTGAGTGGCTCTCACCAGGTTGTTTAAACCAACAGCCCTAGCCAACCTCAAACTTTGAATAAAAAAACACATTTTTCTCCCATTTCTGTGATGGAAAGCTCTGGATTCTATAGGGAGCTGCAGTGCAAACTTCCTTCCAACCAGCATTCTCCTAAATCTTCTGAGAAAAATGCTACCTAACTTCTGTGGGTACGCCAAGTGCCTGCAACAGTAAATGGGCCAAAACGCAACATGGATATATCACATTTTTCGACTGAAACCTGACCCTTCTTATTTTGCAATGTGCTAAGCTGTGGATTTTGGGTCAAAGCTCAACCGGCACCTTGGGAAGCCTAGCAAACCTGTATATTTTTTAAAACTATACATGTAAAGGAATCCAGAATGGGACGATTTGTGTGGCTCTCACTAGGTTGTTTTACCAAGACTCCCTGGCAAACCTCAAACTTTGAATAAAGACACACATTTTCCTAACATTTCTGTGATGGAAATTAATGGAATCTGTGGTGAGCCACAGACTTCCTTCCAAGCAGCATTCCCCAAACTCTTCTGCTAAAAATGGTACCTCACTTGCGTGGGTAGGCCTAGTTCTGCCACAGGAAACAGCCCTAATTGCAACATGCATACATCACATTTTCCCACTGAAAACTGACCTTTTTTTTTCAACGTGCCTAACTGGCTTGCTGGCCCTAGCTCAGCTTGCACCTAGGGAAACTAGCAAACCTGTACAAGTTTGAAAAATAAACACCAAGGGGAATTCAAGATGGAGTGACTAGCGAGGCTCTCACCATGTTTTTTCCCAAGAATCTCGTGCAAAGCTCAAACTTTGTCTAACAAAAATCATTTTAGTAGGAAACGCCCTAGAATCTGCATAGAGAACCACACATTTCCTAGCACCCAGGATTCCCCCAAGTCTCCTGAGAAAAAAGGTCCCTTACCGGTGTGGGTGGGCCAAGTTCCTGTGACAGGAAGGGGCCCAAAACATATTGAGGAAACATCAAAATTATCTGTTACAAAACAACCTTGTATTGCAAAGGGGCACCTGTGTATTGGTCCCGGGCTCAGTGACCATCTAGGAAAAGCTACCAAATCCAGACATTTCTAAAAACCCTAGGGTGTTCAGGGAGATGTAGGTAACTCTTCTTTTGTTTATTGATACTTGACCGGGGAACAAGAGTGTCAGATACTCTCCCTACCTCTCTCCTTGATATTCATACTTAGCAGCGCAGAGCTGTGAGAGCTGATTTTACTGAGCACATCGCTGGCTCTTTTATCTTTTGTCTTACTGTTTGGTCTCCAAATTTAACACCAAGAGTTTATCATGGCAAACCTTGGACTGACATTCTCCGAATCTGAAATAGCTGATATCCTATCTGACTCTGACCAATTTGCTGACCCTGCTATTTCCCAGGTAATAGCCCACACCACAGAATGGGACAAACTCACAGAAATTAAAAGGGACAGGATACGCACCATCCTACATGGGACTATACTGAAACAATATCTCCTAAAAAACATAGCTCCACGTGGACTACTTGTCACGAATGCCCCGCGAATCTTTCTGAGTGATGCCACATTCAGAAAAGAATGGGCAATGATCGCGTGGCACTGCACCCGCGATTGGCTTGCATTGATTATTAAGACAGCATTAAGACTCTCGGACGCCCTCCAAATTGAAATACAAGAAACTGAGTCCAAATTCAAAGCAACAATAACGGGTTACAAAAAGAAACTCGACGAAATAAATAAGGAGCTAAATGAGTATTAGGATAATTTGACCCAAGCAAAAGTTAATAAATTTCAGAAAGATCTGAAAAAAATTGAATATGAAAAAGTATATCCATACTCAGCTCCAACATACACAGCACCCTCCAACAACCCTTCCAATGATGACATGTCAGATGATAATTCATCTAACAGCAGTGGATCTAGCTCTGGATCATTCATACAAGGAAGAAGACGAGGCAATCGAGGCAACAGAAATAATCGCGGCCAACAAGGCTACCACAATCAACCACCCAGGTGGCCAGGGCCACCCCAAATGCCTACCATGGGACACCAATTCCCCTTTCACCAACCACCATATCCTATGATGGGCTGGAACCCAGGTTTCTTCCCCCTCCCAACTATCAACCTCACTATCGCCAGCCTTTTTTAGAACAGGGCCGGAGAGGAAAGGGAAAGAGAAGAGGTGGGGGTCAACCAACGAACCATGTATGTTGGGAGACCAACGACGCAGTGAGCAACCACACCCGCAACAGGGAACAACAACCAGGGTCGAGCGGAATCTAAGTCTGATAAACAACTTGTCTGACAAAGTGCTGACTCCTACAGAAACTGCTGTCCTTGAAAGAGGTCTGGGCTTTGTGCCAACTGCCCGCCCAGACAAATTTAAACTACATTGTGAGCTCTCAGCGTTTTTCAGGAAACTAAAGCTGAAAGCGTTCTTTGAAGGTAAAGAAGACCCAAATGAAGCACAACGCAAAGGTGACACTGGTTTAAGATTGAACTTCACCTTCAACCCTCCAATCCAAACAGTACCGACTGCTATCACTGCCTTTGAACAGGCAGTATTCCTGGACCTGGAAACCTACCAGGCTGCCCCAACCTACTGCAATTTCAGTACAGAGGAATACCAAGCACTAAAATCCCTACAAAATGATCCCAAGATCACTATAAAACCGGCAGACAAGGGCGGGGGTCTAGTAATCCAAAACACCATTGATTATGAAAAGGCCTGTGAAGTCCTCCTCGCTGACAGGCGGAACTACACTCCCCTAACACAAGACCCGACCCCTGAGCTAAGAGCACGGATCACCACTCTGGTTAAAAGAGCTGAAGAGAATGGAGAAATCTCCAAAAATGAGGCTGACTTTCTCAGCACTAGTGAAAGTGTAGTACCATATTTTTACACTCTCCCGAAGACACACAAAAACCGGCTACCACCACCAGGAAGACCGATTGTGTCAGGCATTGGGTCCCTATTGGAACCACTTTCTCGGTTTTGTGACCACTACCTAAAACCCTTGGTTCAAAACACCCCAACCTACCTCAAGGACACAAAAAGTTTACTGCAACTACTTCAGAATATTGACTTCCCAGAAAACACAGTCACCCTTGTGACACTAGACATTGAGAGTCTGTACACCAGCATCCCCCAGGACGATACCATCAAGGTCCTGGGGATGGCCTTGGACTCCGGCAACTGGGACTACCAAACTTCCAAGGTCTTTATCCTAGACTGTGCCACCATAGCTCTCAAGGAGAATTTCTTTGCCTATAAAGACAAACTCTACCTACAAACAACGGGGACCTCAATGGGCAGTACATTTGCCCCCAGCGTAGCTGGTTTGTATGTCGCTGATTTTGAAGCAAGACACATAACACAACCAAACAGCCCCTGGACGTCTTCCATAAAAATATGGAGGCGCTATATTGACGATGTCCTGGTGATATGGACAGGCAGTGATGAGCAATTACAAGCTTTTCTGGGTTGGATAAACACACTAGACACCAACCTTAAATTCACCTCCGAACTAAGCAAAACTGAGATCACCTTCCTGGACGTCAGGATCCAGATCTGCGGTACCAAACTGTCAACAAAAACTTACCAAAAACCTACTGCTCGCAACAACCTACTTGAATTTACGAGCTTCCACCCAAGACCCCTAAAAGAAAACCTCCCATATGGACAATATTTGCGAATCAGACGCAACTGTTCAGAACTCCAAGACTTCAAAACCCAGTCTGCAGAGTTAACAGAAAAGCTGAAGTCTCGTGGATACCCCACACAGATACTAAACAAAGGTTACAAGAGGGCCCGCAATCAACCACGTGAGTACCTCCTGGAAGATAAGGTTACCAACAATCAAACCATACCACTGACCTGCGTAACCACATACAATGCCATGTCCAATTACATGAAGAAATCAAATAACAGAAATTGGCGCATTGTATCAAGCATCAAAACTGATTGGGAGAGACCACTGTTCTCTTTTAGAAAAGGGCGCAGCCTGAGGGACACCCTTGTACACACGCGACCCAGAACCGAGACACCCACCGTGGAAAGATCAATCACAGAAATTTGGGGTCTCCCTCAAATCACTGGACACTTTCCCTGTGCCAACTGCAGTGTGTGCCACCTTACGACACACACGAAAACCCTTGAACTCGAACCTGGAAAAACATGGACACAAAAATGTCACACCAACTGCAACACGGATAATGTTATCTACTTGATCACCTGTTCGTGCGACCTACGCTATGTAGGAATGACAACCCGCAAAGTTAAGCAAAGAATAGGTGAACACCGTTCCAATATCAGGTGCAAAAAACTTACCACCAAACTGAGTCGCCATTTCCTGGAACACAACCATACTCCCAACGACATGCGTTGGACTGTCATTGAGCATGTAAGTGGCACGAGAAACACTACAAATCTTCTTTTTAAAAAAGAACAAAGGTGGGTTTATAGACTGGGTACCCATCTTATAGGTTTGAATGATGATATTCCCTGGAATACAGTAATCAAGTGAATCAGACTCCTGTGATATCAGTGTTTTACAATTTCAGAGGCAATAATGACACTATGAAAACCCCTTGATCCTGCATGAGCAGGTCACCACCTCTCAGCATCATCACTATCTGGAACATCAGTTCATTTCCTTGCCTAAATGTAGACTACTTGGCGCAAGAACCATCGCGGTAAAACGCGTATGTTTTGATGATTCCGGTTACCCAGGCAACTAAAGACGCTTTCCCTCTGACGAGGAGGCCTAACTACAATGTCATCCTTAGCCAATAGAACTCTGCCGCGTATCGACGCCTCCGTGACGTACAACGACGTCAATTGGCCACGCCCACCCGTAAGCATTCTCATCGCGGTAAACGCGTATGTCTCCCGGTTACCCAGGCAATTGAATGACGCGTTCACTCTCACCAGGCGGACCTATTCCAACAACGCCCAATAGAACGCTCCCGTGTAGCGACGCCTCTGTGACGTTTAACAACGTCAATTGGCCACGCCCACCCGGAAGCATTTGCCGCCACGCTACCCTGCATTTAAAACAACGAACCGAACCCGCTCACTCATCTTCGGGGTCCGGTTCGAGGGCGACGTAGGTACACTACGGGTGCCGAGCGTCGAGGGCGTAAGTAGGAACAATTTGCCTGCAACAAGCTAAGTATTGATCGTGCCCCGCTTGCCAAAAGGGGTAGTCATGATTCTGATGCCGGTTTTGTGTTTTTCTTGTGTTATGCCATGATTTAGGGTGTGCCGAATACGCTCCCACCCCCCTCCTGAGACCCATGGTGTTTATTCCTAACACCTTAAAAGTGAGACAATTTTAACTTGATCACTATCTGTATATATCTTTTATTTTAATTTGATCGCTAAGCTGACGATCTTCCAAGAAGATCCTCACCTGTTTTATCCCTTAGTCACTACTAGCCTGTACCACAAATAGTACACCACACCTCTCCTAGCTCTTACGAACCCATGGCTACCAGGCGGTGTTAAACATAGCGCTATTTTTCCACAGCTAGAGTGTCTTTCACGTTTGGAGCACCATTTTCACCACAAGACTGATGACAACAAGGAGTAATTCTAAATGTTTGTCTTGTTCTATCTATGTGTCTCTGTCCCTTACCTTTCAGGTGCAGAAACGATCAGTAGAAGCCTCCTAAACCAGGAGTAATTAGGAATTAATCTAATATTCCTAATTTTTTTGCACTTTTTTCACCCACCATTTTTAATTTTCACATCTCACGTCCCTAGGTAAGGGTGGGCCTTAGAGTGCCCATACCGCCAGGGTTTATCACACCCAGTCCTGACGAATTGCCGGGTAAATTAACACCGTTTCGATGGCAAGAAACATGTTGACTACTCTCTAGGATCCCACCACTCAATTAAAAGTGGACTGGATCCTCACATATTTTTTATACTTTTTGTCTTTAGTGATCTTTAATTAAATTACTTCAGATACACTACTGACAATTTTAAAATACCCTCATCACTCACTATATGTTCATTTTCACTCAACACGCACTAAACTCACCAACCAGCTCCGCAGTAATCCTGGCGTTGCAGCACACCAAAGAGACATTCGGTCTCTTTGGTGGGGCCCGATGATGAAGCATGTCATCACTAGGTGGTGAGTGAGGGCTTTCCTAAACATCCTAGTGTGGTTGTTATTGTGCTCCCAGAATGGTTCATCTTCCTCCCAGACACTCTTCTTTTGTTTATTGGTAACTTGGGACCCTCAACGTTTTCCTACCCAGAATCGCCTGCATACCTCAAATATAGTTAACAAGTCAACATTTCCTCACAGTTCTGTGTGCAAAGGTTGTGGGATCAACAGGCTGGTCCAATTTTTTACTACCCAGCATTCCCCCACAAATAGTACTTAACTTGATTGGGTTGGCCATGCGCACACCACAAGGAAGGACCCAAAACATAATGTTGCGATAATTATAACTGCAGTAGGTGTACTAATTGGTCCTGGGGTCGGCAACCATGTATGGCAACTAGGTAGGGAAACCTGCCTAACCCAGACCTTTCTGAAAAGTAGATATGCAGGAGAGCCTAGGGAGGTGTCACTAATGTGGATCCTCCAACATTTTCTTACACAGAATATCCTTCAAAGGTGAAACATTGACTAAAAACAGCAATTTTCCTTCAATGTCTGTGACGTAAACTACAGAAATGTGTGGGGATTCACAAACTTCCTACCATCCAGTGTTTCCCCACTTGTCTAGATAATAATTCTGCCCCGCCCCGCTTGTGTGCCTGGACCTAGTGCCGTGATAGGGATGGATCATATTAGAGTTAACAGTAGTTCTTGCATGAGAAGCCATCCTCAGCACAGAAGGACTTGTGTGGAAGACGGCACGGAGCCGTCCTCCACAAATAAAGGGTTAAAAAATGAAAGGTAAATGTTTTTGCTTAAAAATAATGATTTCTTAGAAAGCAATCACAGAAATGGTGGATCACAGACCCCAACAGGCCACCATCTGTGAGATGGCTATCATTCCTACTCCGTCACAAATTGCCACCTACCTTCGATTTGCGAGTTTGCAACCCACTAAGAATCACTAATTAAGAGTTCTAAGCTTTATTACATTAGGAATTGCAATCCCTAATTGCAATTTGGTAAGAAACACAATTTGGTAATCAACAATTCTAAATGTATGCACATTTGGCCCATGATTTATTGTTAGAGTTATCAAGCCGCACTTTGGTGCAAACAGGTGCCATTCAATTTGTTGTCTCTGGCATACCCTTCTCAGTCTCATATTTGAGCTGTTCTGCCTCTGCCTCGAATTGCTATCTTTGTTACAAAGGTATATAGCAGGATTGATCTGGCCTTAAGCATCCTTCGCTGTTAATGAAAAAGCAATCTGAAGCTGGCAAGATCTCAGCAGATAAGAGCCACTTTCGAGATTCTGTGCTTGTGCTTCAACTATTTTTATATAGTAATTGAGGTCTTTGACAGGAACAGTCTTGCATACAGATTCCCATCAAATTTCAAAAAAAGATCTTAAAGCGGAGCTTTACTTTCTGAAGTCCTGCAAAAGTCACTTACCTTAGACTGAACTGTGAGCGCGCCATAAGCAAAAATCTGTATTTTATTCCTATAATACTACACACAAGTATTTGATTGTAGTTATCAATGTTTCAAGTAGACAGGGGAATCCTGACAAAAGATGTGAATAAATCAAAATTGGGTAGGTTCCTCTGTTTGTGGGTAGACATTTCGTCCCACTTAATTTCCCCAGAATAGCCCCAGAGAGGAGAAAAAATGGTAATGAAGTTAATTCATTACCACTTTATTTTCCGTCAACCCGTCCTGACCCGTGTCAGGACGGGATGGAGCCAGCTGTGGTCGGCTGCATGTGAACTAGTTTATAGTGCACATGTCCCTTTGAGCTGTTGTCTTGCAATGGCCAGCCCGACAAGCCATTACGAACCTCCCAATCCAGCTGTCTTAGACAGCTGGGTTGGGAGCCTACACAAGCTTTCAGTGTCCTTGGGAGTGGCAACAAAAGCCACTCCCTCCAATCCTGAATCTGCTCTCAACAGCATGAAAGCAGCGCCAGGAGTGGTTAAGCTGGGCTTGATGTGATGTCAGAAGCGCAGAGCGAGGAGGACTTGTCTCCTTAAAGCATGGTAAGTACCTTTTTATTTATTTATTTTATGTATTTAATTTTATTTATGTATTTCTTTAAAGTATTAACCCATTTTCCCGCCTCTCCCATCTCCGTACTTTCCACCCGCCACTAAATAAAAACTGAATTAAATGGATCAACAATAAAACTGGAGCTGCCATACATTCTGCTACTGAGAACAACTGTCTGGTGACCGTGACACAGCACGAAATGGTGACTGGCCAGTCTCCAAATGTCCTTGACGTGCTGAGAACAACCTTACTGATTACCAAGAACATTTTAAATGTGAATATTGTGATTATACCCTGTATAATGTGCATATTTCCAGCACCAAAATTCGTCATAGCAGTGCCACCCTGCCATGGCTCTGTGACCCTGCAGTCCGATTCCCAACTTTCATGTTTCTGTCACTGAAGTAGAAGGAGCCATTCTTCTCCAAGGTGGGGAAATCAAAATGTGTCTGCTAAACTTAAAATCAGGTTCCCAGTCTCTGCTGGTCTTCCTTACAAGAAAGGCTGAGGTTGGTGTGTCTTCTGAAGTTCATCAGAACCAGCCGACACGTGTTTCGTCGCCTGTGTGGGACAATCTTCCCGCGACTCTTCAGGGCTAACGATATATGATGTGACGTTTGTGGAGTCGCTGCGTCGGTGATAATTCCGACCCGACAGGGCCCAGGACTGAGTAAAGATCCTGTAATCGGAGAATTCTATATAAATAACAATAAGGTTCCAAATTCGTAGAGATACGGTAAGGTCGAAGGATCAGTAATGAGCCTGAAGAAAACGCCTGAGAAGCCGTTCTCTATGCTGTGTCCCGGGTATGGTGACCATACCAGGGACACAGCATGGAGAACGGCTTCTCAGATGCACCGTCTGCTTTTCGGAGGCGTGAGGAAGAGGTGAAGAGTCTACTTTAGAACAGAGTGCATGACCTGTAGGGTCATAGTTAAAGGAAAATTCTTGTTTAGCAAGCCTACAGGAATTCATGGTCTTAGCACACAAGCGCAACGGCACGTATTCTGTTGTCCCAGTTAAACATAAATGCGATTGAAGATGGTTGAAGAATAGGAGTAGGAGATCAAATTAGCCAAAAACACACGGAATCTGATAAGAGGTCTTTTGAGCACAATTATAAAGTACACTAACCAACAAGAATGCATTCAACCCAAATACACGTGCATTGAAAAGTAGAAGAGTACGTCATTTGTTAAGCATTGTTAGACACTACAATAAAGGATGTGTAGAGAATTATGGTCTGGGGTCACAGGTGACCTTATGTTTTTTTTATATTTAATATATACCAATGTGTAACCATCTAGTAATCTATTTTCTGAACTTTCGTAACCCCAATTGTTTAACTCTGTATAAAGGAAGCTGCCTGTGAAGCAGCCATTGAGACCTGCTGTTTATTGGCGTGGGATTGCCAAGCTCCCTGTTGCGCAGTACAGAGCTGTTTTTAAGTTCTCAATAAGGAGTCTGTCTTTTTCTTTATTCTTCAGTCTTGGTGAGCCCCTCTTGCCCTCAACCAACTGCTGCCACCTGAGTACTGCCTGCTCCCTGCTGCATAGATCATTTCACATGTCTGATGAGGCAAACACTGTGTGCTCTGAGGTTCTGTTAATTCCTGGGGGAGCGGGAAAGATTCAGGAGTTTGCCGTCTTTAGGGTGAGAACAATGTGGATTTCTTTCCATGCTTTTGTATATATCATATGACTTATGTCTTTAGACAAAGGTAAATACAGATGTAGATTTATGAGATATAAAGATATAAAAGACATAGGGTATTGCATGCTAGCATGTGTTGCACAATATCAGGAAAGGTGCTGCATAACTGGTTAACTTGTTATTCCCAATATAAGGTGGGAAGTGGTCAATGTGGGTAATTCAAAATTGGGGGGGGGGGGTGACAATGTGTGTTCCATCGTTTGACATACAGGGACAGCTGAAAAGCTGATGTTGCTAAACCTTACCTCCAAGTACGAACTGAACACTCAAATGACTATCCTAGTACTAATGTCCAGAATTCAGAAGTATGGTTTGAAAAGGTTATCCTCTCAAAGCACAGAAGGAAGTGACCAGGGGTTGCCGGTTGCAGTTACCATTTACAATAGAAAAATGTTGAATAATACTTAGAAGTAGTTGTAGTGCTTTTAAAAAAGGTTGATGGTAAATGCGTGTGTGTGCGTGTGAATGGAAAGGTAGCCACAGGATGATGTTGATGTGTAATGTTGTTGCATACTGTTATTGTAATGTATAACATATAACATATGATTGCCAAGATACAATTGTTGAATTTTATTGTTTATGGGGTCTAGTATAAAGTTTTAAAGACAAATTAATATCTAACCAGATAGATAAAAGTTAAAATTGTAGAAGTGTTAGAAATACGAGTGATCATGGAGACTCACTTATAGCATAGGCAAAAAATCTTTCCAGGAGATCAGAGAAAATTACACCAATATTGTTTATAAGGGTTTAAACCGACTCAGAAACATAGGTATCCCTGGCCAAAGGAAGGGGCATTTGATTGCAAAAAATGAGAGCATATTATTACGGATCGTAGAAATAAATATGAATGAGCCAAATTGCAGAGGCAAGAATCCACCTTAGATTTGTTGTGAGTCTTTTGTGAGAAGTCTATGGACTCCTCAAAATTTGATACCCCTAGTATCCCGTCGGCTCCCCCACCCCCATATGATCCTATGAGTACTTCTTCCAAGGTACCTGGAATTTATCCCCTGATGCAGCTACAGGAAGCTGCAGAGGGATTTGAGAACCCTGAAATTGAGACCCCTTCACAATCCCTACAATTAATTCCTAATGTTGCCCCACAGATATCTAAACCTAAGCACATGATAACCTCCAGACAGCAAGTAAGTTTTCAGCACAACTAGAAGCACTGTTTACACTGCATTTAGATTCAGCCTCTCCCCAGGAGGATAGAGAGGAAGAGCAAGGTCCTGGAGACAATTATGACAAGTCACATGTTTCATCAGCAACATCGCCTTTGTTGCAGAGAAGAGACACCACAGGAAGGGTATATAGGGAGCAAATGTCTACCCTACAATGAAAAAATACAGATGCTGTTAGATGGAATGATTATGTAGATAGGGCAGTTAGTGTGGAATGATGGCCAGTATCCCAAGGAAGAGATGTGGATCTCAGAAGGACTGACGGTAGTTAATCACCCTGTCAGAAGGAGAAAGGGAACGTAATAGTTTCACCAGAAAGTGTTCAGGAATAGTGGTCACGAAGCGAGAAGTAGAGAGATGCAAGAGAAGGATAATGTGATAAGCTTCCCGGACAGATTCTGGGAAGTTTTGGAAGCCTGGCATATAGAATAGAGTCCATACATATTTGTGTAGATAAAATGGGTGAAATACTTCATCCCCCAAAGGCAAGGAACTTCACTCATGATATTACCACTCAAGAAAGACCTTTATCTATTTTATTTGGATCACACAAGGGGTGAAATGGGATTGCCTAATCATACAATCACTAGAGAAATATAGCAAGATATGTTCTCTAAAGTTAGGAAACCGTAAGCGACAGAGCTTAAGCGGTTACAGTTTCAGGGAGCACATTGCCAGCCAGATCCCAGGATGGGTTCTTGTGAGGCTTTGGGAGGCTTGACACTGCATGATAGACCAGTGCAGCAGCTGCGTGTACAATTAGTTCTGCACTTCACACATTTCATCCCTAGTAAGATAGTCGCTGAGGGAGAAAATAGGGAAAAAATAGTTGGTACAGTGTTGTGCCATATGTAGATAATTTGGGAGAATGGCCTGAAAGGTTAGCACCACAGATGAGCCAAGGCCACAAGAAGTGTCCTTTGATCCATGTAATAAGGGAGATCCAGACTGGGTTTATCCCTACATGTGGAAATTTGTGCGTGTATGGCAAAAATATGTCATGAAGTATAATTCTCAACATGCTGTCATTCCGATACATCAGATGCCCCTGATACCAAGGGTCCAGGAACACCTTATTATGGGGCTCATAATCATGGTGGACGGACTTTAGTCCGTCCGCCATCGTGTCAGGGAAGGGGACTGCCCGCCTATGATGCAGCGGCCCCACACATGGAAGTAAGATGTGACCGCCACCACAGCAGTTGCATCTGCTTAATATAATTTTGCAGAGGGTGCTGCTGGCTGCAGCATCCACTGCAATGTTATCAATACACCTTGTATATTATCAATACACCTTGTATATTTTCCCTGATCTATGTGGCAGGCACCATGCAGTGCCTGTCACATGGTGTAGGGAAAGGTAGGGGGCACCATAGGTGCCCCCCAAGTGGATCTTCAAGGTGCCTTGGGCAAGGTGGGCCCACTGCAGGTCCCCAAAAGTCTATCCCCACCAGGTGTACCGCCATGGAAAGTCTGGCAGGGATACTGCATCCTAATCAGGTGGGCAGTGCCTGCAATGCACTGTCATAATTCCAGGAGTGCGGGCGGTCTGACAGGCAATCGGATCAATTACCACCGTCGGACCAGCACACCTCCTGCCATCACAATCTGGTGGGAGAAAAATGGGTGCACAATGGAAGTGAAGCCGCAACCAGCAGCCTGCCGATGGTGGATTCATCATAATAAGCCCCTATGTTCCCAGGTTACAAATGGACAAGGAGAATCTCTAGAAATGATTACCACCAATTACACAGGGAGCAGGAAGATTGATTAGAGCTATTGAAAAGCAAACTGCAGGCATTACCTTCGGAACATGAAATTTAAAGAGTCTGCTTAGCTCTCTCATAGGAGATAAAAGAGGCATTGTCTTTCATAAAGCTAGAGTGAGCATTGCTAGCCTCACTGAAACTTGATATGATGGATTCCAGTTTCATTTGGTTAAGGCAGTAGTTTGGGATCAGTTGAGAAAAATGTATCCTGGCAGGCCAGTCACTGGATCCCTCATGGCTCAATCAATGCAGCCAAATGAGGACCCCGTTTAGTTTCTTAGTAGAATGAAGGAAAATTGGACCCAAGAAGTAGATTAGAGTTGGGAAGTAACAGAAGGAAATGCTGTGTTATATTACAATGCAGCAAAGAAAGGGTTACCCCCTGAAGTGCAGCGTAACCTAGCAAACATAGTGGCATTAGAAGCCACGAGGTGTGCATTCCTCATTCATACAGGAGCAAATCATTCCTATATTAGGGAAGGAGACTTTCCAAACTCTAATAGATCAGCGGACACTCAAGGATTCTCTTGCGAAGTAATGAGGGTTCTATATATTGAACCAGTGAAGATGGAAGTAGAAGGAAGGTACGTTGATGGCTAATTACTATTTTCTCCTGCTGCCCCAGCTAATCTATTGGGGAGAGATCTTATAGCCAAGTTAAATATGACCATTAATTTTGAGTTGATGGTACTATGATTTATTCTACCCCTGGAGTTTCACCTTCCAGAATCATGTCAGTAACAGTAGATTCCTCTGCTCAAGATCAAATCCGAGCATTGCCTGCTGATATGGAGGCACTTACTACAGCAGTGTATTCAATGGATCACTGACACAACATCGACTCCTATGATATCGATGTACAAAATTATCGAGTCACTAATATTGTATGCAAAAAGATCGACACCCAATACACAAAACTAAAATAACACAAATATCAATAAAAAAATGGTCAAATAAAATATCGACTACAAAAATATCAACAACAAAAAAAAACACAAGAATATTGATACAATTAAAATGACATATATTACAAAAACATATCGATATGCATAATATCGACAACACATATAATGACAAGTAACAATCCCAGGCAATATATAATATAACACAAGGCAATGTAAACAAGCAAAATCACAAAAAGTCTTTACATTTAAAAATCACAAATTTTAATAAATTTCCTAAAAATAGGATAAAATATAAAAGAAGATACCACTTTGCAAATTGTCAACAATACATATTAATCTCATTTCAGATTGAACAGTTTGGTGTAAGTAGTGATGGTTTCAAAAGCATATAAACAGACTAACTTAAAATATAACAAGTTTTCCTCTACATTTCATAGACTAAACTTAACTAAAACGCCACCTAGAAAATTCAAAACAACAATTTCCTTCCAAAACAACTACAAAATCAATATTAATGAAAAATATAAAACAAAAGTATGTAAATATCTTAACTAAGAGTTAACTGATTAAAACTAAAAAAATTATTATAAAAGCAAAACATAACTAACAAATACTTTTATTTTACTTGCTTCTACAGACTACAACAAAACACCAACATCAAGGAAATAAATTACATCAACTAAAAATAGTAAGTATTTTTTGTAGAATAAAATAGCTAAGGGACCAATTACGATCTCGCTAGGAAAGCCCTCCATACGACTCTGATCTGGAGGGCTTTCATAGCGAATCGCGCTGTGCGAGTCCGACCGAACAAGTACGATGCAGTTGTATGCTGACGGACTCGGTTTCCTTGAGCTCCCATTAAACTCTATGGGAGCCTGTGTACCGACATGTACACAGGCTCCCATAGGAAAAAAGGGGTGGGTGGGGAAAAGTGTACACCGTGTGGTGGGTACCCCATGTTGCCCGCCACACCATGAATGCTTGGATCGGGGGACCCATGCGACCCCCTCTCGACCGATTCGGAGGGCTTTGGTGGAAGGGGGGCTTGCTACAGCCGTTTCTTTCCACTGACATCATTTCGATACAGCTGTTCAAATCATACTCGCTCGTTCGGAATCCGGTTCCATTGCGCTCCACGATTCAGCTCCAATGACTTGAACAGACAAGATCTGATTCGGAAACGATTTGGTCAACGCGGACGAAATCTTCGCATCATACTTGGTCTTTCGGAATGGGGGAACGACTCGGTAGGAAACTTTGGCTCCGAATCGGATTTTCTCGTTCCATAACCTCTCTGGATGCATTTCTAGCGAGATCCTAATGAGTCCATTAGTAAGAAAACAAAAACAATGTACAAACACCTACAGTACAAAACTAGACTCTACCCAAACACCAAGGGACTAGAATACCTAGACACAATAGCCAAAATAAGAGAATAGCAAACACCTTGCTGTATTTAAAAATGACAAAACAATTAAACAAATAAACAAAATGTTTTAAATTAATAATTATAATCGTGTAATTAAAAAAAATTAAAAGCGTACCCAAAAACATATGGCATAATATAATTATTAAAATAAAAAAGAAACAAGCAAACACAATGTTTAAAAAAAAAAAATTCCCACCTATAATAATGCAAAATAACTTACAGTTTTGTCACAGTACGTCAAAAAACTAACAAATCCATAGTATTTACAACAAAATATGATCCATTAAAAAAGGAATGTCAAAATTGTAAAAATACAGCTGTAGAAAATATGCTCCAGCGACACAATCCTCTCATTAATGAAACCCTCAAAAACCCAAAAATGTGTTTTTAAAAAAAACTCTCAAAAACACCCGAAGAATAAAAGGAAATGTAAAAAAGTACTTTCTTTAAAAGAAACAAAATAAATTTTCCTTTTTTTAAACGCGTCTTCAGCACCATAGCGTATTGAAACCGAAAACCTGCAAAAATAAAAACACAACACCCTCCCACATAAACACGAACAAACCCACACACATTCATTACAACATTAAATACAACATAACATAATTAAACATTACATAACTAGCACCATATAACACTCTACTACTCTTCGAACTACATCGAAAATATAAAACACGAAACTACAAAAACAGCAACCTAAATACAAAAAACTGACATTTAACACACTAACAAGTCTAACTACACTACTACCTTCCCCCGCCCTAAAATCACCTTAAAAGTAAATTAAATCAAACATACCTTAAGCAACGAAACGCAGCTCCCAGCCATGAGGTTCCAGCTTCCAAAATGACCTAAAAACAAAATAGACAGAAAAGTGAGCAAATGGAAAAAAAATTGCCTAGTAATAAAAATGAAAAAATACTTCCTCCACATAAAAAATGTAAAACATTGAGGGGCCTATTACGATTCCGGGCCGATCGCCGCCGCTGCCCCGGCGGGCGCGATCCGCCTGCCAAATGACCCTGTGACACCCCCAACATATTCTGAACTAGGGTGGCAGAGTGGGCTAAAGAACGGTGATGGATTAAACCCAGATCTTTTGACTGGGTGAGAGTGTTTGATTGATTCAGATGCTCCGTCCACCACCACCCCCATTTGTACCGCTTTTGGCCGCCATAAGTGTGGCAGGGTATGCTCAGACGTAAGTTCCTTGCTCACTTTGCCACTGGATTCAAGCAAGCCGGGCTGAAGACGGCTGGAATGCCAGAAACCGGTCCTCGGAAGCTTGTTTCTGGTCCAAGGAAGACATGGCTTGGCAGTTCGGGCTGGACTGTTCCCATGAGGCACAGAGTCAGACTGATTTGCATATAGCCATGTCTGAACTGGGGTGGCAGAGTGGGCTAAAGAACGGTGATGGATTAAACCCAGATCTTTTCACTGGGTGAGAGTGTTTGATTGATTCAGATGCTCCGTCCTTCACCACCTCCTTTTGTACCGCTTTTGGCCACCATAAGTGTGGCAGGGTATGCTCAGACGTGAGTCCCTTGCTCACTTTGCCACTGGATTCAAGTAAGCCGGGCTGAAGACGGCTGGAATGCCAGAAACCGGTCCTCGGAAGCTTGTTTCCGGTCCAAGGAAGACATGGCTCGGAAGTTCGGGCTGGACTGTTCCCATGAGGCACAGGGTCAGACTTATTTGCATATAGCCATGCCTGAACTGGGGTGGCAGAGTGGGCTAAAGAACGGTGATCGATTAAACCCAGATCTTTTGACTGGGTGTGATTGTTTGATTGATTCAGATGCTCTGTCCATCCCCACCCCCTTTTGTACCACCCCCCAACATATTAGCATGGCGAGGGGCACCGCGGCAGATGGAAAGAACGTCCGCCGCTTTTCTGCCTGTCAGATTGCAGACAGGGCAGAAAAGGTAGATAATATGGTGCCTTGCAGGCACCGCCATCCATATTATCATGTGCCATTGAAAAGGCCTTTCCATGGCGGTGATGCCGCCATGGAAAGGCCGGCGGAAAAAGCTTTGTGGGCCATTACATGCCCTCGGGGGTGTTAGGGGCTGCACTTGCCTCAATGGCATAAACAAGGTGGCAGGCACTGCACTGTGCCTGTCACGTTGTGATGTGCTTACTTTAAACATATAAAATTACAAGAAAACTATTGTGAATCTGCAAACAATATAACAGTTTATGTAAAAAAAGATACAAAAATATATATACATATTTTTATTTTAAATATTTAATTTTCTTTAAAAAAATAATATTCAATAGACTAAATATTAAAAAAATGATGTACTTTAATAATGTAAAATACATATTATATAATTTTATTACAAAGCTAAAATTATCTAAAATGTATTAAAGAAATATGTAAAAACAAATGTACTAAATTGTTTACTTTTCTTTAAAATAAATGAAAAATAACAAAAATCAAAAAGTCCATAATGAAACTGCCGAAAAATATACTTATTTTACCTTTGCATAACAGTGCTTGCATAAAAATGTACCATTTTTCGAATTTAAAAAAATATATATATATTAAAAAATATATTTGTAATGTAAATGTACACTAAAAATATATGTTTAAATGTTTTATGCTTTATAATCTATTCTGATTAACATCAAAATGTGTTAATCCTTTTTTGTTATTTTCAAACATTGTAAAATAAAACTGAATAAAAGCAATTTAATTGGGAAAAACTAAAATAAATACACGTTATTGTGAATATATATATTAACAAAAAAATTCACATAAGTGAAAAATAACTATTCCAACTCCAAAGAAAATAAACTCACAGAAAGTGTAGGACAGTGTAGGATAATAAACCATAAAAAAATACTATTCCAACTTCAAAACAACTAAACTCAGGGAAAGTGCTGAATAATAAACACGGCGTTTCCGACCAGAAGAGACGGGCGTGATGGCTATATGTTTGAAACTACGAACAGAGAGGTACGAGCGCAATTTGATGGCAATTCTTTGGTATTTCCTAGATAAGTTTGAGAGACCTGGAGTTTTTTGTATAATTTTAGAAGTACTACCCACGAGTTTAGCATTTCATTAAAAGTATCCTCTTTAAATACATTGCACTTTTTGCAACATATGTTCTACTGGAAAGTTAGAGTACGTCGTTACAAAGGAGATAACTCTCACCTTCATTAGTCTAACTAACAGCGCTACCCTAACAACAAAGTATTTATCCATCTACCAATAATTAAGTGCATTTCGTATTTTTAGCAGAACTGTAATGCATTCAAATAATATTTCCTAGTTTAGCAAAGACGGTTGCTTTATATAGAGATGGCTACAATCTAATATCTCACACAATAAGCCCAGTAATTTGGACTTTACGAGACTTTTATGAAAATGTCTCGGAGTGTGTAAATTTGGTAAGAACCTTATGCCTATGAGTATAAACTCGAAAAACTTATGTTTATATAGGCACGACAAATACGTATATAAAACATGTGTATAGTCAGTAGGATGACACACTTCAGTATGGCATTGAGCTTTAACATCGTTAATATAATTAAAGGGAGTTTTACACCTAGATATAATAGACAGATACTCTGGGTAGAAACCGTCTAATAAAATAGTATAGTAAATTATAAAAAGACAGCATGAAATCCTGATAGTGTAAAGTGTCAAATGTACTATCAGCACTAAACATCAATACGTTCACTCCTCAATATAGATTATCATTATTGAGAGACTGTGGAAGTAAATGAACATACAGTGGTGTCTGACAAGTTTGAAGACCACAAGTTATAGAGAATAAGTTAACGACGGATATAAAGGTCAGTTAAATTGAGACCATCAATGATATGACAACAGATATGAGATATTGATCTGGAAATAGCAGAACTCATGTGACTTAATTTGACTTTCAGAATAAAACCGGAGCCTTTCCAAAAAATCCCTCTTCTTGGTGCCTACATGAGGAAAATTGACAAGCAAAGCCTCTAAATGTATTGACTCGATTCAGCCCTGGGTAAGAACATTTTGGCAAAACTGAAATTACCCATGTTTATAGAAATCAAGAATGAGTCTTAAAACCCTTATGATTCCTTTTTAGGCATACACATTTCGATTGCCTGAATGATTGAAAAGATATGATCTGAGTGTATAAGTGAATAAAGAGAACCATACATTATACATCCGGTCATATTTATATTAAAGGTGAGAATATACCCACACTTCTTAATCTCTGAGACAATGTGTTTCATATTTTTGACTAAAATAAAATGCCCAATAAGATCTCTCAGAACACCTTGATGAGGCACCCAATTGAGATAAACTGATCAAATGTGACAATTCACTAACATAGTGTCACATTGGAATTAGGCTAATTTTTCTTTTCCATTTATAAGAGCGTCACACACCCGGGTTGCGTTGGGAGATTTGGTGTAACTTGATGCCTCACAGTAATCATAAAATGTTATATAAAGGAAATATGTTAGATTAATTCAACTGTCCTGCGGTTAAAAATTTGTCACAGGTACATTATACTATATTTGTAATCTCAGGTACCCTGTACACACACGTTGAGGAGAAAAACTCTTTCTTTGTTGGTCCAGAGGAAGGTGGTAAAAGCCCACCGAAACACGCGTAGACCTGGCGTTGAGATTCTCGATTAATATCTGTGTTACCTCAACCTTAGGGTTGCAAAAAGAAGTGTGTATAACTCTATGAATGAGCAGGCGTGAATGCTGATAAGTGTGTGCTAGACAGGGTGCTTGTTTTCCATTGTAAAAAATCGCTTTTTATATATATATTGTATTGTAAAGATAAAGGAATTGTCGATTGAATTTTAATGTTGAAATGATTATAACTATTGTCGATGAATTGATGAATATATATGGAAAACAGTAAAAATAGAAGAAAAAAAATATATTTTTTGATATACTACAAAAAGGGGAAAAATGAATAAAATACTAAAAATTAGAAAAAAAACTTGTGTACCTATGTTAATCTGAAGGCTTACTGATTAACTATGTGAGCTATGCCTTATAAGAAAGTATGAATAGGCCACGGGGGAAATTTATCATGTTTTCTTAGATGTTGTCCTCTCTTTTCCCTGGTCATAAATCACTATAGAGGGGGTCCCAAATTTATGCTACTGAATAATAAACCATAAATAATTACTATTCCAACTCAGAAACAACAAGACTCTAGGAAAGTGCTGGATAATTAACCATAAAACATTACTTTTCCAACGCCAAAACAACTAAACTCAGGGAAAGTGCTGGATAATAAAATATGAAAAATTACTATTCCAACTCCAAACCAACTAAACTCAGGGAAAGTGCTGGATAATGTACCATAAAAATGACTATTCCAACTCCAAAACAACCAAACTCAGGGAAAGTGCGGGATAATGAACCATAAAAATTACTATTCCAACTCCAAAGAAACTAAACCCAAGAAAAGTGCTGTTTATTAAACCATTAAAAATTGCTATTCCAACTCCAAAACAACTAAACTCAGGGAAAGTGCTGGATAATAAACCATAAAAAAATACTATTCCAACTCCAAACTAACTAAACGTAGACCCCAGGACACTCCCACGCCGCACGGCTCGCCAGCTGTGACCCCATGCCCCCTTGCTGCTGCTCGCTCTTCTAAGCTGTACGTGCCCCTCGTGATTGTACCTCCTCTCTGCCTCTCGGTTTGTGATACTGTGCTTTGTACTGTGATATTGTGATATTTCTTTGATATTGTGCTGATTGTACATTGTCCCCTCTGCTGTGGCCCCCCCCACTACCCGCTTCCCGCTGCTGCTCCCTCGAGGCCCCGCCTGCATTTTCTCTTCTGTGCCCCCGCCCCGCTCCCTCCTCCCAGCTGCTCCTCCCTCCCACTTAGCCTCATATTGAGCCCACGCGTAAGCGCAGCGGTCACGCGCAGCGGACACGCTGAAGGCGCGCCAAAGGCAAGCCCGTCTAGGCCCGTCCGCGCCTGGACCGCGCCCAGCGCCATGACCGCGCCCAGCGCCGTGGCCCCTGGCCCCTGAAGATGCCAGCCCACACGACGGACATACGACGCCGCCACCCTCAACGCACTCAAACCCGACCTGAATCCCGCCTGCTACGGAGCCACCCCGAAATGCACCCACGGACCCTTCACCTGCCAAACCTGCAAGTTCACCTGCCTCCGGACCTGCACCGCACACGCCAAGCCAAGCACTAGCGCCAACCACCTCAAGTGCATCCTGCTCAACACCCGATCCGTCCACAGACACGCCGTCGAACTCTGGAACCTGCTCGACACAACATCACCAGACGTCGCCTTCCTCACTGAAACCTGGATGAGTGCCTCCTCAGCGCCTGACATCGCCATCGCCATCCCGGACGGATACAAGATCACCCGGAGGGACCGTGTCAACCAGACTCGAGGAGGCATCGCCATCATACTGAAGAACACCATCCGCATCATGACCAGCTCCGACGACACCTTCACCGCCGCCGAACACCTCCACTTCCAGATACACACCGACCCCAAGACCACACTCAGAGGCACCCTCATCTACAGACCCCCGGGACCACGCACACAATTCAGCGAAGACATCACAGACTTCATCAGCCCGCACGCCCTCCCCTACGCTGACTAAATCCTCCTAGGGGACCTCAACTTCCACCTGGAGAACAACAAGGACAGCAACACCACCACCCTGCTGGACAACCTCGCCAACCTCGGTCTCAAGCAACTGGTGAGCACCCCCACCCACAATGCCGGCCACACGCTTGACCCAGTCTTCTCCTCCAGCAAGTACATCTCCTTCAACCACTCCACTGGGCTTCATTGGACTGCCCACAGCTGCGTCCACTTCAGCTTCAGAAGAACCACGACCCACCACCACCCACAACAGGTTCCTCGCAGGAACTGGACACGATTACCGCCGACCAGCTCACCACCTCCCTCAGCCAGAACCCTCCCGCCAGCACAACGGACCCCAGCAAAGCTGCCAGCAACCTCACACAGTGGATCACCAACTGCACAGATGACCTCGCACCACTGAAGACCCCCCCAGCAGACACAGCTGCAAGAAAGCCTCTTGGTTCACCGACGAACTTAAGAACTCCAAGAAGAACTGCCGCACCATCGAGAAAGCCTGGCGCAATGACCAGACCACAGACAACATGACTGCCCTCAAGCACGCCACCCGCAAATACCACCAGCTGATCCACACCACCAAGAAGATAGCATTTAAAGAATGACTGGACAACAACGCCCACAACAGCAAGGAACTCTTCAGCATCGTCAAAGAGCTCTCCAACCCCAGCGCCGGAAACAACTACATCACTCCCTCGCAAGACCTCTGTGGCTCACTCGCCTCGTTCTTCCACTGCAAGATCGCCGAAATACACAACAGCTTCGGCGCACCAACCACGCACCCAACCACTGAACCAGCGCCCTCCACCAATACCCTCTGCGCCTGGACCCGGGTCAGCACTTAAGACACCACCCGCACGATGAACACCATCCACTCCGGATCCCCAACGGATCCTGCCCCCATCACATCTTCAACAAGGCCGACTCTATCATCGCACCCCAACTCCGGGACATCATCAACGCCTCCTTCAACACCGCCACCTTCCCGGAAAGCTAGAAGCACGCCGAGCTCAGCGCCCTCCTGAAGAAACCAACTGCGGACCCCACCGACCTCAAGAACTTCCGCCCCATCTCGCTCCTCCCTTTTCCTGCCAAAGTCATCGAGAAGACCGTCAACAGACAGCTTGCCGCCTTTCTCGAGACAAACTGATCCCTCGACCACTCGCAGTCCGGCTTCTGAGCTAACCACAGCACCGAGACCGCCCTCATCGCAGCCACTGACAACATCAGATCCCTGCTCGACAACGGGGAAACAGCGGCCCTCATCCTCCTGGACCTCTCCGCAGCGTTCGACACTGTCTGCCACCACACTCTAGTGCAGCGCCTCAGCAACATCGGAATTCAAGAGAAGGCACTGGAGTGGATCATCTCGTTCCTCGCCGGAAGAACCCAGAGAGTCCGCCTCCCCCGTTCAGATCCGAAGCCAACGAAGTCATCTGCGGCGTACCACAGGGATCATCGCTCAGCCCCACCCTCTTCAACGTCTACATGAGCCCCCTCACAGCCATCGCACGCCAGCACAACCTCAACATCATCTCCTACGCCGACGACACCCAGTTGATCCTCTCCCTCACCAACGACCCAGCCACCGCCAAAACCAGACTACACGAAGGGATGAAAGACGTCGCCGAGTGGATGAAGAACAGCCGTCTGAAACGGAACTCAGACAAGACGGAAGTCCTCATCCTGGGATCATCTCCCTCTGCCTGGGATGACTCCTGGTGGCCCCCTGCCCTGGGCACCACTCCCAAGCCAACGGACCACGCACGTAACCTGGGCTTCGTCCTGGACTCCTCCCTCTCGATGACCAGACAAGTCAACGCCGTCTCATCATCGTGCTTCAACACCCTGCGCATGCTCCGAAAGATCTTCTGATGGATCCCCACCGGAACCAGGAAGACGGTCACCCAGGCACTCGTCACCAGCCGACTGGACTACGGAAACACCCTCTACGCCGGAACCACAGCCAAACTACAGAAAAGACTCCAGCGCATCCAGAACGCCTCCACACGACGCGTCCTGGACATCCAGCCACATCTCTGGCCACCTGAGAGACCTGCATTGGCTCCCCGTCAGCAAGAGGATCACGTTCAGACTCCTCACCCACGCACACAAGGCTCTCCACGACCTGGGCCCCAAGTACTCAACAACCGCCTGACCTTCTACACGCCCACCCGCCAGCTACGGTCGACCAGCCTCGCCCTCGCCGCCGTTCCACCCATCCACAGAGCCACCGCCGGTGGAAGATCCTTCTCCTACCTGGCAGCCAAGACATGGAACTCCCTCCCCATCCACCTCCGGCGAACCCAGGACCATCTCTCCTTCAGGAAGCAACTCAAGACCTGGCTTTTCGAGTAGTAACGGACCCCTCTCCCCCCAACACCTTGAGACCCTTCCGGGTGAGTAGCGCGCTATACAAATGTCATGATTGATTGATTGATTGAGAAAGTGCTGGATGATAAACTGTGAAAAATTACTATTCCAACTCCAAACAACTAAATTCAGGGAAAGTGCAGGATAATAAACCAATTACATTTACTATTCCAACTCCAAACAAACTAAACATAGAGACAGTGCTGGCTAATAAACCAAACAAAATGACTATTCCAACTCTAAAACAACAAAAATCAGGGAAAGTGCTGGAAATAAACCAAATAAATGTACTGTTCCAACTCCAAACAAATCATGGAAAGTGATAGATGATAAACAAATTAAAATTACTATTCCAACTCCAAAACAACTAAATTCAGAAAAAGTGCTGGATCATAAGCAAATTAAATTTACTATTCAAACTCCAAAACAACTAAACTAAGGGAAAGTGCTAGGTAATATAAAATTTATTGAAAATATTAAAATTAACAATTTCCAAAACGATGGGAAAAAATGTCAATATACAAATATTTTCAAACTATTTTTAACATTAAAAAATAACCAAATCATTAAAAAAAAACAATGGGGTGATTGTAATGGTGGGCAGACTCGAGTCTACCTACCATCGTAGCAGTACTTGGGAATGGCCGCCTGGCAGTCACATCATGCTAGGTTAACATTGCGGTGGGTGCTGCTGGCTGCAGCACCCACTGCAATTCTAAAAAAGCATGTTGTGTGTTTCCATGCACTACGTGACAGCCACCACATGGTGCCTGCCACTTAGTGCAGGGAAATGTAGGAGGGTACCATGGGTACCCCCCAGTGCACCACCACCTTCACCAAAACAAGGGGGGCCACAACTGGCCCCCGAAACCAATCCCGCCAGGTTTTCCATGGCAGTTTCACCGCCATGGAAAGGCTGGCTACAGCCAGCATTGTAATTTGGTGAACGATGCCTGCTAGACACCGACACCATTTTACAGATCCCGACCACTCCGCCAGGCAATTGGTATGATTGCTTGTAGCGGAAGCGTGGTAGGCGGTCTTTGCGACCGCCGCTGTCCGAAAGGGGGGGAAATTGCTGTCAGGTGGAGGAGTGCCCGCCATTGCATGGCTGGTTGTGGCTGGCCTTCTGCCATCGTAATCACCCCCAATACCTTATAAATTAAAATCTTTAAAAAATGTAAAAAATTGTACAATAAAATTGTTTTTTTCTTTTTTTGATGATGTTGATTCCAGAAAAACAGTTAAATTCTTTCAGGATGACATACAACTGAGGACAGTAATGGAAGTAAGGATGCCCACACAAGTAAAGCTTTTGACAAAGTCCAGCATTGTCAGGTGGAAGTCCATTCTTGCGAGCAATTACTGTCAGCTTTTGGCCAAAGCGTAACCCCTGAAAAAGCAGCATTGATACTTCAAATGAATGAGCCAGAAAGGTCAAAGGAATGCAGATGTTTCTTGGTCCCTGTAATTATGTGAGACAATGGGTTTTGATTACATCAATTTAATAGCACCTTTGCTGGCTTCTATCAAACAATCAAAAGACAGAAATGACAAGATAACATGGACAGCAGAATTGAGGGAGACTTTTCAGAAATTAAAGACGGAGATAACAAATGCTCCAGTTTTGGGAACTCCTGATTATACCAAGAAGTTTTATCAATTCTGCTTTTGCAATGGTCAAGTGATGACAACTGTCCTTATGCAGAAATTTCCTTTTGAACACAACCCATTGCATATTTTAACAGACAGTTGGATTCAGTGATGAGAGGACATTATCCTTGCAAGCAAGCTCTCACCACTGCAGCCTTTGCAGTTCAGAAGAGTTCCCCATTGTTATGTGGGCACCTTTGATGCTCTATACAGAACATGCAGTGTTTGCTATCATTCAGAAGTCTAAGGCTACTCTGTTATGTATAGCAAAAGAACAAAACAGATTGCCTGTAAAGGATTGTTTGGTGGAATATTTTGCCATGTCATCCATGGAGTCTTAATGTGTATATATATCATTCACATAACAAATGTTTTTTAATCAAACATAAAAGAGAACATTAGTGCTGTAATCCAGAAAAAATAATTATTTGTATAAAACATATCAATATAAATTATCCATTGTAAACAACCTCATATAAAAATACATATATCTATAAATCTCAAAATGCAGGGCATGACAATAAAAAACCCAAAGAACATAGAGGATGATATCCCCCAGTGTTTAAGCACCAAACCTCTATCCCCACCCAAGCCCAGATTCAAGAAGCCCATACACCTCTGAACACATTCATTCAACAACTACTCTCAATCATACCAACAGCCAGCAGATAAACAAGACAAGAAGAACAGAACAGAAAATTAGGAACAAAATATACTAGTAAATAAACAAATAAAACAAACATACACACAAATAAATCAGTTGCTTTGCCATACATATAGTTCACAAATAATGTCTTCCGAACATGTAGTTGTTAAACATTTTAATTATTTTGATGGTCGAGTCTTGTTAACTTGCAATGTGCGACCATGTTTCGCTGAAGGCCTACAGATATGATTACACCTTCTTCAGGGTGCTAAGATGATCAAGCAGAGGGCAAAAAAGGAGGGGGGAGCAGGGGGTGGTGCTTTCAATGTGGAATTTGTCATACAGGACAGAACCTGTATCCGGTTCCTGACGTGCCGATGGCCGATGAAGACAAATACTCGCATAATTTAATGGGAAGAGGGAGAGCTTGGAGACACTAAAACTGTTCACTGCACCAGCATATGTACTAAATAAAGCAGAAAAGCATACAACCCCATTGAGCTGCATGGAAGATAGAAACCACTCAAAGCGGCGAAGCTGTTTCCCCTCTTCCCCTGATTTACCATTGGGATTTGACATTGTTGGGCAGGATTGGTGGATAGTGGTATTGTGTTTTTATCTAGGAACCTGAATCAATATTTCTATTTTATACCCTTGTACGGCTATAATCAATAATATCCCTATAATGGCATAAGAATCAGATCCATATTTAAGTAAATAGCCCTTGCAGTCCAAGGCACGGCAGAAGCTACTTCCTTGGATTCCTAGAAAGCACAACGAGTTCTTTCAATATACCAAACCTCCAGCAACCTGGAAAATCTCCACTTGCTTTTGTTTTGATTTGTAATAGAACTCCTGCGAGCACTGTAAGAACGGCCAGTTCTTAGTGACATCTTTATTGACGTCTTATGTCCAACCTTACGTCAAACCCGGAACCTTTCAGGTATAAATATACCAACGTTGCCTTAAGCAAACACACGGTGGTGGTTTTGGAGCAGAGCAGCTATCTACTTGCCCGAGAGCCCAGCTGATGCGAGAGCCCACGGACGCTGCCCCTCCTCTGTGACGCACTGAGAAAGACGCTGTCTTTTTCTCCAGCCGGGAAAATCCAGCTCCGGCGTTTCCAGTCTACCCTTGCGGGTTGCTGGAATATCGAGTCCTGAGGAAAGAGATACCAGATATCCTACATCCTATTCCCAAGGTACGGTGCTGACTAAACCCTTAAAGAGAATTCTTGAGTCAGATTCTTGGCAAAACCAACTTAACTTAAAATGCTACTTACTTACTCCTTCCCACGTATTAGGCTTAGGTCAGGTACACCGGGGTAGGCGTATTTTAGAAGCACCAGTTGAGTACGTTAGTCAATGTATATATGTATGGATATATTTTATCCATTTTAAAGTATCTTATGGCTAAGAAACCATATCAATGCTTTTACAGTATTATTTCATAATACTCATTTTACTGTATGCACTTTACTTTACATTAAGTATTGCAATTGTGGCAATTCATTTCTCTTGCATGAGAAGGAAGACTTCTCAATAAATTATACCTTTTATTGAAAACGCCCGTCTCTCTCTTCTCTGCACTCTGGTGAAACTAAGAACGGACAATTGACTGAGTGAAATAGCTGTCTATTGTTTTCACACGACTCTAGAGATATACTCCTATTCTGAGGGAGCAAAGTTGTCATGTTATATGGTTGTCGGAAGCTAATCCCTTCTTGTCTATCCAGGGAGGTTAAACTCCTCCTCGTTTATTCGAGAAAGTTTCTAGTGACCTCTGAGCTAGCTGGCAAACCTTAAATCTAATATAGTCAGTAGAGACCTAGTCGACCTCAGTCTTACGTCTACACTGCTGAATATATTATTCCAATGCGCAGAGCCTATTGGGAATTTAGGAACTACACTACAGTGGACTTTGGGATCTTTCCCATCTTCCCGTGGAAAATGCTGGTAAGAGTTTGACAGAACACGAAGCCCACATTTATCTTTCCGCCTGAACAATATGGAAGTAAGCCAGGTGTCACTCACAGATTTGGCACACATAATTGGCGATCTTCAACAGGAGACTCAAGCTTTGTCATTATGCGTGGATTCTTTACAACAGGGCATGAGGCAAGATGTGAGTGTAGTTAATGTGTCAGAGGGTGCAGGGAGTCAATTCCCGCTTCTCACATCTTCTATTACAAGTGCCCTGGTAATACATGTGACTACTCATCCTGCTACTCCATTGGCCCCTACTGAAAGATTCATGGGAGATCCTACAAAATGCACTACCTTTGCTTAGCCAGTGTCAGCTTCATTTTATGTGTAAACCCTCTTGTTTCCCAAATGAACAAGCTAAAGTGGCATTTGTTCTTTCTTATTTGGTCCATTCCACTCAAAAAACACAATAATCCTCTACTGTATAATTATCCAGCATTTAAAGAAAAACTAAGAAAATTGTTTGACAGGCATTCTTTTATCTAGTTAGCAGACTCAGAATTGCTCAATTTAAGACAAGGTAGGAAAAATGTAATGACTTACATTGCTACCTTCAATAGGTTGGTAGCGGGAGCGGGATGGCCAGAGGAAAAGCATAGTGCATTGTTTTATAGAAGCCTCAAAGATTAATTGAAGGACTTGTTAGCCCTAGTAGTTAAACCTTCAGAATCATGCAGCGCTATTATAGATTTAGTGGTGAAACTGGATCATCGACTCAATGAGAGAAAAAGGGAGAAGGGGCCCTATGAAGGTTGAACTGTTGTATACAAGGAAAGAAAAGCACAAAGTGAGAAACCTGTAGAGAAACCAGAACCTATGCACATTGAGAGTATTCGGGGTCCCCTTACGGCTGAAGAGAAACACAGAGGATGTGATAAAAAGCTATGCTTTTATCGCGGCAAACAAGGCCATTTTCTTAGGGAATCCTCTGTGAAACCAAAGAAAAGAAACAACCCGGAAAATTTGCAAGCCCAAATTCTGGTGAGACAGGGATTTCAGGCGCATCAGGACTGACCATCTCACAATACAGTATACAAAAGGATTCTCTGTCGTCCTCTCATCATTTTTTTTCTTCCATCCCAGTTAAGATGGGGGCATCAGAACTGTAATTTGCAAGTTATGTTAGATTCAGGCATCACAGGCAATTTCATGGGCCTTATTTGGGCAAAAGGTCAAAATATTCCTTTGCTTTGTAAAGATACTTGGGAGGAAGTTAGGACCATAGATGGCAGTCATATTAAGTCTGGTCCCATAACCCATGCTACTGTACAAATCACGCTTATTGTTCAAGAAACTCGTAAGGAAACCATATCTTTTGACCTCATTCAATATCCCCAGTTCCCAGCTATCCTGGGCCTTCCATTGTTACGCCAGCATAATCCATTAATTAACTGCAAAAAATCTCTAGTATCTTTTAGTTCTGAATTCTGCACCATAAATTGTGAAAAGAATGGGGAACCTTAAAAAAATTGGTTGTGATTAAAGACACTAATACCACTGCTTTACCTACCTGTTATTCTGATCTGAAAGACATTTGTGATAAAGAAAAAGTTACAATTCTTCCTCCTCACAGATCTTTTGATTGTAGAATAGATTTGGTGACTGGAGCTCATATACCATGCAGCAGAATCTATGCATTAACAGAAAAGGAGAATGCATACCTACGGGAATACCTAGAGGAGATGCAACAAATCGGGTTCATTCAGCCCTCTCGTTCCCTTGCCTCTTTTTTTAGCCCAAAGCGTGAAGGAGGCCTTAGATGTTGTATCGATTACAGAGCTCTTGATGAAGTGACCATAAAGAACCGGTATCCTTTACCCTTTATCTCCTCCGTACTCAATCAAGTAAAACAGGCAAAAATCTACACCAAGTTAGATCTGTGTGGGGCATCTGGTGAGGATTAAGGAGGGGGATGAATGGAAGACTGCGTTTTGTACTAAATATGGCCTATCTGAATATTTGGTAATGCCATTTGGTTTTTGCAATGCCCCGTCTCCTTTTCAATTCTTCATTAACGATGTGTTAAGGGATATGTTAGATTCTTATGTAATTGCATATATTGATGACATCCTGGTCTACTCTTCTTCAGTTGAGGAGCATCAAAGACATTTTAGAACTGTCCTTTAGAGGTTGTGAGATAACCATTTGTACTATAAATTAGATAAATGTCAATTTAACACCTCTCAAATATGTTTTTTGGGTTTTATTCTAATCCCCCAAGGGGTTAGTATGGATCCTCAGAAAGTGGAAGCTATATATCGTTGGCCGTCCCCCAAAGCCATAAAAGAAAAATACAAAGGTTTTTGGGTTTCACCAACTTTTACAGGCACTTTATTGAAGGTTTCTCAAACCTAGCCTCTCCCATAACTAGGTTTATAAAAAAGGGGGTTGTATTTAAATAGACCACAGCAGCTTGAGAGGCTTTTCATAAAATGAAAGAGGCTTTCACTCATGCTCCTATATTAAAGCACTCGGATCCTTCCAGACCCTTTATTGTAGAAGTAGATGCCTGGCAAATAGCTGTAAGGAGTCTTCTATCACAAAAAGACCCGCAGACTGAATATCTTCACCCAGTAGCATATTACTCACATAAGCTAATGCCTGCTGAACAAAATTAGGCCATAGGAGACAAAGAGTTTCTAGCCATCAAAAAAGCCTTTGAAGAGTGACATCAGTACCTGTTAGGAGCACTGCATGGGGTTACAATACTCACTGATCATAGGAATCTGCAGTTTTTGAAATCCACAAGTGCCCTATCATTGAGGTAATTATGTTGGACACAATATTAGAGCTTCTGACTTCATTATACAGTTTCAAGTTGGGAGGAAGAATGGGAAGGCAGATGCTTTGTCTCATTTAGGCTATGAGCCTGAGGAACCCTTGTGTGACCCTCCCCCTATAATAGCTAGAGAATGTGTCATCACTATCATTTGTTCTGAGAAAGAATTCATGAAAACCGTAGCTGAGGCACAGAAATCAGCAGACTTAGAAACACTAACACTACAATACAATCCGACTAAAAGGCATAATCTATTATATTTTCAGGGGCGGTCTGATCTTACCTACTCAACTCTTGGAGCAACAAGCATTAGAATGGTGTCACACCCATCCCCTCTCTGGACATCCTGGGTATAAGAAAACCTAAGAGTTACTATGAAGTCAATTTTGGTGGCCTAGTACAGCAACTGATACCAAGCAATATGTCCAGACTTGTCATGTATGCGCTCAAGGGAAAGGATCTCATCAGGTTCCTGCAGTATTATTGCACCCTTTCCCTGTACCTCCTAGTCCATGGTACACGATTCCATGGATTTTATTGATAAATTACCCAAGACGATCCAAGTGAACACAACTCTTTTTGTGGTGGTAGATTTGTTAACCAAAATGGCCCATATTGTCCCTTGAAAGGCAATCCCTACACATAGTTTGGTTACACTGCCTCCCTTCTATTAAAGTGTCAGATAGGGATTCCCAATTCATCTCTACCATTTGGAAGTGTTTAGGTACCTTGCTGCTTATCGATGTTACATATTCATCAATTCATCATCCTCAAACCGATGGTCAGACTGAAAGGGTGAATCAATATTTGAAGCAATACTTGAGATGTCAGCTTTTACATTCTACATCAGACTGGAACACACTCATTTGGGTAGCAGAAAGTTCTTATAACAACTGCTGTCATTCCACTATCAACTACTCCCCTTTCTTCTGCAATTACGGTTTTCATCCCTGTTTTTTTTTCACCCCCTTCTCTATCGAACCCTGTTCCTGCTAAAGATGATTTTGTTGCAACCATACGTGATACACAAAGAATAGCAGCAAAGAATTTAGAACTGGCTAAAGCAGTATACAAGGAGAAGGCAGATCTCCGCAGACTTCCGGAACCTGCATATAATATAGGTGATGAAGTGTGTTTGTGTACTAGAAATATTTTCATGAAAGGATTCTGTAAACTGAAGCCCCGTTTTATTGATGCTTACAAGATAAGTAAGGTTATCAATCCTGTTGCCATGAAGCTGGATCTTCCGGCTACATTGAAAATACACCCTGTTTTTCATGTCTCTCTGCTCAGACCAGTGATTAGAGGTACTAAACTCCAGAACCTTCCAGCGCCTGTTTTAGTAAACAACGAACCTCAATATGAAGTGGAAGCTATCATCGACTCAAGAAGGGTGAGATGAAAGTTACAATACATCATTCATTGGAAAGGATACGGTGTGAAGGATCGTACTTGGGAGCCAGCAAGTCACATACACGCCCCTCAGTTGTTGCGACTCTTCCAAAGACATTACCCTGAGAAGCTCAAACCTATTAGAGGGTACATAGGATGGTGTACTGTTGTGCCTGCTGCAGTTGGTGGGACCTGCGGCGGGGTCGTGCTTCTCACGGTATGCAACAGGCCGTGAAGAGAGAGTATAAACCTCTCGACCCTACAATAGAACGCTTTGCTTTCTAGTGTTTCATCGGGCACTTTGCAGTTCCGGATACTTACCCTTGCTTCTGGTCGAGTTGGCGGCGTCCTCGTCTCCCATGTCTTCTCAGCATCCTCGTCCTCTCATCTTCTGGGAAGTGAATAGATATGCACGGCTCTGAGGTGTCTCTTCTTCAAGTTCTGTCCCGGCTTGCCCATTCTCTGCCTTCTTGTGATTGCGAGGCGTGCCGCTGAGTCCCTGTTCATGGCAGCATCTTCTCTGTGGTGATGCGCCATCTCGATCTGTTTCTTATTCTGGTAGCGTCCTCTGCTTTGGAACTATTAAGTCAGGAAAAGACAAAAAAAGAAAGAAAGAACCAGTGTGGTAATTTACTTATAAATATTACTGTTGGCTGTGACATAAAGCCATAGAGAGTAATACTTATCTCTTTAGGCTCCTTTGTCTTTGGGGATCTGCCTTGTTCTTTGAGTTTCGGCAAGAAAGAAAAGTGTTTATGTTAAGTATCCTGAAGGAAGGACACACAAGGTCAACTCCAAGGTGTAATCAATAATCTTTTTATTTTTATGGATTGTGAGTGATTTGTGTTCTTACTTTCTTTACTGCTATCAGGGTTGTTTTCTGAGGGCCTTGAAGTTACTAATATCTTTTATTTATGCAGATACTCACTATAACAGCATATTGCAGATTGTAATGAAGGACGTATTGGAATGAAGGACATTGCATCCTGGATGAGAAGCAGTTGCCTGAAGCTCAACTCAGAGGAAACAGAGGTCCTCATCCTCGGACCCTCCCCCTCCACAAAGGACAACACCTGGTGGCCCGCCGCCCTCTGCACCCCTCCCATGGACCACGCCCAAAACCTCAGCATCGTACTCGACTCCTCCCTCTCCATGACCCGACAGGTCAATACCGTCGCCTCCAGCTGCTTCAACACCCTCCACATCCTCTGAAAGACCTTCAAATGGATCCCCCCAGAATCAAGGAAGATCGTCACCCACGCACTCATAACCAGCAGACTGAACTACGGAAGGATGTATGACGATACATTGCGCACTTTTTAAACGCGTGCCTTTACCACGCATCTTTTACCTCGCACGGAACCTTACATCGCCTACTATTACATCGATAGCTGTTGCAACGTGAATGCGTTGTATTGGACAGAACATAACTTCGCAGTACATGGCCTCGCATGCCCTAACATCGCATTTTATATGTGTCCTACAACAGTGTTTGATGATCAGTAGCGTGAACCCGCCTCAAACCCCTGGCTCCCACTGCCCCCCGTCCACCAACGTTAATTCTATTTTTATTTCGTGTAATATTATTTTTGTGTGTGTAAATTTATTCTGTATATTTAATAACAGAAATGCCTGTATGTTTTAAATACTTACCTTGCCATGTTTTCAACACGTATTGGGAGGGGGGTACAAAAGTTGTCGCCCACCCTGCCTTCATCTATTTTGGAGTATATTGTCCAGCTGGGCAGACGTGAGTCCAACGTTCCTAGGCACAGACCCCCGCCATTTCCAGTAATTAAATTAAGTAATTGCTGCGGCTCAAACTCGCTCGTTGAAGTTGTTGTCTATAAACTAATTTCGTTTTTCTCTCCTCCAGGACGTGGCATTCAGAGGCATAGTGCTTTGAAATTGTACACTTGGTAGCTTTTGGAATCCCAGTGTATGCGACTTTTCCCTCCAAATAGGTACGTGATTGTATGGTGTACGTTTGTTTTGCAGCTAATTACATTTTTGAGGCACAGTGTATGGGGCAGCAAACATAATTTTGGTGTTTCAGTGCAGCACTTTTAGTTTTTAATGCAGAGGCTCTCCACCCCAGTCCTGCCGCCCCATCGCTTTGCAGGCACAGGGTCCAGTGTTCTGTTGGGCTGCCTCCAGATTGCTTTGGAGCAAGCAGTCCCAGGTCTACTGCTCGTTCGCCGCCTCGTATGCTACTGAAGGGACAAGGTGGGCTGCCATTATTGTTAACAGTGTTCCTACAAAGGGAAAGCGAGTTTATTTTGCAACAGTTTTGCGTAAGTTAATGAGTGTGCTTTCGCCTGTAGTGAGGCAACGTGGGGTTTAAGGGTCATCTGACTTGCTTGCCATTTATGGACCAAGTAAATAACTTGTACTTTGAGTCAACATAGCAGACCACTTTTGTTTTACTGAAGCTCAGCTCTAAGCCGAGTTGCTCTGTTTCCCACTAATGCATTGATTGACCTTTAAAGCTCAATGGGTGTTTGACTCTGGACGACAATGTCGACAGCGTATTGCAAGTACATGATTTTCTCTTTTGCCAACCATGGTGGGAAACTTTCCACTTGTGTCAGATAACTGTCTATAAGTCTGCCAGGTAGAGATTGAATAGACTACAGGCTCAGACACACCTTTTTCAAGCAATTATTTGTATACATTTTAGACGTTACTCTGCTGCCATTTCCAAATTTGACCTGAGCCCATGTATTGCCTTAAAGTGCCATAGTTGCATTTAACAATTTTCTGGAAGGCCCCGTTCTGCTAGTTTTGCCCAGAGGCAGCCTTGGGAGACTCTGGCAAAATCAGACTTGAGATTAGTGAAGCATGTAAATAAGCTGTTTTTTTCTGTATTGCCTTTTCCACTAGGAGGAAGGTGATTGCTGATATGCTCGTAATTGTCCCCATGACTAACCTAAAGCCAATGTGTGTTCATTGACCCAAGCTTGGAGATCTTGGAGTATGCAGGAAGCATATAGTTTGGCTTCTAGATTGATGAAAGCTATTAGCCTCAAGGTAAGCGGAGATTATTGACTGCCGTTCTTATAAATTGGATGAAATATATTCCCTTCCCATGAGGGTGGAATTACATTGGTACAGTATATTTGGTTGAAAAGTAGCGTTAAGTAATGAGCATAGAATTTGACATCATACTTGAATAGCGTCTGGTGCTCCCTCTGTCTTCGGCTTCTTTAATATCTTCTCCAGGCACTTGGCGTCAAATAATGAATCTTTGTTGTCAAGTTGGAAGGTAATTGTATTTAATGTTTCCGAGTGGCCAGCATGGTTACTATGATTTGCGGTGCAGTGTTTTCCTTGCTGCTTCCCCCTTATGGCCTCCGACGATGCAGTTGTCGACTTAAGCTTGACTGGACTGCACTCACTCATTAATCTACTAGCTGGTTTAAGAGTACATGACTTGGATGTGGGGCACCCAAGACTTCTTCGAAATCTCTGAATTTAGGTTACAAGCCTATCCCAAGACCAGCCTATTTATCAAACCCTAAAACTCTTTACTATTTGAAAGTAAAAGCCATTATTTCTTCTGTGAAGGAGCTGCTCCATTTTAGCTATTTTATATTATAACTAGTAGGCAGTGTGGATAGACCGTTCATTGTACCCATGTTGTTGCTCTACACATTCCCTAGACAGCAAGGAGATTGTCATGGATGGTTGTTGCCGTAGTGTGAAGAGCAGGCTGGGCATCTCGGATGGGCATCACTGTAGTGCAAAGATCCTGTTGGGCATCACAGACACTGACTGCTGTATTGGAATTCTCCACGGGCTGTGTTTGCTGTGCATTAAGAGTTGGGTTCATCCGGGCCTTTGCATTGATGTTCATCATAGGAGGTAAGATCTCTGCATGAATGGGCCCTGTCACGGTTGCGAAGAGCCCAAAACTTCAGAATTTCACCCTTTTTTCACAGGGGTCACTTAACTGATACCAGCCATGGGTCCAGGAACTAGGCATGCACCTCTTGTGAATCAGGAACTCACTATAGCAGAGGCCAGCAGAATTCAGGAAGGTCCAGGTGCAGGTCCAGTGCAGCAGCTTAGCTGGACAGTTGCAGGGAGGCCCCTGGAGCTTGTTGTGCCCCTCAACTCAGGACAGGAGGTAAGCCACCTGAACCCTGGCATCACTCTGGTAGTCCTGGGATCAACAGCAAGGCAGGCCTCAAGCAGTAAGGCAGTCCTCTGTGGGTAAAAGGAAGCTACAAGCACCAGGGCAGTCCTTTGGTCGCAGGAGGGCAGTCCTCTAAGGTAAAAAAAGATATCAATCAGCAGGGCTGTCCTCTCCAACAGCAGAAGCTACCTGTTGCAGTAGCAGCAGCAGCCTTTGGCTGTGAAGCAGTCCTTGGTCAGCAAACAAGTCAGCAGGGCAGACTTCACAGCTGGGCAGTCATTCTTCCTGGCAGAGTTCACATGTCCAGAAGTGATTTGAAGTGTTGAGTATGAGCTTCCCATATTTATATCTGGTGCCAGACTTTGAAGCTGGAGAAACTTTTGGACTTCCCCACATCTGGTTCTGGAAATCCCTTCCGCTACTCCCCAGCTCCAAGGGGTCTAGGATGACAATGGACTGCTGTCAAGTTCTTTGTAAGTGTGCTGCAACAGCCCCTTTGAAATGTAAGTAGGGCAGGGAAAAGCTCCGCCCCTCCCTTCCTGACAACACCTAGTCCCCCTTTGTCTCACTGTCTGGGAGGAATACACAAAGGTGAGCTGCCAACTACATCTAGCCATGTGACCCAGGACACAGGCTGCAGGCACCAAATGGTAAAGACATGGAAATGCCAACTTTGGAAAAGTGGTAGTTTCGGAAATGTGACTTAAATTCCAACTTTACCATTAAAGAGAGGTTTTAATTACAATTTGCTTAAGTGTAAACATGACATGTATACCGGCTCCTAAAGCCAAAGTTATCAATTATTAAATCTAATAAGGTAAAACAGTGTTATCTAATGGGAGAGTTTTTCACTACCAGGACATGTAAAACCTTAGAGCACATGTCCAACTTTTTAAATACACTGCACTCTACCCTATTGGCTGTTTAGGAGCAATACTGTAAACGTCTGTCTAAGTACTCGAACTCTAAAAGCAAACACGGGCAAAAATAAGAAATGAATGCCCTTGGTGTGGAGTAGCTTATTGAATGCCTACGCACTAGCGGGACAAGTGGGAGTACAGGGCTTACCTTGAAGTGAAGGACGAGTGTGTTTATTCGACCGCCGGCTCTACTTCCGCAAAGTAATTTGGTAGAGCAGTCAGTCTAAATTTGTGTATCTTATTTTCTTTGTAGAGTCTTGTGGTCCTGAGGAGAACCCCAAAATGTACCGGGTTCTAAAGGCGTCGACCTTGTTCTGGTCCCATGCCAAATATAATTTGCTCTAAAATTGTGACTAGTTGAAGATCGTTTACATTGTTATGATCGTGAAAAACATATCTACATGATCAGGGGAATATATTGTATTTAGTATTCTTGGTTGACATTGGGATTGTTGGTGTCCATGGTGTCGGTCACTCAACAGTGAGCCTGACCCACACTGGGCTGTTGGATGGATGATGTGTGAGTGTGTGTGATGATTTTTTGCTTTGGCCAAATTTGTGAAAGGTGTGTTGTGTTGGTATGTATATAGTATGGTCTAATTGTCTTTATTGTACATAGTCCGTTTGCATTGTATTATATGAATATATATGCACAAAAAACTACTCTTTGCAAAATTATTGAATGTAAAGAAGTGGAATAAACCATTTATTGGTGCAATTCAAAAAGTGGTTCTTTATGTCTTATTCATAAGGTGTAGTTATAAGGTTTTGGTGAGTCTAGTTCAGTACTGGCATGTGTTTCGTTCCTTAGTTATATTAACTCAGCCTTACTGAGTTTGAGTCAAGGCCCTTTGGTGTTTTCTTGAATTAACTGCATGTTGGCCTAGTTCCACCACTGGCACGTGAGCACATCTACTGGAACAGGAAACATTTCCATTCCATTAATGTGCAAGTGATATGCCAAGCAGATATGATTATCTCCATGTCTGTGCCAAATTCCCCGGTTCTGCACATGACTCCTACATACTGCGCAACAGCATAATCCCACAATTGATAGCAAATCTGAATCCGGAGCGTTTGTGGCTTGTTGGTAAGTACGTAGAGTCAAGTAATGTGCTGTATGTGTGACATGCTGTTCTCAGCTACTGTTTATATTAGTAAATTGCTCTCTGTATCTCACACCTAGGTCACTCTGTGTATCCCAACCGGCCTTGATTGCTGAGCCCACTGAGGAATTCGAGGACCCCGGGTGAAGTCCGCTATAAAGATGCACATGGGAGGACATGTTGTGTGGTGGGGTGTACTTTTGGGCTTCTGAAGTCTAGATTCAAGTGTCTGGACAAGAGAGGAGGTGCACTACTCTACTCTCCCCAAAAGGTGTTTCAGATCATAGTTCAATGCTGCATGCTCCACAACCTGGCCTTGTGCAAAGAGATCCCCCCAGACAATGATGAGCAGCAGATGCCCCCCTGCAAACCCACACATTCCCAGTGATGATGATAGTGGAGAAGAGGAAGGTGTTGACCTGCGTCAACCGCTCATCGACAACTACTTCCCTTGAGTGTGAGTGACATTGTACAATAGTGACATTGTCTGTTGTCGTTGATGGTAGTGGCAAGGCATAGATAATCTTTTTGACTGATGGCTGTTGTTGACTCTGTGCTAATGGCTGATGTGTGTGGCACATGGTATTTATAACCAGGTACCTTGTGTCTATGTTCATGTTGTTGCTCATTGTTATGTGTGCTGGTTTGTGTATGTTGATGACTAGTGGTGTGTTCCACCTGTAATGGCATCACCTGACAAGTAAATCTCATTCTCTTGTGTCTTTCCCCTCGCAATGCCTCGTCACAATCAGAGCTTGTGGTACAATGGAATCTGATTTGACATTGTACATACTGTAATAAACATGGAGCTGACACAAAGACATAGGTGTGTAAAGAGTGTTTATTTACAATAAGCATTTGTGACAGAGAAGTGATTATTCAAGAAATTGTGGAATCTGAAATCATGAGTTGTCAGTGATGGTAAGTGAGACAAATAGAGTAGTCACCACAATGATGTAGTCACATAGTCCAACAGACTCCTGCCATCAACATGGCAATGTGGGTAAGGATAGTCAACAAAGTCAATGTCCAAGGGGACACAGGGGCCATCATGGCTGGCTCAGCGGCTACGGTTTATATGATGCATTGCCACGTGACCCTCCCATGATGTTTCTCGGATGGCCCCTAGTGTGTTTGGCAGGGGGGCATCTGCTGCAGGCTCAGCAGTGTCTGAGGGGTCATTTTGTTGCAGCTCACCCTTCTCTGGGACTGCAGCTTAGGTGGTGGGAGTATCAGCATGCTGGCCACTGGAGGGGTATTGAGCTGTTATTTGGGCTGCATTTCTATCCCTCAGAACACCTACAAGCTGGCTCATGAGGTCCACAAGTTGGCCTATACGGGTGTCCATGGACCTCAGCAGCAGGCGAAGTGCACGTACTTCTTCCACAACCTGACTCATCTGTCCCTGGGTCGGCTCATATGCCCCAAGGACTCTGGCGATGGTGGCCAGGGCTTTGGTCCCAGTGTCCTCCTGTATTTGTCCCCCAGTTGCCCTCTCACCTGTGGTGTTGGCATTCGACGCACCCGCAAACTCTCCTTGGCCTCCTCTGATTGTGTTGTGGTGTTTTCAACCACTGAGGCAGGGAGAGTGTTGCAGGCAGCAGTGGTGATGGTGGTGGTTTAGGCTGCACAGGTTGTTGTAGCTGGGGTCAACGCTGTTGTTATTTCTGTGGTGGTGGCGGTGGTACTGGTGGTGGTGGGGACAATGAGGGCCTGAGACATGGTGTGCCCTGACAGTCGGGATGGGCCAGGTTGTTGCTCCTCATTTACGAAACGTAGGGAGTCTGCATCCGAAAGTTCATGTTCCGGGGAGAGACTGGCTCTGCAGGTTGGTGCTGTCTTCTGCTGCAGTTGCTTCTAGATCTCCTGTTGAACAGAGATCAAATGGCCATTGAAGTGCACTCCACAAGCTTGGTGTTAGACATTTAGATGTTACATGTGATACATCACACAATTTACATTGCAATCACTTGGTATGGCTGCAAGATACTGGGCATCAGTACATAATGTTGTGGTGCATACATTACTTGTCCATGGTGTGACATGTAAAAAGAAACCATGTGCCACGTACAGATTGTGTGATTAGAAGGACATATCGTCATCTATCAACATGCGGCACATCAACTTTATGTGATGCGTCTTTTTGGTTTGCTCTGCATGAAATCACTTTCGACTAAGCAAGAAATAGCTAATGAAATCTTATACATACATTTTTCATATCATGTACCTTACTTTGTTTGTCCCATTGACCATGCATGTGTTGCTTTCATATGGGCCTTCATGCTCTGACACCATGGCAAATACACATTGCATTCTGTACTGTGCATGATTGGGCCCTTATTTTCTTCCACATGTGACTTGGTAAGTCAAAGTTTAATTTCTTTGATTGTTACGTACGCTTAGCTGTCTGCACGCTGGATGTGGCTTTTGGATCTATGCCAAGTTAGATGACATGTGAGGGCTGGTGTGGTCATATGGCTCCATGCATTTTGAGAAGGATGGCTGGGTGCATGCACTGTCTACCTACCTGTTCGATGACACAGTGGAGGGAAATAGCTGCCACGTGGTTACGAGTGGGAGGAGTGTACCATCCTGCTCAGCTTTGGGACAAGGGGGCCTGGTGGGAGTTGGAGTGTTGGCTTCCCACCCACAAACACCCCTCCCTATTAAGATGGCTAACTACCTGTGAAGTGGAGCAGAGGAAGGGAATAGGTTACACATGGCTCTTGGGAGGGGGAAGTGTTCCATCCTGCTCAGGTGTAAAACAAGAGAGCATGAGAAGGCTACCTACCAGTGAGTTTGAGTTGAGCAATGCAATGGCTGCCACATGGTTGTGGGTGGGCGGAGTGCTCCATCTTGCTCAGCTGTTTGACAAGAGTGCCTGGTGGGAGTTGTAGTGCTGGCTTCCCAACCACAAACACTCCTCCCTGTTAGGATGGCTCCCTACCTGTAAGTTTGAAAAAAGCAATGCAATGGCTGCCACATGGTTCTGGGTGGGGGGAGTGTTCCATACTGCTCAGCTGTGGGACAAGGGGGCCTGGTGTGAGTTGGAGTGCTGGCTTCCCATCCACAAACGCCCCACCCTGTTAAGATGGCTACCTACCTGTGATTTGAGGAGAGCAATGCAATGGCCGCCACATGGTTGTGGATGGGGGAGTACTCCATCTTGCTGAGCTGTGGGACAAGGGGGAAGGGTGGGAATTGTAGTGATGGCTGCCTGCCCACATGCCCCCATTGAAATATTGTTAGCTACCTTTGAGGTTATTCAGCGGAAGGAAATGTTAGATATGTGAGACATGTGTTGGAAAGAGTGTGTTGTACTGAAGTGCATTTGGGTCTAGGAAGTGTAGCTTTCTAGTTATGCAAGACAGTACATAGCATTGTAATGTGAGGCATTTGTTGGAACTTACCAGCCTCCACTCCCCGGAGGTATTCCTGTGAGACTCTCTGGAAGCAGTGTAGCACACACCTTCACCTCCCATTCAGTGAATGTTAGTGGTGGATTGGGAGGGCCACCGCCAGTCCTCTGAGCCAGCTTATGGTTCTTGTTGGCACGCTCTTTCACCCTGGTCTTGAGGTCATGCCACCTCCTCCTGATGTCCTTCAGTGTACACAGGGTGGTCCCTACTGCATTGACTTTGTTGACTATCCTTGCCCACATTTGATTTTTTTGGGGCGACGGGTGTCTGTTGGACCATGCTTCCAAACAAATGTGGTTCTTCATCTACCATCACTGACAACTCATTGTCGGTGAATTTGGTCATCTTCTCCTATGACATGGTGTGTGATGTGCAGATGGGGGAAAAGTGAAGGTGTGTAGGTGTCAAGGTGGTGGTGTGATGTGTGTGTGGTTGTGGTGGTGTGATGTGTGCTGATTTGCCTCTCCTTTGTGCTGTGGGGTTGTACCCTTCAGTTGTAGAGTTGTGCAAAGTATTCTGGGCAGGGAAGGGGCTGGTTTTATACTTAGCTATGAGGGTGGGTCAAAATGGAATATTCATGTCAGGTGTGTTGTGTGGGTTGACCTGGGATTTGTATTTTTTACTTGCCATGGGGATGTGTCATTGGGGTATGTAGGGTGTTTTTTGAGGCTGAGCCAGATTTATAACCACACTTGGTAGCCTTGTGTGTGGTTGCTTTCGACCGCCATTACTCTTCCGGTGCAACCACAGCAGTCAGAATGCAACAGCTCTTCCGCCGGCTCTCCCATTCATCATTTGTTGCGATGGCGGCAGTCAGAAACAACTAATCGTTCCGCTGACATCGCCATCGTATCGTAATTTTACGTGCGGTCATTCCACTGGTCGAACTACGGTTTTGGGTCTTTCCACAGCAAAACATAGACTGCCGTGGACAGATTTTCAGCTGTTCCGGACCTTCCCAGCGGAGTTTTATGGAATCTGTCCTTGGCGGTCGGATTTTTCTGGCGGTGCATTCTAATCTGACCGCCGGTTTTGCTGCGGTACATGTGGACGGTTGATTTCCGCTACCGCAGCGGTCAGACTGCTTTTGCGACTGCCATCCTAATCAACCACATAGTTTGGGCCTCAAAGAGATGGCAGAGAGCGGGATACAGCTAGATGGAGGTCACGTTTTTCAACAAAAGGCAAAGAAGGCAGCTCTCTTTTCAAAGGTGTTGCTTTCATCAGTGAAGCAGGTGCAGCAGCACAGGGCAGAAGGGTCTGAGAAGCAGGTTGCATCACAATTATAACAGTCGTATTTTAAAAAAGGAGCATGAGGCTGTTTTTTCTTTTTTAGCATTAGGGCAGAGGGGGCCTGTTAGACCTGGCATCATTGGCGTGAGTCTCCCTTCCATGCCTACTCTGTTTTTTATATGTTTTTGCTGGTTATATGCTTTGGACACTGTGCCACTGCTATTCAGTACCACAGTGCAAGTGCGCCCTATGTTAAATTGATGTACTAATTAGTGATTCCATGATTGGGTTATTTGATTTACTTGTCAGACTCTAGTACAGTGCACCATGTGTGCCCAGGGCTTGTAAATCAAATGCTGCTGGTGGGCTTGCAGCACTGGTTGTGCCACCCACAGAAGCAGCTTGTTAAGCGTGTCTAAGGCCTGCCATTGCAAGGCCTGTGAGCAGTCTAGTACTGCCATGTAGACTTGGCAAGTGCACCCACTTGCCAGACCTCAAACCTTCCCTTTGCTTCATATCAGACACCCCTATGGTAGGCCCAATGGCAGGGTGCATTGTAAGTATAAGGTAGGACATGCCCTGATGTGTGTAGCATGTCCTAACAGTGAATTACAGCCATTTTCGTTGTTCACTATTGCAAGGCTACTTGTTCTCCATAGGCCAGAATGGGCAGTTAGATTATTACATTTTATAATCCTAACTGACTCAGGGATCATGGTAGAAATTCGAATTTAGTATGCCTGAACTCAGAATGATAAAATACATCTTTTAGTAAAGTTGGTTTTAACATTCTGTGTTTTTGTTAAAAAAAATACCACTTTTAGAAAGTATGTATTTTCTGTCTAACTATCCAAAGCCTGCCTCTGCTAGTTTGTGTATTCCTTGTCTGGAGTTTGAGTGACAGGACTGAGGGATTCCAAGAGACAGAATGAGTCAGCCCAGTGGTGAATAGGGAGATCTGCATCTAGATGGGAGGGAGGAGTTGCCCCTGGGACCTGAATAGGGCAGGGCCTTCACTCCACAATGCTGGCTCCACCTCCTGGGGTGCGGCTGATGTTTCTGCCCTGCACTGTGAAAGAAGAGAAGGAATAATGTCAACAAAGTGCTCCAGGGCTTTGCTTTCCCTCCACAATGCTGTCTCCAACTCCTGTGGGGCTTCTGATGTTTCTGCCCTGCACTGTTAAAAGGAAAGAAGGAGTCCTGTAAACAGAGTGCTCAGAAACTGGTTTTGACTGGGCAAAGGCCCTCTGCCTTCAGAGAACAAAAAGAAAAGCAGTATAAATATTGGGAATCTGACCCAAGAACTTTAGAGCACTTCTGGGAACAAGAAACCTTTTGCCAAGGAGGAGAACCAAGGAACCTTCAGGAGTTAGACTGCCCTTCTGCCAGTGTGCTGTTTGCTAGGTTGGCTTGCAGTGGTTTCTTCATTGCCAAGGGAAAGGAGAAGGAACTTTTTAAGGACTTTCATCATCTACAAAATATTCTCCAAGGGATAGAACTTGTGCTTGCCTCCTGCTGAAGTCTCAGAGACAAAAGACTTCATCTCCACCTCCCCTCTGAATTTCCTTGCTGGGAATTCTAACTGCAGAAGCCTGTGTGTCGCTGGGAGATGGAAGCGCGATGCAACGAGGAGAGCCGTTTCGCCGCCGCAGCTGAAATCGTCGCACTGCCGGAGAAGCGTGCCGGCGCCGCATTTCCCAGAAAATGTGTCTTCGTCGAAATCTGCCTGCTGTCGCATCACCGGAGAAGCGTGACGCCATCGAGAGAAAGTCACCAACGCATCACCAGAGAAGCGTGCCGCAGCGCCTGTTGCGTCTCCAAAGTACAGAGTTGTTTCAAGGCTGCCAGGGTGCTTACGCATCATCATCGCATCGTCATCGCTTCGTCGCATCAAGGGTGCCATCTTCTCGCATCGCACCAGGATTATCGCATCAATGCTCCACCTTGCGCATCACAACTGGACCGCAAGCTGAGAATCTACGCATCAACCCTGCACCGGTAAGGATCACAGCGCATTCCCTACTCAGCGCAAGCATTGAGGCGCGACGCATCATCTCCCCGGATCACGGAACCGACGCATCTCCCCTTTTGCGAGCCTTTTGTTCATTTTGCATTACGCATTTACGTACTTTATTGAGAACCTTGCCGTATTTATCATCAACTTGAACTAAAAAACTTTTACCATCTTTAAGTCAATCTTAAGTACAGTATTGTGGATTTTTGCCGTTTGTGGTCTTGTGTTAAGTTTATGTAAAGAATGCTTATTTTTATAAAACCTGTGTTGTGTCCATCTGTATTGTTTTCACTGTATTACTGTGTATATTCACAAAAGATTAACACACTGTCTCTGAGATAAGCCTGTCTGCTCATGCCAAGCTACCAAGGGGGTGAGCAGGTGTTTTTTAGGAGTGTAATCCCCCTATCCTGACTTAGATGTAAGGGTCCCTATTTGGACAAAGGCAAATACCATTGCCAACTAGAGACCCCCAGATCTAACAGCGCCCTTGCTGCAAAAATCGAAGACAACATACAAGGGCTCATTTTTTTAATAGGGACAGAGACCCTATTTCAAAATTGTAGTGATAGTCAGGCATGAGGTGGGAGGGAAGAAGGCTTACTACTCAAGCTGCTGCTGTCATTAATGCAGCAGGTGCAGTTGCGTTGGGGCTTAAGCGGGTGAGGGGCTCACAACGCTCCAAATATCTGGAGTAGTTTTTTGGGTCAATTATTCTTTTTGTTTCCTGTACTTTCTCTTTTAAAACACATTTAGCCCGGATTTTGAGGTACAGAAAAAGTACTCATGAAATGTTCTCTTAAGACCCCCCCTCTCAACTCTGCCCCTTACACTCCCCCAATCCTTGCCATAAAGCTTTGGAGTGGAGCCCGGTTCACAACACTTTGCTTATCGGGGCTCAGAGCAAACAATTTTGAAAACCTCTGCAGTACGATAACATGACTGAAAGTGTCAAACAACCCGAAAAAAACACAGCCACTAAACCTGAGATCATACAGTAGAAGTACATGTGGTGCGGAGAAAGTAAAGGAGGAAGGGGCAGATTTACTAAGATTTTATGGCATGTTTGCATCACAAAAGTGACGGATATTGGCACAAAATCTTTTTGTCCGATTTTCTTTCCAGTGCTTAACTTCTTTAGCACTGGAAATAACGTGAAAGTAACGCGAAGCAGCACATAGCGCTGCTTTGCATCACTTAGCTCTAAGGGGTGTACCATTGAACCATCCAAGGTTTCTGACGCTAAACCCAATTTACTAATTAAAGTTCACAAGGTAAATAGCGCCCCCTTTAACAAGGGTATCCTTCCTGGACAAAACACATACTTGGCTCAGGGAGACACCCTTGCACTATGGCGCAAAGGTGTCTCCTGCTGCACGGCAGCGAATTTCAGTGCCGGCGCTGGGGAAAGGGGAGGAGAATGCCATATTTCAGTAAATTTGGCGCTCTCCTGCTCTAACCCTGAGCAAAACTGGCCTGAAGTGTCTTGTTAAACACAAGAAGTTTGTGCTGTATAATGGTTCTGAAATCTTTTAAACTGTAAATGCTCAATTTGTAAACTCTTATGGTGACGCATCATCTCCCCCGGATCACGGAACCGACGCATCTCCCCTTTTGCGAGCCTTTTGTTCATTTTGCATTACGCATCCACGTACTTTATTGAGAACCTTGCCGCATTTATCATCAACTTGAACTAAAAAACGTTTACCATTTTTAAGTCAATCTTAAGTTCAGTATTGTGGATTTTTGCCGTTGTGGTCTTGTGTTAAGTTTATATAAAGAATACTTATTTTCATAAAACCTGTACTGTGTCCATCTGTATTGTTTTCACTGTATTACTGTGTATATTCACAAAAGCTTAACACACTGCCTCTGAGATAAGCCTGTCTGCTCATGCCAAGCTACCAAGTGGCCTGAAGTGTCTTGTTAAACACAGGAAGTGTGTGCAGTATAATGGTTCTGAAATATTTTAAACTGTAAATGCTCAATTTGTAAACTCTTATGGTGGGTTTCAAACAGTTGGAAATAAAGTGGAATCAAACGCAAGAAGACAACCTTCACAGCTCCCTCGCTTCACGGTGACATGGGCATTGAAGAGAAAGTTTGTAAATCGACTGTAGCTCACAGAGGAGAGGTGGAGCAGAGAGCTACCACTCCTCCACGTTGTAGGTTTTAACGGTGGCTTGGTGGTAAAGCCCCCATAACACTTTTTTTCTGAACTCAAAAGCTATTAAATTATCATTTGTTATCAGTAAAAGTACAACGTGTCAGAAAATATTAAACGAAGGTAGTACATCATGTTATCACGTAAAGGTTAGTGTTATGACGACATCGCCAATGACCTCAGAAGTTACCTCACGAACACCAGCCTCAGTTGGTAACAAAGATGTTGGATCCCAGAGAAGCACAGGGGACAAACACTCTTTACGTTTTTAAACAACAAACATCGGCTTCAAGTGCTTCTCTGCGACAAGGCTAGTATGCCCGTTAAGAGAGGCAGAACCATGAACACCTGCGCACGGTGGTGCAGACATTAGCGAGGATGTTTTTTCTGTTATACCTTTCGTTAATAAACAAATGAAATACTTGTGGCTTGCACGTACTAAACAACAGCCAGATAAAAGAGTGTTGTGGAATGTGAACTGCGGCCAAGATTCCACTGTGGTCCTTGCAAAGGGCGGGAGACACAGAAAACAATCTTCAAAAACACTCAACCTCCCATGCACGGGTTTTTGGCAGGACTGCCAGGTGGCGTTTTTAATTAAATCTTGTCAGAGAAAAGGGACAGTTGAAGTTCAGCCACTCACCCCACTCTCGTGCTGTTGCTGCCAGGCCAGTGTTTGCAGAGGAGACCCGCGGAGAGCGGCATTCCTGCAAGCCTCATTCTCCCTTCAAACGTGCTCCATATCATCCTGGGAGCGGTTTCACTTGTACATAGGTGTTTGTGATTTACAGTTAGCAGGTGGATATTTTTCACCAATTCTTATTCCGAAATGACTTCATTCGTGCATCGGGACTTTTTATTTCCTTTCACCACAATACCCGAGTATTATATTCACTCTCAAACGCAAAGCACCATCAGGGCTGAAGGAAGGCCGTGCACTAGAAAAAAAGAAAATATCAAAGCGACCTAACGCCCCAACCCACAAAGCTATGCGTTCTTCCTTTCTTTTCAAAAATGTATTTACAGGGGTTTTTCAGGGTGGCAAACAAATTATTTAATATGCAAATAGGGAATAGACCACACATTTAGCATAATGTTCAATCTAACATCATAAAAGACAGGGGCAATGGCATAAATATATAAAGGGAACCATGCAGGCATCACCGTCATACATCTGAGACCGAACTTGATCTGCGAAGTGCACAAATGCTTTTATTAGGTATATACACCTTTAACTCCAGATGCATCAATGGTATTTTACAAAGCTCCTCATCGACCCAATGTATAGGCTTTTATTGTGAAATAAATACGGTTTGATGTTGGCCAGCTTCCACCTGTCCTCTAATGTTCACAATGTCCAGTCGTGCTTTGCAATCAGTGACCTCCTAAGGGTTTTGGACAGTGCTCTTTATCAGTACTTGGTATGTTGGCACTTTTAGTGGTTGATGCATAATTGACCTTGGACATTTCCTGCAATACTTGACTGCCAGTGACACTATTGGAAAGTAGCTTTGAGCAGGCCTTATTCCATCGCCTTGTTCGGCCCTGCCCTTCATGTCGTCCTTCTGGTTGACCCAGTACGTTTTTCCCTGTCCAGACCATTCTCTTCGGTTTTGCAGAAATTTGTAAAACAGTACTACATTTAGCGGCCAACAAATGATGCCAAAAACGAATGACCATAACAACACCCCTCTTAGCAATCAATGTTCATTGGCCACCCCTTCAAGACAGGATCCAAATCAAACGTTGCTGCAGAACAATCACCTTATCTGAGGACATGCCCTCTTGACTGGTAAGTAACAGCAGAGGCAGAGCTTGCCTCACTTTGGAAATTAATTGCAGCCAAATAACTAAGAGTGTACAAGTACAACAAGCTTTATAGGGTGTAGGGTTCTTTGGTGCAGGCCTTTGTAACAAATGTACCCTCATTTTTACATTCAGGCAGACAGTATAGGTTTCTGAGGTGAAAAGGGACTTCATCACAATCATGTTCATTAATGCTCCACATGGTTATGGCATGTTGCTCATCAATATTCTTTTGGAGTATTGGAAACTACCCAAACGTGCTTTGATACATTTGAGGTGTGGCCCTGTATTGGAGCCCCTGCATACTTTTCTGTCTTAAGCTGAAGGGTGCTTCACAGGTGTGGTTGTAGCAGGAGTTAACTGTCTGTCCTCTCCATGCATGCCTCACTATGTTGTTTTTTTATAGAACCCTCCACCTGAATTATTTGCAAAGACATGAGCAGTGTGTGGCTTTGAATCATCATCCAAAAGAAGAATCTTTTATTGTAAATAATTGAACCTGGCCTGGCTCCAGCAGGTCAAGGTGAGATCAGAACCTGAACAAAGATATTGTGGTCTGGAAGCTTGTCTTGGGCCACTCTCCCATCAGAAGACATGCCTTCCTAAGCACCCCCTGCATCCCGTGCCTTGTGCTGTGAGTAGGAACCTGGCATTCAGAAAATGAAGGGTACCAGGGTTAATTTTATATGGTTTTCATGGAGCCTAAGCAACCAAAAGGAACATGCACTCGATTGTGATTTGTTCCTCAGAAACGTTTGGTGATATATTTATGATAACTTAAAACATGGTTGGTCATTTTTTAAAATCAAATGTACACAAGAGTGAATATTAGCTGGCAGTTCCAGCACATCAAGTGCTTACTTTTTTACTGAAAAAAAAAGCCTCGCACACCAGTGTAGACATAGAAGAGAACTACAGGCATATTTTGAGGCTGATTCCCTGTTTAGGGTGAGCAATGTGCCCATGTTGCTGAGAGGAAACACTTGCTGTTGTTGGTGAAGAAGCCAAGAACAAGTGAGCACAACATGCAGAGAACCTTGTTGATCAGCCAAAGACTGAGTTCAATGTGAGCGCATTGCCATCATGTGGTCTGAGGAGCCAAACATACGAAGACTGGGATCTGGAAACAGCTGCTCAGCCTATGCACCCTCCATCTAAGCAGCTCACATGACCATGAGAGGCCAGAAAGCTAGAACCCTGCACTGCTGCATCATCAGTAGCACCCATTGATGGTTAGAGACCTGTGTGCCTCGTTCCTACATTGCCACATCTCCTACAGCCCCCTGGTCCCTAAGCCTGCACAATGCGTCACTATATCTCAAGTTCAAGTGACCAATACCAGGGCATGGCCCATGTGTTCTGATGTTCATGCACTGTACCAATTCCTCAAGCAACTGATGACCGTGTCTGGCCTGTGGTGCTTGACCTTCAGGCAACGCATCTTTTCTTCAAGCACTTGACAAGAGTGTGTGGCCAGTGTGGCCAACCTTTGTGCACTGCATTATTTCCTCAAGTGATGTCTGAGCAAGGGTGGCACCCTTCCTGCAGCTGCCACTCACCTTCCCATCGACCAGTAGATGACGAGGCTTCATAGGTGGCAGGGCTACACCCCTTCCCTTCGTCTGTCTGTTGCTCCATGCGGCCCAGTCTGAACTACAACCAATCGCTGACCCAAATAGATGTATGACTGCTGCATAGCACTGGAGACCTGTGAGTGGGCTTGCAATTAAGCACACCAAGGACTACCAGGTTTGGACATGTGACAACACAATTAGTTTTGTTGATACCATAAACTTGTATCAGTTAGTAGGCATATTGTGCATGACTGCAAATCTTGGGTTGTCAACCCACTAAAGACTGGAAACAATTCACCTTGAGGAAGGCAAATCTAAAATAGACATTGAAAATATATCAATACAGTTTATTCATGTTCGATTAATTGAAATCATTACATCTCGGCAGAGATATGAATTTAAAAAAAGACGTCAAATCTGTTTTATAAGAAGGGTCTGGACATGAAAATATGTACATTCATTTACCCGTCTCACCTAAAGCCTTGAAAGATCTCACCTAGAGCCTAAAAGTTCATTGCTTACCTGGTCACCCCATGATAGCATGCCCAATTCCCCCTTCCCTAATTTCCACTTCCCCAATGCTAAATCACTAAAAAACTGTATAATATTGGGAAAAATTCATATCTATGCCAACAACCTCCTTCACCGACAGTCCTTCATATCCTTCACAGTGATCCGCCGTGGCCCGTTGTCATCACGCCACTTGTATCATTGTCCATATTAATCCATCATGGGTCCACAAGGGCCACAGTGCTCCATGCAGAAAGTTCTTAATGCTCCATTTTCCCAACGAACCAAACTTATATCAGTACCAGTGGCCCAGTGTAGCCCATTACCACCACGCCACCTGTGTCATCTTGTCATTACTCTTGACACATTATAGCCAAACCACATGGCGTACATGTCTTCTACCTTTTACAAAGGTCAAAAGTGCTCCTTGCCACAAACGTGTTTTGTGCTCCGCTCTATATGTGCAAAGTCGCTCCAGTTGCCTCTGAGATCATTAAATTATCTTGTGGGTTGAAGTTGCTTCTTTCATGAACTTTAAGAACCGCCCTGATAACTGGCTAGATTCACCTTTTCAGCAGCGTAAGACAGCCGAGTTGCCAGTTCTCATATTTAAGGACCAAACATTGGACAAGCCATAGGTGCCTCAAGGTTTTTAAACATTCACAGATCACATGTTTTAGAGACTCCTCCGCTTGATCACATCCTCTACATCGCAAATTATTTTCAACTTTCTTTCAGCCATACCTGTAGCAATTTAGTGGAATAAGGCCAAAGCGCAAACTCATAAGCAGGTATTTTGGGTGTTTTCAAAGAGACAAGCTCAAGTACTCTATAGGTGGGGATACATTCTTGTTTGATATGTTGCAGTAACACTGTGGGGAAGGTAAAAATGCTCTGTCACCGTTAGTTTTAACATACGGATAAATCCTCCTTCAACGTGATGCCATTTGCTGACAAGTTTCAGAGAGAGAGCAGCATATGTAACTTTGTAAGGAGGGAAGACAATTTCTTACTAACATCTCCGTTCTATGGGGTAAACTTTATACCTGTGACGTGAAGTAATCTCGTCCCCCAGAGAAAACCCCAAAGTATTTCCTCTTCATACAGGGCTCAATAACTCTGATGTTCTACATCCTAAAAAAAGACTTCATCAGCCACAAGAAATGTGACAAATCGTTCCTTGTAATGCATCTGTTTGAGGCTGGCTTGGTATATGGCACACACTTAAGGAAGTGATGCACCTTGCATTAATCCAGACAATCCTTTTGGTGGTTTCAGTGGTCTTAAATAACCATAGGCTCTCAAAGTGGTAGCTTTGGAGAGCAGCCTTTAGGCCTATCTTGAAGGAGTGTAAAGCTGCGTGTTTTACCCCATTTAATCAATAGTGTAGATTAGATTAGAAGGAACCACACAGTGTTTATAAAAATAAATCTATTTATTACACAACACAATCAATAACACATTGGTATATTCCCTACTCGGAGATATCAATAGCACACAGAAGAAAACTTTAGAACAAGCAGGTAAGAACCACAAAAATACACTGGTCTCCAGGGGCAGACCCTACCATATACTAAGAAAGTGAAATGCGAACTGCAAAGGAAAATGGGACTTGGACCAGAAGACTCAGAGGAGCTGGGGAAACCAGGAAACACTAGAAGTAAGTAGCCAGGAACCCCACGGAGGCTGTGTGAAGAGTGGAAACGTAGCTGCTTACCCAAAAGAAGTCAATGGAGATGTCGCGTTGCAGTTTTAAAGAAGAAGGACCCTTCCAAGAGGACCCTGAAGAAACCCTTTGGAGGACAGAAGGCTTGAGAGCCACCTCACCACTGGATGCCGCAGGAACCAGGTTACCTCCACCAGTAGCGTGGGTGCATAGGGGTGAAGTGACGTTGAAACAGGCAGTATAGGACAATAGGAGTCTTTGGAAGAAATGCCCTGGAGAAGCCTGTAAAAAAGCCCAGTGAAATCCAAAGGTGGAGAGAGGACAGAGTCTATGCCACTCGGAAATGACCAAGAGGCACGGAAGCACAATGGCCACCTATGTCGAGAGGTACATGAGTGAAGACAATGACCTTGTTGCCGCAGCTGTGAGAACCGGGTAATAATGATGAAGACCAGGTGCTGTGCATGCGCTGTCCCATGTTGGATGTCGGTGTCCAGTGTCGTGACTGTCCGGCTGAAACAACAACAAGCCTTGGTAGCTGCAACTGGCATGGAAAGTGAAAATATGCAAATATTGGGACTAGCAAGGTCCAAGGGACTCACCAAGAGCAGGAGAGTCAGAGCAGGACTCCAGCAAGCAGGGAAGAACCACCAAAGCAGGGAAAGAACGTTAACAGGACCCACAGGCCGAATGCACTGTGGTTGAAAGAGGACCTGAGGCAGCTCAAAAAAGATGGAGGCCCACGGTGCAAAGGATGCAGTGAAGATGCTGATCTTCAAGGGAATGGATGAGAAGCTGGAGCCTCTTTTCGCCCGATGATCTCTGGAGTGCGAGCCAACAACCCTTGGCAACTGCAGGTTGACGCGGTGCACAAGGGTTTGGTCCCAGCGGCCCGACTAGGGATACTGATCTCTAAATTGCAGGAAAGTGAGGTCAGGCGTCTGTAAACTCAGCAACACAGGTAGTGGTTCTGTGCATCTTTGATGCTGAGCTTCCGGAAGTCCATAGGACAACAGGAGCAGCAGACCGGTCAGCTTCATTGTGGTGCCTACAGATGCAGGGGAGTGACTCCTTCACTCCAAGGGAGATTACTTCAGATGTTGTTGATGCCCACACGTCCTCTGGGGAACCTGAGTGAACCTGAGTGAATTACAAACACAGACGAGGCAGAAGCTGTGGAGAAGATCAGCGAGACCAGGAGCAGCAGTAGACTTCCTTGATGCAGTTTCAGTTCCAGGTAAATCCAGTGAAGTCAGAGTGTCCAGACAATCGAAGAGTGTCTTGACTACAGAGGTGAGTCATGTTCCACAACAAATCTGAGGACCCACCCACAGGGGAGCCCTTAAATACCCAAGGAAAGGCTTAGTATGACTCAAGGATCCCTCCCAGATGATGGGCTGGACAAAGGGGAGGATACTTCCTTGTCCTTTGTCCAATTTCATGCCAGAGCAGAAACCAAAGGTTCCTGAACTGCCTCAAACCGGAGTTTGCAAGGAGGGCACCACTTGTGTTCATCAATGCAGTCTGGTGGTACTTGAAAGTGCCACCACCCCAGTCCAATGCACTTTGGGCCATATGTAGGTAATTTTGAAATACCGATTCCTAAATACCGATTTTTAACCAATCGGTATTTAAGATTCAGTATTTCCTATGTACGTAATAATTCGGTAAATATTACTGAATCGGACGAATTCTGTAAATATTTACCAATTCAACAATACCGATCGGTATTCCCAAATCAGTAAATACAGAATCTGTAAATATTACCGAATTGATAAATACCAAATCGGTAAATACCGAATCGGAAATTCAAAAGAACAGCAATTGAGGAATCAGCCAATCCTGTGCGACCACCACCCCTCCCAAACAGGAAGTGGCCACACCCAGGCAGGTGCACACAATCAGAACCTTCTGGAGAGGCTGTGAGTGCAGAGGAGAGAAACAGAGCCACTGCTTGAACTTTGTCTGCAAAACTCTCACAATGGCCAGCCAGGACACAAGAAGATAAGGAGGGGAAAGGAAAAGGAAACTTAAATTCAGTCCTAAGGAACTGCAGGTCCTTGTGGAGGAGGTCGTGAAGGAGCACACAAAGCTGTTTGCAAAGCAGTCTCTGCAAGTTGCAGTCTGAAAAAAGAAAAATCTGGCTCGGAATCCAGTCTCAGGTGAATGCCATCGGAGTGACCCCCGGGGACATTGTTGTGCTCAAGAAGCGGTGGTATGACATCAGTATCATCACCAAGAAGAAGATGGCTGATCTAAAGAAACAAGCCAGCCACACAGGAGGAGGGAGGAACAGGGCACCTGCCCTGACTGATCTTGAGCAGCTCGTGGAGTCCATGATAGAGCCCAGAATTGTCTGTGGAATTGGGGATGCAGACAGCTCTGCCAGAGCTGCTTCCAAATAAGGTAAGAAGTATGCACAGCATTGTGCCCCCCCTTTCCCTATCCCAAAATCCCAATTGGGCTATGTGAATCCCACTCCAGTACAGGTTTTTGTTCAGACCAGCAATGCATTATGGGAGATGTAGTCAGTGAAACCCCTATCATGCCAGGAATTGCACTGAACAACAAAGCATGTGAGACACATCAGCAATAGGCAGGCAGAGGACAATGAGATAGTGTGCCAGATTTTTTTTTATTGCAATGGAGGGCAGCAGGAACACAGAGCTAATGTTCAATTTCTGTCCACAGGTGAGACATCGCGCAGGACAGCTCAAGACAAGGGAGAGAGGGCACCCCGGAAGGACATCACTCACAAGGCGAGTATGAGTGCAGGGCACCAAACACCACCACAGCCAGCCTCACCACCACAGCCAGCCTCACCAACACAGCCAGCCTCACCAACACAGCCAGCCTCACCAACACAGCCAGCCTCACCACCACAGCCAGCCTCACCACCACAGCCAGCCTCATCACCACCGCCTGCCTTATCACCACAGCCAGCCTCACCAGCAGCAACACCACCTGTAGTGGTTAGGCCTGGGAGGCGTGCAGTTGCCAGACTGCAGGAGTTTGAGTCCTCCTCAGAAGACTCGAGGGGGGAAACATCTACTGTGCCACTGGATGGCAGCAATGCTGGTTTGCTGTCCACTGCTGAGGGAGCACACACAGGTGCCAGACGCCGCCGCAGGACTCGTGAGAGCAGTTCACCTCCAAAGGGTGAGAGCCATGGTTTCTTCGGAGGGCTGGAGGCGAACATGGTAAAGGTGCAGTGCCTACAAGGCAAGGCAATCCAGTCAGTCCAGCGCCAAATGAAGCGCCTAAATGACAACATGAGCAACATTGACAAGGGCATTAGCTCAATGGCTTAGGGAATGAAGGAGATGGCTGGAGGCATGCGGGACATGTCCCAGTCAGTGATGCTGCTGTGCAGCAAGATGGATGAGGACAGGCTAACAGGGCCCAGGGAGAGGCAGAAGTTGGAACGCCATACAAGGGCAGTGAACCGCCTAGCAACTGCCACATCTCTGCCCTGCAAGCGCTCCATGGCCATGCAGGAGGGGCTGGCCCACTGCAGCACTGATGTCTTGAGGGAGGTGGTAAGGGTAACCAGTGCACTTGAAGTGCTGCTGACAACACAGTCTGCCACTACTGGTGCTGTGGAAGTTGGGGACAGCAAGGAGACGGCCAGTCGGAGCAGCCTTACCCCCCCTTCAACAGACACCCGGAGGAGCAGCAGATGGCATGGGGCTGGCACTGGATCCGCACCCAGTGAGGACAGCCAGCTGATAGCATCCAGCACTGTTGTGCGTGGCCACAGACACTGATGCATCCTGCATGTTCAAAACTGCATTGGGTGAAGTAACCCATGACTTACATCACAGGATGTCACAAATTGGATTTGCAAGTTTGGCCATTTGTGTTGTGGCATAGTGCCCAGATATTAAAACTATGTCATCTACATACAACAACAGGCTGTGTCTCCTTACTTACTTAAAAATAGTTGCGTGTGATCTCTGCCCGTCTTAGTCTCCCATCTGTTGCTGGCGCTACTCCTGCTGCGTTGGGCTCTGGCTGTGCAAGTTCATCATCATTGTCCTCAAAATGAGTTCATTCAACTTATGTACCTTTCTTTGTGGCAAGGTTGTGCAGCGTAGCACAGGTTGCAATGATTTTGCAGCAGATGATGGGTGTGTACTGACGTGAGCCTCCGCTTTTGTGGAGGCAGCGGAACCTGCTTTTAAATAGTCTAAAGGTGCGCTCCACAACGTTGCATGCAGATTTGTGTGCCATATTGTAACGTCTCCCACTCTGGGTAGATGGGTTTAGGTAAGGAGGGAGGACAATTGACCCCACAGCATATGCACTATCACCTAGATGGGAACGAGAGTGCCATTAGTTACATACACCAAAACACATTCAGCTGCAGTATCTATCAGGGTGTGTCACAGTGATTTACCTAGCAGGTATCCTTCCCCAAAAATACTCCAGCAGCCAGGCGTGTGTAGATCCCACTGTTCTGGAAGATGTATGAGTTCTGGGTGCTCTCAGGAAATTTGGCCACAATGTCGGTGATTATGTTACCAGCATCGCAGATCACCTGAACATTTATGGAGTGGGTGGACTTTTCTGTTCCTGTAGATATACTCAATGGCTGCAGATTGGCAGATTGGAATGTATGTACCATCAATACACCCTATGACATGCGGGAACTGTACCATCTGGTGTTTGGGAAGCTAATGTAGTGATGCATTCTCTGCATCATGGCATCCAGGAACTTTCTGAAGAAACGGGACAGGCAACTCTGAGACACCCCACCTACCGCAGCTATCACCCTCTGGTAGCTGCCAGATGCAAGTAGATGTAGGCTACAGAGCACCTGCACATGTGGTGGTATGGCGTGCACCCTTGTAGTTGGGTGCTCCAGGAGTGGGTGCAGGTCCCTTATCAGGTCCAGGATGGTGTGGGGGTGTAGCCTGTACCTTTCATGGATCTTAGCCTCAGTCTGTTGGAAGAGTGTGATGCGCTGTCTGTAAATGCGCTCCTCCCGTCTCCAGATCCTCACTCCTGCTGCCTGTAGACGTAGACGCCTTGCTATCACATGGTGATCACACTGTTGCAATTTGTGATTGCTTATATACACTGTAGCTGATTATCACCTGCTTTCAGTCAGTGTTAATTACCGACTCAAATACGGAATTTCATGAAATTCGGTATTTCCGATTTTATTACCTACATCTCTTTTCTCGTTTTTACCGTTTCTTATTTACCGATTCGGTAAATAAGAAATCGGTAAATACTGATTCGGTAATTTAGAATTCGGTAATGATGAATCCGTATTTACTGATTTATAATTACCGAATCCTTATTTTTTGCCTCCTACATCCCAAATGCCTACATGCCAGTCAGTAACGGCAAATCTAATGAATTTCGGCCGTTACCAACCGGTATTTGTCTACCTACTTATGGCCCTAAGTCTTTTCTGGGAGGTGGGCACACATCCTTGTGACAGGAAACCTATTGTTCTACCTTCCCTGCTCGAGCTCAGCTCAGCAGCAGGAAGGCAGAATCGGGTCTGAGGTCACTGCTGCTGGAAAACCCTGAAAAGCTGTCAATAGGAGTACAGGGGGGTCCCCCGATGAGCCTCCCAGTACATGGTATCATACTTCCAGCACCCGCATCGGTGTTGGGTATGATTCCAACATGTTTGATACCAAACATGACCAGGTTCGGTGCAGCCATTATATAATTAGATATCTTGTAATAACTGAAATCCATTATATATCCTAAAAGGGCTGACTGCACCTACAAAGTCTGGAGAATAGACTCCAGAGTTTGTAGGGGTGTCCTGCTCATGTAGGGACAACCTCACACTTGTAACCAAGCAACCTGCCCTCAGGACTGAAGGGCCTCCCATGGGGGTGACGTATAAGTTTTAAGTGCAGATATAAGGAAACTTATATCTGTTGTGTAGGGATGCAAGCACCATCTCACACAGGCTGCAATGGAAGTCCTGTAGTCAGAGTTTAAGTGGACTCCCATTGATGTTACAATAATTGCTGCAACCCATGGGAGACCCCTGGTGTGTATATGCCCTGGGTACCACAATACCATTTATGAGGGACTTGTAAGGGAACACCAGTAGCCAATTGTGGATGTACCAAAGTGCTTATCATTGCCAATTTAGGCGAGAGAGCACAGTTCCTGCAACCTACAGTCGAAACCCACTGACATCAGGGAAAAAGTGGGGGCAACCATGAAAGCACTTTCCTACAGCATCCTTGATTAGTTACTTAATGTTGGTCCTATAAGTGTACCTTATGCACCGTTGCACACCCCTGCTGTACCCAATGGGCACTGCTGAGCGAAATAAACAACTTAAAATAAAATAGAATAACTGTTTACAACGCTGTTGTCTGCGCTGCTATTGCTGGGAAAGAATATTTTTATAATTGCGGCCATACTTGTGGTTTTGAACTGCTGATGCGTCACGTCCTTCGAATTGCCTAAATATGTTTATCTCATTTACTCATCTGCTCGTTTTGCACAGTGCTCAGACGTGCTATCGCTAATGACCAAGCAGCTCTGACATTAACTTCCCGAAGCTGCATAATTCTAGAAACTTTTTATGTTATCAGCCGAATTAGGTCAATCTCCTGTAATAAAATCTGACTCTTTCAAGAAAAAACACAACGTGCCAACGTAGGTTTACGTGTTGAAGAGCGAAAAAAAAATAGTCCCACGCTTTGAATCACAGACACAGCGGTATTACTGTTCTTTTGCGTCTAACATCCTGTGCACGATGCGAATATACCACCAGTGTCACATTCTTGTTATTTTAATTAGAAGTAGTAATTGTGGGTTTAAATTGTCAACACTGAAGCTAAATATTGTCCCAAAGGAATAATGTAGCTACCCTTTTTGACACGTTCTACTTCAACCACTGTCGCAAACAAGTCAGAGTTCTGTCCTCAAAGCACAAAACAACAGAATATATTGATAGGTTCGGTCTGATTCACTAAAAACCTGCCTACTTAAACCATACCTAGCCATCAGTAAAAGTACTCAGACAGCCACACCAGACTGATATCTGAAGCAGGGTTTTCATGCCTAAGGATGTAATTGTCCGCCTTATACTTCCAGCATAGTTTCCAAACGTTGATGCATTACAGATAATACTCATTCCTGAAGATTCCCTTTATACCAGTCAATGACGCTGAGTAGGAAAAGTTTCTGCCGCAAAGCGTGGTTATTCTCCAATGCCTCAAGGAGAAACAAGAAATCAATCAATCTCCTGTCGCAAGTTGTGAGTTGTGAGAGTGGGCAAACCTCACCCAGCGCCTCCCCTACTGCCAAAATGACTAACCCCATTTGGACACAACTGAGGATTCTGTCCTTCATGAATTATTGATATATGTGTTGTCCATGAACAGCCCTTGGAACAAGATGTCAAGAGTTGCTCCATACAAAGTGAGAACTGAAGGTTTGGCCGCTGCCAGAGAGTTGCCTCGACAGATGAAATAGATAGCTGGAGCAGCAATGTTTTAGCACCCTAAAAAGTGGTAAATGACTCTCTGCCCTGGAACTGTAGAAGAAAGTGCTTCTTTTGCTTGGAATATTAGCAACGTTTATTGGCCTCGCTAAATTAAATACAGAACACAATGACATAACACCAAGCAAAATAACACAACAGGGTACAATACAACAAAAATGTCTGGTGGAATGTCAGTCTCATTTAGTAGAGGAGGAAGGACTAGGTGTACACGGACAGAATCTCAGCAAGCTCTGCTGGCGTTGCTCTGACCTGGAAGTATGTCCGCCACTGAGTTGCTAGCAGGGGCGGCTGCTAGCTGGGGAAATTGGTGAGCCAGCATGGTGGGTGGTGGGGTGGAGGGAGGGAAAATAATACACATAAAAACGTACCTGCAACCTGACGTCCGCCGCCTCGTCGCCTCTTCAGACAATGCTCACACAGGCTCCCAGAGTCCCCTGCGCCAATCCAGACACTACTCTCATTCTGGTATTACCCAGCATGAGAGAACCGTAAGGATTGGGCGGAGCGGGCTGGCTCCATGCTCCAGCCGAGACTGGAAGCCTGTGCTTCTGAGCCCTGCCGATATCTCAAAGCAACCGCCTAGAGATATCCAAGTGAGCATGTCGGTTTGGCAGTCCTAAAACAGCAAGCCAAACCAACATGTGCACTGGCAGTGGCCTGAACCCACCACCCTTCCTGCTCCTAATGGCCCCTCCCTTAAGACCAGCGGTGAGTCTGAAGTAAAATACAATTATATTAAAGCAGTTTTATTGACTGCTTTATTATCATTTCATTTTACATGCGTCGGCTGGTCCAGCAGTGGGGTGCGCTCCTCACAATAACGGAGGTACCGCCCCTGGCTGCTAGTTCATAGTGAGGGTCACAACACCACACATAGAGTATGGGGATTGTCACTAGATTTCTTTGCTGTAGAATGATATGTAGTAAGTGGTAGTCTAGGCATAAAAATGAAATAATCAGGGCGGGCTGGAGCACTAGTGGCACCCGGTGCAACCACTTTTTTGGGCACCCCCTCCATGAGCTGCTTCCTCATGGATTTCCTCAATACCACCCTTAAACAGTGCCTCTCATCTCTTCACAGCTCCTCTCACATGCACTTCGTTTGTTTGATTGTACTGCTCGTACCAGTGAAGAGTGTCAGAGCACTTCACATCACACACACATTATACTAACACAATAAATCTTACATGTTTAAATGTGTCTGTAGGAAATGTTACATAAGACAATAAGGATTACAAGGTGTAGGAATCATATGTCTTCTATACTAGTTGGCAGTATATGTTAAGAGTACTTGGTCTGGAGAAGCACAAACTCAGGATTCAAAACGTACCAGAGTGGATGGGGTTGGCTTTTTACTAGTAAGAAGTTATTTCTACCCAAACAAAGCCTTTTTAGCAACATTAGAATAAGGGGGAACAACATACCATTCTAAACTATACTATGCAGTTTGTTAGACCTGTTAGCTTTAGGGTGGTCTTCCCTTAAACATTTTGCCTTACTTCTCCATATCTTTCTGATCTAGTGTTTTTTTTGGGCCTTAAGACTCTGTGCACTTTACCAGTACTAACCTGTGCTAAAGTGTGTATATATCAAAAAATCAGGAACCCATAGTAATGGGTCCAGAGACCTAGTTTGTATGTATGGTTACTGCATGAATTATGTCAGTGCTTACCAAAAAGAGAAAGAAAAATTTCTTTCTAGAGTCCCGTCACTCACCGGGGTTTCCCCACGGTGACATGCTTCATCATTGGGGCCATCCCAGTTCTCTACGAAAAGGGGCGTGCTGCGACTAGCGAACTACGCAGGAGCACTATATTTGTGAAAGGCTATGTGTGGTGCTAGTGGGCCTCAACAATTTATTCTGCTCCTAGTTTGGTATATTAAAATGGGGTAACACAGTTATTTAACCTTCAATTGGCCTAAATCAGTGTTTTACGGTTGACATGTTTCAAGCTTCCCAAGCTTTTCATCAGGACCATACAGGGTCCAGGCATGTATATACCACTCCTATATTTAAATAAACAGGATAGATTCAATGTTATTTCTATGCGCTGTTAATCTAAAACATGCGTTTAATACATACGATTTGTATCTTAATGATGTATATGTATTGGTGCTAAATTGCACTTCATGGTCTCAGGCGAGGGCGGGATCACCTTGTGGAAGAATTGTTCCTTATCGGTGAAACCGCTCAGTATTACCTGCTCGTTCCTCACCCGGCCCAATTAAAGGTTAAATAACTGGGTTACCCCATTTTAATATACCAAACTAGGAGCAGAATAAATTGTTGAGGCCCACTAGCACGGTATTTTTAATCACACATCCACTCCACCATCACAACACTTTACACCACACATAGCCTTTCACAAATATAGTGCTCCTGCGTAGTTCGCTAGTCGCAGCACACCCCTTTTCGTAGAGAACTGGGATGGCCCCAATGATGAAGCATGTCACCGTGGGGAAACCCAGGTGAGTGAGGGGACTCTAGAAATACATTTTTCTTTCTCTTTTTGGTAAACACTGACATAATTGATGCAGTAACCATACATACAAACTAGGTCTCTGGACCCATTACTATGGGTTCCTGATTTTTTGATATATATAACTGGAGGCCGACCTAGCTTTGTTTATCCTCCTTCTCCCCCTGTTTTTTGACTAAAGTGTGTATACTCATTCGTAAAACATGGTAACATTGGCGGTTCCTCCCCATTTGAAATATTTAACTTACTTTAAAGTACACAGTAAAGTGGTACTACCTGTACTCATGGACTGTAAATGAAATGGTACTAGTAGGCCTGCACCCCTGACTGTGCCACTCACATAGGCAGCTTTGCAAACCTGTCTCAGGCCTGCCAATGCAGCCTGTGTGTGCAGCTTTTTCGATTTGGAAAAATAAATCTTTTTCCAGGCACTGACCTTTCCTTTTAATACAAGTAAGTCACACCTAAGGTAGACCCCCCCACAGCCCACCGGGAGGGTGCAATGTATTTAAAAAGTAGGATATTTACTTTTAAGTTGCACATGTCCTGATGGTGAAAAACTATTACATTCTTTTTTCACTATTGCGATGCCTACCTTTCCCATAGGATAACATTGGATTTGCCTTATTATATTTAATAAGGATAACTTCCAAAGGGGAACAGGTAAATAAGTCATGTCATGTCTTTGGTCTCGTGATGATAAATTCTCTTCTATGGTAAAGTCAGATTTCAGATTACAATTTTGAAAAATCACCTTTTAGTAAGTCAGCATTTTCCTGCCATAGCCATTTAGTACCTCCACCCTGTCGCTAGGTCACATGACTAGGTGTAGCTGGCAGTTGATCTTTGTCTATTCTTCCCAGACAGCCAAACACCATAGACAGCTTAGGTGTGTCTAAATGGGCCCTCACCGGCAGAATGGGGTAGGCATAACCGGCACAGCCCCACTTACCCCTGAATAGGCAGTGTCCTGCTCTCATTAAAGGGGTACTTACACCCTGTAGTTAGTCTGGACACAGAGCAGAGGAGGCATGGAACCTGTGCACTTCAAAAGGAATCATCTAGAAGCTTCTCCCACTTCAAAGAAGGCACCAGGTATAAATATTGGACCTCAAACACCAACATTTCAGTATACATCTGAACCACCGGAAGTCTCTGCCAGGGAGAAGGACTGCTGTGTTGCTGAAACAACTGCCACTCTGCTGGACTGCAGACCTGAAATACTGGTGCCCTACTTTGCTGATGTGCTGCCCTGCTGCCCTCTTGCCTTGGTAAGATGGACTGGACCTGAAACCTGTACTCAGGACCACCAGAGTGACTCCAAGGGCTAGTCTCATTTAAACAGCATCTGGAGTCTGCAACAGTAAGCCCTACCCTTTTTATTTATTTGAATTTTTTTATATAGTGCTGGCTACTGGCTAGACCCGGAGGTATCAGAGCGCTTTACATGAGTTACAGCGAGTTACAGGTTACATAGTTACATCAATTAAATCCAAGAGTCACAGGGGGAGGAGGAGGGGGAGGGAATGGAATATACAACAAGGAAAACAAGGAAAACAGTGTCAACTGTCCAGCTTGGTAGGTGACGGCCGAGGGGGTGAAACAAGGGCCAGACTCCTCTTTAGCTGCACATGGCAGCTCCACCGGGCATCGGCAAAGGTAGCTAGTGCATCGAGGTGAGTACAAACAGTTTTGGTATCTGCCCACGGGGCGTCGTCAAAGGTCCATCTGAAGTTCCATCAAAATTCTATTAGGTAAGGGCCATGGACCCTTGCCAAGTACTTTTTTAATAAAGTGGAGCAAATCTTCGCAGCCCTTGAACCTCATGTGGGGCTCACTCTTACCGAGGGAGCACATACGACTACGCCAACAAATCCACATAGTTTGGAATTCAGGGAATTTGGGCCAGTTACAACAGAAGTAGTAAAGAAACTACTTCTGAGAACCAAATCTGGCTCCCCCCGGGATCCCTGCCCAGTCTCAGTGGCTCATCTGGCAGCCGCCCCTATATCTGTCTTGCTAGCAGATTTGTTCAATAAAATGTTCAAAGAGGGAGCATATCCACTATGTTGGAAACAAGTTTCAATAGCTCCTCTGCTGAAAAAATCTAATCTAGACATTTATGACCCTAGTAGCTATCGGCCTATATCCAGACTCCCTCTACCGGCCAAGCTTATTGAAAGGATCATGAACGTTCAGCTCTGTGACTTCCTCCGATCCTCTGGGGGCTTGGACCCTGCTCAACATGGGTTTAGGGAAGGTCACAGCACCGAGTCCGCCCTCATTACATCCACTGAGGAAATCAGGAAGGTGATGGATGCTGGAGGACGGGCAGTCCTGGTGCTCCTGGACCTATCCGCAGCCTTTGATACGGTCCACCATGACATTCTATTGGACCGTCTTGAGGGCTGCGGAATCCAAGGAGTCGCATTGACCATGCTGAAATCCTTCCTAGCAGACAGGATACAAGTGGTGGCCATGGGAGATTTTGAATCGAGACCTTTTACCCTTCCAGGAGGGGTTCCTCAGGGCTCCTCCCTGAGCCCTACCCTATTTAATGTTTATGTTACCTCCCTCGCCCCGGTGATTCGTTCTTTTGGCTTCGAATTAACATCGTATGCAGATGATACTCAAATTGTGGTATCTCTGCTCCCGGGGCGAGAGGAAGGAATTGCGGCCAGATTCCAGGATTGCATGACGGCAGTAAGTTCATGGATGGCTAAGAACTGCCTTAAATTGAATTCCTCTAAAACTGAGGTTCTTCTCTTTGGAAATGTGACCAATCTCTGGACCCCTGACTGGTGGCCTCACGAAATGGGAGCCCTACCCATTCCAGCCACTACAGTAAAAAACCTGGGGGTAATTATTGACTCCCAACTCTCCTTTAAAGCACAGGCTAATGCCTTATCATCCTCCATTCACTGGATAATAAAAACTATTAGGAAAATTCTTCCTTTCCTCTCCAGTGATAACAGGAAAACGGTGGTGACAGCACTTGTGCTGTCTCGCCTTGACTACTGCAATAGCATGTATCTGGAGGCCCAGCAGGGAGTTCTGAACAAATTGCAAACGCTACAAAATGCTGCTGCCCGACTGATTACCGGTCTACCTAAGTTTGCATCGGTAGCTCAGGAATTAAAAAATCTACACTGGCTTCCAATACGGAAACGTATAATGTTTAAGGCTCTTTGTATGGTATTTAAGGCAGTAAATGGAATAGGTCCATCCTTCCTTCAAGAACACCTCCAACTGTACAAACCAGGGCGACAACTAAGATCTGCTAATAAAAGCCTGGTCATGACTAACCGTATTAGGAAAGCCCGTTGGGGAGGCCGTAGCTTCTTCCACGGAGCATCTAACATCTGGAATGAATTGCCTCTCGCCCTAAAACAAAGCAATGATCTCCTGACCTTCAGGAAAAATATCAAAACATGGCTTTTTAACCTCCAGTAACTTTCTTTGCCTCTTGGAGATAATGTATCGTTTCAGCGCCAGGACACCGCCCGGTAACAGCGCGCTCAACAAATGGTAAAAATAAATAAATAAATAAATAAATAAATTTTCCTTTCCTCTGAGGATACCGGTGGGGATGACTCAAGATCGCCGACCCTATATGAGGGATGTGAAGTTGCCTGGTTGGCGCTATGTCGTCCACCATTTTGAATGACCCAGCAAGGTGATTTCCACAGGTCTCGGTGGCCACCTAACTCTCGTGCAAAAACTGCCAGCGAGCTGTGCGACCGACCAAGCCAGCACTCCGCTTCAATAGGTGTTCCTGGTAGTCCTCCACTCGAGCCTGGAATTCGGGCTCCTCATTGGGTTACCAGTGGGAAAGAGAGGCGCTGCTCGTTCGTAGCGATGGCGGGAGCAGCCCAGCAAAGCACGCAACCAGTGAGCCGAGCATCTGGATATGGGCAAGGCTACAAAGAGTAGCGTCAGTGACATTGGTAGACATGCATCAACGGCAACCCTGCATGGCGGCCGGGCTCTGGGTCTGCCACAGGGCATCAGGTTGCTACAAAATGGCACCAGAGATCCTGTGGTGCCAGTAGCCTCAGACCCCCTACCCCACACAGCAGCCAGGGGTTCTCCAGGGCAGAGCTGAAAGATCTGCCTTCCTGGTGCTTGCCACCGGGCTCCGGTCGGGTTCTCTAGGTCGCAGGATGTTCCTTGCTGGCAGGGGCTCGTAGTTCAGTTCCCCTGGTACATGGAAGGACCCTTGTGGATAGTGCTTGCATGCCAGGACAACCCTCCACACCAGGATCCAGTGGTTTCAGTAGTCTCAGTCCCCCTCCACATAACAGCCTGGGGACCTCCGGGGCAGAGGAGAAAGATCCACCTACTGGGTGCTGGCCGCCGGGCTCCGGTCGGGTCCACCAGGACAAAATGGCACTGGAGATCCATGTGATGGCACCCCAGTCCTGGACCCTTAGAAGTGGGCCTGAAGATGCTCGGACAGCCAATCTGTGGAATCAGCAGCACCAATGCATCTCCTCTGCTGGGCAGTGAGACCCGAGCCTAACTGACACATCAACTCTGCTGTGTGGACTTTCCCGTTGCAAGGACTTTGCATCACCTCCAAAGACCACAGTCTCATCAGAACCACTGCTGTGCAATGCATCACCAACACAGGCCCTTGCATAGCAAGCCTTTAATCAACAGACTCCTTTACGATGATGCACAACCTCACCTCCCAGCTCATCAGAACCGATGCTACGTGACGCAACTCCTACCTGAACCTCGCATCGCCTTGGCTGCGCAATGATTCCTCGAAGCAAAACCTCATAAGAGTCTGTAAACAAGATTGAAAATGCTCTTGTTCAGCAGGCCTCACTGGGTCCCTGTGGCCAGCCGATTTTCCATGGTGGTTACCCTGAACTTGTGACTTTGTCTCAGTATGAAGGGACCAGATCCACAGTTTGCGCTTTGCGCTTTTTGGCGCTATTTTCACTGAAATCTTCAAACATGCATATTCGATTTTTTTCGTTTTGGTCTTGCTTTATTTGTTCAAATGTACTCTATTGGTGTGGGATTAGTCTTGTGTTGTGTTTTCATGCTATTTCTGTTTGAAATTTTGCACAAATATTTTACACATTGCCTCTAAGTTAAACCTAACTGCTCTGTGCCAAGATATCATAGGGTTAAGCAGAGGTTAATTTGGAGTTTGCTTGTGACTTCATCCTGACAAGGATTGTGGTTACTGCTTGAGTAGGGTTTCAGCCCTGTCAAACAGTAACCCAACTTCTTACACAATTCATAGGTCACTGGGCTGTATTAGGATTCTAACCTATGAGCTGTAATTAACATTCAGTTTACTGGGACAAAAGCAATAACCACTGGCCTATCCACATAAAATGCCCTTCTGTGATCTGCATGGTACATGTTCTTTGAAGCAGGCACATGAACCTACTTTATGATGAGTCAAAACTTCCACTAGACACAACTCTAATCTCTTTCCATCAGGAACATTAATCCCCAGAACTAACTTGACATTTGTATTGTTGCCTGAAAACTGTTGGACAGCAAAGAACTCTACAGTATGTACTTTTAAAACCATAAGTAATTTCTAAACACAGCAATAAATTACCTGGACTATTTTTCCGTATAATTATGATTACAAGACAGCTCATTCAAATAAGAGGCAGAGTCCGTGGTATCTGAGTCTTACGGGGTTTATTAAGAGAAACCTCGAGGTTGGAGATCATGTTCCGTCACCACTAGGGTTCGGGAAGGGACAGTCAACGATTTATTAACATTACACATTATATATAGTAAAGTAACATCATTGAATTCAATACAGTAGGCGTAACAGGTGAAAAGAAGAAGATAAGAACACATGTGCGTAATAGGAGGCGTGAAAGAAGGCGTGTAATAGGCGTACACGGGGCGTATAATGTGAACGTAATGTAGACGTCACAGAGAGTGTCATAGGTGGGTGTGTGCACAGGGATAATCTGCAGAGTCAGCAGGAAATGCGGATGCGCGCGCAGCTAGCATGACGTGACATAGACGTGTAACTGGGGAGAACTTTAACACTAGTAGAGGAGACAGAAGTCTGGGATGTCAGAACGACCTGGACCTATAACATATCTGGTATCTTATGTTTGGAGGATGCTCTATCTGTAGGAAAAGGTCTCTCGGGCAGAGGCTATTCTATACTGAATGCTAGTGCGTGCGTATGTGTCTACGTGTCTACGTGTCTACGTGTCTACGTGCAGGGCCATGGGCCTACTATGGCAACGGGATCTGTAAATTACTTGCATGGAGACAGGAAGGCTTGCTCTTTGCTCTGCAGCCGGGGAGATGTTTACCTAAATCACTAGACAGGAATGTATTTTCGAGGAGGCTGAGCTGATAATCTTGAAGGCAAAATACTGTCTTGGCAGGCAGGCCAGGTTGAGCCAGGCACCGCTTCGCTTGGCAGGAAGTAAGGCAAGGGTCAGGGATACATGTCCACGCTGCAGCTTCCAGAGGCAGGAGGCAGAAAGCAGAAAGGGCTCGGAGACAGAAATCAGGGCCTAGCTCGGCAGAGCCAGGAAAAACGTAAAAGTGTACCATGTAAAGACGTTGGCATGGCATGGTTAGGAACTGAATTATCGGTCCATTCATGGTGGATCTGAAAGAGGACATGCTAACGTTGGACGCAAATGTATTTGCGTCGTCATATCTGGAGATGGAGGGAAATTACATGTACTAGAAGCACGTACATGGAGACGTTGGGGTACACGTTAGGGGACATACTTGACCATAACAATTTTAATTACCTCATTCCCTCCTTGTCCCCTACGGACCCTTCAGGATATATCTATGTTCATGAGTCCGTCTATTTGTTCATATAGCATCATTTGCTCGTCTTTTTTTATTCGGGCACGAGAACGTGGACTTGGATGGGGAATACATGATGTGGCGCACAAGCCGCAAATCGCTGGCCCACATTGTAGACATAGGCAACAACTGAATACTATGAGTAGGGCTATTCCAAGGAAGGATAGGATTTTCCATCCCCAGGCTGATATCACGCTCCAGAGCCAACCGGACCATGTCCAGGTGCCTGGATTCTGGTGTATCTGACTTGCAATCTTGTGGAGCCGAGTTATGGCTCTGTACACTGACGGTGCGTTATTAGGAATGAAAACACAACAACTGGATCCGATGACTCTACAAGCCCCGCCCCTATCTGCCAGGATGACGTCAAGGACGAGACGATTTTGAAGAACGACAAGTCTCATAGCAGACTGCTCTTCTGTTAAGTTACCTAAGGCAAAAGTAGTTTCATTCACTACTGCTTCAAGAGTTCTGGTCAATTTACGTATCAGTTTACTATTTGAGACAGTTCCTAAATAAGGAAAGAATCCTTTATTGAAATCTGTGTATTGTTCCCATGTTGTTTCAGTGTAATCGACAATCGGGAGTTCTCTCTTGGGTCTGACATGAACGAGATGAGAATTTCTATGGTAATCTGGTGGGGCTAGGAAAACAGGTGGCAATAGGAATGCAATGTAACAAGTACCATCCCAGTCTGGAGGTAAACGTAAGTAAGCTGTATGGCCACAGATGAAATAGGAATGTCGGGAAGCTTTGAATGTAGACTTGCCTTTTTCACTGAATTTAATAATCATATTACACTCGCTGTGTCCTAGATGTACTGAACCATTCTTTCTAACGCATAGGTCACCCTTCACTGGCAAGACTGTAATTGAAGGTGAGTTCGAACTAGTTTCTGACTGGACATTCAAAATCATGAGGTTAAGTGTAAAATTACCTAATCCATATACTTCATTTTCTAGATCGGTACCTGTCATTCGGGGAAGACCCTCCTTGTCAGGAAAACATGCCTTATTCATAACTGTATTCAGGTCTCCCCATATCCAATTACCTTGGGAAACTTTGGACTTGCTATCTAACGAGGACATTAATGTAAACCATGCACCACATGAACCATTATGTGTAAACGGGTAAGGAAAAAGAGGCAAGGCTACCGTCATTTTCTGGTACGGAGGGAGTCGGCCACATACCCAGCAATTAGTAGCATTGCTGGTCTGGTGTGAATGATGTAACATACGGATGAAAGAATTGTTACGCAGTGCAAGTCGATAAGAAAGTTCGTGCGGGGGCAGATCACTAAAGGTGTGGTCTGTAGTGTCATCGAAAGAAGAATGTGCTTGTATAGGAAAATATACATGTAACATATAACTTAGGCATATAATCGTAAGACTCAGAAAAAACATAACAAGTAAAGTAACAATACAGCGACTTCGGAGATTCTTGCAATATTTCTGTTTCTTGATCTCCTGTCTATCTCTCTCACTATGTGGGTCTATCTTGTACATGTCAGGAACCTGTCTAACCGCTTCACCCAGGGGGGGACTTAAACAATTAAACTGTCTGACTTACTAGACCTCAACTTTAATCTGTACTCCTGGGACGGAGTTTTCTCTACCAGGGGGAGTTTAGTATCAAAGATTGGAATGCGGCAGTCCTGGGAAACAGTTTTTGGCGGAAGTCCATAACACTTCTTGACGTGGCTCGAGTGGAGCCAATTTTTTCTCCCTTCCAGTTTTACTGCAGTCCTTGTGGTCATCAAAACGATCTTAGGTTCCTTCCAGCGGGGCTCCAGAGGACTTGACCGGTCAAAATTGCGAACGTATACATAATCACCAGGAACGATCTTGTGTGGCTTCACCTCTGTGTTGTCTGGAAAGGCTGCTGCGACCTGTGAACGACATGATTGTAGTGCAGACATCAAGGAAGCAAGGTAATCTGTCAGCATATTACTGTCAACATCGGTTAATTTACGGGGCAGAGGTGTCCCCCACATGTTCGGTGGCCAGCCAAAGACCACCTCATACGGGGATAGCCCTGTCCTAGAATGGGCTACCATTCGCATATAGAAGAGGGCAACTGGAAGGGCTATTATCCAGTCTACTCCTTTTTCTGCACAGACCTTGGCAAGATGTGTTTTCAGAGTCTGATTGTGTCTCTCTACTAAACCAGCTGCTTCGGGATGCCGAACACAGTGGAACTTCCATTGGTAACCTAGCAAAAGGGAAACTTGCTTCATTAACTCGGACGAGAATGGCTGTCCGTTATCTGAATACACGACATGAGGTAAACCAAACCTCGGGAAGAATTCGCGAACCAACTGCTTGGCAGTGGTCACGGCAGTGTAGTCTGGGACTGGATATGCTTCTGTCCATCGGGAAAGTGCACATACAACTACGAGGACATATTTGAATCCTCGACAACGGTCCATCTGGATATAATCCATCTGGAGAACTTCAAAAGGGTGATCAGGAGGATGAAATCCACCTTGCTCTACGGCAGGGGTACTCATAGTACGGCCCGCGGGCCAGTGGCGGCCCGGCAAGCCTTCCCTGGCGGCCCGCGGACCCCCGAGACATCATACCTGTGTTTCCTGAGTTTTTTTTTAAAGTGTCTGCCGCAGCGAGAGAGACTCTTGCTGCTTTGTGGGGGCTGCCGGCGGGCGATCCTAGGAATGGCTAGGCAGGGTGAGGTGACAGAGGGAGTGGGAGGGAAAGGGAGGGGGAGGGGGACGGAGAGAGAGAGAGAGAGAGGGAGTGAGTGAGTGAGAGGGAGGGAGGGAAGGAGTGAGAGGGAGGGAGTGAGTGAGTGAGAGGGAGTGAGAGGGAGAGGGAGTGAGGGAGAGGGAGTGAGGGAGAGGGAGTGAGAGAGAGGGAGTGAGAGAGAGGGAGTGAGAGGGAGTGAGTGACTGAGAGGGAGTGAGAGGGAGTGAGTGAGAGGGAGTGAGTGAGAGGGAGTGAGTGAGTGAGAGGGAGTGAGTGAGAGGGAGTGAGTGACTGAGAGGGAGTGAGAGAGAATGAGTGAGTGAGTGGGAGTGAGTGAGTGGGAGTGAGAGGGAGAGTGTGAGTGGGAGAGAGAGAGGGGGAGAGAGGGAGTGAGTGAGGGAGAGGAAGTGAGTGAGTGAGGGAGAGGGAGTGAGTGAGGGAGAGGGAGTGAGTGGGAGTGAGTGAGTAAATGAGTTGAGTGAGTGAGTGAGAGGGAGTGAGTGAGAGGGAGTGAGTGAGCGGGAGTGAGTGAGAGGGATGAAGTGAGTGAGAGGGATGGAGTGAGTGAGAGGGATGGAGTGAGAGGGATGGAGTGAGTGGGAGGGAGGGAGTGGGAGGGAGGGAGTGAGTGGGAGGGAGGGAGTGGGAGAGAGAGAGGGAGTGAGTGGGAGGGAGGGAGTGAGTGAGAGGGAGGGAGTGAATGAGAGAGAGTGAGTGAGTGAGAGGGAGGGAGTGAATGAGAGGGAGGGAGTGAGTGAGAGGGAGTGAGAGGGAGTGAGTGAGTGAGAGGGAGGGAGTGGGAGGGAGGGAGTGAGAGGGAGAGAGTGAGAGAGAGGGAGGGAGAGAGAGAGAGGGAGGGAGGGAGAGGGAGGGAGTGAGAGAGTGACTAAGAGAGTGAGTGAGAATGAGTGAGAGGGAGTGAGTGAGAGGGAGTGAGTGAGTGAGAGGGAGTGAGTGAGAGTGAGAGGGATTGAGTGAGAGGGAGTGAGTGAGAGAGAATGAGTAAATGAGTGGGAGTGAGTGAGTGAGAGGGAGGGAGTGAATGAGAGAGAGTGAGTGAGTGAGAGGGAGGGAGTGAATGAGAGGGAGTGAGTGAGTGAGAGGGAGTGAGAGGGAGGGAGTGAGTGAGTAAGAGGGAGGGAGTGGGTGGGAGGGAGGGAGTGAGAGGGAGAGAGTGAGAGAGAGGGAGGGAGAGAGAGAGAGGGAGGGAGGGAGGGAGAGGGAGGGAGTGAGAGAGTGACTGAGAGAGTGAGAGTGAGTGAGAATGAGTGAGAGGGAGTGAGTGAGTGAGAGGGAATGAGTGAGAGTGAGAGGGATTGAGTGAGAGGGAGTGAGTGAGAGAAAATGAGTAAATGAGTGGGAGTGAGTGAGTGAGAGGGAGGGAGTGAATGAGAGAGAGTGAGTGAGTGAGAGGGAGGGAGTGAATGAGAGGGAGTGAGCGAGTGAGAGGGAGTGAGAGGGAGGGAGTGAGTGAGTGAGAGGGAGGGAGTGGGTGGGAGGGAGTGAGTGAGAGGGATGGAGTGAGTGAGAGGTGAGAGGGATGGAGTGAGTGAGGGATGGAGTGAGTGAGAGGGATGGAGTGAGTGAGAGGGATGGAGTGAGTGGGAGAGAGGGAGTGAGTGGGAGTGAGTGAGTGAGTGAGTGAGTGAGTGAGTGGGAGGGAGTGAGTGAGTGAGTGGGAGGGAGTGAGAGGGAGGGAGTGAGAGGGAGGGAGTGAGTGAGAGTGAGTGAGAGGGAGATAGTGAATGAGAGGGAGTGAGTGAGAGGGAGGGAGGGAGTGAGCGAGAGAGAGAGGGAGAGAGTGAGAGCGAATGAGTGAGTGGAAGAGGGAGGGAGAGGGAGTGAGTGAGACGGAGAGGGAGTGAGACAGACAGGGAGGGAGAGGGAGTGAGATGGAGACAGAGAGGGAGGGAAAGGGAGGGAGTGAGAGGGAGGGAAAGGGAAGGAAACGGAGAGGGAGGGAAAGGGAAGGAGACGGAGAGGGAGGGAAAGGGAAGGAGACGGAGAGGGAGGGAAAGGAAGGGAAATGGAGGGAGAGGGAGGGAAAGGGAGTGAAAGGGGGTGAGACAGAGAGTGAGTGAGAGGGAGGGAAAGGGAGGAGGACGGAGAGGGAGTGAGAGAGAGGGAGTGAGAGAGACGGAGGGAGTGAGAGAGAGGGAGTGAGACAGTCGGAGTGAGACAGAGGAAGACAGGAGAGAGGGAGGGTGAGAGGGAGAGAGAGCTAGAGAGAGGGAGGGAGACCGAGAGAGATGTGTGTATGCCCGGACGGCTCAGTGGACGAAGGCGTCCGCTGCAGGGACCTATGATCAACCTCATGGTCAGTTTTATGTTGTTGCTCTAGCCCCCTCCCCCTCCCCCACTGACCCTGCCCCCCCACCGATGCGGCCCTCGGACACAAACCAAACTGTAAATTTGGCCCCCGAGAGAAAGTTTGTGAGTACCCATGCTCTACGGGAATGCCTTTACCTGGGTTGAACTGACAACAGATCATGCAAGTACGCACTTTCTGTTTTGCTGCTGCTCGTAAGTGCTTATTGAACCAAAGGTTTTGAATACTGTCTAACATAGCTTTTTCTCCTAGATGTGCAGGACTATGTGCTGTGTTAATGATAACTTGAACCATAGAGTCGGGGAGAAACCATGTGGCTTTTCCCTTCGTCATCCATCCCTGTTCTGTCTGGATCCCTCCTAGTTCTGTCCATTTCTTGATTTCGTCTGGGGTAGCATGTGTCTGTATGTCAATCACATCTAGTGCGGGATCCCTAACTGTCATGCAATGTGTTGGAACTACTGTCTTCGTCATATCAGTCGTATGAGTATGAGTCTGAGCTGTATGTTTGGCTGTTCGATCTGCCAGGTCGTTACCCTGGGAGACTGTATCTATGACTTTAGTATGTGCTTTACACTTCATGATGGTGATGGCTGTAGGCAAATGTATTGCTTCTAACAGAGCTTGAATGAGGGGACCATGCTGTATCTTGGCACCGTGGGAAGTTAAAAAACCTCTCTCTTGCCAAAGGACTCCGAAGTCGTGTACAACTCCGAATGCATAACGGGAATCTGTGTATATGTTGACTTTCTTATTCTTGGCTCGAATACAGGCTTGGGTCAGAGCGATGAGCTCTGCTGCTTGAGCAGACAGTGTGTCAATACGATGTGTTTCTATGACTTCTGTTTCAGTGGTCACTGCATATGCGGCTACTAACTCTCCTGTACTTGTTCTCATACATGAACCATCCACATAAAGTGTCAGGTCCGGATCTGGTAATGCGATGTCTGTCAAGTCTTGTCTGGGTTTCGTCATAGTGGTAATGACTTCTACACAGTCATGTGACATAGGGTCTGTTGTACTTAACGGTAAAAGTGTAGCGGGATTCAGTGTATTGCAGCGTCTGATTTCTATGTGTGGCTGGAATAACGTCAATTCATAACCTGTCAGTCGTGCTATTGTCAAGTGCTGAGTCTGTGTTCTGTTTAAAAGAACTTCCACGGAATGTGGAACCTGTACTGTCAATTGGTGTCCTAATACTATGGAATCACTTTGTCTGATTGCTAGAGCTGTTGCTGCTACGGATTTCAAGCACGCAGGCAGGGCCTGAGCTACTGGATCTAATGTACTGGAAAAATAAGCACATGGTTTGTGTGAACCAGCTTGATCTTGGGTGAGAACTGATAATGCAGTACCTTCGCGCTCTGTGACAAAAAGTGTAAAAGGCTTGCTGTAACATGGTGTCGCTATCTTTTTCCCGCGCCTGTTGTCGCCGTGAGACGTATTTACCCGCCGCTGGACATCGGGAGCCCTGCCGTCTATCTTCGGGCAGGGAGATCTTTTAACTTTGATCCTGCATTTGCAAGAATCAAGCAATCCTTGTTACCTGGGAAATACGAGTATCAAACCTTTTAGGCAAACAAAGTTGTTATTGAAACGAATACTCCTTTAATGGGACAACTCCTAGAATAAAAGCTGTATTTCCAAGATTTTAAATAAATACTGACAAAACTCCTCGAAATCGAAACTACCGCTGGAAGAATTTATCATCAAAATCATCCATTGCGTATTGATATAAAGGGTTCCAGTTGGCGGGCAGTAATCATTTTATTACCAAATCAACCAGTTTCACCCACAGTGGATGCTGAAGGAATCACAATAAGGAACTTTGAACAACCCCTTAATAAAAGAATAATACCTTTCTACTAATATTACGTGGCTGCTCCAGGAAGAAGGCGCTGGCCGCCGAAACGCGTGTAGAGACCTTATTTTTATGCCACTTACCCTCTCTTTTGATTTATTAATTTTTATGTACTGCTGTCCATGTTATATATGTACTATGAATTTTTAATCTTGATTCTATGTTATATGAATGAACCTTTTTTACTATGTCTATTGAAAAATAAAATTGTGTTTTTTTAGCTAGCTGTAGTCATCTCTTCATCAATTCGTGTCATTACGATATTCCAATCTTTAAATTACCTAGGTTGTTACCTTTCATTTGTACATGGTGTCGCTAAAACAGGTGCTTGACATAGGGCTTTCTTCAAGTCGTCAAAAGCTTGTGTATGTTCCGGAGTCCAAGGGAGGACAGTCGATGACGCTGCCTCCTGGGTTGTCAACTGTATAAGGGGCTTGGCTAGATATGCGTACTGAGGGATCCATTGTCTACAGTAAGAAGTGAGGCCTATAAAGGCCCGTACCTCCTTTTGTGTCTTGGGCTGTGGCATGTGTACAATTAACTGGATGCGGTCAGGTGTAAGCTGTCTCCCCCACTTGGACAGCAAGTGACCAAGGTAAACAACTTGCTGAACACAGAATTGTAGCTTCGAAGGAGACACCTTGTGTCCCTTGTCGGCCAGAAAACATAGGACTGTCAGAGATGCTTGTTCACATTCTTGTTCGCTTCGGGCGGTGATCAATAGATCATCGACGTACTGAAGTAGGGCAGTGTTAGCAGGCATGTGGATACTGTCAAGTTGTCTTTTCAATGCTTGACTATAGATACTCGGACTTTCCGTGAACCCTTGAGGTGCACGTGCACATTTAAAGCTTCGGCCATTTAAACTAAATCCGAAAAGGTACTGGCTTTCTGGATCAATGGGAACACTAAAAAAGGCATTCTTGAGATCGATTACAGTAAAGAACTCCGCTTCGGAATCAATGGCAGTCAATAGGGATGAAATATCTGGAACCACTGGGAACTGAGGTATGATACATTTGTTAAGCTCTCTAAGGTCAATCACTAGACGATATACAGGAGGTGCATTTGGATCAGTACGTTTAAGAATCGGGATGATTGGAGAATTACAAATATTGGAGTCAGTTTCTACAACCACTCCATGAGCAACAAGCTCGTCAATGATTTTTAATAAGGCTGCTACAGCCTCAGGTGGCAATTTGTATTGTCGGATTCTGGGCAGAACAACACCTTGCTTTAGTGTAACACGATATGGTGTAATATGCATACAACCTACATCAGTCGGACCTTGTGCCCATAAATGCTGTGGTACATTCTGTAATCGGGAATCAAAATCTCTCAACACATAGTGACCCTTGAAGTCACGTAAAAACAATCTCACTCCTTCCGGAGAACAACATATTACAGCTCCTAGAGCTTTCAGCGTTTTAATACCTAACAAGTTTTCTGGACATGACTTTGTAAGTAATAAATCTGTAGTACGGGACAATGGACCAACTGCAAGGGGAACTGGTTTCGATACTTCATTAACAATAGGTTTTCCTGAAAATCCAAGGGAAACATTCTGTGAGCCTGAGAGGGGTGCCCCTGGAACCTCGTCATGACTAATGGTAGTTCTGCTTGCCCCTGTGTCAATCAAAAATTTTCTGTCTTTTCCTAATACCTGACTATGTACATAAGGACCCTCTTGATCTACAGGAATCTCGATGAGAGGCAAACCCACTTCCCTCTCTAGGCTGTTTCATGAATACTCTGACTGTGCATACTGATACATCTGCTGTGTAACGTGTTGTGTTGCGGCAATGGGCTGGGGCTGTGGTACCGCTACGGTCTGTTGCTGAACATGTTGTGGAACAGGTTGCGGATTCTGTTGAATATTCTGTTGAACATATTCTGGCCTAGGTTGACGTGGTCTTTCTTTCGTTTTGCCTGTAGTAATATTATGTTTCAGAACGGCACAATCACTAATAAAATGACCTGGTTGCTTGCAATAGTTGCAATTCCCTTTAACAGGAGTCACCAAATGACTGGACTGAGTGTTCTGTGTGTTACCCTTCTTCTGACCATCTGCTGGAACAGACTGGGCAACTAATACTTTCATCTTCGTGTCTTTCATACGTCTCTGTTCGTGATCGTGTTCCTCTCTGATTCTATTCTGGTGATATTGTAACATTTGTAACATTTGGGAAGGCGTATTAGCTTGCCATGTACTTTCGACTTTCAATACTCTGGTCTTAACCTGGGGTAAGGAATTCTCAACTAATTTGGTTACGAAAAGATGTGGGAACGACTCGCTACTGGTTTTCAGGCCACTATTAATAATAAAACATTTCTCGAATCTGGAATAAAAATCACTAGTGTCTTCATCTGGTTTCTGTTTACAGGCCGAAATTGCATCCCAATCTTCCTTTTTAACTGTCAATAATCTAGGCAAAACCTGTACTAACAATCCTGGTAATGCTTTAGTTTTGTCCCCAAGACCTAAGCCTGGGGTACGTCCTTTATCTTCATCTTCTAATTCGGTCCAATTAATCTTTTTATCTCCCACCTCCCAATCCTTTTCTTTCAGTTTTTCGTAAATCCCTGCTGGCAATAATACCTTTAACATTTTAAGAATGTCTGAATATGTGTAATCACCCATGAGTAACATGTCTTTCAATTCACGGTGGAACCCTGCAGGGTCTTTATCGTGACAAGGTACAATTTTCTTCATTTCCAATAATTCCATTTTAGTCAAAGGAGTGTATACAAATACACGTTCAAGCGTATCATCTGGCTTCCGGATTGGATGTACTTCTCGTAAAGGATTCTGTCTGTCTAGATGGTAAGACTGTCTAACTGGGGGTGGAACTGAAACAAGACGTGTAGTCAGGAACGTACTATATTTGTGACGTTGTTCTAAAATAATATCAATTAAATCGGTACCTAAGCCTCTCCACCTTCTCAGGAGTAAGTCTTGCAATAGATTATACAACGGACCTGGATCAGACTGTTGGTTTTCATACTGGGTAATGAGATGTTGGGACATGTATATACCAGCTAGTCGCTGTTCTTCTGGAGTGAGACTTAAAAACGTTTGCACTACTAGGTCATCTTTATATATATAGTCATCCCCGGCCCATTGAACTGCTGACCGGGCTAGTTCCTGATCACGTAAGGTAGTGAGTTCATGATATCCTACTCTTTCTTTCAGGATTTTATAAGTAACTTGGAATATATGTTCAAGATAACATTGCTCTGGTATCGGGGAAAGGTATCGTCTCTTGCTTTCTAGACGAATGGGTCTGTCAAAAGGATTACCTAAAGGGTACTGTTTAGGAGGTTTCGCTCTACCTACATACGCTATCGTATCTTGATTTGCTGTAGCATTCTCTGGTTCTTCCTCCTCTGAGGAATCTTTATCGTCTGACTCGGCTGTCCTTTCGGCATTCTGTCGGGTATGTATGGCTACTATTTCTTTACGGATCTTTCTAGACATGGCCTCTATACATTTCTCTCTGTCATGCTTACAATCTGCAATATTCTGACTCCATTTAGTCAATACATCCATCTCTTCTTGAGCAAAACCTGGTCGGTCTCGTTCTCTTATCAAACAATTAATCAAAAATCGCAATAGCAACGCTTGTGTATCAACTTTCTGATATGCCATGGCTTCACGAACACATTCAGGGCCTTCTCCTGTTTGGATAAAATGATATATCCTGTCTAAATATTCGGGCATTTCTGGTAGTATACTTAAATAGTCTGCAACACGTCTTAAACGTAACGAGGCTAACATCATAGTCCCAGTCTTGCCTGGTACTGGATCATATCTACAATCTGTAAGGTATTGTTTAAGCTTTTCAGAAGGGGTCGCTTTCGGGGTACGCTGTGTAGCTAATTCTCTCATTGTCAGTCGCTGTACTTGTGGCGGGGTGTGATGGGAACCTCCTGTGGCACCTCCTGAGGCGGAGGCATGAGCATAACCTGACTGTGATGCAGCTGTGCCAAACGGATTGTGCGGACCAGGGACAGGGAGAACAGTAGGGGAAGTCACAACAGGTGCGGGAAAATGCTGACGTGGGGGGGTTGTGGCTTGATCAACAGGAATATGCTGTGGCAGATTATTATTAACAGGATGTACGGGTACATTGGTATATGCGGGAGCTACATCGTCTAAATATGAAGAAAGGAAAATATCTGCTGCGGTCTTATGGTGACGTACTTTAGTCGGAATCAATGGTGGTGGCAAGTTACAGGGTACTTCCAGGTCGGCCTTAGGCAGGCCCTCGGCAAGAACTGGATACATACCGGTAATAAGTGCGTTTCTTTGACGGTCTAATTGTTCTGACCTGACCTGTTCTCCTTGTTCAAGTAACTCTTTTTCTTTGGCTTTTTCGGATTCCTCTCTACTTTTCTCTGTTTTTCTGAATTCTTTTTCTGTTCTTCTATGCGATTCTTTACGCCACAATTCTATGGCATCTTTCTGAGATTGTCTGGCTTTCTTTTTCCATAATGCTTCCTCTACTCTCATGATGCATTCAGCATCCCATGTTCCTGAGACAGGCCATCTAAACTTCTCTTCTAAGTGCTTGGTGTAGTCCACCCACAAATCTAAATACAACACAGCGTCTAAGCCGTGCTTGTGGTACATAAAATATCCTGGAGTGTCCCTAGGCGGAACAGGCACTGCTTCTTCGAGAATCCCTTTCCTAGTTCCTATCTGACGTAACTTCGGAAATAACGGCATTATGACTTTGACTCGAACACAATAAACACAGTAATGAAAAGAAAACAGTCATTCATACCACGACATAAAACACATTAAAACATTCTGAATAGATATTGTCTAGTACATAAAACACAATACTGAGAATCACGTGAGAATAATGCTAGAAGTCTTGAATACTGAATCACTGAATTACTGAATTACTAGATGCACTGCTAAACAGTACAGACCGGTCCCATAAAGAGACACGTCATACCGCGCTCACCTAAGTGAACACGTACGGACCAGGACTGTGTACCCAGACCTGTCTTTACCGGACACAAACTAATGCACCCGTCTAGATGCGTCCCTAGCAACGGTACTCACCGGGAGCAATACTTGAACTTGAACTTGAAGGCCTCAGACTGGACTGGTTACTACGCATGCGCCTCGACACATCGGAACAGGTGGGCCTCTGGATACCTCGGACACTGCTACTCTCGGCTGGGCTCTGGTCGATATCCTCCGCACTCCTCACCGCCTCGTCTGGATGTCGACCGCAGTCTCTGTCACCTCCGTAGGCCTGAGGGAGATACAGGAAAACCTGCAGATGCGCATAGGTGTCCGTCACGGCTGTGGCAGGGGGCAAGGCCTGCGACGCATCGCCGGCGCGTGGGGTGGGGGAGGGGTCCCTATTCGGGCGCCAAATTATGTGGTAAATAAATTACCTGGACTATTTTTCCATATAATTATCATTACAAGACAGCTCATTCAAATAAGAGGCAGAGTCCGTGGTATCTGAGTCTTACGGGGTTTATTAAGAGAAACCTCGAGGTTGGAGATCATGTTCCGTCACCACTAGGGTTCGGGAAGGGACAGTCAACGATTTATTAACATTACACATTATACAGACCCTCCAGCTTATCGCGATTTCGCGATTTGCAAAAAAATCGCGAAATCGCGCGATCTCCGCAAATGCCGCGATATTTGGCATAAAGCCCGCGAAATTTGCCGTTTCCCGTTTCCGCACCCATTTTCCATTTGATTTGCGGCTTAGAGAAGGAGCCAGGGAGTCGAGGACGCGCGAGGGAGAAGACCAGCACCACACCAGCAAGAGGGGGAGAGAGCACGAAGCGGCCGAAGACTCTTCCTCAGAGACTTCGCACCCGTCTGCCTGGACACGTAAGTGCACCACCCTGCAGTGTCTGCTCTTGAGGGCACGCCTTTTCGTCACGGCGGCAACCTGTCCTGCCCTTCTGTGTGCGCATTTTAAAGAGCCCCGCACAGAAGCACTGAGCTTCTGAGGACATTCACAGATTTAATAACCTTCTATCCAAGCTTTTTAACACGTGGAAGAAATGGAAACGGTTACCTTTAGCTCTCACTTTGCTACTAAAGTTGTAGTCTGCCTCTGGATTGAACATGCCCAGTTTATGTTTGGATTGAAACACATCTTGTAATATCTTGAAGATCACTCTTATTATTTTTTGTATAGTGCATTCAACTATAGAGTATTATGTGTCTGTATTTCGGAACTACATATCTGGCTATGTTAAAAAAACTAATAAAATAAAATATTTTTTATAAAACACAATACTGAAGGTTTATTGATGCTGCTCCGGTCTCTCTTTTTCAATGAGCATTGTCCTATGTACTTGTGAAAAATCCCCTATTTTTCATGAAGATGGAATGTAGATTTAGGGCATTCTTACGTTTGGGGCATTTATTGTTACGTTTTCAATCGTGGCATAACTAGACCAAACGAAAGTTGGGCTGTCGTCGCAGATCATTAAGCAGACCCCCCAGGATATAACGGCATGGATTGGCAAATTTAGCGGCATGAGGTAGTAAAAACTGTGAGCAACCAAAAGTACATTAGGTAGTAAAGGTAATAGTGACAATCGTGAGCAAACAAAATACTTGAGTAAAAATTGTGAGCAACCAAAAATGCATGAGGTAGTCAAAAGTGCACAAGAGGAGATGAAAGTGACAAGTGTGCAGTTATAAGAGAAAACAGAGTATAATTTGAGGTATAGTACTGCAATAAGTGCTAGACACTCAGGCACAGGAACAAGCGTTACGTGGGCAAGGTCAAACAGTAAGATATCTGTGTTTGGTTTTGCAAAAACCCCAAAATAAAATGCCGCTAAATGCCGCTAAATTTCCATTTTTGTGCCGCTAAATTTTCATTTTTGTGCCGCTAAATTTGCCAATCCATGCCGCTATATCCTGGGGGGTCTGATTATATATAGTAAAGTAACATCATTGAATTCAATACAGTAGGCGTAACAGGTGAAAAGAAGAAGATAAGAACACATGTGCATAATAGGAGGTGTGAAAGAAGGCGTGTAATAGGCGTACACGGGGCGTATAATGTGAACGTAATGTAGACGTCACAGAGAGTGTCATAGGTGGGTGTGTGCACAGGGATAATCTGCAGAGTCAGCAGGAAATGCGGATGCGCGCGCAGCTAGCATGACGTGACATAGACGTGTAACTGGGGAGAACTTTAACACTAGTAGAGGAGACAGAAGTCTGGGATGTCAGAACGACCTGGACCTATAACATATCTGGTATCTTATGTTTGGAGGATGCTCTATCTGTAGGAAAAGGTCTCTCGGGCAGAGGCTATTCTATACTGAATGCTAGTGCGTGCGTATGTGTCTACGTGTCTACGTGTCTACGTGTCTACGTGCAGGGCCATGGGCCTACTATGGCAACGGGATCTGTAAATTACTTGCATGGAGACAGGAAGGCTTGCTCTTTGCTCTGCAGCCGGGGAGATGTTTACCTAAATCACTAGACAGGAATGTATTTTCGAGGAGGCTGAGCTGATAATCTTGAAGGCAAAATACTGTCTTGGCAGGCAGGCCAGGTTGAGCCAGGCACCGCTTCGCTTGGCAGGAAGTAAGGCAAGGGTCAGGGATACATGTCCACGCTGCAGCTTTCAGAGGCAGGAGGCAGAAAGCAGAAAGGGCTCGGAGACAGAAATCAGGGCCTATCTCGGCAGAGCCAGGAAAAACGTAAAAGTGTACCATGTAAAGACGTTGGCATGGCATGGTTAGGAACTGAATTATCGGTCCATTCATGGTGGATCTGAAAGAGGACATGCTAACGTTGGACGCAAATGTATTTGCGTCGTCATATCTGGAGATGGAGGGAAATTACATGTACTAGAAGCACGTACATGGAGACGTTGGGGTACACGTTAGGGGACATACTTGACCATAACAATTTTAATTACCTCACCACCACCACCCCAGCTCAGTGTAAGGTGCAGCTGCAACGGCCACATTATCTGAAAACCAGCCTCCAAACAATGACCAGAAGACACAGGTAGAAGCAACCCTGCACACGAAGGCTATTACTGTTTTATTTTCAAGAGACAAACTTGTATTTTAGGAATGTGTCTCCAGCAAACACAAACTAAAAATTCCTGAGTGGACACTATAAATGTGGTGGCATTTCAACAAGAATCAGTGCCTTTTGTCAAGCTATCAAACATTTGGCTCATTTGAAGGCACAGAGATTTCTGTCTACTAGAGGAAGAACTCTGAACTCAGAGGATAGTTTTCTGTCAGGGAAGAAGAAGTGATAGCTTTGACCCCTGGGCTGAACACAATGTTCTAAATAACCCTGTTTGTTCTTTTCTGCTTTTCTAGGACAATTCCACTATCTCTCCCATATTTTTACTTCACTTTTGTTCCCCTCTCCTAGGTATGTAGCCTTTAGGCCACTCCCACCTGCGTAATTATCTGCTTTGAACCTGCTCCGTATAGGCAGGTTTGTTTGTTTCTCTCCCTCCAACTGCGTGTGCAACCCTTCTAAACCTATGGCATCTGTATATTTAAATTTCAACCCCACACACAGAATTGCAGTTTCGTTTCTACTGCTATGGCAGCTGCATTGCTTTACTTCCAGCACCTATCAAGTCCATGTCAAGGGTAAGTTGCCAGCACCGTCTATCACAACTCACTTGCTCAGCCATGTGAGGTACTGCATACCTCATGCCTGTAGGGAGAACATTCCTAGACAACCCCAACTGCCATCTGTTTCTGTGCCTTATCTATAGCTCAATCTCAAGAAACACTTTCTTGTCAGGTTTGACCATTCATAATGGTGTCTACTATCTTGAGCATGAAACATGTGCTCCAACAGGTTTCCCTACTGTTTTTTGATCAGTATGATTATTTAAAGAAAAGAGTTAAAGTAGGATTAGCAGTATGACCTATAGAGCTTAGCAGTTTTTTCTGTGACCACTGGTAATGCCCTAGGGGCCCTCTCACAAAATTAATTTTTGTAGTATGTTTTGTAGTACTACAATAGTACTAGAAGCATTCTACAAAATGCTATTCACTGCCCGACATGCACAGTTTCTGCCTCCGCCACTACTTTCTGTTTCAGTGTGGATTAATCCCATTGCTAGTCACCAACAGTACTTCTAAAGTTATTACAGTGGGGGCATGGCTTCCACACCGAGGCAAGATGGTGGCGGACTACTGAGCTCTGTTACGAGCACAGCGCTTCGTCTTCTTTATTAGCCTTTTCCGGCCATACCTTTCTTCTCTGAGGGTTCTGGCTCCTGGATGTTGCGGTAACCTTGCTTCATTAAGGTTTTGTGCATGTATGCTTTCAAGGCTCCCAGGTCTGCGATGGTGATTTTCTCCTCACATGTGAGCGCCCATTTTGCTAATGAGCTGCTCGCATCGCAGTTTGCCTGCTTCCTCAGGAGGTACCTTATAATGGTAACTCTATGCATCATTGCCAATTGTTTGGAGTGCTTTCCTCAGCTTCTGGCGACATAGTGGTGAATTCATAACACAAAAGAGGTGAGGGCAGTAAGAAAACGTGCGCTCTGGTGAGTAGTCCAGGAAATGTGTTATCCGCTCCAGTCACGCTCTACTTTCTGTGGTCCCACTGCACCAGGGCCACTTACAACAAAGTTATAACATATACAAAAGGAGCGTGCAGTTCATTAATACTTCAAAAAGTGTATGGAGGACAAAGTGGGACTTCTACACATGTTACAGTCCCCCCTCGTCCCCCATAAGCTTTTTGTTGCTGACAGCATTCATCCCACTCCAACCAGTAGCAGCCAATGTCCTCTTGCCCCTTCCACTATTGCTGCTCCATCTGAGCAAACCTGGTACATTTGTGCAGAGAAACAGATTTGCTGGGAGAAGAGAGGGCAGATGCTGGAATTGACTCTCCACAATGACTCAAGATGCCAGAGCAAAGGGAGATATTTTTACAGAGAAACTGGGGTGGGTCATTGCCCAGCACTGGACCAGGAGATTCCGCTGGTCATTGGGCATAAGGCTTTAAAGAAGAAACTGTTATTTTTCCTTCCTGAGGTGCATTGTTTGGGCCATGAAATGTCTGCTAGAAAATGCCACAGATTGAAGCCATCTGCAAGTTGCCCTGTCAGTGACCGTTTCCCAGATGAGCACCGTAATGTACGACTTAACTGTCACAGTCTAATTGCCACAACAGAACATGTGATCGTTGTGAATTTCAGAGCCCTGATGGTGTCCACTTAGGACGACACGCATTGGCTGGATTGTATTGATTAATCTTTTATGGATGAAATAATGGACTGCAAAATAAATAAAGGATTGAGAACACAACAAAAAAGACTCCCTGAAGACTTTCTTTGACTGGGAATTTAAATTGGACGATTAATAAGCATCTTGCTTTTGAAGTATTAATGAACTGCACGCTCCTTTTGTATATGTTTCAGTGGTGAGTTACTCTTCATACATGTGAGCAATTTATTTTTCAGCCTCCTTATGTTTTTACTGGGCAATCAACACTTATCTTCAAATATGTCTCCTCAGGAGTGACTATTTATTCTAGGTTGGCCCAAATTTCATCATTCTCTGCTTTTTGATAGATGAACATTAAGGGGCCTATTAGGATATCTGGCGGATTGCCACCGCCGGGTCAGCGGTGGCCACCTCCGACCCGGCGGTGGCGAACCACCCGCCAAATATCCTTTTTCACCCGTGCCATATTAGTATGGCGAGGGGAAATGCGGCGGACGGAAATACCATTCGCTGCTTTTCCACCAGTCGCATTGCCGGCCGGATGGAAAAGGCAGCCAATACGCCTTCCAAATTAGCATGCCTGCAGTGACATGCCTTTCCATGGAGGAGACTCCGCCATGGAAAGGCATGGGGTGAATGCCTTTGGGGGCCCGTTGCGGGCCCCTGGGGGTGGGGGGTGAATGCCTGCACTTGGGGGGTACCAGGTACCCCCTTCATTGCCATGCACAAGGTGGCAGGCACCGTGCTGTGCCTGTCACGTTTTGCATTCCAATGCACAACATGCATATTTTGCATTGCAGCAGGTGCTGCTGACAGCACCTCCCACCACAATGTAAAATGTGCTGGATGCGACTGCAAGGGTGGCGGTCACATCCTAATTGCCATAGCGGGACTGACGCACCTCTGGCGGTTGGTCCAGTTTACCGTTACGGTGGCGGGTGGTAATAGGCCCCCTAAGTCTCTAATGTAATCTTCACACAGTAATTTACCTATGAAGTTTGAATATAATGATATAATATGTGTTGATATCTTCATATACGTTACTTTATACTGAATTTTTTTACTCCTCTTCAGTTTTTCAAATCATCCATTTTGTGCATGGGCAGGATTCTATCCTTTCATAAGCTTACACAGCATTCAATTCATTACGCCAAGATGGCTAGTGACTCACATACCACTTCTAAGCCACTTTCTTCAGGTATAAAACCAAAGAGAGCAAAAAATGACCCTCCCTCTCCAATTCTGTCATTCCATATTCCAGTTTTAGGCACTATTTCGGATGAGATACGACTCCTTAAAGCTTTTATGTGCGCAACTAATGAAAAATTACACCGAATTGAAGACTGTTGGATTGTCATGGAGAATACAATGTCTGAATTGGAGCAATATATTGGTGACCTTCTGGATATGTCAACCAAAATAACTATGTTGGAACAAGAAATAAAGAGTCTCAAACTACACACTGAAGACCTTGAAAATCAAAACAGAAGGAACAATCTTCGCCCTTACGGGCTTCCCGAGATTATTGAGGGACTTGACCTTCTGATCTTCCTAATAAAGTTTTTACTGGTTCATCTTAGTCTTCAATCTACACCCTCTCTTAACATGAACGTGCACTTCGCCTGGGCAGTCTTCAACCCCATTCCACTAAACCACGTTGTATCAAAATGCTCTTTCTGGAATTCACTGACTTGATTTGTGTTTTGAAAATTGTTAAAGGAAAAACGCCATCTGCTATGGTATGGTCACAACATATTCATCTCTCAAGATATTTCAAACGCAACTAATGCTCGTCACAAAGAATGCCTAGCCCTTCGACCCTGGATGAGAGAACTGAACATTTGTTATGGTATTCTTCATCCTTACCTCTGTAAAATCACCCATGAAGGTGTCTCACATTCTTTCAATGATCAGGCTAAATTAAAAAAAAATTAGTATATGGAGGCTAATGTTTGATGTTGCTATACACTCCTAACTACACAAGTTTTTTCTCGATACTTTGATTTCATATTTCTATAAATACATGGCTATTTTTTCTTTATATATATTTTCCAATCTCCTTCTCTGCTGTCGATCTTGCTTTTGACGCTAGCATGCCCTATGCTCATCTTTTGTTCTCTTTTTTCCAGATCTGGATCTCTATCTTGATCTGTCTGATATTTTCCTTTCTTTTATTTCCTTTACCTCATTTCTCTCTTCTTTGACCCTCTCTTTCTTTCCCCGTGTCACCTTTTCTTATCTGCCTTATATTTGTATGAGTGTTTATTCATTTTCCTTTTTCTTCTTGTGGTGATTGTGTTCTTATGTTCTCTCATAGTTGTTAAAAGGTGTCCTTTTATTTATTTATTTTTAATTTTGCAGCCTGTTGTAATTGTTCCCGTATCCTCACCCTCACATCACAGCATGTTTTATGTTGTCTCGTGGGATGTCCATGGTCTTGGTCATCCCGTCAAACGTCAAAAGGTACTTTCTCACTTTTTTAAGCTTAACGCACATGTTGCTTTTTTGCAGGAATTGCATTGTAATGATGTTGAATCACTTAAACTTAATGTCAATGGGTGGGTCGGTCCTGCTGTTAATGGTAAGGGTGGTGTAGCCATTTCATGCCATAAGTCAGTAAATTTTCAGATTTTATCAACTGAATGTGACACAAATGGACGATGGGTTTTGGTGGATGCTAATATACATCAAGAACATGTTACTTTCTTCAATATATATGGTCTGGTTAAATCTGATCCCGAATTTTGGCACAATGTTAAATTAAAGTTATCATCTATCTCTAATCCTAATATTATTGTTGCCAGTGATTTTAATGATCGGCTGGATCCGTTTACAGATGGGAAGTCTAGTTTCAAATTTAAACCTGATAAATCCCACAAAGCATTCCAATCTGCCATTGCCTCACATCCATTCTTTGATGTTTGGAAAACTTGTAACCCAGATGTATATGAATTTACATCCTTCTCCAATGTACACCATACTATGTCTCAAATTGATTATATTTTAGTCTCTAAATCGTTACTTCCCTCTATTCAATCATCAGAAATTGGGTCTATTTTTATTTCTGATCATGCCCCTGTTTTGTCCTCCTTTGACATGTCTCTTAAACCTCTAACGAGGGATGTTGGCGATTTACATATAGATAGTGACCCTCATCTATGGCCACATCCAGGGACCCGGGGTGGGATCGATAACAGAGATTGGTACATGCAGGTGCATGATGGGCTGGTCAAATCATTTTTCTCTTGATCTGGGAGTTTGGTGATGTGGTTGGCCATCCTCTTGTCAATGATTAATGTGGATGTGGAACACTCTGTCCATGCATACCATCCTGGGACAACTTTGTTTACTTCACAAAATGTCACCAACTGACATACTATGCTCAAATTAAAAAAAGAGTGGACTACACTCATGGTTTAGAGTAAATATTCTCATGCCATAACTTAACAGACATATATAAGGTATACAAACCATCCATTCTTTGATCTTGATAACATTTTACATTTGGAGTTCTTGTAGTACTGTAGGGTGTATTTCTCCTGCACGCACAGCCTTAATTCAGTGTGCAGAGGTTTTCCTTTGCACGAGGGATGAAGACTCTGCACGAGGGGGAAGATCTCTGCCTACCAAAACAAGCAGGAGATGACACACAGGCAGAGGAAGTCAGACATTTTATTTTCATTCTGAGCCATCCTCTCCTCCAAGCAGCATCATGCTCTATCCCGCTGCTCCTTTGCAGAATCTTTAACCCCAACATGGCTGAGGAACTTGATGAGAATTCCCCCCCTTTCTCCAAGAATGAATTGTCCAACAACACTGAGGGGGTCATTGACAAGTATCCTCAGCTTTATGTCTGAATACACCACTGACCAATGCAGTGCAGGCTCAAATCTGGCAGGGTAAGCTGTGTTGCTATCACTGAGAAGGCCTTTGCACTTGGGCTGTATTAAGGCCCATGATACTATGGGCTTGTCCTGCCAGCCACACATGCCTCACCTCCTCATAACACCACTGTAGCAGAGGGTCCTGAAAGCTTTCTGCTGACCATGCATTCTCAGCTGGAAGAGGTCAAGCAGCAGAAGACAGTATGTATATACTAGTATTTGGCACTGATGTGCACATGCAATTTGAGAATGCTGTCCTGTCACATGTTCACTGTCAGCATTGTCTCACCTTACATTTTCTGTTTAACATGTTTTGTTTTTGTAAGAAAGTTTAGATATTTCAAATTTAACTACATGCATGTTTGTTTCCTATGAATTGACTTCTAATATGTTTTGAACATTACAGAATGTTGACATTAAGTGCCTTTACCTTACTTCCTAGCCACCATATGCTTGGTAAGTTTTACCTTCAAAGTTCATACAGTTAATGAATAATGTGTCAATCTTTAAATGTTCAAGAGAATCCAGGTAGGCCCAACATAATCTTGGCTTGCCCCCAGTCCCTCCTTAACTCCCTTTCTTGAGCCTCCAGCTGCACCCCTTGCCCTTGCATCACCTCTTCCTCGTACTGGCTGCTCAGAAGAATTTAAGTTCATGGACACTTCTGTCCCCGACACCCTACGCCCCTCTTGTGCTGCCCAATACTTTTCCCAGAAAATGTGTCAGTAGATTCTCTCAAGGAAGCCATGTTGCCAATTATAGAGGCTCTAGGTATGCTCTCTCTTGATACCCAGGACTTAATTGCTTGGGGGGGGGGGGGGTCCAGATGCTCTGAGAGATGACTATGGGCAACTACAAAGTTATGTGGCGTCATTACTTCATTTCCAGAAGTCTTATGTCTTGTCTGTCGTCCCAACCTACCGCACCTCCTGTAGTCTTGTCTCCCCATTTGTCTGTGATCACTGTTTCACCTGCTACCCCTCTGTTTAATTCTTCCCATGGGATGTCTGGTCAAGCCACAGTTAGCCAATTTCCATCGCCGTCGCAGGAGGGGTTCCACGTTGTGGTTACAACAGAGCATGAGGATGTCCAGTCACTTTTCCCCCTGAAGTCAAGAACCTGAGTTAGACACACCTTCTGGTTTAGGGGTGTGACTTTATTTCAATTTTTGACAGTGAACCCTTGTGTTTGGACCTATATAGACTATGGATTTTTTTGTTTCCTCTTTGTATGTAGACTAATTACCTTGAAGCTCCTTGACATGCTTTTATTACTAGCCCAACCCCCTCCAAGTTAGCATTTCCTGTCTGATTGAAGACTACATTTTTGTTCCTTTCGGTACCTTCCAAAGGACAGTTTTAATTTCCCCAATTAAAGTTTTTTCTGTTTCTGTTTTGGTTCTATATATATTTCTGATTTTTAAAAAAACTCTTTCTTGCATTGACAAATCATACCGCATGATGCATTGTATGTCAGCCAATTGAAACATTTGGTTATTTAGAAGATGTTTTGTATGTCACAGTTCAATTTGTTAAAAAGCCTTAAAGAAGATAATATACATAACTCCAAACCCACATGGGAAATGCAACATAAAACAATCAACACACATGTAATGTTGACGCAGGTTTGTATTGTAAAAAGTGTGCATATTTTTATTAAGGAAAAATTGTGACAATACATGTGTTCAAGACATATAGTGAACACAGGTTTCATCTGATTTTTCTCCTACTACTCTATCTACGCAATGCTGGTGGTTGGAATGTTTGAGATTGTGCTTGTGTCCTGGGTGGTTGTGCAGATAGTGCAGTTGGTGCAGGTTATGCAAGTGGTGCAGTAGTGGAGGTGGTACATTTGTAGTCATGTCATCTCCTGCATGCATTAGAGAATGCGATTGCCATTGACATGTTTTGCCTCTATCACCTTCATGGGCAAGGCATGGTGTCCTGCACTCCCTTCCTGAAAAGTTCTTAGGAGTTTTAACCGCATCGCTGCGGCGGTCATTTTTGCGCTGCGCAGCTTTTTTACAAAAGCCGCGTTACATGACGAGCTCAGCTCGTCATCCGCACACGCCCCCCGTGGCTGATGACGAGCTGAGCTCATCATCAGCATCGAAGGGGTTAAGTGCATCTTTTCCATGTCTTAGTAATATGAAGCGACCCGCTCCAGCTACAGCGATTACTGTTTTGGAGATTCCCCTATGAAGTCAACTGCTGATCCTAGGGCCTTGCAGTTGGTGTGTACATGGTATGTCTGGATCCAGCAGCTTTAGCGATAAGAGTAGGTTCTAACTGATATTGTCAATCTATGTAAGTTTCAAATGCAGATATATTAGAGAGACATACAGGAACTTATACACTACCATTAAACATTTAACATAGTTACAAAAGGTAGTTGGTGAAAGGACAAACATTGAGATGTAGAAGTTAAGATCATATGTTCCCAGACTTAGCTGATGGATGGTAGATGGCCTAATTGCTGCTGCAAGGATGGTCCCTGTTGTCCTATTGAGAATAATCTGAAAGTTAACACCAGGAGCTGTTGTGTGACAAATGCTAACAGGAGATAGAGGGGCATTCATAATTGAGTAAGTCATTGTAAATCAAATTAGATGATGTTAGGTATATGGGTTTACTACTAATTTTAAAAGGCATACAAATGATATTCTGATTAAAACAAGAGCTAACTTATCTTTTAGTGCTGTCATTACAATGCCAAATTTCAGGGCAATTTGGTTGTCAATAAAAATATAGGCTGACGTATTGAACATGGTCCCGGCTGTATGAAGAGTAGTCAAATAAACATTAATACACCATGCATACCTTTCTAGGGCTTGTGTTGCCGGCATTTATGAGGTTTACATATGTGATATGTGACTAAAAATGCAGATATTGTGGAAAATAAATACAAACTTGGTGAACATTATCGGCGCCATCTTGCCCCTTTCCAAGCCCATTCGTGCGCGTAAGCGGCAGCCATTTTGAGCACCATGGCCTCCCTGCCCCTCGCTAATAGCCAGCGCGTCTCTCTCTCTCTTAACCTCGCAAGCATTCCCCCCCCCCGCACGCTGACAACCCCCGCTCTCTCATGCCTTGGGTCATAAACCCCTCTTCAGCGCAGCTTCACCACGGAATCCCATCCTGTTCCCAGCGCGACACCTCCCCTCATTCCTTTCATGGCCTCAAACCCTTCTGATGCAAACCCCTTTTCCTGTGTCCCCGTTTGTCTTCCCTGTTCCCAGGCCGCCACCTGGCTCTGCGGATACTGTTTATTACCCCGTACAGTAGGAAGTTTCCCCTCCCCATCAAAAGACCCCCGAACCGATCAAAGCCCCCACCCCATGAGATCCGATCAACCCCATGCATTCCGTGAATCGGCGGAATGCCCTGCTGTGCGACAACCATCACCTGTTGTGACCGGGGTGGGGAATCCAACTGTAAATGTATGTGGGAACGGGTCTGAAGGGGAGATTCCGAGGATGTTCTTTCAAGTACTAAAGTATTGCGAGAATGTGTTATGTGCAATAAAGGTCATAAACCCTAGTATAAGAGGCCAGGCCTCAGAGATGTGGTTAGAGCACCTCGTGACGATACTTGCTGTCTGAATTGAAGTGTTCTCCTCCGGAGAGAATAAAATCCTCGTTTCCTGCCTTCCAGTCTCCAGCGCCTGCTTCTTCATTGATTAATATTGGTGGGTCATAGAGGCGATACCGCCGGGCAACATAAAAGGGTCTTTGGTTACCGGTTGTCTTTGGAACCCTTTTTAACAATTGGCGTCCCAAACGTGGGGCCCATCAGCGACTCGTGGATCCAGTGGGAGAGGTCCTGACGACAGAGTGAACGACTGCAACGATCGGAAGGTACCCTGTCCGATAGACCCTCGTCTGACAGCCGATCATCCGAACTTCACTGGTTCCGAACAGACCTCTCTCGAGTGATCTGCGGTCCTGACTGGGAACCATCAGGAGTGCCACGAGAAGTACTAAGAGAAGAGGACGATCGGGCGCTGGATTCGGAAGACGAGAAACTGTCCATGCGGTCCGGGTAAGGTCGTGTAAACACGACGAATTGCGAAAGTGATAGATAGTTGAAAGTGATCGATAATTGTTGAGAAAATACTAGTATTACTTTGTGTTAATTTATTGGAGATTCACTGTCTACAAACGGAGAAACAACAGGCTCTCCCTTTATAAACAGCGAAGGATAGGTACGCACCCGTCGGACCTATCTTTCTCCCCCACTGAACAATTGCCCCTTCCCCCCATTGATTAACTGTTATAGATTGTTTTCTGGAGATTCTCTGTCTGCAAACAGGGAAAAATAGGTCCCCTCTTTGCAGATAGTGAAAGGGTAGGTGACGCGAACTTTTGCGAGCCTACTTATTCTCCCCATTGACCATATTGATTTTTTATTTTTTGACCTAACATTGATTGCTCAGAATTGGTTCATGAGGTATTCACTACGTGCAAACAACGTAGAATAGAAATATTCTGTCTAGTCTTTGCGCGCAGTGATAAGATAGGTAGTGCTGACTATTATCCCATTGTGATCCGTCATGCCTGTCTTCTCCCCACTGGTCAGTAGCCTGTTTTACCCGGACCGCTTATTAGAGATGAACCATCCGGCTCCGCTGGAAGGCACCCCTAATAAGGACATGTTCATGAAGCATGGATTAATCGCTATAGCCTACAGTGAGCTGTGGCATAAATATACGAAAAAGGATCGAGAAAGTCAGTGGCCACTGAGAGGATCCTTTGATCTTGACAAAATAGAAACGGTAGAAATAGCCCTCCGTAGGAATGAAACAACACCTATTATGCTCGATAGTCTCGGCATGTGGCGCAAAGAAGCCACACGACGAAGGGAAGGCGACGAATTTAGAAAAGATGAGGGGACACGACGGATAACCCTCCAAACGTCTAGTAGGCAAAGGGAAGGGCCAGCGATGGCACAGTCCCGAGGAGTAGACATGAAAAGCGAACGGTGTAAAGGGATGTGCCGACAAGCCAACCCCGGAACACAACGACCCGAAGGTAATCCCCCGACACTATGCACAGGACGAACAGATGTACAACAAAATCAATGTGCTTTCTGTAAATGTCTTGGACACTGGAAAGCCCAATGCCTGACTCTGCAAAGCATAGGTAAGAACGGAGGGTCGACAGAAAGAACAGGCCGACAGAAAGGGAAAAGGCACGAGATAAAAACCAATCAGACTAGTGCAGACAGGACCACCCCGTTTGATTATGCTCGGTGGCACAGATTTCGTCAGACCAATTTCAACGACATGTTAGAGTTCTGGGACTGATTGCTCTCTGTTGCTCCCCCACTCTGAAAAACAAACACAACTGCAGGTCAGTGTAAACAACCCCCCGTTAGAGAAAAGACTCAAGAAAGCCAAGCGTCTATTATATAACTTAGGATTTAATTACGGTAAAACACACAACCAACAGTAAATAGAATAACTAGTAGAACTCTCTAAAAAACAACTTTACTAATAGGAAAAATACAAAACATATTATGCTCACTCCGGAAGTCTTCCAATGTAACAGTTCGACGGTCCCGCCCATCCGAAACACATAGCACGTGTGGGGCGGGGCCTGCCAGCAACCATGGGCCAAAAAGAGACCGCTGGCGAGAAGGTACTGGAGACTCCACACAGCAGGCAATGAAATGGTCTTCCCATACTGCCCTTCCAGGGATGGCGTCCCCCGGACCGCGAGTAGGGAGGGGGCGGATGAAAATGACCCCCTCCCCTGTATCTCCTGGTCCGGCCATCACGAATTTCTCCATCGAACGGATGCAGGGTGGGCAGGGAGGAAGAGGCGACGCGGACGAGCCTCTTCCACCTCCACAGGTAGGAGGCTTCCCTGCCCTGGCCCGGCGCCGATGTCCTCCAGCCGGGCGACGGCCATATTTCCGCAACACAGGACACACAATGCCCGACTGGTATATTTTCTCAGTACAGGACATACAAGACCCGGCTGGTATACTTGCGTAGTACAGGACACACAATGTCCGACGGGCATATTTACGGAGCACCGGATGTACAGTGGTCCCCCAAGAGTCGGAATCAGGGGTGTAGGGTGGTCATCATGTGCGCCCCTGATTCAAAGGGACGGCGTAGGATGCGCCGGGAGAGGAAGGCGGCACGGACGAGCCTCCCTCACCTCCCCAGATGAAGGCTCCACTGCTGCACCCTGGCGCCCCGAACCAAAATGTCCTGCTCCAGCAACATGATGCTCCGTCTCTCGCCATCACAAGAAGTTTCCTCCTCTCCTGATAGATACAACGAAGGGCGGTTGCTGCAGGGTCTCAAAATGGCGTCTGGGCCCTCGAAAGGCGGGTCTAGGCCGCTGGAGTAACTTTGTCCGAAATTGCAACTCGGGCACTTGCCCACCTGGGCGCAAGCCCCCACCATCGACAAACATCCCCTCGACTTTGAAGATTCTATCAAAGTCCCAAGAGCCCTCGGCCCCTTCAGGCTTCCGGTGAGGAACAGTTGCATTGATCTCAAATGAAATAACCACGGCACAGCAACAAGATGGCGGTGCTCTCGTGTCTGCATCAGCTTCCGTCTGAACCACCCAGGAACATTATGGGCTAACGAACTCGAGCAAGTTCCGGCTGAACATCAACATGACCCGGTAAGAGAGACTCTACCCCCTCCCTCTCTTGATTGACGGTCCACACCACCAGCCCTTCTGTTAGCACAGTTTTCTTTTGAACTGCCGAAAGGGACTCTGGTCCAACCGCCAATTGTCGGGGATATTTTGCCCCTGATGCTACTTCCGGACTAAACCGGCCTCGCCCAAAATGGCGCTGGTATCAATGGAAACTAACGGATGCCTCGTGGTGTTCCTTAGCTAATGAAACTTGATGTACTAAGATATATATATATATACGAACCATTGCGCACTCGATGTTAAAGGGAGGAGGGTTCACTTGGCGAACATTTAAGAAGGGTTCCGTAAAATGTTGATTTCAATGAACAATTTATTTTTGATATTTGTTGTAACTGATACATAACGTCGCTCATGATGCACACCCGCGGCTTACATCTAGGAAATGTGATTACGATGAGCTTGACTGTGTTTCCATTTATGAACTGAAATGCCCCTGATTCCTTCGTCACGCAATGAAATGTTTTTGGTTACTTGCAAATAATTAATTAGACCTTTTTTACATGTTCTTGTGCTACAAAATAACCCCCTGCTGTATATGCTTCCATCGACGACATGTCAGACCAAAATATGAATTGCGCTCTCACATTTTACGTACTGAATGATTCTACAAATAAAGGTCTTAAAAAGCTATGGATAGGCATCGCATACTTTTGTAAATGCGGGTATCGGTGGGAGGGTTTTTCTGTGCGCAACTGTTCTGCTCTTTTTTTTAAGGTTATCCGAGAAATGGTTGTTCGGCCCTGGGTTGATGGTCGAATCGAAGGTATGATACGTTGCCTCCAAAATATGCGACTAAGCTCAGGAACTAACATATGAAGAAGGACCTCGACTTCTGAGAATGGGTAAAGTAAAGTGGGGTGACTAATAGAATGTTATAAAGGTATGGTGGTCGAAGGTACTAAGGTACAGGGTTGAACGAAGAACTGATATGCCTTAGAACATCACAGCTTTTGGAATGATTTAGGGATCCCGATGGCCGGATACATCTACAAAACCGGGTACCTCACGCTAGGCACCTCTGATTCCTCTTTTTAGCGTTTTTCACTACACACGATCCTTAATGCCATCCTCGAACCTCCCCATGAACCACCTATCACATTGCCTGCCCCCATGACTTTAGAAAACCAAAACCCTAAGGGATTATATCTCGAAGAGATAAGTACGAGTATGTGGTAAGTAAAGGACTTTCGTGCCCATACATTTGATGTGTTCGAATGTTGTCCCCCTACCTCCCCTTTTTCCCCCCTTTTTTCCCTCTGCAGGTTACATTAGAATCCCGATTGGAGTATCATAAGGGATCTGGAACCACGTCACGCCCGATGCATGAAAACGGACTACCGCTGCAAGACGACACAAAAAGGACGCCCTACCCAATGCACGACCTTTTTGTACTAGATCTAATGCTTTTCTGTCCCAAAACTGCATGCTTTTTTTACATCCTAACACAGACCCGAAACGTCTAACGTTGGGTAACGCACTGAATAGCCCAAACAATACACGGTCATTCTCTATGTCCCATGTGTACTGTTTTGCCTATTGTCTCTCTCTCTCTCTCTCTTTCTCTCTTTCTCTCTCTCTCTCTCTCTCTCTCACTCTTTCACCCCTCCACACTTTCCCTCTTCCTAGCGACTGGCACCTAATTGGCGAACCTGGTGCACCCCCTGATTGGCCCCAAATACCACAAGTATTTGCACAAATTTGTCCTAAATAAAATTGTATCGGTACCACATTACTACCTCTCCTTTTCTACTAAAATATGGATGAAATTTAAATTGACCGAAAGGAAAGGGACAGGTAAGACGACTAAGGTTCCCTAAATTTGACCCACCCTCAGGGAACTATTTGTCAGTGGCTTCTATGATAAAATGTGTCTGTGGTAATGCGACCATCCCCATTGAAAATTGTCTCCGTACCCCAAGCTGTAAGAAATGATTGAGACACCCCCATCTACCCAAAATGCCCCCAGTTTGGTATCAGCTGCCCTGAACGAGAACTTGAAAAACGCCCCTTGCTCCGACTCGCTGTGCTCCTAATCGTTTTTCATAAGATCCCACCTTCCCCGAGGATAAGTTTAATAATTATCGCAAACCACCCCCCCGAGTTTTTGTAGTAACCAGGTTGCGAGGATTTATATAAAAAGTTAGAAAGATGTATGCAAAGTTAAAAATTAGATCGAAAATCGAAAGACCTTGTTGCTGTAAGCCTTGCTGAAAATAAGATGTTTTGATGTAATGAAGACTTGTTTAGCCTATGTTCATCCCTCAGAAGGATGCCTATCAGACTATGGTGAATAGCACGTTGCACTTTTTGTAAAATACAAGGCCCTGAAGACCAGCCTAGCCTTGCAAGACTCGTACTAGGGAAATGGGTCTCTGCCAGAAGAACTGACATCTACTATAATAGACATATGACAAATGAACGTAATAATCATCAAAGCGTCAAAGAATTAGCCAACAAAAGGAAGTTGTAAGGAATCCAGCAAATCCATCATCAATTGTTTATACGTTAGCTGCAAAAATCTCAAATGTAGCGAGTGCTTACCCCAGTTGCTTGGTGTTGGGAGAGAAAATAGATTTATGTAATTACCTTTTTCTGCAAAATCTCTAAAGACTGTCTTTTCAACACTCATTTAAGGGTATCACTGTCGGAGGGGAAAAAGACCGGATGTGGGAGCACGCGGCCTGACTGCGGATTGTGGAACATCAGCGACGGAGGCCGAGGCGAGACCACAGCAGTAAGGAGTCGCAGGACGGGGCACTGTTTCAAACAAAGCTAAGGAAAGGGCTGACCTGAAGCCCCTGCTCTATGATCAACGTGTGCCAAAAAGTCCCCGCTCTCTGAACATGGTTACGGACCCGCCTGTCGCAAACCCTCCGTCCCCCTGATCTGTTCCCGACTTGGCCTTGCTCCATCCCCTCCTCCTCCGACCTACCATAAGGACTGTTCACACCCGCACCTTTCCACCCGAACTCCCAAGTTCCTCCAAATCCTACTGAACTACCCAGAGAAGAGTACTCCCTGCGTCAGAAGGGAGGGAGCTCCGACTAAGTAGACCACGAACTATGTTAAATCCCAGAACGGTGACCTAGAACTCCACCAAGGGTCGCCCCCGAAGAAAAGATAAACAAAGTCTGTGGTTCTGCCCGCTACCAAGCACCCTGAAGATGATGGAAGCAACAGGAAATGCCCACCACAGAGACTCAAGAAACGAACAGATCTCACAATTCTGGAACAATTGCACTTTCCATTGCAAAATCTATGCTCTGCATTACGGAAGAAGATGCACCTGCCCCAAAACCGTAACGCATTCCTCCTACGAGGTCTGACGAAAACCAAACAGAATGCACCCCTACCCACAGACCCCCAACGACTCAATCCACATGAACATTTCTGTTGATAGGTAATCCAGGTGCTCAACAGTGCCGACAGAAGACGACAAAGGACTACGAGAACTCTGATATATATATTTTTTACTGTATCTCATTTCTCTCCCAACCACCATTGGACTGACTATGCACCCGCCGTATACAAAAAAGGACTTACTTATATGATAACTTACCAGTTCTTATTCTATGATCTGTACCCAACGCCCTCGCTACATAATTCTAGTCTGATATTGCATTACGATGACTTTTTCTGCAACCAACTTAACGATGAACCCGCCTACTAAATGATGAGATTTTTCAATATGATGTTTATAATGTGATGTTTATGTACAGTTCTTTCGCCTAAGTCTCCTCTCCCTTACTTATGATCGCTGCATATAGGTGTAGATAGGAAATAGGCCAGCAAGATGTCTTGGAAATGTTAAAGGGAGGACTGTGGAAAATAAATACAAACTTGGTGAACATTATCGGCGCCATCTTGCCCCTTTCCAAGCCCATTCGTGCGCGTAAGCGGCAGCCATTTTGAGCACCATGGCCTCCCTGCCCCTCGCTAATAGCCAGCGCGTCTCTCTCTCTCTTAACCTCGCAAGCATTCCCCCCCCCCGCACGCTGACAACCCCCGCTCTCTCATGCCTTGGGTCATAAACCCCTCTTCAGCGCAGCTTCACCACGGAATCCCATCCTGTTCCCAGCGCGACACCTCCCCTCATTCCTTTCATGGCCTCAAACCCTTCTGATGCAAACCCCTTTTCCTGTGTCCCCGTTTGTCTTCCCTGTTCCCAGGCCGCCACCTGGCTCTGCGGATACTGTTTATTACCCCGTACAGTAGGAAGTTTCCCCTCCCCATCAAAAGACCCCCGAACCGATCAAAGCCCCCACCCCATGAGATCCGATCAACCCCATGCATTCCGTGAATCGGCGGAATGCCCTGCTGTGCGACAACCATCACCTGTTGTGACCGGGGTGGGGAATCCAACTGTAAATGTATGTGGGAACGGGTCTGAAGGGGAGATTCCGAGGATGTTCTTTCAAGTACTAAAGTATTGCGAGAATGTGTTATGTGCAATAAAGGTCATAAACCCTAGTATAAGAGGCCAGGCCTCAGAGATGTGGTTAGAGCACCTCGTGACGATACTTGCTGTCTGAATTGAAGTGTTCTCCTCCGGAGAGAATAAAATCCTCGTTTCCTGCCTTCCAGTCTCCAGCGCCTGCTTCTTCATTGATTAATATTGGTGGGTCATAGAGGCGATACCGCCGGGCAACATAAAAGGGTCTTTGGTTACCGGTTGTCTTTGGAACCCTTTTTAACAATATGAGCGAAGGAGAGATGTGGATGAGTGCTTGTAGGTTTGTTTTTATAGAGAGAGCCACAGGTGCCAAGATTTGCTGGTCCATGTGTGGCTATATCGGACAGCGCCAGTTATTTCCTTAGAGTTCTGGGAATTGTAGTCTCAGTATAAAACCAAGCCTACACATCCTATCATTCAAATCAGGGATTGGTTTACCTAAGCATAATTGAACCTGGGAAACGTGGCATCTATGCAGAATGGAGATGCTGAGATGGTTATGATCTTATCTGGCACTACATTAGTGTTGTCCTGAAGTAGCAGCCCACACAGCAGGTGGGGTTGCATTGCGGAGATGACCTCTCTCTTGAGGGGGTTGAGATAGAGATGGGCTTCAGTTGGCATTCAAAGAAGAACTTGAGCCAGCTGAATTCTATAGAACGTCTTCCTCTGCCTCGTCTTAATCTCACCATTTTGCTTTATGCTCCCAATGGTCGGGACCTCCTCCCCAAAATGCATTCACAGACCTTGTGACCTTCTTCAATAAGGCTGCCTTCTGGGTTCCACTGAGGGAGAATGGAGGCAGCCCATGTTTGTAGTATTTAACCCAATATTTTACTTCAAGAGCTATTTGCTCCTCAGTGAACTTCCTTTTTCTCTCCAACACAGGCCACATCCTTGAGGGAGGAAGATGCAGGGATGGATGTAGGTCTCAAAATCTGAAGAGAAAAGAAGCATATCCTATGGTGTGGGCAGTATTTAAGTGGTTGTAAGGGAATAGGTGTCAGGTGTGTCTAATTTATTTCAGGTGTATATCATTTTCCTATTCACAGAAATGCAGAGGTCTCCTATTCACTGCCATGTGGAAGTGTCTGCAATCTGCATGGACATTCCACCCAGCGCGCTGAGGTCTCCCATTCACTACCATGCAGAGTCTTCACCCCCGAGTGCAGAGGTTCAGCCAGATGTAAAATATGGTTGTAAGTTACGTGTAGTAGCTATGTGATCATAAATCTAAATTATTCTGACTCCACTCCCTAAACTGCAGTGGTGGTGTAGTGTAACAGTACAATTCTGAGTAACTGTGCAATGTGCACTGAGTAACTGTGTAACTGTGTTAGTGAAAGTGTAAGAGTAAATTACGCAGGCAAATTACTCACAAGTGTAAGTTAGCATTGTGAATCGCTCCCCTAGATGCCATACATTGCAATGGACATTGCCAGCTATGTGGTCAAATGAATGGCAAATTAAAAAACACATGCATTTCCTCTTTGTGAAGTTGAAAATGGATTTGTTTTTGGCTTGCTGTTTTCAACTATTCAATGTTTATTGGTGTCCACGTTATGAACACAAAAACAACAATTTCACTCATTTTTATTTAATCTGTTGATCTCAAACAATTTAGAGGACTTTTATTTTAAAACCAGACAAAAAACCTCCCATTAATCATTGTAACGGGATGTACACAATTTGAGAAACATGCTGAACCGTGCACTGAAAGTATTCAAACTTTTATTGTATAGAAGCCAAACTCCTTTCCATGTATTACAAGATAACCTGCTCAAAAAAATCAAACAGCTAGTGTGAGACCTCAGATTATTAAAAGGAGGGGAGCATGGCTGGATTCTTTTTTCAGTTTAAAATTATTTTATTGAATTTTCCGGGAGAAAAAAAAAAGAAAAGATTATCAAACAAGTGAACATATTACAAATAACGTATAACAATCAATATATGAATGAAGGAAGAAAAAGTAATAGAGGAGAGAAAAAGAGAAGGACAAAGAGGGGAAAGGGAAAGAAAGAGAAATAAGAAGAAGATATATATGAATAAAAATCAGAATAGGAGAATAATATGAAGAAATAACTTAAAGCGCAGGTGCATGTGTAGAAAGATAAGATGTAAAAGGTAGCCAAAGAAGGTCAGATTTAACTTTCTGAGGAAGAGTAAGAGAGGAAACATTAGCAAGTCTGTGCTCATCACAAATATAGGTACACCAAGTTAATGAGGATAACTTAGAGTTATCTTTCCAACATGACAAAATAACCTTGAATGCTAAAGCAATAAATAGGTCAAACAGCAAAGAGATAGGAGTAGAATCATCCAAATCAGGTGAAGATGAACCTAGAAAAACATTTTGCAATGATAACTGAATATTACATTGAAAAATGTTCATGCATTTATACCAAATAGATTGCCAAAACATCAATACATTAGAACAGAGGTCTTCAATCTGTGGGGCGCGACCCCCAGGGGGGTCGTGGAGTCCTTGGAAGGGGGTCGCAGATTCTGTCAGAGCATGCAGTTCCTGGCATTGGGCTGATTGAGGGTGCTCACGGCGGAGGCCTAATTCACACCGAGGGGTGAAAAACACCAGGGCCTCATTAACAAGTAAAAGGTCTTTCAAAGACCTGTGAAGTACTCGGGTGTGGCTGTGTGTGTGTCCCTGAAGCTGTTTTAGCCGGGCTCACATACACGAGCTGGGGGGGGGGGGCTGGGGGAGGAGGCTGTAGTGTAGCCCTTTGAGTAAAATGGACGTTGAGCGCCTGGAGCTGTGGGTCCCGTTCATCCCATAAATCATACCTGGCGCCTGTGCGGGAGGAATGTGCCTGAGAGTCTGTTCTTCATGGTGAGATGTTACAGCCTATTTACCCCCTCCACCCCCCCCCCCACATCCCCCCCCAGCAGTGAGGCACAGAGAGGCCCTCCCTTGAGCGGGAAAGAAGGAAGAAGACGCAGAGAGATACTGACCTCCCCCCATGAGAGAGGCACAGAAAAGGTGGGTGGATTAATGATGGGTGGATGGATGGATGAAAGGGTGGACTGATGAAGGATGGATGGATGGATGTAAGGATGAATGTATGAAAAGGGGGGTGGATGAATAATGAGTGCATGGGCGACCTACCGACAGTGGGCCAGACAAGCCTGGGGAGGCTTGCTTCACTTTCCTCCGTCGCGGGACATTGCCAGCTGTCTCCCCCCGCCGCCGCAGCCTCTGACCCCGTGCTGCGGCCGCCGAGCGGGGGAGACTTCAATTCCCGGCCTGCATTGCAGCAGGAAGCCGCGAGACCTCACTTCCGCGCCTGGAGGCGCTACAAAGTCCCGCAACAGTCTCGGGGAGCGGGTGACCTACCGACAGTGGGCCAGACAAGCCTGGGGAGGCTTGCTTCACTTTCCTCCGTTGCGGGACCTTGCCAGCTGTCTCCCCCCGCCGCCGCAGCCTCTGACCCCGTGCTGCGGCCGCCGAGTGGGGGAGACTTCAATTCCCGGCCTGCATTGCAGCAGGAAGCCGCGAGACCTCACTTCCGCGCCTGGAGGCGCTATAAAGTCCTGCAACAGACCCGCGTCGCAGGAGTGCGCGGGAGCGCCGGGCTAAGCCCGGGCAAAGGGTGGGCCCTCTACGGCCCTCAGAGGCCAGAGAAGGACGGGACGGGCCACCCCACTTGACTCTATCTAAGGAGGAGGTACAGAGACGTTTTAACTCCTTATTTATTTATCTCACATTGTACTGCCTATTGTCGCTCTTGGAGTTCTTCTTTTCATTAATCATGTCCATCTGGGAAGAGCTGAATGCCCTGTGTGGCACAAAGTATGTCCCGGACGCATCAACCCCCCCTATAGTGGGTAGAGACGCTGACCAACTAAACTGCACTCCACAGGATGTACCTCTATCTCCCAATAAAACCCAATCTCAAGTCAACACACTGTCCCGGGGTTTAAACTGTAAAAGGAAGCATGATGAGGAAAAAGATAATGACAATGAGAATCAATCTAACGCCCACAAATCGTGCACCAGCCCCTCATTATCCCCCTCTAACCTAACTATATTAATGTTGGATAAGGCTGTGAATAGAATACACGACTCTGTATCGCCCCTCCAATTGACCTTACTGGCTCAGTTTGAGCAATTGTTAATATCTGCAATATCACCTCTGGTCACAAAAATTAATGATCTAGGGGACAGGCTGACCAGTATCGAAAAAACAATTAAAAGGAACTATCAACCAACTGAAAAAACTTCGATATCTATTTGCCCTATTCCCTCAATCAACAACGAAAAGCCTAAGTCAACTGCACGTAGGAAAGTCCAAACTCTTGAATCCCCTCTTACTACACCTATTCCAATTGGCCCTAACGTTACTTTTAATCCTGCACTCGTACCTCACAGAGCTCTCAGGATCGCTCCAGAAAGAAGGCATCGCATTAATTTACCTCCCGAAGCCGCCCCATACGTGACTATCCTCTCTGGGGTCCCTGCACTTAGTCGGGGCAAACTTGAAACACACCAGGACCTGCTAAACAAAGCCATTTTCTGGCTAAAATACAACAGACCGTTGCCACCTGCCCTAGATGGTGGAATCCTGAGCGTCAGGAGGGTGGGGTGGCTAGGTACGTTGCCCAAAGACATCTCGGGGGACTTGATTTTAATCAAATTTAAGAATAGGAACATTGTCCCCTACCTACGATCTTGCCAGCCCAAAGAAGGAGATGGCCCCATTTGCATTTGGGACTTGTATGATTTTTATCCCGGTCCCCGACATAATCCGTTACCAAGATAAATGACAATGAACTATAATTCTTGGTGAAAGGGGATCCCGTGTACCCTATGCTATTTAACCCTCTAGCCTCTAATTAGTCTTGAATATGCACGTACATTGTTTAGTTGAATCCTCAAATTGATTTAATCGTGTTTTAATAGTTGTTATATCTATGCATGTATGTATTTTTTGTTGCTTTTATGGTTTTAAACTAAAAACCGAATAAAGCTAATCTGACTGACTGAGTGCATGGATGAAAGGGTGGATGGATGGATGAAAGGGTGGATGGATGGATGAAAGGGTGGATGGATGAAAGGATGGATGGATGGATGGATGGATGAAAGGGTGGATGGATGGATAAAAGGTTGCATGGATGAATGATGGATGGGTGGATGTGTGAAAAGATGGGTGGATGAATGATGGGTGAATGGATGGAAAAGATGGGTGGATTAAAGGGTGGATGGATGAAGGATGGATGTATGGATGGAAGGATGAAAGGGTGGATGGATGAAGGATAGATGTATGGATGGAAGGATGAAAGGGTGGAAGGATGAAAGGGTAGAAGGATGATGGATGGATGAAAGGATGGATGGAAGGATGAAAGGGTGGATGGATGAAGGATGGATGTATGGATGGATAAAAGGTTGCATGGATGAATGTTGGATGTGTGAAAAGGTGGGGGGTGAATGATGGGTGGATGGATGGATGAAAGGGTGGGTGGATGAATGTATGGATGAAAGGGTGGATGGATGAAGGATGGATGTATGGATGGAAGGATGAAAGGGTGGATGTATGAAGGCTAGATATATGGATGGAAGGATGAAAGGGTGGATGGATGAAGGATAGATGTATGGATGGAAGGATGAAAGGATGGATGTATGGATGGATAAAAGGTTGCATGGATGAATGATGCATGGATGTATGTGTGAAAAGGTGGGGGGATGAATGATGGGTAGATGGATGGATGGATGGATGAAAGGGTGGATGGATGAAGGATGGATGGAAGGATGAAAGGGTGGATAGATGAAGGATGGATGTATGGATGGATAAAAAGGTTGCATGGATGAATGATGGATGGATGTGTGAAAAGGTGGGTGGATGAATGTTGGGTGGATGGATGGAAGGGTGGATGGGTAAAGGATGGATGGATGTATGGATGGAAGGATGAAAGGGTGGATGGATGAAGGATGGATGTATGGATGAAAGGGTAGATGGATGAAGGATGGATGGATGGATGTGTGAAAGTATGGGTGGATGAATGATGGATGGATGGATGTGATGAGGTCTAACAGGCGCATTTATGGTTGTCAAAAGGTGATAATGAGGAGTACCAGTTTCAAGAAACTTTTGTCGGTAGGGGGTCCTTATGCCTAAAAAGGTTTTACAAGGGGGTCTCGGCATCAAAAAGTTTGAAGACCTCTGCATAACAACAATATAAAATAGATGCATTAACGTGCCAGGGGATTCAGAACAAGACCAACACAAGGGTGAGGTGGTTGGGGAACACTTGGATATACAAACAAGAATAATAACAGCTCTATTGTAAATAAAATAGAGAGATTGAGTTATACGAGCGTCAATAGAAATTTAAATAACTTAGACCACAATTTAGCCCAAGCAGAGATAGGAGGTGATAAAGATGAGTCTGTTTCCCAGGCAAGTTCGGTAGGAGATTTAGGTCATTCCGTAACAGGCGATAACAACATCTTATAAATGTGAGCAGCTTTAGGTTTATGTTCTTGAGAGATACTATATAACAGTGTAAGTGGAATAAGTAAGGGAAAAACAGAAGGGAAATTATGAGAGGTTAAGTAGGATTGCAAAGCTGTTGAAACTGAAAGGTATTCATGGAGAAATGTGTCAGGTAAATGATATCGCAATTGTAACTCAGGGACGGGAATATCAGAATTTTAGTGAATCAATTGATGAATAAAAATAATTCCCTTCTCCTTCTAATGTTTGTAATAAAATGATTTACGTTTAAATGTAAGAAATGTATTATACCAGATAGTAGAGGATAAAAAACATTGAAAAGGATCTAAACCATCAGAGAATATATTATATATTAAATGTTGGGAATATTTTAAAATAGGATTGTCTGATATGAAAGTACAAGTAGACATGTATATTACATTTCGAAAAGAAAAATCTTTTAATAAAGAGCATTCAAAACAATCCAGCGAGGAATAGGGATATCAGCAAAATTATAAGTTAAGGCAAAAAATTGTCGAATTAAAAATGCAGAATGATAGGATTTAAAATCAGGAAAATGCACACCTCCTTCTGATTTGGGGCGTTTAAGTTTCAGAACAGCAATGCGGGGATCCGAAAGGGTAACATAGATAGTGTATTGAGAACATGAGGCACAATCATCATTTTAATAGTATCTAATCTACCCCACCATGACAAATGAGGGGACCAGGAAAGTAGGAATGACTGTATTTTGGTAGTTAGTGCATTGAACGTGTATCTAATTGTGGTAGACAAGGCAGAAGAAAACCAAATACCAAGATATTTAATTTTTGTGGGACACCAAGTAAAATTAGTATCATTAAACATATATTGGTAACAGAGAGAATTCAAAGGTAAGACTTCTGTTTTAGAAAAGTTAAATTTATATCCAGAAATACTGGAATATAACTGGGCCTCATCCAAAAAAGGAGGAAGGGAGGTATTGGGATTAGACATATATATCAAGATATCGTCAGCGTATGCTGACATTTTGGTTTCTGTGGAATTATGTGTAAAACCAGAGAAAAGTGTATTAACACAAATACGTTCAAGGAAGGGTTCAAGACATTAAACAAATAACAAGGGTGAAAGAGGACAACCCTGACGTGTACCCCTAGATAAAGAAAAAAATTTGAGAAGCGATTATTTACAAAAATACTAGCACGTAGGCAAGAATATAACAATTTAACATAAGAAATGAAAGTCAGACCAAAACCAAACCATTGAAGTTTTTTTAACATAAATTGCCAATTAATTTGATCAAATGCCTTTTCGGCATCTAAGGACAACACTGCAAGTGGATACTTACATTTTTTCGCAAAGGAAATAACATTGGCAAACAAACAAGCATTATCCGCAGCCAATCTGCCCTTAACAAAATCAGTTTTGACGAATAATGGGATAATAGTCTCAAGTCGAGAGGCAAGGATTTTAGCAAATATCTTTCAATCATAGTTAATTAATGATATGGGACGATAGTTTTTACAAAGGGAATTACCTTTATCAGGCTTGGGAATGAGAATAATCAAGGCTTCCATAAAGGAACCAGAAGCGTTAGATTCAACAAGAAATGAGTTAAAAAGAGCCAGAAGTTTGGGACCAAAAATAGAGGAGAATGTAGAAATAAATTCAACAGAGAGGCCATCAGGACCTGGCACTTTTGATTTTTTAAAAGATTTATTGGCATCAGTTATCTCTTGAAGAGTAACTTCTTTTTCTAGTAATTCAAATTCATCAGGTAGAGAAGGGGGTTTAGGAAGACCTGAAAAAAAAAGTGTGCACATTTTGATTAGAGGGATTCGTATCATCAGAATAAAGTGATTGGTAATATTCATGAAATGCAGTAGCAATATCCTCATCGGAGGATGCTAGGTATTTTGTAGATTTATTTAAAATGGGTCCAATGTTTTTACGTTCAGATCTGACTTTTAAGTAATTGGCCAGCATCTTACCTGCTTTATTTCGGCCCCCCGATATTTATATTTAATTTTAAGAAGGACATTGCAAGCATCAACTGGAACGAGTTTGTTAAGAGCAGATTTTGCCTTAACCAGTTCATGTAGAGCAGAGGGGGACTTAGAAGTAAAATAAGTATGTTCCAACAGTTTGAGGTGTTGTAGTAAGGCTGTATAGTTGGTCTTTGCAATTTTCTTCTTTTTTGCTGAATATGAAATAGTAAAGGCACGGAAAGTGGCCTTAAAAGCATCCCAATTATAAGCAATAGAGGTGTCCGAGGGATTATTGCTAATAAAAAATTAATTAATAAAAGCAGTGGCTTCAGTAATAAAAATGGCATCTGATAACAAAAAATTATTATGTTTCCAACGACCAAATTTTGGAGAGCTTAGGGAAAGGTCCAGAACAGAAAGGACAGGAGTGTGATCAGAAATAAAATTAAATCCAATCTCAGAGGATTGAATAACCAAAATATAATCAATCATGAAACGAGTAGGATGAAAATTGGAAAAAAAAGTAAATTCAAGGGAATCAGGGTTACAGGTCTTCCAAACATCATATAATGAACGAGAGGCAATGGCAGATTGAAATGATTTGTGGGATTTATCTGGGTTAAATTTATACTTAGATAGTCTATCAGAGAAAGGATCCATCCATTGGTTAAAGTCACCAGCAACAATAATATTTGGACTGTCAATGGAGGAAAGTAAACTCTTAATACTATTCCAAAGTTCTGAATCTGGTTTGACTGGGCCATATATATTCAATAAAACTAGTTCTTTATTTTGTATAACAACCGTAGCCATTACCCATCGTCCATCAGTATCGCTTCGTGTAGATAAAATTTGTACAAGCAATGACTTATGAAACATTATAGCAACACCCCAATTCTTATTAGATGCAGGAGAATAAACAACTTGATCCACCCATTGTCTTTTTAACTTAAGCGATTCTGCTTAATTACAATGCATTTCTTGAATGAAGGAAACCTGTGAATTTAATTTTTATAAATGAGAAAGTACCTTTTGTCTTTTGACCGGCTGTTCAAGACCACGAACATTCCAAGTAACAACATTACACATATTGGAGGGATGGAGTGGTACTACATGAATGGAGATGATACACTTCAGGGACACAGCTGGAAGGAGAAAAACACCACATATGAGATAAAGAAAAAAGACAAATTTTATACCAATAAACAGCAATCATGTACACATGCAACTTGTAGAACATCATCAAGCAAAAGATACAAACAATAAAAAAAGAAAAGGGAGAAGAATGAAGAAAGGAAAAGGAAAAGGGAGTAAAGGAGAGAGAAGATAGATCAAGGAAAGTGATCCAGATTTAATAGGGAAAAGCAATGAATGGAGCATGGGGCGCAACATCACCGACGACAGATGGAACAACAGAAAGGAAGATATAAAGAGATAGAATTATGAACATCCATAAAGAATTAGATAAAAAAAAGAGATAGGAAATTTAGAGACGTGATAAAAACCATCAGCAAAATTCATTGAGAGGCTTTGAAGAAAAGACTTCAATTTAGTAGGATTGTCAAAAGAATGTGTGGAGCCCTCATGAGTAATTTTACACAGGCAAGGATAAAGAATACTATAACGAATATGCAATTGTCTCATCTCAGGTCGAAGAGCTAAAAATTATTTTCTTTTTGCATTAGTGGCATTGGAGAGATCCTGTGAAAGATAGACGGTATGACCAGACCATATGAGGCATTGTTTCACTTTAGCTGCTGAAGGAACGTGCATGAGATCAGTAAATTCCAGTAACAGCATAATGATTCCTCATCCAAGATGATGTGCACGTTGGATATTTAGTGAAGGTTCTGGAGCAAGATCCAAAAGTCCGGCTACACCTGTGTCTCCAATAACGCTCCAGGGATCCTTCTGGACCCATATGAAGACACGCATGGACATGTGACTCTGCCACAACACCGGTACCCAGGTTCCCCCTTTCGTCCTGAAGAAGACCTGCAAACTGAGGCCCCACTTACCCCTTAGCCCTAATAGGGTCGAAACATCGACGCCACTTCCACTTTGCACCTGGACCATCCCTTGTTCATTTTATTTACCAACTTGTGACTCAGGAATTTATTTATAGATTGTACTAATGTAAATCAATGATACTGAATTGATATTACAAACAGATGTGGCCAGGTGCCCACAGACCTGGAATTGTATGACCAGCCATTCTTAAAAACCGTTGAAATAATTCCTCTATGCCACCATTTTAATGCTTTCACTTCACCCTTTTCTTATAACCTAAACGCGCTCCTTCCTTGCATGTTCTTGTAAATACTACGCTCCTTTGTACCGATAACTGTAAAAATGTATGATAAACATATAACTGTGGTAATCAGATGGAGTGACTGATTAAAACTCCACCTTCAAAAAACTCTTGGTCTTTTGGTCAGTTGATGCATACATCAAGTATCAATAAAGTTGATTGATACCAAAGAGCCAAAGGTTTAGAGGCTCCAAAAGGAAAATAATGATGGAAAGTATATATTGATTTTGTGTATGATCTTTAATCTTGGACCACTGTTTCTCATACTACATAGAACCCAGGTCCACGACCATATATTTGTCACCCCATTTTGATATGGCCCACTGTGACCCAGCAGTTCAGTGGTGGATGAACCACTGGATCAAAGGTTTCAGTTGAAGCTCTGCATCAACAACTAATTGTTTTCCCTGACTCTAACTGTAGCTTAGCAACTGAGGGGTTGATGGGATGAGAAATACACACATTTGTGGCACAGCGCTCGCACTGCCAATCTCCAAGTGAGGTTGTTGGTCTTTTTTATGGAGCTGGGAGTTCCAGTCAATTCTTGCGTTTTAGTTCCAAAGCTTTAAGAGGGACAGGGAAGAAGATCATAGCCACAGAAGTACTTTTGTCACAAGGGTTACCATATCCACCCATGCCATCTCATGGTCTCCACATTGGGACTTGGTGCATTTTACTAAGTTTGACATCATCCAGTGGGACAAAGGAGAGAGCTGAAAATGAGCTGGGCTCCACGAGATCTGTTCCCTACATTCTTTGGTACTGCTGAAGCCTTGGACTTCATTCTAGAAGCTCTGTGTGTGACAAACCAGGAAATCTTGCCTGCCAAGCTCATGTCTTGATTGAATGATCTTAGAGCCTTCTCCTCAGCCATCCAAAGATCAATAATATTATATGTCCAAACTTCTGTCTTTGCTGAACTTCTTCCTTAGCTCAGATATAAAGCTCCCAAACTACAATGGACACAATGGACAGCTTCTAGTGTACTAGACACAGATAGTAGTGGGAGACAGGCTAAACCACTCTTCAGCTAAGCTCTAGTTAAAATTAAGTCTCACTGGTCTTCCTGTCCTCATAAGGCCTACAAGAGGACAGCAAGTCTGGCTCTTGAAAACACTTCCAAAGTGCGTATACATGATAGAGCTGGATACACAGTTTCAGTTGTTTCCTCAAGATAGACTAAAAAGCAAGCCCTTCCACTTTACCATCAAGTTCAGCTTTGTCCTGAAGCCTCAGGAAATCATGTTGCCAGCAATCGTGATCGCACATGATACATGTTCTTGGTTCTCTGGGAGTGCAGGTATACCAAATTACTACCTGAAATGCAAAAAGCACAGGTAGCCAGATAACTTCTCCTGCAAGGTATGGGGAAAGGATCCACATTTGTAATAGAAAAACCTGCCAGAGATGAACAAGTAAGATTTTTGGGTTCTTCTCACTCTATGCCCTGAATTAGCACACACATACAAGACATATTGGCTAATGTTATTAAAGAATTTTATAAGAAGCCAACCTTGTACAGAATATTTATAAAACAATGGTAACAACAAATATTTCACTTACTATGGCACCAGAGAAAATAAAGTATATAAAAATTATGAGAAGCGAACCTCACAATATTTGTATACCTTCTTCCTATAAAACATCTGCTACTAATCATTAGCAGCGAATAAGTATGCTATTGTGTCCAGTAATCATATACCTTGTGCCAAAGGTGAAACGCCATCAGTTGACACAGCCAACAGTCTTTGGCAGTAGGTGTTAAGATACATGCGTTTGGCTCAATGATGTTCCAAGGGGTGGATAAATATGCCCTTTGTGTCTGGGGCAGAGAATGCCATCCTACTTGTCATCTGTCTGCACAAGGACATGAGGAAATGATCATGCTAATTGGTAATAGTCACTGGCTTGTAAATGGTGATGGGACCTAAGTCTATCCTAAGGAAAAGTCCACAATGCAGTTAATCCCTCCTTGCAGCACTTTCTGTACTTCACAGTTCCAGAAAGAGCTACTCTGGAGGGTTTAAAAGGTGGGAGGATGATTAGGCTACTCTGTCCTGCTCTATCTGCCCTCTGAGGGGGGTCTTATTAAAATAGATACCTTCCCTTCCCCATCAGTGGATACCCACTCAGACAGTTTCTTGGCACAGTGGACCACTTGGGTAATGGGCCCACCTGAGTATTGTGGTCTTTGTGATCTTTTGTGTCATTTTCTCCAAAAGACCATTTGTTCTTTCATGAGAGCTGCAAGGAAATGCATCTTTTTGCATTTTCACTCCCACTTTTGGGACTGATGCTACTGGTTTTTTAACTCTGAGAGTGCACTGAGGCCTGCCACCAGACCTCAGTGACAGTGTTTAACTCTTAACAAACGTTATCTTTAATAGATGCACCTAATTGGTAAGTACTGACTTACTTATAAGTCCCTAGTATAAGGTATCCAGGGCATGTAAGGCAGAGTGTTCACACAGGACTACAGCACTGTTGTGCCATCTTGCGTGTGACAATGGTTAAATGGACCCCAACCAGCCACTGCAAATTGACAAGGCAGTGTGTCACACTGCTAACTCAACTTTGCCATTACACCTAATGGCAAAGGGACAACTTCCCATAAGTAATATACACAAGGCATATGTTTAAATACAGTTTAAAACTTCCAAATTATTGTTTTGCTGGGGAAGGTTAGAACCCCATTGGCTAACACAGGGTTAAACAGTTGCTCCAACCCCTCTAACTCCTGAATGGGACCACCCAATAAAATCAAGTGAGGCATCAAATTAATTGGGACAATGAATCCAACCTGGTGGCCAGGTCAGATTTAAAGTCACTATTAAAATTAAGCAACTATAGAAAGTAACTACACTGCACATCAGCTAGTACAGTGGTCTCACAAAGGCCATAACACATAGATGGCTTTCTGACTACCTGGGGAGATGTGTGAACGACTCCCAGGCCCAGGAACAAAGGCTGTTGCCGCAGAGATAGGTGTTACCTCCTCTGCCAGAAATGCCACTCAAGGTGTTAGCTCACAGGGCAGGCTTCAAAGTTGAAGCTGCCTTCTAAGGGCCACTGGTAACAACATCCCTGAGAAAAATGCATTTTGATCCTGCAGACAATTAGGAGAAGAGACGGGCCAAGGGAGAGACCCAAACTGGTTTTCTCGTGGGCGTGAAGCCCACTGGTAGCCACACCCCTAGAGTGGGCTACTCTACTCCTCACGACTGAGGGAGGCTTGTGATATCTTAAAAGGGGCAAGAATGAGCTACTCTGGGTTAATCAGGTACCATACATCACAAGAACTTCATCACCAGAGAGGACAGGAACGAGTAGCCCACTGGCTAGTGACAGCATGATCCCATTGGCGCTTGTTTCTGGAATAAATATGGCACCCATGGCATCCAACCCTTTAGTTCACATTGGAGAAGAAGAGAGGACTGAAGAAGGATTGCCCTGCTGCCCCTGAATAGTGCAAAGAAAGGCTACATGATCAAAAGGTCTGCACCTGCTGCACTTTTGGGGTAGCTACATTGGGGCTGTGCCTGCATCTCCTGGCCCATGGAAAATGTGATTTCCCAGCTTTACCACAACCAGTGACTCCAATAATTAGGTAGCTGATCCCCTGGAACCAGCTCCAAGAACACAGGAGTCAAAACTGCCCAAATCGAAAGAGTGGTAGGCCTAGTAAATGATTTGCTGCTACCAGTCCACGGGCACGATAAAGAGAGAATCCAAGATAGCCAAAACCTGCATTCAAGTCTGGCAAACCCAGACTGCTGTTCAAAGTCAGATTTGTTGTACTCAAAAGACATTAGCCCCCAACAAAAGTTTTGAATCCAACCGCAGTGCAACGTGACCAGTTGTCTAGCATGGGCTGTCTGACTATTGCAATGCAGAGGACTTTGAAGGACCCCAAACCCTCCCCTCTGATTTTAGAGGGGAGGGTAGTGGGAAGGGAAGAGAGGGAACAGGAATCTTGGCATGACAAAAATTACGCTATGAAAGACTAACAGCAAGTAAAGATTGCACAATACTTAGGAATTAAAAGTATACATTATCTAAGGCAGTGAATATTAGAAGTAAATTGTGAACTACGATAAAATAAAAAAACAAGTAGGAGAGAGTACAAACACTTCAGGGAGGCTTAACATTTTCTGAGGAGAGAGGGGCATACCTCCGGCGAGCGGAGTGATCTAAATATGAGGTAAGGGGCAACCAATAAAGTTCAACATTACGAGAAGGTTTACAAGAGGAGGCAAAAGCCACATCGAGTCTGTGAAAATGACAAAGTGAATTCCACCAGCAGCGTGCGGAAACCTTGGTGAGGGATTTCCAGTTAGATGCAATCTGCTGAAATGCCAGGGCAATCATTAGGTCAAAAAGGACAATAGAGTGTGGGGAGAGATCTAAAGAAACTGAGAGACTCCCTAAGAACACAAGAGTAACGGAATAAGGAATAGAGAATTGAAAAATACGGGAAATGTGAGTCCAGACTTGCTTCCAGAATATAGCAACAGAGGGACATAAAAAGAGAAGGTGAAGAAGGTCAGCATCAGGTGCAGCACATGTCCAGTATTTTTGAGTAAGAGGAAGAGGTAAAGAGAGAGAGAGATGGGAAAATAACGATTGGGTGAGGGAGGCAGAATAAGACGTTTTAGGGCTTTGGCCCATACTTTGTCCCAAAGAGGAACAGGCCAAGAACAACCGAAGTCTACTTCACACGAAGACTCTAGCTTAGTCTTGGTACGATCAGGATTAGGAGCAGAAAAGAAGCGATGAATAAGAGAGGCCTTAGGGAGAGTAGCAAGAATTACAAGAAGAGGGGAAGAAGAAGGGAGCGGAGTTGAGGAAGGAAGAGAATAATAACGGTCAAGAATAATTTCCATAAGCATATGATATTTATTAGAAAAAGATTGAGGACAGCAGAAACGAGCACGAAACTGGGGAAAGGAGCAAGGTGAGGAACCATCAAAAAGCTGATTAACCAAAGTAATTCCCTTTGTCCTCCAAGAAGTCCAAGCAATAGGTCTGTTGTTTAACAGAATGAGCGAGTTATACCAGATAGAGGAAAGCAAGAACGATTCACGAGAAGCAGACAGAGGGGATAATAAAGGTCTTAGGAGAGAAGAAGTATATTTAAACAAGGGGGGGTAGTGTAAGGGGACTTAGTAGTAAAGCAAGACACGTCCTGAAATGAAAAGAGAAGGAGCCGGGATTGCTAAATGCGGAGCCAGAGAGGAAAAAAGGGAGAGTCTACTGATGAAAGCCAACGAGAAGCTTGACGTAAAGCAAAGGATTTGTGGTAAAGGCCAAAATCAGGAAAATTTAAACCCCCATTCGATTTGAGCTTACGGAGAGCCAACAAAGAAATCCTAGCCCATTTGTGTCTCCAGAGAAATTTGGACAAAGCCGAGTCAATACGCTTAAAATAGAAGGAAGGAATATGCACAGGAAGCATGGAGAGTAAATAAATAAGGATAGGAGCAATCATCATTTTAATAGAATCAAGACGACCCCACCAGGAAAGGAAAAGAGGGTTCCAAGAGGAAAACAATTGCTCAATCCGGGAAAGAACTGAAGACATGTTTAACTTAATAGATGCTGAGATAGAGTTAGAGAATAAAACACCAAGATATTTTATATTAGTAGTGTTCCAAGCAAAACCAGTAGAAGAGAAATAATGAGGGAGACAAAATTTGGTTAAAGGGAGAATTTGCGTTTTATCAGAATTTATTTTATATCCTGAGACTAGGGAGAATGCTTCGAACACAGTCAATAAAGCAGGGACAGATACGTCAGGGTATGAGATAAATAAAAGAATGTCGTCTGCATAAGCAGAAAGTTTTAGTTGATCATCTCCATACGGAAAGCCAGAGATAGAAGAATTTTTACGGATAGAAGAGAGAAAGGGTTCAAGGGCTAACACAAAAGAAGGGGGGAGAGAGGACAACCCTGATGAACCCCACATTGAAGGGTAAAAGAAGAGGAAAGTTGACCATTAACAAGAACTGAGGCCTTGGGCATGGAGTACAATAAAGATATAAGGGAAATAAATTTAGGACCAAAACCGTGCCACTTTAGGGAAGCAAATAAAAAAGACCAATCAACTCTATCAAAAGCCTTTTCGGCATCCACGGATATCGCGGCTAAAGGAATAGAAAGAGAAGAGGCTTTATTCAGGACATTTAGAAAAAGTCTAGAGTTGTCAGAAGTAAGACGACCCTTTACAAAACCACATTGTTCTTTACCAATAAGATGGGGCATGAAAGGATCCAAACGCAACGCAAGAAGCTTAGCAAAAAGTTTGTAATCTACATTAACTAGCAAAATCGGTCGATAATTTTTACAAAATTTCGGATCATGACCCTCTTTGGGAATAAGGCAGATAGTAGCGTCCTGAATGGTACCCTCGGCCACACCGAGGAGCAAAAAGAACGGAAAAGAGAGAGAAGTTTAGGTAACAAAAGGTCAGAGAAATGAAGATAAAACTCCACCGGAAAACCGTCAGGACCTGGAGTTTTGCCTTTGGTAAGAGAGGATAGAGCCGTGGAAACTTCCCGTAAGGAAATATCTACTTTGATATCTGAAAAGTTAAGTGGAGGGGGAGAAGGTTTAGGCAAGGTGTCAAAATAAGACTGAAGAAGAGAGGAAGTAGGAGGAGATTCTGGAGTATACAAAGTAGTATAAAATGATTGGAATTGATTTAGAATGTCTTTATCAGTATGAAGGAGAACATTATCAGGTGAGTAAATGGATTCAATAAAAGTACGCTCTTTACGGGACTTAAGATAATTAGCCAGGAGCTTGCCAGATTTGTTACGCCCACCATAATAACGCGCACTACTACGAAGAAGAAAAGAGGACGCTGAGTCAGTAGTTAGTTTGTTAAAGGCAATCTTCGCTTGGAGCAATTCAGATGACATATGATTAGTAGAGGAGGTATAGAACTGGTGTACCAGACTCTTTATATGAGCTAAGGCAACTTTACGCTTCTGAGCAAATTGTTTGTTTTTCTTAGAGACAAAATCAATGATGAATCCATGTGCTGCAGCTTTAAAAGAGTCCCAAGGGACATGAGAAGAAATCTGGGGGTCAGAGTTGAAGTGGAAGAATTCAGTAATGAAAGAACTGAAAGAGGAGGAAAAATTAGGGTCAGTGAGGAGAGAGCAATTAAAACGCAAACGGGAAGGTTTCGGAGGAGGAGGAAGCAAGTCAAAGTCTGTAATAATGGGAGCATGGTCGGAAATTACAATAGGTTCAATAGAGGAGGATATTAAGTTATGAGAAAGGGATGAGGAGAGGAAGATATAATCTAAGCGAGAGAAAGAGGCATGTGGGGGAGAGAAAAAGGAAAGGTCTAAAGTGTCAGGGTGAGTAAGTCTCCAAGAATCGGAAAGATGTGTTTGTGAGATAGTGTCCAAAAATTGCTTGTGGGGTTTCTGAGGAATAAAACGAACAGAAGATTTACGGTCCAAGAAAGGGTCAACTATCTGATTACAATCGCCTCATAAAAGAAAAAAATCATCATTATATTGGAAACATTTACTGGTGATTGACGGCCAAAAGGAAGAGTCAAATTGAGTAGGGCCATAAACATTAAACACAGTAATGGGGATTGCATTAATAAGTAATTTAGCCAGAATCATTCGCCATCAACATCTTTTTCCTCCAATAGAACCTTACATTTTAGTTTCTTATGAATTAAAAAAGCAACACCATTTTTCTTGCTAATTGAAGGGGAGAATAAAACAGTACCAACCCAATTCCTTTCCAATTTTAAAGATTCAAGGTCAGAAAGATGGGTTTCTTGTAGAAGGACAATATCAGGATTATAGGAGGATAAGTCAGAAAGTACTCTCTGACGTTCGATAGCACTATTAAAACCTTTCACATTCCAGGAAACAACTCTGAATGCATAAACAATGGAAACATATTAATTATAAATAGGGCAAAAAAACAAGCAAATATTAATGAGCAAAACATTGAAAAATTGGAAAAGAGGAGAAAGGAAAAATGAACACAAGAGGGGGAAGGGAAGAGACGGGATAGAGGAAAGGAGATAGCATCAGAGAAAAAACATGGAGAAAAAAGACAGAGGAGACAGTACAAATCCATATGGATGACTGCAAAAAACATACCTGAGAGGGGAATACAAGGGGAAGGCGGGGAAGCGGTGATGTTTAACAAGACGAGCCAACCGAGGAGCAGGGACACAAACCGCACCGGGACATCATAGAACCACAAAAGGAATGTCACAAGATGAAGGGAACAATAGAATACAAAAACAAATCTGCGGGAGGGAAGAAAGGTAAGAATTAGTTAGAGCCAAGGACAAAAACGAAACAATACAATATATAATGAGTACAAAATTAGAACTGCGAGACGATAAAACACTAAAGAAAAAAGAGCAGAACAAAAAGAAGCCAATTAGAATAATAGGAGAGCATGGGTCAAATTAAGAAGAGCCATAAACCAACGAAAAAGATATCCACAGATTAGGAACAAAAAGAATCAAAGAACAGCCAACAATTGAATCAAAGAGCTCCAAAAGACTTGTTCAGCCACTAGAAGAAGAAGAGGTCTCCATTCCACCGTTGTTCTGCAGAAGGATGAAGTTCCAGAGTTCACCAGGGTCTTGAAATGTCCAAGTCTTGTTTTGGTGCGTAACTCTAAAAATGCAGGGGTGGAACAAGCCATAGCGCGCTCCAAGGGAGCGCAAAGAGGGTCGAAGAGAAAGGAACTCTTTCCGTCTGGAGGCCATGGCATTAGAAACATCTAGGGTCAGAAACACACGTTGACCTAGCCATGAAACATGACGTTTGGCCCTAGCTGCGGCAAGGACCGAAAGAAGATGAGTAAATTTCAGGAAAAGGATAATAACACCACAGGGTTTTGTAGAAGAAGTTGTACGTGGGCCAAGTCTGTGAGCTCTCTGAATACTGATGGATGTAGATGGCGGCATGTCCAGAACCTTTGGAAGAAAGGAGGTGAAGAAGGTGACTGGGTCATCCCCTTCAAGAGACTCAGGTAGGCCATAAATACGTAGGTTGTTCCTTCTATTACGACTTTCCAAATCCTCAGTATGCTGTTGAAGAGAGATAACAGTCTTTTCCAAGGAGGCAATACGTTGGGAATTGGATTGTATGTCAGGAATTTGCTGTTCAATTGAAGAGATCCGGACGTCCATGACCGACCATTTGTCTTTTAAGAGTTGCATGTCTTTACTTGTTTCCTCAATAAAAGGGTGCAATGCACGCATTTCTTCTAAAATCAAATCTATGGAGGAAGAAGAGGAAGATTTATCTGGCGAGGGAGGATCCTGCTTTAATCGTTTAGAAGAGGACGCCGGAGGTGAAGATTTATTTGAAGATGCCTGCACAGCAGAGGAACGATGATGAGCAGAGGCAGCCATTGTTATAGTTGACGTGGACGCACCCAAATCCGTAGAGGGACAGGCTGAGGTACCCGTAAAGGGAGCAAAAATAAATTTTGGCTTGCGCAGTTTGACCATGAGAGAGAATATAATCCAAATGTATAGTCATGAGATAATAAAGTCAACTCTGCTGAAGTAATGATGAGATTTGTGGGTAGGAGGAACAGGCGACTCCAGGGAAATACACTAAAAAAGAAAACAAGTGAAGTGGGGCCAGCGCAGCATACAACATTGAGGCGTAATGTAAGGCGGCAATGTCAGGTAGCAGGTGAAGCGTGAAATGGCGGTGGTGCGCCTCGTTGTAAGGGGATCAGGTCGCAGACCGAACAGAGCACTGCCACACAGAAATGACCTGAAGAGGTCCTTGCAAATGTCGCTAATCATCCGGGGGTTGCCACAAGGAGGAATTGGCAGCAGCAGAGTTAAGAAATTGCAGCCTTAACAAAGTATTACAATAGTGTCTAAGGTAGATCCTTTAGTCAGGGAAACGTACAAAGTGAAGATGAAGTGAGGTCCACGCATGCAGGCTCAAAAGTATTAAAGAAATGCTCCCATAAATGCTGAAGGTAAATGGTGCAAGCTGGCAGGAGAAAGCAGCTGAGGAAAGGATGCCATTATGAAAGTAAAATGAAAGCTCACCACAGAAGGGCTGAAACGATAAAAGACCATGAAGCAGGCTCCATCAGTGGCAGGAAGCAGAGAACGGCATCATGGGCAGACTGGGAATCCAAGTTTCGCGGCAAACTAGTTAACAAAATAACGCCGGCATAGTTATGTGGAAGCCGCGGCTCTCAAATCAGCCGTGGCGTGTCACAAAATGGCGGCTCCGTGAGGCTCTAAGAGGTGCAGCACTCGCGTCGCTGGAAATCAGGAAATGAGCAGCAGAAGGCGTCTAGGAACCACCATGAGAATCCCGGTGAGCTCCGACGCTCAGAAAAGCAACCCGCACGAAAAACGGCTCCCGCAACTTATAGTTACCGGCGGTGAGATGTCCTGGTTCGGCGGAGCTCCGCAATCAGCCGGCCATCTTGCGCGGCATCCAAGCCACGTCCCGTAGACGCAGACTTTTAAACGTGTCAAAAAGGTGTACTGTGGCATTGGAATGCTGTAGCTCTTTGGCCCAAAGCAGTTCAGGGCTGCAATGACATCCCTGAAAGCCAAGCTTCGAAAGCCACTTGTGTGTCTTGTGGTTGTGGAATTCTACACTATATCCTTCATTTGCCATCTGACTTGTATGCACAGCTGGAGTGTTTGCATCCTCTGTACTGTGACCTTACCTAATAGTCAGATAGGTCAAGTGGATCTAGCCCATTTTTTGCCATGTATAGGGGTCAGAGCACATGTGCTGGGAGGTGTTTAGCACCCTCCTTGTGTCCCGAGTCCAAATATGCCAGAAAATACTGTCTCATAGAAATGTCTAGGGAGACCGTGCAAAAAGAGGCAGTTTTCTACAGCTATCAATTTAATACCCATAATCATAAAGACAAACCCAAGGAACATTCTAATTTGTCTTTTTTTCATACATTGTGCTTTCAGAACCTTCACTGTACGTTTTTCATATAAATCCATTTGCATTTTGAACAAATTATTTTCCAAAATATACTAGTCCACCAATAGCAACCAGCACCGTTTAATGAACCATCTTGTGTTTCTGTGACTGACATTCGAATTTCTGTCTTCTGGTGCATTCTGTTTTATAGTCAGACCATGCAATAGGAACTTAACGAAATCTTTAGCGCCATGGCTCAAAATATTGTCAAGGAGATGCAGAAGGGCCTGGTTACATCTCTTACATTTGGTTGTCTTAGGTGGCTCCTTACAGCTGTAAGAAAGATTTCATTAAGTGTTAGGTATGTTCTATCACTTTCACAGTCACTTTGCTGTGGTAAATTCGCATTGAATCTGTCCGGGCTTGCTTTTAGGATGAAAAGGCAGCACTGTTGTAGATTTTTGAATGCAGTCAGATTGGTCCTCGTGCTTCTAGTTGTCTCATATTTCCCGTCACCCGATGACTTAGGGGCCAAATGTGATAAGGGCAGTTTGCAAACTAGGATGTGCTAATTGCCCACGGACTGGTTTGCAAACTGCCTGTAATTGTGTGATGGAATTGCTGTACTAATCAATCACATCAAAACGTGCATGTTCTTAAAGGACTGTAGTACATCTTGCCTCATCAATATTAATGAGGCTGGTTGCATTTTGTGACTCACTACAAATGACTGTGAAATTAGAAATGGAGGCCTACAAGTGGCAGAGGGCCTCAATTATTGCGTTTCCATTCCCAGTCAATGCTCTTGAAACCCCATGCTGGGAAGAACTTTGGGGAGGGTCATACCATTGACATGCGGGGTAGGAACATGCAGTGGTCCCATAGACAACTTTCTGCTCCCCTCCAAGACCGGCGCCATGAGTTCCAAAAGCAAAACTCCCTTAGGGACAGTTTCCACTTGCCACTCACTCAGGTATCACGCCAACTTGGGCGTTGGTCATCGGGCAGTGGTTTTCAACTGCAATTGTGTTAGAAAACTATTCATCATTCCATTTGTGTCTCGCAATTTTTTTTGAGGTTGGGGCTTTTTTTTTTTACCCCTCCTTAAATGTGCAATTTGGAATGGGTCACAAAAACCCTTTTTGGAAGTTAGAAACACTATTCTGACTCTTTTAAGATGTCAAAGTCTATGATTTTTCGATTCGCAATTCCCAGGCTCTGCTACCGTGAAGGTGTTTTTTACTCGAGTCCTGCAGCTTTCTAACTTCTCTTCTCTCTTACTTTTCCAGTCCCAGTTGATTGACGCTTTTCCAAAATTCTTTGCTAGCTTTCACTCTCATTGTGGGCGCTGACATGGCTGGCTGACTCTTTCACTATCTCTTTTGTAACCCTTGCTCAATAACCCTGGTTATTTTTTTACTGTGTGTAGTCAATTAAGTGAGACAATGTTTTAAAAATCACGTTGGGGTGTACTGCAGAGGCGCAGGTGAAAGTATGACACTTTGCAGATAAGATGAATAGTAGTTGCGCGGTTTAATAAAACAGCACATCTTGTTATACAATAGCAGGTACTCTTTCTAGTTCAGTGCTGATTCAAAAGACAAAGCAGAGATATGTTACTTCTAAAATGTACACTATTTTTATGCAAGTAATGCTTTCTAAAACTATATAGAAACCTTACCTGAACTCGCTATGTCCTCTCCTCTAAGACCAAGTCTGTGATTGTGCATCAACTTTGTAAAAAGAGGCTGCCATACTTTTCAATTTGGCAGGTTTATTGCGGTATAAAATATTTAAGTGCATAAAGCTGAAGAACTAAAACACATTATCTAAAGGATACACTTTGTTGATTTGGGCTTTATATATACATAATGCGCTATTTATCCATTTACCAGAGGGCTAAGAGCTCGGGAGCATCTCTACAAACGACTTTGCATTATGTGTAGTAATTGACGCTTTAGTGCATTTCCTTGATGTAGGCACTCACATAAACACTCCCCCAGACTGCGTGACCCAATCAAATCACAGTGAAATAACAATCACATTAGGTCTCCGCGAGCTGTCTCTGGGTGATGTCAGCATCTAGACTTGTAATGTGCTAGTCATTAGGCCTTTTTCAGAGCAGAAAGGAGAACTGGAGTGCCATTCTATTTTGCCACAAAATACACGCAACCAATTGGAAGTCTCGAAATCTTAATGTCCTTCCAATCACCAGTACGCTAGACAGTCAGTCTAACTTCAAGATTTCGTCTTCAAGATTTTGAATGGAAAGAGAAATTCAAAAGCTAAACATGTTTGCCACTTCAGTTTAGGGAATTCAAACTCACAAAGGGATATTTCATGTAAACATGAAGTCGGTTTTCAATATGTCTACTCTAGACCCATACCCCAGACCGTCCTCCTATTAGTCAAGGCCCTTTTGGACTCAGCTCCTTCGCCAGAAGCTTGCTTCAGCGTCTCTCTGCTGCTACTCTCTCTCCTTCTCTTTCTACTTTCTCTCTACCCTCCTCTTAATCTCTTTTCTCTCACTGTTAAGTCTTCTCTCCTCCGTTTTACGTCTTCTTAGTACCACTTTCACCCTTCTCCTTCTCCACTGTTGGACCTTCTCTCCTTTGTTTTTAGCCTCTCCATGCCTCCGTTTTCACCTTCTTAGTGCCACTTTTATGCTTCTTTCAAACACTCTGTGCCTTTCTCCCCATTTTTAGCCTCTTTGTGCCACCCTCTTTCTTCGCTCTCTCTCACTCCTTGTGCCTTTTTTATCTGTTCTCAGCTTCTCTGTGCCACCTTTTGTGGCATTTCTCAGCCTCTTTTTGCCGCTTTCCCTCTGCCTTTATTGCTGCCCTCGCCACCACTCCTATTTTCTGCTTCACGCCCTTTTCTCCACATGTGCTTGCCTCATGTGCCCCACCATCCTCTCCCATGTCTCTTTCTGTTTCCCTCTGCTCCTTACCTGCTCTCCGTCCCACCTCTGCTCCCATACGGCCCACCACCCACACGCTACTCCCTCCTCCCAGGACCTACTTAATGGCATCTGCAGTGTGTCCATGCAGTGGGCACGCCTTTGGCATGCCAAAAGCAAACCTGTCTGTTTCTATCAGCACCTGGATCGCACCCAGCAACTGGAACCCTAATTCGATCAGACCTTACCTCTACCCCACAGTGATCCTCTGGTCTCTTGTCCAGGCCACGGCTTCATCCACTGCTGCTGCGGTACACCATACACCATGGTTGGACTCTTACCCTGCAAATGCTGCAGTTTCACCTGCAGTAGCACACCCACGCCTTCAAACGCCCACGTATCAACAATATCATCGCCCACTTGGGCAAACACCTCACAGCACACCAACCCAGCACCTCAACACTCACTCACATGCATGCATGCTTCTCAACAATTGATTTCTAAGCATATATGCCACCGAGATCTGGGATCTCATCAGCCAAACCTTTTCATGGAAACTTGGTTCAACCTCACATCAGCACCCATCCTCACCGTGGCTATTCCAAAGGGCTACAAGATTGCATGGCAGGAACATCAAATTCACCACATCTACCGACATTAATACCCCCTTGATGGAAGACATGCATTTCAGGATACAAACAGATGACAGCTTTACCCTTAAAGGCACCGTCGCATCTCAACCACCAGGACCACAAACAAACATCAGCAACCTCATCGGAGATTTCATCACTCCTTTTACCATCAACTCCAAGGACTTCATACTACTTCATGACCTCAACTTCCACCTTGAAAACCAAATGGACCCTTGCTCAACAGTCCTTCTCAAAAGCATAGACAACATTAGACTCACCCAGCTCATCACAGACCATACTCACATCGCAGGACACACTCTGGATCCAATCTTTGCCACCAGCAACAAGATTACATACAACTCTGCCTCACCGATCACATGGACCGTTCACTCCATCATACACTTCTAAGTCACCACACCACAAGCACCAACCGACTCATCTGGAGCTGGAGCAAAGTAACAGAGCCAGACTGGCTAAACGTCCTCAAAACGGATCAACACAACACCAGGAACAACCTCAACAAGGACATAACCAACTTCAATTAATGGATCAAGTGTGGAAATTGAAGAAATTGATGTACATAAACAGCATTCATTTCCCTTCTTCTCCCACTCCTCTCCCTGTGAGCACCATGAATACCGTAAATTATTGACCGTATCACTCTGCCAGTAAGAGCCCATACCCATATGCATATGTACAGCCATTCTAGGCACCACGGCCTTTTACCCATTGGAATCCCCGGCTTCCCTCCTGCGCGTATCTTAAACCCCCTCTCTCATGCATAGACCATGAAACCCTCTCCCTCTGCGCGACCCTGCTGTGAAAGGCAACCCTTCTGCTTGACCCGCACAAAACCCCCCCCATTCCCTCTTGAAGAGGCATCCTTCGCCCTAGCTGACATAGCCCTCCCCAGCTGCACCTGACTGCCCCCGCTCTCTCATGTACGGGTCATAAGATCTCTCTCTCTCTCTATGTGACTCTGTCCCTGTGTCCACCCTGGCTACCCCTCCCTTCTCCTCACATGGGCAAGTCATAAACCTTCTTCTTCTGCAAGACCCTGTCCTTGGGAGCCACGGCCGCGCCTGACCAACACCTCCTTTCCTTCCATGAATGCCCCTCTGTTGACAAGCCTTCCCTCCGCGCTCGATTGTCCACGCGGCATGAATACCACTCCTTTGATGACCCCTTCCCCCGAGTCCGGCTGACCACACATGTCCGAGGCCATCGCCTGAGCCAGGAGATACCATTTACTGCCCTTATTGTATGAAGTCACTCCTCTTCAGAGGACCCACTATTGATCCTGGCCACCCCACCCCCTGGGCTATGATCAGGCGCACACATCCTAAACTGTTGACGGAACACTCAGCTGCGTGATTGCCCTCCCCTCTTATCAGCAGGTCAAGGGTCCCTATTGTGAACACATGTGGGGTAGGATTGACACAAGGATCATGGGGTTGTATTTTCCTTGTTACACAATATCATGATTGTAATGCCAAGTGTTTTGTAAAGTATAAAAGACGGAGTCTCAGCTCACTTGTTAGAGCACCTCCTGAAAGACACCGTGTTTCGTGTCCGAAATGACAGGCTCTCCTCATGAGAAATAAACTCTGTTCTTGATTCCTGCTTCCAGCGCCCGTCTCTTTATTTGGTAACTATTCAACATGGGAACTAAGAGGCGGTTTGCGCCAGCGGCCTGGGCATCGGTAGTAATCTAGGCTCCTGTTTTACAATTGGCGTCCCAACGCGGGGTCCATCAGTGACATAAGGTCCGGTAAGAGAGATCCAGACGAAGAAGTGAACATCTAAAATGATCGGAGTATACCTGCCTTGAGAGGGCCCTCGCCCGGCTGCCGATCGAAAGAACTTCACCAATTCTGAACGGACCTCTCTTGAGTGACCTATTGTCCTGACTGGAATCCCACAGGAATGCTACATGGAGTAAGAGAACGATCGGGCGCTGGAGGAGGAAGATGAAGAACTGTCCGTATGGTCCGGTCCGGGTAAGATTAAGTAGGGTGTTTTTACGCCTGATTGGTAGGGTGGTTCTATCCACCTGATTGATTGATTGATTGTATTGGAATCGGTATTTGTATACTGATATTGTTGGTATTGGTTCATTTAGCTTTGAATGCTACTTGACATATTGGTTCTCTTCTTGAGAACGAGACATTCTCTGTTTGCAAACAGCGGCGAATAGGAACGTCGTCCCTCTTTGCAGATAGAGAAGGGTAGGTAATGCAGACTTTTGTCCCCGTTGTAATCCGTCATGCCTACTTTTCTCCCCACTGATTGTTTGAAATCGATTAATAATCGATTGTTGCTCTTTGAGATCTTCCCTGTCCACAAACAGAGACGAATAGGAATATTCTGTTTCCTTTATGGATAGCGAAGGGCAGGTAATGCAGACATTTGTCCCCGTTGTAATCCGTCATGCCTGTTTTTCTCCCCACTGATTGATTGGTTGCCTGGACATTGTTGTTCCAGGAATTGTTTCATTTGAGGCATTTTCTACTTGCAAACAACGTGGAATAGAAATATTCTGTCTAGTCTTTGCAAGTAGTAAAGGGTAGGTTATGCCCCTTTGTGAATTCGTCAGTCCTACCCACTCCCCATTGATTGGTTATTTGGGGGGTAGCTCGCATGGTCCGCCCAGGAGACTACCCTTATGGAGGACATTTGCTCCCCACTCATGGGCCATTTAGTGGAAGTAGATCATCTGGTCCGTCCAGGAGGCTACCCTAGTAAGTGGAAGTACATCGCTTGGTCTGTCCAGGATGATACCCTAATGAAGGAATATATGTTCCCCTTTTGATCGATAATCTCGTTCCACCCGGACCATTTATTGGAGGGAACTCGTCTGGTCCGTCCAGAAGTTCCCCCCTAGTGAAAAGGACACATAAAAATATGAAGTGATCACCGTTCCCTACTAACAGAAAACTTTAGCTCGAAACACGCTAAGGAAGAGAAAGAAAAATAAAAAGAAATCAGGCTAAGTCAGTAACCCCCCTGATGAGCTTTTGACTTCACTAAAAATAAGAAACATTAGAAATAGTTCGTAATAAGAAATATAAAATGGCGAAAAGTTTGACAGCAAAAATAGCCACGAGGTAGCTAGGCCCCACTGCCTATTCCTGCTCCCAACATGTCTGCCTCATTGCCCACCACGCCCAAATAACGGTCACACGAAATAGAAACAATTCAATAGGTACCTACCCCCATTCCGGAAGCTCCCGAAGTGCAACAGGTCCGCGGTTACGCCCATCCGGAGGGCGAGGCCTCGAGGCATGCGGGGCTCGCCTGGCCACGGTCAGTAGGAGATGCTGTTGGGCAGGCGGCCCAAAGAATACTAAGGACCTCTCCACCTTTCCCTCTTCTGCTGCCCTGCAGGCCACGGGGAGAGAGGGGGCTGTCTTGCCTCGGCCACCGACCACCCCTCTCTCTCACCCGATCCGGCTTTCGTCGAAGGCCGAAGCCAAAGCGAGGATGACGGCATTTCTTTGAGCTATAATGGCTGCAACTACACCCAACGCCTGACAGTTGCAGGTAGTCCCGCCACATGCCAACGCCTGGACAATTACAGGTAGTCCCGCCACATGTCAAAAAAAAAAAAGGGGGGGGATGTCTTGCCTCAGCCACCGACCCCCCCCCCATCTTCAATGGCTGGCACGGCCAATACCGAAGCGCTGGAGCCGAAGAACGGCGCGGGGTCGCTGGAAGGGGGAGGCGGCGCGAACGAGCCTCCCCCACCTCCCTCCAGGTGGAGGCTTCCAGCGGCACCCCAACGCTCTTTGCTTAAAGAGGGTCAACATCGAAAAGCGGTCTTTTGCCCAGGAAGGGCGCACGCCCCATGCCTTCTCTCCTCAACTTTGAAGATTCTATGAGAGCCGGGGGGCACCCCGATCCCTCCGCATGGGCGCCCCCGCCCCCCTCACTGGGAACCGCGACATCGGTGCACTCCTGCCGGCGCCAGCCTCGGTTCGGAAATGGCTAAAATACAGCCACGGCACAGACTTGATCAGTTCCGGTGGAACCCCAGAATGACCCGGTAGGAAAATTGTTGCCGCCCTCCCCACTCTTTGACTAATGGTCCATATTGTTAGACTGTTAACCACATAGCACAAAACTTTTTGAACTACCAACGGAAGATTCTGGTCCAACCACGAGTCATTGGAGACATTCTGACTATGCTGGAACCAGCCTGACCTCGCCCAAAATGGCGCCGACACAAAATGAGACTTTTTGAATAAACTTTGTTGCACCCTGACCGCGCAGCTTTTTGTCCCAAGATATGTATGATAATGAAAGTAGATATGAAGGATATTGAGTATGTGCTCGGACAAAGAACTGACTTAGGGTGGGTACTGATTATGATTTGGAAAATGAATTGGTGTAATTTAGATAAAGAATGAGTATTGGATAATGAATTTATGAATTAATTAAAAATGAATTACTGACATGCATCATGCTTGCTCTGTAGGGAAGTTTAATACGATTTTATTGCACTGCTGCACTTTATGCAATGAACTGCCACCAACTTCGTTCTTCTTATGTACAGTTTCAATCTGCTCCGTGGCCGGTCCACTGGGTTGTAGGCCTGTATTCATACATCAACACTTTTTATTAAAAGTATTTTGAAAAGGAAAGCATAGTTGTAGCGGTTGCATTAATGAGTTTTGGATGTTTTGCTACTGTGAGCGAAGAATAAATATGATGAAAGCTGAAGGTTAAAAAGGACCAGATATTTAGCAGCTACATTATGTGTCACAGGCAGCCGGAAAAGTGTTTTAGACGCCCTTAAAACGACACCACAGAAATGCCACCTGACCGCCACCCTTGCACCCAACAAAAGGGGTTGCGACCAAGTAACTCATGTAGATACGCAGATCGTCAATGATTATCTATCTGACATTACTGGTCCCTCTGGGCTTAAACGCCGAGATGGTAAAGAAATGCAGTTCGTGGAGATAGGTCGAGTATGTGGTAGGTAAAAACGTTTTCGGACTACTGCATGCCGATGTGCTTTGAATGCTGCCCCCCCACCCCCTCTTTCTCCTCCCTTCTGCAGGTCACGTCAGAACGTCGGCTGAAGTGTGGGAGAGCGATGGTCGAACCACCGACGAAAAGGGAAGGAGGGAATATGTGCATAGTCCTTATGACGATGAGTTTTTTAAAAGACGTAGACTTAAACATGACTGTTCCTCCTTAGAACATAGCGACTGGGAGGATGGACTGACATAGAAACTGGACGGGTACTGTATGACGAAAATTGACTAGAAATGACGCATTAAATAATGTAACTAGACGTTTGAATAGGGAGGGAAAGGACAAAGAAAAATGTGTGGGTAAGGGTACCCACGGCACCACCCGTCTGGGAAGTTAGAAATGTTGCTGATGTTCAAAATGCACTGCCCCCCCCCCCCCTTTCTCGCACTCTTATAGATATAGCCAAGCTGTCCGACTGTTCTCCCGATCAATACTTGCCGTTGCCTCAACCTGGAGAACTTCCCACCAAAGGAAGAAACGGAAAAAATGGTTTAAGATCCAACCATGGGTAAATAGCGCGACCCGGTTAATTTCTGATCGACTAACCGAGGTGTAAGTATTGGCAATTGAGAACGCTCGCAGAGATAACAAGCGAGAAGGAAAAGGAGGGAAGGGTAGAAAGAGCTAAGCACGTAGATAAATAGGATAGTAAAGATACGTAGGATATAATATGGATTTTGTTGGCCACCTGTTGTTTTCTGTTTTGTCGTGAATGTCTTATATATATGTAATACATGTGCTGTCTTCCTTGTCTGAGTTTGTGTGTATGTAATGTACGGATTTATGTCTTCCCTCTGTCTGTATTTGCGTGTTACCTGACCTTTGCTGTTCTGTGTTGTGAGCGCACTAAATGACCTATTTTCGTACACGTCTCTCTCTCTCTCTCTCTCTCTCTCTCTCTCTCCCTCTCTCTACATGTCATACGTGTACCGAATGGCTCGTTTAGATTGCGGACGACTCTCACTCTCTATGAGAGTCTCCCTATTTTCTCTCCCTCTTTGCGGTAAAATTGTGCCCCACCGGCACCAGTCTGATTGGATACTTATTGAACGCGAAGGTGTTCAGCGAAATTGACCGAAACTAAAATGATTGTATCTCGCCATATTACTACCTCTCCTTTCTGCAAAATGAATGAACTTGAATTGGCTGAGAAGGAAAGGACAGGTAAGACGACTAAGGTCCCCCAAATCTGGCCATTTATAGGGGAACTGTATGTCAATGGCACCTTATTTCTGTTCATCAGAGACGAACGCCAGCGCCTAGATTGACCCCCAACGTCCAGATTGCCCCACCCCCTTTGCACCCAAGCGCGAATACCCGAAGAATCCCCGCCCCACTTGATTGACCCCAGCTGCTGTCCCGGATATAAACATGATGACCATGAGTAACTGTCGTTCCTCGAGAAAAACCTGTTTTACCCTGACTCTCGATGATAGCGCTCCCGCCCTGTTTGAAAAGGTTAGCCAGCCTTGAAGGGAAATGTTAGACTGTTAAGGCGCAGGTTAGAAAGACGAGTCTCCCTGGAGGCTCCGAAATGTTGAGTTTGATGAAATACACAGTTGATAAGAGTCTGACTTTCCTCCATATGTGACCTGTGTAGACAATGAATAAAACTTGGCATGAACTCAGTAGGAATGCCGACATATGCACTGCTTGGTAAATGAACCTCTGACTGTGACCAATGAGCGTATCTCCCAAGTGCGTGGATTGAGGGAGGAATTCACATGCATAAATGTCTTCCCCTGACCAGTTCTCTAAAGCTTGTTTTGTACCTATTCAAAGATTCACGATCACCGAAGGAGAAGGGTCAGATGTGACGTACAGCCTGGCTGCAGATCTTGGGACACGTGTGACCTCGACCAAAGGTGGAGCTACAGAGCAACTAGATACGGGACGAGACCGCAATTCCAACGTGGAAAATGAAAAATGACGGGCCGCCTTGAAGCCCTCCGTCTGCTAACCCACGTGTGCCTGGAGTCTCCGTTCCCCTTCTTTGGGCCCGATTGATGGGCCTGCCTGCTTGTTGTCCTTTGCTCCCTTGGTCCCTTTTGTGTGTCCCAGGAACTCTGACCCAACTCCGCCCTCCCTCCTATCGACTATTTGAACCACACTCACCCTCTTTTCCACGTGACTTTTTGCCAAAGGGAAGAACTGCATTCAAGTGGGAATAGGGTGTTGCCACGGAAATATAGGTGCCGAGCATAAGGCGCCGCCAAACGGATTGTTTAGGGAACAGGACTGTGGTCTAACAGCAGAGGACTGACCGCACCCTGCAACGCGTAAGGATAGAACCGAGCTGGACCTATAGCTCCACCGCCGGTGCTCAACAGCGCCAACGAAAGTACACGGACTAGAGCCTACCAGTGATGGCTCACTGATAAAAAGACACTGTGACGAAGAAATCTTGTGTATTGAACTGAATTCCGCTCTCAACTACCTGGTCAAAACTGTTCATTGGTCAAATTTTTAAGTCAGAAACATTTATGCTGTGTAATGCGCTTAATTGTCAGGAACTCAACGAAATGCAATCTCCTATGTGCTGCATTCTGCCCATCACCTCAACTGTCTATGATTGTATGCCAAATGTTAGTATCGACAAAATGCTAATTCTTCAACGATGCCTGTCTATCTGTAACCCCATCAATTACAAAAATGAACGCTGTAATGTAAAAAGGGGCGACTGTGGAAATTGAAGAAATTGATGTACATAAACAGCATTCATTTCCCTTCTTCTCCCACTCCTCTCCCTGTGAGCACCATGAATACCGTAAATTATTGACCGTATCACTCTGCCAGTAAGAGCCCATACCCATATGCATATGTACAGCCATTCTAGGCACCACGGCCTTTTACCCATTGGAATCCCCGGCTTCCCTCCTGCGCGTATCTTAAACCCCCTCTCTCATGCATAGACCATGAAACCCTCTCCCTCTGCGCGACCCTGCTGTGAAAGGCAACCCTTCTGCTTGACCCGCACAAACCCCCCCCCATTCCCTCTTGCAGAGGCATCCTTCGCCCTAGCTGACATAGCCCTCCCCAGCTGCACCTGACTGCCCCCGCTCTCTCATGTACGGGTCATAAGATCTCTCTCTCTCTCTCTCTATGTGACTCTGTCCCTGTGTCCACCCTGGCTACCCCTCCCTTCTCCTCACATGGGCAAGTCATAAACCTTCTTCTTCTGCAAGACCCTGTCCTTGGGAGCCACGGCCGTGCCTGACCAACACCTCCTTTCCTTCCATGAATGCCCCTCTGTTGACAAGCCTTCCCTCCGCGCTCGATTGTCCACGCGGCATGAATACCACTCCTTTGATGACCCCTTCCCCCGAGTCCGGCTGACCACACATGTCCGAGGCCATCGCCTGAGCCAGGAGATACCATTTACTGCCCTTATTGTATGAAGTCACTCCTCTTCAAAGGACCCACTATTGATCCTGGCCACCCCACCCCCTGGGCTATGATCAGGCGCACACATCCTAAACTGTTGACGGAACACTCAGCTGCGTGATTGCCCTCCCCTCTTATCAGCAGGTCAAGGGTCCCTATTGTGAACACATGTGGGGTAGGATTGACACAAGGATCATGGGGTTGTATTTTCCTTGTTACACAATATCATGATTGTAATGCCAAGTGTTTTGTAAAGTATAAAAGACGGAGTCTCAGCTCACTTGTTAGAGCACCTCCTGAAAGACACCGTGTTTCGTGTCCGAAATGACAGGCTCTCCTCATGAGAAATAAACTCTGTTCTTGATTCCTGCTTCCAGCGCCCGTCTCTTTATTTGGTAACTATTCAACATGGGAACTAAGAGGCGGTTTGCGCCAGCGGCCTGGGCATCGGTAGTAATCTAGGCTCCTGTTTTACAAAGAACTGTGCAGACTGCCTTGTGTCCATCAAAAGCAAGAAACAAAAAAGAAACAAATCATAAGCCAGCTGGAATACAAACAATCTCCATAAATCTAAACACTTCTGCAAATAGCTGGAAAGAAAATGAAGAACCATCCACAATGCTAACGCCAGAACCACCTACAAGGGTGCACTCAAGCGCTACTATCAACTTCTGAGAGACTCCAAAAATGGCACTAATTGAATGCAGAGAGGCAAGTTCCAAATGCAATGTCCATCTGTAACAAAGCTGGTACCCCAGTAAAGCGCTCTGATACCTGATATCTTCGGGTCGAGTTTGCACTGCTTAAAACTCTACAAAGAAAGAAAAATATATGATTCTGGAACTCAGAGGTGACTTGCAAAAGCTTTATCACGTACTGCACGGGGTACTCTATCCCATATAATGCATAGTCACACCATCCCCTTTCTCACACATTACTTAAAACCTCAGTGTGTAGCTCTTTCAGAAAGAGAGAACAGATCTGCAAACATGAGAAATAAAAATAGGGCCACTAGTGCAAAATTAAACACATCAAAAAACTGTTAGACATTTTTTGCAAAAATATATTAGAAACGTTCAATACAAGTCAGCTTTTTTTTTAAAAAAAGCTGAATAACTCAGAATGTGTAGAACATTCAGAAAGATTATAACCTTTCTATAATTATCTAAGGAATACAAACAATATTCAGGTACTGACTGCTAGTAAGCTAGAAAAATAGAGCAGAAGAAATAAAAGCAATGTTTCTTTATTGTTACTTTACGCAGCTGCACCGTGAACTGACCAGCCTCTTACCTGGCTGCTGGCAGCAGGCATTGTGGCATCAGAACTTGACTGCAATAACTTAATACAGTCGAGCTCTTACAACTTTTCTTTATAATTGAGTCACTAGGTGCCGATTATAAACACATTAGAGATGCGCATTTATACAGGGATTGCAGAATCCCATGTATTATAAGAAGGTTAAGGATCAAGTGGCATGCTATTGTTGAACTGTACAATTTGAACCCTGAGGAAACACTAAGGAATCTGAGAATGCACTCAGAGGGGCAGAAGCCATAACTTTGTTGAGAATATTTGCTGCATGACCTGCTCTTTCTTTTTGATAATACTATTCAATTGACAAAGGTGAACTAGAATGCTATATCATACTATGTGGTTATATCTGTGTCATTGTGTGATTGTGCTATCACAAGTGTTCCACATGCTTGTAACTAGGATACTGGCTGTTAGTTTTGGTTGATGGTAGAGGTTAAGCAGGGACGCCATGATAGCTCCTGATCGCATTTCTATTAGCTAAGTAACTAAGCTAGAGAACTTAAGATTCAGTGATATATATCCTTTGATCATTATAAGTGTGAAACCTATGATATAACCTTGGTGGCACCATATGCAAGGACATTAAGAAACTAAATCAAGCTGCAGGACTCAGCAGTGTATTGTGCCATTAGCTCAGGATAAGGTAAAGAAACCTTTAATTGTGCGCCTATCAGCACCTTGATTTGTGAGATGTGATGTTCCTGCCCTTAGACCTGGCATTGTGAGTCTTCTTAAGGTTACTGAAAGTTTTGTCAAGTGAGAAGGGCATATAGGCCAGCAATGTCATGTTTCACTTGTGCAGGAGTACACACATCCCTGGTGGTACTTAAGCATGTGGTGAGTGTGAGTCTGAGTTGTCTCATGTGCTCAACCGAAGACATTTTTGTGGTATATAAGAGTAAGACCACAGTTCTAATCCACAGTGCACAACTCTGCGGTACTGTCTAGTCACGCAATGGTTATTGGCATTAGCGGCTCCAGGAGGGAGTGCGGCAGGGCGGTGGGGGGAGGCAGGGGAGGGGCAGGGTGAGGGGTAGTAAACTGGCCGAACGGAGATAAGTATACATAAATAAATAAAAACTAATTACATTGTGCAAGCTGCAATATCAAATGGCGATGCAACATGCATAATGCAGCTGCCAGCGTCCCCCGCAGGGGGCCATCAGCAGGGCAGCCCTCTAGTGCCCATTAGTCAAAGCCACCCCCTTGTCCCTTAGGAGGGGGAGGCTCGCGGTGGCCTCACCAGCCCCTCCCCGTGGGCGGGTGCACCTGTGCCATGCGTCCAGGGGAGGGGTCACTTGGGGCAGGCCGGGTACTTAGGTCCCTGCAGCCTCGTGTCGTCGTCGTCGAATTGGAGCCTCCTAGCTGGTAAGTGCTGCACTCCTCTCCTCCCCCCCGACCCATCCCTGGGTTAAGCCCAGGTTAAACAGGGGCCTGTGGTACGAGTTGCCACGGGGGGTGCAGGATGTGGTCAGATATCAGAGTCGTGCGCGGGGGCAAGCGGGGTCCCTCGGGGAGGCAGGCGAGTGGGCCGGGGTGGTTGGATGGTGAACGTGGTTTTCCCACCACACGCGGACGCGCAGGGTTGATTGCCACGGCCCGTTTAAGAATGAGTGCCTGGTTCTGTGTAAAGAGAATATCGTCTTTCGTTATTTCCACTGCCATGGAGGAGGTGGTACAGAACATTTCCGCCTTATTGATTGTTTATTTCTGCCTCGGTTATATTTATGTATTGCTGATTCTGAAAAGAGAGCTGTAAGCTCATTCCGCCGGGACTCGAGCCAGGGCAGCAGCCGGGGGCTTCCCTCATAGCCTGTGGCTCCATATCCGTTTCTACGCAAGGCCATTAGCATAGTGGCTTCAAAGCCTGCAGTCATGCGTTTGATTCCTGGCTAGGTATGGAAGATGCAAAAAAGAAATTGTATGTTCGTACGGTTTTTCTCCCACCAACTTTCAAAAATAGGAAAACGACACCGGGGCTCACTTTTTGCAGGTGAGTCCCGTAGTGTCATGTGGCGCTTGGAGGTGGGGTGGCCTCCGATCCTCTAATTTGGTAGGCATCGGGGCTCCCTCCTTCGCAAGGGAGTCCCGCAACGGTCGGGGCGCATGGAGGCAGGGTGGGCTCCCGTCCTCCAGGATTGTTGGTACTGGGGGCTCCCTCCATCACGGGGGAAGCCCTGCGACGTCACATGGTGTGCGGAGGCAGGGTGGGCTCCCGTCCTCCAGGATGGTGGGCTCTGGGGCTCCCACCATCACAGGTGAGCCCCGCGGCGGCATGTGGTGCGCTGAGGCAGGGTGGGCTCCCGTCCTCCATGATTGTAGGCACTGGGGGCTCCCTCCTGTGCAGGGGAACCCCCGTGATGCCACGTGGTGCGTGGAGGCGGGGTGGGCTCCCGGCCTCCATGTTGGTAGGCACCGGGGCTCCCTCCTCTTCCGGGGAAGCCCTGCAATGCCCCGGGCGAACCTCACGACGTCACGTGGTGCGTGGAGGCGGGGTGGGCTCCCATCCTCCAGGATTGTCGGCACTGGGGCACCCTCCATCGCGGGGGAAGCCCTGTGACATCATGTGGTGCGTGGAGGCGGGTGGGCTCCCGTCCTCCAGGAGTGTTGGCACTGGGGCTCCCTCCATCGTGGGGGTAGCCCGCGACGTCACGGGGTGCGTGGAGGCGGGCTGGGCTCCCGTACTCCAGGACCGTAGGCACAGGGCCTCCCGACATTGCGGGTGAGCCCCGCAATGTTCGAGGAGCGTGGAGGCGGGGCGGGCTCCCGTCCTCCAGGATTGTGGGCACCGGGGCTCCTTCCCTCTTGGGGAGACCCGCACCGCACCAGGCACGAGGAGGCGGGGTGGGCTCCTGGCCTCCATCTAAGCAGTGAGCCGGGGCTCCCTCCCCCACATTGAGTCCTGCGAAGTACCTGTCGCCTGGACATGAAAAGTCCAGAGCCATGCTGGCAATTTATTGACAAGGGCGCATGGGCTGCCACTCGCTAAGTGGTGGTCTACGTCAACAGGGTTTATACTTGCCTCCGCAATGTTAATTGGCATTAACTCCACCAGGCGCCTGTCAGAAGGTAATAGGTACAGACATGCCATTTGCTCCACAGCGCGCTTCTGAAGTAGGGCGAGTTTAACCCCTTGTCCGCTACCCAAAGTCATGTTACAGTTATGTGTGGTGAGGGATGTTGGTCAAGGCCAATTATGCAAGAATGCAGGTGTTAAGGTGCACATGGGGGATACAGTATTCGTTGCATGGTCATTAATATTATGCTATTTTTCACAGTGTCAAGAGTACAGTTCGGCGACAGGCGCCCAATCTAGTGAGGATAATCGCCGCTGGGTGTCGTGACTGTTTTGATCACGTCCTCTCCCCGTGCGCTGGGAATCAGTAAACGAAGTAAGTAATGAAGGTGTGGGGGGACTGGTGGAGGGCAATGGAGCAAGGTGTTCGGCGGGTCAGCCATGGTGGCAGCCCTGGACTGGGGGGTTTGGTCGCGCATGCATATACCCGTTTCACCCGCGCTCGGATGGACGGCCTAGGCACTCCATTTCCATTGTTCTCCCAAGTAACAGGTGTGGACGAATCACATCAGGGCTTGCCACAAGATGGGCTATGGGAGGAACTCATGGTCTTAGCTAAAGCAAAGGGACCAGCGTAGGCGCAAGGATTAATTGAGGCGCGCAGACAGGAAGACTCGGGGTAGTAGCCGTTACCCCACCTGATGACGCTTCGGGCCCCTCGACCCAGGAGCCATGGAGGTCCACCCGGAAGGGCAAGCAAACCAGCAAGGACTTTCCGGCCAAGGCACCCCCGGCTAAAAGGAGGCCTGCCACCGTCCCGCAGGCCCCTGAGCCAGTGATTGCACCAGTAGTAGTGCAGGACTCGGCCACAGGCCTAACTGACTTGGCTCAAATGGGTAAGGCGATGGACGATATGTTGGGCCTCATGGCGGTATTTCAGAAGCGATTGGATTCTATCTCGACAATGCCACTGGTGGTGCCAGCAGCCCCACCAGTGGTGGGGGCGGCGACAGTTCTGCAAGTTTGGGCGGGTCAGGCCACTGCCCCAGACGCAACTGGCGCTGAGGGTAGTAAGGGGGTCACCGCTGGGGCAACCACCGGGCCCGCTATGCCTGGGATTCCTGTAACTGCCATGCTAGCTGCTCCGACCACAGTATCCTTTGACAACCAGCCTAGTGTTCCTCCCCAGACCAGCGTCACTGGGGTCCCCAGCGGTCACTCACAAGTCACGTGTGCAGGGACTGACGCACCGCAGTCCGGCCCGCCCGGTACTTTCCCCCGCCAAGGGGAGATGCACAACGAAGTTGTGGGGGGGCACCCCGGCTGCTGGTCACACAGGCGCCACTGGCTTCGGGCCGTTGCTCCCTGGCATGGCAAGTGCCACTGGCAGCCAAGGAAGGAATATGGAGTCGCGAATATATAGATATCCTGCATAGATACAAGGAAGATGGGGGGGAAGGAAGATGAGAAAAAGGTGCGTTATCAGCGTTGGCCAGAAAAAACAATAGAGAATTGGACGGCGGCTTTCAACATTCTAGCGGCAGTAGTGATTCAGAAGTCCCCCGAACAAGGTGAGGCCTTGATGCAATATGCAAGCACCATCCAGCAAGAGGCGAAATGGTCAGGGGGTATTGGCTGGTTTTATTATGACCAGGATTTCCGCAAAAGGATGGCCATATGCCCGGATCTGGGGTGGGATCAGAAAGAGATACAGCTCTGGGTGGAACACATGTGTAGGTTTACTCACAAAAAGGAGATGCCATACAAGGCGCAGGGTGAGGTAGATAGTAAGAAAGGTGAGCGACAATTTCCCAAACGGCCATTCCAGCAGCCTTTTCATGGGGGTAAGGGGAGGGGCCAGAGGGCAGGGCGCAAGCAATTCAATTCAGGAACATGCAGGCTTTTCAATGGGGGTGTTTGCACCTGGGGTAGGTCATGCAAATTCACGCATAACTGCAGTAAGTGTGGCGCCCAGCATTCGGCCGTCTCTTGCACGTCCAATCAGGGCCCCCTCCCCCCCCCCGCCGTCCCTGCAAGCAGAACAGACGGCCCGCGCTAGAGAAAGCAGCACTCAGGGCCTGACCACACCATTGATGGACAGTAAGGCCCCCGTTCTAACAGCTAGTTGTGCATCGCCAGCTGGGATTAGCAAGGACCCTTCCCCCATCATTCTGCAGAACAATCTTCCCCTACTTAGGTTGTATCCCATTGACAAAGACAGGTCACTGTTAGCAGAAGGTTTCCTCAATGATTTCAGGATACCATACAATGGTCCTTTGGTTTGCAGGGACGCCTTGAATTTGAAATCAGCCAAGGACCTGCCTGGGGTGGTCAGTGAAAAAATCAGAAAGGAGGTGGCCCTAGATCGGGTGTCAGGCCCATTTTCTAATCCCCCACTGGATCATTTCCTGGTGTCACCACTAGGAGTCTTGCCAAAGAAGCAGCCAGGTGCATATCATTTGATTCACCATCTGTCCTACCCCGAGGGCAATTCTGAGAACCACTGGCTGGAGGAAGGGGCTTGCTCTGTATCATACTGTTCACTGGACATGGACATTGATATGGTTAGAAGGGCTGGTAAGGGGGCGTGGCTGGCCAAGGCGGATATCGAATCAGCCTTCCGCCTCTTGCCGGTTCACCCCTCCAGTCAGCATTTGTTAGGGTTTAAGTGGGGAGGTGAGTTCTTTTTTGACCGCTGTATGCAATGGGGTGTGCAGTATCGTGTGCTTACTTCGCGGCGTTCAGTTCATTCCTACAATGGGCTCTGTCTCTTATCCAGGGCGTAACGCAGGTGACACATTACTTAGATGATTTTCTATTCTTTGGACAGGCAGGAACGCAGGAGTGTGCAGAGGGTCTGCAGGCCTTTGAGACAATGGTTGGGCACCTCGGGGTTCCCCTTGCCCCAGGACCGAGGGTCCTGCGCAGGTCCTGACCTTTTTGGGCATCGAGCTGGACACCATCAAGGGCGAATCTAGGTTCCCTGCGGACAATGTTTTGGATCTGCAGCAGGACATTCAGGCGCTGTTGAGCAAGGATAAAGCGACCTTTGGGGCGATTCAGAGCCTCTTGGGCAAGTTGAACTTTGCTTCCCGAGTCACACCAGCAGGCAGGGTGTTTTCATGCAGGTTGGCCAAGGCCACGCCCAACATAGGCAAGAAGCATCATTTGGTGAAACTAGGCCCTGGGTTGAAGGCCGACCTGGAGATGTGGGTGGACTTCTTGAAGCAATTTAATAGGACTATCATTTGGAGGGCCCCTTGGGCTGGTAGCCCTGAACTCTGTCTCTTTTCTGATGCGTCTGGTAGGGAAGGCTTCAGTGTTATCCTGGGGGAGGAGTGGTGTGCGATGAGGTGGCCCAATGCTTGGCGGAAGAGGAAGATAACCTCGAACATTACAGTACTAGAGCTCTTTACTATTATAGTCGCACTCTATTTGTGGCCACAAACATTTGGCAACAGGAAGGTGGTGTTCTGGTCTGATAATATGGCCGTAGTGCAAGCAATAAATGGTTTGACAGCCACATGCCCCCTGGTGTTGAGTTTGTTGAGAGAATTGGTCAGGGTGGGCTTGCGCAGCAACATCGAGTTTAGGGCATGACATATTGAGGGTGTGAGGAATGTGGCAGCTGACGCTCTCTCTCGCTTTCAGTGGCTCCGTTTCCGAGAGGCCTGGCCACGGGCAAGGGCGGAGAGGAAGCCATTTCCGGCATCCCTATGGCGACTACTATGGTGGGCGAACGACTGAAGATGATGGGTGAGCGTTCGCTGGCTCCGGCAACCAGGAAGAAATATGGGTCACAGTTGCGAACATTTAGGACAATCATAGAGTCTGTGAAAGCTGAGACAATGGCACTGGAGGAACAGGTCCAGGTCTTTGTGGTGTGGGCCAAGGACACCGGCAAGAGCCATTCATGGGTGTGCGGCCACCTGGCTGCTCTGAGGCATGACACAAAGCTTCACGGGGGCTACGACCCCACTGGCTCATTCAAGGTTAGGGCGGTTCCGAAGGGGTGGGCCAGGGATGTGGTGAGGATCCCAGATGCCGGGGCACCGATAGATTTCCCCACCTAGCAGGGCATGATAGAGGTGTTACCACAGGTCACCAACTCCCCCTTTGAGGGCAGGCTTTTCATGACAGCATTCTGCCTAGCATTTTACGGGGCCTTCAGGGTGAGTGAGCTCATCGCCAAATCCAAGACAGACACGTCAGGGGCGGCCCTGGCACTCCAGAATATTTGTGTAAAGGAAATACTGGTACTACTTATTCGTAGGTCAAAAACAGATCAGTCGGGGCGGGGTATGACAGTAGTACTACAAGCTTTGGGGGACCCCAGATACTGCCCGGTCACCACAGTAGGGAGTACTTGATAATAAGACCAGCGGCTACAGGGCACTTCCTTATACATGCATACAGGGCACCCCTGACTAGGTTTCAGCTGGACCGCATCATGGCCGCCGCTTTGTCTCAGGCGGGTGTCGCAGGTCAGGCAGAACGTTTTCCAGCCACTCGTTTAGGATTGGCTCGGCCACAGCTGCATTCAACGCAGGCATGGGGCACGATGGCGTTTGGAGCGTGGGGCACTGGAAATCCAATTGTTTTCTGCGTTACATTCGTCCCTAAATATAAGGAGCTTATGAAGCCTAAATATGTGTGTTGTGAGTATTAATAATGTGCAATCACTAATGTGTGCAGTGTTTTCAGACAATTAAACAAGTTATGACAAGATGGTGTTCCCCTTTTACTCATCAGGTTGTCAGGTGTGGCTGTTGGGACACTCTTACGTTGCCAGGTTGGCACAGTGGGCAACACACAAGAATTGGACCCAGGGTTTCGCACTGACGCAGTTTGTATGGATGGGCTTCCCGTGGATGAGCTGGAGCAGCGCGAGAAGCAGCCTAGAGCGACACCTCTCATTGGGGGGACCCCCACCCGATGTCTTGATTATCCATTTGGGTGGCAATGACTTGGTGACCATGGGAAGGAGGGCACTTATACAGGCCATGCAAACAGACCTCGTGGCAATCAGCAATAGATTGGGTCATGCGAGCTATGGTGGTTAGAGATTGTTCCACATAGGGAGTGGCGGGGGGCCAGGTCCTTAGCTGCGGTGGAGCATTTATGCAAAAGGGTCAACAGGGCCATGCAGAAGTTCATGGAACGGAGAGGCTTGGGGTTCATCAGGCATGCCCTGATACAGGCAAGTGTGGAAGGTTATTATGAAAAAGATGGTGTGCACTTGTCCAAAGTTGGGATGGATATGTTTCTCCTTGATGTACAGGATGCATTGGAAGCTGCGGGGTGTAAGTAAGGAACTTGGAGGTGAGGGGGCTCTGTCATCGACGGCAGCCTCCTCCAGAGCTGTGGTGGAGTTACAGGGCGATCTGGAGGCAGACGGGTACAGTAAGGGTACCTCTGCGGCAGACGAGTATAGTAAGAGTACCTCTGCCTGGCACAGTAAGGGTGCCAGAGCCAAAGACCGGGAGCCGCAGGGAGGTTCCTGGAAAACCGCAACGGCACCCCGTTAGTTCTTCCGGCGGTTGCGGGGCCGGACCAACCGGGGGTGTGCAATACCCGCTCCGCCCTGAAAGGGGCGGGAGTATAAGACATGATCACGTGATCCGGAAGGGGATCTACAAAGGTGCTGCACTGTCCGGGCGTCGACCCACCGTGCCGGCTGCCTCATTAGGCAGGCAGGGCAGCGAGGGGCTGCTTGCCCTGGATCGCCAGTAATATAACCCACAAAATGGCATACTTTTGTTGTATGAAAAATAAACCTGCAGCAGTTCTTTTGCCATAAACAAAGGAGTCCAGTGTAATCATTGTTGGGCAAATGTAAAATGTGGAGGGAGAGCGCATGACGGTGTGGGCACTATGTAATTCATTTTATTTATTTATTTTTGCACTTTCCTCCGTTCGGCCGTATGCCAAAGTTTACTACTGCCTTCCCTGCCCCTCCCCGCCCCACTGCCCCGCAGCACTACCTCCAGGAGCCGCTACTGGTTATTGGCAAGTAATATTAAGAGATACCAAAGGATATGTGAGTACTGCTTTAATAACTTTCATTTAAATTTTATGACCGAAAGCTGTGCTGCTCGTGCCCTTTGTGCTAGTGTTTCTTTTTCAACAAAGTCTGTACATTTACCACTCTGAACACTGGGCCACATGTTTATGCAGAGCGGCGGACTGAGTGCTGTGTGCACACTTGCTCCTCTGTGAGGCACGTGGTCGTCTGCAAGGTACTCCTCTGGTTCATTTATAAATCTGGTTAAATGGGGCAGGTTCTCAGCAGCTTCAGTTGGAAGTACGATTAGGTATTTCTGCAGCAGCGGAAATGAAAAAGGAAACAAAGGTGTTTCTGGAAAGGAACATTTTAGAGGTCCCCCTTGCCTTCCTTGGCAGTATGCGTGAAAATTGTGTGTTTACCCTCAATCTCTTTGATTCTTTTTAGAGCAGGAATGTACTGTCTCTTTGGTAATGTTAGGGAGCTTTATTAAAATGTAAAATAATATAATTAAAATTAGGAGTGTACTACCAAAGTGCAATTTACACTGAACCGAAAAGACAATTAAAAAGAATAATTTGTAGTAGGCAGCTATAATTTGTGCTAGGCCTTTAAAAATGCTTAAAGCAGCTTTGCTTCACAATTAGCCTGACTAGATGTGCTAAAACAAGCATACAATGTTTAAAAGTTACCTTTTTGTGGCCAATGCAATGGTTAATTGAGAGGTTGACATTTTAACATATGTTTCTTTGTTTTTAATGGAAGATGCAGTGCTAAATAATATCTTGTTACAGCTGGTGGTTCGATTTTGTATAGTTCATTGTTAAGCTGACATACAATCGACCTTATTAGAAGGTCAGAGGTGTAGTCATGTTGTGGAAAAGAAGGTCTGACATGGAAAGACCTAATTTGTAGTTATAGTAACAACAAAGTTTCACACTCAATGATAACCGTCTATATGCAGTTCATTGTTTTCGCCCTGGGAAAGGAATGAGCATGTTCTCAAAAGACCGAAAGCTGACTGGATGAAAGGAGGAAAAGATGGGTCACGAACTGCAACAATTCTTTTTTGTTATTTATATTAGTGCGTGTTCCTAGAGCAGGTCATCCATTTTTTGTTTTCCTCACCCACTCTTGAGGCTGAATGTTAAAGGCTAGGGGCCAGATGCAGGAGCCCTAATACCGGTCGGAAACGGACGATTTCTGCCGTTCCCGACCGGTATTAGGGTTTTCAGATGTAGGGGGTTGAAAAATACAGAATCGGTATATTTACCGATTCGGTAAAATTACTGAATCGGTAAATTACCGAATCGGTAAATATACAGATTCTGTGATTACAAATGTAGGTGGCACAGTTTACAGTGCCACAGACCCTTAAGAGTTGGTATTTTACCACACAATCCTATTGTGTGGTAAAATACCGAATCCAGGTGTGCATGCACATGTGTGCATGCACACCTATGCCATGTGACAGACAGACATGCCCTTAGGGCATGTCTGTGTGCCACATGGCACACATGCCTGTATTTGGGGTGCTAGAGGGTGTCAAAGTGACACCCCTTGCACCCTTGCTGGAATCGGTATTTACCGAATCGGTAAATACCGATTCGGTAATGCCCATTGATTCCTATGGGCTTCAATGCCCATAGGAATCAATGGGCATTACCGAATCGGTATTTACAGAATCGGTAAATACCGAATCTCAACGATTCGGTATTTACCGATTCTATAATACCTACACCCCCCCCCCTCTATTTTACCACTTCTTAAATACCGAATCGGTAAAATTTGGTATTTAAGAAGTGGTAAAATAAAATTACCTACATCTAGGCCTAAGTTCTGAACACTGACTTGCCAACCTTCCCTGACCTTATTGCTGATGCGACTGCTACTGCATGAATATTCCGTCTGATTCCTTACTGCTTTGAGACTCTTCTGAATTTTGTGGACATCCATTTGCGGGAATTTCTATTGTTATTGATTAATTGATTTTTAGCATTATGCTCTAGCTCACTCTTTTCTTTTGCACTTAAACTCTTTATGGGCTCTTTCTGACACCTTTTTGCCCCATTGTTAGAATAGGGATTTTTCCTTTATGGAAAACGCTTAATGCATTTTTATGATTTTGATCAAACAATTCTTTTATTATCAATTCTGTAAAATGACTGAGGTATTGACTTAATCAAATAAAAAGATAATTTACTAAACTATTACCATTGGAAATAAAACCCTTAAAAACGAATTTAAACTTTGATTAATGACTGAATTCAGAGTAGAGAGTTGTGATTATGTTTTATGTGATGATTTGCCTCTGATCTTCTCTAAAAAGACGGTTTGACCAGGCACAGAAGAGATAAAAAGGAGAAAAGTAAGCCAGGGTTAGCCTTGATTGAGACAGTAAACCATATTATGTAAACGGATTCCCATTACAGAAGCAACAATACTTCTGTGGGAATAAAGAGAAGAAAATATGATCCAGTGGTGAAGCTGATCATGGGTTGTGTTCATTTTGAAGAGAATATGATGGTTGTTTCTGCAGATGGATGCTAAACTCTCAACTACTATAAACATAAACCACATATTGCCAGATTTATGACCATGTCACACAACACAGCACCCAAAGTTGCTGTGCTGTGTTGTGTCACAGGGAGGGAGCAGGGCAGCGTCCTATCTACAGAGATATGGCACCCTCATCCCCTCTCCCTAGTGTGGGCACACAATCAGTCTGCTGAGCACCAAGCAGAAGTATTTTCACCATAGTGCAAGGGTGTCTGCATGAGTCAAGCATAGGTTTTCTACTGGAAGGGTAACCTTGCAGTACAAAATATTGTGCCTAGGCAAACTGTAAAACGTTTACTAATTTGCATGTGCTCTGCACGCATGCAAGTCAGAAAAAAGGAGAAATAAAAGTATTTCTGGGCCAGATTTATCAAAGAGTCACCCAAGTTAATCAGCAGTAAACAATGCAGCGCTGCGTTGTGAGACAGGGAAAGAGCAGGAGGCGCCATATGTCCAGATTTATGGCACTCTCCTCCCCTCTCACTAGCACAGGTGCAGAATTTTGCTGCTGTGTGCCATGCACACACTTTTGCGCCATAGTGCAAAGCTGTGTGCAAGGCTGTGTGCGTGAGTCTAGCATAGGTTTTGGACTGAAAGAATACCCTCTCAGTGCAAAACACTATGTTTATGCAACTTTAAAAACTTTTCCTACTTCTGGACAGTGCAGCACATATGCAAAGTCGGAAAAGAAAGGAGAAATGCCTGCTTTCAAACAGCGTTAATTTATTACACTAAACCCTGTCTCAAATTTTTGGTTTTGCATCAAAAAGCATGGGTGGTTGCATGGGAATGCCCATGTAATGCCCACTTGACGCTAAGTAATGCAAAGGAGCATTACTTTTAGGCAATTTTCAGCACAAACCAAGTTTTGGAAAGTAATAACAACAAAAAATGTGTGTTAGTTTGCGTCAGTTTTGTGAGGCAAATACAGCGCAAAATGTTGGTAAATCTGGCCCCCTGGATACTGTTGTTGTGAAAGTGTTCTTGTGAGAAGGTATGCACAAGAGCGTGGCCATAGATGTGACTGTTTTGTGTTAGTGGGTTTCTTGTCACTACTTCTGTATGAGTGGGTCATGCACTGTGCATTACAGAATTTTGGGGTCTGCACCTGTGGGTGCCTGGAAGGCATGAGGGCAAATGCAGAAGTTCTGGTTGTTTGTTTACATGAAGTGTGGCTGTAGTATTCTTTGCAGTTTTCCTGCTTTGGATTTGATTCTTATGTTTTTTGCTGGACGTCGATGTGCTGTTGTCGCTGTGAAAGCAGCAGGGTGTGCTATATTGTGTGTGGTGGTCAATGCCTCAATTCGGGGTTATGGTGCTCCATTGCCCAAGGTTTCTTGTCCAGTGTCTTAGATATCCGTATGTGCTTCATCTAAAAAAATGGGTCCCTAAGCTACAATGTGCAATCTGTGATGTAATCTATTTTCAATGGTTTTGTATTTTCTTATAGCCACACTCCTTGTTAATCGATCCTAGGGGATTAGCAGGGTATATTTAATAAGTATGGGCTGAAAATCCATTCCGTTTGCGGAATTTGCGGATTTTTGGCAAATTTGCGCTCCACGAATCGCGCGAATATGCCCAAAAATCTGCAATTTGCAAGCTGGTGGATTTTTTTGCTTGGTCGCGCTTCAAAAATACAATATTGCGCGCGCGGCGTTGACTTACCGTGATTCTGAGTTTGCCAAGTTGTTTTTCCTCTCGGTTTGCTTGCGCTGCGCCATTTTGGATCTTGCTGCGTGATCGCACGAGATTTTTCGACCGCGAGTACGTCATAGCGGCCTGCCATCTTGCACTGCGAGAGTTTGAGAACGCTACTACGTCATAAGGGCCCGCGATCACGCATCACGGGAGTAAACAATTGTGAACACGTAGATGTGACGCGCAGCTGACTTCCGGCAGGAGATTTGAACAGCTCGCTTTCCCGAACTTGCAAAGCGTGGAAGGCATGAGGGCAAATGCAGAAGTTCTGGTTGTTTGTTTATATGAAGTGTGGCTGTAGTATTCTTGGCAGGTTTCCGGCTTTGGATTTGATTCTTATGTCTTTTGTTGGACGTCGATGTGCTGTTGTCGCTGTGAAAGCAGCAAGGTGTGTTATATTGTGTGTGGTGGTCAATGCCTCAATACGGGGTTGTGGTGCTCCATTGCCCAAGGATTCTTGTCCTGTGTCTTAGATATCCCAATGTGCTTTGTCTTAAAAAAATGGGTCCCTAAGCTACAATGTGCAATCTGTGATGTATTCTATGTTCAATGTTTTTTTTTTTTATAGCCACACTTCGTGTTAATCGATCCTAGGGGATTAGCAGGGTATATTTAATAAGTATGGGCTGAAAATCCGTTCCGTTCGTGGAATTTGCGGATTTTTGGCAAATTTGCTGTCCGCGAATCGCGCGAATTTGCCCAAAAATCTGCAATTTGCAAGCTGGTGGATTTTTTTGCTTGGTCGCGCTTCAAAAATACAATATTGCGCGCGCGGCGTTGACTTACCTTGATTCTGAGTTCGCTAAGTTGTTTTTCCTCCCGGTTTGCTTGCGCTGAGCCATTTTGGATCTTGCTGCGTGATAGCATGAGACTTTTCGACCGCGAGTATGTCATAGCGGCCCGCCATCTTACACTGCGAGAGTTTGAGAACGCTACTACATCATAAGGGCCCGCGATCACGCATCACGGGAGTAAACAATTGCGAACACGTAGATGCGACGCCCAGCTGACTTCCGGCAGGAGATTTGAATAGCTCGCTTTCCCGAACTTGCAAGGCGTGGAAGGCATGAGGGCAAATGCAGAAGTTCTGGTTGTTTGTTTATATGAAGTGTGGTTGTAGTATTCTTGGCAGGTTTCCTGCTTTGGATTTGATTCTTATGTTTTTTGTTGGACGTCGATGTGCTGTTGTCGCTGTGAAAGCAGCAAGGTGTGTTATATTGTGTGTGGTGGTCAATGCCTCAATCCGGGGTTGTGGTGCTCCATTGCCCAAGGATTCTTGTCCTGTGTCTTAGATATCCGTATGTGCTTTGTCTTAAAAAAATGGGTCCCTAAGCTACAATGTGCAATCTGTGATGTATTCTATGTTCAATGGTTTTGTATTTTCTTATAGCCGCACTTCGTGGTAATTTAATCGATACTAGGGGATTAGCAGAGTATATTTAAAAAGTATGGACTGAAAATCCGTTCCGTTCGCGGAATTTGCGGATTTTTGGCAAATTTGCGGTCCGTGAATCGTGCGAATTTGCCTAAAAATCTGCAATTCGCAAGCTGGTGGATTTTAATGCTTGGTCGCGCTTCAAAAATACAATATCGCACGCGGCGTTGACTTGCCGTGATTCTGAGTTCGCCAAGTTGTTTTTCCTCCCGGTTTTCTTGCGCTGCGCCATTTTGGATCTTGCTGCATGATCGCGCAAGACTTTTCGACCGCGAGTACGTCGTAGCAGCCCGCCATCTTGCACTGCGAGAGTTTGAGAACGCGACTAGGTCATAAGGGCCCGCGATCACGCATCGCAGGAGTAAACAATTGCGAACACGTAGAAGCGACGCGCAGCTGACTACTGGCAGGAGATTTGAACAGCTCGCTTTCCCGAACTTGCAAAAATTGCAATTCTGCACAAGAAATATACCGCAGGCAGCCTAAACCTTCTGAAAATGGATGATTTGGATCAGAATACCTCCTCAGATTGACATTTGGCTGCACTTTTTTGTGCAAGGAGTCCATTTTTGGGGGGGGGGTGGGAGGAAGGAAGTGCCCCAGAGTCTCCCACTTCCTGTTCCTGTCCAGCAGGCTCCTCCCAGTGCATTTTGCATGTCCTGGTTACTTTTCATTTGGATCTGGAGCTGGAAGGATTACTTTTTGTGGCTGCTGTTGGATATTTGTATTTGAGGACTTTATGTTTGGATCACTTTTGGATTACTTTTCGATTTGAGATTTCACAAGTAAGTTGGTGTTGTTTGTTTGGGGCATTGCATTTGCTGCAACTACAATTTTTAGACTTTTTCACAACTTTAAAAAAAAAATATTGTGGGTAGGCACTGTATCCAGCAGGCCCAGGGTTAGTCATGGGTGCATGATACAACTGTTTCTGTGAGTTTTGTTGAATTTAAATATCATTTATGTCATGGAATTGAATAGCTCACTGTTATATGTGGATATTTTTTTTTTAAATTTTGGTGTGAGTGTAAAGCCACACTAGCCAGTAGGCCATGGGGTACTCAGTGGTGCATGGACCAAGGCTTTCTGTGGGGTATCTTGAATTTAAACATCATGTAGGGCAAGGATGGCATTGGATTGTGGTGATTTCTGTGTATTTTTCGATTTTTTGGGGTATTGTTGGGGCCTGGCCATGTGGGTGGGGGCCATTTTGAGGCCTGGTCCAGGCAGGGCCTGGCCATGTGGGTGGGGGTCAAGGGGCCATTTTGAAGCTAGGCAGTGTGCTTTGTGCCATAGGCCTGCTGCACCCAGTATGCCTTGCTTTCATCCATTATGCCCAGGGGAAGTCAGAGGTGCATGGACCAAGGGGCAGATTTATGTTGGTAATGCGCCACGTTTGCTTCACGCAACTGCGGCGTAAACGTGGCGCATCCCTACGACCAATTTACAAAGTGACGCATCTAGGCAGATGCGTCACGTTGTAAAGCCCTGCTCCACTTGTGGGCGTTCCGGCGCAGGGTGGGCGTTCCGGGGCAGGTGCGCCTCGCAAAAGTGGCTGAGTGAAATCTATAAGATTTCACTCAGTCACTTTCAGGCCAATGCTGCGTCAAAACCCTGCGCCTGCTTGAAGTAGGTGTTAGGCTTGACACATCATTGGACAGATAGGGCACCCCCGAGCCTTGCTGGAGCTGCGTCGTGCTTGCAACGCAACTCCAGCAATGCGCCACCTTTACGGCACAGATGCGTCACGCATCTGTGCCGTTTTTGCCCCATGGTGCGCCGCATTGTAAATGCAGCGCACCATGGGTGGCGGAGCAGCGGCGCAAAATAACTGGCGTATCCCTGGGGATGCGCCAGTTATCATAAATCTGCTCCCAAGTCTTTCTGTGGGGTGTTTTGAATTTAAATATAATTTATGGAATGGATGGTATTGGATTGGGGTGTTTTTTGTGTGTTTTTTGCTTTTTTGGGGTGTTGTTGGGGCCTGGCCATGTGGGTGGGGGCCATTTTGAGGCCTGGTCCCTCCAGGCAGGGCCTGGCCATGTGGGTGGGGGTCAAGGAAGGGTCCAATTTGAAGCCAGGCAGTGTGCTTTGTGCCATAGGCCTGCTGTACCCAGTATGCCTTGTTTTCATCCATTATGCCCAGGGGTACTCAGTGGTGCATGAAACAACTTTCTCTGTGCGGTCTCTCTTCTATTAATGTAAACATCGATATTTTGTATTAGAAATACATTTGCTAATTTTATTTTTGGTCTTTCCGTTTTTGGGTGTGTTGTAATAATAATAAATGCCTAGTTGCAAACTATTAATTGAAGCACGACATATGCAACATTTATTTAACTGCTGTTCCTCTGGATTCGTTTGCTTTTAGGTGCACAAAGAGAACCACAAATCAGCCTCATCGTTCATCATCAGTGCAAGGAAGAAGTCCTGCTGCGGTGTGTGCAGCACAACGTCACGGGACGTCACGTGTGGCCACAGACAACTCTGCAACTCGTGCAACTACGGCCTACTGTTCTGACATCTGAAGAAGATGGGCCCAAAAAAAAGGTGGCCGTAGCTCCTCTACCAAGAAAGTTGCCAGTGCCACTGCCAGTAAGAAGGAGCAGAAGAAGCAAGTGGCGCCACTTACCAAGGAGACTGGTGTGCCGACCGGCACTTTTTTTGGGAAAAACACAACTACGCCCGCAGCAGCAGGATCCGCTGGGGACCAAGCTGGGCGCCGCACCTCCGCTTCATTGGGCTCCGTGCCACCACGCCAAGTTAGGTCCAAGGCCATGAGTGCTGCAGAGGCAGCCACTTTAATTGCTCAATCACCATCGACCAGTGATGTTGGCTCATCGCAAGAAAGTAGCATCAAATCAACGCAGGGTGTAACTCATATGACGAGTGTTCAACAACCACAGCCACAACGACAACCACATGTGCAACTAGTACAAGCGCAAGTACATGCGCAAGGAGAGGCGCAGGTAGAGGCGCAAGTTGAGGGGCAAGTAGAGGCGCAAGGAGAGGCGCAAGGAGAGGCGCAAGGAGAGGCGCATGGAGAGGCGCATGAAGAGGCGCAACTAGAGGTGCATGGAGCGGCACAACTGCCCACAATGCTTGTTCCTCCAGAAGTAGGGGCACATCAGGAAATCGAGATTCAAACGGAGGTATCATCCGAGGAAGCTACTCCTCCTGATGAGCCATTGTCTTCCAGATCCCCAGCAAGAAAAAGGTCAAGGAGGACTACTACAAGTTGTTCTTAAAGCCCTCTTCCTTCTCATGATCTTGATGTTGATTAGAACCCACCAATGCAGTCTGAGAGTGAGGCACGCCATGAGCCGACAAAGGTAGCTAAGCCTAAAAGAAACGTTCCCGAAAGGCTTTCACTTATGGGTGATGATGACGAACAAGAAGTGGTGTATTCTGCTGCTGATGAACAGTCTGACGACGACCAAGTCATCACAGTCGTCACTCCAGCCCCAGCGGGCATGCAGCAGACAGACATTTTTACCCTATCCGGAATTGCTGCTGAGCGGGATGTGGGCGGCGAAGCACTGGTACCACCGCCAACACAGGTAACTACTACACCAACATTACCTACTACAGCTGCCATATTTTCTCTGCAGAAGGGTCAGCAGGGACCTCCATCCAGCTCGACCTCATTACCTCAAGTAGTGGTGCTGTAACTGTAAGGGCACACCAGAGTCAAATTCCGCCACGCCCATCCTCTACTTCATCTGGCATTGAAAGTAGCACCTCCACCACCACCACCAGAAATCTCCAGTCCCCAGTTTGGGACTTCTGTAGTATTAGCAAAAAGTCGGAAAACCTAGTTGTTTGTTCGATTTGTAAACAAGTAGTTAGTCGGGGTAAACTTGGTACAAACTATGGTACCGGAGGCCAGAGAGGTCATCTCCAAAAACACCACATTATCCAGTGGGAGGCGCACCTAAGTAACATCAGGAAAGCCAAAAGTACACATCCAAATGTATCCATTGATATTGCATCTTCTGATGAAGATGAGCAGATCGTGCAGGAGGGAGTTGAAGCATCAGAAGCGAGCGACATTTTTTCTGGTACACACAGTACCCCTGGCAGCATCACTGCAGTGGTAGCGCCCACACGCTCTACCCCAGCAACATCTATGAGGCACACTAAGAGTCTGGGAGAGACACCAATGCGAAAAAGTAGTACATCAATGAGCCTAACTGGGTTGAAGAAGTCTGGATCATCATCATCACGTAAAACGGTCCAGACCACTATTAAAAGCATGTTTTGGTCGGAGGCGCCATTTGAACGCAACCACCCAACGGCACGCCTTTATAATGCAATGCTGGCTAAAATGTTAGCGCTGGACCTTCTCCCTTTTTCTTTCGTGGAATGGGTGGGTTTTCGAGAATTTGTGGCAACAGTCTGCCCTAAATCGAAGGTTCCTAGCCGGTCCTATTTTGAAGGAGTTGCGGTTCCAGCACTACATCAAGATGTGCTGGAGGTGATTGGGGCAGCTTTGCAGAAGAGTGCTGTTCACACTATCCACCTAACAACAGACATGTGGACCAGTTGCCAAGCCCTTGATTACATGTGCATCACTGCACACTGGGTCTATTTTGCAGGGGTTAGAGACAAGTTATATGCAGGTATTGACAGTGACACAGTTTTTCAAGCTAGTCGGAAACATGCAACAGTAGCCATGTTTGCCATGGAGAAATCTCATACTGCAGAAAACATTTTGAAGGAGTTTCAAAGTAAGAGTTTTCAATGGCTGCATCCAAGAAAGTGCATGATTGGTTATGTTTCCACGGATAATGGCAGTAATATAGTTAAGGCCATGCATGATGGTAACTACTTCAGAGTGCCGTGTTTGGCGCACAGTATTAACATTGTGGTGCAAGATTTCTTGAAAAAAGAAAACACAGTCAGCAAGTTAGTGACCACCTGCCGAAGAATCTGCACACATTTCTGCCATTTCTACCATTCTTTTAAGGCCCGGAAGCAGCTGAGGAACATTCAACGTGAACGTAGTCAGAGGACTCATCCAGGAGGTGGTAACACGTTGGAACTCAACCTTCTACATGCTTGAGTGTCTGTCTGAGCAGTGCATGAGTATGTCTTTCAACTGGGTTCTATTATGAAAGACATGAAGCTATATTTGGATGAATGGGACCTAGTTAAAAACCTGACAGACATGCTTCGTCCTTTTGAGGTCTTCACGCGTGAAGTCAACAGGGAGGACTATACTTTGGGCAAAGCTATCCCATTGTTGTGCATGATAGAGCACCAACTGAAGGCAGTGTCTTCAACGTTCAAAGATGATACTGACAAGCAAGACGCATATCCATTGGCGGTAAGCTTATTAACCCGCCTAGTTGACAATGAAAGGCTTAAAAAATACATACAGAACAACATTACATTTGTGCCACTATTCTGTATCTACGGTACAAAAAGGCACTGGCCAGCAAAGCATTCATTCCTTTTACTGAAGAAGATGTTTCAAAGTACAGACATTGGCTAGCTCTGTCAGCCACTCGGTTCGAAAAAGAGCGTCAGGAAATTGAAGGAACTGGCACACGTACTACTGAATCAGCAGGCCATCTGGCATCAAGGTACACTTCTGTGGCCGAAGACAGTCACTTTCCCTCAGAGCCGTTACCGACACCAGCAACCATATCATCATCATCACCTGCACCAGGCCCAGCCATAATATTGTCAGAAGCGGATTGGATAACTCAACAAATGTTTTCTTCTTGTTCCAGTGTTGATGCAAAGCCTAAATCAACAGGTGGTATGCAAAGTGGACAAACCGTGGAGGACCTTGAGCGAATGGTGCAGGCCTATCTGGATGACCCAGCAGAGGTCTTGATTGATCACAACCCATTGCGGTATTGGTATGGGAAAGGGGATCAATGGCCACTGATCACCAAGCTGGCTCTAAATTATTTGTCTTGCCCACTCGCAAGCGTGTTTTCTGAACGTGTTTTCAGTGCTGCTGGTGCCATTGTAACTTCAAAAAGGACCCGCCTCTTGCCCAAACATGTGGAGAGGTTAACAATGATCAAGATGAATCAGCACTTCATACCACCAGATTACAAAATACGTGAATCCACGCAGGAAGAAGAGGACACTGACTTAGGTGACTGAAGTTCTTCTCTGTTAGCTGACCGACTCCCGTATCAATTCACTGAGTTTGAGGACGAGCTCTACTTCCCTGACACCGAGGCCTTATTCACTATTATTCCTGTGTGTCTTTCTTTGTTTTGCAACTTTTACCACAACAAAACTCTAATCACAACAAATCCATCAGCAGCACTGTCTTCATCTTATTTCCTTATTGATTTGAAGGTGCCGCAGTCTGCATTCCTGAGGTTCACAAGTTCACAACTCAGTCATGCTCCTCGATCCTCCTCCTCCAGACTCCCCCTATCCATTTCCCTCAAGGCAGATGGCTGGATTACACAGAATCAAGAATCTTTGGCTTCGTAGACGAGTCCCCTCAAGTGGGACTGGAATTACTGACTACATGCTGATTGATGACAGTTACTTCAGAAATTGACAGGAGAGGCTGCCCTGCCCTGTGGGCCTTCACTTTAAGAACAAGATGCGGACCAAAAGTGGAACAGGTAATGAATAATGAGAAGATGGCATGCAGTGGACAGCAATGGCTGTCTGGCTCTGATGATAGCAATTGCTGTTTGTTTGTTGTGCATGAAATGAATCATATGTCTTCTGTTATTATTTAATCTTTTACACACTAACAGGCTCATGCATCAAAGGATTTTGCGATCGCAAATGGTGCGAATCGCAAAAATCGGCCGTTTGCGATCGCAAAATCTGCTTTCGGAATGCATGATGGGTGAAGGCCCTCGCAATTTGAGAATTCGCAAATATTTGCGAATTCTCAAATTGCGATTGCATTTAAGGAATCGCATTTTGCGATTCCTTAAATGCAATGCATGAAACTTTAAGAAATTGCGATTTTGCAATTAGGGGGGGGCAAATTAACATGAGGTTGAACCTCATTGTAGTTTGCGAAAACTTTAAAAAATGCACATTTGTGCATTTTTCAAATTTTCATGTTGTGCACACACATGCCCTTTGGGCATGTGTGTGCACAACATATGTGCACAGATTGATTTCAGGGGTACCACAGGTTGTCCTTTGGACACTCCTGCACCCTTGAAATCGCATTCTCAATTTGTGATTCGCTAATTGCTAATCGCAAATTGAGAATGTCTTCCCATTCATTCCTAGGGGCCTCTAGGCAGTAGTGCATGCACTTCCTTTATGTACCTTAAAAGATTTATGGATATCTTCGTATCCAAAGATTTGTTTATCTTCATTTGTTGTTTGTCCATGCTGTGTTTTTTTTCCCTCTCTCCATAAAACCTGCCCAAAAACACCCATTCCCGTCCAATTTTCAAACCCTAACCCTCTTCCCCTGGGCTGTGTAGTTTTCATTGAGGTGTGACTAAATGACAACAATAATTCCACACACTTGCTGGGGAGGATAAGGTCAAAGCAACAGAAAAATCATTCAAATCAGAATTTCATGTGCGCCATTGTGGATTGATCATCAACAACATCCTCCTCCTACACGTGACTAATCAAATTCTTACAGCCAGATTCATCATTGAAAATTGCGCTCGCAAAGGGCCAGATTCTGAGAATCTGGCCCTTTGCGAGCGCAATTTTTGCATTTGGGATTCATCACCCCAAATGCAATAATCGCTAATAGCAAAATCGCTAAATTGCGAGGAATTGCATTTAAGGAATCTCTATTTGAGATTCCTTAAATGCAATTTATTAACCATTTTTTATTTTCGAATTCGCAATTTTTGGCAGCTATTTACCGCAAAGTCTGACTTCGTGGTAAATAGCGAAAACTTAGACAAATGCACTTTTCTAAGTTGTATGTTACACACACACAAGTCCTTTGGACATGTGTGTGCGCAACATCAGTCTACATTTTCATTTCAGGGGTGCTACAGTGTGTCCTTTGGACACCCCTGGCACCCTTGAAATCGCATCCTTATTTGCGATTAGCAATTTGCTAATCGCAAATAAGGAAGCTGTAGGAATTTATTTTGCGATTCCTACATGAATCCCGTTTTGCAAGTCCTTAATAGCGATTCCTTAATAATCGCTATTAAGGACTCGCAAAACGGGACAATGATGAATCTGGATGTTAATGCTTACGCTGCTGTGTCCTTCACCTTCAATACTATTTCTTATAGTAGCCATACTCCACGCAACTAGTAATTATATTTTGAATACTTTAGCACTGCTTAGGCTACAATTTATGGCACTGTTCTCTACCATACTATCTATCGTACTGTGCTAATGCTACGCTCAGGCCACTCAATGTTTCATTTCCTTTCTTTTCATATGCTGCTACTTCCAGTGTGTACCACTACTACTACCAGCACAACAATGACATTTCATCCGTCCCAGATTCCAAATCCCAACCTTAATTGCCATTTGCCATGCAGCCAGACCTGTGCCTAGCCCTATTCTCAAACACAAATCACAGGTAAGATAAGCATTTTGGGGAGGTAGAATAATGGGATAGGACTCGGAGGAGAGGAGAGACTGACAGTAGTACTAGTTAAGTACTAGTAGGGCAATTGCATTCACTAACTCTGTTAGTGGCACTTTTGTACATTTTTGGACGTTTAGATAATTCATGCTGGTAAGTTTGAGGAAACCAAACATACAGTAACCACCACACAAAATAATATCAACGTGTATACTATGTTTAAGTATGTAAAATAAATAAATATATTTTCCCTAACAAAAATAAACTATTCAAAAGACCCAACTCACCCCCCTCCCTAACCCCAACCAATGTCCAAATGTCCTTCAAAACTCCCTTTAAATCCCCAACGCCCAATTCCCACCTACCCCACCCCCCCCAACAGTCTTTAAAAAAGGGGCAAGGGACAGTCACTTCTTCCGGCGTTGTCCTGTGGACAGGTGGTCCCGAATCTCTTTGCGGAGGTCCCGGAGCTGGCGCTGGAACTTCTCTACCATGCGCTCCAGGGAGTACACTCTCCGGCGGAGGCGGCGCTGACGTGCCATCCAGGCTCTGGGGGGGCAGCTGCTGGTGTCTTCTTAGCTGCTCCGCGGCGGCAGCAGGAGGCTGTCGGGCCACGGCGCCGTACCACTGGAGGCTGCTGGCTGGTGGACCCGTGGGCACTGGAGGAGAATGCAGCTGTTGCCGTCTCCTTCTCCTGCTCCTGAGTCACCAGCTGCTGATATTTGGCACAAATGGCCTCCAGCTTCCGGGCCCTGGCCCGGACAGCCATCTCCTTCCAGGTGCGTTTTTTCGGAGCATCTATGAAGAAAGAAAGAATAATAGAGTCTGAAACCAGTACTCTTTAACATTAATACAACATAATTCAACAGAAAGTTGTCTCGCAGTAACACTACAAACATGCAAGTACGGTATAACATTTTGGCATGTATCTTTCCTCCATCTTTGTAGGCCTGTAACATTAGTGGGAGTTTCAGGAATTCTACTAGCAGCTCAACTGGACCAACTTTCCTTTTTCTCAACAACAAACTAACACCCTTTTTATTTTATTTGGTAAACCACCGTCTTGACTTGCATTTGAGTTTCACCCAAATGATATATTGCAATATTCACCAGACATGCATTTTCTCATTCACCCACAGAGGCAGTCATCTTTTCTTTCTCCTCCAACCATCCTTGCTTCAAGCAGCCATGCATCTGATTCCTTCCTATCAGCCACCTCTGTCTGCATTCAAAAACATGTATCATTCTTTACAGTCATAAAAGTTACGACTCGCTCGTCCTTCCTTTCACCCTTCTTTCCCTTTTCGTTCATCACATCCCTCAAGTTCATCTGATATGACTCGGCTTCACGATAAAAGTTTCCCAGCTGAGTTGAAGTCAAAAAGAGGGGGCCATTGCTTACTTGAGAACTACCACCGCTAATGCTATTGCTAAGTCAAGGGTGACTGTCTTCTCCGTGATTGGCAAAAATGTAGTTCTAAATTAGTAACTGTTCTTAACAGTACAGTGTACTTGTACTAGTGTACATCATACACTCCTTTGCGAGCCGACTCTAAAATGTCAATAAGTAAGGAGTATAATAACTTACCACCGTCCGCCGCTGCTGAGCCATCCCCCACAGCAGCTCCTCCTGGTGGCACTTGTGGCGCCGCAGCATCACCCCCTGAAGTGGACGCCTCTGTGCTACTGGCCCCGGCACTGGTGGTGGTAGTAGTATGTGCCGCATCCGATGTTGTGACGCCTAGAAAAAACATGTCATATTTTTAGATGCCATACACCACCCCCTAAAATGTTAATACATAACCAATTTTAAATTATTGGGAATGAAAAAAAGTAACGGTTTTGGGGAGGGTGTTAACCTTTTATATGCTTAGCCATTACATGCTACACTTTTTGGCACAACTGATGAATGCTTGCTTTTTAACGTGCACCATTTTTCTAATTACAGACAGAAGATTCCATTGCCCTTCTGCCAACAAGAGCTTTTCAATTTTCACCACCTACTCCTCATCACCACCAGTACCTGAAGTTAAAAACAAGGTGAGGGCTCCCGCACAGTTATTTTAATAATTAGATGTGTTAAGTTGAAGTATATTGATTCTAGGGAAGGGTGTTTAAACTTTAACGTCATCTATCACCACTGCTCGCTGGGAATACTGCTCTATTAAAAATAAAGAAATTGTTTTTTATTTCTTATTTGAAAATAAAACTTTAAAACTAAAAAACACTGTGTTGTTTTTGTTCACGAGTGAGTGAGTGGAAGGGTTTGCACTAATGCACTTTGCATGCATGCTTCCGTGACTCTGATAGGTCGGGACTCGGCGGTAGTCTTCTTCTGGTCTTCTGGGTCATATAATCATTGGTCAGACACACTAGATAGTTGGTCAGGGGATTGGGGGTTCAACTTCTGTTCGGACTGAGGTATGTAAAAAGTCGAACTGCACCTATCTCCAACAAAGTCCTATTTCTCTTGTCCATACTTCTGTATGTGCAGAATAGTCCCTGAAACACTAGCGGTATGGTATGTGCTCCTATCAAATAAAAAAGCCAACTACTAGCTTATTCTTGGTGGACACATTGACATTTTGTTGTTGGAAATTGTCAGAGCACTTACATTAAGAAGACTGAAATAGACAGCAAGGGCAACCCAGAGGACTGCACTCAGTGCCTAGAGCTATTGCTGGATCAGAGTTTTGTTTAACACCGTTTGCAGACTGGGCAAGCTTAGATACCTACACAGACCGAATCATATTAATAGTAAATAGTAATAGCACAGAGAGTGATTGTAGAGGCAGGATAAGAATGTAGAAACAGTCTACAAGAAGATCAAAGACTATTTTGTAAAAATTAGAATTAGGAAACAGTTTGGAATAAATAGGTGCTGTAAAAGTTAGGGAAGTATAATTATTAATATTAACATTACAACAGAACAACTTACTGGGGCCAGCAGAAGAGTTCCACCGGCGTCGCTGTAGTCCTCTTGCCCCTGGGAGTTGCTGATGATCATGAAATAAGCACAAACATGGATGATCGTTTTTTTAAAATATTTGATTTCTTCGACCACAATCTAAAATTATCTTGGGGAAACAAATTACCAACTATTGCACTATATATATTGACCTATCTGATCTGGTAAACTAGGAGGATAGTACAGAATTTCTGGATTTGCAGACTGTCTACTTGGGAAGTTATGAAATCACTAACTAAACCAACAACAAAAAGCTTCTACTATGACTTCCAGCACTCAGCAGCATGCGACGTGACAGACACAGTCCGTCATTATGATTGCAGACCACTAATAAATTTCCTACTACTAATAACAAGTCATAATATACTCAACCTATCAATCCACCACTATCTCTTCTTCTTAGTGGCAGCAGGAGTACAAAGGAAGGACTAGACTTGAATCTCTAGTCTCTCTAGCATTACGCAGTTCTGTAAAGTACTACACTCATACATAATCAGGCCAAATGAGCACAAAGTTGCAAACAAGTAAGCATAGTAGCAACGCCACTGAGCAGGTGAGCACCTGCAATCACAGAAGCTATAAACATTAATTTACCTGCAATGTAATCGAAACGGCAGCATTCTTGCTCTTCGGGAAAAACATACAGTAGCAATATAATAACACAGAGCAGAAGAAAACAAAGTAGTTATTAAATAGCTACTCACCAAGCCCAGGGATCTCCACGCCTAGCAGGTCGAGTAGGTCCTGCTCCCAGTAAAGGAGGTCCGCCCACCACCGCTGCGTCGCCTGATGGTAGGTGCGCTGGACCCCTGACTCCCTAAACATGACCCGGCACACCTTATCCCAGAGTTGGCGATGCTCCCTGAGGCCATACCCTGCACCGGGCCTGCCGCCTGCTGCGACGGTCTTCAGGAGGCTGCGCTGAACATAAAAGATAAGTGCAGCCACCTCCACCGCGCTGAAAATCTCCCAGGCCAATACATCCTCCCTCCTTAATCGCCCGCAAGGGAGCCGGGTACGGGGCGCGGGACCCTTCCCCTTGTTCTTTCCGGCTCCCTTTGCCATGGTCCTGGAGAGGAATGGAAATAAATAGGAAAAAGAATAGGGAAAATGTAAATAACATAAAAGAGTTAAAAAAAGTAGTTTTAAAGTAACCAAAAGTAGAAAAAAACACAAGATATAGATGTAGAAAAATAAAGAGTTAGATAATGAGTAAAAAAATTAAAACAAAGTTCAAACGAAGAAAGGATTACAAAGATTAAAGCAGAATAGAAAAAGCATGCCCAGAACCATAGCAATGAGTGAAAAACAAGATGGCCGCGCCCATTGGGACTGCGTGGGTACGTTTGCACGATATTTTCCCCGCAAGCGTGCAAAACGGACGCACACACGTAATTGCGGCCCGCACGTAGGAAGTGCACAAGCGAGTATGTAACTGGCACCCGGAAACGGAAATACGCAACGCGAACACGGAAAACAAGATGGCCGCACCCAAGTACAACCGCATGGGTAACTTCACTGTTAGCGCACTGAAAAAAACCCTGCGAACAAGCAATATTAAAAAATCTGCAAATTCGAGGATTTTGCGGACCGCGAATTCCCTTTCGCACGAATTCACGTACCGCGAATTCGCAAATTTCACCCATACTTAATATTTAAGAGTAAAAGGCTTGCAACTGTGTGCTACGATCACTATTAAAACCATGTTGCAGGACGAGCAGGAGAGAAGTGCTATTAATGTATCACCCATTAGGATAAGTTGATAATAAGGCAACCACTTTATAAAATGTTCTGATCTTTTTATAGAAAACTACTTACTTTATGAATCATTGTATTTTCCCTCATGTTTCATTTTAAAGTAAACAGTCATTTCCTGTTTACTTTCTATTATTTATGTGGTACCCTGCTTTGAAATCAGACACGGGTGACTCATTTCTTTGACCTTCTGGCATGAATAGCATTAGTATATTTGACTTGGGTAACTCCAGCATTTCCTATTTATAGTGATGCAAAACAGCAAGAGTAAGAGCTGGGTATAAAGAAAAATGCATTATGTTTCATGTCACGCAGTGCCTTATAAAATCCGCATTTATTACACCTGTACGTCGCACTTTTCAGAGCATTGCTTTAGAAGCTGACAAGAAGGTGGCCAGCTAATTTCACAGACTAGCAATGCACGCCGCAACTATATATAGTATGTGCAGAATTCTTCTATATGGCTTTACAAGCAAATAGGATTAAAGGAGATCATGTTCAGTGTCAGGTGTGAATCAACATTCCAGTGCCATACAGCACAATCGATAATTTCTGGAGACTTCTCTTATGGTGCATTGCATCACAAAAGGAGGCTTTTTACGTAAAACATGAAATGTGCTTCTTAATGTGTTTACATTGAGAACTCCCCTGAGGTTTATATTTGCATTTATTTATGAATTCATCAATTTGCATATAGCATATACGCAGTATATTCATTGCCAGGCTGTAAAACTGTTACAAAGGTCTGCAAGGAAGATGATTTGTGATGAATGGTACAATTCAACAATGTATTACTTAAAATATGCTATGTGCATACACAATTATACACAGATTTAAGGAGACATGGAAGTCATTTGTGGCCATGAGCTTGAGCCTTGAAAGATGACTTGACTTAGTGGAGAATATATTTGTCTTGAATTTCACTTGTTATGTTATGCTATGTTATGATATGTGGTTTGTATAGCGTGCGTATCACGTGTGTGTGGAGGGATGGGTGGTTCAACTAACATAAATTTGAATGAGCACTTAGTAATCTCACCAGGACTGAACAAAGGCTGTGCAGGAGCTAGTGGAGTCCACAACATCAAATGTTCAAGAAATTTACAGCACTGTTATCCTACCTCAGGATACAACCTGTACACTGGAGGAAAGAGTGGAAGAGAAGGGTGGTAGGTTCCATCATAATAACTTCAGATTTCTGGGCTTTCTGGAGTGATGTGAAGGTGGAACATTTCTTGTAAAAATAGACCCTTGAGACCCTCAGATCAAAAGAGCTATCCTACACAGCCTTAGCACCACCTCGGTAAACTGACACCCTGACTCACACAATAGTGTTGTGATTTTTAAACTACACATGCTGAGACTCCATGCTGCAGACCTTAAAATGTAATGCAGGTGCTCAGTTTGAGGGGCATGCAATTCAGAAGTTTCCAGAATATAGTAAACAAGTAGAGCACCTATGAAACTCTTTTGAAACCATGAATAAACAACTGAGAACACAACATTAAGTATATGTTGTTATCCTCACACTCCAGAACCATAGGTTATGGCCAGTAAGTATGTTCTCTAAAACACTTCCAGGAGTGGGGTAATAGGTTTCTTAATAATGTTGGATACCAAGTTGAACAGGAACCCGGCTGAATTTGAAAATCTCTGCCTTCTCAAGGCTAAATATTGAACAGATAAACACTGTGAGTCAAAGTAACTCCCAAATAGGAAAATTCAGATTGAGAGGCTCTATTTGATGCTTAAACCGCAAGGGGACTCTCACAGAGACATCTGGGAACCATATATCACGCTCCGAGTCCTTTCCCACGAGTTGACAAAACTGACCTACCCCAGATATTTGAGGCTGCTCTGGCTGACCGGACCTTCATAAAGATCAGGTTTGGGAGATCCACCTTTGTAACTTAATGCAAGCATATTGACATTCTAACATTTTTTTGTTCGATGAGCACCTTGGAAGGGGGGGTGAGTTGGGTGGGGGCAGAGGGGAGTTCATTAAAAGCTTCAACTTGTTATTGCGAGGCAGAACCACTGTGCTGCTGTATTTACTCGGACTGTCATTGCCTGTTTTTCATGCAACAATAAAAAAACATTTAAGCATAAATAGGAAAATTCATGAACTCTCATAGTCACTTTACCCTGAATGGTCTAGCATCGAGATTTAAGATTCCTGGGCCCTCAGGCCATGACAAAGGTTTTCATTCAATTGGTTTCCAGTTTCAATTGCCCCCAAAAATAAACAAAGGCATCCAACAGAATTTTAAGCCCATTCGCAAATCTTGATAAAAGAACAGCATCATCTGCATATGATAAAAAAAGTGACAGCCCTGTTCTAAACCACAAACATGCCCAACCTTTAGTATTCAAGGCTATCTCTAGCCCACTAAAGTACAATAAAAAGAGTATTGGGCCACGCACATAGCCTAGCCACACTACTTGAGGATGTCCAAACGATTCTGTGCATTCTCCATCACTCTGTACCTAACTAAAGCATTGAGATCAAGGAAGATGTCTCTAAGAAAAGCCACTGAACCCTTATCAACATCCATAGATTCCACTATCACCCAGAACTGTGATCTAACAACACTATAAAATGCTCAGGAAGATTCATAATAGTATTTCACAATCGTGCCTTTGGAGATGTAAATTAAGACACTGCACCCTAGATATCACACAGGTATCTAATGCCCATGACGTTAATCTATCAGGAACTCTCCTGCCTAAGATTTTAATTTTCCCTGTGAAGTCCTAAAGGGAAAGTGATCGATGATAACTAGGGCTCATACGATTTCCAGTAACTATAAGCGCAGATTGTCAGGACTGGTGGATACTACACCTACAGGCAGAGCTTATATAATTAGTGATTAAATTAGTAAGGAACCGTTGGAGCCCCATATGGGCCTGGTGTTTTTTAGCAGGGCTCTTATTTGCTTCAAATACCTTCTTCAGAAGAAACTCAATGTCAATGGGAAGTTGGGTGGAGAATGCTCGGTTACCTCAATATTACTCTTTGTTGGACAATAGATCTCGCGAAAAGGGTTCACCCTCTAATCTGGCCCCATTCTTGCACACACTCTTTTATTATGGCAGACCAAGATTTTAAAAACAGTTTTAAAGCTTTTTTTCAAACTTTATATTTTTAAATTACATTCAAACTACATATGGAATAAATAATCAACTGTGAATGAAATATTTTTTACTAATTAGTTTATGCTAGTGTACATAAGTTTGAACTATTCACACCGGGCCTCATTCATGGGGATTTGGCGCAGGGCAGCACAGCATGTCACCTTCAAAGCAAAAGGGCAAGAATACACCTATTTTTTTGGGGACGAGCTACGCCAGCAAACAAGATAGCCGCGTAAGCTCCCGGCTCCGCCGACCTCCGACTCCTGCCAGAAGATCCTGTTAATTATCCTGTTTTTGCGCCCTGCCTCTGTGTGTATGAATCAGACTGGAGCTTAACGGTGCAATCCTAAGATTTCTACCAGTTTGGTAGACAAAGATACTTCATATGGCATTTTGCGGCCTAGACCAGCCTGGAGAAACCGGGGTCTCGAGTACTGACCCTGCCAGGTTTCAGTTGAACAACATCGGCTGTAGTTGTGTGACAGGGTCCGGTCTACCGAGGTGGAAAATTTTTCCTTGGACCGAAGTTGATGATGGCTGGCTGAATTGGTGAATATTGAAGGGGGGGTGACGACGTACAATTGGAGCGGCAGGTGGTGGTCCCTGGCCCGGTGGCCCGGTTAGGGCCCCGCGGTGTTCGCTGGGTTGGGATCTCCGCCGGCGGTGGCTGAGTCCGGATTGTTATAGTCCCCAACGATAAGTCCCCCTCTGAAACCCTCCGTTCCGCATCCACCTATTCCCCCTGGGGAGACCGGGCTCTCTGGGGACGCGAATATGACCGAAACTGAGCGAGACATTGTGGAGCGGACAGAGAGTGACCCGTCACTATGAACGGTGTTGGCAGCCATTAGGTCACTTCATGTTTGCGTTGAAGCCCGCATCCACAAAATGATAGTGTCTATGTCAGGAACTGGGCGGATGGGACCGGACCCTGGTCCACTACAAGAAACAAAACGACTCAAGATACCCAAGATGGCCACTTCGATGGAGGAAACAGACCCCGTACTATGGGAGACGTTGGAGCCTTTGACCAGTGAGTTGGGTGCTGAGAGCAGGCTTGATGCCGCAATTGGATTGTCAGGCCTACGATCGTTGCCGACTATGGAAGGACTACCTGATGCTCCCTTTCCGGAGACTTTCGATGGGAACTGTTGTTGGTTTGGAACTGCGTCGCTCTCCTATACATCGTTACCGATAAAATGGCGGATGAAACAACTTTGGGAATCCATGACGGTGTGGGGAGTCTTTGGACGTAGCGGAGTTCTCAATACTTTCATCTCTCTGCTTCGTCTTGGTTTGAACTTTGCTGCAGCTTTTTTGTGCATTGACTATCCTGTGGAAGCGACAGTTTGTCCGGAAGGGGCGCACATGTTTGATCGGAAGGGTCAAGGATGAGACTGTGTGATTGAGTTTGCCATTGGGTATTACTGGACACGGGGTTTGCAAACACGATGCGCTTGGGAGGTTGGGCGGTGTTTGGAGTTTCCCCTGTTGCGCTATGGATTTGCAGCTTAATAGATTTCGAGACCTTAGTCTGGGGATTCTTGGCTTTGGCGGGGGAGCGGAGACCGGGGGCATGTATGAAGATCCCCTCCTCCATTTTCTACTTTTAGTATTTAGTTAGTTGGGGCGACAGGCACACTGCTAGTTGGGGTTAGGCGACAGCCATATGCAAGGGTGCAGGGTGGGGGGATGGGTTTATTGTTTTGTCTTCTTTTTTGTTTTTATGGTTTCTGTTTCTTCACACTCTCTTTCACTTTCCTTTTATAAGTACAATTGGTGGAACATCCTGACTTTGTTGGTATCCCAGTATCTGGTGTCATGCTTCTCCTATTATCCTGATTTTATGGATGGGCAGACTCTGGGAGCTTGCGCTTAATGTGAATCGTATATTGTACTGTGGCACATCCTGTTTCTCATACATTGGCGTGGGCGTCTCAGCCATCTCCTCACTGCTTAGTATCCATCCCGTATTTACATCTGTTCGCCGTTTTATTATGTCTGAATGTGTGGCACCTGATATGTCTATTACTTTCTTCGTTTTGAAACTAATAAAAAAAAATTAAAAAAAGAATACACCTATTTAAACAATACAAAACATTCCTGTCCTTTCCCCCTGCACTCGCACCATTTCTCCAGCCTCACGCGAAAGTAGGCACCTTTACACCATGGTACAAGGGTGCCTGTGTGTTGTTCGCAGGATTATTTAAGTACAGGAAAGGGCACCTTCCTGCAGAGAAACAATCCATTGAGGTGAGTTCCTTTTTCGATGTGTGCTGCATTCTGAATAAACAAGGAGAAATAAAGTTCTTTCTCCTTGTTATGTCTCTCCTCTGGAGGTATAAGGTTTCGGCGCATCCCCGGGTTTACATGGTCTTCTGAGGAAAATTTCAGAAAGTGTCAAAAATCCATGGGTGTTGTGGGGGAACAGCCACTGCAATGCCCATGGAACTGTTGCGTGCTTATCTAGGATCCTGATCGATGCTGTGACCTTATGCCCCTATTCGGCTATAAATCCATTTATTCCCTATATTGGCATAACCGTTCAAGTACAATATTCAGAAAGTCATCTCTGGCCTCACACGAACAGAGCCACATTCCAGAATAGTTTTCTCTGCCACTTCCTTTGCAACCAATGAGTGCAATGACAGAGCAGAAGTCACTATCTGAGATTCCTAGATTAACACTCCGAGTTCTTCAACAAGATAAAAACTCAGCAAACCTGGAAATCCCCGCTTGCTGTGTTTTGATTAGTAATAGAACTCTAATGAGCAACTGATAGCGATCACTTCCTAAGTGACATCTTTATTGACGTCTTATGTCCAGCAAACTTACGTCAAACAAGGCACCTTTCAGGTATAAATATTACCAACGTTGCCTTAAGCAATTGCTGCTGTATGCTTGCTGCTGTCTGCCCGTATGCTGTCATTCACTGCAAGCTGCTGATACCATTATCGCTGCTAAAGCGCGAACGATGGTGTGGTGAACTTAGGAGCTGAACAGCCGTCCCCCTGCAAGAGCTCAGCAGATGCAAGCTGCCCGCGGACGCTGTCCCCCATCCTCCTCCTCGACGCGCTGAAGAGAGACGCTGTCTTTCCCCGGCAGAGAAATCCAGCTCCAGCGTTTCTGGTCTACCCTTGCGGGTGACTGGGATACCGAGTTTCCCTGAAGGAGATACCAGACCTCCATCATTCTATTCAGAGGTATGGTGTTGACTAAACCCTTAGTGAGAATTCTTGAAGCAAACCTTGGCAAAACCAACTTAACTTAAAGCTACTTACTTACTCCCCTCCCAAGTATTAGGCTTAGGTCAGGTACACTGGGGTAGGCGTAGTTAGAAGCACCAGTTGAGTATTTTAGCCTAATGTATATATGAATGTATATATGTTTTATTACTTTTAAACCATTGTATGGCTAAGAAACCATATCAATACTTTTATAGTATTATCTCGCAATACTTATCTTACTGTACGTACTTTTTATAATAACAAGTCTTGCAATTGTGGCAATACATTTCTCTTGTACGAGAAGAAAGACTGTTCAATAAATGTTAACTCTTTATTAACAAACGCCCGTCTCTCTATTCTCTACATATTGTGAAAGTAATCTGCACTAACCTGACTGAGTAAAATAACTGTCTATTGTTTCACACGACCCTAGAGATTGACTCTTGATCTGAGGAGCAAAGTTGTCATGTTGCACGGTTGTTGGAAAACTGAATCTCTTCTTGTCTGTGCCAGGGAAGCTGATCACTTCCTATTTCAGTCAAGAAAGTTTCCAGTGACCTCTGAGCTAGTTGGTAACAAGCCCAATTAAGTTTAGCATAGTCAGTAGAGGCCTGGAAGATCCGCACTTCTACGTCGATACTACTGTTTATGTTATTCCAATGCGCAGGGCCTATTGGGAAAATAGGAACTACGCTACAGAATGTCTTCCTAGTGCAGAGTAAGGTAACACAGCAATTTGCACTGCCTTGCCTTACTCCATATCTATTAGGCCATTCAAAACCAAGCAAAGTGGATTGTTTGGTCTCATAAATATGATAAAGTGGTTTGCCCTGCCGGAGCGACTCAAAAAGTGACACTACAGCGGTACAAGGGACTCATAAATATATTCTCCAGAAAGGCATAGATTTTAGACTTTAAGTTGAATATGATGGCTCAAAAGTAGAAGAACATCTGTATTTCATCAGAATATAATTGCCAAGTAGATAATGGCACAAAAGGAGGTACAGTATAGAGAATAAAGGAGAGGGATCATTACTGAGTCTTGATTGTTGAAATTTGTTAGGAGTTTGGATAGGAAGTGCAGGAATCAATATGCTACGGAGAACAAGTATTTAGAATGATTGCAGGAAGCATACCTAGAGCCGCACTGGTATAACTATAGCAACAAGAATGGTAGAATAATACACATTGCTAGCTGCTGCTGGAAATGTCATGGAAGATAGCAATAGAGGAGAGATAGTTATGATGGGCTATGTTGAGTATGTTAGACACTTGGGTGAGCCTAGTGTCAGTACAGTCAGATTATGCGCATCCACATTATAGTGCCATTAGAATACTTGATGCTTAAGTGATGTTCTAGGAAAGAAACTAAAATTGGATCAAGATATTATTTGGGTAAGAGGAGGGGTCAGCCATCAGTCCCTGTGCAATAGAAGTACGACAGGGTGTACGAAGGATTGTAGATAGGTACCAAAGTGTAGAAAGTGATTCAAGAGCATGTAGAAACAGCAAAGTACTTCTGAGAAGCATGCTAGTGTCATCACTTAGAGACCAATCAGACCAGTGTGGGACCAGGACGGATTAGCAGAATGAAGGCAGGTGTAAACTTATTGGAGGGTTAAGATGAGTGCAACAAGATAGGGGTAAGAGGTAAGGAGGAATAAGGAGAATACAAATAACAGGTAAAGTCACTTGAATAGGCTGGACCAGGTAGTGTAAAATATGAGAATTTTAGTATAAGGGATAGTTGCTTGGTCAAGGTTGAAGCAAGGTGTTTGTTTTGCTGAGGGTACTGAGAACCTACTTGTGGGCTTCCAAGAGCTCAATGTTACAAGACATTACTCAGTTTCTGGACCTAAAGGACTGTCTTTGTCTTAATGGGATGGGTAATGGGTATGCTGAACGATTGTGTGTATTGAGGCAAAGAATGTGCAATTGTGCATACAACTGACTGAACAGTTGTATGTCAGAATATCAATAACAAAAACATTGTTTGACATAAATAGTTCAGATTAAATATTGTTAACAAAAATATTGGTCTTTTGAGTGGAAATATTCTTTTATTAATTCCAGTGAGCTGATGGTTTTGTAAACAATATTTAGGACACAATAGTTTTTCAGATGATATTTACGTCGTATATTCTTGTACCTTACTAACTTAATTGCATAGTTAATGTATTGTAGCTGGTGGAAATAAGTAATGGATGTTCTGTTGTGAAAGGAGAAAATCAAGCTGGTTGGGATCTTTCATTTGGACACAGATTCCTTGATATTGGGCTCATGAGGGAGACTGCTGATGCATACCGCATACTTAGAGATGGTATGAAGGCTGGGAGAAGTGAATCAGTGACATAAAGTGAAAATGAGGTTTGAGATTCACAGTGAGACTGAGTGGGTCCATAGTGGTAGGTAAAGAGAGGGAGCTTGAGAATAATTGAGCAAAATGAATTTCTTTCTCATACATTTTTCATATTTAGGGTAATGTCCTCAAATACGTGGCAGTACCTAAGGGGGCAGTTTACCTAGCATCATATCATGGTCATTAAAAGTCATTGTTTAAGGCTTAAAATTTGTTAAAATGCCTATTTTCAATAGTAATTGCAATGCATAACAGGGAGGATGAGACTAGGGATGCGGTTGATAGGGAGATGTGCAACTTGCTGAGGAGGAGCTGGACTATACTGCCTCAGTAATTGGTTTAGGGAAACACAGAGGGAGTGTGTGTGAATGTGTTGTGTTTGTGGAGGGCATTGCCTCAGTGGGGAGCAGGAGGTTTGGTAGTGCCTTTGATTGTGAACCTCAACATAGTAAAAAAAATGTAATGAAAACACACCGGTTGTTCCACAAACAGAAACAGAAAGTCTATTTTGGTCACTGGCATTTATTTAAGTTGAGGCATGTTCATCATAGATAGAAAAATAAGGATGGTGTGGTTACTGGAGCACATAAGAAAATGCTACTCATTTGAGTGTAGTGAGATCATTGGTAATGGGATGGATGACAAGGTAAGAGGTGTGAAATTAGTTCAAGTGAAGAAGGCCAGTGACATGTAGGAAGCATCAAAGGAGAAGCATGAGAGTGCTAGAAGAGATATATTACTTTGATGGGAGAGGAGATAGCGCTTCTACCACACGTTCACTGCAACAGAAGTCTTGTTCACCAAGATGCATTGAAATGCTAAGTGGTAGAATTCTCCAAGACAAAGTCAAGTGATTAGGGATTGAGTTCACTATATTCAACTCAAAACACATGGGAAAAGTTCATTTAGACAGAGTGCAAATATAAATAGGTACAATGCACCAAGTACATTAATCACTAAATTCTGAGGATTTATGCACACCAAGTTGCAAGACAGAGACAGGCGTACTGTCTAGTAAGATATGGTGGGGCCACAGTCAATGAAATGCTCAGGACTTCTCATCTCCAGGATGTGACTCGGAGCACAGAGATGAAGAATAAGAAGATGTCACTTATACAACAAGATTTAATTTAATGCACATTGGTGCATTCCATCATGATATGTGCATGAAGCACCCAAATGCATAGGGGTGCAGTGCAGAAAAGTGGGATGTTGCAAGGTCCTTCCATGTAGGCTATTACATGTTAGAGCAGTATTAATCTTTTGAGGCGTTCTGGTGGATGGTTGCGACCTGTTTTGCAACATAGGATTTCAACCCTTAAGACTTTTTCAGATCAACACAGCAGTGTTACCATTTTTTCTGTTGGCTCTTTGCGTGAAAGCCTGGGCTGGATGCCCTGAAGATCAATAATGATGGCCAAGAAAATATGTAATCCTGTCACATTACCCAGGTAGAGCAAATAAAGACCAGCAAATGGAATATGGCTCCAGAGACAGGTAGACGAGGCTGATAGAAAGTTGGCAACAAGCACAGCACTATAGATGCTTTAAAAGAGGAGAGGTTGGCCCTGGATCAAAAGCCAAGTGATACTGAAAATAAAGATCGCAGATGAATAATGTATTTTTATCTGCAACAGGCACCTGGTTTTCAAGTGATACATTACCCTGGCTGAGAGATTTGGGAACTGCTGATTGTGGGTGTGTGATGCCTATAAGAGTGCATCAATTTAGGAATTTGGTGCTGAACGTACCCAGGTGGGACAAAGGAATATATGTCCCATAAAATTTAAAAGACAGCTGCTGCTGTGATTTCCCTGCAAAATCCCTGGTATGGGAAAAATATTCTAAATAAAGCCAAAAAAAGAGCTTCTCTACTTCATCATACAGCACATCTCCAAGCCAGCCTTAATAAACCCTCAGATCTCCAAAGACCAGTATAACAAATTTGCCAATGTCTTTAATCACAAAATCATGACAATTGAGCTCTCCCTTGATGACCACAACCAGTCACCCATTGGGAACTCGCCTCTCAGAAAGGAAGACAGCACACCCCCACACTCTACTGCCACCCTAGCAATGATCACTCCACAGGATAACAGTGGATGCAATCAAATCCAAGTGACGCATATACCTCCTAGAAGCTGGAAGGTATTCAACCTACTCTCGGAGGAGAACATATCTGCTCTGTTGGCTACGTCCAAACCCTTGTCCCACCTTGTGGACCCCCTCCCGGGCACTAAAATTCAACCACGCCCTAATCCCCCCTGGACTATAATTCTAAACAGCTCCCTGATGACTATACTAATGTGAGACTGTCTCACACTTGGTAAAGTCACACAATTGCTTAAAAAACCAGGAGCAGACCCAAACAATCTCAATAACTTCAGACCTGTCTCCAATCTCCCCTTCCTAGACAAAACTCTAGAGAGATGTGTTCTCTCACAACTAAACCAGCACATCCACAACAACAATCAATCAGGCTTCAGAAAAGGATGCAGCATGGAAACAGCTACTATGAAAACTGTAGATGACCTACACAAATCCCTGGATACAAACCGATGCTGCCTGCTCCTACTCCTAGACCTATCGGCGGCCTTTGACAAGGTCAACCACAATCTTTTCTTGGATTCCCTCAAAAAAAGGATTGGTGGGTTTCTGCAAATCAGCTCTCGACAGATAAAAATAAGCAATCTGACTTCGGACACAACGGTATTAACCTAGGGTGCCCCCAAAGCTCTGTCCTCTCACCTACACTATTAAATATCTAAATGGAGCCCCTCATCGTCATTCTTAACCAAGCAAAAATCCCCATCCATCTATATGTGGATGACATCCAACTCCACATGAAACTCTCCTCACTAGATGGCATACACCTGTAAAATGCCACCCTCAAAGAAGTTGAACACTGGTTATCTCACAACCACCTAAAACTCAACTAAGATAAAACAGAAATTCTTCTCATATCAAACACAGAGCAGTCCCCCTAGTTGCAAGAATGGCTATGTTCCATACATGCTCTTAACTGAAATCTATTGATCATGAAAGATCATATAAAGAATAGTGCATAGAGAGCCTTCTTCAACAAGAAACTTCTGAACAAAATCAAACCCTATCTGCCGCCAAATTATCGGAAATCTACCATGTCAGCGCTGGTGCTCTCTAGATTGGACTATGGGAACGCCACCCTCACAGGCACTGTGAAATCCCACTTTGCACCCCTTAGAACCACTATCAATGCAGCCGCCAGAATGGTCACAGGAATCAAAATATTTGATCACATTTCCCCTGCCCTATAGGGACTGAATTGGCTCCTGATGGAAGTTCACTGCATCTTCAGAACTACTTGTCTTACTCACAAAGCCTTTCACACTGAGAAACCAACTTACCTTACCTCAAAACTCAAAAGGCAGGGCAGTTAAGAAACCTAAGAAGCTTAAACACCCTACTCCTCATCAACCTAGAGCGCACAAACAAAAAACCCTGGCACGCTCCTTCTCGAACAATGCCCCTAAAATTTGGGACTCAGTACATACCTGGACGAACCCCTCCTTCTTAAGCTTCAAGAAACAGCTAAAGTATCTCCTACTCAATCAGTATCTCAACTAGCGGAACTTCAATCCCCCAACAAAACAGGATCCCTACCGTCAGTTCACCCTGTACCCCTTCCTGGTTATTTTTTCCCTCTTGTGCGCAAACACTGATTTGATCTGCTTCACTTCAGCTGTGCTGACTATACTCATCCCCTTGATATGAACATGTACTGCCGTAAAGCGCTCTGATACCCTTGCGTTTAGCCAGCACTATATAAATCTCATAAATAAATAAATAAGCAAGTAAATCTCAAAGACTTTTTAATTTCTGCCTTTCCCTGAGTTAGGAACCCCCAGACAGACTTCAGAATACCCCACCCACATACTTTCTTCTGTGAATGCATGAGGTGATGCCTGAGGAATGCGTGAGGTGCCTTTAATGTGTATTACTAAAGCTAGGAATCACATTTTCACTATTTTAAAACGCCTAAACGATTAGCATTGCCAATACTTGTTATGGCCTACAATTGATACTGTTCAGATTGAAGGCGGCGGTCCTCTCATGACATTCTATTCACTTCTAAGGCCACCAGAGCATAATACCAGTTTAATGAGACCATTATATTCATGTCAAATATGCTTTTATTAGCACTCTTTCTGTAATAGTCTCTGATAAACAGATAGCATGGCCAAATACATTTAAATTGAGGAAATATGCGTTAGAAAAACACCCTTTCTGAAATTCTTTGCCCACTGGCACATTATTTCGAAAATGAATTAACATTTTATTTGTGCACCGGCAACAGTACCAGTTGCCCTTAGGAAGCTTTTATGGCTGTCTTCACTATGTACATTATCTTAAAAATTGATAGGTAATGTTTTATGCATACTGTTTGTGCTTCATAAATGACAAAAGTCCATCAATAACAACTTCTGTTTCGATTACATCACTCAGCTGTTTACTGTGGCCAAGACTGAATTTGAAAATATGGTTTTTAAAGACCATTGTGTAAAAAAACTATAGATTTAATAAAAATGGTAACTTTTTATAAACATAGGTTCAGGAATTAACTTATCCGTTTCACTCCTGTCAGGAATCCACAATGAGATTCCTGGAATATTTTCTGGGGATCCCTGGAAGGAGTTGATTTTCCTCTAATGAGCGTGGAGAAATCAGCAGTGGTAAATTCCACTCAAGGGCTAGGACGTGGGCGTTCTGAGGTGTGGTTTGCTTTGGGAATTACGGAACACCTGCACTCATATGTTTATTTGCTTTCCCAAGCTCTTATCTACCCAGGAAATGGTAAAAAATTGACTCTATCTAAGGACTGAAGAACTAACCCTATCAGGACGGAAACGGAATGGAACACCCCGAGACTTGCTGAGGTATCCTGTATGGGAAGGGTTATTTCCCTGTGGAAAAATATTTTCTCCACAAAAAAAGGTATTTGCGAAGCAGACTTTTCCCTGGGTGGAGTTCTCCGTGCAGGAGATTTCAGTTCCACACAGCGGGAGTAGGAACCTTTAGGAAATGTCAGATGACGTTTCTATAACTATGCTTGCAAAGGTCTGCCCTGCACAGTTTTCCAGACATACGTCTGGGAATGTTTGTGCTTGAAAAAACTTGCAGAAGTACACATAGGTGAAAATGCAAATCTCAGCCGAGTTTTTTCACGAGTAGTGCTGTCCAGAGGCGCAGAGAGGAGCTGCAGGGGCTCTTAAAAGGGGTGAAACAAACGCAAGGCCTAATTAACATGCAAACGTTCGGGTGCGGCTCTGTGTGTGCCCGGGATCTGTCTCAACCTGGGATGCCACACGCGACTGGGGGGGGGCGGCTGAAGCCTGGTGAGTCCAATGGATGTTGCACGCCTGGTGCTGTCTTTGGCTGAATAGAAACCCAACTTTTGGCAACAGAGCCGGCTTTAGCGCTGGTGGCGCCTGGTGCGACAATGTTTGGTTCCCTCCCATGACCAAATCCACCACATATTCCCTGGCTACCACCCTTTAACAGTGCCCCTCAAGTCTCCATGACCACTCTCAGATGTATTTAATTAGTTTTATAGGGCCACTCATACCAGTGTAGGGTGCCAGAGCACTTTACGTCACACACTTTACACAGAGACTATGATTCATAGGTGCGTAAATCAGTCTATAGGAAGTGTTACATAAGACAGAGGAGTACAAGGTGAAGGAGTCACATTATCCACAGCGGTGGATAGTATATTTTATAGTGCTTGTTCTGGAGAAGTACAAACTCAGAATTTAAAATGCAACACCATGGTCATGGTTGGAAGTTCACTTTAATAATCAGAATATACTTGTACCAAAATAAAATCTTTTTCCAACATTAGGATAATGAAAGATTGGGGAAAAAATCAAAACACTCTTATCTATAATTTGCAGTTTGCATGCAGCGCTTTGATGACAGTAGCTCAATGTTCTATGTTAGGATTTTAACCTACAAACTTTGGAACTCGCAGACAACAGCAGAAACCCACTGGCCTATTTACATTATATGCACTTTGTGATCTGCATGGTGCATCTTCTTTGCAGCAGGCATAGTAATCCTCTGCACTATGTTGCCATGAGTCAAAACTACCATTAGACAAAACTCCGATCTCTCTCTAGAAAGGACATTAATCACCGGAGTTATCTTGACATTTTTATTGTCGACTGAAAACTGCTGAAGTCCAAGAAAGCAGCAGCAAGTGCTTTTAAAATAGTAATATATTTGCAAACACAATGCCCCCACCCGAAGTCAGCGCCCAGTACGGTAGCACCGTTCACACCACCCTAGACTAGGCCCTGGTTCGCAAAGCCAGTAAGCTGGTGGGCTTTAATATGTTAACGTGTACAAAAACTTGCATGCACAAATTCAAACTTGTGTATGCCTGTGTTTGCATGTGATAACACACTAAAGACACACATGTTGGCGTCTGCCTTAGACTGTGCCTGGTATATGTGCCCTTCCCCAACCTGAGCCCTTGCCCCTCTCGATCCATCGCTCCTCTCCTTCCTTACTTATCAGCCCCTTACCTTGCTAATTTCTGTCACCAATCCCTTTTGGAACACCGATTCTCCCACATTCATACCTCTGTCTTGCTCTCTACTCACTAGGATTCTCTGTTTAATTTAAGCCAGAGTTTTCTGGTGCTTGGCACCAGCACTTAGTTATCAACAACAGCACTTCTGGCAGTCTGCCACATGGTGGCGATGTTTGTCTAGTTAAAGATGAACACAGCAACTTTTTTATTAATTCAATGTACATTAATAATGACTAATACCTGGCACCCAAACCATTCTCATAGCTTTAGGGACAGGCAATAGTCGGAATAGTCACACTTGTGAGAGTATGATGGTTAGTAGTTGTGTTAGAAATGGGATATATTTATAGTATTTATTTAAATTTGGATACCAGTGCGCAGCTACCCCCAAGGGTTTCCCGGCACCAACAAAGAACAGCAGAGGAAGGAGAGGCCTATTGGCTGAAAAGCCATGTTTTAAGGGATCTACGGAAAGACAGAAGGTCAGGTTGTAGGCAGAGGGGCAATGCAAGGGCATTCCACAGAGTGGGGCCAAGATAAGAGAAGGAGCGCCCTCCCATACGAGAAAGTCTAACTTTCGGAACTCGGAATTTCTCTTGAGTGGAGGATCTGAGAGTACGGGGGGAACATAGGAGCAGGCAAGCTGTTGCACATAGCCAGGGGACTTAGCATGCTTGATGCGGAACATGTAAGTAAGGGCCTTGAACTTGGCCCGTTTCTCCACTGAAAGCCAGTGGAGATCGACTAGCAACCTGGATTTTGAGGCAGTTTTTGGTGCTCGGCAAAGCAGTCTAGAGGCAGATTTTTGTACTCGCTGCAGTTTACGTGTTATCTCTTTGTTGACACCTAAATAGAGAATATTCCCATAGTCCAGCCTCGAGGTCACCAAGGCTTGGACCCCGGTACGCTGAGCATGGGATGGAAGTAGCCACACAATCTTCCTCAACCATTTCTGAATGGTGAAGCAGGTGGCGGCAACCTTGGTAGCCTGCTGCCACATAGAAAGGGAATCGTCCATAATGAAACCAAGGTTGCGCACCTGAGTGGAGGGCTGCGGAAGCGTACCCATTTCTGGTGGCCAATGTTGAGGGCCCCAGAGACCTCGATCATTGCGGAGGATCAAAACCTCTGTTTTATTGCCATAAAGTTTTAAAAAATTGGCGTTCATCCAAGCCATAACTTCATAACTTTGCTGAGGCCAGATCTAAGCTCCAAAGGCTTGAAAGTTTTGTCAGCTCAGAGAGAGAAGAGGATCTGGGTGTCATCAGCGTATAAAAAAAGCGACAACCCCGATTCCACCACTTAAGCTGCCAGTAGTCTGATATAAATGTTGAACAGTAGGGGACTGAGAGTTGAACCCTGGGGAACCCCATAGGGCAAGAGATGAGGTTTGTATTTAGAGGTAGATGAGAAGACCTGAAAGGTGCGATCGGCGAGGAACGAGCTAAGCCAGCTCAAGGCTGTCCCAGTAAGACCAGAGAGTTGGAGGGCCTTTATGAGTACGGTATGAGAGACCGTATCAAAGGCCGCACTTAGGTCAAGCAGTACCAAGGCCATGGTATTGCCCGTGTCGATATTGTGTCGGAGCACTTCTGTAACCCCAGGCAGAGTGGACTTGGTAGAATAACCGGTCCTGAAGCCCAATTGGGTGGGATGCAGCAGCCCATTTGTCTCAATAAACTTGGACAAATGCCCATTAAGGTGTCTCTCAAGAATCTTTGAGAGAGCGGGAAGAAGAAAGATTGGATGAAGTTAGAAAGAAGGGCAGGATCAGCGTTCGTTTTTTTAACAAAGGGACAACAATTGCATGCTTCCAATCTAAAGGAACAATGGAAGTCGTTAGAGATGTATTAAGCAATTGAAGAACGTGGTTAAGAGAGGGTGGGGCAAGTTGTCGCAAGACTGCAATAGGCAGTAGATCACAGGGGGATCCCAATTTAATATGACTAAAATGATGTGCGAGTGCTACCATGTCCAAGAGTAGCCAAGAGTCGAGGGTGGTCACATTTGTCAAATCAGTGTGATTTTCGGGGGCCAAGACTGGACAATCGGCAGGCACAGTGGGTAAAGGAAAAGAAGCAGGGGCAGTGCTAACCAGCATAGAATAAATAGTTTCGACTTTATTGACAAAGAATTGTGCAAGATCCTCGCATTGTATTCAATTAAGGTTGGGAGGAGGCTGTAAAGTAGTTGAGCCAGATAAATCCTTGACCATATTAAACAAGGTTTAAGAACAGTTCTTAGCCTGTAAAATAGATGTGGACACATAATTGGCACGTGCAACCCTACAAAGGGAGTGATAGGCCCGTTTGCTAGTAAGATAGGCAAGTTTGGCATCGGATGCATAGTTCCTGCGCCACCGACGCTCCAAGTTTTTGCATTTGGTTTTCTTCTTCTTTAGTTCGTCGGATAACCAGGGGGCGGCGGGCGCGGTGTTTGTTAAACTTCCTGACAGAGGTGGGGAGACAGATATCAAGGACCCATTGAATCCAGACTTGAAACGCTACCAGATCAGAGGCAACATTATTATGGAAGGTAGGAGCATTGATGGACAACAATGAGTTAAACTTGGGATCTCTGGTTGGCTAAGGCTTGCGCCAAAGCCATGCGGAGACCACCACTCTATTCAGGGAAAGGGAGTTACACGCCAAAGATAACCCCTGCTCCCCCCCTTGGTAGCTTGGCACGAACAGTCAGGCTTATCCCGGAGGAAATGTGTAAAGCATTTGCGCACGCACACAACAGCAACAACATCCCCAGCACACTACAAAAGGAACTCCACACAAGGTTATATCAAAAATAGCCTTTGTATTCTCAAAAAACATTAGAATAGTAATCACATCATGTACACTGTGCCAACTGGCACTGGGCAATATTTACAAGGGATTATGTACACCTGACAGGGCCACATTGACCACTGTCAGAACCATCACAAAGTGAACTTAGTAAAAGTAAACTAGTTCATAAACGTACAACCAGTCAACACTGATAATCACTGTACTTAGCATCAGCCTGTGCCATAAACTAAATTATGCACAGTATCACACAAGTCTAAATACATTAGACCCTAACCTCTTAAGTATACTCACATTAGGGGTGTAAATCACACAGTGAAGTATAATCTCACTAACACAAACCATAATACGCAAAGCAACCTCATAATCATAAAACTATATTTTAGAGGTATAAAACAGGGTGCATAAACCATACTACACACAATACATTTCCTAGCACCACAATCACATTTAGCACAAGTATCATATTAGGGTCTGGCGCCCGATAAATGTAACAATCCCCAGGCCAACTGGCCATCTCAGAAAGGGGGCTCAAATGCCCTATGTCCACAAAGTCAGGGCTGCTGCCTAGGCAGCAAAGGTCAAGGGTGCGCCACTGCGCAAAACTTAAACGCTGCAGCTGCCCACTACTTGCTAAGCAGCTGAGAACCATAACACAGGGGCCTAAACGATGCAGCTGGCACTAATTGCTGTGCAGCTGGGAAGGCCTGGCACCTCTGTGCCACTTCTGTCCCTCTTAGGGACTCTCTCAAGAATTGCGCCTAAACGGTGCAGCTGCCCACTACTTGCTGGGCAGCTGTGAAAGTTACAAATGTGGCATAGGCTCTCAATGGCCCTCAGGAACAAATGTGCCACACGTTGGAGCCCCTAGGCTCTGAAATCAACTATGCCCCAGGGAGCACACTGGCTCCTTAAATATTAAGACCCCTCAAGGGAAAGAACTTGCCCTTGAACAATAAAGCATGGGCCCCACAGGGCCCGGGAACACAAGTATGGCCAATTGTGGGGGCCATCCGGCTCTAAAAATGACTATGCCCCTGTGGAGCACACTGGCTCCGTAGACAATCAAATATGCCCCCAAACGTTGGAGCGCACTGGCTCTGGCAGAACACGGGCCCCCGGGGCCCTTGGAACAAAGATGGCTATCGGTGGAGCAATTCAGGCTCTGAAGATAATGGCGGAGCGGCCCGCTGCAGTACGGGCCGCTCAGGGAAAGACACAGTGCCCTCACTGGCACCTCACAGGGCTCTTCAAAACAAATACTGCCCCATCATTGAAGCAGCCCTCGGACCACACGGGCCACTCTGACTCGATGCCTCACAGGCACTACCTCCGTCGCCCTCCTGGAGCCCTACTCACCGGCTCTGGTCGGGGGAGGCTCTTCGTCGTAGAGGCGGCGGCACTTGCTGGTCTCTCGCTCCTCACAAGAGGCCCACCTTCACCATGCGCCCGGCTTCACCCTGTCCCCCGTCTAGGGACCGGGACTTAAAGGTATGGAGCACTCGCGGCTCCGGACAAAACTCCTTTTCCAGGGCTCCCCCAGCTAATTGGAGCCCCACAATGCTTGCGCTGCTTCCTGCTTCTGCCGGCTGGGCAGCAGCAGCGGCAAACTCGGGCAGCAAATGAGGGGTAGGCTCCCTCGGCACACAAAGTAAAAAGCTGGGTGGGCACCGACTCTGCAACAATAAAAGGCACGCAAAGACGCAGGGTGGCATCTGCATAATCAAAGTGAAAATGAGCGGGGTGGGCACCCGCAAGAGCCCAGAAGGAGGGGGGAATCCCTACAAAGGGGGATTCCTTTGGTAAGGACTGCAGCTTTGCGCTGCTCAGCACCCTTGCTCCAAGGTGGTAACAAGCTTTGGTAAAAGCACAAAGGAAGCAACAGGTCCAAGAAGAAGTCCTGGGCATCAAAGATAGAGCAAAACAGCTCCCAGCAAGGAAAATCCTCCAGGCATCCAAGGGCAGGGCAGGTCGCAGGGAGGCAAGCCTTCCCCTGGGCCCCAGCAGCAGCACGCCCCTGGTAGTTTCAAGTCAAAGAACAGGAACATTTACTTGGGGTCACAGACCCTTATTTATACAGCTAAATCCCTTTGTGACACAGCACAGGGCTAGGAGATAACCAGATACAACTGGTTCAGGAGCACTTGAGCACTTTGTTTTGCTCAGCTCCTCTCCTCTATTCACAGGACAGGCCAGGGACATCAGACGCACAACAGGGGGTGGAGCCAGCATTGTATTCCGGCCCGAGGTGCAACTCCTCCCTCCCATCTACATGCAAATCTCCCTATTCACCAAAGGACAGACCCATCATGGCTCCTGGAGCCAAGCATACCAGCCAGCCCTTGTCAATCACAAGCCAGACATACAATTCACATCAGGCAGGCAGACACTGCACACAGAAATGCCAACTTCTAAAAGTGGCACTTCTCCACCAGTCACAATAAATCTGTGCACACCATTGCACAGCATTTAATCTCACGAGTTCGCACATACCAAACTCGCCCCTGCACTCCTCTCACATCAGGAATTACCATAGACACTCATATCCCCCATGCATTCCTATGGGAGGGCAGGCCAACCTCACCACACGCACTCAGAGAGCGCACGCACTTTACACTGGGCCACAGTGCTAAGGTGCGCAGAAACCTAAAATCACTACCATCAGGTCACATTAAAAGGCAAAAAGTTCAGGGGTGAACCTGCCAAAAGGGCCAAGTCCAACAAGTTGTGTTGGTACTGTCATTGGCAGCGCTGGCAGGGGCAATGGGTGGTTCAAACTGCAGTGGCCTCCTGATGAGGGCCCTGACACTTATATTTTTACAAATTAAGCACTGCTCAGATGGAACCCAAGATGATCTGCAAGTCCTCCAGCCTGTCTACCTTCCCCTCCTTCTGATCCAGTCCTTACTCGATATAGGCCATATACATTACATTCTTGATCTTCAGGGACTTCTGCAGCCATACCATAAAATGATTATGCACTGGTAAAATGCTTTGCTTGACTGCCGAAGATTGTGAATGTGTCCGCTGTGCACTGGCATTGAAGACGAACTAGTACATGCTGGCAAAGCATTCATCTTGTAATTGCTTAGACTCCCGGGTCATCCTTAAAACAGAGAAGTGAATATTGCATGCACTAACACCCCAAACTAACAAGCATGTCAACTGAATCCTTGAAATCTAATTCTACACACTACAGCACTTCCTAGTGACACAAAACCACCTTATTGCACTGTTTCTTAGAGATATAGACCCATCAAAGTACTTTCTAGATTTTACATTCAGACCGCTTTGACCTGCCCAAGGTACACTGGTCCACAACAGTGCACTGTATTCCATGGGCATAAATGTAGTAAGCCGCACTGCATCCTAGGAACACCAATCCACTGCAATCCACTGTATCCTAGACACATTAACCCACAACTCTGCATTGTATCTTAGAAATACTATTTCACCACATTCTACAGTATCCTAGGAAATCTAACCTACCACAATTAACTATGGGGGTATTAGCAGAACATGCTGCAGCACATCCTAAAAACATTAACCAGCCACAAAGCACTGTATCCTAGAGGCACAGCACTTCCACACAACATGTCATTGTCTGGCACCCAATCTACACTGAACAGCATCCTAAGAAAAAACTTCTGCTACCCTACAATGCATCCTTTGAAAATTAAAATGCCATACTGGGCAACACACTAAGAGCACCAGTGTGACTCACCATGCTGCACTGAAGCTGAGAGACACTAACCTCATGCACTGCACCATAGCACATTTCGTACATCACATAACACTGTAATATAGGGACACTACACCACCAGACTTCACTGCTACAAGGGTTAATCACCTACAACACTATAGTGCACAAAAAGGGTATCCAGTCTACCACACTAACACACTGTACTGCATATTTCACAGACACTGACTCAGCATTCTCCATAGCATCCTACTAGGAATACTTACTCAGCACATTTTCCTCCATCCCAGGCAAACTAACATGTGACAATGCATTGTGTCCTAGAGACATTAGCATATAAAAATGAACAACAACCTAGACACCTTAACTTACCACACCGCACTGCAGGTTCTGGGTTCTAGCTCACCCCAAAGCACTCTAGGCATGGTAATGTACCACCCAGCACCACAATTGAGGAATTCCTATCCTTCACAGTTCATATTAGAGGTACTACAGCAACACAATGCACTTTGTCCTAGTGACCATCTCCCACAACACAAAGCTCTAAGTATATTAATCCTCTACACCCCACTGCAACCTTTATATACCCAGCCACCATCTCTAAGTCACTAGTGTACCATACTGTACTATAGCCCAACAACTGTAATCAACCACACTGCAGTGTATACCAGATACAATGATTTACTCTCTTAGACTGCATCCTATAGACACTAACACACAACACCACACAGTTCCCTAGGGACATTAACCCAACAAAAATAAAACCTTAGTAACACTAAACAACAACAATACTGTGCTGCATCCTGAATTCTAGGGATATTACAAAAATCCCCATTGCACTACAAAGGTCAAACATATTTTGCACCTAATTTTCAGTAAGGTATCCCTCAGCATTGGTTTCTTACCACAGACACCGGAGAATCCATCGCTGTGCCATTCTGGGTGTGTACCGCTAAGATCAAGCCACCAAAAGCGCTGGTGAATAATTATATTTACAGTCCTTCCTCTTTAAGCAGAGTTCATTGAAACATGGAATCTGGTGAAAGGGTTGTATCCACAGCACCATGAAGTTTGCTCATTTCCTCCCTAATTGTGGAACATAAGGGCTTATTTACAACCCCCTTGCACCGCTGGTGCATCACTTTTAATATGGGCGATTATTACTGCTTGTTTTAAAATGACCTTATTCTGATTTTAGATATTTACTGTATTTGATTAGTTTATATTTCATAGATGCACTATGCACTTTATATCCGGACATGCAAAATGTTTTAAATTACTTATGTGCTGTAGTTATTTTGTTGAGCATTGGCTATTTTGCCACATGGTTATTGGATCATTTATTTGATAAATTATGCTGAGATTGATGGAGTAATTGATTTATAACCATTTAATAGCTCTGTATTGCTTTTGTCATTTATAACCACATATGGTCGAACAGAGAATAAAGAATAAATGAATGAAATGAGCCACATAGAGTCTTCATCGTGGTATCTTTCTTCATTACTGCATTCCTAATCTGGGTTGTTTTATGCCTCTTTTAGTCCCTAGTTAACACTTTTAGAAATCAGCATGTTGTAAATGAAGCAGAAACAGGGGTGGAGGAATGTACTTGTATGAGGAAAATTCTTTCTGACTTATTTTCCCAGAAATTGGAATCCAATTGAGAAAGAAAAATGGAAACATAATTGAGAAAGGGAATAGAAAAAGGGAAGTCTGTAGACCATTTCTAATTCTTTGTTATATGACACAATGGTTTAAATGTTGTTACCTTGACGTGAACTATTTAACAGGCCGGGTAAATACCTGCTAGTCCAAGTTTTCCCAAGAAAAATAGTGAATTACACTTGGAATTAGTGCTTTTTGGGACGCATTCCTCGTGTTTCAGAATTTACTAGGTATTTTCTTCTGTTTATTTCAGCTGGTTTGACCTGTTGAAATGCAATTGATGAAAAATGCAAGGGGTGGTAATACTGATAATTCCGACATGTGCAGCAGGGGGACGAAAAGTGGTAAGCTAAAACTGTGCAAAAATTAAGGAAATGGTTCTGTTATTACCCCAAGCCAGCTCAAACTAAAAGTGCCTCGATGCACGGTTAGTGATGACACTGGTCCACTATTTAGGGTGGGACTATTGCTTTTTATGATCTGAGTGCCATGGATGCAGGTTTACCTCTGCTCCTGAGCAAGTACCTTAGCGTTCTAGTCAGACGCTACATCTTGCAATGAATATCCCATGAGAGACATCTTGGGGTCTTCGGTGTGTTGCAGTAGCGGGTGATGTAAGGGAAGTGTGGTGGGGAAGCACAGGAAGGGCAGTATGGGAGAGGTGCAGTGCCGGGGGCAGCACAATGTAGTGAGCGCGCTAACGTGGTACGTCACGTGGCTACGTGACGTACGTTGACGTAGGGGCGCGAGGTGCGTAGCGCGGCATTAGAGCGCGAGCAGGCTGGGCGAAGGACATGCTAAGCGCTCCTTGTATGTTACGATTTGAATAAAGAGAGTGACGCCGATACCAGACTCCGAGAGTTATTGGGGGGGAAGAACAACATCATTACAGTGGCGACGAGGGTGGGATACCGACCCACGACCCCCACCACGAAGACTACGCAAAAAACGGCGGAACGGAGTGGAGTCACGGAGCGAGCAAGGAAGGCCCGAGGGAACGCACAGCGACCACACCCTGACCGGGCACCACAAGGAGCGCGACGCAGCCGACAGCACAAGGAACAGGGCACCACGGGCGCACAGTGACCAACAGGGCGGCGAACTGCCCCACAACCGAAGCAGGAGGCCAGCCACGGTCAAGGCCCGCAGGCAACCGCACTGGCTACCCCACCCGAACAGGAAAGGGCTGAAAGAAGCAGCCCTCCACCCTTACTCAACAAAGAGGAACAAGACAGTGCACCAGGGAGCCCGAGAAGCCTGGAAAGTGCGCTGCCTACATCCAGGGGCGAAAAGATGAACACACAAGCAGGTTATGCGATAGCGCCAGTCCAGTTCCTTCCCAGACCAGGGGAGCCACTCATGAAATGGGAGGACTGGAAAGAGTACATAGATAACTTCATAGAAGTAATGGAAGATGAAAGTGAGGAGAAATTCAAACCGCCGAGAAAGAAACGCATTCTGCTGCTAAACCTGGGCCCAGAAGGCCTGAGGATCTATAAAAGCTTGGTACCTAAGAAGAGAGAGGTGGACGACGACGATGTGCACGCCCACGCAATGGAAGATCTAGAGGAACACTTCAAACCCTCGGTATGCGTCTCAGTGGACAGGTTTAACTTCCAACAAAGGAAACAACTACCAGGGGAGACGGTGGAGGAGTACGTAGCGGCGTTACGGAAACTGGCGGCCCCATGCAAGTACGCTAACTGGGAAAGTGAATTCATAAAAGACCAAGTGGTGATGCACACCACGTGCACGAACGTACAGGACAAGCTATGGGCTGCAGGAGACACCTCGCTCAAGGACGTACTGGTGATAGTCAAGAGAGCCGAACTGGCGCGAAGGTGTGCAGCGGCCACGAAGAAAGAGAATGTGCCCAGCGGGGTGGTGAACAAGGTGGACAACGAAGAACTCCACAAAGATCACCTGGCGCGGAAACAGCCAGAAAAGGGCCCAAACAAATGGCAAAGCAGCCCAGGCCACTCCGGCAAACCGACCGGAAGTAACAAACGGCCTTGCTACAGATGCGGCAGTTGGACGCACGAGGCGCACGACCGGAAGTGCCCCGCGCTTCGCGCCAAATGCATGTTTTGTGGAATCGTCGGCCATTATGAAAAAGTGTGCAGGAAGAAGGCCTCCAAAAACGCAGTGAAGTACGTGGGCCAAGAAGTGGAGGAGCCAAACGAGGCGACCGAAGAGGAGGTGGTCACAGTCCTCTGCATCTACGACGATATCTTGAGCGTGAACGACCAAGGCCGAGGCACCGACGGAAGGAGAACGATGAAGCCGATCATGGACATGACGATAGGGGGTGTGGAAGTCCAGGTGGTGGCAGACACGGGGTCACCTTACACCATAATTCCAAGAAACGTATGGGAGGAGAAGTTTGCTCCACAACTGGGCCCCGAGCTGGATAAGCTGGACATACGCCCCGTCACATACAATGGAGATCGAATCCCCATGGCCGGATGCAGAAAGCTGAACTTCGAGTTCAGGGGCAGGGCGGCCAGGTGTAAACTGTACGTCTCCGAGAAAGGCCCTTCTGTCCTGGGGTGGCTCGACCAAGGAGACTTGGGGATCAAACTGGACCCAGGTGGCAAGGAGCAAATATTGATGACGGAGCCGGAGGAAGAGCTGAACACGAACAGATGGAGGAAGGAGTTCCCAACGGTCTTTGGCGGTTCAGTAGGAAGGCTCGACAAATTTGCGCACAAGATCATCCTCAGAGAAGGAGCAGTGCCGGTGGCCCACAAGGTGAGGAACATCCCGCTGGCAGTGAGGGACGACGTGAAGGAGGAGCTACGGCAGCTAGAGAAAAGAGGAATCATCGAGCCGATTACCTGTGCCGAGTGGCTGGCGCCATTGGTGGTGGTGAAGAAACCCAATGGCAAGGTCCGTCTATGCGTGGACCTGCGTGAGTTGAACAAAAACATAGTGGTAGAGAAGTTCCCCCTTCCCCGGATAGAAGAAATGCTGGCCAGCACAAGGGGTATTCAGTGGTACTCCACTATAGACTTAACATCGGCGTATCACCAGATTGCATTACACCCGAAGAGTCGCAGTTTGACATCATTCATAACTCCCTTCGGGTGCTATCGATTCCGCCGCATGCCGTTCGGGCTAGCCTCGGCGGCTGCGGTGTTCCAAAAACTAATGCACCAGTTGTTCCAGGACATCCGGGGAGTTCAATACTTTCAAGATGATATTTTGGTGATGGGTCGCGACAGAGCCGACCATGACAAGAAATTGGACGCGGTATTGAGTATCCTGGAAAGGAAGGGCCTCACGGCAGAGTGCCGCATAGGAATGGAAAAGGTGACATACTTGGGCCACGAGATAAGTGCACGAGGAGTGACCCCCAAGAGAGAAAACGTGAAGGCAATCTGCGACGCACCCTCACCAGCCAACAAAGAGGAGGTCAGATCCTTCCTGGGCATGGCAGAATATTACGGGAAGTTCATAGAACATTTCGCCTCAAAGACCCATCACATGAGGCTACTAACCAGAGAGAACAGTGAATTCCGGTGGTCAGAGGAAGCCCAGCAAGAATTTGAGGGAATAAAAAGAGAAGTGGCAGGGGCGATTCCTCTGCAGGGGTTTGACCCCCAAGGAAGCACAATACTCACGACGGATGCCAGTGATAAAGGACTGGGAGCAGTCCTCATGCAAGACCGCGGTCAGGGGAGAGTAGAAACAATATGTTTTGCGTCCCGCACCCTTAATGACACTGAAAAAAAGTACAGTGTGATCGAAAAAGAAATGTTAGCAGTGGTGTGGGCCATGTCTCGGTTTCGGCAGTTCCTGTGGGGCACCAGGTTCCGGTTGAGGACCGACCACAAGCCCTTGCTCAAGGTACTCACATCCAGTGGACACGCAGATGCAACGCCGAGGATCTCGAAAATGTCGCTCAAATTGATGGAGTTCCGATATGACGTGGAGCACATCCCAGGGAATAAGAACAAGGTGGCGGACTACCTGAGCCGGGCGGCAGCGATGGAAACCAGTACGGAATGCAGTGAGGCGGCGGAAGAGTGGGTTGCACTCACCGAGGACCTAGAAACGTCCATAAGCAAGCAGGAATGGAAATCAGCCTATGAAGAGGACCCCGTCCTAGAAGAAGTGAAGGCACATATCGTAAGGGGTTGGCCAGACAAAAGCAAGACAGGACGAGGCCTCATCCCCTACTTTGAAGTGAGAGAGGAACTATCTATGGATGACCAGGGCGTATTTGTATACAGAGGAGAGAGGGTCATACCCCCGGCAAAAATGATCTCCCGGTTAATGGACATGTTACACGAAGGCCACCTGGGAGCGGGGAAGTTGAAACTAAGAGCCAAGGAGAATTATTGGTGGCCAGGAATGGACATAAGAGCGGAAAGACACGTTAGAGAATGTCCGAGGTGCCAGGGCGCGGACAAAACACTGAAACCATTACGCCCTGCCCTGGGAAAAATCGATCCTCCACAAAATCCGTGGGAGGAACTGTCCATAGACATACTAGGTCCAGTGTTAAATGCACAAGGAATACAGAAGTACATATGTGTAATGATGGATCGCTATTCCAAATGGCCGGAATTGAAGATCGAAGAAACCATGGACACGGAAATGATAGTGAGCTTCATGGCGGAAACATTCGTGAGAGAGGGCATCCCAAAGTGTGTCCTCAGCGACAATGGACCCCAATTCCGTTCTGAGAAATGGTCTCAGTTCATGCAGAGAAATGGAATTGTGGCAAAACACACGTCCATATATCATCCAGCGGGAAATGGCTTGGTGGAGCGTTTCAATAGAGTGGTGATGGGCTCGATACAGGCGGCGATTTCAGACAACAAAGACTGGGAAGCAGAGATTTGGCACATGGTGTGGGCGTACCGGATAACACCCACGAACACTGGCTATAGTCCCTTCCAGATCCTTAGAGGCCGGGAGCCCTTCACTCAGGACAACAGAATATGGAAAGAAAGAGTAATTAAGAGCGAGTGGTCACCGGCAGTGGTGCAAGCCAATCTGGAGAGAGCACAAGCGGTGTACACAAAACATTACGATGCACGGAGGAATGTAAGGGACACAGCGTTAGAAAAAGGAGAATGGGTGAGAGTAAGACTGGCCACATTGCAGAAAAAGGGTGAAAGCAAATACAGCAAGCCCCTACAGGTAGTGGAAGTCAAAGGCAGGGCGGCCTTGCTAAGCGACGGCAATGTGTGGTCGCAGGACCGCATGGCCAGGTGCAACAAAATACTCCGCTGGAGAGGCAATGGAAATGAAAGAGAAGGAGAGAACAGCAGTGACGACCCCTGTGAGTATGGGGGAGAGGATCTAGACATTGGTGAGAAAAGGCAAGAGGATCAAGAAGCGAGTTGAGAGCAGCAGATTGAGGAGGACAGAAGTCAGAGTGAGACTAGCGCGGCTGCGCTAGGGGGTGGTCAAGGAGAAGCAGCGACAACAGCCACATCCCCGGTAAGACTGACGAGAAGGGGCAGGGCGGTGGTCCCACCAGCGAGGTTCAGAGACTATGACATGAGTCAGGACTTGTACATATAGTTTGTTGGAAAAAGGGGAGATATGTAGTGAGCGCGCTAACGTGGTACGTCACGTGGCTACGTGACGTACGGTGACGTAGGGGCGCGAGGTGCGTAGCGCGGCATTAGAGCGCGAGCAGGCTGGGCGAAGGACATGCTAAGCGCTCCTTGTATGTTACGATTTGAATAAAGAGAGTGACGCCGATATCAGACTCCGAGAGTTATTGGGGGGGAAGAAAAACATCATTACACACAAGGGGGCTGAACTTAAAAAATAAACAGAAAACGTAGCTGCTGGTCTTCTGTTCGCCGCACTGCTCCTCGGTCTTCGCCTCTGTCACAGGCTAAAGCTCCCAGCTTCCCCTGAGGCCAATTGCGACACTGCTCTCACCATGGTGGTGATTTATTATTGTTTCATTCGCAAATAATAATAAGAACAAGAAGAACAAGCTTGCAAGGCACAAAAAGGAAAAACAAATAGTTTAAAAACATCATTAGGAAACGAGCAGCAGCGGTGAATGTTTTTCTACTTCAACATTTTTATTGCGAGCATAAGGTGGCCACATTTAGGTGACTGCACACTCTCTTATTTTGAATTTGTATTTTTGTGGCAAGTGGTTACAATAACTAATAAAAATAAATTAACCATTGCACTGCACTTCTCACCTCTCCCAAGACCTACTTAACGGCAACTGTAATGGGAACGCACAGTGGGTACAACACTGCTGCACCAAATGCACACCAGAGGCAAGCCCATTTGCATCTGTCCATACCGGGACCACGGCCAGCGCCAGGAACCCTGGTTGTTCCACTACCCACTGCTACTCTGCCACACTCCTCTGTGCCTTCAGGCCCTCACTTTGCACACTGCACAGCTACCACACTCCACCATACAACAAAGATTGGAGTGTTCACATGCTGCTCCTTAAAGTTCTCTTGTACTCTTCCACAGCTCAGAACCACCACTCCTACACCAGTAGCACCCAGCACCTCACACCAACCAACCACTACCTCACACAGACCAAACACCACCCACACAACATGCCACACTCTTCTGCATGCTCCTCAACACCTGCTCCCTCACTAAACACTCCATGGATATATGGGACCAACTGCATGATCACTTAGCATACCTGCTCTTCCTCACAGAAACATAGCTAAACCCAACCTCCTCACCAGACATCGCTACACTCATCCTTCCATCCCTGCCAGCTACAAGATGGCCAGGCAAAACCATTGCCACAAGCCTAGAGGCAAACTAACTATCAAATTCAAACATACCATCAGCTGCAACACTAATATGGACACTCCAACCTGTTACTTGGAACACCACATGGTCGAGATATGCATCACAGCCAACTGTGTCCTTGGGAGGAATCCTTGTATACAGACGCCAAGATCCCACTGCAATGTTGCCAACTTTCATCACAGACTTCGCAGCACCCCTCATAATTAATGCTAGCACCTTTATCTTCCTCAGAGACCTTAACTTTCACCTAGAAGACTGAACCAAACTAAACTCTGCAACTCTTCTAGAAAACATCGCAAACCTTGGCTTCACCCTGGATGTTACTGAACTCGCCCCTACCTCCGAACACCTCTTGGACCCGATTTTCCCCTCAATCAGCAACATCACAGTTGACAAACCAGCAACTATGACCTGGACAGACCATCTCCTTGTCAGTTTAACAAACCCACAGCCCTACCACCACCGTCACCACTCGCCGCAGCTGGAAAAGCATCACAAAAAAGGAGTGGGTTTCCACCCTCTCCATGCAACTTGCCAAAAGCCATCAAAATCCTCAACAGGTGGATCACAGCATGCACTGAAATTATAGCTCCCCTCAAGTGCAACCCATTGGCAAGATCCCAACTACAGGCCAATTAGTATGCAGAGGAACACAGGAAACAATGCAAGTGACTGGAGCGTGAATGGAGAATAAGTCCAGACACCACAGACCAAGGCATCTTCAAATCAGCTCTAAGACACTAACACCAGCAGATACTTAACACCAAGCGCACAAATCTTGTAGATAATATTGACACCTGCACTAACAGCAGCACAGTAATCTTCACCATCATCAAAGATTTGATTGCAACTCGTGCCGCCTCATGTAACATCCCCCTCACAAGACCTTTGCAACAAGCTCTCTGAATTGTTCTGTAGCAAAATCACCTCCAAATACAGCATCTTCGACCCTCAGCCAAACTCTGTCACCGTCACAACTTAGAGTCCCATCACGGCTGAAGAACAAACCCTAACCTCATGAACCACTGTTACCACCATCAAAACCACTGCTACCATGAAGATCATCTACTCCGGGCCCCCATCTGGCACTTGTAGCCTCCTTGCCTTCACCCATGGACTCCTACCTATCAGCAAAGCACTAACATGTATCCATGGACTCAGCCACATTTCCGGACACCTGGAAACATGCCACCATCATGATACTGTTTGAAAACCATCTTCTGACCTAGTCATGCTTTCCAATTACAGACCCACCTGCCCTCTTCCATCACCTGCAACGATCTTAGAGAAACTACTCAAGCAATGCCTTACCAAATACCTGAGCAACCACCAGCTCATTGACACCACACAGTCTGGATTCAAGCCCAACCACAGCACACAACCACACTCATCTCCGCCACAGATATCTTCCTGATCTTTGGCAGAAGAGAAACAAAAGCCCTGATTCTCCTGGACCACTCTACACTATTTTACCCTGTCTCACACCCCATCCTCATTAGGCACCTGTGCAAGGTTGGCATCCAAGGATCTGTTCTCTGCTGGATCAGCTCCTTCTTTGGGGATAGAACACAAGCTGTCAGCCTAGCACCATACTCCTCAGAAGCCTGCAAATTCAACTGTGGAGTGCCTCAAGGTTCATCGCTTAGCCCCACCATCTTTAACACATACATGATCCCTTGGACAAATGTCATCTGCACAAAAAATATCAACGTCCTCTTCTATACCGACAACATGCAACTCATGATCTCCTTCTCTAGAAAAGGCTGCAATAAAAGAAGCAAGTTCAATGCCTGAATGACAGAAGTCTCTAACTGAATGAAAACCAGCTGTCAAGTTGGACTACCTCTCTGCCGAGATCACCAAGCAACTCACTAGAAGACTATAAACCATTCAGGACTTAGCAGCCAGACTTATTCTCAACCTCCCACACAGAACTCACATCAAACAACACCTCAGGGAGCTTCACTGGCTCCCGATACACAAACACATTTCAAACTCCTCACACACACATTCCAAGTGATACCCAACTTTAACCCTACCCACCAGACAGTTGTATCTCCTTCCACGAACCACTGAGACATGCAATCCACAGGACTACTCCTGCTACACATTCCATGCATACACAGACCCAGATCAGGAGAATGGGCATTCTCTCACTCACTCCTAAAGTTTGGAACAACCTCCCCATCCACCTCAGAGTCTCCACCTCTCTTCTTACATTCCAGCTGAAGCTGAAACTCTGGGTTTTCAGTTAACCGAATTACCATAGGCATGGCTAGGTACACACACTGCTCAGTGCCAGGATACAATTGCAGGTGATAGGTCACTTTACAAATACACATATAATCTCACCAGCTTGCTAACAACAAACCTATTGGTGATGCCAATGATTGCCATCTAATGTGCTGTGCATGCCACTCTGGGTGTCCTCCCCACCTCTTAAAACATTGCTTAGATGTCTCTGTCAATTTGTGCAAATAATACATCCTGCAAGAGGATATCTTGAGGCATCTATAGTTGTAAATGTTTAAAGTTCTGTGTGCTGCATGATGTGCACTGCAGTCATTATGTCGTTATGGTTTCATTTATTATAGCAGGCTGGCAAAATAGCTAAAGCTATCTCTCAGCCAGCATTAAAAATGAATTTACACAAATGGATTCATGACTATTCTCCACTACAACTCGTCTCTGTGTTATGTTTGATTAGGTGTTTTATATGGCAAAACAACAATTCTTCACTCACAGCTTTTCTCACATTCGTACTTCAGTCGTTGACAAGAACACCACCTGTTGGTTTTATAATTAATTATTTCAATCGTTTTTTTGGGGATAGGAAGAACTCTCACTGCCTCCCCCTGAAAAATACCTTCTAAATGTTTGGCTGACTAATAAAAGTAGCTCCTTTCTTGAATTTGGAGTTGATTGAAACCCTTATTATTTCTGTAAAATTATGTAAACATTCTGCCTGCCAAAGGCTGTAATTTCTCTCTCCATCACCACTCATCCCTATCTGAAGTGGTTCCTAGGTAGTCGTGCCCAACAGGGTAAGCTTCCTCATTCCTTTCTGATGTTCTGGTCTCTTTTCAAGGCCAGATATTTCTGACTTCCCCACAGACTGGAATTAAAACAAATGTCTTTTGTTGCAGCAATAAGGAGGAAGTTTATTTTTCAGTTTGGCCACAGAGGCTGGAAATGACCACAAAGAATTGAAATGTCAATAAAATATATCTGACATCACCATAGTTTGGAGATAGTAAAAATAAACCCTTTTGTCCATGGCTTTTTAGACCCAATTCTATTTTAAATTATGAAATACTTTGCCATACTTATGTTAACCACTGGTTTTGTCAGTATTTTGCGATAGGTTTTGTTCACTACTTTTCTTTTTTTAATGTCTTTCTTTTTTATTTATAATATTAACCAGAGAGTACCACATAGTCAAGGTACATTATACAACCAGTCATAAATATATACACAAATAATAGACAAATATTGAGCATGATTACAAAAACGGGATCAATACATTTCATCTGTATTTACATTATATAGCAGCTTATTCATGGGAGCCTGGGTGGACCCAACCTGGTTTAAAAGATGGAGGTTATGGTTAAAGTAGGGATGTCTACTATGAATATAAAAATAAAATATAATATAAAAACAAAGTAGGTCTGGGTCGTGTCTAATCTACTGCTATTGTTGTGACCTAGAATCATCAGGGAGGGGCTGAGGCAGATCCTTCTCTCCAAACAATTTCTCCCAAAATGACCCTCGGCCGCTCTTCAGAGAAAATAGCGTGTCGCAGCTGTAGAACCGATGAACAAATGCGGCCGGGCTGTCCCCTCACCCAGGACATGTATCGTCTATCCTTTTTGCCAACCCAAACAACTTGGCCAGAGTAAAATAAAGATTAAATACCATTTTATAGTGTTGTGCCTTCAGGCTAGCTGACAGAAAAGTATTTGAAGCTAGTCCTATTGCCTTATCTAGGTCAATGTCAGGTGGACCTAGCTTTCTAGCCCAACTTGCTTTGGTTTTTTTCAAGGTCATCCGGTAGGTTATCAAGCTGGATACTGTAGATATTTCTTATTTTGCAATCTGTGCAGGATATTGCCTCCAAGAGAGGAACTTTATTCAAGGATGCAACCAGCCTCCGATTATTAAAAAATTCCTTTATTTGTACATATTTAAAATATGAGCTATCAGGGATAACCAAACACCTGCTGCAGACGCATAAAAGGGCAGATTTGATCTAAAGCATGGATATCCCCTATATTTGTAAGACAATACTGCTCCCATTGTCTTCCCATAACATCGTAGACTAAAGGTGGGAAGAGAGAAGATTGCCAGAGCGGTCTATATCTGCAATATTTAGGAATCTTCATACATTTATGGACATACTTTCCAGGCATTAAGTATGATCTTAAATCGAACTTTCTTAACATAGCTCAGCTCAAGTTGCCGCAGAAGCAGTCCATCAGTCGTTTTGCCTAGAGCAAGCTCATAAATAGTAGGAATAATCGTTGGGCTTTTCTGGTCTATTCTATCAGTATTTTCAGCAAAGAACAGTATGCGCATCTGCTGTAGGAGGGCCGCCCAGTAGTATAGCGTGATGTTGGGTACAGACCAACTGCCCTGTCCCTGAGGGAGTGGAATTTTAAAGAGTGACTCACCTTCTTGTACTGCCAAATAAAATATATGGAAATGGAGTCCAATATTTTCATGATTGATCCATCAATTGCATTATCATCTTAAAGCTGGTGCTCCTACCAATTATTGATATATGTAGCCCATTCAAATGCCTGCGATCAGTAGAAATCTTTCTAACCAAGGGATCAAAAATGATCTGGGTAATTGTGTCTTCTTTGGGACCGATTCTAACACCCAATTACGTGGCTATATCCATGCCCCGCATATCAGAATAGGCAATGTTATCCGTACAGATAATTTGAGTTTCCCTTTATTCAATAAATAACCGTAACCCTGTCCATAACTCCCCTAGTCATAAATTAAATCTCCCAAATTTCACCTTCAGGCTCAGTGTACTATTGATTGATTGATTTTGAAATGTATATAGCGCTCGAATGCCCAAGGGCGTTTAGGCGCTGAAACAGAGGAATCTGCCAATACTAAATGAAGGAAGTATGACATCGTCATTGGCATATGCTACCACCTTGGCTTCGTAGCCCTTACAGATAACCGGTATTCTTTTCTGATAGCATAGAATTCTCTCAATAAATGGGCTTATATAGAGGGCAAACAAAATAGGGGAGCAGGGACACACCCTACCTTGTTCCTCTAGCCATCTCTATGGTTTCCAACTCTTTACCCATTAGTTGGAGCTGGGCGTGCGGGTCTAGATACATGGTCTTAATGGCAGTGATCATTCAGGGGAGGAGCAGACCAGCAAAACATAACCTCTGATTGATAATAGCTCCCTCCTACCCCATGAAATATGCGTCTCCTGTAATCATACTTTATCAGGGGCAGTAGCCCTCAAAAACTAATTTACCCTTGATCGTTTAGCTTTCTCATTCAGCCCACCCATATTGACCAAACATATAGTTATGTTGCCCATCTTAAAGCAGTTGGAATACCATACCATTCATGCTCTCAGCTTCACTAAGTAAAAATTCAATGTGATCCATCTCTGGTTAATATGTTTGTGCTTTCTCCCCCTTACACCTACCCGCACCCAAACCCACATCCCATATGACCACCGAACCCATCATGCCCTGCCCTTCCACACCAGCTTCCCCGCAAGACCCCCTGTAAAGGTGGTTCATAGTAATCCCACCACATAGCCCTGTGTATCTGAGCCTTCGGTCCCATCTAGAACCCCTAGCAGGCGGAGGTTATTACGACTCTGGCGGTTCTCCTGTTCTTCAAGCTTCCATTGTATGTCAGTGAGCTGGGATTCATGTGCCTTTGACCGAACATGGGTGGCTGCCAAGTCTGTTTCTACAGTGGCGATTCTGGTTCGAGATCTGTCAGGCGCTCCTCATGGTGTTGCATACCGTAGTCAGTTTTCTAACAGCACCCTGGAATTTCCTCAGTGTGGTTTGGGCCTTTTGGCTATCCTGCCGCGTCTCCTCATGGTGCATTAATATAGAATGGTAAATAGCATCAATTGTGGGGGAGTCTGAACCAGCAGTATCCTGTAAGGGCACGAGGGAGGAACCAACTAGTTACGAGGCACGAGGGAGGAACCAACATGTTAACTACTTTTCAATGATGTTTCCCAAATTTTCATTTTTTCACAAAATAAATTCAACATTTCCTTCCCTGCTTTACATAAACAGAACTCTTTCATATTTTCACTGTTATATTTAAACTGTTATGTGCCTTAGCAAAATTAGGATATCAAGACAATTTACCTTTCTCACTTTAAGAACTATTTAAGTGAATTGGAAATGTGTTTCATGATATCCGGCACATCTTCTTTCTTTTTGAACCAGCTGAGCAGTGCTGCCAATGCGTGCCGTGGTTAGGGTTGAGTGGCACCAACTGTTCTCTACTGGTGGCATGATCCACAGTCTAGCAACTCTAAGAGCAGGAGATGAACAAGCACTATTGATAACAAGACCAGCTATGTGCCTCATTTTGTGTAATACTGGAATTGGCGGAGGGGCACCAGAAGGTCTGCAGGAGGGCCAGCCTGGTGTGGGGTGGGCCCCATCAGCCTCAACACTACCACATTACAATGTTGGAGGAGGATTAAGCATCTGTTCCTGGGGAAGAGTTATTCACCATGTGCCTAGTAGCACTCTGGTATGGCAGTGGGTAAGCAAACCCCCTTAGACCTATATTGCTGTCATACTTGTAAAGATAGGAATAATTTTGTGTAATCCTTCTCCATCAAAGCAATATTTAAAGTAACAAGACTCAACATCTTTTGTGCTCGGTCCTCATGCCTTATGGTACCTAGGTTCTAAAGCCTAAATGAACTGGGCTTTTGACGTTCAGCTTGTTCAGTTCTATTGCGCACAATCCGTCTACCTGCTAATTAACTTCTAGGTATCCTTCTGTTTCACTCTCCGCTGTCAAATCTACTTGGATCACCCAAACCTTTCTTTATCTACCAAGAACCATAGTTCGTTAATGTGAAAGAAACAGTTTGGATCCTCACTGTATAAATGTAAGGAGGCTGTAGTTATGCACTAAAAATTGAATATGATCACCATAAAAAGCATTTGCATTTCCCGGAGAGTTTCCAGATGTTGTGTCCTTTTGAGAAAGAAAACCTTATATAGCTCAGACCTGCCAGATACAGTCCAGCTGAAATCATGCTGTGCCTAACATATCCAACACAGGTACTTTCACCCTCACAAGGGGCTTGTTACAATGTGGGGTGGATCACTACCAATAGACTACCTGACAGTCGGGGCCTCGTCCGACCATCCCATTACGATACTGGGAGTCGGTACAGAAACTGCAGGGGGAAACACTATTCCGTTGGAGTGGCGGTAGTAAATCATGTTACCTTAATGGCAGCGGTGCTGAGTAGGCAACGCCATCAGGATTATGATTACCACTTCCCACGGCCTTGTCATGGCAGTCCCACCGCCATGGAAAGGCTGTCTGAAATGGCTTTTGGGGGACTCAAACAGGGCCCCCTTCATTGTAGGTCACTGACACTTGCCCCTGGGGGCACATGTAGTAACCCCACATACAGCCATGTACCATGAGCCATGCACCACATGGTGGATGGACGGCACACGATGCATGGATGTGCACATATTGTCCTTCTCCATTGAGGCATGTGCTGCTGCCCTTTGTCGTTTTTTACCATTTCTGACCACCACACTGGCAGCCCTATCATAATTTGCTGGTCAAAGCAACCACCTGCATGCCCGGCGGTTTTTCGACCACGTTGATGTCGGGCTGTGGTCCCGCCAATATAATCAGGCCATTTGGGTTGTATTTATATTTTATCCAATATTCAGCAGCCGGTGATCTTTGATAGTGGAGGGGTGGAAATGCCAGTCTCAAATTGCACTGAACAATCAAGAGCAATGAGGAAGCCTGATTCCTTCAAAGGAGGCTTTGGATAGCTCTCACAGAAGCAAAAATATTGAAAATTGGGCCAGGTAGCACTTCTTCCACCAACATTTTTGCACCAATTTGATAAAATAATATTTAGATTCTGAAAGGGCCATGGTGAGTCAAGCAAGGCTGACTCTCCCCATGAGTGTCATTGAGTCACCTTCTTCCATACTGTTTTGAGAAAATGATGGCAAAATAGGTATTTTCCACTCAATTTCCTTAAAATAATATAGAAAGCCATAGGTAATATCGACCAGGGATGGACTGGCCTTTAGTGCAATCATGCTGTGATGGAAAGGCTAGTCTGACAGGTCAGTATGTGGGCTGTTTTTTTGGTTGCTTGGTGGTCTGTTTTGTGGTCTGATGGGCAGGTTTATATGGTTGATTTCCCTGATCTCGTCACTAACATTGCCTGCAGCAAGCACAAATGCATGCAGTCTCCCACAGCTTGCAAAATCCATAAATAGCATGGCTTTACAAGTCCAAAACTTCCTCAATTTTCAAATGTTGGCCACTTTTTTAGCTATCCGAATCACTAATGGGGGCTGTATTAGTTGAAGGGGGGCAAGAACCCACCTCAAACCATAATCACAATCATTGTTAGGGTGTTTCACAAAAGTCCCTAAATAGACCTGTGCTTAACCGTCTGTTAGCTTGACACAAAAGTAGTCAGGCTAAACTGATAGGCAATGCTGAAATTATTTTTTCAACAGTAATAAAGTGAAAATACAACATGATTAATCCCAAACTAAGTTAGAACATTAGAGAATGTTTAATAAAGAAAAAAACACCCAAACTACAAAAATCCAACCAGTAGAACTAAAGTTATTAGTCTTTAAAGTGTTAGAAAGAAATAGCAACAAAGGGTACGAAGAACTAACTGCGAGTATCTGATCAAAATCACAAGTTCAGGCCAACTGTGATGAAGTGTGGGCCAGGTACAATACCAGACTCATCCTGCTGGAGTTTTATCTTCCAATTTTGATGTGGGGTTGCTCAGTGCTGTGATGTGTAGGCAATCAGGAGCTGCACGAGGCTGCGATGCGAGAATCTGCATCGCTCTGCGTCGGATCTGGTGAAACTGCTGATCAGGAGCTGAGTAGTGCTGTAATGCGAGGCTCTGCAGGTCCAGCGTTTTCCTGCTCTCCTGCAGGAACATGAAGCAGGCAGCCTCCCTCCCCTCCCCTAAGCCAATCACAACACTGCAATGGCAGTGTTATGATTGGTAGGGACGCCAACCAGCCAGGAGCCTATGGAGAGTCCATTTTGTCCATGTAGGCTCCATGCAGCCTACATGGAGAATAGGCAGAGTGTGCATGACTGGTTTGGTCGCAACCCATATTTAAGGGACTTTGTTCAGCTGCCCTAGCAAGGTCCCTGTATCTGGCCTGCCCCCCATTGAAGTCACCCTGAGCTTGCTATTTTGTTCTAATCGAACACGACCAGATATCCAGAAGAGGCACTTTGTGCTTCAACGCATTATTTTCACTTAATCTTTAAAATTGCATATCTCTGGATCTACTGATTGAATTTTTGTTGTTTTGATCTCAAATAATTTATTATATGTTAGTCTATTTTTCTAAATTGGTATGTGTTAGACATGACAGCCATAAGTTGATCTGTCCATAAATGTTCTGACTTCCTTCTCTATTTTTGATGATCTCGTTTTGTTGTCATTAGGCACATTGCCACTGCTAACCAGTACTTAAATGCGCATGTTCTCTCCTTAAATCATGGTAAAAATTGGCTTATTCCCAAAAGGCATATTTCATTTGCTTATAAGTCCCTAGTAAAGTGGTACCACCTATACCCAGGGCCTGTAAATGTAATGCTGCCAGTGGGACTGCTGCAAAAACAACAGTTGATGGACAGAATGCAGAACAATGTCAAACATTCACCCCAGTACAGAGATCTGGGCCTAAATCCATCGTCTTTTTGCTCACCATCGATGGATTAAACCCAGATCTGTGACTGGGGGTGAATGTTTTGCAATTGTGGAACATTCCGTCCATCATCTTGTTTGTTTTGCTGTTCACCCTATGTGGGAAGGGTATGCCCAGACGTGGGTCCCTTGCTCACTAAGCCACTGGAGTCAAGCTATCCCGCTGAAGACGGCTGATAGCCAGAAACCGGTCCTAGGATGCTTGATTCTTGTCCAGGAAAGACATGGCTTGGCAGTTCGAGCTGGACTGTTCCCATGAGGCACAGGGTCAAGACTGATTTGCATATGGCCATGTCTGAACTGGGGTGGCTTGTGAGCAAAATAACGATGGATTAAACCCAGATCTGTGACTGGGGGTGAATTTACTGCAATTGTGAAACATTCCGTCCATCATCTTGTTTGTTTTGCCAGTGGGACTGCAGCACTTATTGTGCCACCTCCTTCAATAGCCCTTTAAACATGTCTCAGGCCTGCCATTGCGGCATGTGTGTGAAGTTTTAAACTGCTATTTCGACCTGGCAAAATAAACCTTTTGCCAGCCCCAAAACATCCTTTTTAATACATGTAAGTCACCCCTAGAATAGGCCCTGAACACCCCAGAAGGGAGGGTTTGGTGTCCCAGTGGACTAATGCATCCACTGATGAAGCCTGTTTTCAACTTCATAGTCACCAATTCAAATCCCAGCGGGTCCACTCAGCCTTTCATCCATCTCAGGTCAATAAAATGAGTACCATTGAGATGGGAAACAATAAACATCTGTTATTTAGCACCAAGATGCCTGTGGGTGCACATGCGCTTTACAGATACACATGTATTTCAAATGTTGGACATTTACTTTTAAGTTTTACTCGTCCTGATGTTGAAAAACTCTCAATTCCTTTTGCACTTCTGCAAGGCCCTTTTCTCCCATAGGATAGCATTGGAGTTACTTTATTCAATTAATCAATCAAGGGGTGGTATAGCGCAGCTACTCATCCATGAGGGTTTCAAGGTTCTGGGAGGGGCATCTCCGAAGGATGTTGGGGTCATCTGCAGAGCCAGGTCTTGAGGTCCCTCGTTAATTGGAGCAGTGTAGGGCTTTGCCGGAGGTAGAGGTCATTTCAGGTCTTGTATGCGAGGTAGGAGAAGGACTTTCCACCCATTCTGGTCTTGTAGTTGCGTGGCATGGTGGCCAGAGAGAGGTCGGCTGATGTGGAGGGAGAGGCGGTTGGTTAGGTATGCTGGTCTGATATTGTGGAGGGCCTTGTATGGGTGCATGAGGAGCTTGAAGGTTATTCATTTTTGATGGGGAGCCTGTGGAGTTCGCCGAGGTGTTGGGTGATGTGGTTATGGCGGGGGATGTCCTGTATCTGTCTGGCTGCAGCATTCTGGACGGTCAGGAGCTTGCAAAGGAGTTTTTTGTTGATTCCGGAATAGAGGGCTTTGCCGTAGTCCAGTCTGCTGGTGGGGAGGGAGTGTGTGACGGTTTTCTGCATTCGGAGGGGATCCATCTGAATGTTTTGCTGAGTATGGGGAGGGTGTTAAAGCAGGCCGAGGATACGGCATTGATCTGGCGGTTCATAGTGAGTAAAGAGTCCAGTATGATTTTGAGGTTTTGTGTATGGTCTGTTGGGGTGGGCGGGTCCTAGAGGACGGGGGATTTATTACATTTAATAAGCTGTAATTTCCTAATAGGAACAGGTAACAAGTTCATGTTTGGTGTCTTTGGAGTTATATCGAAAAACACTCTCTTAAGCTAACGTTGGATTTTGGATTACAATTTTGAAAACGCCACTTTTAGACAGTTGGTATTTTTCCGCCTTAGCCATTTACTGCCTGCAGTTTGACTTCGAGTCACAGGACTCGGTATAGCTTATAATTTGACTTGGTGTATTCCTCCCAGACAGCCACACACAAAAGAGAGCTTATTTGTGCCTGGATGGGCCATCACTGACACAATGGGAGGACGGAGCTTGGCACAGCCCTACTTACACCTGAATTATCTGGGTCCTGCCTCCACACAAAGGGCTACCCCCAGTAGTTAGTCTGGAGACAGGGCAGCAGGAAACCTGTGCACTTCATAAGGAAACACCTAAAAGCTTTTTCCAATTCAAAGTTGGCACCTGTCATAAATATTGGACCTCAGACATCAACTCTTCAGTACATTTCTGGACCTGTAGGGACTCTGCCAGAAAGAAGGACTGATGTGCTGTTGAAAGGACTGCCACTTCTACTGGACTGCTGCCCCACTGAACTACTGCCGTGCTGCTGCCTTGTTGGAGTGCCGCCCTCCTGCCTGAGTTGAGTTAGAGGGATTTGAACCTAAACCTGAACCCAGGACTCTCAGAGTGACTCAAGAGCAAATCTGCAGGCCTCCTGTTTAGAGTCACAGGGACGTAAAAGGCTTCAAACACCTGTACCAGCACCCAGATCAAGCTTGAGCAAGCCACTGATCCCCAGTGGTTCCCTTTAGGTTCTGGACCCTTAGTGCGGCTTCAGAGAGGCTGCATTGGCGTTTTTGGGCTCTTTGTGACCTCAAACAGGCCTGATGGCTTCACAATCTTGTCGCTCACACAGCCCACCAACGCAAATTTTCCTCAACCCCACTCTTCGCGATATAGCAGCGACCGCTCACATTGAGCACCTCCTTGAAGCTCAGGCCCAACCGCTTGTAACAACAACATGATCCTTACGCTACAGTGACAACCATCCGAGATGCCACTCTTGCTCTTCGTGCTACATCAACGACAATTCACAACAGTACTCTTTGAGCTCAATTGAGAAGATAACTTTTTAGCAGAACTAACCTGGACTGTGTATCTAACATCTGTGTCAAGCTACCAGAGGGTTGAGCAAAAATTAATTTGAGGTTTGCTTGTGCATCACCCTGACAAGGTTTAGGGTTGCTGCTTGAGTAGGGTTTCATTCCCCCCCCCCCCCTTAACCAGCGATCCAAAATATTACAGCACAAGATTTTTCTAGTGTTGGGTTTTTATATTATTAATGTTTAAATTGTTGTATAAGTAATGTGCACACTGCCAATACGTTAAGCCTTACTGCTTTGTGCCAAGCTACCAAATAGTTACGTACAGGTTAATTTGAGGTGCTCCTGTGTTTAGCCATGACAGAGATTGTGGTTGCAGCTTGAATAGAGTTTCAACCCCTTCTACCAGTAGTTCAATTTCCAACACACGTATTTATAGCAAAACATGAAAAGCAGGTGAACCAGTACTCCGCTCGGATCATCAATAGTTTGTGCAGGTTGAGGTTGGTATGTGATTGGAGGGAGGGAGAGGAGGTAGAAATGGATTAGGCCAATTGTCTTTCAAAGAGACAAGTGTAGAGGTCTTTTTTTAAGGTGACACGGCATGCAGCCAAGTGAAGGCTCGGTGGAAGGAAGTTCCAGATTTTTGTAGCGGTTCTGGAGAGGGAATTGGTTCATGTATCACTCTTGTTCAAAGGTGGGGGGTTCAAGGAGGAGAGATTGAGCATTTTTTGATTCTCGGTTGCCACCTGAGATTTTTAGTTTGTCGGAGGTATACAAAAGTAAAGAGGAGTGAAGAGCTTTATAAGTGATGCAGGCAGTTTTTAATTGACCTCCTGCCTCTAAGGGTAGCATAGAATTGGGGATATAATTGAATGTCCTGTGTCCTGTCACATAGTGAGCTGTCACATGTAGGACAGCTCTGAGTGGACCTAGATGGACTTTGGGAATGTGAGAAGGTAGTGCAAGTCCATAGTCGAGTAGGGATAGCATGAGCACCTGGACAACAGATTTAAGATCTTGTGCTGAGATGAAGTTTCTTATTCCATAAAATAGTCTTAGCTGGAACTGGGCAGTCTCAGAAAGGGAGGGTGTATGGCTCTTTAAGTTAAGATGTCTGTCAAGGGTGAACCCAAGTGATTTAGCATTCTGAATGATGGTGGGGCAGCCATCGATGTCTGGAAGGAGTTCCATCTAGTCTTGGATCTAAGAGTTCGTTTTCTATGGGGAGATGAGAAGAAATTATGTTTTTGCTGGGTTCATTTTAAAGTGGTTGTTTACCATCCAGGCTTGAATTCTTTCCAGGAAGTTGGAAAGGTGGGTGTAGTCTTCGGGCATAAGACTTTAAGGTAGATTTGGATGTTGTTGGCATGTAGGTGAAAGAGGACTCCTTAGTTACTGAGGATCATTCAGAAGGGTTTGAGATAGATATTGAAAAGGGTTGGAGAAAAGAATGAGCCTTGGGGAACTCCTTGTTGTTGGCTGAGTGGATCTGAGACAGCGATTTTGAGGTATGAGGCGAACCACTGAAGGAAACACCATCAATACCCATTTGATGCTTCTGGGTGTCTAACCACGCCTGGTGGTTGACTGTGTCAAACACAGCAGAGAAGTCGAGGAGCACATGTAGATAGGAGTTACCAGAGTTGCCTTTCTGGGGTGTGGAGTGATGGTTGTCTCAATGCTCATAAAGAAGCTAAAGGATGATACAAAATACACTATCAATCACAGTGACTAAGTCCATGAGAGGAGGTGTGAGTAAATCACTGTGGGAGGAGACAACTGGCACAAGCAGAATAAAAGTCATTAATGGCCACCAGCATCAATGCCCAAAAGGCAAATAATTATGACAATAGTAGGGAAGAAAATGACAATGTTGTTTGACAAGCATCTCATGTTATAATGTCCATTCTGTTTTTTGGTTTGGATCACTTTACCTGCACTGTCATTTATATCGATTTGGTTTCATATCAGAGGCACCGTGGACCCAATTCACAATGTAAGAGATAAAAAAATGTAAAGCAGCTGTAAAACATTGTTTCGCTTAATTGGTTTTCTTCTATTTTCTTCGACTGAGATATTCTGGAGATTGTAATGCTTAAATAATTGTACAACTTAAGTCATTCCCTCTTGTTTACAAAGAAACGACTATAAAATGGGTCTATCTCTCCAATTTGCATACTTTTGTTTTCTGGAAAGATTAGCAATCAAATCTATGTCTTTACAAAAAACTGAATATCCGAATAGGAGAAGCCACCAAGATACTTCTTCTTGGGCCACAAACACTGCGTCATCAGCATAGAGTGGAATACCGTAAAAAAGTTCATGGTAAGAAATTCACATAGGAACATAAGCTTTACTTTCTGCCCTGAATGCCAATAAATTTGTTAAACCGCATAATGAAAATTCCCAGGGACAGCAGCCCTATGTCATCACGGCTCTTGGTTTCATAATTCCAGCTTAAACTGGTCTTTTTCCGCTCCAGGAAGGTTGAATGACGAGTATGTTCCTCTCTAGTCGAGCACTAGACTGTTGGAGAAGGCGGCACACCCAATATGTACTGCCACTCTATGACAGACTACTGCCTCCTTAACTAAGATAGGGTGAGAAAGGACAGTATTTGGTAGACTTAAAGTGGCAGAGACACAATCTCTCCCGACGTCGCCTTCCTGACAGAAACATGGATGAACGCCTCATCAGCCCCTGACATCACCATTGCCATCCCGGAAGGATACAAGATCATCCGTAAGGATCGCATCGACCAAACAGGAGAAGGCATCGCTATCGTCCATAAGAACTCCATCCGCATCTCAACCAGCTCAGACGCCAACCTCGCCATCCCGGAACACCTTCACTTCCAGATCCACACTGACCCCAAGACCACACTCAGAGGTACTCTCCTCTACAGACCTCCAGGACCCCGTGCAAAATTCAGCGACGTTATCACCGACTTCATCACCCCACACGCCCTCCCCTCCGAGGAATACATCCTACTGGGAGACCTCAACTTTCACTTGGAAAAGAGCAACGACAGCAACACCTCCTCCCTTCTGGACAACCTCGCGAACCTCGGACTCAAACAACTTGTCTCTACGCCCACCCACATCGCAGGTCACACACTCGACCCCATCTTCACCAATAGCAAACACGTCTCCTTCAGTCACACCACCACCCTCCAGTGGACGGACCACAGCTGCGTACACTTCTTCTACAATAAAACCACCACTCACAACCGACTTCAACCTACTCTACGAAGAAACTGGAACAAAATCACCATCGACCAGATCTCCTCTTCGCTTCTTCAAAACCCACCCACCCACTCCTCAAACCCCGATCAAGCAGCATCTAACCTCACCCAATGGCTATCCAACAGCGCCGACACCCTAGCACCGCTGAAAAAACGTCAAATCAAACCTGGCAGCAAAAACGCCTCCTGGTTCAATGATGATCTTAAGAAATCCAAGAAACTCTGTCGCTCCCTGGAGAAGGCCTGGAAAAAAGACCCAAACATCAGCACCAGGGACGCCTTCAAAAACGCCACCCGCATACACCACCAACTGATCCGGGCCACCAAGAAATCCGCATTCAAAGACCGACTAGACAACAACGCCCACAACAGCAAGGAACTATTCAACATCGTCAAAGAATTCACCAACCCCTCAGCCAACTCCAACGACATCACCCCCTCGCAAGCCCTCTGCGACTCCCTAGCCTCATTCTTCCACAACAAAATTGCAGACATCCACAACAGCTTCGTCACCCAACCCGAAGACCGTCCCACCCAATCTTCTGCCATACCTGCACCCCCCTCGAACATCCTTAACAACTGGAACCCAATCTCCACCGAGGACACCATCCGCCTGATGAACTCCATCCACTCAGGATCCCCCACTGACCCATGCCCTCACCACATCTTCAACAAAGCAGATTCCATCATAGCACCACACCTCCGAGATGTCATCAACTGCTCCCTTAACTCCGCCACCTTCCCGGAAAGCTGGAAACATGCCGAACTCAGCGCCCTTCTGAAAAAACCCACAGCTGACCCCACCGAACTCAAAAACTACCGCCCCATCTCGCTCCTTCCATTCCCGGCCAAAGTCATCAAAAAAGCCGTCAACAACCAGCTCGCCGCCTTCCTCGAAAGCAACAAATCCCTTGACTCCTCACAGTCTGGCTTCCGAGCCAAACACAGCACGGAGACCGCTCTCATCACAGCAACAGACGACATTCGAACTCTACTAGACAACGGAGACACAGTCGCCCTCATCCTACTTGACCTCTCCGCAGCATTTGACACAGTCTGCCATAGCACTCTCCTACAGCGCCTTAATAACATCGGGATCCAAGGAAAAGCACTGGAATGGATCACCTCATTCCTCACCGGAAGAACGCAAAGAGTCCGCCTCCCACCATTCAAGTCTGAGGCCACTGAAGTCATCTGCGGCGCACCCCAAGGTTCCTCACTCAGCCCCACCCTCTTCAACGTATACATGAGCCCCCTCGCAACCATCGCCCGCCAACACAACCTCAACATCATCTCCTACGCAGACGACACCCAACTGATCCTATCACTCACCAAAGACCCCAACACCGCCAAAACCAACCTACATGAAGGCATGAAAGAAGTAGCAGAATGGATGAAGCACAGCCGTCTGAAACTGAACTCAGACAAAACAGAAGTCCTTATCTTAGGCACCTCCCCCTCCGCATGGGACGACTCTTGGTGGCCAGAGGCCCTTGGAAAAGCACCCATCCCGACGGACCACGCACGAAACCTGGGCGTCATCCTGGACTCCTCTCTTTCGATGAACAAACAAGTCAACGCAGTCTCATCTTCATGCTTCAACATCCTCCGCATGCTCAAAAAGACATTTCGCTGGATCCCCACCGAAACCAGAAAGACAGTCACCCATGCACTGGTTACAAGCCGCCTGGACTACGGAAACACCCTATACGCCGGTATCACCGCAAAACTCCAGAAAAAACTACAACGCATCCAGAACGCATCAGCTAGACTCATACTTGACATCCCACGCAAAGACCATATCTCTAGCCACCTGAAAAACCTCCACTGGCTCCCCGTCAATAAGAGGATTACCTTCCGACTCCTAACCCACGCCCACAAAGCACTCTACGAACTTGGACCCGAATGCCTCAACACACGACTTTCCTTCTACACCCCCCCTCGCCAGCTTCGATCTTCCAACCAAGCCCTTGCTACCATTCCTCGCATTAATAAAACCACCATGGGAGGCAGATCCTTCTCCTACCTCGCAGCTAAAACCTGGAACTCACTCCCCACCCACCTACGTCTCACACAGAACCACCTAGCATTCAGAAAGCAACTTAAAACCTGGATATTCGACAAGTAACTCCCTTCCCCTCCTCAAGCGCCTTGAGACCCTCTGGGTATGTAGCGCGCTATATAAATTTCCTACTTGACTTGACTTGACTTGATGGGACTAGTTCAGCCTTTGCCACTTTAGTGGTACATGTTCTAGGGGGCACAAAGCAGTCAACTCCCAGGAAAAGACCCACCCGGAACTAAAACTGACTCCTTACCCCTTAGTTTTAGATATAACGCATGACGAAGTAGATCTCGCATTGAAGGCTAGCAAAAACGGAAAGGTGCCAGGCCCCGATGGGGTACCAATTGATTTCTTTAAAGCTAACTTGGAATTGTGGACCCCAATTCTGACCGGGTCCTGCAGGCATCATGTGCGGTGGGGTTTGTGGCCTAATGGTCAGAATCCATTCTTGTTCCGATCTTTAAAAAGGGGGACCGCCAATCGCCATCCTGTTACCGTCCAATCTCCTTGCTTGATTTGGTCGGGAAAGTGGCAGGTCGAGTTATTCTTGAACGCCTCCAGCATTGGGCGGACGATAACAGGATCCTATCAGATCTACAATTTGGATTCCGCAAGGGGCTTGGCACTATTGAACAAGACCTTAACTTAACACTTTTGATGGGCAAGTACGTAAGTGCTAAGGGAGGGGCCTTATACATGGCGTATGTCAATTTATCGGCTGCGTTCGATTGTGTCGCCCATGCAAAACTATGGTCAGTTTTATTGGAAATGGGGGTAGAGCAGGCGCTTGTCAATTTCCTGCATGAGTTATATTCAGCCGCTACAGCGAGAGTGAGGTATGGTGTTGGGGGGAACTAACAGCGTTGTTCGGGGTAGAGAGAGGGGTTAGGCAGGGCTGCATCCTGGCCCCCTTTCTTTTTACACTCCATACCAATGGCCTGGAGCGGGACATGGTAAAAGGGTGCCAGGACCTTCCCATGATTAATAAGTGCCCAATACCGCCCCTACTCTATGCCGACGACGCTGTGATACTAGCACGTACCCCTCTAAAATTACAACGTGTTCTCGTGAGATATAACACCTTCATGGCCAATCTGCATTTGAATAATAACATTAAAAAACCTTTGTTATTTCTTCCGGATCCAAAATTAAGAAAACCAAGGCCATTTTCTTAAACAACGCTAAACTTGAGAGCACCACAACATACCCATATCTAGGTATAGTAATAGATCATAAAACTTCCTGGAGACAGGCCATTGAGTCTAGAAAATTGCTTTTTATGAGGGCTACTATTGCGCTAGTAAATTTTTCTTGTAGGCTGGGAAAAAGGCCCCCTGCTGAACTCATCAAAATATATAATGCTAAATGTACAACTGTTGCAACTTACAGGGCCAGTGTGTGGGGCTAGGTAAAGATAGAAGCTCTGCAAAAGATTGAAAATAGCTTTTTTAGGTATCTTCTCGCTGTTCCTCAAGGTACCGCAACCTTTTCGTGCCATTTGGAACTGGGTCTTCCTTATCTGACAGACATTGTCAAAATCCAAGCACTTGTCTTATGGCAACGTATATGGTCGTCCAATAATACCATTTTCTGTCAAGAGTTCATACAGGACTGCACTTCTTTAGAGAATGCTCATAAGATTGGGTGGATATCTTATATTAAAAAACTAATATTTTTATTCCCCCCTCTCAATCTCAGAATTGTCTAGAAAAGCATTCAAAGCGCAGTGTTTTACACATCTAGAACAACTGCGGCTGGCCAATGAGGTCAGCAAAACATCAGCCCAACACATGCTGCTAATTCAAACAACTCTGACTATTCAACCCTACCTAACCTTTAACTTGACCAGCTACGAAAGATTTTTATTAATCCGGTTTAGGTTGAACTCTTTTTATCGTTTAGTTAGCTTCTCAAAAACAGACCACCGGGCCACAGTATTACCACTCTGCCCTTGTGATGACCTCTCTATTCAAGCCACAATTCATACAATCATATTTTGTAAGTTCTTTAGTGAACCGAGAAGGCATTGGTTGATCCCGATTTTAAAAACTATGGGTCTTCGAAGATGTCGTTCCGCACTCCTCGCCCTACAATTTCTGGATGAGGAGTGCGCAACGAAAGCTATTGCTAAATTTCTGACGTTTATTGTGCGGCATAGGCCTAACCTAGAGTAGACTATGAACATTCTTTTTAGGATTTCTCTTTTGTCATTGTACTGTTTAAGACACTTTTTCACAATGTTTTTTATACCGTTTTTAAAGGATTGCATATTTGCACTTTATGAATTGTTATAGCCCAAAATGAATTTTACCTTTCAATGTATTTTAGAGATATGCATTCTTATAATTACGGTGGGGATTTTTTTTTTTATCCTTTTGAATGTACTTTTATGGTTTTATTTCTGACGAAAACCGAATAAAGGAATTTTGCATTTGAATTTGAATAGTGGTACATGTAAACGAGCCATGAAAAGTGTAAAGGTACCTCAACCCCGCATGTACAGGTACACGCATACTCAACGTGGACGATTGGGGATTATAGGTTTCTAATTGTAGGAAATGTACAACCCTCACTGAGTGTTATAGAGTGTCAATCATAGCTATGGACTCTGAGATGTCAACAGGCATGCTGTTTTTATAAGATCCCACATAGCACTCATAGTGCTGTACAGAATGCAAGTTTGAAACTTATTTGTGAAATGTATTTAGACATACTTGTAAATCCTATTACTATGCAGACTCCACAATTATTGTAATTTACATTATAAGCCGATTTTTTTATGTTATGTTTTCAGATGGGGTGAGATGGCATGCTTTGATCCCATGCCTATTCCGGTGTGTGCCTGATTTGCGGCATTTCCATATATCTTTTACAGTAGTATAGGATCAATTGAAATTTAAACTGAGTACCTGTGCGGTATATTCTACCCCAGGTTCGCACTCTTGGAGAACCATATGACTTCAAATTATAAAAATGCAAACTAATCGTGAATGAAATATGATTAAAACATTAACTCCACTTGCTAATAAGTGCGGCCTCTGGCAGTGAATAGGAAGTCCTTCTCTAACACCAGTCGCATGGGCCAAGCACTGGTGAAAACGGTTTTCCTTTCATTCCTAAAAGAACTTTGGAAGCCATTTTGCAAGAGAGGGCTCGAGTTACGATAACGATACTTTAAAATAAATGTCAGTAAAGGCAATAAAAAAATATTAATTGCAATAAAATAAGCTACATTAATCCTTCACATTCTGGAAGTAGAGCCACATCCTCAATTAACTGCGCATTTCAGGGACTTCCCAAGCGCCTAAACATAACAAAATGAGCGCCGGTTTCTCTCTGGCGACAATGATGCAACCACATAAGCATACTTTGTGGTTGGTTACAGAAAGCGCTCATCCAACAAAACAGGTGTCTTATTGTCAGGCTCTTTCAATGAGACAACATGCCACAACTTCGTCTCAATGAGTTTTGTTTTTTATTAACCTTATTTAGTAGCAACAAATGATCCTGAAATTTAAACGAGTTTGGTCGGACTTGACATAAAATGCCCTTATTCAATTGTTATTATCATTTTGTGAAAGCACGTCAAGAAACAGTTTGAACTGAAATTCTGGAGCTGTTCACTAGTACTCTTTTTTGTCTCACTTAAAAAGATAAAATATTGAAGCGACCCTTTTGGGACTCGAACATGTGACTTTCACATTGCACACACACCACAGCAGGGCTCATGTGACCCATTGAGCTACCCTATCAAGAAGTGAAGAGCTTATGCTACTTTTCTGTCAATCTGTATTTCATCGATTGCGTGTTGGAATTGCAGAATAAATTGTTCAAACATCAAAAATAAATATTAATTACCTTCTGAAATGAGGCTCTTAGACCTAGGGTTAGATTATCATTTAGAAAATGTATTGAGATGGTAGTGATGCCTTTTACTCTTGACTCTTCTCTGGAACTCTGAGATAAATGTAAAACGTTAAGGCACATTTAATGTAAATGGGTATTTGCTTCGATCTGAAATACGAAAGACAGATGCGTGGCAGTATCCTACAACGTCTGTTCCATTGACAATAAATGCATCCATCTGTCGCAATTTGGAAAATATGGCAATAAGTAAAAGTAGTTGAAAATCTGAATTTAAACGGGGTGCGCAGAGAAAGAAGACATGCTTATTGACAGGTTTAAGGGGACTAGAGAGCAAGAATCAGGAATTAATTTGGTGATGACAGGAAGAGAAGTGATGGAAACGAATCACTATGGTGGGTTGATTAGCTCGTCAAAAGGTCAAGGTTCAAGTATTGTCCTTGTGTGCAAACGGTCTCCCCAAAGCTCAGTTGTGTATCTTGCAAAATACTCTCCATTTTGGTCGGTGCCTTCGCCAAGAGCTTGACTGTTCAATAAATGACCGATATCAGGCGGCAGCAACGAGGGTCTGTTCTGTTCCTTTTTTAAAAGATGAGAATAATCACCAAGGATCCCCATGTCTATATAATACAAGAGCACCACCTGAGGGGCCTCATTTATGAAAAGTGACGCATCGCTGCGTGAAAACAGCGATGCGTCACTTTTCACTGCGCCCTCCTTGCGACACCAATGATGTGTCATATTTACAGTATGACGCATCATGGCGCAAGGAGTTACAGATACGTCAGTATTTCTGACGTATCTGTAGGCGCAAAAGTGACGCATTGCTGGAGTGTGTCACAAAAGTGACACAACTCCAGCAATGTGTCCTTTCACATGGGCAAGCCCCACGTGAAAGGGCTTGCGTCAGTCTTACGCCTGCTATGAGGCAGGCGTAAGATTTTGACACATTTGAGTCCTAGAAGTGGCGTAGTGAAATCTCATAGATTTCACGGCATCACTTCCATGACCCTTTCTTGCGTCAATAAGCCCCCCTTGCATACATTATACCTGGCGCAGGTATAACGTGACGCAGGGGTTTACAAAGTGACGCATCTACCTAGATGCATCACTTTGCAAATATGGCGCAACAAGGCGCATTTTTTACGCCACTGGTGCGTCACAAAAGTGACGCAACTACGGCGTAAAAGTGATGCACGGCCTCATAAATGAGGCCTGAGGTGTTTATGACATTGGACAAGTGGAGACATTGCTGGACCATCAGGACCCATTCCGCAGCAGGGGGGACTCCTATTTTTATGACTGTCTAAAAGTGACCATTCACTGGTGATGTTCACCTTGACTCCACTCTACCCATACAAACTAGCAGAGAGTGCTCGCCATCAATTAGCAGGGAGAGCTATCTCGAGGCATGTGTTGAGATTACCATATTCATACCAGCCACAAATCAGTATCAAGAATCAACACTCTGCAAGCCCTTTCGAGCCCTTCCTGCACCATGCTGGTTTAGATTTTTTTCTCAGCACCCTGATACTATGATCTATCCTTGTGAAATAACTCTTGATCCTTAGGGAAGGATTTTGAGACTTTCCGTAAAACACACTTTGCTTTGCTGCAGATCTTGTAAAACCACTTGTCCTGCCTACCTGTGAACCACAAGAGAAGCTGTGTTGTTACCATGTCTGATATGTCGTGGCTAATAATTTCAGAACTTTTCCCCACATTATTATTACAGACATATGCGTTCAGGCCAGCATAATAGGTAGCTTAGCAGATTTGACAAATGTAAAATGTATTTCTGGTCGAGCCACCTGAGCCCACTACACTTGCATGGTGTAATTGATTGTGTGTGTGTGTGTGTGTGTGAGAGAGAGTGTGTGTGTGTGTGCCATTTTATTTAGGTATGTTTATGTCAGAGAGGTATGACTAGCAGCAAGAGGTTGGCCAAGTTGATTTCGAGTCATCTATCTTCAAATAAACCTTCTTGAAGTTTACCACATACGTGTGTTGGACCTTTTAACACTGGTGACAAGGATGTGAATGCTAAGAGGTCTGTGAAGAGTTATTACTACAGGTTGTAGGGTGTTAGAACTGGGGGACTCTAGTTGGCAGAGGTAGGTACCACTGTCCAAATTGAGACCCTTGCTTCTAGTCAGGGTATGGAGGGAACACTCTTCAGATAGCCCCTGCTTACCCCCTTGGTAGCTTGGCACGGGCGGTCAGGCTTATTGAAGGTACTGTGCAAAGTATTTGTACCAACACTCACAGTTACACAGTGAAAACACCACAAACTGACTCCACAACAGTTTAGAAAAACAAAGGTATTTAATCTAGACTACACAAGACCAAATCAGCAAACATCCAACATACACAGTTCAAGAATATGGATTCAAAAGAGTTCTTAACGTTGCGTTAAAATAATTCACAGTTGTGTCACATTTTAGCCAACAGTACCTTTGGATGCGACAAATGTTCCAAACGAAAAGCTGTAGCGTTAAAAAGCAAGGGATGTGTCACTTCTGAGACCCTGGGGAGGCGATGCGACAACCCCGCTGAACGCAGCGGGCGTGTTGCGGTGACTCCGGTCAGTATGGGGAGGGATGCAATACCTTGCGTGGATTCCGGTGCACAGGTTTCAGTGGAAGCTGCTCGCAAAAGGTTCGATGTGATGATCTTCATGGCGGCAGCGATCTCCAGAGCGGCAATGATGCACGGCTCAGCGTTGACCTTCTACTTTTGCGGCCCCTCGATACGATGGCTCTGCAACGACTCTCGCAGCGACGTGATGCGGTCCGCAAGCAAACGGTGCGACGATCTCACCCAGTGATGACAGGCTCGGCGACGACACTCGCAGCGATGGTAATCTTCCCGCACCGGACTGGTGCGTCCCACAAACGAAGGATGCGACAACCCTGGCAGCGGCAACAGGCGCTGCGACAATCTCGGCCTTCGTCGCGGCGGGAATTCCCTCACACTGACTGGGCTGCGCTCCGCAAGCGAGCGATAAACTTTGCAGAAAGTTCTTTAAATCTTGGTTTCCAGCTTCCCAACACAGGTACAACTTCCAGAGGCACCACAACTGGCCCACGCACTCTAGGAAGGACAGAGCTCTCTCAGCAGAGTTCAGGGAAGCTGGGGGTAAAGTCCTTTTGGTCCTGGGACTTCTTAACAGGGAGCCAGCTCTTCTTCAGGCCCTTGGAGATTCGTTCGAGCAAGGGGACACAGCACAAAGCAAAGTCCTTCCCTGTTGTGTTTGCATTCTTTGAATGTATTAACTAACATTCTTTTATTGTACTGTTAGTTTTAGGTTGATGTCATTATTGGAATGTTAGAATGTTATGAGGTCAATGTGCTGTGCATCTTTTGTAACGGACAGTTTGATTTGGATGCAGACTTAAGCTGGATGCATGCTGTTGAGCTCTTCGCTTTCATTAAAGGAATTTCTTCAATTCACCCTTCCTGCATCATTGCTTCATTACATTCCCCTCTCCTTGGAAGCAAAGCAACTGCAGGTCAGTCCAGCAAAGCAACAGTAGGACAGTCTTCCTTTTTCAGACTTCCAGCTTTCTCCTTGGCAGAGGTTCCTTCTCGATTCCAGGATGATCTCATTTTCTGTAGTCTAGGGTCCTGTACTTATACCCCTAAAAGTTGTTGTTCCGTATGTGCAGGAGGGCTCTGAGCCCGATCTGAACCAGTTCTGGGTGTTCCTTGAGCACTTTGTTTTCCTGGCCTCTCCTTTCCTTTCAGAGAGAGGGGCCGGTGTTGAACTGTAATTAAAATGATCCACAAGACTCCATTTTGTGTTGACATACTCTCGGCAACCTGGTGAAGAATTGCTTTCCACGTCCCTGTTGAAACTTGCACAACCCTCCTTCCTCCTTGTGGTCGAGCCGATTCTGAGAAGCTGTCTGTGTGCCTCACCCCCCAGTTGTGTCAGAGACTTAGCCACATCCTGTCCATTGTTGGCAACTCAGCCTGTCACGACCAACTCCTGTGCCCTGTGACCACACCATCTGGTCAAGGAAGCACAAGGCTGTGCCCCATGACCACACCATCTGATCAAGGAAGCACAAGACTGTACCCTGTAACCACACAATTGAGCAAGGAAGCACAAGACTCTGTACATTGTGCAATCAGAGACAGATGTCCCCTGGCCACTATTGCACCACAAGCCTGACGAAGAACTTGTCAGATGAGGAACTTATCAAAATGTGGAACTATGTATTGTGCAAATGGGCGTGGCTAGTACTATAAGTATGTGTGCACTGTGGATTGAAGCAGCAGTCTCAGTAGAATTGTCTTTGTACCATTCTGGGACCCTGTCCTTAGCTCAAGCTAATAAATAACTTACTTCCCTCCACGGCTGGTTGTCCTGGTCTCTTTGACAATGTATGATTTAAGCAAGAAGAACCCATAGATTCTAGGTGTCCCCTGCACCGCTGGTCCCAAAAAGCCGGCTCTACAATTTGGCGCCCAAAGTGGGGGTCTTCGGTGGTCGTCATCGAGCCTGGTGGTCGTGAGGGGTCCGTGATCGAATTCCAAGGGAGGCGCGCCACTACATCGGCTGAAAATTGCCTTTGTGGGCCCGAGGTCTCCGATTGCGTGATTCCTCCCTCCAGTGGGCTACCCGACTGCGGCCTCGACTGGCGCCCCAGTTCTGGTTCCTAGTTTTTGGAGAGCGAGACCTTTGTGACATTTGCCGTGTGATAGATGATTAACGGCCAGGTAAGAGTGGGAGTGGCCCACTTCTTTGGTGAATTGTATTTTGGTTTTGGGTATTGTTCGACTTTTGCAAAAGCCAGAGGGTAAGTACAGTATTATGCTGTAAATATTAGATTTTACCCTTTGATGTTTGAAACCAGGATACACATCTAGAGATGCCTGGATTTAGTGAGTTTCAGAAATGGTGTTGTTGTTATTGTACACAGGACTCCGCATTGGAGGAATCTTGTCTGATTCCTCCTTTGGGGACCCCTAATCATGAAGTCCATGCTAAACATGGTGTTGGCCCGATTATGTTTTCCTCACTTTGGCACAATATACAAAAGGTAGTGCGGAATTACAATGGCCAATGTACGGTAGTTTTGAACCTCCTGTATTAGATAATTTAGAGGAAAAGTTGTTTCAAAGAAAAGCTAGACCTGCGATGTTTGATTCCTTTCGGGTTTGGCGCAAGGAGTCCAAACAGAAAGAAATCAAACTCGAAAAGAACGAAGCTAAAATAATGCGTATGAGTGTGATTCAGAAAGCCCAGAATCATGATAATCAGAGAATAAAAGAGGGTATAGTAATACAGGATAGATTAAATAGAATGCAGGAAGATGGATGTTACATTACAAAGAAGGTTCCCGAAAAGGCCCGGGACAAGGAGAATGACCCTCTCATGACCTCCATGTTGAACACCCCTCCACCCTATACCCCCGCCATGTACCTGGCCTTTGATCCCGCCCAATTGACCCCCGCTTCTGCTCCAGTTGTTGCCCCTGCCCATGCCCTGGTTTGTCCAATTCCTCAGCCACTTGTTCCCAACGCCCAACTGTTCTGGCCACTGTACCAATGCAAGTCCACCCTTCTTTTCCCCTTGTTGCACCTTCCACTGGTCCTGTACCTGTCCAACCTAATAATCCTTCAACTCCTGTTGCAACCAACCCATTTCTTGTTGACAGTCATCCGACAACTTCCCCCAGTGGTGGGCTATTAGCGAATGCCTGGTCAGTGGTCCGTGATTATATTCCTTATGTAACTCCGCATAGACCACCCACTCCCAGACCACGCACCTTGCGCAGACTGATAGGTAGTACACAGGAAGAACTCGCTATGAGTCAACAAGCTCATATGTGGGTGGAAAATAACACTATGTACACCATTCAGGATATAGGGATGACAATGGATCAGTGGACACGCATTCAACAGATTGACATTTTTTGTGAAATGTGTGACATACTGATCCAAATGTGGGAGGGTTTTGTAGAATCAGGTCCACCCCCAGGTCTGTCTGACCTTCACCATAAGGTTGAAAAAGGGGATATTCAGGGCCCAGCACTATTATGCGATCTAATCACGTTGGTAGCCTACAGAGACTCCTTATCTGGTGTTACGTTAAATAAGGGTTTTCCAATGAGGGAGGTACAGCCTGTTTGGAGAGACCGCGTTTTTGGCATAGATGGCAACCCTGACACACCGGCAGGTTTTAGACAAATGTGGGTCAATGTCCGTTGGAAAAGGTCTGACGTCCTCCAACTTAAAAGCCAATTGCCTGACCTGCGTAAAAATCCAGCAGGTTATTATAAGGAATTGACTCAGACACTTCAATCATGCGTAATGACTTTAGCAGATATATATATGTTAATGGGACAGGTAGTACCGATGGAGGTATGGTCCAAAATACGCCATAATAATCAGACAGAATTTGGCCATACGTGGAAGGAATTTGAGGAAGCTGACAGAGCTCGAACTGGTGGTGAGAAACCTGATCCCATTATCTTAGCCCTTCCGGCCCAGATACTTACTGCCATGAAAAAGATGTTGACACCTCACCGTATCAATTGGGACAGATTAGCTGCTTGCAAGCAGAAAAAAGATGTAAGTGTCTCTGACTTTTTCACACGATTCGAAAGCACATTCACCGACTATAGTGGACAGGACATGACTTTAGAAGGAGGACAGCGACTGTTTGTGGATAAATGTGTGTCCAATCTGTTAACAGAGCTTATAACTAAGCTAAAAATGTCAGAAAGTGCATGGCCCATCTCCACCCCGTCTGGTATTTTGACAATGACCCAGTACTATGAGAATAGGGAGAATGAAGAGCGAGATAGAATGGATAAAAAGACTAAAGACTTAAAGACAAAGGTATTACACCAACAAGCATAGCCGACCCAGACCCAAAACAGAGGTGCCCCTAAGTTTCAACGAATAGCTCAGAGACCTGCCCCTGTGACTCCTCGCCCACCACTGGGACCCAACCAGTGCGCTTATTGTCACCAGGATGGTCATTGGCGCAACGAGTGTCCCTTGTTGGCCCAGAACAACTCTGCCCCCACTGACCACTTCACAGGACAACGTCCCCAGAGAGGACGAGAGCGAGGCGGACCTAGAACGCAGTTACAAGACAGACGCCCTCTTATGCAAGAGAATAGATTTGATACCGCTAATTATGAGGACGGCAATTATTTTACTGAGGATAATGAGCCTGAAGAAGGGACGGGGTTCCTGTCCCACTAGGATTGCAAGGACAAGAGAAGGGACCTGTGCCTATTCCTGTTGACCAAAAGGGACCGTATGTCCATGTTACAACATTAGGCTCTACGGAAAAATTCTTGGTCGACACGGGTGCAACCAAAAGTTCTATTGCTAGGTCTTAAGTCCCTGGGGCCCCCTTTTCTGGCACAAATAACATTTCTGTGGGGTTTTCTGGCACCCCAGTATTTAGCCCCGTTTCGCAACCACTGGAACTAACAATAGGACCCTACACGGTTGATTCCCCTTCGGTTTTGACTTCCACATGTGACGAAAACTAGTTGGGTTTAGATCTATTAAAAAGATTACATGCCACCATATACTGTTCTCCTGATGGGGTTTACATCACTATGGGTCCCCTACCACACACCCAGTATATTTAGCCTCCTCAGATCCCATTCCCCAGGAACTTCAGAATGTCCCTCCTGCTCTTTGGGCCCAAGGTGATACTGATGTCGGACTTTTGTCCATACCCCCCTTTTCTGTTACCCTGAAGGAAAATGCTCGCCCTCCCCGACTTCCCCAATACAAAATACCCAAAGAAGGGGAAAGGGCATTACTCCAGATCATTTCTGAACTTGTTGACAAGGGCGTGGTTGAGGGTAAAAGAGGAAGTGTGTGCAATAGCCCAATTTTGCCTGTCCTAAAACGCAACGATCCTTCCAAGCCCCCTGTTTATCGTTTTGTCATTGATTTGCGCGAGATAAACAAAATAGTAGTACCCCAGTTTCCTGTGGTCCCAGATATCACCACTCTACTGACTATGGTTCCCCCGTCTGCATGTTTCTTCTCTGTCATTGACTTAAAAAACGCCTTCTTTAGTATACCCGTTGATGAACAGAGTAGGGACCTTTTTGGATTCTCATTGGCAGGACGGAGTTTTTGGTTCTGCAGAGCTCCACAAGGATATACAGAGAGCCCTACAATCTATAGTCAGGCCAACTTGATTCCTTGTCCCTACCTCAAGGTACAGCCCTACTCCAGTACGTTGATGATTTGCTTACAGCGGCAGACACTGAAGAACCGGGTTTTAGAACCCAGCGGCGCCAGGGAAAACGCCCAATGTCTTTGAGTTCCCCTGCCTTGGCAAACAGAGACACGGGACACTTCTCGGTGATGTCAAAGACCAAGTTTATTGGCTGCAACCAGGAACAGAGATCCTAGAAGTACAACACAGTGTATGTTCTCAGGAGACTTCACAATTTACTATTGCGAGACATAATCCTTTATGCTAAAAACCACATGCCTGACTAGCATCAATTATTTACAAATGGACCAATCACATGGTGACATTTCAAACGTATCGCATAACGACAAACTCATTTTCGGTTGTCCAGCCCACCAGAAATGACAAGGCAAAATCCAACATTCTTCTTTAAACAAGGCCGGACAAGCCCATAATAAAAAGACCTCAACCCAAATCATAAATTAAACCATAAAAGGAAGGAACAGAAGCAGATGAGAAGCAAGATAGAAGGGTGTGTGCGTGTACCATAAACTCAGCAATGTCCTGCTCTTTGATCTCTATCTGACCAGCTGGTTAACAAGGAACTGGCTCAACGAGGTCAGCTTCGGGCAAAGGAGTCAGCTTGTTCAGGTCAAACAAAAGTTAGCTGAAGGTGTACGTGTCCCTAAAGACTCGTTCGGCCGTAGTCATCGGCCTATGTGAGGGCAACTACACACAAAATGGCTGCCGTACACAAAATGGAACCCGAAGGTTCGAACGGAATCCCTGAATACGTAGTGTTCGCATTGATCGATTATGACGAAAACACTCGTACATACCGCACTCGTCATTTGCGGTCCGCTGATACCAAAATCGTCTAGGTACGACTACCTTTATTGAACAGGTTCAGAATCACGGAACCTCTGACCCTCCTTTTGCCCTTACATAGGCAATAAACCCAAACTCATGTCAATCTGAATCCAGGTCTATATTCATCAGATCATTAAGATGTTCCTGTAGCATCATCCTAGTACTTAGTAACTCTCTCTGGACAGGTCTCCTTGCACACGAAGTAGCACACAGGCCACATATAGCAGGAGCACACTGTACGCAAAGATAGAACAGGAAAAGGATAGTTAAGATCATCCCAATGACCATCAGGATCTTCCATCCCCAGGTGGATAACAATCCCCAAAACCATCCTATCAACGACCAATCCCCTTCGTCTATATGTACAGACTCAGAGATCTTATCTAGTTTGGAAATGGCTTGGTACACTGTCGGAGCGTTGTCTGGAATGAAAACGCAGCAGCTCGATTGAATCAATTTACATACCCCACCTCTATCTGCAAGTATGACATCTAACGCAACTCTGTTCGGAAGAATCATAAGGCGATCCGACTGGAGCTCAGCAGTCAAGTTACTAAGGGCACCGGCAGTTTCAACTGTGGTGGACTCAACCACTCTCGTCAATTGCCGTATGTTCCTGCTGTTAACCATAGGTCCCCAAAACGGCAGAAAACCCTTCAGAAAATCTCCCAATTCTTGTCTTGCGGTATCTTCCTTACTGAAGACACCTCTAACAACTCTCGTCTTGTGGTAATCTGCCGCAGTTGTATACGTAGGAGGCAACAGGAACGAAACAAAACATGTGCCCGGGAAATCAGGGGGCAACCATGCATATGCTTTATCGTAACAGACAAAATAGGTTCCCTTAGCTGCTAGAAACGATGGGGTAATCTGGGACGCAAAAACATACGTCTCAGTGCAGACGCTCTTCCCTAACTGAGCTTTCGGATTCTTGCCACTACCTTGCAGACAATAATGACCCTGAAGGGGTACAATCCATATCGGAGAAGATCTTTTCGCTCGCTGGTTCTCATTCAGACTAAGTCCATATCCAGTAACGTTCCATCCAATATATGCTAGCGTCTCATCTCTCGGGATAGTCTCATAGGAATCTATTCCTCTAATCATATCTACTATACCCTTAACTAGAGCACTATTCTTTGGATTATCTTTCGCAGAACGTAGGGTGCAGACTTCACTAGCATAGATGAACATCGTTCTGTAGGCCCAAATAGAACCATTGTGGCTAAATGGCAGGACTAGGTAAGGAATACCTTTATCAGTAGTATGGGGCATAAGACCACACACCCAACAATTAGTCGTGTTCAGTACTAGCTGGTGTTGGTGCAGAAGCTGAACAAAGGAATTATTGACAAATTCCATTCTTCTAATAGATTCATGTTCTGGCAGAGGGTAAAAAGAATGTGAAGAAACAGTAGGAGGAGGCATAGGTTGTGTAGTGGACATGAACGTCACTTGAAAAGAGAATGTCACATATCCAATTAAATACATCATTAAGCTAAGCAACATAAATAAACACAATATTAAAAAACATTTTCTGCTCATAAGTTTTCACATTTTACTCTTAAAGCTCATTCCTTCATCAGGTCTCTCCATCTCGAAAAACTCCATCCTCTCTATGTTGCTGCTCGCGGCGGTAGGGTGTTCTGTGCTAAGGAACGCGTCTGTCAGTCCAGGGCAACTCCCTTAGACCAACCAGAACCGTCGACCTAACATCTTCGGCTTGCACTCCAAAGACTTGACACCGCAACCCTACAGCTGAACCCGGATGGTGGTTCGAAAAACAAAAATCAAAATAGTTCCTCGGAGGAGAGCTAACCTTAAAAAAATATCAGTGAAGAAAGAATTTCACTTTTTTATTTGTCCAGCGACTCTCGGTCGCAAATTATAACGCTCTTTACCAGGCAATGTCTGTTCTCGGAACAGGAGCTCAGGTTCAGAAGTGTCCAAAGGATTCGACGGAGGCACAGCTTCTTGCAGAAGATTGTCGCTTTCTCGTTCAGTGTTCGTTCCAATCAAACGGGCATCGCTAAAAGGCAGAAAACGAGGCACGGTCTCAGTCTCAGAATCAGGAAGTCCTTTCTGGACCCGCCGGTCATACGGTAGAGGCAAAGGGGCCCTCTTACAATGTACGCCGTGGATCCAGTTCTTTTTACCGTGCACTCGTACTGCGGAACGGGTCACCAACAGGACTAGATAGGGGCCCATCCAGCGGGGCTGCTCATTCTTGATCCGCTGGCAGTTTTTTACCAGCACCCAGGTGCCAGGTTCGATGGCGTGTCCTGCATCTTCAGAAGCTTGTGGCAGTGTATCATGAACCTGTTGATGCAAAACACGCAATTTAGCCATCAATTCATACAGGTAGTCAAGCAATACGGGATGCTCTATCTCGCTGAATTTTGTCGGACGCGGCACTCCCCAAATTTTTGCCGGGCGACCAAAAACTACCTCATACGGACTCAGACCCATTCGTGAATGCACAGTCATTCTAGTGGACAAAAGGGCTAACGGCAAGGCATCTGGCCATTGTAAACCAGAGCTCGCCTGAATCTTGGCTAATTTCAGCTTAAGGGTGCCATTATAGAATTCTACTAAACCAGCTGATTGGGGGTGATTTGCAGCGTGAAACTTCTGCTTAATTCCTAACCCATCACACACTCTCTTCATCACATGACCCACAAATTCACTCCCATTGTCACTCCAGATCATTCTCGGCAAACCAAACCTAGGGAAACATTCTTTGATAAGGGCTTTCGCTGTGGACAACGCAGTGTTATCTACAACCACTAACACATATTTCAGGTTGTTGCACCTCTCCATGTGGATGAAATGTAACTGCAAAGCCTCGAACGGATACGTTGGAAGAGCAAAATGACCAGCTGGAGTTGGAGTTCCCATACCAGGATTGTACATCAAACACACCATACAGTTCTTAACCAAATTCTCTTCACACTTAGGAATACCAGCATTCTGCCATACTGGAGCTAACAACTTGCAAATCCCTTTCACACTGATATGAGCCATTCCATGAGCCATCGTAACCACTGGAAGTACATACGCATCGGGTAACAACCATCTCTGATGCTCTGACAATTCAATCCAACAACCATTCAAATCCAATTTACCCTTGCTTTCTCTCCATTCACTCAACTCTTTCTCCGTAGCTTCAGCTTGGATGGATTTCACACTCTCAATCGTATCTTCACACGTACTTCTATCCGGAACCCATCTCGCCGGACCCGCAACATGCATTCGACTCATCACATCTCTCGCAGTTTCTTTCGCGACTTCATCTGAAAACGCATTACCACGACCAACATCATCAGTGACTTCCTTATGCGCACTGCATTTTACAATCACAACTTGCAACGGCAAAGTAAGAGATTCAAGAAGTTCATTCACCAACTGACCATGCTGAATCTTGGTTCCATGCGAAGTCAGGAACCCACGTTCTTTCCACAAACGTCCAAAACTATGAGCCACACCGAACGCGTACTGGCTATCGGTGTACACAGTCACTTGTTTTCCTTTCGACAACACACACGCTCTTGTCAATGCAATCAACTCTGCTGCTTGCACTGAATTGTGTGGGATACGTGCAGCTTCAACAATCGTATGCAAAGTCGTAACAGCATATGCCGCAGTCGTATCACCATTCGGAAGCTTAAAGCACGAACCATCAACCCATAAGGTACCATCCCACTCTGCAAGAGGAGTGTCCCTAAGGTCTATCCTCCCTTTCGTTTCTTCCTCTGTCCTCTGCACATGACTCGCTAACAGTGTCAATTCGTACCCCGACAACCTAGCACTAGTTAAATGCTGTGTCTTGGTGCGATTCAACAAGGTATCCACTGCATGTGGAACCAATACAATCAATGTATTGTCCATCACCAAACCAGCAAACTGTCGAATCAAAACAGCCGCTGCTGCTGTAGCTCTCAAACAACTCGGCAATGCTCTAGCTACCGGATCCAAAGTCGACGAAAAATATGCACATGGACGTTGCTTATGGCCAAACTGTTGAGTCAAAACTGACAATGCACATCCCTCTCTCTCGTGGACATACAATGTAAAAGGCTTACTGTAGTCGGGAGTACCCAACACAGGAGCCGAACACAACGCATCACGCAATTCTGAAAAGCTCTTCTGATATTCGTCAGTCCAAGGAATAGGATTAGGAGTATCCTTAACAGTAAGAGCTATCAAAGGTTTCGCAAGCAATGAAAAATTAGGGATCCACTGTCTACAATACGAAGTAATGCCCAGAAAAGCACGTACTTCTCACTGTGTCTTAGGCACACTCATTTTCGCAATAGCTTGAATTCTTTCTGGGGTCAGTTTCCTACCATCTTTCGATAAGAGGTGACCTAAGTAGGTAACTTCTTGTCGACAATATTGCAACTTCGAAAGAGACACCTTATGATGGAAATCAGACAAATGACGTAGCAATGACAAAGTAGCCCCTCTACAAATCTCTTCATTGTCAGCAGCAACTAACAGATTGTCAACATACTGGATAAGAGCAGCACCATCAGGTAAAACAAGCAAATCAAGTTGCGTTTTCAAAGCCTGACTATAGATTGAAGGACTCTCACAATAGCCTTGAGGAACGCGCTTAAACCGGAAACTTCGTCCTCCTAAAGAGAAACCAAAAATATCCCTACTCTCCAGAGCAATCGGGATGCTGAAGAAAGCATTCTTCAAGTCAATCCCCAAAAACCACGTGGCTGAAGCCGGAATCAAAGTCAGTAAAGCGGTGATATCAGGCACAACAGGAATTGCGGAACTACAATCTTATTCACCTCACGGAGATCAATCACAAACCTATATACAGGAGGCTGGGAAGAATTAGTTCTTTTCAGAACAGGCAAAACCAGACTATTGCACACATTACCTCTTGTTTCCTCAATCACACCTTTCTCAATCAGATCATAGATGATCGCCAGTAGTGCTCTTTCACCATCATTGGAAATCCGATATTGGGGAATACGTGGCAATCTAGCATTCGCTTTCAACGTCACAACATATGGCGGAATCTCTAGGAGGCCCACATCATTAGGACCAGTAGCCCAAAGAGAATCAGGGAGAGAAGACAATTCAGGTGGAAGTTGATCTTTAGACAAATACATCGGAGAGATCACTCTCTTTCCCAATGTAAGCTGTACTCCCAAAGGAGAACAATATAGCATCGCATACAATCTCTTCAACAAGTCCAAACCCAACAAGTTCTCACCACAACCTGTCGTCAGAATAAGGGGTGCTTCAAATTCACAAGGTCCAACAGAAATAGACAACGGACTAGAAATCGGATTCGTAACCGGGCCGCCAGAAAAACCTACTGAGACATTCGTTAAGCCAGACAAAGGTGCGCCAGCGAGTTTAGAGTGCATAATAGAACTCTTCGCAGCACCAGTATCCAACAGAAAATTTTCTGACACACCTGATGCAATCACTTCAACATAAGGTCCACTCTGATCTACTGGAACTGAAACAACTCCCTTCCTTTGTCTATGGCTGTCCTAGCAATCATTACCATCCATGTCCTCACCTTCAACATAGTAATCGTCCGTATAATACTGAGCCGTCCAACCAGACACACCATTCTGCTGATCAAAGCTATTCATAGAGTTCTGTGGAGGCAAAGAACGCGCATTCTGACCACGACCTCTACCTCTTAGAGCTTGTAGAACACCACGACCTCTCACACCAGAAGCACCATTTGTGCGCTGTAACAGAACTGGACAACTACTCTTGAAATGACCCTCTTCTTTGCAATACGCACACTGATTAGAACCTACAGGAAAACGCTGTTGAGAAGACTCGAACCTTTGCGAGTTTCTCTGATATTGCTGAGGTTGCTGATAATCACGCTGATTATTACGAGGCGGATAAGCTTGCTGTAGAAGAACTTTAGTCTTCAATTCCTTAGTCTTCCTATCCGCTTTCTCTTTCTCATCCTTATCTCTATTCTCGTAGTGCTGGGCAGTAGCCAAAATCTGCGCTGACATAGAAACAGCCCAAGCACTCTCAGAATCCTTCAACTTAGTACACAATTCGGGAAGCAAATTATGCACAAACTTGTCAACGAACAACCATTGACCACCTTCTGTACTCATATCCTGACCACTATGATCGACAAACGTCTCTTCGAATCTAGTGAAAAAGTCAGACACAGTTTCGTCTTTCTTCTGCTTACTCGCAGACAACTTCTCCCAATTGACACGCATAGCAGGCATCAGAGTCTTCATATAATCAATAATCCTACCAGGAAGGTCAGCAATCACATCCTCTGGTTTAGCACCACCAACTTGTCTAGCATCTGCAGCTCTAAGATTATTCCATGTATCACCTAACTCTTGTGAATGATCCGTATGACGAATCAATCCCCATAAAGGCTGTGGAACTACATTTCCAAACAACATGTCTATATCAGCCAAATTCATAATGCATGATCCCACAGTCTGAGCTAATTCCTTATAGTACCCTGCAGGATTTTTACTTGGATCAGGCAAAGTCTGCTTAAGGGCTAAAACTTCAGCACGTTTCCATGGAACATGTACCCAAATGCGCTGAAAATGTGGCAGAACAGGTGGAACAGCTTGTGCATCACCGGGTCTCCAAACCGGGGGAACCTCTCGCATCGGGTATTGTCGCGCCTTTCTCCTAACTGAAGAATAAGGCTCAAACAGTCACTGAGAAGGAGATTCACTCCTAAACGACAACAACGTCACAACTGCTTTCTCAACCTCAATACCCACTAAAGTTCCCTTCGCAAACTCAGACCGTATACGGAACAACTCAGGCAGAGCTTGTCCTAACTCACCATCTTCCCATTCTTCACGAAGGAAAGAACACATCATATCGAAAACATATCTCTGTGTCGGTGCTCCCCATTGAATGAAAACATCCATAACACACTCGAGACTATAGTGCAAAGGATACGTAACCCATTTTTGCACTAAGTGATCCAACACTGTCTGTTCAGTGGGACCAGGCAATTGGCTACGCAATTGCTTACGCTCTGCAACTGGAGACATACCCAATGACCCAAAAAGAGGAGAAAAGAGACCAGCAACAGTATCGGTCATTCTCTGTTGAACAGAAGGAGAAGTTGACAAAAGAACAGGAGTCAAAGCAGAATGAGAGGAAACCAAAGTCGGAACAGTAGCAGAAGGAGCAGGCAATACAGGCGTAGGAGTAGCAGACGAAGGAGGTAGCAAAGGCGGCGGCCCTTGAAGAGGCTGCGCCAAAGGAATAGAAGCCAACGAAAGAGTAGATGGCTGTTGAAGAATAACGGGTGGCAAAGCAACCGGAGGTTGCGCAACTATAGGAGGCGCAGGTGCAGTAGCACTCTGCACATAAGGGGGTGGTGAACTCAATAAGTGCGACATTAAAGGATCTTTCACAAGATCTTTCTTTTCTTCCTGCTGTTGAAGTGGCAGAGCTGGATAACACTTGTCTACCTCTAGTTTACGTTGCCTAAGCAACTGCTCGCTTTCTTGTTCTTCCTCATTATCCCTAAACTGTATAGCAGCTTGCACCATTGACATACCTTTTTCTCTCTTATTTTGCTTCGCTAACTTGATTTCTTTCTGTTTGGCTTCCTTTCACCATAAGCGGAAAGAGTCAAACATTGCCGGCCGGGCTTTCTTCTTGAACAGTTTAACTTCGAGATTATCTCAAATCTCTGTTTCAAAGCTACCATAACGGGGCAACTGTAGGACACCGTCTTTCCTGGTATACCTAATCCATACTTCATTATACGTAATGGGGCCCACGCCATGTTTTAAATAGAGCTCATAGGTTGGAGTTCCAATCGGAGGAACCGGACACGAATCCTCCAATCGGGAATCCCTATTACAACCACAACAAAACGTCTTTCCAAGTCTGCTAAGACCAGGCATCTTCGCTCACTAGTCTAGCTTCAAACTTCAAGGGAATATCAAAAACGACAGTCTCGCAAATACACAAGTCCCTCTGCTTTGAGGCTTGCAGGTCCCAAATCAAAGAATCCCAAGGGGATACCAAAACAAAACTAAGGACTGGGAGACGCTCCACTCATACTTAACTGAAATGTCGATGACGTCGCCAGAAGACCCGTCTATCGTCTTGCTCTACAAATCGTCTAATGGCTCCAAGACAGGGCGACAGTCAGGGCAGCAGTCCTTCGTAGCCATCGGAAAGTGGGTAACCTCGCAGCAAAGACTTTCGGACCACCACCACATACAGGGGTCGATGAAGTGGCAGGCCTTCCTCCTGAATTTTCACACAAAGCTCCTCACGATCTCCAGGCTTGGACCGGTACCGCTCGAGTCGCCCCACGTGGGGCGCCAACTGAAGAACCGGGTTTTAGAACCCAGCGAGCCAGGGAAAACGCCCAATGTCTTCGAGTTCCCCTGCCTTAGCAAACACAGACACTGGACACTTGACGGTGACGTCAAAGACCAAGTTTATTGGCTGCAACCAGGAACAGAGATCCTAGAAGTACAACACTGTGTATGTTCTCAGGAGACTGCACAATTTAGTATTGCGAGACATCATCTTTTATGCTAAAAATCACATTCCTGACTAGCATCAATTATTTACAACGGGCCAATCACATGGTGACATTGCAAACATATCGCATAACGACAAACCCATTTTCGGTTGTCCAGCCCACCAGAAATGACAAGGCAAAATCCAACATTCTTCTTTAAACAAGGCCGGACAAGCCCATAATAAAAAGACCTCAACCCAAATCATAAATTAAACCATAAAAGGAAGGAACAGAAGCAGATGAGAAGCAAGATAGAAGGGTGTGTGCGTGTACCATAAGCTCAGCAATGTCCTGCTCTTTGATCTCTATCTGACCAGCTGCCTAACAAGGAACTGGCTCAACGAGGTCAGCTTCGGGCAAAGGAGTCAGCTTGTTCAGGTCACACAAAAGTCAGCTAAAGGTGTATGTGTCCCTAAAGACTCATTCGGCCGTAGTCATCAGCCTATGCGAGGGAAACCACACACAAAATGGCTGCCGTACACAAAATGGAACCCGAAGGTTCGAACGGAATCCCTGAATACGTAGTGTTCGTATTGATCGATTATGACGAAAACACTCGTACATACCGCACTCGTCATTTGCGGTCCGCTGATACCAAAATCGTCTCGGTATGACTACCTTTATTGAACAGGTTCAGAATCACGGAACCTCAACACCGAGGCATTATGTAAAGAAGCTACTATAAAATTGCTCCTGCATCTGGCACAGTTCAATCACAAAGTTTCCCTCTCCAAACTCCTACTTAGGACATCTCCTGTCGAAGGAGGGACGCCGCCTCACCCCTGAACTAATACAAACAATCAGTAAGATGCCCCCACCAAAATCGCAGAAAGAGGTACGTGCTTTTATTGGTATCACCTCCTACTGCTGCTAGTGGATACCCAATTTTTCTTTACTAATTAAACCTTTATTGAGCCTCACACTTAAAGATGTTCCCCACCCACTTCCTTGGACAAATGAGTGCCAGCATGCATTTGAAGAACTGAAAACAGCCTTGTGTTCGGCCCCGGTGCTAGGCACCCCTAGTTATCAGAAACCATTCACTCTTTTTGTACACAAGCATGATGGTTGCGCATTGTCAGTGCTAACACAGCGCTTTGGCGACAGACAACACCCCTGTGCATATTTTTCTGCAGTTCTAGATCCCGTGGCCCGCACACTACCCAGTTGCTTGAGAGCAGCAGATACAGCTGCCATATCCATTTGCCAATCTGCTGGCCTGGTCCTTGATACTGCACTTACAGTTATGGTTCCTCACGCAATTGAAACTTTATTAAATAGGACAAAAACTCAACACCTTACTAGTGCACGTTTGTCGGGATATGAATTGACTCTCTTAGCCAGTCATATCACCATCCGCCACTGCACTACGCTCAATCCAGCCACATTGCTTCCCTTTGTTGATGATGACACTAAATCCGGACGGAGGAAGAAACTAAAGGATGTGTGGATTTGACTGACACACCCCTCACTGACCCTGATGGTATCCTGTATGTGGACGGTTCTTGCTTCAAACTTCCTGCCTATGCTATCACCACGTTACAGACAGTAGTGGAAAGTGCGAGAATACCTTACCAATCAGCACAGGCTGCCGAGTTAGTAGCACTAATAAGAGCCTGTGAACTGAGTACAGGGATGGCCGTCAACATCTACACAGACAGCCTTTGGAGTGGCCCATAATTTTGGGCGACTATGGGCTGAGAGGGGATTTTTTTTACTTCTCATGGTACTAAGATACAGCATGGTCATCTGGTCAGCAGGCTGTGAGAAGCATTGACTCTTCCTTCAAAGATAGCTGTGGTCAAATGTAGCGCCCAAAAGAAAGTAACTGATGGCATTGTAAGGGGTAATGCATTTGCTGACCAGACTGCAAAGGCAACAGCTAAAGATGTCTCTGCCCGTATGTATGTAGCTGGCCCCTCAAACTGGGTACCGGAGAAGGAGATGCACGGGGATACTATTGAGAATGTGAAGGAAATACAGACAGAGGCGACTAGAGAGGAAAAGGCTCTCTGGGAAGAGCAAACAGGCCTAATAAATGAGAATGGCTGTTGGACAGATCTGTCTGAACAACAGCGATGGTTGTTACCCGATGCCTATGTTTTGCCAGTGGTCAGTATGGCTCATGGCCCAGCTCACATTAGTGCAAAAGGTATTTGCAAATTGCTAGCTCCGGTATGGCAAAATAAACACATCCCAAAATATGCTGAAAGGTTAGTCAGGAATTGCATGATTTGTTTGATGCATAACCCGGGAAAAGGCACACCAACACCTGCTGGGAATTTTGCACCCCTATCTTACCCCTTTGAAGTGCTCCAAATAGATTACATACAGATGGAAAGATGCAACAATCTCCGATATGTGCTGGTAGTTGTGTGTGCCTTTAGTAAGTTGATCGAGGCCTACCCCCTTAAGGATAACACTGCTATAAGTACTGCCAAAATACTGTTGAAGGAATTTTTTCCCAGATTTGGGATGCCCAGAATTATCTGGAGCGACAACAGAAGCCACTTTACAGGGGGAATAATGAAGAAAGCGTGTGTAGGGATGGGGATCAGACAGAAATTCCATGCTGCCAATCACCCCCAGTCAGCAGGTTTGGTTGAGCGCCACAATGGAACACTGAAATTAAAAATGGCAAAGATCCAGGCTGACACAGGACTGTCTTGGCCGGATGCCCTTGCCCTTACCCTCCTATCAACTAGAGCCCCGGCACATTCCCGTACCCGACTATCCCCGTATGAGATAGTGTTTGGTCTGCCAGCAAATGTTTGGGGAGTACCCCGCCCAAACAAATATTCCGACATTGAATACCCATTGTTAATTGATTATTTACATGAATTGACCACTAACTTACGTCTCATTCATCGTCAGGTATAAGATATCCTGCCACCCAAACCAGAGGGCCCTGGTCATACCATCCAGCCAGGCGACTGGGTCTGCATCTGCAATTTCCAGAGAACAAAGAACTTGGAGCCGAGGTGGAAGCTGCCCCAGCAAGTTTTGCTGGCTACCAGGTCTGCAGTGAACGTGGCAGGAAGAAAAAACTGGGTTCACGGAGTGCACTGCAAGAAGGTACCTCTACCACTACCATAGGACGGCAGGGTCAAGGAAGGCCTGGGAGACGATGAATGTGAGAAAGTCCCACGCTTTGTACCCTTCAGTGACGCCAACATTGCCTGGACTTCATCTGAATGAGAGGACGACGACATCCTGCAATCTGCAATTCCTCCGCATCTGAGGTTGCGGGACACTCAACAGCCAGAGCCTTTGTTTCCTGATCAAACAACGCCCAGGTCCACCAAGTACAACCTCCAACCCAGAAAAAAGGACTGAAGAGACAAAGGTCTCTGCCCTCTGCTTGACATGGTCTGACAAATTGCTGCAGGGCTGTGATACACCGGCTCATTTTTGACCGGAGCCGGTACAGCGGACCGGAACGTGCCAATAGGATTGCCGGAATCACTGACCGGTGAAGCAACCACCAATCACAGGCAGCTACTAGGGAAGACCAAGTGAAGCAGACAATGAACAAAATGAACACTGAAAGCTAGAAGAACAAAGAATTAAAGAAACAAGAGTAAATAAAGACAATACGTGGCCGTACTCGATCTGTCTAATCTTACTAATGACTATTTCACTGGGACTGGCCTGCCTCGGATGGGTAATACACGCTGCCCTTGCAGCACCTGAGCCTCCTACCTCTACAGAATCACCTCATCAACATGTGTCATTACCCACCAATGAGAAGAACAGAAGGACATGTTTCTTTAACAAAACTTTCATTCAAATGTTACACCAGCACCAGCTTGTGGTAAACACGACAAACTGTTGGATATGTGGGCTGCTGCCCCACACTGCAAGCACCGGAATGTCCTTGATTCCTGCTCCTTTCTCTCAAGCTGGTTCGGCCTATGGCTGGTACACTGTGTTCTTTGATGCATTCTATTCAGGTGATACATCCACACGGTTCCTGGGGAAGAACAGTAGCAGACAAGCCTTCCGACACATCATGGCTGCGGAGTGGCCAAGCATGGATAAAGATTAAGCAGAAAAGAACGAATATGAGAACAATCATGGGTCCTTTTATCCATCGAACATCTACAATGGTGGGGGAAAGAAAAGACTGCCACCTCTCAGGGATCTCCCTTTCTACCCACATCCCGGAAAATACTGCATGAAGAGCAGTGGAACAGTATGGGTGGGAGAAAGTGACTGTGCTTACACACTTCAGCTCAATGGTTTGACTCTCCCAGCTCTGTTGTCCTCACTGAATACGTACTTTGTGTGTGGGAACAAGGCCTACACCTGGCTGCCCAAGTCTTGGGCAGGCACCTATTACATTGCTTGGTTGCTCCCCCCGACCTACACCGCCGATGCAAAACACCACATCCAGAAGAGAGGTGTGGTTGATACAGAAGACACAGCTGGCCAAGAATTTGGGGACTTTGCTAAGGGGTTCCTCCCTTTTTGGGGCCCTATGGTCAATAGTCGCAATCTCCGACATCTCACCAGGGTGGTAGAGGCCACCATCAACGCAACTGCCGGTGCCCTCAGTAACATCACGGCTGAACTTCAAGCAGACCGCCTCATGACTTTACAGAACAGAATGGCGCTTGACATAATACTGGAGGATAGTAGAGGAGTCTGCACATTGATCAAAACAAGTTGCTGCATTTACATCCCTGATAATGCACCAACAGTTTATCAAGCAATCCAGAAGCTCCATAAGATTTCATCCGACATCCATCAGGATGAGGGTTCATGGTCCCTAACAGGTTGGTTTTGTATCTCAGTGAGGATGGAAGATAATGATTTTCATTGCAATCCTTGCAGCCGCATTGTTCTCTTGCTGCCTCTGTGTTCAATGCATGCCCGCACTGTGTGGGCTCTGTGCCACCTCTTTGGCACACAAACAAGTGAATTCACACCATCACAATGTAAATGTAAATTGATACTTTTATAGCGCACTACTCACCCGCAAGGGTCTCAAGGCGCTTTTACGAATACCGCTGTGGAACCCATCCTGGCTATCCCTGTGAGGCGTCCACTCCTGGGCACCCCCAAGGTGGAGGCCAGGCATCCTTAGCGTTGTGGGGGCCGTTGTGGAGATTAAGCAAGCTATTGCCCAGAGTTGCAGAGTGGGACTCCATGATTGGAATAGGCACCGAGGCGAGAATTATCAGGTCCGTGGAATTTTTGAGCCCAAGACCCGCCGAGGCGGGGAATTGAACCCTGGTCCCGGTCTAGATCTTTGCATCAGGGTCTGCCGCTCTAATCATTGAGCCGCACTTCTCCACTGCCATGATGATGATCGAAAAAGAGATACAGGAGATGATGGACATTGACCTGGATGACGACTGATTGTTACCTCTGCATGGCGAAAGGAAGGACACTTAAACTGTAATTAAAAGGACCCACAAGACTCCATTTTGTGTTGCCATGCTCTCGGCAACCTGGTGAAGAATTGCTTTCCACGTCCCTGTTGAAACTTGCACAACCCTCCTTCCTCCTTGTGGTCGAGCCGATTCTGAGAAGCTGCCTGTGTCCCTCACCCCCCAGTTGTGTCAGAGACTTAGCCACATCCTGTCCATTGTTGGTAACTCAGCCTGTCACGACCAACTCCTGTGCCCTGTGAGCACACCATCTGGTCAAGGAAGCTCGGGGCTGTGCCCCGTGACCACACCATCTGATCAAGGAAGCACGAGGCTGCATCCTGTGACCACACAATTGAGCAAGGAAGCACTAGGCTGTGTACATTGTGCAATCAGAGACAGATGTCCCCTAGCCACGATTGCACCACAAGACTGACGAAGAACTTGTCAGATGAGGAACTTATCAAAATGTGGAACTATGTATTGTGCAAATGGGCGTGACTAGTACTATAAGTATGTGTGCTCAGCGGATTGAAGCAGCAGTCTCCGTAAAATTGTCTTTGTACCATTCTGGGACCCTGTCCTTAGCTCGAGCTAATAAATAACTTACTTCCCTCCACGGCTGGTTGTCCTGGTCTCTTTGGTAATAAGTGATTTAAGCAAGAAGAACCCGAGCCTGGTGGTCGTGAGGGGTCCGTGATCGAAATCCAAGGGAGGCGTGCCACTACATCGGCTGAAAATTGCCTTTATGGGCCCGAGGTCTCCGATTGCGTGATTCCTCCCTCCAGTGGGCTACCCGACTGTGGCCCGACTGACGCCCCAGTTCTGTTTCCTAGTTTTTGGAGAGAGAGACCTTTGTGACACTTGCCGTGTGATAGAAGATTAATGGCCAGGTAAGAGTGGGAGTGGCCCACTTCTTTGGTGAATTGTATTTTGGTTTTGGGTATTGTTCGACTTTTGCAAAAGCCAAAGCCAGAGGGTAAGTACAGTATTATGCTGTAAATATTAGATTTTACCCTTTGATGTTTGGAACCAGGATACACATCTAGAGATGCCTGGATTTAGTGAGTTTCGGAAATGGTGTTGTTGTTATTGTACACAGGACTCCGCATTGGAGGAATCTTGTCCGATTCCTCCTTTGGGGACCCCTAATCATGAAGTCCATGCTAAACATGGTGTTGGCCCGATTATGTTTTCCTCACTTTGGCACAATATACAAAAGGTAGTGCGGAATTACAATGGCCAATGTACAGTAGTTTTGAACCTCCTGTATTAGATAATTTAGAGGAAAAGTTGTTTCAAAGAAAAGCTAGACCTGCGATGTTTGATTCCTTTCGGGTTTGGCGCAAGGAGTCCAAACAGAAAGAAATCAAACTAAAAAAGAACGAAGCTAAAATAATGCGTATGAGTGTGATTCAGAAAGTCCAGAACCATGATAATCAGAGACTAAAAGAGGGTATAGTAATACAGGATAGATTAAATAGAATGCAGGGAAATGGATGTTACATTACAAAGAAGGTTCCCGAAAAGGCCCGGGACAAGGAGAATGACCCTCTCATGACTTCCATGTTGAACACCCCTCCACCCTATACCCCAGCCTTGTATCCGGCCCTTGATCCCGCCCAATTGACCCCCGCTACTGCTCCAGTTGTGTCCCCTGCCCATGCCCTGGTTTGTCTGATTCCTCAGCCACTTGTTCCCAACGCCCGACAGTTCAGGCCACTGTACTAATGCAAGTCCGCCCTTCTTTTCCTCTTGTTGCACCTTCCACTGGTCCTGTACCTGTCCAACCTAATAATCCTTCAACTCCCATTGCAACCAACCCATTTCTTGTTGACAGTCATCCGACAACTTCCCCCAGTGCAGGGCTATTAGCAAATGCCTGGTCAGTGGTCCGTGATTATATCCCTTATGTAACTCCGCATAGACCACCCACTCCCAGACCACGCACCTTGTGCAGACTGATAGGTAGTACACAGGAAGAACTCGCTATGAGTCAACAAGCTCGTATGTGGGTGGAAAATAACACTATGTACACCGTTCAGGATATAGGGATGACAATGGATCAGTGGACACGCTTTCAACAGACTGAAATGTTTTGTGAAATGTGTGACATACTGATCCAAATGTGGGAGGCTTTTGTAGAATCAGGTCCACGCCCAGGTCTGTCTGACCTTTGCCATAAGGTTGAAAAAGGGGATATTCAGGGCCCAGCACTATTATGCAATCTAATCACGTTGGTAGCCTACAGAGAGACTCCTTATCTGGTGTTACGTTAAATAAGGGTTTTCCAATGAGGGAGGTACAGCCTGTTTGGAGAGACCACGTTGTTGCATAGATGGCAACCCTGACACACCGGCAGGTTTTAGACAAATGTGGGTCAATGTCCCTTGGAAAAGGTCTGACGTCCTCCAACTTAAAAGCCAATTGCCTGACCTGCGTAAAAATCCAGCAGGGTATTTATAAGGAATTTACTCAGACAATCCAATCTTGCGAAATGACTTTAGTAGATATATATTTATGTTAATGGGACAGGTAGTACCGACGGAGGTATGGTCCAAAATACGCCATAATGATCAGACAGAATTTGGCCATACGTGAAAGGAATTTGAGGAAGCTGACAGAGCTCGAACTGGTGGTGAGAAACCCGATCCCATTATCTTAGCCCTTCCGGCCCAGATACTTACTGCCATGAAAAAGATGTTGACACCTCACCGTATCAATTGGGACAGATTAGCTGCTTGCAAGCAGAAGAAAGATGAAAGTGTCTCTGACTTTTTCACACGATTCCAAAGCACATTCAACGACTATAGTGGACAGGACATGACTTTAGAAGGGGGACAGCGACTGTTTGTGGATAAATTTGTGTCCAATCAGTTACCAGAGCTTGGGACTAAGCTAAAAATGTAAGAAAGTGCATGGCCCATCTCCACCTCGTCTGGTATTTTGACAATGGCCCAGTACTATAAGAATACGGAGAATGAAGAGCGAGATAGAATGGATAAAAAGACTAAAAACTTAAAGACAAAGGTATTACTCCAACAAGCATACCCGACCCAGACCCTAAACAGAGGTGCCCCTAAGTTTCAACGAATAGCTCAGAGACCTGCCCCTGTGACTCCTTGCCCACCACTGGGACCCAACCAGTGCGCTTATTGTCACCAGGAGGGTCATTGGCATGACGAGTGTCCCTTGTTGGCCCAGAACAACTCTGCCCCCACTGACCGCTTCACAGGACAACGTCCCCAGAGAGGACAAGGGCGAGGCGGACCTAGAACGCAGTTACAGGACAGACGCCCCCTTATGCAAGAGAATAGATTTGATACCGCTAATGATGAGGACCGCAAATATTTTACTGAGGATAATGAGCCTGAAGAAGGGACGGGGTTCCTGTCCCACTAGGATTGGCAAGGACAAGCGAAGGGACCTGTGCCTATTCCTGTTGACCAAAAGGGAACGTATGTCCATGTTACAACATTAGGCTCTACAGAAAAATTCTTGGTCGACACTGGTGCAACCAAAAGTTCTATTGCTAGGTCTAAAGTCCCTGGGGCCCCCTTGTCTGGCACAAATAACATTTCTGTTGGGTTTTCTGGCACCCCAGTATTTAGCCCCGTTTCACAACCACTGGAACTAACAATAGGACCCTACACGGTTGATTCCCCTTTGGTTTTGATTTCCACATGTGGCAAAAATTTGTTGGGTTTAGATCTATTAAAAAGATTACATGCAACCATATACTGTTCTCCTGATGGGGTTTACATCACTATGGGTCCCCTACCACACACCCAGTATATTTAGCCTCCTCAGATCCCATTCCCCAGGAACTTCAGAATGTCCCTCCTGCTCTTTGGGCCCAAGGTGATACTGATGTCGGACTTTTGTCTATACCCCCCTTTTCTGTTACCCTGAAGGAAAATGCTCGCCCTCCCCGACGTCCCCAATACAAAATACCCAAAGAAGGGGAAAGGGCATTACTCCAGATCATTACTGAACTTGATGACAAGGGCGTGGTTGAGGAGACAAGAGGAAGTGTGTGCAATAGCCCAATTTTGCCTGTCCTAAAACGCACCGATCCTCTTTAGTATACCCGTTGATGAACAGAGTAGGGACCTTTTTGGATTCTCATTGGCAGGACGGAGATTTGGTTCTGCAGAGCTCCACAAGGATATACAGAGAACCCTTCAATTCTCTAGTCAGGCCCTCAAGGTCCAACTTGATTCCTTGTCCCTACCTCAAGGTACAGCCCTACTCCAGTACGTTGATGATTTGCTTATAGCGGCAGACACCAAGGCGTTATGTAAAGAAGCTACAATGAAATTGCTCCTGCATCTGGCACAGTTCAATCACAAAGTTTCCCTCTCCAAACTCCAATATTGTCGACATGAGGTGACCTACTTAGGTCATCTCCTGTCGAAAGAGGGACGCCGCCTCACCCGTGAACGAATACAAACAATCAGTAAGATGCCCCCCACCATAAACGCAGAAAGAGGTACATGCTTTTATTGGTATCACCTCCTACTGCTGCCAGTGGATACCCAATTTTTCTTTACTCATTAAACCTTTATTGAGCCTCACACTTAAAGATGTTCCCCACCCACTCCCTTGGACAAATGCGTGCCAGCATGCATTTGAAGAACTGAAAACAGCCTTGTGTTCGGCCCCGGTGCTAGGCACCCCTAGTTATTAGAAACCCTTCACTCTTTTTGTTCACGAGCATGATGGTTGCGCATTGTCAGTGCTAACACAGCGCTTTGGCGACAGACAACACCCCTGTGCATATTTTTCTGCAGTTCTAGATCCCGTGGCTCGCACACTACCCAGTTGCTTGAGAGCAGCAGCTGCAGCTGCCATATCCATTTGCCAATCTGCTGGCCTGGTCCTTGATACTGCACTTACAGTTATGGTTCCTCATGCAGTTGACACTTTTTTAAATAGGACAAAAACTCAACACCTTACTAGTGCACGTTTGTCCGGATATGAATTGACTCTCTTAGCCAGTCATATCACCATCCGCTGCTGCACTACGCTCAATCCAGCCACATTGCTACTCTTTGTTGATGATGACACTAATTCTGATCCGCATGATTGTGTCCTCCGGACGGTGGAAGAGACTAAAGGCTGTGTGGATTTGACTGACACACCCCTCACTGACCCTGATGGTACCCTGTATGTGGACGGTTCTTGCTTCAAACTTCCTGATGGTAGCACAACTGCTGCCTATGCTATCACCACGTTACAGACAGTAGTGGAAAGTGAGAGAATGCTTTACCAATCAGCACAGGCTGCCGAGTTAGTAGCACTAATAAGAGCCTGTGAACTGAGTACTAAGTATGAGCGTAAAATCCATTCCGCTCCCGGAATTTGCGGGTTTTCGGCAAATCCACAATCCGCGAATTCTCGCAAATTTGCAGACAATTCGCACATTCACACACAGTGGATTTTTTTGCTTTGTCGCGCTTGACAAATACTGACAAATACAATATTGCGGCTTGCGGCGTTCACTTACCGTCATTCAGCGTTTGAAGAGTTGTTTTTCTCCATGTTTGCGTGTGTGCGCCATTTTGGATCTTGCTGCGGGATCCCGCGGGAGTTTGTCGACCGCGATTACATCATCGCGGCTTGCCACCTTGCACAGCGAGAGTTTGTCAACGCGAGTACGTCATAAAGGCCCATGATCACGCATCGCGGGAGTAAACATTTGCGAACACGTAGACGCGGCGGGCAGCAACAATCTCGCGTTTGCGAAATTGCTAAATTTGCAATTCTGCACAAGAAATCCACCAGCAGGCAGCATAAACCTTCTGAAAATGATGATTTTTATCAGAATAACTCCTCAGGTTGACATTTGCCTACACTTATTTTTGCAAGGAGTCCATTTTTGGGGGGGGGGTAGGAGGAAGGAAGTGCCCCACAGTCTCCAACTTCCTGTTCCTGTCCAGCAGGCTCCTCCCAGTGCTTTGTTCATGTCCTGGTCACTTTGATTTGGATCTTGACCTGGAAGGATTACTTTTTGTGGATGCTAGTGGATATTTGGATTTGAGGCCTTTTTGACTTTCTTTGGATCACTTTTGGATAAGAAATTTCACAAGTAAGTTTGTTTGGGGCATTACAGTTGCTGCAACGACAATTTTGGAACTTATTCAGAACGTTAAATAAAATATATTGTGGGTAGCCACAGTATCCAGTAGGACCAGGGTTAGTTATGGGTGCATGATACAACTGTTTTGTTCAATTTCAACATGATTGAGGGCATGGAGGGCATTGGATTGTGGTGATTGTTGTGTGTTTTTCGATTTTTTGGCTGTTGTTGGGGCCTTTTGCCCAGGGGTACTCAGTGGTGCATGGACTGAGTCTTTCTGTGGGGTCTCTTTAATGTAAACATCATGGAGGGCATGGATGGCATTGGATTGTGGTGATTTTTGTGTGTTTTTCGATTTTTGGGCTGTTGTTGGGGCTTTTTGCCCAGGGGTACTTAGTGGTGCATGGACTGAGTCTTTCTGTGGGGTCTCTTTAATGTAAACATCATGGAGGTCATGGATGGCATTGGATTGTGGTGATTTTTGTGTGTTTTTCGATTTTTTGGGGTGTTGATGAGGCCTGGCCATGTGGGTGGGGGCCATTTTGAGGACTGGTACAGGCAGGGCCTGGCCATGTGGTGGGGGTCAAGGGGCCATTTTAAAGCCAGGCAGTGTGCTTTGTGCCATAGGCCTGCATCCAATGTGCCTTGCTTTCATCCATTATGCCCAGGGTTACTCAGTGGTGCATGGGCCTAGTCTTTCTGTGGGGTGTCTTGAATGTAAACACGATTGAGGGCATGGATGGCATGGGATTGTTGTGATTTTTGTGTGTTTTTCTATTTTTTTGGCTGTTGTTGGGGCCTTTTGCCCAGGGGTACTCAGTGGTGCATGGACTGAGTCTTTCTGTGGGGTCTCTTTAATGTAAACATCATGGAGGGCATGGAGGGCATTGGAATGTGGTGATGTCTGTGTGTTTTACGATTTTTTGGGGTGTTGATGGGGCATGGCCATGTGTGTGGGGGCCATTTTGAGACCTGGTCCAGGCAGGGCCTGGCCATGTGGGTGGGGGTCTAGGGGCCATTTTGAAGCCAGGCAGTTTGCTTTGTTGTGCCATAGGCCTGCACCCAGTCTGCCATGCTTTCATCCATTATGCCCACGGGTACTCTTTCAGTGGTGCATTTTATTGCTCTTTCCATTTTGGAGGGTGGGTATAATAAAAATGCTTACTTGCAAACTATTAATTGAAGCGCTACATATGCAACATTTATTTAACTGATGTTCCTCTGGCTTCGTTTGCTTTTAGGTGCAGAAAGACGAATTATCAGCCTCATCGTTCCTCATCAGTGCCAGGAACAAGTCCTGCTGCGGTGTGTGCAGCACAACGTCACGTGTGGCCACAGACAACTCTGCAACTTGTGCAACTGCGGCCTGCTGTTCTGACATCTGAAGAAGATGGCCCCAAAAAAAGTTGCCCATAGCTGCTCTAGCAAGAAAGTTGCCAGTAAGGAGCAGAAGAAGCAAGTGGCGCCACTTACCAAGGAGACTGATGTGCCGACCGCCGCATTTTTTGGGGAAAAAAAGTACGCCTAAAGCAGCAGCGGGGTCTGCTGGGGACCAAGCTGGGAGCAGCACCTCCGCTTCATTGGGCTCAGTGACACCACCACGCCAACTTAGGTCCAAGCCCTTGAGTGCTGCAGAGGCAGCCAGTATAGTTGTTCAATCACCATCGACCAGTGATGTTAGCTCATTGCAAGAAAGTAGCAGCATCCCTCAATCAACACAGGTTTTTGTAACTCATCTGACGAGTGTTCAACAACCACAGCCGCAACAACAACGACAAGTGCTGCAAGTACAAGCCCAAGTATATGTGGAAGGAGAGGCAGCGCAAGGAGAGGCGCAAGCAGAGGTGCATGGAGCGGCACAAGTGCCCACAATAGTTGTTCCTCCCGAAGTAATGGCACATCAGGAAATCAAAATTCAAGCCGAGGTATCATCTGAGGGAGCCACTCCTCCTGATGATTCATTGTCTTCCAGATCCCCAGCAAGGAAAAGATCAAGGATGGTGTCTACATCTTCTTCAAGCCCCCTTCCTTCTGATGATATGGATCAAAATTGGGAACCACCACTGCTGTCTGAGAGTGAGGCACACCATGATCTGACAAAGGTAGCTAAGCGTAAAAGGAAGGTCCCTGAAAGTCTCATAGTTATGGAGTGTGATGATGACGCTGAACAAGAAGTGGCGTATACTCCTGCTGATAAAGACTCTCACAACGATGACGCAGTCATCATAAACGTCACTCCAGGCTCAGCAGGCATGCAGCAAACAGACATTTTTACCCTATCCCGAAATGCTGCTGAGCGTGATGTTGGTGACCTGTCAATGGGACCACCACCAATGCAGTTAATTAGTACACCACCACCTACAGCTTCCATATTTTCTCGCCAGAAAGGACCTCCATCCACCTCGACCTCCATTTCCTCAATTAGTGGTGCTGTAAGTGCACAACGTAGTAAATTTCGGCAACACACATCCTCCACTTCATCTGGCATAAGCATTCCCAGTATCGCCTCCTCCGCCCCCCACAGACATTTGAAGTCCGCAGTTTGGGACTTCTTTAGTGTTAGCCCAACAAGGGAAAACATAGCCATTTGTACCATTTGTAAGGTTCGAGTTAGTCGTGGTAAGCTTGGTACCAACTATGGTACCGGAGGCCAGAGAGGTCATCTTGAGAGACAGCACACTGTCAAATGGCATGTGCACATAAGGGAGATCAAGGCAGCCCGAATTGCAAGTCAAAAAATTGTATCCGTTGATGTTTCATCCGATGATGACGAGGAGGAAGAAGCGTCAAACATTTCGTCAGTTACACCGAGTACCCCTGTCAGCAGCACACCCCCTGCAAGATATATGAGCCACACTAAGAGTGTGGTAGAGAGTGAGACACCAATGCGAAAAAGTTCATCACTACTGAGCGTAACTGGGTCGAAGAAGTCATCATCATCCCGTAAAATGGTCCAGCCCACCATTAGAAGCATATTCTTTTCAGAAGCGCCATTTGAACGCAACCACCCAATGGCGCGTCTGTATAACACTAAGCTGGCTAAAATGCTAGCGCTGGACCTTCTCCCTTTTTCTTTTGTGGAAGGGGTGGGTTTTCTCGAAATGGTGGCAATGCTCTGCCCTAAATGGAAGGTTCCTAGCCGGTTCTGTTTTACCAGAGTTGCGGTTCCAGCACTACATGAAGATGTGCTGGAGGTGATTGGGGCAGCTTTGCAGAAGAGTGCTGTTCACACTATACATCTGACAACAGACATGTGGACCAGTTGCCAAGCCCTTGATTACATGTGCATCACTGCACACTGGGTCTCTTTTTCAGGGGCTACAGCAAAGCTAAACGCAGGTGTTGACCCGGACAAAGTTTTTAAAGCTGCTCGGAAACATGCAACACTAGCCATGTTCGCCATGGAGAAAAATCATACACGAGAAAACATTTTGCATGAGTTTAACACAAAGGTCTTTCAATGGCTGTCCCCAAGAAAACGCATGATTGGTTATGTTTCCACGGATAAAGGCGCCAATGTAGTTAAGGCCATGGATAAGGGTAACTATTTCAGAGTGCCGTGTTTGGTGCACTGTATAAACCTGGTTGTTAAAAAATTCTTGAGTGAAGAAAGTCCAGTCTACAAGTTACTGACCACCTGCCCAAGAATGTGCACACATTTCAACCATTCTTTTAAGGCCCGGAAGCAGCTGAGGTGCCTGCAACATGAACGTAAAGTGCCAGTGAAAGCACTCATCCAGGAGGTGGTAACACGTTGGAACTCAACCTTCTACATGTTTGAGCGTCTGTATGAGCAGTATGCGGTAGTCAATCAGTATTTCTTTAAACTGGGTACACCTATGATAGACCTGAGAATACAGGTGGAGGAATGGGAGCTAGTTAAAAGCCTGACAGACATGCTTCGTCCTTTTGAGGTCTTCACACGTGCAGTCAGCAGGGAGGGCTGTAATTTGGGAAAAGCTATCCCATTGTTGCGCATGCTAGAGCACCAACTGAAGGTGGTGTCTTCTATGTTTCAAAAAGATGGAAAGCAAGAAGCATTTGAGTTGGCGGAGAAGTTATTACAGCGCCTAGTTCGCGATGAACGTCTTGATAAGATCCACACAGAACAGCATTACATTTCTGCTACTATTCTGGATCCACGGTAAAAAAAGGCAGTGGCAGGCAGAGTATTCTTTCCTTTTGATGACGTAGATGTTGCAAAGTACAAACATTGGCTAGCTGTGTCAGCCACTCGGTTTGAAAGAGAACGGCAGGAAATTGAAGGAAAAGGCAGTACATCAGCATCAGCAGGCCATCCGGAGTCAAAAAAATCCACTTCTGCATCTGTGGCTGTGGCAGAAGCAACCGTATCATCAGCACCAGACACAAAAGTAATATTGTGTGAAGAAGAGGATTGGATAACTCAGCTTGGGTTTGCTTCTCAAAAGGTTCCAGAAAGTGGAGGAACCCTGGAGAACCTTGAGTCGATGGTGCAGGCCTATCTGAATGACTCAACAGAGGTCTATGTTCATGATGACCCATTGGCGTATTGGCATGGGAAAAGAGAGGTGTGGCCAGAGATCACCAACCTGGCTATAAATTACTTGTCTTGCCCACTCGCAAGCATGTCTTCTGAACGTGTTTTCAGTGCTGCTGGTGGCATCGTAACTTCCAAAAGGACCTGCCTCTCGCCCAAAAATGTGGAGAGGTTAACAATGATCAAGATGAATCAGCACTTCATACCACCAGATTACAAAATACGAGAATGCACGCAGGAAGAAGACGAGGAGGACACCAACTTAGATGAGGGAAGTTCTTCTCTGTTAACTGACCTACTCCCGTCTGAATTCGCAGAGTTTGAGGATGAGCTCTTCTTCCCTGGCACCGAGCCCTGAAAATGAGTCAATGAATCACTAACTTTCTTTTTCATCCTTATTCACTTTTATTCCTGTGTGTCTGTCTTTCTTTGTTTTGCAAAATCTATATAAAAAAAATGTTAATCACCTAATCACAAAAACAAGCCCATCAGCAGAACTGTCTTCACTTATTTGCTTATTGATTTGAAGGTGCCGCAGTCTGCATTCCTCAGGTTCACAAGTTCACAAGAACATGTTCCTCTATCCTCCTCCTCCAGACTTCTATTTCCCTCAAAGCAGATGGCTGGATTACGCCCAATGAAGAAACACTCTGCACTTGTGTGGGTGTTCTACTTCTTTGCGCGTGAGTTGACGGGTCTGGCCCCGGCGGTCACGGACGCAGCCCGTCACAGGAGAGCGTACTGTACAGGAGAGCGCCCGGAGGCGCGATAAGAACAGAGGTGCGCCGAGCGCACATTGGGGGCCAAATCAGAGGAAACGCGCCGTGAGGGAAACGGCAACACTGCTGTGAGCTGAGCCTGGGCAGGAGCGCTGCAGTCACCATCACCGCCGCAACCGCCGAGAGGGCCGGACTCCAAGCCCCAGGTGCCCCGGCGGTCGCGGACGCAGCTCGTCACAGGAGAGCGCCCGGAGGCGCGATAAGAACAGAGGTGCGCCGAGCGCACATTGGGGGCCAAATCAGAGGAAACGCGCCGTGAGGGAAACGGCAACACTGCTGTGAGCTGAGCCTGGGCAGGAGCGCTGCAGTCACCATCACCCCCGCAACCGCCGAGAGGGCCGGACTCCAAGCCCCAGGAGCCCCGGTGGTCGCGGACGCAGCCCGTCACAGGAGAGGCGCGATAAGAACAGAGGTGCGCCGAGCGCACATTGGGGGCCAAATCAGAGGAAACGCGCCGTGAGGGAAACGGCAACACTGCTGTGAGCTGAGCCTGGGCAGGAGCGCTGCAGTCACCATCACCGCTGCAACCGCCGAGAGGGCCGGACTCCAAGCCCCAGGTGCCCCGGCGGTTGCGGACGCAGCCCGTCACAGGAGAGCGCCCGGAGGCGCGATAAGAACAGAGGTACGCCTCTCGCCCCGCGAGTCGTGGGCGGGAGGCGCCCGGGAGAAGCCCGGGACAAGGGCGGGGCCGTCTGTGGCCGTCAGTGGACTTCAGCGGCCGGCCGGTCCTCCCATCTGACATTTCATCTTAGGTGAGTGAAGTCCTATCGACCATGGCAAGTACTGTTATCACGCCTGAACCAGATGACTTCCCATTCCCTCCCCCTTCTTTCGAAACTCTATTAGAAAATGCTTTAAATATGGTGTCCAACGAAATTGCCAACACAGAAAGGAGAATGTCACTGAGCAATTCCAACATAACCTCTAAGGAACCACATACTCCCACTGTCCCTATCTCCCCTGTGGTTCTGATCACGAAATCCACCTCTGGCCCCTTGCCACAGGAGCCTGTCCCGAACGAAACAGGCCCGCCATAATCATTGACTCTCAGCCTCAGCCTAACACTATTACATCCAATATGGCGAATGGAAGCAATAAACCAGCAGGGGAAAAACGTAAAAGGGCCTCTACTAAACCTTCTGCCAACAAAAGGAGACAACCCACCGGTAACAAGAACCAGCCCACACCGCAGAGTATGTGAACCAAGCAGAAACAACAAACTTTGACTTTGACTGGGCTATTAATTTCCACAGCCGATTCGGGACTTATTGATCTCGATGTTACTTCTTCTCCTACTGATATCCCTATTGGCAATAACAACACAATATGGACACAGACTGTCCCAGTAACGGACAATAACCCCTTAACTAAGCAAAATGGCAATCTGATAGAGACAATTGTGGACACTATTTTTAAACGTTTAGAGAGTCAAATGATCGTACAGTTTAAGAATATTTTTAAAAGATTGGATAGGCTGGAAAACCTGGTAAAAAATGAGGAAGCAAAAAGAAAGGGAACTGTCGCCCTTGACCAGATTAAGGGCGACCGTTTACTGAAAGACTTGGAGTCACTAAGCAATACACTATCCACTGGGGGGTCTGTTACCCATTGTAGCAGTATTACTAGTGCTAAATCGTCTAACGCACCCACCACTGGCGGCACTCAGACACCCAGTCAACCACCCCTTCCCCCTCCTGTCAGAACTAACAGCACCGGTCAGAATAAGACTACAATTAGCTCGCAACCTAAAACTATTATATCTAATGCCCGAGCGCCCCAAAACGTGCTTGCCCTACCACTTGTAACCTGAAAGACTCCCAGATACCAGCAAGACTGGGGCCTAATTTGGCCAGTACAAGCACAACGGGTCGGTCTAGCGACAGTAGACCCATAAAACATCAGGGACCCGCTTTGCACTTGCCCCCTGATGCCTGCCCTTCTGTCCTGGTTTTGGCAGGCGTCCCATCACTTAGAGAGGGCCAAGGCGAATTATGGGTCCAGTTAAACAACAAATGTATTGACTGGCTGACAAAGCACAAAGGGGTAGGCTACGATATATCAAATGAGATCGTCTCAGTCCGCAGGGTATCGTGGGTAGGCCCCATGTTTAAAGATATCCAAGGCGACTGCATTGTTATCAATTTTAGGAATCCCGGCACAGTCAGACTTTTGCTTAATATAAACCCGGCATGCCCAGGCCCGTCCACTGTCGTAATCCCATTTCCCCTAAGTTATTTTTATAGACCCCCACAAAGGTCACTACATCCAGTACTCTCCCCTTTTGGGTTATACAATAGGTTTGTACCCCTATCAGACCTAGATACTCTAGACCAGAGGTCTTCAAACTTTTTGATGTCGAGACCCACTTGTTAAACTTTTTTAGTCATAAGGACCCCCTTCAGACAAAAAATTGTACTCTTCATTATCGACAACTATCATCAACTGTTGCTTCGCTGTTTTGTCACAGCGACGCAACAATTTTCATAAATAGGGCCCTCTTTACGTTTGAGGTATTTTACCATTAGGTATCGACATAAAAATAGCGTAGTAAATGGATAATAAATAAAGTTGTTACTCAGTGGGAAATGCACTGCAGTACATTATGAAACCTATTAGTTAAAGCACTGCAGAGGTCTGCATGTAACCAGAGAGCCACAGAATTACATATTGGTTGGTTCAGTGGAGACTAGTGATGTGCATTATTAGTGCTACAAGGTCACAGCCTGTGACAGAAAGCACTGCGAATATGCAAGTCATTATTTCATACTTATATTACAGTGTCAGATAGAATGCTGTAAAAGGTGGAAATGGTTTTACGATAAAATGGTGCCTTCAAAGCGTAGACTTTAATAATGCCAAAGTTTGTAATGCAATTTTTTTCCATAGCTGTCCCTTCAACACCTCTTCAGGGGTACTAAGGGCTGTCTAAATGCAGTTAAAATTAAAGCAAGCACTTCTCAGGCCCAGTTGGTAACGCTTTGCACTTCCACTCACAAAAACCAAATCTTTGTTATCACAAAGCTTGGAGTGATTTGATTAATTAAAGCCAGATCTTACTGAATGAATTCTTGTGGCAGTCTCTACCACCTAGTGTGGCTCGCCGTCTGTCCTTATGTCTAATTGCCAGGAAGGCTTCCTCTTTTAGCCCGGGGCTTATAAATAAAAGTAGATTTAAATGAAGTAACAAATTAACAACAAGAGAAATAAGCCAGAACTACTCCCAAGCATCGTTTACACTTTTACATTTTAATTTCATTCAGAGAGCAGCTGATAACGATCTAAATCACCGTCCCCAGGAGGGCTTTCTTTTTTCTAAAGGAAAGCGCATGTTTTGAATTGCAGAGACAAGTGAAGCTGGGGAATGCGCGACCCCCTTGCCAGGACTCCAGGGCCCCCCTGGGGGTCGCGCCCCACAGTTTGAAGACCTCTGCTCTAGACTGACCACCAGTAGTCAAGCTAGCACCGACTATAGAGATTGATCAGTTATCAGTGCCAGCTAACCAAGATTTAGTAATAACGACCCCTGTGACCATTCCCCCTACTGTTAAAAACAAATTGGGTTGCACCACAGAAACATTAGGGCAGAATTCCGACCTGTCCCTTTTGAGCTGGAACATAGCCGGCCTCAAGTTGAAATTAAAAATTAAAGAATGGACAGACTGGATAAAAAACTTTTACATATTAATGATGCAGGAGACCTGGTGCACCACCCCACTTACACTAGAAGGGTTTTGCTGTCACAATCAAATTGTAAATGCCCTGCCCATGGGTCGACCAAGCGGGGGTCTCTCAATCTGGGTAAAGATAAAAGCCGGAGTCCAAACCAAGTTGATTAAGAGTAACGCAAAGTGTTTTATGGCCTTGAAATACACCAACAGGTTAAAGTTATGTTTAATTAATTTTTATAATAATGATTTTATATCCCATCCAAATGAAATTTTTTTAATATTGTTTAAATTCATTGATGATGTGATTGTCGGGCAAAAACATGGAACTTTTGATGGCGTTTGTATTGGTGGAGACTTTAACGCCCATATGTACCGAAGCAATTATACGTGTAGGAGTGGAGAAGAATTAAGGGACTTTCTTGTCCCCCGTGTTTTATTAAATGTTATGGAAATTGCCGGCACCGAGGGGAATGATGTCTCCACCCCCACATATATTGGTCAGGGAAGTTCCTCAACTATTGATTATATATTTGTCTCCCCAACACTGTGTGACATCTTGGAAAAAGCCGAGGTTGTTAGTTCCCCATACAGTGACCACTATCCTCTATCAATACAACTAAAAAATCATGGGAGTAATCAAGTGGAAATTAATAGGTTAGTCGGAACAAAAAACCTGGAAGCTTCTACTGATGGGTTAAGGGTTGTATGGAAGGGAGTAGATAATAAGGCCATTTTAGCCCATGTGATTTATAAACATCGCACTTTAATAATTAACTGCCTAGCCTGTGATAAACCGGGGCACGCCATCATTGATTCTTTTTGCGAACTTTGCACCATCATCAAAGGAGAGATCTCTAAACCAGCACGGACCAACAGAACTAGTAACCCATGCTGGTTTGATTCATCGTGCTCCCGGGCTAACAGAGATCTGAGGGATGCCATCAAGACCACACCAAGAGATTTGGCACTTGTAAGAACATTGAGGGCCAGATACAAGTCCACATTACGTACCCGCTCTGAAGCACTATTGAAGGATCATTGGGAGGCTCTTGTACGCACTGCCGCCCTAAAAGACACTACTGGGTTCTGGAGGGAGGTCAAAGCCCTTAGATCACTCGGCTCTAACTTATCACCTATCAATTGTAACATTACGGGGGATACATGGGTCGAGCACTTTTCTAAAATTTATGCTGTTTCAGGGCCCTCCATTGACACTGCCTTCCCTGTTAGGCGGTTGAAGATTGAGTTACATGAGGTAGAGGACGCTATATCAGAAAGCGCGGGCAATAAAGCTCCGGGCCCTGATGGTCTTTCAATAGATCAAATCAAATCTGAAACTAGTTTTTGGGCACCCCTCCTTTGTAACCTTTTCATCAATTTATCTGATAATTCCATCCCAGATTCATGGTCTAACAGTGTGATCGTCCCGATATTTAAAAAAGGCGATAGATCCGACCCCGGTTGCTATCGCCCGATATCACTGATTGACAACACCTTAAAGGTTCTCGGGAGGGTGCTTTTCAAGAGGATAAATAGCTGGGCAAATGATAATGACATTTTACACCAATGCCAGCTCGGCTTCAGATCCAATGTGGGCACTGTTGAGCAATGTTTGAACTTAAGTCTGATAACAGCAAAATATACTATAGTTAAAAAGTCCCCCTTGTATTTTGGTTTTATGGATTTGAGTTCTGCCTTTGATTTTGTTAATCGCTAACGGTTATGGTCAATACTCCTTAAATATGGTTTAGATGATTCCCTGGTTTATTTTCTCTCCTATTTGCATAGAGATTTAAAAGCCCGTGTCCGCATCAATAGCGAGGGAGAGCTTTCTAAGGATATTTTAATCGGCAGGGGGGTTAGACAGGGCTGTGTGCTCGCCCCCCTGCTTTTTATTCTGTACATTAACGAGTTGAGCAACACCCTATGCACTCTTACTAATGATGTTCCTATCGTTAACGGCACCCCTATTCCCGCCCTATTATATGCGGACGATGCCGTGCTAATGGGCCGCACACCCAATGCCTTACGTATTTTAATCTCGGGCTTTGTCTCCTTTATGGCAGACTTGGGTTTATCCACCAATTTTAATAAATCGTATATCATGAACTGCGGCCCTAAAAGATATAATATTACTACAATTAAATCTGGAGAAAATACTCTAAAAAGCACAAGCACTTTTCCGTATCTGGGACTACTTTTTTCAAATTCTGGATCCTGGCAACCACATGTTGCATATGGGAGAAACAAGATTGGGAAATCTATTAATTCAGTTCTTTCCCTTTGTCAACCCAGACATGCAGATGTTGTCTCCTCTCTTATAAAGATTTACCTCACCCAGTGCCAACCCACTGGCACGTATGGATCAGAGGTGTGGGGATATTCTAACTGCACCCCTATTCAATCTGAGGAAAACAGATTTTGTAGAAAAGTATTGGGGAGAGTTGTCTCTGCTGCAACGTATGTTTGCCACAAAGAACTTAACCTCCCATTTATAGAAGACTTCATTCGATCAAGACCAGCACTTTTTTGGCTTAAAATTTGGCTTAATTCTTCAGCCACTTTAACACGCACTATACTAATGGACTGCCTACAAAGTGATAGGTCCCACCATATTCCATGGCTGAACGCGGTCGAAAAAAGTCTGATTAGCGTGGAGTTTGGTTCTTTATTTACTTCCCCTAACACCATAGACCATTCCCACAAGAACAAAATTAAAGGGGCTCTGTACAACCTGTATAATACAGAACGGACAAGACTCGAAAACCTAAAGCCATCCGGTATTAAGTACCTCTCACTCTTTGATTCCAATGTTGGTATATTAGTGACACCACAGAGATATCTGCTTACCACAATAGGCAGATGGAATAGGAGCCTTTTGTTTCGTTTCCGGGATGGTAGCATTGTGAATCTGTTAAATTTCCCCTTGGGATATAACAAACATCTTGATAAGCTGGACTGTCCCTGTTTGACGGGAGGTAAACAAAGCCTGGTGCACTTCTTCTTTTTCTGTAACTTTTACCGGTTGTATACCACTCGTTATTTAATGCCGTATTGTCGCAGACATGAAATTAGAGACTTTAATCTGGCACTAAAAACTTTGCGAATGTTAAAGTCAGACGAGGAGATATTTTGTGCAAGTAGCTTCCTTAAAGCTGCAGTCCGCTCCCGTACTTCTATGGAGGTAGTATGATGAAAAGAGTTAAATTGCATTTTTTGCACAAATTTATCTTTGCACATTTCTGATGGGTGCCTGTTATGATTGCACATGTATAAGCTCTACTCTTTATGAAATGATGTTTTTAACTTTTAATATAACTTTTGCACAAATCATTATTTGTTAACTATTGCACTAATATGATGTACCTGTTGTTTTTATTATGAGAATTTTTATGTATACTGTACTTTTATGGACGTTTTTTACTCCGAATAAAGATTATTTGACTTGACTTGACATGCTATATTCTCTATCGTACCGTTCTAATGCTACGGTAAGGACAAACAAGGTTTCATTTTCTTTTTTTTCATATGCTGCAACTGCCACTGTGTAACACCACTAGTACCACTGCAACGATGACATTTCATCCGCCCAGGATTGCCAACCTTAATTGCCATTTCCCGTGCAGCCAGCCCTGTGCCTAGCCCTATTTCCAAACACAAATTACAGGTAAGATAAGCGTTTGGGGGGAGGTAGTATAATGGAGTATTAGGAGAGACGAGAGACTGACGGTAGTACTAGTAAAGTCCTAGGACTATTGAATTCACTTACTCTGTGATAGGCACTTGGTTTTGAAAACATTTGGGCAATTATTTACACAACTTGAATCAAGATGCCACTTAAGTTTCAGGAAAACAAACTTACTGTTGAACCCCCACCCACCAGCCTCAAAATCAGTAAATAAAACATGTATGCTAAGATAACGTTTAAAGTATATTTATATCCCTAACATAAATAATCTCCCGCAAGACACAACCCACCCCCACTCCCTAACCCCAACGAATGTCCGTGAAAAGTCCAAAAAATCCAACTCCCAATTCCCACCCCCAGAAGTCTTTAAAAAAGGGGCAAGGGACAGTCTCCTCCTACTGCTGGCTGCTGTTCACTTTTCGGGCCAGGTCGACATGCTCCTTGCGGAGGGTCTCAAGCAGGGTTTTGGTGTTCAACAGCTCCTGCTCGAGGTAGGACACCCTTAGTGAAAGGCGGTGCGACCTTTTTTTGGTACTGCTGTGGGGGGCAGCTGATTTATTTGCTGCTAGGCGGGTGGCTGCGGTACCCCGGCTCCATACCGCTGGAGACCTGCTGCGCTGACTGGGTGACCCAGGGAGTGCGGAGGAGGATGCAGCTGTCCCGGTCGATGTTGTGGTCGACTGCGTGTCACCCTCCTCCTGGGCCACCAGCTGCCGATATTTGGCGACAGTCGCCTCCAGCCTCCGTTCGCGGGCCCTTTTAGCCAGCTCCTTCCATGTTGGTTTGGAAGGAGCATCTATATGAAGAAAGAAAGACATAGTCTGTAACCAATGCTCTTTAAGATTAACACAAAATGGTTCAGCAGAAAGTTGAGTCACAGTAGAACTAGCAACTTGCAAGCGCAGTACATAACTATTGTGGCCATTATCTATCTAACCTCCCACTTCTTCATCCTTGCTCTAACATTAGTGGGAGTTTAAGGAATCAATTCTACTAGCACTATGGACTCACTCCATTAGAGTCGACTATGACAGTACACCAGTCTTATTCTTCTTCTTCTCTCTTGTTTAGCAAAATTGGTACGTTAACTTCTGCAAGCCGGCATAATGCCAGCGCAGTCAACTTGCACCCGAGAAAAACAGACGCCCGCCATGATGAGTGAGACAGACTTGCGTTACTGTACCAGTCCAGTACATGCAGGTGGTGATGCTCTTACTTTTCTATTACGGGTGGCACTGAGAATACTCTGTTACAAGGGCTACTGCTTAATTAATTTAACTTTCACCCTACAGTGCCAATGAATACTAGAAAAGGAAAATGAAGAAGATAAATAATCTGACTATCTATCACTGCACATGGTATGTATTTGCTTACATATGGGATGACTTTAGGTTCTTTGCTTTTTATTGAGTGAACAGTGATACATCCACACATGAATGACCGAGTTCTACTAAACTTATTAACAGAGGTAGTGAGTGGCCATCGTAATACCCGGATATATGCTGTGCTTGCAATACAAACTACTGCTACTGTTCATGGTAGTATTCGGAAAAAATTAAAACTTCTTTTCCTTGCCTTTCCTACACTGGAACGGACGTGTGGGTGCGGTGTTACATGCTCTTCAAAGTAACACTTAGTTCATCCAGTGACGCTCTACTCTCTCTAGATACACATATGCTATGCTCCAGGCATCCATCCATTCAAACTATATGTCAATCATTCTTCTTCATGTCTCTCATCTGGACAAACCTTACATTTTCTCACGGGAAAACAACCTTTTCATTTTATTTTGGAAACCGCAAGCCATACATCCATGCTTGACTTGCATTTGAATTTCTACCAAAGGATATATTGCGCGCACATACAGTTTCTGTTTCACCCACCCAGGCTGTTCTCCTTCCACCCATCCTTGCTTAATCCTTCACCCTGCCAAGCATCATATTCCTTCCCAGCCACCTCGGGCACCAATCAAACACGTATCATTCTTCTTTGTCAGTCATCATTACTTTTAACGTGCTCTTCCTTCCACACTTACTTACACCCTTCGTTCGTTTTCGTTCATCCCATCCATCAAGTTCATCTCAGATCTGATTTGGATTCTCAAAAAAAAAATCACCGCTGAGTTGAAGTAAATTTAGAGGAGGCTACTACCTGGTTGATAAAAACTTTGTTCTAAATTTGAAAGTCTTCTTAACAGTATAGTAACTAGGTTATGTTATGTAACTCACTGAACAAACTACTAAAAAGGTTCGCCTAGGACTGGCAGGCAGCAGTCCGCAGCACGTGAAGTGACAGACAAACTCCATTGTGATTGCAGATCAGTGACAACACTAAAAAGTTCCCTACTACATTAACCAGTCATTAAAATACTCAAACTATCAATCCACCACCACTATTTATTCTTATTGCCAGGTGTACAAAGGAAGGACTCGACTTGAGTCTGTAGGGGCAGATTTACAAGCCCCTTGCGGCTCTTTTGCTTCGTTGTTGCGTGACTTTTGTGACGCAGCGGCAGAACAAAAGAGGCGCCATGGTGCGGCGTATATTAACAACGTGACGCATATGGGAGATGCATCACGTTGTAAAGCCCTGTGCCATCAGGGGGTGTTCCGGCGCAAGGGAGGGCGTTCCTGCGCAGGAACGCTTCCTAAAAGTGGCTGAGGGAAATCTACAAGATTTCAATCAGTCACTTTTAGGACAATGATGCGTCACTCAAACCCTGCGACTGCTTGAAGCAGACGTACGGCTTGACGCAGCATTGGGGAGACAGGGTACCCCAGAGCATTGCTGGAGCTGTGCCATCGTTGCGACGCAACTCCAGCAATGCGCCACCTTTACGGCACAGATACGTAACGCTTCGGTGACGTTTTGGGCCCATGGTGCGCTGCATTGTAAATACGGCGCACCATGGGTGGAGGTGGCGTGGTGCACAATTACTGGCGCATCCCTGCTACTTTGCAGGGATGGGCCGGTAATTGCAAATCTGCCCCTTAGTGTCTAGCATTACGCAGTTCTGTAAACTACACTCATACATAATTTCTCAGGCAAATGAAATGAACACAAAATCGAAAACAAAATAAGAATAGTAGCAATGCTACTGAGAAGGAGAGCAGTGCACCTGAAATGCACAGAAGATTTTGAAATATAATTTACCTACAATGTAATCGGCAGCATTATTGCTCTTGGTAAAAAACAAAAATTTGGGAGCACTGCTGGCACAGTCTAATGTTGATTGCATTTGTTTTTCAGGAAATCCATGGTGTAAAAGGGGAGTTAGGGCCTAGCTGCACAACGCATTTGGACAGAATTGAAGGTAGGCACATTTTTGCTTTTTGCCTGTTTGGGGGTGTTCTGCTTTTTTGAGGGTGGCCGCAGGGGTCTGGGGGCATAGCTCGGAAGGTCTAATATCGGAATCAAGTGTTTTGGACCAAATCCATAGGTGAAAACGTTTTTGCGTTTTTGCTCACTTGCCTGTCTTTGGGGTGCTGTTTGGGGGGCTTCCAGGTTTTTGTGGGTGGGTTTTGGGGTCTGGGAGCACTGCTGGCACAGTCTAATGTTGACTGCATTTGTTTTTCAGGAAATCCGTGGTGGAAAAGGGGAGTTAGGGCCTAGCTGCACAGCGCATTTGGACAGAATTGAAGGTAGGCCTATTTTTGCTTTTTGCCTGTTTGGGGGTGTTCTGCTTTTTTGCGGGTGGCTGCAGGGGTCTGGGGACATAGCTCGGAAGGTCTAATATCGGAATCAAGTATTTTGGACCAAATCCATAGGTGAAAAAGTTTTTGCGATTTTGCTCACTTGCCTGTCTTTGGGGTGCTGTTTGGGTGGCTTCCAGGTTTTTGTGGGTGGGTTTTGGGGTCTGGGAGCACTGCTGGCACAGTCTAATGTTGATTGCATTTTTTTTTTCAGGAAATCCGTGGTGGAAAAGGGGAGTTAGGGCCTAGCTGCACAGCGCATTTGGACAGAATTGAAGGTAGGCCCATTTTTGCTTTTTGCCTGTTTGGGGGTGTTCTGCTTTTTTGCGGGTGGCTGCAGGGGTCTGGGGGCATAGCTCGGAAGGTCTAATATCGGAATCAAGTGTTTTGGACCAAATCCATGGTGAAAAAGTTTTTGCATTTTTGCTCACTTGCATGTGTTTGGGGTGCTGTTTGGGGGCTTCCAGGTTTTTGTGGGTGAGTTTTGGGGTCTGGGAGCACTGCTGGCACAGTCTAATGTTGATTGCATTTGTTTTTCAGAAAATCTGTGGTGGAAAAGGGGAGTTAGGGCCTAGCTGCAGAGCTCATTTGGACTGCATTCCAGGTAGGCCCAAAGTTTCCTAAGTGTGGCTTTTCCTGGTTTTGCTTTTCGGCTTTTTGGGGGGGTGAAACTTGTTTTTGCCCGGGTTCACCGGTCGGGGGGCCTTGCTTGGAAGGTGTAATACTGGCTAAAAGTGGCTTGGAGAAAATCGGAGCAGAAAACGTTTTTGCGCTTTTGTTCACTTGCCTGTCTTTGGGGTGCTGCTTGGGGGGCTTTTAGGTTGTTGGGGGTGGGTTTTGGGGTCTGGGAGCACTGCTGGCACATTCTAATGTTGATTGCATTTGTTTTACCGGAAATCCATGGTGGAAAAGGGGAGTTGGGGCCTACCTGGAGAGCGCATTTGGACTGAATTCCAGGTAGGCCCAAAGTTTTCTAAGTGTGGCTTTTCCCGGGTTTTTCCTTTTGGCTTGTTGGGGGTGTTAAACTTGTTTTCGCCCGGGTTGACAGTTCTGGGGCCATTGCTGGGAAGGTCTAATACCCGAAAGAAAGTGTTTTGGAGACAATCCCTGGGGAAAACGTTTTTGCATTTTCTGAGATTTCGCTCACTCTACCGTTTTCGGGGGGCTGTTTGTGGGGGTTCCTGGTGTTTGTGGGGGGGTTTGCAAGTCTTGGAGCAAAGCTGGGTATGGATACTTTTGCTTGCTTGCAAGTGGTTTGAATACAATCCATGGTGGGTAAGGGGGGGTTTGGTCCTACTTTACTTTCAAAGTACGTTTTGTCACCATTGTCTACTAGGCCTCGTTTTTGAGATCTGATTGGGGGTCTTCTACATTTTTGCGACTGGGTTTAGTAAGGGTCTGGGAGCACTGCTGGGAAGGTCTAATTTTGTTCTAAAACACAGTTTACAGTACACCTAGCTTGAGGGGAAAGATCCGCTAAATTAATTTGCCCATACTTATTTATCCTTCAAAAGGAGACTCAGACAGAGAACGCACTTTCAAAAATATTGTACTGTCTATTAGGAAACTCAAAGTGTGACTTTTTGCACTACACAGCGTACATACCTTATATTTATTTGTCAGTGGTGTTCTAATATCACTTCCTGTTTTTCTATCAATAATTACAGGCCGGGTTTCAGCCTGTACAATGGGAAAAAAAGGATGAAGTCAGGCTTCACATTAGCGAGCCACAATTCAGCATCCGCCAGACAGGCAGTGGACAGGGTGTCTTCTGTCAATGCGCTGTATGCAGGTATCAACAAGGGCCTGCTGCAGCATTTACAAATGGTTCAGAACGCCGCAGCGAGGTTTGTTTTAGACCTGCCCAGACGTTCATCAGCCACCTCTGCTAGGAAACTACTTCATTGGCTCCCGATGGAGGACAGGATTCTTTTTAAAATTCTCTGCCTGACATATGGAGCCTTGGCGAGAAATAGGACGGGAGGAATAGGAGACCTTTTGGTCCCTTATAGCCCTTCCAGAAATGTACGCTCTGCCAAGAAGTCTCTGCTACGTGCACCCCTCATTCGTAGAGCTAAGTGGGGGGCGGAGCTTTCTCGAGTCTTGCGCCTAAATGGTGGAACGCCCTACCGGATGAAATTAAGTCCTTGCTTACTATGCGAGCCTTCAGAAAGGCTTTGAAGACTTGTCTTTTTGCCAAAGCCTACCTGTAGTTTTTGTCTCTGCCTTTTTTCTTTGAGGGCTTTTGTCTGTTAGGCGCCTTGATTCCTTCGGGTTTTAGTTGCGCATTATAAGTTGTTTTTCATTCATTCATTCATTCGTTCATTCTGGTCACCAACATTGATGGACGGAGCGTCAGATGGAATGGAGGAGTCCCGCTAATAAGAGGAATGGTTGGATGCATGCAACTTCCCAAATTCAACAGGACAACTACAACAACATACAGATACAGTATCCGTTCTTTTCTAATTATCTTTTAAGTAATGTTATTGCTGTGAACTTCTATGAGTTTGACTCTGCATTTCTTTGATCTCTGCTCCTAAATTCATCCCTACAGCCATTGTATAGGTTTTACTTCTGCTATTTTTCAAACATAATTTAATGTATGAAGTGTTTCTCTGAGTGCAGAGATAGGCAAGTGAAAACGCATAATTATTCCTGCAGCCCTGTACTGTCGCATTCTTTCATTCACGGTTGTCGAAAGTACTACTTACTTTTCAGTAACCATGCATGCAGTAGTGCATGTACTTCCTTTATGTCACTTAAAAGATTTATGGATAGCTTTGTACCCAAAGATTTGTTTATCTTCAATTATTGTTTGTCCATGCTGTGCTTTTTTTATCTTCTCTCAACAAAACTTTCCCAAAAAACCCCATTCCCATCCATTTTCCAAACCCTAACCCTCTTCCCCCGGGCTGTGTGGTTTTGATTGATGTGTGACTAAATGACAGCAATAATTCCACACACTTGCTGGGGAGGATAAGGTCATAGCAACAGGCTGGTGAAGGAATCCGAGGATATATTCTTACTCAGCTTGACACAGACCCATGACTATTGGCAAATGAAAGCAGATTTTCTTGTGCGCCATCAACTTGATTGATCATCAAGAACATCCTCCTCCTAGACGTGGCAAATGATTACGCTGCTGTGTCCTTCACCTTCAGTACTATTTCTTGTAGTAGTAGCCAATGTCAAAGAAATTCAACGCAAGTAGTAGTTATACTTTCAATACTTTACCATTTGTTAGGCTACATTGTGGCACTGTTCTAGTGTACTGTCACCTGCTATATTCTCTATCGTACCGTTCTAATGCTACGGTAAAGACAAACAAGGTTTCATTTTCTTTTTTTTCATATGCTGCAACTGCCACTGTGTAACACCACTAGTACCACCACAACGATGACATTTCATCCGCCCAGGATTGCCAACCTTAATCGCCATTTCCCGTGCAGCCAGCCCTGTGCCTAGCCCTATTTCCAAACACAAATTACAGGTAAGATAAGCGTTTGGGGGGAGGTAGTATAATGGAGTATTAGGAGAGACGAGAGACTGACGGTAGTACTATTAAAGTCCTAGGACTATTGAATTCACTTACTCTGTGATAGGCACTTAGTTTTGAAAACATTTGGCCAATCACTTACACAACTTGAATCAAGATGCCACTTAAGTTTCAGGAAAACAAACTTACTGTTAAATCCCCACCCACCAGCCTCAAAAGCAGTAAAAAAACATGTATGCTAAGATAAAGTTTAAAGTATATTTATATCCCGAACATAAATAATCTCCTGCAAGACCCAACCCATCCCCACTCCCTAACCCCAACGAATGTCCATGAAAAGTCCAAAAAATCCAATTCCCAATTCCCACCCCCAGAAGTCTTTAAAAAAGGGGCAAGGGACAGTCTCCTCCTACTGCTGGCTGCTGTTCACTATTCGGGCCAGGTTGGCATGCTCCTTGCGGAGGGTCTCGAGCAGGGTTTTGGTGTTCAACAGCTCCTGCTCGAGGTAGGACACCCTGAGTGAAAGGCGGTGCAACCTTTTTTTGGTACTGCTGTGGGGGGCAGCTGATTTTTTTGCTGCTCGGCGGGTGGCTGCGGTACCCCGGCTCTGTACCGCTGGAGACCTGCTGTGCTGACTGGGTGACCCAGGGAGCGCGGAGGAGGATGCAGCTGTCCCGGTCGATGTTGTGGTCGACTGCGTGTCACCCTCCTCCTGGGCCACCAGCCACCGATATTCGACGACAGTCGCCTCCAGCCTCCGTTTCCGGGCCCTGTTTTAGCCAGCTCCTTCCATGTTGGTTTGGAAGGAGCATCTATATGAAGAAAGAAAGACATAGTCTGTAACCAATGCTCTTTAAGATTAACACAAAATGATTCAGCAGAAAGTTGTGTCACAGTAGAACTAGCAACTTGCAAGCGCAGTACATAACTATTGTGGCCAGTATCTATCTAACCTCCCACTTCTTCATCCTTGCTCTAACATTAGTGGGAGTTTAAGGAATCAATTCTACGAGCACTATGAACTCACTCCATTAGAGTCGACTATGACAGTACACCAGTCTTATTCTTCTTCTTCTCTCTTGTTTAGCAAAATTGGTACGTTAACTTCTGCAAGCCGGCATAATGCCAGCGCAGTCAACTTGCACCCGAGAAAAACAGACGCTCGCCATGATGAGTGAGACAGACTTGCGTTACTGTACCAGTCCAGTACATGCAGGTGGTGATGCTCTTACTTTTCTATTACGGGTGACACTGAGAATACTCTGTTACAAGGGCTACTGCTTAATTAATTTAACTTTCACCCTACAGTTGCAATGAATACTAGAAAAGGAAAATGAAGAAGATAAATAATCTGACAATCTTTCACTGCACATGGTATGTATTTGCTTACATATGGGATGACTTTAGGTGCTTTGCTTTTTATTGAGTGAACAGTGATACATCCACACATGAATGACCAAGTTCTACTAAACTTATCAACAGAGGTAGTGAGTGGCCATCGTAATAGCCGGATATATGCTGTGCTTGCAATACAAACTACTGCTACTGGAAAAAATTAAAACTTCTTTTCGTTGCCTTTCCTACACTGGAACGGACGTGCGGGTGCGGTGTTACATGCTCTTCAAAGTAACACTTAGTTCATCCAGTGACCGTCTACTCTCTCTAGATACACATATGCTATCTAAGAGTCAGATAGTACCATGCTCCAGGCATCCATCCATTCAAACTAAATGTCATTCATTCTTCTTCATGTCTCTCATCTGGACAAACCTTACATTTTCTCTCGGGAAAACAACCTTTTCATTTTATTTTGGAAACCGCAAGCCATACATCCATGCTTGACTTGCATTTGAATTTCTACCAAAGGATATATTGCGCACACATACAGTTTCTGTTGCACCCACCCAGGCTGTTCTCCTTCCACCCATCCTTGCTTCATCCTTCACCCTGCCATGCATCATATTCCTTCCCAGCCACCTCGGGCACCAATCAAACATGTATCATTCTTCTTTGTCAGTCATCATTACTTTTAACTTGCTCATCCTTCCACACTTACTTACACCCTTCTTTCGCTTTTCGTTCATCCCATCCATCAAGTTCATCTCAGATCTGATTTGGAATCTCGAAAAAAAAATCACCGCTGAGTTGAAGTAAATTTAGAGGATGCTACTACCTGGTTCATAAAAACTTTGTTCTAAATTTGAAAGTCTTCTTAACAGTATAGTAACTTAACTGTACAACATATATACTACACCTGTGCAGAGAGCACACTCTGCAGTCTGCAATCTCAATAAGTAAGGAATATAAGAGCTTACCACTGCCCGCCACTACCGTGGCAACCCTCACAGCAGTTTCCTCCGGCACTTGCACCGCCTCCTCCCCAGAAGTGTCCTCCTCCACCTCCGCGCTGGGCCCGGCACCAGATGTTCCACCTACAAAGTACATTTAAGAATGTTAGATGTCATAGACATACACCACTCACTAGTATTTTGTTCAGGAATGAAGAAATGTGAATAAGGAAACCAATCTAATAATTTGTGACTGTCTACTCTAAAGTAAAAATTTCCCTTTTTCCAGGGAAGGGTGTTGTCTTGCTGCACTTTTTGGCACAACTGATGAATGCTTGCTTTTTAACACGCACCATTTTTCTCATAACAGACAGAAGCTTCACTTCTAAGAACAAGAGCAAGATCAGATCATCATCACTAGGACGGAGTGACCAATGATTCAGCACCAAAAAGAAAAATTAAAGTTCAAACTAGGTGAGCGCTCTGCTCGCCCACAATAAATGTGTGAAATAAATCACTAAGAACTTTTCCATTTTTAATCAACCGTTTATGTTTTATGACAAGCTTGATTTTAATAAATGTTGTTACTTTTAATAAAGCTTTAAAACTTAAATAGACTCTGTGGTTTTTTGTCAAGAGTGACTGAGCAAAAGGTTTTGCAATTTGCAAGCATGAGCCCGTGCATCTGACACTTCTGGACTCTGACTCCGTACTCTTGTCCTGCGTTGGATAATTATCATTGGGGATCAATCATCGATGAATTTGGGAGCTAAATGACTCTGCCACACTATCTAGTCAGTAAGGAGATTGGGGGTTCTTCAAAGTCTGTTATCACTGAGGTATGTGGAAAGACTACCTGCACCTATTATAATTGATAAACAATGCACTATTTAGTGTCCATAGTTCTGTTTGTGCAGATTTGTCCCTGCAACAGTAGTAGTATGGATTGTCCTCCTATCCAAACCAAAAGTAAAGTAGTATCTTATTCTTTCTTGGTGGTCATTCACATTTTATTTTTGGGAATTGTCAAAGCATAAACATTTAGAAGACTTGAAAAGACATTATAGACACTCCCAGAGGATTGCACTCAGTGCATAGAGCTATTGCTGACTATAATGGGAGTTTCGTTTAACACCTTTTGCCAAATGTGCAATCTTAGTTAGCTACACAGACAGGCTAATAAGAATAATCTAGTAATACCACAGGGAGTCATAGTAGAGGCAGGATAAGAATTTAGATACAGTCTACAAGAAGATCAAAGACGATTTAGAAAAAATCGAATGAGGAACGATAGGAAAAAATAGGTACTCTATATTAAAATGAAAACTTACGGGGCCAGCAAAGGAGCCCTCGCTAGACCGATCCTGGCCTTCTACAGCAGCAGCAGCCAATACCACCTCCTCCTCTGTCCTCTTGCCCCTGGGGGGAGCTGATGTACAACATGAAAGAAAGAAAGACCCGAAAACACGGATGATTGTTGTCAACCAAATCAAACATTTCAAAAGAACAATAACAAAATATTTTGGGAAAATAGCAAATAGACAACTATTCCACAGGATATATTGACCTATCTCATGTGGTCTACTACGATATATTAGTATTGCTTGATTTGCGGACCGTCGACTTGGAAAGTTATGTAACTCACTGAACAAACTACTAAAAAGGTTCGCCTAGGACTGGCAGGCAGCAGTCCGCAGCACGCGAAGTGACAGACAAACTCCATCGTGATTGCAGATCAGTGACAACACTAAAAAGTTTCCTACTACATTAACCAGTCATTAAAATACTCAAACTATCAATCCACCACCACTATTTATTCTTATTGCCAGGTGTACAAAGGAAGGACTCGACTTGAGTCTGTAGGGGCAGATTTACAAGCCCCTTGCGGCTCTTTTGCTTCGTTGTTGCGTGACTTTTGTGACGCAGCTGCAGAACAAAAGTGGCGCCATGGTGCGGCGTATATTAACAACGTGACGCATATAGGAGATGCATCACGTTGTAAAGCCCTGCGCCATCAGGGGGTGTTCCGGCGCAAGGGAGGGCGTTCCTGCGCAGGAACGCTTCCTAAAAGTGGGTGAGGGAAATCTACAAGATTTCAATCAGTCACTTTTAGGACAATGATGCCTCACTCAAACCCTGCGCCTGCTTGAAGCAGACGTACGGCTTGATGCAGCATTGGGGGGATAGGGTACCCCAGAGCATTGCTGGAGCTGCGCCATCGTTGCGACGCAACTCCAGCAAAGCGCCGCCTTTACGGCACAGATACGTAACGCTTCGGTGACGTTTTGGGCCCAAGGTGCGCCGCATTGTAAATACGGCGCACCATGGGTGGTGGTGGTGTGGCGCACAATTACTGGCGTATCCCTGCTACTTTGCAGGGTTGGGCCGGTAATTGCAAATCTGCCCCATAGTGTCTAGCATTACGCAGTTCTGTAAACTACACTCATACATGATTTCTCAGGCCAATGAAATGAACACAAAATCGAAAACAAATAAGCATAGTAGCAACGCTACTGAGAAGGAGAGCAGTGCACCTGAAATGCACAGAAGATTTTGAAATATAATTTACCTACAATGTAATCGGCAGCATTATTGCTCTTGGAAAAAAACAAAAATTTGCAATATAATAACACACAGAGCAGGAGAAAACAGAGTAGTGATGAAATAGCAACTACTACTCACCAAGCCCGGAGATCTCGACGCCGAGCAGGTCAAGCAGGTCGCGTTCCCGGTCCAGGAGATCCGTCCAACGGTGGGTGGCCTGGTTGTAGGTGCGCCGGACCCGAGAGAGTTGATACATGGCCCGGCACACCTTCTCCCACCGCTTTTGGCGCTCCCGGAGCCCGTAGCCGCTTGCGATCTTGCTGCCTGCAGCGATGGTCCTGGGGAGGCGGCGCTGTACATAGTACAATAGTGCGGCCACCTCCTCTGCGCTAAATATCTCCCGTGGCATCACTATCTCCCCCCTCAAACGCCCGCACGGGAGCCGGGCACGGGGTGCGGTACCCTTCCCCTTCTCGGGCTGCTTCCTGGCTCCCTTTACCATGGTGTGGGCAGAAAGGAAGGTAAATAATAAATAAGAAATAGAATAGGGAAGAAGAAAAGAAAAGAGTTTAAAAAAGTAGTTTACAATTAACCAAAAGTAGCAGAAAACACAAAAATATAGAGCTAGAAAAATAGAGGGATAGATAATAATTAAAATAGATCAAAAAAACTTCAAACAAGCAAAGGATGGCAGAGATTGAGAGAGGATACAGAAAGCATGCCCAGAACCATAGCAATGAATGAAAAACAAGATGGCCACGCCCGTTCACGACCGCGTGGGTAAGTTCGCGCGAGATTTCCCCCGCGATCACACGCTAACTTGTACTAGCGAGCCGCACACTTTGCGAGATTACACATAGCGCCCGAAAACGGAAATACGTCACGCAAACAAGATGGCCGCGCCCATGTACGACCGCTAGGGTAACTTTGCGTTGTTGCGCTACAAGCAGCTTGCGAAAACGCAAAAAACCTCGCAAACTAACACGCGCAAAAAAACAAATCGCATATTCGCACGAATTCGCGGCTTCCGAATTCTAACTCGTGCAAATTCGTGCCCCGCGAATCCCGCGAAATTGCAGAAAAACGATATTTGCAAAACTGAAAGCACTCAGCAGGTGCAAAAGTTGAAGCTCATCATTAGTAACCATTCCCTGTAGTGCTTCCTGAGGGCCCCCTCCAGAGTTCAGTTGACTACTTGCAACTATTCTATGACCCTGCTCTGACCCTCACAGCAGGCTCAGAGAATAGCTACAAGTATGCCACAAAGGTCCTGTTAAAAAAAATTACACTGCAACAGAAGGCAATTACAGATAAGGAAGCAGGTGCCACACTGGAAATTCAAATTCAGTGACACATTAATCAGCCCCTAATTCATTCATGTCAGTTGAGGCAGGGCAGGTGTGCTAACGAATTTTGCAAAACTGAAAGCACTTAGCAGGTGCAAAAGTTCAAGCTCCTCATTAATGAGGAAGCACTTACAGCTAAGGAAGCAGGTGCCAGCTCAAATTCAGTGACACATTAATCAGCCCCAAATTTATTCATGTCAGTTGAGGCAGGGCAGGTGTGCTTTTCCCCCCATAATCTACAGTGATGAACCAGAGGGTGGCAGTGATGTACCAGAGGGTGGCATGGGTGAACCAGAGGGTGGCAGTGGTGAAACAGAGGGTGCTGTGATGAACAAGACGTAGAAACAACATGGTCGCGACAGTTGCCACCCGACAAGTAAGTTCACGTTTGCAAACTGGTAAAAAACCCTCGCGAAGTGGCAGAAACCCTTGCGAATACAAAAAAAAATCCGAAAATTCGTGAAACTTCGCAAATTTTGCGGATTGCGAATTCGTAAATACGCAAATTCGCGAATCGCAAATTCACAAAATTCACCCATGCTTACTGAGTACAGGGATGGCCGTCAACATCTACACAGACAGCCAATACGCCTTTGGAGTGGCCCATAATTTTGGGCAACTATGGGCTGAGAGGGTTTTTTTTACTTCTCACGGTACTAAGATACAGCATGGTCATCTGGTCTGCAGGCTGTTAGAAGCATTGACTCTTCCTTCAAAGATAGCTGTGGTCAAATGTAGCGCCCACAAGAAGGTAACTGATGACATTGTAAGGGGTAATGCATTTGCTGACCAGACTGCAAAGGCAACAGCTAAAGATGTCTCTGTCCATATGTATGTAGCTGGCCCCTCAAACTGGGTACCGGAGAAGGAGATAAACGAGGATACTATTGAGAATGTGAAGGAAATACAGACAGAGGCGATTAGAGAGGAAAAGGCTCTCTGGGAAGAGCAAACAGGCCTAATAAATGAGAATGGCTGTTGGACGGATCTGTCTGAACAACAGCTTGGTTGTTACCCGATGCCTATGTTTTGCCAGTGGTCGCTATGGCTCATGGCCCAGCTCACATTAGTGCAAAAGGTATTTGCAAATTGCTAGCTCCGGTATGGCAAAACAAACACATCCCAAAATATGCTGAAAGGTTAGTCAGGAATTGCATGATTTGTTTGATGCATAACCGGGGAAAAGGCACACCAACACCTGCTGGGAATTTTGCACCCCCATCTTACCCCTTCGAAGTGCTCCAAATACATTACATACCGATGGAAAGATGCAACAATCTCCGATATGTCCTGGTAGTTGTGTGTGCCTTTAGTAAGTGGATCGAGGCCTACCCCCTTAAGGATAATACTGCTATAAGCACTGCCAAAATACTGTTGAAGGAATTTTTTCCCAGATTTGGGATGCCCAGAATTATCTGGAGCGACTATAAAAGCCACTTTACAGGGGAAATAATGAAGAAAGTGTGTGTAGGGATGGGGATCAGACAGGAATTCCATGCTGCCAATCAACCCCAGTCAGCAGGTTTGGTTGAGCGCCACAATGGAACACTGAAATTAAAAATGGCAAAGATCCAGGTTGACACAGGACTGTCTTGGCCGGATGCCCTTCCCCTTCCCCTCCTATCAACTAGAGCCACGGCACATTCCCATACCCGACTATCCCCGTAAGAGATTGTGTTTGGTCGGCCAGCAAATGTTTGGGGAGTACCCCGTCCATTACCACCCTCTTTTGTACCGCAAACAAATATTCCGACATTGAATACCTATTGTTGATTGATTATTTACATGAATTGACCACTAACCTACGTCTCATTCATCGTCAGGTGTAAGATATCCTGCCACCCAAACCCGAGGGCCCTGGTCATACCATCCAGCCAGGCGACTGGGTCTGCATCCGCAATTTCCAGAGAACAAAGAACTTGGAGCCCAGGTGGAGGCTGCCCCAGCAAGTGTTGCTGGCTACCAGGTCTGCAGTGAACGTGGCAGGAAGAAAAAACTGGGTTCACGGAGTGCACTGCAAGAAGGTGCCTCTACCACTACCATAGGACCGGTGGGTCAAGGAAGGCCTGGGAGACGACGAATGTGAGAAAGTCCCACGCTTTGTACACTTCAGTGACACCAACATTGCCTGGGCTTCATCTGAATGAGAGAACGATGACATCCTGCAATCTGTCGTTCTTCCGCATCTGAGGTTGCGGGACACTCAACAGCCAGAGCCTTTGTTTCCTGATCAAACAACCAGGTCCACCCGGTACAACCTCCGACCCAGAAAAAAAGACTGAAGAGACAAAGGTCTCTGCCCTCTGCTTGACAATGTCCGACAAATCGCTGCAGGGCTGTGATACACCGGCTCATTTTTGACCGGAGCCAGTACAGCGAACCGGAACGTACCAATAGGACCGTCGAAATCAGTGACCGGTAAAGCAACCACCAATCACAGGCAGCAACTAGGGAAGACCAAGTGAAGCAGACAATGAACAAAATGAACACTGAAAGCTTGAAGAGCAAAGAATTAAAAAAACAAGAGTACATAAAGACAATACGTGGCCGGCACTCGATCTGTCTAATCTTACTAATGACTATTTCACTGGGACTGGCCTGCCTCGGATGGGTAATACACGCTGCCCTTGCAGCACCTGAGCCTCCTACCTCTACAGAATCACCTCATCAACATGTGTCATTACCCACCCATGAGAAGAACAGAAGGACAGGTTTCTTTAACTCCTTCGACGCTCATGACGAGCTCAGCTCGTCATGGTGTACACCTCCATACACTCATGACGAGCTGAGCTCGTCATGAACAATGGGAATCAACATAACTCAGCACACTAGGAAAATAACACTAGCATCAATGGTGTTAACAACACTTTCATTCAAATGTTACACCAGCACCAGCTTGTGGTGAACACAACAAACTGTTGGGTATGTGGGCTGCTGCCCCACACTGCAAGCACCGGAATGTCCTTGATTCCTGCTCCTTTCTCTCAAGCTGGTTCGGCCTATGGCTGGTACACTGTCTTCTTTGATGCATTCTATTCAGGTGATACATCCACACGTTCCCTGGGGAAGAACAGTAGCAGACAAGCCTTCCGACACATCATGGCTGTGGAGTGGCCAAGCATGGATAAAGATTCAGCAGAAAAGAACGAATATGAGAACAATCATGGGTCCTTTTATCCATCGAACATCTACAATGGTGGGGGAAAGAAAAGACTGCCACCTCACAGGATCTCCCTTTCTACCCACATCCCGTAAAATACTGCATGAAGAGCAGTGGAACAGTATGGGTGGGAGAAAGTGACTGTGCTTACACACTTCAGCTCAATGGTTTGACTCTCCCAGCTCTGGTGTCCTCACTGAATACGTACTTTGTGTGTGGGAACAAGGCCTACACCTGGCTGCCCAAGTCTTGGGCAGGCACCTGTTACATTGCTTGGTTGCTCCCCCCGACCTACACAGCCGATGCAAAACACCACATCCAGAAGAGAGGTGTGGTTGATACCGAAGACACAGCTGGCCAAGAATTTGGGGACTTTGCTAAGGGGTTCCTCCCTTTTTGGGGCCCTATGGTCAATAGTCGCAATCTCCGACATCTCACCAGGGTGGTACAGGCAACCATCAACGCAACTGCCGGTGCCCTCAGTAACATCACGGCTGAACTTCAAGCGGACCGCCTCATGACTTTACAGAACAGAATGGCGCTTGACATAATACTGGCGGATCGTGGAGGAGTCTGCACATTGATCAAAACAAGTTGCTGCATTTACATCCCTGATAATGCACCAACAGTTTATCAAGCAATCCAGAAGCTCCATAAGATTGCTTCCGACATCCATCAGGATGAGGGTTCATGGTCCCTAACAGGCTGGTTTTGGAGCATTGTATCTCAGTGGGGATGGAAGATAATGATTTTCATTGCAATCCTTGCAGCCGCATTGTTCTCTTGCTGCCTCTGTGTTCAATGCATGCCCGCGCTGTGTGGGCTCCGTGCCACCTGTTTGGCACACAAACAAGTGAATTCACACCATCACAATGCCATGATGATGATCGAAAAAAAGAGATCCAGGAGATGATGGACATTGACCTGGATGACGACTGATTGTTGCCTCTGCATGGCAAAAGGAGGAACTATTGAACTGTAATTAAAATGACCCACGAGGCTCCATTTTGTGTTGTCATGCTCTCGGCAACCTGGTAAAGAATTGCTTTCCACGTCCCTGTTGAAACTTGCACAACCCTCCTTCCTCCTTGTGGTTGAGCCAATTCTGAGAAACTGCCTGTGTGCCTCACCCCCCAGTTGTGTCAGAGACTTAGCCACCTCCTGTCCATTGTTGGTAACTCAGCCTGTCACGACCAACTCCTGTGCCCTGTGACCACACCATCTGGTCAAGGAAGCACGAGGCTGTGCCCCGTGACCACACCATCTGATCAAGGAAGCACGAGGCTGCACCCTGTGACCACACAATTGAGCAAGGAAGCACTAGGCTGTGTACATTGTGCAATCAGAGACAGATGTCCCCTGGCCACGATTGCACCACAAGACTGACGAAGAACTTGTCAGTTGAGGAACTTATCAAAATGTGGAACTATGTATTGTGCAAATGGGTGTGACTAGTACTATAAGTATGTTTGCGCTGCGGATTGAAGGAGCAGTCTCCGTAGAATTGTCTTTCTACCATTCTGGGACCCTGTCTTTAGCTTGAGCTAATAAATAACTTACTTCCCTCCACGGCTGGTTGTCCTGGTCTCTTTGGTAATGTGTGATGTAAGCAAGAAGAACCCATAGATTCTAGGTGTCCCCTGCACCGCTGGCTTTAACTCTCCTAGTGGGGGAGGGGTCTCCAAAAAGCCGGCTCTACACAGAGTTGTCAGCTGCCCAGCGGGAGGTGGAGCCAGCATTGTGGAAGGCAGGCACAGTCCTATTCAAGCTTAGGTGCTACCCCCTCCCACCACTCTAGATACAGATGGAGCTATTCAGCCCAGGAATGTCCCGCTCAGCCTCTGGGAGCCACCCAGCTCCTGTCACTCACAAACCAGACAGTCAATTCACAAACAGGCCAAAGCACACAGAAAGGTCAGACAAGAGAGCAGCAACTTTCTAAAAAGTGCTGTTCTCAAACACAGGATTTAAAAACAACCTTTCCTAAAAGATGTGTTATTAAATTCTGAGTTCAGGGATACCAATCTTTTATGTCCTACCTTGCTCCTGTGGGAAGATATGCTGGTAGCCACTGTAGCCAGCCTTCCCCATGACAGCCTATAGGCACGGTATCCTTACAATAGTGAAAAACGAAAATGGCTGTCATTCACTACCAGAGCATGTCACCTGCACTAGTACATGCTCTACCTTTCACATACACTGCACCCTGCCCAAGGGGGTACCTTGGGCCTTCCATAGGGGTGACCAATGTGTACAGAAAAGGAGGAGTTGGGCCTGGTCAGTGGGAACACTGACCAGGTTGATATTGCAGTTCACAGACTGCACACAGGCACTGTGGTGGCAGGCCTGAGACACCATTTTAGGGCTACTCATGTGGGTGGCAAAATCAGTGCTGCAGTCCCACTGGTAGCATTTGAATCACCAGCCCTGGCTCACTCAGTGTACTTTACTGGGGACTTCCTGTAAAACAAATATGCCAATCATGGATAACCAATCACAATAACAATTTACACAGAAAGCATATGCACTTTAGCACTGATCAGCAGTGATAAAGTGCCCAGAGTCCTATTGCAAACAACCACTGGTCAGGAAAAACAAGGGAGGAAGAAGCAAAAGGTTTGGGGATAACCCTGCAAAAAGGGTCATTTCCAACATAGGGAGTGTGAAAATGAACAGTTTGGTGTTGTGTGTATTGAAACTGTTGACATTAACATTTCGTTTGTTTTATTATCAAGCAAAAATAAAGTTGATTACCATCGTTTTTTAAAGGGAATTGAGAGGGAAGGCCAAATTAGTTAAGCCTACGTATTAATCCCAAAGGCTATGGGGCTCAGCATGTACAGCTGGTAAATATCGTTTCTGGGTTGTATTCGCGTGGTAGGAAGATGTGCCTCAGAGACAATTTATGTTTCCTTAAAAGGATTATTTGGCACCACTAAAAAGATCAAGGGGTGTACCTTGCCCCTAACAAAGAACCTGTAGTTAAGTTGAGGGAGATGGCAGATGTAGGTGTACTGAATGTAGAAAAGACACAGTATTAGTTAGAATTTCCCAGTGAGTTAAAAAAAACTTTGATGCTTGAAAGGGTATGTGTATCTGACTAAAGTGAGATATGGAGCACAACACAAGGTTTGTAAGGTTAGAAATGTGATCACTGAAGCGAACATGTCATGGTTTTCCTAAAGAAACTGTTGAAATAAAATGATATAGAAAATGTGTATGAAAAATCGGCCATTTGTCACAACATTTTCATCTGTAACGTCTTGTCACAATGGCTAACTTACAAAACCATTATACCATTACGTTTGCCATACTCTTCTGGTTTTGTGAGGATGAATGGGCTTTGTAGGTTGTTCAGGAACCCAAGGTACCCAGAGCCATAAACTGAGCTGCACCTTACATTGATTTTTCATTGTGTATCGGGACTAGAGTGATTTCTATGGTAAAATATAAAGAATGAAAATGAGTTTGACAGAAACCTATACATTTCAGAAATGTACACCATATACTGAGTTTAGGAACAGTGTTATTTTTGTACATCTGTGAATTTGTGGGTACTTATACGTGCATGTGATTCAGAGAGCATTTTGCAAAATGTATTCTATCTTACACACTGACACTAATGCAGCGAAATCCAAGTGGAAATAACAACTGTTCTACTATACTTTGTTCTCACATGTCTAATACAGATGCAGTCACAGTCCATGCCGGTAACAGTGTTGGGGCGGTGGGGCCGTGTGGAGGAGGGATTTCGAGGGACGATGCAGAGGGAGAATTAAATAAATAATTAATTTTCAGTCAGCATCATCCCTCGAAATCCCCCCCAGGTGGCCCCACTGCTATTACCTACAAGGACCACAACTGTACAGATGGCACCTCACTTGTGAAGGTAGACCTAGTGATCACTGTTGGAATGGGCCCAAGATGCAACATGGACATGTCAAATTTTTCCAAAAAAACTGTCCCTTTTTCGCCAAGTGGGTAGCTGTGGATTTTGAGCCCTTGCTCAATCAGCACCTATGGAAACACAGCAAACCTGCCCTGGTTACCTTTAACAAACCAAAAACATTGACAAAAGCACTCATTATTCTGTGATGAAAAACTTCTGGATTCTGTGGGAAGCCACATGAAATGAAATTAAATGAAATCTTTATTGTTTCAGTTAATAAAAACCATACAATATCAAAAGAATTTATATTCTCTTTTCCTTAACATTTTGCAAAGGTTTTCAACAGATTATATAAAAACTGATTTCATACCAACATATACAATGTTAATGACTTTTTCGCTAAAAATGAAAACAATTCTTTTTAAAACCTATCTAATCTAAAAAAGCAATGTATCTAACCCAATATATAATCACCAAAAAGCAGGGCTTCCATTGCTACTTGTTTTAGTCCCACTATCTTAGTCAATGATGCTGTCTCTACTAACAGATCATATTAATATTTGCCAAACACTACCGCATCAATGGTATGGTGATCTTGATATCCTTTTTCATTATTATCTTCATATTTTGTAATCTTACAATTTAGACGGGGATCCGTTGCGTCCAAGCCCTTGATTATTGCGGTTCTACAAGACCTAATGCCCCTCTCTATAAATATATTTTTCAAAAGCCACACCCGGATCTGCCTTAAGCCAGGGCCTATACAAATAAGATGAATAAGGTCTTGCTTCTCGGTGCCACATTGTTTACATGAAGTAGGCCCATTGTATCTCCATTTGGGCTAATCCACTAAACTTGGTAATAACCCAAACCTGGTGGCCATGAATTTCCTTTTCAAATAGTATGAGTATGTTGTACTCAAATATTCTGCCGGATGTAATTTTGTATAAGACTGTATTACCATCCAAGCGTGCCACCTCTTTGCAAATTTACTTTTATCCTCTATTAATGCATGTATTTTCACCATTTTATTTACTACTTTACCAAAAACGGGAAAGGAGGGGGACTGTGCCCAAAGTTCTTTAGACTTTGTTTCTTCCATGGCCGATTTCAAAAACTTGCCATAAATGGAGTGCTGATCTTCTTCCTGGGCTCGCCACAAGGCATCGTGTAAAACGTGTGCTCGACTCAACCAGATTTTATACCAACTTTTGACATATGCATATTTTCTTCCAATCCGTTGATGGATAAAGCCAAATTCCAACCTCACCTGTGCTGGTGACGCATTCTGTGGTATATTAAAGACCCTTTTGTGTGCTCTTACTTGAATCTTATCCAACAGTTCAGCATCTGTTCCGTGTAAAACGATGCTTGCATACTCCACTGTCGGCATCAATTTGGCGGCCATTACATCTAGTAAGGGCTTTAAAGATGGACCCTTTAACTTTTTTGAGAGGACACAAAATGCGTATATTAGACCATTCACTTTTGCTTCCAAATATTGTTTATGTTTTTTGAAATTTAAGCAATCATCAATGTACAAACCTAGATATTCGTAGTTATTAACTACCCCTAGTGTTATTTCTCCCAGCCTGACAGGGAATTTGCGTCCTGCCTGCTTTGCAATAGTCATCGTCTTTGTTTTCTTTATGTTGATTTCCAAGGCGTTGACATTCACAAATGACGCTAGCTCATTTAGTGATCTTTGTAAGCCAACTCGTGTCTGGCTGAGTAGGACTATATCATCAGCGTAACAAAGATGTGATCGGCAATGGACCTATACGAGGGGGATGAGCATTTATCTCATATAGTTTTATTGAAAGATCTGCCATAAAAAGATTAAATAAGTCAGGGGCTAATACGCAACCTTGCTTTAGCCCTATTGCAGTGTAGATTTTCCTTGAGATTCTCGTACCATTTGCAATTTTTATTCGTATCCATGTTCCCATATTCAATTGAATAATGGCATGCGGTAGGACCTCTGGGAGACCCATTTTCTTCAATTTACACCACAATAGTCTGCGCTCTATGGTGTCAAAAGCTGCTTTAACGTCAATAAAGCAGAGCTGTAATTTTACATTCAAACGATTACACCTTTTTGCAATCATGGTCAACGCAAGTATGTTAGTTGTTGTACTGAACCCCTTGCGAAATCCGGTTTGATTCATAGGAATCATCTTATTTTTAGTAGACTATTCTACTAGGTCTTCCAGGATTAGAGAAGCGTAGTATTTCGCTTCTACGTCCATTAAAGATATGAGCCTATAATTTGCAGGATCCGATCTGTCTCCGCCCTTGAATATTGGGCTAATTATAGCACCTTTCCAACTCATTGGCAGGTTATTTGTTAATTTTGCCTCCAGGAACAGACCTGACAACGGGCTCGCCCAGTATTCGTGGTCCCCAGAGAAGATGGCCTGCGGTTTTCCATTAGGCCCCGGGGCCCCGCCCCTTCGACCTGATTTTATTTTCATTATCCTATCAGCTACCTGGCGATCCGGCGTTATTTGGGAGGCCTTAATTTTACACTTTTCCTTAGGTGTATCTGGCGACTTTGATTTCAAACCAATATAACTATTTTTATTTTCACCACCTGTATCTTTCTTAAAGATACTTCTCAAGTAGTGTACCCAGTCCAACTCTGTTACACAAGCGCCATTTATGGTTTGAGAAGGTCCGGATATACCATTTATTATTCTCCAAAATGCTTGATTATTAGATTTTTTGGCGCAAAAAAGAAGCCTTGTTCAGAACTGCTCCTGGTTTGATTTTTTATCTTTCCAAATTTGTTTTTTGTATAATCTTTTCCGATTTTTTATATCATTCCATGGAGTCGCATTGTTATTTATCTTGTTCTTTCTGACCGCCTTCCTAATTTCTTTCCTTAATGTTAATGCATTATTTGACAGTTTCGCCATCTCCCTACTTCTTTTGTATTTTATGTGTTCCTGTTTCGGTGCAAGCCTCAGGAACTTTGTAGTAAAGGTTGTCCAGTTTACACTTTGGTTGTTTTCTGTAGCTGTATTTGATTATATTACCTTCTTAGCTAGCTTTGTTATCTCCACTAGATTACCTGCCGAACACCTTATACGCTTCAAATTAGTTGATGATAGATTACCTATCCTTGTGGGTGCTTCTTGATGTTTATTAAAATTGATTGTTATTTCCAAATGCTGTTGTGAACGGCCACTTTGTGTTGTAAACTTAATCATGAATTTCCTCACTTTATTCAGTAAGGGTAAAGACAGAATTGTGAAGTCTATTATTGACTGGGCATTTATTCCTTGATATGTCCAAGATGAAGGTCTATCATCTTGCGTTCTTCCATTTATTATTCTTAGACCTAGATGTTCCATGGCCATAACTGTTTTTTGGCCAATTAAATCCCTGTGTTTTGCCATTTAAGATGTTTGTACTGGTATACTGACCAAAAAAACGTTTTGCGCAGTTATTAACTCACCTTTCTCCGGGGTGTAAATAAGGTTGTTATTAAAATCTCCTGTTATTATAAATTTCCACTCTGGGTGCGTCTGTCTGTAATCTGTGATTATCGAGAATAGGTTATCCAACTGCTGTTGTTTTTTTCCTACTGTTGGGTGCAAATAGACATTTATTAATAGTACTGTTGTTAAATCATGTGATGACAAATTGTCTAATTTGATAACCTGTATGTCTGGAGTGGTTGTATTAAGTTGCTCCCAGCCTATGGCAATTGCTGTTGAAATATATACTGCTAGGACTCCCTTTGCTCTCCCATAGTGGTTTAATCTTACAGCGTTGATGTGATGAAGTTTATAATTCGCTACTTCCTGCGGTATTAACATCCAGGTTTCTTGTAATACCACAATATTATATTTACTCCAGTATGTTGGTGCAACATCCCCCTGAATTTCACTTTTAGCCCACGCTATATTCCAAGACAGAAGCTTTATACAATCGTGACGGAGACTATTATCTTGAGTGATGTCATTCTCTTGTCGGTACATTGAGTGTCGCTGCTAACCATCTTCATTGCATAGGACACTGACCCCATGATTGTTTAATGGTACCATTACCCAAACGTCCTTTTTACCTCTAGCATTTTGTAATACTGAAAACACCTGACTTTTTTCACTCTCCAGTGGGTGACACTTCATGAGCTTCATCAACGGTGATGGGTAACAAGGTCTTAGGGGTTTGTCCAATAAGATACCCCATGCTTCAAACTGATGTCTGTCATTCATAATGGCTTCCACTATTTCCTCATTTCTCCATGTCGCAAGTGTTCTTTCCATCTGTTTCTTTTCATTATACATTCTTTCTGTCTGGTTCTTTTCTTCTTGTGGGATAAATTTAATGGACAATAAGTCACATTGAGACAAGTTTTTTGAGAATATCTTGTTGTCCTTGTGAGATGTATTGACGTGTTGGGATAATCTGCTTGCTCCAACTATCCTCTTGGTTTAACTCTGTATATGATGACATATGGTTTGTTCTATGTTGTGGAGCTTTTGTTAACATTCTGGAGCTAGCCCCTGCTACATTTGTATTTCGTATATACATTTTTATTTGTAGTTGTTCTTTTGATTCGTCTTCCATTTGTATATACCTTTGTGAAAATTCCTCCGGAGCCTTTAAATCTTGAGGATCGTTGTTTGTTACCGCCTGTGTTGATCATATATTTTGGGAGATAGTCGAGCTATTATTTTGTTCTGTCCTATCTTTATTAGTTAATCGCAGTTGGCCACTAGAGATGTTTAATTCTCGACTTAACTCTTGTCGGAGTGCCTGACTCATTCCAATATTGCCTTGTGAAGCTACTTGTAATACTCTTTGATCTTTTTTCACTTGTATTACCCTTTGTTCTTTTTTTACAGTTGCTATCACATTTTTGTGAGGATGTCTGTATATTTTATTTGCTTTGTAGGCTTCTTCTTTTTAATTGTTGTAGTTTTTTTAGTTAATATTTCCTGATTTGTTTTACATGAAATGGATGATTCCTCTAATTTTATACTATGACTCGTTGAACTGCACAAGGGGTGTGGCTCCTTGATTAAATCATTCCCAACTTCCCCTTCATGGTTTGTAGATTTGTTTATTTGTACTAATTATTTTTTATCCAAGATGTGGAACAATCTTTTTTCGCCATTATTGCTCTTCCTGGCTTTCCTTGCCCGTTTTTTTTGCCTCTTTGTTGGTTTAATTAACGTTGATGCCTCTTGGAAAACTATCATTGATTATTGTTATTTTAAGTGTTTTATATTATTATGACTTTTAGATCCCCCTTGGGGAGCTTATGCACTTTATTTGACTCCCATAGTTTTGATTGCTCATCGATTGAGTTCGCTGGCTATCTTTATCGGCTTCATCTTTATGGCTCGCATTTTTTGGTAGCTCCTGGTCATTAGTTTGTCTTGCTATTAAGATGTTTTGTAAAATTGCTGGTACGGTGCTCAATTTACCGATTATTGGTCCACATGCACACTCGCTGAACATTTCTGCCTTTGAACTTTTTCCAGCAGTTATTAGATTTGTGAGATTTTCCAATTTGGAATTTATTCCAGCGATGTAAGTGGCTATTATATTCATTAGATTGATTTGAATATCTAATTTGTCCGACTGCATGTTAAGCGTAATTATTGCAGTTTCTAGCATTTTTAGCAGCGAGGAAGACGCAGCTGTGTAGTCCTCTCTCTTTGTATTTCCCTTTTTTACGGGGCAGTCCTCCAGGAGTTCTTCTTTTGGTATTTTATTTTCATTTATATTTTCCAATGTTTCTGACCCTGTATTACTTGTTACCTTTACACTGTAACACAGTTCTGTTGCTGCCTTAATTTCATTTTCCTCTTGTTTTCTCTCTATCCCTTGTGCAAGATGCTCCAGTGTACTAGAAATGTATATTATCGGTTGCCTATGTGCATGCGATAATATACTCTTTGAATTTTCAATCTGCTTGTTTGATAGGTTTATGATTTTTACATCCAATGCTTGAAGGAGATCCCTATTTTCTGAAAGAGATAATGAGTAAAGCCATGATTTGTTCTGCTCTTCCTGTGGGCCCTGGGTAATATTTGAGACAATATTTGAGATGTCGCAATGATATTCCTCCTGTTTTTGCAAAGCGCTAGATCCCTCTCTTAGTATACATTTGGGGGTTGAATGTGAGCGATCCGGGCCATGAATTTGTGCTTGAATTGTAACCTGCTTACTAGTTACCGGATCTTATTCCATATCCTGTGAATTTTTCATAATAGGATCCTCAAATTTAGATGCTGCTGTCTTTTGTGGCGTCAATGGATTTGGTAATCCCACTGTTTCACCTGTCTCTGAGTAAATTGTTGCCGTAGGATCCTTTAGGAACCTACATTTTTTACTAGGCAAACTTTTACCAAAAATCGAATATGTCGGTGAAATTAGTGTACTTGTGGATGCTTGGCTACTTTTTCCTTGTGAATCCAATACCTCCTTGGATTTCTTTATGACTTTTTTTCCTGTTACTTCGACCACTTGATTACAGGTTCTAAATGACCTCATATTAATGGATAACTAGTTTCACTTTTTCTTTTTTTTGCGACCACTTAATTCTGTTATTTGTCTTAATGCCAGTTGTTCTTGCACCCTTGGTTGGATAAAATCCTTCCTTTACGTATAACCACTGGATAAATCACCTATAGTCCGTATCACTGCAACAGTTAGAATCCCCCTGTGAGGGAGCAATAAAAGCTAAAAAGTAAATAAAACTGCAGTGCTCAGTTTGCTGTGCTCCGTGGTAAGGTATGATACAATGCTTGATACTTCCGGGCTCCGTACTAAGTCGTCTTGCACCTCACTCTTTCGCTCATTTGCACACTACAACCGAGAAACTGAGTGCAACTGTTGGAGTGTAAACATGGCACTGGTTTGGTCACAAAATCAGCTACCAGTTTCCACTGACCAAATCCATGTAATGAAACCTCCTGCTTTACCCCCTGCCCCACTCACAGATGAAAAAGCAGTAGTACGTCTCACCGCAGGCTTGATTGCTTGCGGTTTTTGTAACTCCTGTGATGACTCCCAGTTCCTGCTTCAAAAGCTGGTTCTGCGCCGGTTCTGCCCTGGAGACTGTTAGTCAACTCAGACTCCACTCTACTCCAGGGGGCAGTCTTTAGAAATGTTTAGAAGTGCCTGGGGCAGTGAAATCTGGGCCACCGCTAATTTATCCGATTAAAATATCTGTCCAGTTGCTCAGAGCGGGAAAGACTGTGAGGTTAGGTGAAAAAAGAAATAAGAAAGAAAGACTACCTCAGAACTGAGCCAAATTCTCCAATGCCACCAGCCTCGAGGTCCGTCACCCACCTCTCACCAGCCTCTTGCTTCACGCTGTCCGCTGTAATGCCTTCCTTAAACGAGCCGGGCAGGTAACCGAACAGGCAACCGGGCTGGCGGGTTAAACAAATTCCCCGTCAGGCAGCACATGGAGAGTCCAGTGGCCTCAGGCGAAGAAGAGCCAGGTGGGGAGCCAAGGCCGGGGGCCAAGCCAACCCCAGCTCACTGTCTGCAGTTTTCTGGCGGCCCTTCCAGCAGCTGTGATGACTGCAACGTTTTTTCACAGCACTCAGCCCTTGCCAGTGCTCTCAGCCTGCTGACCCTCCGCTCTGTTCCTCTGCTCTCCGTCAACACAATCCATTTGTATGGACCGCCCACGGACCACGGTCCTCAATCCGTACCACGCCTTGCCGCGCCCGCAACCACAGACTGCGAGCCGCTTTACCGCACCTGCACCCGCATCAACATCCGTGAGCCACACCCAGTATAATTTGCTAGCTGTGACTTATTAGGCCACTTCTGCGGAGGGAGGGAGGGGCGGGAGCAGTGTGGAAATGCAGGACAGGAGCGGGTTGCTGGCTCAATCACAGGGCTGGCTGTAGTGCCCCCCCCTCAATGCCCTCGGTGAAACTACAAGCTCCACACACCCAGCAGAACTCCAAAAGTGGACGCGGAAATGCGTCAGTCGAGTCAGTCGAGTGTGCTGGGGCAGGGGCAGGACGGGCAGGGGCAGGATGATGCCAGGCGATGTTGCTAGCCGCTAGCGGGAGTGCGGGCGTAAGCCGGGGCAGCGAAACGAAGCGTCTCCCGCGTCGTCCTCGTCTTCGGCTGTTGCTGTTTGCTGCAAAAACACGAACTGGAACTGGAATTCGGTCTCTTTCAGTGTTCAGATTCTCCCACATATTTTCTACCACCCAGCCTTTCCTTTAGTCTCCTAATAAAATTGGTACCTCACTTGTGTGAATCGGCCTAGTGCCTGCAACAAGAAAGGGCCTAAAACGCAACACAGATACATCACATTTTTCCACTGACAACTGACCCTTTATGTGCAAAGTGGTAGTTGTGGATTTTGGGCACTAGATCAGCCGGCACATAGGGAAATATAGCAAACCTGCACATTTGTGCAAACTATAAACTTGGAGGAACCCCGGTTGGGGTGACTTGTGTGGCTCTTACCAGGCTTCCTACTTTTAAAAAGTCCTTGTAAACCTCAAACTGTGACAAAAAAACACATATTTCTGTGAGGAAAATGTCATAAATTTCTGAGGAGCCACAACTTTCCTAGCACTCAGCATTCAAATAAGTCTCAGCAGGAAAAGGGCCCAAAATGGACACATCACATTTTTCTACTGAACAGTTACCCTTTTTTTGCAAAGTGTGCAGCTGTATATTTTGGGCCCTAGCTCAGCCAGCACCTAAGGAAACATAGCAAACATGCAAATTTTTAAAAACTGGGCACCAGGAGGAAATCCAAGTGTCTGGTCACTTGTGTGGCTCTCACCAGGGTTTCTAACCCAGAAGCACTTGCAAACCTCAAACGTTGACAAAAATCACACATTTCCCTTGCCATTCTATGATAGAAACTTCTGGAATCCACAGAAATCCACAACATTCCGGCCACCCAGCTATTGCCCATGACAGGAAAGGATCAAACCAAGGTCAATGAGAGTCCCCTGCGAGGATCACCATTGACCCTGGGTTGACCTATTCTTATTGCATGCACTAGGCCCAGCCTCACAAGTGGGGTAAGATTTGTATTGGGACAGGAGAACTCTGAGTGGTATGAATTTTCTGGATTTCTGCCAACTCTGGAAGCAAAATGTGTGATTATAGGCAGCATTTGAGGTTTGCAGGGCAGTGCGGGTAAGCACATCTTGTGGAATACACGTGGTGCCTAGTTTTCAGAAATGTCTGGGTTTAGTATGCTTTCCCAGGTGGGTGCCTACACAAGTCCAAAAAGTCCAGCCATTCACCATGGCAAGTGGGATGAGATTGGTATTTAGCCCTACTCTCCTGCCCTATATGTGAAAATATAGGGCTATTGTCCTTGTGCCACACAAGGGAACGCAAGGGTGATGCAAATCCAAGCCATTTAAGGCCACCTTGCGTGGCCCAGCGGTGCTTGGTAAATCTTGAGTAACTCAAGGCAACACAAGTTGTGGTCTTGTATGACTCTGCCCCAGAGGGGCATTCCTATGGGTGGACGAAGGGTGTTCCCACATAGCCACCCATGGAAGCCAACATGGATTTTGCCACATTCCCAGATTTACTTTGAGTGGCCTGCCAGGCTAGCTTGACTCCAGTGGCGTAGTGAGCACGGGACCCACGTCTGGGCATACTCTTCCCACATAGGGTGAACAGCAAAACACACAAGATGATGGAAGCTACCCTGGCTGATGAAGGCTGATAGCCAGAAACCGGTCCTAGGATGCTTGATTCAGGTCCAGGGAAGACGTGGCTTGGCATTTCGGGCTGGACTGTTCCCATGAGGCACAGGGTCAAGACTGATTTGCATATGACCATGTCTGAACTGGGGGGTTGTGATGAGTAAAATAATGATGGATTAAACCCATATCTGTGACTGGGGGTGAATGTTTTGCCATTGTGCTACATTCTGTCCATCAATTGCTGTTTTTGCACTTTCTCATTATCATCCAGTACACTAACCAATTTTCGTTCCAGGACCTGAATTTGAGTGTCTAGCTTTTCCACCTCTGCAATGTATTTCTTCCTTTTAGACAACAGCATACTGATAATTCCTTCTTAAAATACCTTGAGGGAATCCCAAACCACCCCTATAGGAGCACTATCTACGATAACGGTGAAGAATTCCTCTGTGACTAATCTGAGTGACTTTATAGCTGCCTAATCCTGTAACAGGGTACGATCCACAGTCCACCTTCTATGGCTTGGTCTTGTAGAAAGGGTCATAGCTAGTACAACTGCGGAGTGATCAGACAAATGGGCACCTGTGTGTATAATTTATTGTATTTGTTCTTTTATTCTCTGGTCAACAAGAAATAAATCTATTCTTGATTGGTGACCATATTTTTTGTTGTTGTATTTGAAACTATTTTTGGATCCAATCCTCTACATCCATATATCGCATAGCCTCAGCTGCTTCATAGAAATCTTGTTTTGAGATAGCAATCTATTATTCATAATCAACCTGCTTTTAAATTACCAGTCCAGTGTATTATCCAGGATCACATTAAAATCACCAGCCAGGATGACATGGTACGAGAAATTCAATAGGTTTTCTCTCAATGGCCTGCATCACCAATGTTCGGTCCATAGTAACCCACCAAGTTGAACTTTTGGTAGTATAGCCGAAGTTTCTCAATGACCCATCTATCAGCTTTATCCCCTATGTTTTCTTCCAGGGTTATATATGGTTTTTTTTATCAGATTGGCCACTCCCTTTACATTAACGTGATGACAAGTGCAGACTACTCTGTGTTTCCATCTCTCAGAACCAAACAGTTCTAGACATCCCCTTATGGTTAAATGGATTTCCTGTAAGATAATATTATGTGCTTTGACATCTTTTAAATACTGCAGAAGCTTCTCTTTTCTCCCTTTCACCCTCAGGCCATTAACCTTCCAAGACAGTATTTTTATATGGGATGTCGGATCCTTCGCCATTCTCTACTGGCTATAAAAGTTAAACCTGATGATAGTATAGCATCTTCTACCAATATTCCAGATGAATTTTTAACTAATGAGGCCTTTTTTTCCCCTAATGCTCCCCACCAAGTGCCCCTACCCCTAATTCTAACCCCCCCTCTCCACCCCTAGGAGAACACACCTGTGCTTCTCATGGCCTATGGCCTATGGAGTCGTTCCTGTCAAGATATAACCCCTTATCCTTTGAGCAGCAGTGGTGGTAAAACTATCCATAGAAACCGGTGACAAACAGGATATAAAGTAGTGACCTGAAAAGAGGGGGAACAAATCATGGAAGATAAGATGGAACACCAGAAGGTTTTTCCCTAAGTGGAGTGCCTGTTGCTCTGTTATAAATTCATTCACTTTCTCATGTCATCTGATGTTATGCATCTTATTATTGTACATCACTCACAGGGAAGCAGGGAATCTTAACTGCACTGTTAGTCCCAACTTTCTCAAAGGTTGAAGCTTTTTTTCTATTTCCCACTGCTTATTTGAGGTAATCTGGGAGATATCTGATTTCAAAACTTATCTCATTGATCCTGGGGGACTTAATTTTCAGAGCTTTTAAGCGAATACCCTTATTCATATTATAAGTACAAAAATGACCCCAAATCTTCCTAGGCTTGGTTCTGCTGGGGTTCAGCCTATAGGGATCTCTATGTAACCTCTGAATATTGTTAATATCTTGTTCTGAGAATTCAACTTGGGTCCCTGAATTGCCTGGTACTTAGTGGGCTTTCGGACAACCTCAGAGACAAATTGGGGGCAAACCCCCTGTCTGCACCTGGAAGGGGGCAGAAAGGCTGGTTGGATGTCCCTTGTGGGGTGGGGGTGTGGCCAATGTCAAAGTGCAACACCTTCAATCCTTTCTTTTGAGCCAAATGCAAATTCCCAGGGGCCTCATTTATGTCTTTTTGCCGTAGGGAAGCGCAGCAGGCCTTCCTGCTGCGCTTCCCTACGGCAAAAGAAAAGGGCAGAAATGCGCCGTATCTATAAGATACGGCGCATTCCTGTCCTTTTCCCCTCCGCCGGCGCACAATGGGCTGCCTGCGCCAGCGCACGCACCCTTGCACAATGGTGCAAGGGTGCCTGCGTTGCAGGGAAGATTATTTTTGTACAGGAAGGGAAACCTTTCTGTACAAAAATAATCACAAGAGGCTTTTCCTCTTTCTATGTGTGCTGCAGAATGCAGCACACATAGAAAAAGGAAATACAAGGAGAAATAAAGACATTTCTCCCTGTTGCTCCTCCCTTACGCCTCCCCTGGGGAGGCGTAAGCTTTTGGCACTGCTTCAGAGTTACGATTTTTCGTAAATCTGGGGCAGTGTCAAAAGGCCATGGATGTTGCTGGGAACGCCCCCAGCAACACCCATTGCACGCCCCTTTAACGCAGTACACTGCGTTAAAGGGACTGATATTTATCAGGCAGCAGTACGCCACAAAAAATGGCGTACTGCTGCCTGATAAATACCACGCAGGCTTCTGCGCCACGGAACTTCATGAAAAGTGAAGTTCCGATGGCGCAAGGGGCCTCATAAATGAGGCCCCAGGTGTCTAGTGGGCTTTCTACCCCACTATGGGGCAGATTTGGGGCAACTTCCCCAATTGGGACAAATCTCCTAAGAGCCCGAGGAGGTAAGAAAGACAATATTGCTCTTTTGGGGTAGGGCTATAGCTCGATGCGCGGGTAGACTACCATCTCCTTTTATTTGTTTTGGCATCATTTTGAATTCCCTGATGCCTATCGGACTTTATGCCCTCGGGAGCAACTTGGAGGCAAACCCCCTGCCTGCCCCTAGGTGGGGCAGAAAGACTGGTTGGGTGTCCCTTTTGGGTTGGGGTGCAACCAATGCCAGAGTGCAACATCTGCACCCTTTTCTTCTTCCCCAAATGCAACATTCCTGGTGTTTAGTGGGCTTTCTAACCTCCAGGGTCAACTTCCTCAATTGGGACAGACCTCCTATCTGCCCCAGGGGATCAGAAAGACACTATTTCCTCTCCTGGGCCATGGTTATTTCTCAGTGGCAGGGTAGGTCGCCCCCTCTTTTTCTTTGTTTTGGCGTCATTTTAAATTCACTAGTGTCTACTGGGTTTTCTGCAACCCCATGGGTAAATTGGGGGCATACCTCCTGTCTGCATCAGGGGGGGCAGGGAGACTAGTTGGGTTTCTCATTTGGGGTGTGTCCAATGCCAGACTACAAAACCTGCACCCTTTTCTTTTGCCCCAAATGCAAAATCCCTTTTGCTTAGTGAGCTTTCGCCCCCTCAATGGGTCAGATTTGGGGCAAATTCCCCAATCGGGACAAACTTCCCATCTGCCCCCTGAGAGGCAAAAAAACACCATTTCCCCTTCCGGCACAGGGTCATGGCTCTATGCCATGGTAGATTGCCCCCTTCTTTTGTTCATTTTGGCACCTTTTTCATTTCCCTGGTGCCCTACTGGACTTTCTTCCCCCCCCCCCCGGGAGCCATATTGGGAGCAACCCTAAATCCCTCCCACCCCCCGAGGGGGCAGACGGCTGAGAGACTGTTTCACCCCTTTCTGGAATGAGGCATGGCCAGCCCCCACCCCAATGTTTTTATTTAATCCTTTGGGTCTAGTGACCTTTTTAAGCCCCGGTTTGGGGGCTGGGCTGATGGGCTGTAAACACCCTCATATTTTCCTGGGGGCAGAAATTAGGTTGCACTCTTTTTTGGGCTGGGTGCATGGTCATGCCCCTGGTGGGCAGCATCTGCTGCTATGTTTTTCCCCTTTATTTCCCTTTTGTCTAGTGGACTTTCTGCCCTCCCTTGGGAGAAGCAAATTGGGTTAAACCTCCAATCTGCCCAGGCTGTTTTGCCCCTAACTAGGGTGCTGGCATGGCCATGCCTGTGGTGGACAGCCCCCACCCCTTATGTAATTTTTTTACAAAATTTCCCTTGTGCCAAGTGGGCCTGAATTGGGGGTAACTACCCCCATTCACTACCCGGGGGCAGAAAGACATCATTTTTGGGGGAAGGGAGATCACAAACCTTTGCCTAAAAGGCTGCTCCCCCATATCTCTGCTGTCTAGTGTGTGGATCCCTGCTTGGGGATCGCTTTCCTGTGGAGATTCCTAAGCAAGAATCCAGGGGATAGAGATACCATTTGAAAGGGGAAACTTTGCCCTTTCCAATGATACTTTTCCCGCCTCCATCAGTGCTCAGGGGCTGAGATATGCCAGCCGAGCACTAACGCAGTGAAAGTAAAAATAAAGCCAATCGGCTTGTTTTACTTTCACTTCAAATGTAGTGACTTTATCACGCCCTGCTCAATGATTGTCATTACTGAAAAAATCCCTCTGGCTACTTGAGAAGCTCTTTTCTAGTAGCCGGAGTTAAAAATTATTAAAGTAATCCCTATGGTGCAGAGCACCAAAGGGTCCTTTATACCCCTCCCAGTGTCAGCCAAATGACCGCTAAACCCCCTTAAGGGTTAAAAGAGTTGATCAAATATATTGTTAGAGATCATCATCCTCTCCCCAACATCACAGAAATTGTGCCTATGCTAAAAGGTGCAACTTTGACATGAACACAAAATACTGTTCAACAGTAGTTGCCACAATTTAATGGTTTTTGTTCCTTCTTTTGTTCCATTCTTCGTTTTTAATGATACCTTTGAATTGATAAACACTTAATTAGTATATCAAAGAGCAATGGAAAGGGTTTTAAGAGGTACTTCTGGTGTTGCAATTTATCAAGAGGGTGTTGTGGTTAATGGTTGTTACCAAAAGGAAGATGGGAAGAGATTAAGTGAAGTAATACAAAGATATGGGGAAGTGGTTTTACATTAAATGTGGAGAAATATTAATTTAATTTGAGTGAATAGCCACTTCTGCCTATGAAATCATAAACTCTAGTGAAATATTCTGGCAGAGTCGGCCGCATTCGGATGGTCTTTCGTCTATAGAACCACTAACATCTGAATAGAGTGGGCGGACTGCCAAGTAGGCAGACGGTGAAACCATTAAAAAGTAATTGTGGGACCAGATCTACCAAGATCTAAATCATACCAATTATCTCCTCCTGAAAGTCATGCTGACAAAATAAGGGGTTATTGCCTGACACAATTATGTCTGTTTCTGAAATAATATTGGCACTAGAATAATCATGGTAAATATTGACATATGCTGGACATCCTTGGACTCATTGAGGCATAAATGCTTTTAATCTTTTTGGATAAAAACCTTTAATGAATGTAAATCTTTCCTAAATGGATCCATGTTGTATTTTTTATGTGCTGCTTTTATGATGTAACAATCGAAATAAAGCCGTTGAACTGAACATAAAGGCAGATGGCCTTGACATATTGTAACTATGTTTGTCCTAGTTCAGGTCATCTATCACAATGGTGGTATACTAATGCCAATGTCTGAAATTATGTGGGTGTTCTTAGCAGTCTGATAGGCAGTAATTGCTCAATTACGGCCCTAGTATGATGGTGGGTATCCTTGGCTTTCTGAAGGCATCTTTGGCGTTATTTTGGGCATCCCTGGCATTTGATGGTAAAACCTAAGCAAGTGGGGCAGAAGCTATGTGATTCATGTGCACTAAGTAAATAAGATGCAGGCACTTAGAGATCATGCATGAAATCCCATTTTTGAGACACAAATTTGTTTTTTTTCAGAAAAGGATAAGATAGTTTTGAGTGTGTTTACCCAAAATAGAAAATGCCTATTTGATAGAAGGTCGTGTATTTTGAGACACTCACATGTTAAAGTTTGAAAACGAAATGATTGAAACTCCTAACATATTTAAGCTGTTCTTTCGATGATAGAGCATACTGAGTTGTAGAGATTTTTAGATTAAATGTTTCCTTTGTGCCATTGATCAGTTGATGCTGTAGCTGTTGTTTCGTTAGTCATGTGGAAGCACTTCATTATGATAAAGCATTTTTGACATTGCTGTTTTACTCATTGGAGATAATTGGTACTCCAATATCATATTTTAAATTTCATCCTGCCAACATATTGTATACAGAATAAAGATTACCCCAATATAGGAAAAGTAGGCATATATAGGTACATATATGTATTTTGTAAAGTTTTGCTTACATTCCTAACTCTGCATCTATCTTGAATATATAATATTATAATATTTAAGGCACATAGATGTGGAGTTTAAAATAGAAAATCTATACCAATTTATACATACTGTCATCATATTGTTAAATATTCTAGATATGATAGTTGTGCACTTGATTTATGTCCTGTTATATCTATAAACCAATCATTTGCAGATACTGGAAGTGACGACATTGGTGATGTAAGTTTAGAAGCAAGGGGCAGTGTTATCACTGGTGGGCACTGCTGCCTCAGTTGTAACCTGCTTCTTGACTCTTGACTGACACCCCTCTATCCGGAGGTTGAAGGCTGAACGTCCATTCTGCTAAGACCTTGAATTCTCAATTGTTCCTCCTCCAGGTCACTCACTTTCATGACAATCAAATTCTTGTAAAATGAGACAACCACTGTTAAAAAAGGGATGAAAGTGGCCAGTTCTTTTTTTGTAATGTGGATCAAGTATCATGACACAGATCATTTTCAGAGGACGCAATCTCTTTTTGCAGCCGTTGACTTGTGCTCAGACAGAGGATTTAGCTATTGACCAAAACAGCTGCTTCTTCATGTTTCTTCTACCTTTCGGAAATGTTCCTGCAGCATGTGCAGCAATAGAATTGCTTGACTTATGGTACCACCCTCCTTGCTGGCTTTTCATGTCAAATTCTCAAACGCAGAAGCATTTTGATCAACCAGTCCACTAGTCCCCATTTCTCAACCTTCATCATTATGAATTTGGCAGTTACATTCCCTTTTTTGTAGTTCATAATTATTGATACACCTGTAAAGCTCAAACATCAATTGCAGATCGTAGAACGTGGAGTTCCAATGGGTAAGCACTTCCTATATGAGGATTTTACGATGATTCTATTATCACGCTGTATGATCCTCAACTGCCTCTGGGCTTTCAATGAATGACTGAAGTGAATGTAAATCCTAAGACAGGTGACCAGTTTGTTGTTACCTACTGCTTCTTTTTTGAGGAAGTCCTACACAGTCGAGTTGCTGCAATGCACTAAACATGGGACTCCGAAGTATCCTCCATCAGCCATTACTTTGCATAATATTACTGCAGTTGTGGCAACAAATTCAATGCTTAGATCTCTAGGTTGAACCATTCGTAGATGTTGGCATAAAATTCTTCCAAGATGTTGGCAGCTATAGGTAATTTCTCTTTTGGGAACATTGCAACTGTTGCATGCCATTAAATACCTTGAAAATAATCCTTGTGCCATGCTGAGGTCGCTGCGAATGACTACTGCACACTATGAGTGACAGTCACAGGCCTTTTTCAAATGGCATCTTCTTTCTCCCATCCACCTCCTATCAGTTCAACTTATTTTCCTCTCTCAAAGCAGCTATCTTTCAGATGATCTCATCCCATCCAATTGTGTGTTGCTTTTCCAGAAGGGCCAGCTGGCCCTGGGTACTGCAATATCCACCTGGCCTACCACAATGCACTGGTTTGTGGTAAATTAAACCTTCTCCTATGTGCTCCTTGTGTGGCTTAATTGTAAAAGAATCCCCAAACTTGGGATGAGAGCTTTCTTATTAAGTCAATGCCTGAACAACTTGCTGATGTTATGAGGGTGGGCTGTGACTGTGGTAGTGGTGGTTGCTGCAGACTTTTCTCTTCTTGAAGACATGGAAGCAGGTAATGCTGGTGATACTACATGACTGAGAGCATACTCAGTAGAAGGGATTTGCACTTCTTCTGTTGCTCTCTTCAACTGAACAATCAGTGGGTTATCATCTTCCTCATTTGTGAGGCTTCCATAAACATTCCTTTTTCCAGTGTCTCACGGGGCATGTCCTAGTCAGGGTGCAATCAATGTCAGGATCATTGTAAGGGGTTTTGAAAAAGATGGAGGAGTATTCTTTATTTTATCATGAAGACGAGGTGTCCAATGGAATAGCAGCCACAACACCTTGCTTGGCAGCAAGCTCATCTCCCTGCTCTGCTCCTACCTCTGAAACATAGAGTATAGCAGAATGTTGCTGTTATTGAGTTTCCAGTGAAGAAGATTCTGTCTACTGCTGGGACAAATCAATTTCAAACTCATTGCTCTCTGCTATTACTGCAGTTACCACAGCACTGAAAGACATAGGCTTCAGTTTTGGTAGTGGTGTCATTGTTGGTCCAGGGGGGCTCTTCCTCACAGGCGCTTCTGGCCTGGAGTAGTAGTGCAACAGGTAGCAGGTACACCACGTTGCCAGGAAAAAGATGAGGGCTTGATGCCAGTGGTAACAAAACTATTTTTATTCTCCTCACTGGCCAGTTTCCAGGCAGAAACCTCCTTCCATGGGGCCATCTTCACTTATTGCATGGGTCAACCGCACAAGCAGATGCACGTTGCCAATAGGACTCTGGACTACAGTGTCAGCCAATTCACTGACTTCTCTCCATCTAAGTCAGTAATATCCTCTTATGCACCTGCAGGCAATTAAGACGGAATTGGCAATTATTGTCAATACAATATATGTATTCATCACAATCATCATAACAATATTTCGAAAATCAATGAAATGTATATAAAATACCTGGTGTCCCTTGTGGACCCATGGAGCTCCTATGCGAGGAAGGGGCAAGCAGGCAAAAAAAGCAAAAATAATTTAATAAGACAAAACGGTGTGTCACTCCAAGGCTGCTGGTACCTCAATAACAATTATGAAAGGGATAGGATGGCAGGCAAAATTGAATCCATGAATATATTTTAATTCTATGTGTCCCTCCATGACCCATGTGGCCCCTATGGGAGGCAGGCAAAAATCAATCAGATAAAACAATGAATAAATAGTTAGTGTCTCTCCAGGGTCCAAACAAATACAAATTAACATAAAAATGCCCTGTGTTCCATCAGGGCCCATGGGGCCAATATGGGAGGCGGTTGGGCAAGAATTAAATAAATTAATATTTAAATACTTGGCATCCCTCCGGGGGGCATGGGGCCCAATGGGAAGTAGGGAGTGGGCTGTAAAAATCAAATAAATGAATATAAAAATTCCTGGTGTTCCTCCAGGACCCAAGGGGTCCCAAAAGGAGGGAAGCAAAAATCGAATAAATGTCATTATTAATAATACCTGGTACCCATGCAGTGACTATGGTTGGCAGGTACTAATTGAATAAATTAACTAAAAACAACAACTGTGCACTATAGATTACTACATTGAGCCATACGTGCAAACACATATATCAGGAAAATATATTAGGAAATACAAAAAATGAATAATAATGACATGGACTTCTTCTAATACCGTTGTTCCTAGACATTGGCTTTTGAAAGTGGAATAAAATGAATAATAATTAGAAACACATACTGGGTCGCTTACCACATAGCATTGGCCAGTAAGAATGGTGGCAATAGATGAAAGACTAAATGGCAGCCTATAGCACACACACACACACACACTGTAACTCCACAATGAGGCTGTCGTCACATGGGCAGCAAAGAAGGAGACATGGTAAACAAAGAGAGCATGGCTGTCCTAACCTACACCAGCAAAAACTTTCAGCATTACAGGAAAAGGAACACACAAATATATACCCAAAATGTCACTGGGCCTATCTGTTGGCCTAGTACACCACTAGTAAAGAAACAACAATAAATTCAACAGTACAACAAAATGGAAACAGTGAAAAAAAGATTAAAACGCTCCAAATACCACAATGTAACAAACACCTCTTAAAATGCTTTAAAAAGTTAAAGAAAAACAATTAATCAACCATCTCACACAAACTGAAACAAATACAAATAGTAGGCCAGGACAAGGGGAAAAACAAAGGAAAATGCTTGTCCTCACCTGCCTGGACTCCAGGATCCACCTCAAACTAGCCACCACCAGGCAAAGGCAAACACAAATTTACCTACATTTGTCATTAATACAAGACTACCCACAAACTCCTAAAATAATTAAAACATATCTCTAGCACACAAGCAGTGAGAATGTGAAAAATACATTAAAGAGTGCATACAAGGTATACAGCAGACTAGACCAGAAAAAGTAAAACACACCACAGTATGAAGCCAGATCTAAGCAAAATTCACAAAAACACAACGAAAATGAGGACATGTTATTAACACCAGGCCCCTACCATCCAAATATGTCATTTGTCCCTTCATCTCTCGTTGTGCTACCTGCTACCTCTCAACTTAAACTCAAGGCCATCAGTAACAATCACACAACATTAAAGATAGAACGAAAATAGTGATGCCTGGCCCACAAACCTTTTGCAAAGAACTGCACTCAACTTACTTTTTAGTTTTATAAAAAGTAAAGATTCCAACTTCCAAGGGTGGTTGAAACTGCCGAGATTGCAGACAAAGGAAGATTGATGTTTTCCCTTCAAAAATTTCAATCCAAAATGAGTAAGGGCTGGATGGACAAAGTTCAGGGAGGAGTCTTCAGGACAGGGAGAGGAAGATGACACTGAATGTAATGTAGCCTTATACTTTATGGCACTTCCTCTCTGTAAAACCAAAAAAAGATGCCTTTTATGTTAAAAATGTACCTGAATGGTCCACTCAGAGGAAAAAGTTAAAACAAAATTACTTTTTGAGGTATTTCACTAGTAACATTCGTAAAAGAAATGCTGTATGCATTCGGGTCAATAACAGTGTTGCGACACGCCGATCAAGTAGTTCCTGTTCTCCCGCCATAGTTTTTACCCGAACATACATCTCATTTACATGAGACAGTGTAAATGCATAATCACAAGTGTTTACATTTTCACAACATGAAATTCCTGAGATTACACCTCTTCCTTAAGCCCCCCCATGTGCAACCACCTTAATGTCATGAGCCAAACATAACACCCTCATCGCCCTGTTCAGCTTCCTCTATGCCTTATCAATCCCAGCATGTTTCAGAGCACCCCTCCAAACCTTGCTCAGTACAAACTCAGCCCAGACCGCACATGTTCCTGAAAAATGTATCTTGATTGCCTCCACATCCCTCTGCATATGTTGGAGCAAAGTCAGGTCTGACAAACAAACAAAGTAATTTTCCCCCAAGTAAATAAAGAGCATGTTCGGGCAGACCCTCTACGGAACCAACTTCGTCAGCCAGGGCAACAACTCGCCCCAACACATTCCCCTTAGCCCATCAAATCACCTTGTGCAGGCTGCCCTGCCAGCCCAGGTTGCATCCAAAGACTTATTGGTCAATATACTTCGATGCCCAGCGCACACAAAAATGTTCAACAATCCAGGTATCTGTCATAGTCCCTGCACTCTCATGCACCCTGGGCAAGAAAAAAAGTAGCAATTAGCTCAGGCACCTCATCCCTGTCCTCCTCCCATTGGGAAAAATTCCCACTAATTTCGCACATAGCACTCGCAGCACCTCAATCACCAACTGACAATCTGCTAAATCCGACCCCAAGACCACCCCAAGCCATTGCTACCCCAATTCAAAAGAAATGCGTACGGAAGCTAGTCGTATCTCTACCAAGTCTGCACAACCCCATGTGCACCACTGCCAACAACTACAAGGCCATAACCCTGCTGCCATCAGCGTAACAAAATATCACCAATAAACCCCTGCCAGCCCAACATTGGAAACCACGCCATTCCACCGCCAGGCTGACCTCCCTGTTGCTGCCCTCACACAGCCACACCCATTTACCCCTGCCCACCTGATCTGCCACAGCTGGTTGGGTATCTGTTGCAGCCAAATACCCAACCTCCCCTGCTCCAAACACACCTCTTCATACAGTATGTCCCCCATGTTGAGGAATACCCAAAACCTCCAAAACCCTGAATGCCACAAAAAAATCCAGATCATACACAGCCGAAACAAAGCAACCGCAAAACATTTGTAGAAACAATGAGACAAAACAGCCAGCAACTCCCCCAACAGCTTGCCCGTATTAGCTTCCTGCATCACCACCCTCCCTGAATTCCTCCTACTGCCCTACTTCTTCAGAACAAGGCCTAGAATCTCATCCTTGGCAGGATCAAAACCCTAATACATCTTGCCATAGAACGAGATTCCAAGCAACATACCTGCGATAGTCGTATGTGACAACCCTTTGTCAATACAAGATAGAACAAAACTCAAAACTCCCTACTCAGTGTCCTGGCACTTCAACTTCGCTTGTTGTTCACTCCATCCTCCCAGGCCTCGCCACATGCAAATCCTCATCATCAGAATACACAAATGCCCAGGCACATAAAGATCAGTCCATACTGTTTATAAGGCAGTGACCATATTAGCAATCACAGAAAGTCCATTTAAAGTTTACTTTTATTTTTATTTTCTGCTTTCCTTCTTCTTGGTGTAGTACAAAAAACACTAACAGCTGACACATGTTTTGTACTATGCACTTTTTCAAGTCCACAAAGTCACATGGATGCTTCTGCAGGACAGATGGTATTTAGTCCTGCCTCAAGTAGGGGGTACACGGATTCTTTACGAGCACTTCACATATGTAGCCCATCACTTGTTGAAATCTCGGCCTATTATGTCCAGACATGCTGGTCTGTTTTCCATATATCTTGTTTGGCCTTGAAAAAGTGCATAGCACGAAACACATGTCGGCTGCCAGTGTTTTTTGTACTACACCAAGAAAAATGAAAACAGAAAAGAAAAAGAAAAGAAAACTTTGAATGGACTTTATGTGATTACTAATATGGTCACTGCCTTGGAACAGTATGGACTGATCTTTGTGTGCCTTGGCATTTGTGTGTCTATATGTATCTCTACAGAGAACCTTCTCTCTAGAGTGTGTCTCCTCCAAGGTGGCAGGAGGATTATTGCCTGTAGAGCACCAGACTACAATATGGAATTTGTCATACTACGATTCGGGGGACCTTATAGGTAGATTTGCATTTGTAATCAGGCATTCCCATTGTGTGCGCTTTTGCATCCTCATCATCACACAACTCTCTTTCTTCTCCTTCATTACTTTTGTCACCATAGTTAAGGATCAGCTCTTCATCACTTACTGCAGCCGCACACTCAGGCATCTACACCGCTCCCTTCTGGGGTTGCACAGACACACTATACTGAGACAAACAGGATTCTGGCTGAACTCCATGTGCGAGAGCCCTTGACGTGGACCCCCCTGCTGCTTTGCTCCAAAGTCCAATGGCCATTTTGCACCCCGCTGGCATCTCCAACTGTCTACCGGCCTCAAGCGCCAGTCTTGTGCCTCTTTTCCCCACCAGGCTGCTCCTACCTGGGGGGTCCCTCCCACCACCGGTCCCCCAAGCTGCACTTACTTCCATCCTACCTACATCCAGCTTGTGCTCCTTAGGTACACACATCCAGTGTCCCCCTGGTCCGGGGCTCCCAGACATGTGTGCCTCACACTGTGCCTCCGCTCCCTGAGGTTCATTGTCCGTGGAGGCAAGAGCAGCTGCCCGTTCCCTAGCTTCACACATCCTGGCCCAGCGCTCCTCAGTCTCCTCAGTCTCCTGAATGAGTGGGCTTTGCTCCCGTATGCGCACCTCTAAAGCCACACCTTGCCACTTACATGGGTGGGATCCTTAGGGCCTAAGGGCCCTTTGCCCTCCATATGGACCCCATGTATTGCCCTTTTATTTGAAGTGGTGTCCCCCTGCCCACCAGGTCTCTCCACCTGGGACCCGGGCCCAACCAACATGGTTCTTTTAATGGCTGTTGTGGAACTACCAGGGGGGTCTTGCATAGAGGTCTAACGGCCCAACCCCCCCCCTTGGCAGTTCCATAACATGTGGCCTGCTCCTTGTTGGAGACACAACATTTCCCCTGCTGAAGCACATGGCTGCACGCCCTTCAAATCTGATTGTCCCGCCCCCCCCCCCCCCCCCCCACCCTCACTTGTCTCTCCTTGGACAAGGACAGATGCGCTTGGAGGCTCTTTCGCTCGCCCCTGTGCTTACTGCAGGTAGCAGTGCGCTTCACGCCGCTGCCACGGCCTGCAACCAGGGTCGGATTGGGATCACAATTTGGCCCGGGCACTGACGAAAAAGTGGCCCACATTAAGGGGGCGTGGCCTACATTTAAGGGGCGTGGCCTATATTTAAGGGGCGTGGCCCACATTCGAGGGGCATGCCCTTTCATGAAACACCATTTGGTTACTCTTTGAGGTCTAATTTGTAGACAAATATTTAGTAAATTAAGCCTTTTAAAGCTTACAGAGCAAGTAACATTGGTAAAGACTAGGAGCACTGCAGTTCAGATAACTGAATACTTACTTGCAGTCTTAACGCCCTGCACAATGTCGTTGGATACTCTTTCCTAACCAGCTATGTCCTAGACTCTAATCATCACATAAACCAGAAATCTAGTACAAAGTCAAGGAGAAAGGGTAAGACTGGAATCTCTGGGAATAGAACATGTAATAACAAAAGTAAGAATTCACAAACGAGGAAAAGGCAGTCTGGGGTGTAAAGAATGCTGAAAAAATGTATCTGTACAATCTAGTCATACATTTATTTCACAGTCAGCAGGTGATGTCTATATACAAAAAACACAGTTTTATTCATATCTGTTGCTGCCTTAAAGTCTGGGCCATGGGGAGACTGAGGATTACTCAATCAAAAGATCCTGCAGCAATGCACTTTTTTTTGCAACGAAGTCAATAATGTCATCAGTTTTCAACTGAGACAGCACATTCCATTCAACTGACATGAGCATAAAGGCTTCAAGGTTTTCCTGACCAATTTGGTTTCTTAGGCGGGTTTTGATGCACTTCAGTTTGGAAAAACTTCTCTCACAGGCTACTTGTGTACAGGATAAGGTCAAGACATATTTGTATGCCAAATACAAATGCCGATAGGCACTGCTGAAAAGAAGGTATTTTTTCAAGATAGAGTAACAACAGACAGCACAGTCACGGCAAGTATTGCACTTTGTTGGCCCAGCCTCAGGTTTTTTGTCAAATTCTTCTACTTGAAGTGGTTTGTCTTCATTAATCTGGTCTTCTCTGTCGTACTCTTCAGGTAGTGTCCTTTTTAAATTTGACCATTTAGCAGCAAAATCCTGAAGTTCTTCCTGCAAAGTCTGCACATTTATTGAGCTATCTATGTTTTGCAACAAGGAGCAAAGTCTCACAAGAGCATTACCTGGGAGAGTCTGATTGAAGTTCTTTGGGTCTAGGCATGCTATATCTGCTGCCAAAGTGAAGTGTGTCTTGAAACGAGTGGTCAGACTTTGAATAACTTGGTCCATTACTGTATTATGCACCCCAATACGAAATCGATCTTTAGCTAGGGTTATAGGCTCATCCTTTGTGCTCATCCCAGGCATCTTTTTAAAGGACAATCTCCCTTCTGGAAGTGTTGTTTGTACTTCTTGGTCACAGTTCCTTTCTGCTAAACCTTTGTTGGCCCACTCTGAAAATGTTGTGGCAGCAGAGTACACAGCATCAAAATTGCGGGAATCTGTGGCAAGGAGTTTTACAGTGTCTGACACCATTCTCTGTGCTTGCAGGATATCCATTCCACTTGTTTGGAGATACTTAGACAGTGGTGTGGTTGAAGCAAAAATGCGAAGATACAATTGGGCTGTTAGGACTGTTTGAAATTTACATAGTCCCTCAGCAAATTGTAAGGCTTGGCACCGTACATTTGGAATAAATCTAAGATTGTCAGATGAAATGTTATGAAGGACTTTGACCAAATCAATAAACATAGCATTGGCAGGGTTATTGAAAGAGCCAAAAACTTTCTTGAGAGCAGCATCTTTTGCCCACCATCTTGTTTCTCCAATGATCTGGACTGTCCGGCTATCCTTTGCCAGCTCACGCCACACATCCATCCGCTTATATGACTCCCGGAGAAAGACTGCACAAGAGTGTAGCAGTCCAAAGAGAGAGGTGGACGCTGTAGATGCTTGGGTCACCTCAATAAGGACAAGGTTTAACACATGTGCATAACACCAGACGTGTATGTGATTTGGAGATTCTTTGCTTAGCCAAGTACTGAGTCCATTGTACTGGCCTTGCATGTTGGAAGCACCATCAGTCGAATTTCCAATGCACTTAGCTATGTCAAGACCATTTTGTTGAATTGCAGTTTGTACCAACTCGAACAATCCTTTTCCAGTTGACAAAGTGCAATTTATGACTGCTATTAGGCGTTCATGTACAGTGTCTGTGACATATCGGATGATAATGGAACACTGGTCAGTAATACTTATATCTTGAGTTGAGTCTATCTGGATTGAGTACATACCTGCATCGTTTATTTCTTTAGCAATGTGTCTTTTTATCAGTTTGGAAATTGTTTCTATTACATAACCAATTGTGGTCTTTGACATGAATGTCACAGATGCACCACGACCACCTTTCTGTTTTGCTTTGGAAGTGAGAGACTCAATGTGTTGTTTAAGAGGTTGGTCATATTTTGACAGCAGAAGGATGAGCTCCAGAAAGTTCCCATGATCCATTAAATCATTATCCAACTCAGACACAGACTCTGATTTCCCCCGATAGCTAAGCCCCCTTTTACCAATCAGTTTAATAACTTCAACCACACGCTCCAATATTTCTCTCCTCTTTCTGACTTGTACTGCACGAGTTGTCTGCCGAGAGAAGAGGAGAGTGGTTATGTCAACTCCAGAAATTGTCATCATATACGAATCAGTGCATCTTTTGTGGAATTGGGATGCCTCATGCTCTGTAATGCGCATGTACACGTGCCTAAAGTTGTTCACCCCTCGAATAAAAGGCCCACTTTCTTCACATTTGCTAAATGCCAAGCAAACTGTGCAAAAGAAAGCTTTTTGGATTTTTGAAAAGCTTAACCAGTGTCGCGTACTCCCATCTTTCCTCATGAATGCCAACTGCCCATTGAACTGTTGGCTTTTGGAAGATTAGATTGGGTGATAGTGAAAGAATGCAGAAAGCTGGTCATGCGTTGGCCATTGAAAGTAAAGGTCAACTAACTGTGTCTGGTCCTTTCCTTGAGTATCCGTCTTATCTTGGATCCCAGAGCAGTGAGACAGAAACCTATAGGCCTGCTGTTTTCACACTCATGCAGGCAGTGAGTAAGGGGTGTGTCCATATGAAGGTGAGGCAGGAGCTGGGGAGGGAAAGGAAGGCCATAAACATCAGCCAACAAGATCCCCCATTGAGGAGGGAGTCACTGGAAATTATGAATACTATGAAATGTTATCTTAGGGCAAGCTTAGACTCTCCCAGAATAACAAAAAGAACATAGAAGTAGAATGGTGCACTCAGCAAGAGGTGCCGAATGACTTAGGGGTCAGAGCGCAGCCTCCACAGCATAAGACAACCAGACAGTGAAGCACTAAGGGGAATGAAATGGAAATTTTGTATCGGAAAAGCTGTGTTAAAAATATGGACATGTTTTTATAAAGTGTCCTCTTTAATTATCATGGTCCCTTTGCAGAATCATAAAGCATGAACAAATGGTTATTTTTTATAATTTTCTTACCATTTGACAGTTTTATGTAGTGTAAATTCAGCCCAAGACAAAGGCTATTTGAGTTCTATTCATGAGTACCAATTACAGTACACATGATCTGATTTTTTATTTAAGGGCCTGGGCGAGGAAGTGATCTGCCCAGAATCACAGGCTGTTGAGCAGACCCTGGGATTCAAACTTGAATCCCCATCTCTGCAACTCTGGCGTTAGGCCACCTATGCCTATGCAAAGATAAGGAATGAAAGTGGGAGGATACTGTTCTTGCGCAGGACACAGGCCCAAGGTGACAATGGCCTACATGCTGAGCAACTAAAAAAACAGCAAGGCCCCTTTCTGTCACAAAATTATTCAAGAACTTCAGTGCAGGAGCACCTGAAAAGAAGGGAAGCCCCTGCTATTACTAACCTACTTAGCTCAAGAGCACATGAACAGCAGTATGGCCCCTGCAATTAGTAAATTAATCAACCCTCCCCAGCCCTCCAGGCCCCAGGGCAATGTCTTGGCAGGGGAGCACAATGGTAGACAGGGGAAGGCTGAGGTGAAGATGGTGGGAGTTCAAAACATCACCTAGCCCCCACAGCCAGACCCATTCTTCCTCGCCCACTGTGCCCTGAATCTGAGGGGCTGTGGGCGAGGTGTTAAGATTAACACAGTTTCTCGGCTGCGTGGGCCCCAGGGGGGCCGAGGTGGAAATGGCTCAAGGCCTGAGCAACACCTGGCCCCCAGGGAGGCCGATTTTCGCAGACAATCACCGCTCCCCAGCCCACCCTTGGCGTGATTGCTTTTCAGGGGCAGGGGGTGAAGTGAGGCCACAGCTAATAATCACTGCATGGCACACAGTGAAGCGCTTTCATTTCTGTCTCTGTTTCCGTGCGCTCTGTGGGCCGTTTTTTTTTCTCCCCTTCCCAAGTTCACAGAGAGCAGATAGCAGAGAGCACTCTCTGTGAACTGAAAAAGGGGAGAAAAAAACCGGCCCACAGAGGGCACTGAGACAACGGCCCTTCGGCCGTTTCCCGAATGCCCGCCTTGCCAATCCGACCCTGCCTGCAACCCATTTCCTGGCTGGTAGCAGCTCACTCAAGCAAGACACTACCACCGCTGCCACACTGCCTGACTCGTAATACGTCGGGCACCTCATGCCGAACAAATCCTGGTTGAGTACGCCAGGCCTGAGTAAGTCGGCCCTACATGCAGCTCCCAGTGTCAGGAGCGCCGCTCATACCGCCTCATTGTCCGGCGTTGCCATGGTTGCTCTGCCGTACCACACTCTCCATCCAGGCAGAGACCAGGTGTGCCTATCCTAACAATATCTCACTTTAACCCAGATAAAAACCTTGCTAAACTACATCCCTCCCAGCCGGATATGCCACACCTGGTGCCTATCCGGCCCTACAATTAACCTGCTCCTTCCCACTAACTACCCTATCCCCCACCATGTCCTGAGGCCAGCATGAAGCACTTTCACTTCCCCTGGGAGTAAACATTCATTCAATTATGCATAATTATGCCTACATTACGTGTCATTATGCATAAACAAATGCAGTGGATTTCCCACACCCGAGTTCTAATGTGCTGTTTTCTATAACCAATGTACAGCACTTCTTCACGGATTGCTAACAAGCAATATAAATACAGTTCAAACAAGCATTTTCAAACCCAATAAGACTGGCATTGACAGGCAGCCTTTTGGTTTTGTCAATGCTTCTTTTGTTTTGTCATGGGTTTTGTGTTGGGGTAACTGCTGGGCCCTTGAAACTATTAAAAAATTGTGGCTGAAAGCAAAAGTCCTTTTTGGTCTCAAAAAGCATACATTCCCAGAGTAGTCCATGGCCATGAATAGAGCTTCTTTCTGTGCTGGCGAGTTTCTTGTGAAAGTCCAGAATTCCATTACTTACAGTAAAGTTAACGAATGACTGAAGTCCTCTGGCCCACTGCCCCATACTGTATGCTTCTGTGGGTGAAAGAAAAATGTGAATAACACACCTGACCAATGGGAAAAGAAGGCTGGGGAACGTCTTCCCACCAAAAAAAAGTATGGATATCATTCATATAATTTTTGTGAAAATCAAAAGGCCTTTGCCAAAGCAGCCCTAAAAACACAAAAGCTTAAGGCTAGGCATTGTGGTTTTGGCAACATTGAAAATGTTTAGGGCCTCATTTATGTGTTTTTTTGCGCTTGCTGCTGCGCTGCCGCACGTCAAAAGAAAAGGGCAAGAATGTGCCATATCTATTAGATATGACACATTCCTGTCCTTTTCCCCGGCACAGGTGCACAATGGGCTACAGTGCGCCAATGCAGGCACCTTTGCACCATGGTACAAGGGCCCCTGAGTTGCAGGTATGATTATTTTTATACAGGAAGAAAAACCTTCCTGCATAAAAACAATAAGAGGCATTTTCTTCTTTCTATTTGTGCTGCAGAATGCAGCACACATAGAAAGAGGAAAAACAAGGAGAAATCTAGGGCCAGATGTAGGTAATTCCGATTTACCTACTCTTAAATACCGAATCATACTGATTTGGTATTTAAGAGTAGGTAAATTGGAAGTAGGCAGATGTAGGTAATTTTTATTTTTCAATTACCGATTCTGTAAGATTCGGTATTTACCGAATCTGTAAATACCGAATCGGTAAATACCGAACCGGTAAATACCGAATCGGTATTTCCCATTGATTCCTATGAGCCTTGAAGCCCATAGGAATCAATGGGAAATACCGAATCGGTATTTACCGATTCGGTAAATACCCGAATCCTGACAAGGGGGAACGGGGTGTCACTTTGACACCCAGTAGCAGCCCAATTGCAGGCTTGTGTGCCGTGTGGCACACATACATGCCCTAAGGGCATGTCTGTGTGTCACATGGCATAGGTGTACATGCACAGATGTGCATGTACACTGGAATACGCTAATTTACCACCCAATAGTATTGGGTGGTAAATTAAGAATTCCTAAGGGCCTGTGGCACTGCAAACTGTGCCACCTACATATGGATTTACAGAATCAATATATTTACCGATTCGGATAAAAATACCGAAGCGGTAAATTTACCGAATCGGTATATATACCGATTCTGTAAATTCAGAGCCACCTACATGTCAAAAGCCAAATACCGGTCGGTAACGGCCGAAATCGGCCGTTACCGACCGGTATTGGGCGACCTACATCGGGCCCAAAGAGTTTTCTCCTCGTTGTGCCTCCCACACGCCACCCCTAGGGAGGTGTAAATTTTTGGTGCAACCTGAGACTTACGATTTCTCGTAAATCTAGGGCATTGTCAAAAGGTCATGGATGTAGCTGGGAACACCCCCCAGCAACACCCATGGACCTCCCCTTGAATGCATTTTTCAGCTTGAAAGGGGCACATATTTGTAAGGCCACGAAAAGCTACTTAACAAGGCATTATAAATATGCCGTGGCACATTGCACCATTGGAATGTCAAAAAAATGATGTTCTGGCTCCTCAAAAGAGCCTAAATGTGTAAATATTCTCACCACCTGTCATGGGAAATTGTAATAGATTTAGCACGTTAAAGTTTTCAGATATGAGCTGTCAATTATGTCCTTTTCCGCACCTCAATCAATGCAAAATTATACTCCTATTACTATGTTCGTGAAAGGTCCTCGGTTTGATCTTTAATACCTGTTCACCCTATATTTAAATACACTTTCATGCAATCTGTGTTAGCAGTACCCTTAAGAATTCCTGTCTTCAAAATTCTTCCACTTCTGCCTGGATTAAGTCCCACGTTGGAAGCTGAACAGCCTTGTAGGGAGACCTGTATTGTGAGGGTCGAGACCTGGTTGCAAGAAAGGAATGCAAGCAAGGAGAAGGGGCCCCATCGCCTCATCTGCTAGTGAAACAAACTGGTACAAATGGGGTGCTGGTTCCACTGCTTCTGCTGCACACCCCTGTGTATTGTGATGTACTGTCACTATGTGTTTACATAAAAGGACATCAAATCCTACCTGCCACCTAACACCGAAATCTCATGGTGTGAGGAGGGGGTGGGGACAAGTGACACTGAAGCACCTGAGAGGCACTTTTGTCCCCCCTCCCGCCCCCAATGACTCTCCCCCAAAACCAGAGGTAAAGATTCCTGAGGCTAGTGCCGATGTCCTGGGGTATTTTCACACCCCTAAAAGGACGTCGGAAGTTAAACGCCTGCGTAAACGAGTAGGAAATCCACCATTTACAGTGATTTCCAGCTCGTTTTCCCTCCCACCTTGTGACATCGGCTCCTCAACGGGAGAACGAGTGAAGGGAGCCGATATCGTGTGTCACGCTGTGGCAGCATGTGAGTTGGCAGGTATGTCACATCCATCGTGTCTGTCAATAGCCTATTCACAAATGACAGGACACGTTCCACGTGTTTTCTGCTCAGTACGTCTTGCTTCATGAGTGTATTGTACAGTGAAAGAGAGCCCTCTTGCGGCCACTAGCCTACATTACACACTTTCTGACATTAAATAAAACATAATTATAGATGCCCTGGAAGACCTAGGGTCAGGTGAAATAAATGTTTTACGAACCTAATCAGCGATGCGCTGTTTAAAAGCAAGGTACTAAAACGTGCACCAATAATCTTCTAGACTGCAGACAGGGAGCAGGGGGGGAACGAACTGCATGTTCTCTTTGCAGGGTTGAGAAAGTAGTGCAGAGAGGGAGGGGTGAGAGGTGGGGACTGGGCTGGGTGTCTCCAGTGTGGGTGGGAGGCTCAGCTCGGGCCAGCGTGGTCCAGCCGCAAACTTTACAGAGAGTCTCCCCTGAACTGTGCAGTGGAGCAGCCGGAAGGGAAAGGACTGCTTCACTCACTTCAAAGTGAGGGGAGGGGGTGTTCTCACCTTAGCAGCACTACCTCATCTCTGCAGGACCCCCTCAAATCAGCAGGGCTACCTGTCCTCAGCAGAACTTTGAACACTTGAAGAGAACTCATTCACCTCAATAGGACACCCTCCATTCAGCAGGACCCCGGACGTCAGCAGGACCCTCGTACTTCAGCAGGGCCACCTTCATCAGGAGGGCACCCTCACCTCAGGAGGGCACCGGCCACCCTAACCGTAGCAAGATTCAAATCACCTCAGAAGTACCACGTCCCCAGCAGCAGGACGCACAATCCTCAAGCGTTCCGCCACCTCCCCAGGGCAAAGAGCGGTGGGTTCTGTAACAAGGTCCGCCAGCACGGGCTATGGCAGAGCCCGGGCTATCGCCGGATGCCAGAGGTCACAGGAGCCACCTTTTCGACCCCAGTTGCCTGGGTTGTGCGGACCGCAGAGACATCTGAAACAAAGGGGGGCTCGGCGAGCACCCACGACTCCCACATCAAGGGTCACATGAACTCGCACCGGGACGGGTCAGCAGCCAGGATGGAACAGACACAGAGGGGTGAGTATCTGACTCTCCAGGGGTGCCGGTGGGGGCGCGTGTGAAGCCCTAGCCCACATAACACGGGGTCTGCCTTTCTGGTGGGGCAGAGTAACTTTCCCATCACAGTTTAATTCTAATTGTAGTCACAATGTTTTTAATTTAAAGTGTTTATCCAAATTCATCCAGCAAACATTGCCATCATAAACAAGTATGCATCAAAACGCTGACGTTTAGGTTTTGACGTAGCTTAACTTTCGGTTACTTGCGATCTTCAACGTTAGTGGCTTGTTTTTTCGTTTTTTTTATTTCGTATTATTTGTTGTGTCATTTTTATCACGAACTACATTTTCATCGTTTACCCCCACAAAGTTTCAGAGTTTGTTTCATCCGTGCGGTTGTGCATGTTATTTCCACCTCATATTCGGCACGTTCAGCTGAAGTGAGACCGATGGGTCTGTCCGTCCGTGATGGGCACGAGAGTGAGCACCCCTCGCTGTTGGAGTCTCGCTCTGCCAGGGCACGCTGCGGCCGGGCATTCAGTGTGTTCTGCGGAAACAGCGCGTGGCCCAAGTTCAGAGCACAGAGCCGAGCAGGGGGCGGTGTCCAGGGCACGAGCCAGCAAACTCCACGTTTCTTACCCATTTCTTTCAGTCTAGGCACAACGCGTCCTCCAAGGGACGGTCCTGAAGTGGTGGGAAAAGCCGTTGCTCTCTCCGCGGGCTTCCCCAGAGCCTTTGCCCTTCTCAAATCAATGGGTTGAGGGGGAGGGGGCGGGTGTCAATAAGTATTATTTCAAAATTAAATCCATTTTTTTGTGTGTGGAAAAGTGGGCAGTGTAAAACAGCAGCTGTACTGTGTATAGCCTTTCACCTATAATATAGTAATGTCAGTGATCGCCCGGTGGTCCACAGCCAAGAGCCTGCAAATTGGTATGAATTTAAGAACGCGTCTCCCCCTCTCAGCGCTACAAACATTGACGCCTTCTCACTCAAACCTTAACGCCATCTATTTATTGAAAAGCAGAAGTATTTCAATAAGCCATGCTGTGCTGGTACATGGAGTGAGTATTCATTTTGGTGGTAATATGCGGAGACGCTGATGGGTTTGATGGCTGGTCAGGGTGCCAATAACTATGGAGAACATACACAGGGCTGGACTGGCTACCGGGCAGTTTGGAATGCTGCTGAGCTGGGTGCTGATTTCGTTCATGGAGACCTGCGTGTACTAAATGAAATTCGTTTTGCTTTAATTATTTCAAAGCACACGCAGGTCTCCATGAACGAAATCAGCACCCACCGCAGTGAAATCAGCCCCCAGCTTGGCACCATTCCAAAGTCCCCGGTAGTCAGTCCGGCCCTGAACATACATAAAGCAAAGGTACATAAGCAACTTGATGCTGAAATGGAAAGTATCAAGGAGATGCATACTTGGAGGATCAGACTGAGACCAGCCAATGTGTGAGTTCTTGTGAAAGGCAGTTCTTTAAGAGAAAATTTAAATGTATGAAGTTGTGCACGAGTAGAGTTGCCCTGAGGAGTGGTGGAAGTCAGAAAAAAACTGAATCTGTTTACAATGCATGGAGTTTTGTGTGACTGAGAGTTTCTGACTGACAAACTCTAGGTTTTGAGTAGGAGTCAACTCTGAAGGTTCAGAGAAGGAGACCAATGAGGACTTGTTCATTGTTTTAGACTAGAGACTAAGAAACTCATTCACAGTTTGGTGGACAGGGTCATCTGCCAAATATGCGGTGGATACCCTGTGCACAAACACGTGGGTGACCGGCTTATTTAGCTATAAGGCTTCCGATAGAGGAACTTGTGCTGTCCCTGTCGACACAACCCTTTGACCGACTGCCCAACGACATTGGACCTTTGTTCTGTGGTTGTAAGACCATCTGCCCTATTGAAAGCGGATGTTGCAGCATCCTTTTTTTAATGTTCAGACTGCTTAGAAAAGTTTCACAAACAGTCCGTCGGATTAATGCCCCCACCACACATTGGGAAAAAATTCTCAGCGCATCAGGGCCATGATTTTTTTGTTTGTCAAAAACTACAGTTTTTTAGGTTTGATTTAGGGGAAAAAAACTTTGTTGTGCGAGTGCATTGAACATACATTCCGTTTAGCCAGGGTTTAGTGGCTTCATCTTCACTGCTCGGCTAAAGGCATGGAGATCTCCGCCTGCCTGGCAGAGAGTTTTTGATAGGGTGGGTTGTAGTCCACCAGGTTAGCACAGTACAGCCAACTACTGACTTGGTGGAATGGAATACAGCTTATCGATATCTTCTGCGGTGCCCTGTTTTTGCTAGCCAGCCAACTTCATGGTATAGCATGCGGCACGGGTATGCCCCAAGAAACCATACACAGTCTCTGTGGTGCAATGTAATGCCTAATCCAGTGGGACAAGAAAGTTTTAAGGAAGACTCACTGAAAGTCTGTTGCAGTAGTGCAGTTTACAGAAGACTGTTGTCGCTACCAGTGTCTACAGATTATTATCATTATTATTATTATTATTATTATTATTATGTGCACTTATAATGCACGACAGCTACCCAAAAGGGTTTCCTGGCGCAGTTTACAGATTTGCGGAGAGAGGGACAAGTAAATATAAAATGTACAGATGTAGTGAGAATTGGCCCACCCTCCATTCTTCATAGTTAGGACGGCACATACCTCAGCCAGGAGGGAGAAGGGAGAAAGTGACAAGCTTCAAGATCTTCTGCATGGTGTCACAGGAAACAAAGTCTTGGCTTTCTTTTAAATTGCAAACGTTTGAATATTTATATATGAGGATGTCTGTGAAAAAATACCAGGCATTGTTTAAAAAACATTACACAAAAAAATCTAAATATTCATTCTCATCCAGCTACTAATCCAGATTCAGATGAAAACACAGTTTTGCACCCAAATATAGGTCATAACTTGACAATTAAGACCCAGCATTTTTCCCCACTCAGATTCTACCAGTAAAGCCAGGCAACTTCTGCACGGGGGGAAACACCATATTCCCTGCAGAATGGTGCGCTGGGAAAAGCAAAAGCCCCTGTGTCAGTATTTTCTCAAATGGTATTATTGAAAAAAATACATCTCCAGTCAAAATGAGGGCCCAAGATCTAATTTAAAATGACAAATAAATGTTATTAATGCATATTATATAACAGCACTATTCTGTGTAACAACATACATGTCCCTAGATATATAACTTCTCTATTTGCTCCACATTCACAAGAGCAATTGACCTTGAGGCAAGTTTCCAAATGGTAATAGTTTCCTGTAGGACTGAGCCAGCCATTACAGGCTGCTTTTCCTGGAAGTAATGTCCCTGTGGGATTTGGTGTTTGTTACACTTTTGTGTCACTCATGTAGTTTGATAACGATTTAAGTTGCATATATTTCCAGATCTATGCATTTAGGTAGAAATGATATACTAAATATTTCTAACAACCATCAATGAATTATTAATTGGTACCCTCTGTGCTGCAAAGAACTTTTCCACCGCATTTTTGGCACCAACATTGTGCAGAACTTGATGTTCTAGTCTGTATGACAAAAAAGATCTTGACGATATTGCCCTCCGCTTTCCATTCAGCTACTTTTCAGCTAAACACAGACATCCCAGGGTGGCTGGCCTGCTTGGAAAAACATGTGCTTTTGTTTAAAATGCCAAAGATTAGAGAGGGCAAAATAAACACATTCTGTTTGCCCAGCGAGAAGTTATGAAGTTCCATAGAACACTGGGCGATTGTTTAATGGATCAGACAAATATTGTAACAGAAGGCTGGAATGTCACTTCTCGACAAAATGAATTGTGTATACAATACATTTCACGACTCATCAACCAATTCACCACACTAAGAATCTGGAGCTTTTTTTAAAATTTGATTTGTAAATCACAAATAGCTTTTTTTTGTCAAATATCGATTCATTTCTATTAGACATCGATTTATTTTGGTCATCTAATTTCAAGTTTCTATTCACTTAATTTTTTTTGCCACATCTTTCAAAGAAATGTAAAAAAAATAGGATATTTCGCTTTTGAAGTGAAACATTTTTATTTGGCCGCTTTGTATACTGATAGAGTTTTAACGAGAACATTACTGTGTCAGCGAACTCTGAAATGTAAGGAACTGTGCCTATGTCACTATGGCATGTGTCTGGGGGATGCAGGGGGAAGGGGAAAGAACTGGACTCTAAAAAGAGTTATATGATGACGAGGGGACAGTAAAATGTTACTTGGAAATAAGACCAGAATGCTCGAGTTCAATTATCACAAGGATTGACATCAATCAATCAAGAGGTATTTGTATAGCGCTCCTTGTAACCCGCAAGGGTATCCAGGCGCTTGCTGTGGAGCATTACACATATATCATATACTTATGATGTTAGCAGTAAGTAGATAAAGTGGTTTCCTCATAATGGCATAGTTTGGTCAAGTGCTGAAGAGGATGGAGAATCCTGCTTTCTGAGTTCAAAAGACAGTCACTTGGTCCTACATGACTTTTACTACCCTAGTTGGCCCTACATGACTTCCACTACCCAAGCAGCTTAGTAGCTCACCAATGGTTTTGGCAAGGAGCATGGTGTACAATATGTAGGAGAGATTTTTTTATTCTGCCAGAAAATTGGAGGAATTTCATTGTTAGCGAAGAAGTACAACATTCTCTGAATTTGCCTTTGGAAGGTATAGTCAACCATCTCCTACCCCTGTGGGTGGATGTCCCGCCCCATACAAACGGGGTCCCAGGCTGTAGGGGTTTGTGTTTCCCAGCTGTGATGTAGGGTGCAGTAGAGAAATGCAATGGCAGCCACTCAGTCGCACTATCTTTTTCAGCCTCTCCAAGACGTCCTGCCCTGGGACTTTCTGCAGTATAGACAAGTGACAGGGAATGATGCTGCAAAGAAAACACAACATAAAAGTGGCAACCACTACCTGACTTGAGGCGGGGGGCGTTCCAGCTGTCCTTCTGAGGGCTGGAGACAGGCCTGGATTAGAAGCCTTAGAAGCGCAGATGTTCCAGCTGTCAAAAATGCCCCCCCCCCGCCCTACCCCCCCATCTTTGCAACTGTTATAAAATAAAATGTGCTGAATCCGCCAAAACCTGACTTAGGCTTTGGCGGAGTCAGCACATCCTCCAAAACGAGGCAGATGTCTCGTCCACCCTATGTAGGAATACATCTGCCACTTTCTGGCGGTTGCCAAGCATCCACCAAACTCTGAATCCACCCCATAATTAGCTGTGCACTTCAGGAGTATAGAATCTTTTCAAAGCATGACAAAGTTGCTATCCATGAGGCTTTGCAACTTTCCCAAAGGATTGCAACATTGTACAGCCCCAGTATAAATACAATTGCACAAGCCCAGTCCTTATGCTGCCACTTCAAGGGCTAGTTAAATGTAGTGAGGCAAAGTCGGTCTGGTGAGGAGTTCATGTAGTAATGCCATGAGATCAGAAGCCTCAGATGATAAGCAACTTTGACATTTTTTTATGGTGCGACAAGTTTGCAAGCCCCACGAGGAACAAGTTTGCTTTTGAAATGTCTCTGCTGCCTCAATCTACTCAAAATGCTTAAGCTTAAAAATGTTTTGTCTCAATTTGAGTAATGGTGCATATCACATGGTCGAAAGTTTGCAGGTCTGGCTCAGCCTTTCACCCTTCCTAGGTTACTACAATGACTACTGTTCAATAGACTGACCCTGCACCCGAGAATAAACTATATTGTTAATAGTATAACCAGTGTAGTACACTTTGTATTGATTCATAAGAACAATTGCCACAAACAGAAATTAACTTCCCAAATAGAAAATATATTAAGCAGTCTTGATTGTAGTTGAATCAAATTCATTATTGAAATTCTTTAAATCTCCGTATTCATGATTTTAAAAACAACAACCAATTGCGGACCCCAAACTGGATTACCACATCCTGTTCCACAGCAATTGATTCTCCCAGGGTGGAAAGACCGAGCAGCCCAAGGTGCGCTCAAAGAGCTGAGTGCTTCACGTCAACCAACAAACGTCTATATGACTAATGGGAAAAAATCTTTGACGACTTTACTACGAAATTGAGATATTTACTGGAGAGAGAAATGTGAACTTCGGCTCACATTGACCAAATCTATTAGAAGGCATAATCCATCTACTGTGATGAAAGATGAAAAATTATAAGAATTGATCACCAGCCTTTTCAAGTGACAATATCAAATTGGGACAAATCCGCCCAGAATATAGGAATCCTCAGGAACGCCGGGGATTGTCTTGTGTAATACCTTTTCTATTGTGGTTACTGGTAAGCTTGACTTGGAGCCATACTTACCAACAACTCAAGGAACAAGACTATAATAAGCCCTGAAGAAGTCCCAAGGGGGATGAAACGCGTTGGCGGCAAAGCAATTGGTTGTTGTTTTTAAAATCAAGAATAAGGAGATTTAAAGAATTTCAATAAAGAATTTGATTCAACTACAATCAAGACTGCTTAATATATTTTCTGTTTTGGGAAGTTTAATTCTGTTTGTGCAATTGTTCTTATGAATCAATACGAAGTGTACTACAATGGTTATACTATTAACAATATAGTTTTTTCTTGGGCACAGGGTCAGTCTATTGTTTAAAAACAGGTGTATTTCTGTTACCGCCACAGTGGGTTGTATGTGGGTTACATCTCAAACCTATAGCACCGAGGCTAGGAATCAATTCAACAAGCGTACTTAGTAGTGACGATTGGTGCTGAAATTGTAAAGCTTTGGCCCTGATTTTCTGTAAAAAATTACTACTGTTCAACTATATAATAATAATGAGTTAACACAAATGGATTTGTGTGCATTAAGAAAATCGGCTTGTGATGTGTCATGTACAAATAATCATTATTTTACTAAAAAGTGGAGGGTTCTAGTAACACAGAGTTCCACACATATTGCCTCCTCAGGTGATTAGGATAGAGTAAAATTCAGTGGCCTGTTATCCCACATCAATCAGAGTTATAGTAGTTATTTAGTAATATTGTTTATTTATGTGTTTGTTTATGCATTTATTTATACATTCTATTTGTATTACACACAAAAAGAATTTAATAGACGCAATGTGTAAGTAGGAGAACACATAGAGCATATTTACAAGCGGATTGTGCCACTGGAACGTCACTTTTTCGATGTTCAGGTGGCACAATACCCTGCACCATATTTAAAAAGCATGGCTTAATGCCACTTTGTAAAAATGGGACCCTTTCACGCAGAAATATGTTTGGAAGTGGCATGCAATGGGTGTTGCTGTGGGTGGTCCACTGCAACACCCATTGCTTTTTGACGATGTCCCAGATCTACAAGCATGTGTAAATCTGAGGCAGCGACAAAAACTAACGGCATGCAAAAGCAGGAGTTATATTAGCGCAACAAAGAGAAATACTTTTATTTTTCCTCGCTTTTGTTCCTTCTATGTGTGCTGCATTCTGCAGCACACATACAAATAGCAAATCACCTTTAGAGATTGTTTATGTACAGGAAGGTGCCCATTCCTGCTCATAAACAATCATTCCTGCAACTTAGGCTCCCTTGCACCATAATGTAAGGATTTCTGGCTTACTAGGATGATTCCGTGCAATGCAGGCACCCTTGCACTATGGTTCAAGGCTGCCTGTGTTGGCGCTAGGCAGCTATTTGGAGCGCCAGGGAAAAAAACAGGTGTGCGCTGTATTCTTGTAATAAGGAGATGCATCCCTGCTTTTTTTAAATGACACAGTGCAGCACAGAAAAAGTTGCTGCAGCACCACGCTGCGCCATTTCTTTGCGAGTATGTCCAATACTTTTTCTCTGTGTGTATCATACCAGGCACCTTCTTTATGCGCTGCCATAAATTTCATTTCACTCACAGGTCCTTCCTAATTTTGCCCTGTGGGCTAGATACAAGTCTGGATTAGAAACCAAAATCAGCCCCGGTAAAAATGTTCAAACCAGTGCCACATTGCAGGAAGCAGCAGCAGTAGCGGCACCATAAGACGATGGTTGGGCCAAGATCGCCCGCCCTACTCTGTAAGCTGCCCCCCAGCCTGCAGCCTACCAGACAAATGCAAGAGTGACAGCATTTCCAGTCTGCTGCTGGCTTGAGGCACATAGCACCAGCCGCTCCTTACGAGTGGTCTCTCAACCCGTTGGTGCAGGTACCAGCAACTCCCACCCCCACTGGAATTATGAGATCTGTCGGAACACCTCAGATGTTTTAACTTTCACCCGAAGACTTCGCATGCTTAAAGCATGTGTAAAATGCCGCCTCCGCTCACCCCCACTTGGCCAGTACAGCCTTCTTGCAGCAAAAATGGCGAATACGCCTTTCTATCAAGGCGCCCTAGAGCACTTGCATAAATAAACATCGTAGTTACAATCTTCACACTGCAGCCTTTCATCACTGAAGCCTTTTTTCTTGTAATTTGGCCACTCTTCCCTCAGTCTGTCCCCGAGGACCTGTATGGCTCGGTGTTCCATGCGTGTCTTCCACAACCGTGTTATAGCTTCATTCCACTTGAAATGTGCCTCTGTTATGGATGGGAAAGCAGGTTAATCAGACATGAACTTCCGACATTAAGATGAAGCCTACAAACCATAGGAGCATATAGCACCATCTAGTGGTATTTTGGTAAAATACAAAAAATACAAGTCGGTCGAATATAATTAGGCTAACTAAGGGCCAGATGTAGGTAAATTAGATTTACCGATTTTTAATTACCGAATTTTACCGATTCGGTAATTAAAAATCGGTAAATCTAAAGGGTGGATATGTAGGTATTTCCAGATGTGGAAATACCGAATCTGTAACAATCGGTATTTACCGATTCTGTAAATACAGAATCGGTATTTCCCATTGATTCCTATGGGCTTTGAAGCCCATAGGAATCAATGGGAAATACCGATTCTGTATTTACAGAATCGGTAAATACCGAATTTTGCAAGGGTGCAGGGGGTCTCACTTTGACACCCTCTGGCACCCCACAAACAGGCATGTGCGCCATGTGGCACACAGACATGCCCTAAGGGCATTTCTGTCTGTCACATGGCTAGGTGTGCATGCACACATGTGCATGCACACCTGAATTCGGTATTTTACCACACAATAGGATTGTGTGGTAAAATACCGATTTTGTAGGGCCTTTGGGACTCACAAGAGTCCCACCTACATCTGAGATTTACCGAATCGGTAAAAATACAGATTCGGTATTTTACAGAATCTGTAAATTTACCGAATCGGTAAATTTACCGATTTTGTAAAATTGTGCCCCTACATGCCAATTCTTGAATACTGGTCGGTAACGGCCGAAAATACCGATTTTCGGCCATTACCGACCGACCTACATCGGGCCCCAAGACACAGAACGACTTTTAGTCAGTCAGTGCTTAATTTTTGCAGGTGTCTGAAGGTGGTGCGCACCGACACTCTTTATATTGACCTACCGTTCTAGGGGCAGACACAAATAAGGATTCTAAACAATATTTTGTTATGACGAACAGTAGACGGGATTCAATTGAATTTCCAGTCAGGACCATTTCGAAATGACAGAAAAAAAGTTCTAGCCAGCGAGTGAAATGAGGGAACCCTTTTCCAACTTAGGGGCATATTTTCAATGGAAGTGACAGACGTGGCATAAGCCTTCTTGGCTTAACGCTGCGCTCCACCACTTCTGAAATGCAGGGCTGCACCATATTCACAATATGGTGCAGCCCTGTGTTTACCCCTGCGCTGACACTAAATTTAGATGCCTAGCACCAGCGCAGGCACCCTTGCACTATAGTGCAAGGGTGTCTGCATTGCAGGGGAAGATTATTTATGTGTAGGAAAGTGTCTCTTCCTGCACATAAGCAATCTTTAAATGGCAATTTGTAACTTCTGTGTGTGCTGTATCACCTTACTGCACATAAACAATCAATGGCATCTTGCTGTTTCCATGTGTGCTGCACAACGCTGCACACATGGAAACAGCAAAAAAAAAAAGAGAAATTAAACATTTCTCCTCATTGTGCATGGGTAAGAACAGGTTTTCCCTGGTCTTAATTTTGGCACTGCCCCATATTTACGGCACCCTTGTAAATATGGGGCAGCATCAAAATAAATGGGTGTTGCGGTGGAACGCCCACACAACACCCATTGCCTTTCATAGCGTGAAAAGGGGCCTTTTTGTACAAGGTAGCATAAGCCAAGTTAGCATAAGCCAAGTTAAGTGGCTGACTGCCTTGTAAATAAGGCAAACCCCCTATCGCCACCACAACATCCAAACTTAGGGGCATATTTTCAATGGAAGTGACAGACGTGGCATAAGCCTTCTTGGCTTAACGCTGCGCCCCGCCTCTTCTGAAATGCAGGGCTGCACCATATTCACAATATGGTGCAGCCCTGTGTTTACCCCTGCGCTGACACTAAATTTAGATGCCTATCACCAGCGCAGGCACCCACGCACTATAGTGCAAGGGTGTCTGCATTGCAGGGGAAGATTATTTATGTGTAGGAAAGTGTCTCTTCCTTGGACATAAACAATCTTTAAATGGCATTTTGTAACTTCTATGTGTGCTGCATCACCTTCCTGCAAATAAACAAAAAATGGCATCTTGCTGTTTCCATGTGTGCTGCACAACGCTGCACACATGGAAACAGCAAAAAAAAATCAGAAATTAAACATTTCTCCTCATTGTGCATGGGTAAGAACATGTTTTCCCTGGTCTTAATTTTGGCACTGCCCCATATTTACGGTACCCTTGTAAATATGGGGCAGCATCAAAATAAATGGGTGTTGCGGTGGAACACCCACGCAACACCCATTGCCTTTCATAGCGTAAAAAGGGGCCTTTTTGTAAAAGGCAGCATAAACCTAGTTAAGTGGCATAGGGCCAGATGTAGGTAAATGAGATTTACCGATTTTTAATTACCGAATTTTACCGATTCGGTAATTAAAAATCGGTAAATCTGAGGGGTGGATATGTAGGAACATCCAGATGTTCCTTTTACCGAATCGGTAAATATCTGTATTTACCGATTCGGTAAATACCGACCGGTAATGCCCCATTCATTCCTATGGGCTTTGAAGCCCATAGGAATGAATGGGGCATTACCGGTCGGTATTTACCGAATCGGTAAATACCGATTCTGACAAGGGTGCAGGGGGTGTCACTTTGACACCCTCTAGCACCCCCAAAAAAGGTTCGGGGGCCATGTGGCAGGCATACCTGCCCTAAGGGCAGGTCTGCCTGTCATATGGCACAGGTGTGCATGCACACATGTGCATGCACACCAGAATTGGTATTTTACCATCAAATAGTATTTGATGGTAAAATACCGATTCTGTAATGCTTGTGGGACTCAGAAGAGTCCCACCTACATATAAATTCTACAGAATCGGAAAAAATACCGATTCGGTATTTTACAGAATCGGTAAATTTACCGATCTGTAAATTTACCGATTCTGTAAAATACAGGGCCCTACATCTCAAATTGCATTTACCGGTCGGTAACGGCCGAATTCGGCCGTTACCGACCAGTAAATGCCTTTCTACATCTGGCCCTTACTGCCTTGTAAATAAGGCAAAGCCCCTATCGCCGCCACAACATCCAAACATGCATTGACATAGCCAGTAGGTCTCACTTTTGGGACCTTATAAGTGTTTATACTGAACTATTGGCTTTGCCAATGTCTCTAAGCTGTGTTGTAGAGAAGCATGGGAAGAGAGTACTTTGTAAGGCAGTGGACAGCAACTGTAAGATCCTCTGAACAATGTGTGAACTGTGTGGAATTGTTGTATGTCAATTTAGATTCCGAATGAATTTCCCGATTCATGACCATATATAGGTACAATTTGTGATGCCCTTATATAGGCATAGAAATCCAGTCCATATTTAGGCATAGCCCATGCTACCCAAATACAGGCTTGGCTACTTCCATCCGTTCATCTACGTCACAACGATTTCTTGGAAAACCAGACTCTTAAGCAGAAAGGGACTTCCCCTGGCCTTTGTATTGATTTCTCCAAGAAACTCATTATTATGCATGAACAACTATTCCTTAGGGGTTTATCCAGGATGTTCAGATGCCTGACTTTTCGTCAATATAGGCATTCCTAAACACATTCAAGGCATAAATATACCTTCACTTGTTATAGCAAGGCACTGTGGGGTTCTGTGCAGTTTGACTACCTACTTGCCCGACGCAGCTCGCTACAGCAAGTGCTGAAGGAAGCCGACTCTCCAGCTGATGCACTGACAAAGAAGCTGACATCCTCCTGCCAAGAATCCAGCTACAGTGTTTCTGACTCCCCCTTACGGGGTGTTGGGAAATCGAGTCCCGAGACAGAGATACCAACCTCTTTCATTCTAAGGTTTTGAGCTGATTAGAACCTAGAGAAACCTTTGGCAATTCTTGGCAGAACTAAAACTTATGCTAAGCAGCACCTACTTCTTCCCTGGTACTAGACCTAGGTTAGGTACATTGGGGTAGGCATATTTTAGAAGCACCAGTTGAGTATTTTAGCCTTTGTTATTTATGTATGTATTTTTACATGTCAGCAACAGACAAAGCTATCACAGTATTATTTTATATTACTGTTCTCGCTGTACGCATTATACTTTTCATTCTGTCTAACGATTATAGCAGTTCACCTCTCTTGCATGAAAAAGAAGACTGTTCAATAAATCCTTTTATTGAAATGCCTGTCTCTCTATTTCTGTGCAACTCTGTAGAAATAAAAGCATGCACAATTGACTGAGTGAACTAGTTATCTATTGTTTCCACGACATGTTTTGATTCTTGGCGAAACAAAGTTGTCATGTTTATGCGGTTGTCAGAAACTAATCCCTTCTTGTTTATTCGAGAACGTTTCTAGTGACCTCTGAGCTAGCTGGTACTCACAATTAAGTTTAGTATACTCAATAGAGACATACTGACCTCAGTCTTATGTCAAATCTATAGTGAATATTATTCCAATGCGCAGAGCCTATTGGGAATATAGGAACTACACTACATGGCACCCAACGTTTGGTAAGGCGCTAATTTAATGCTAGATACTAAAGTAACTCAGTCGTGCTTTTCTCAGAGACCCTTTTTCTCCAATAGACATCTGGAGTGGGTAAAATGATAATATCCGCCATAGCTGAGTAGGATGAAAATCCTATGTATTAGTTTTTGGTTTGTTCAACGTTGAAGGATACAGTGTTCCAAAATATTGTGCACCTTATCTTTGTTTCATTGAAATTTGCCTTGCAATTTTTCATTAAACAATGTCGAATAACGGCTACAACACCGAAACCGGTGGAGCTGCGGCTGATCCAGCCAATGCAGCTTTTAACTTCACAGGTTTCCAAGAAACCGACAAGGATGCTATATGCATTCCTATACATTTAAGGAAACCCATTACTATAAAACTTATAAAACATGGCCTAACATCGAGAGGTGGTAGGGCAGAGGTATTCTATTCTTGGATAGTCTTCCCTGAAGCAAATACAGTAACACATGTTTCACTTCTACAAAGAAGATGAACCACCAGAAGAATATATTCCTTTAGAGGATATTGAAATTCCACTCACATACCAGGAGCATGAGCTCTGGTTTAAAGGCGCCCTAAAACATTTAAATCACATTAACAGGCTCGGTCCACTAGGTAGACCAGGAGCAACATGGCCGATTTTAGCCGGCTATACACCACATCCCGACATTGAAGAAATGTCAGATGCGAAGTTACTAACTCAACTTAAAGAGTTAATCAAAATATATAGACAAATGGTTCAATATGTCATGCGGACTCTCACAGTCTAACCTGCAATAGTGATTCCACAACATAAATCTCACCAGGGGAATACACTAGAAATTAAACCACAGACTTTACACTCAGTCATTGGTAAGTTACCTGCAAAAAGGGAACAAATTCGTTTCTGGATAGCTAAAAAAAATTCTCAAATCGAAGCAGTATTTCCTAATACTAGCCCTCATGAAAAACACAGGATCATAACGATCTGTTTACCAATGGGGATCACACCACATCTGTAGGACTGCACCACTTGGGGTACAGTCTTCGCTGCTATCAATACTAATAAACATGGTGTGCCGTCTATGGCGGTAATACCTGATGTCCTGAAACAGATTCAGAATGTATACGGGGCAGAGCCTGCTTTAAATCTGGGTATGAAACTACTGAAAGATTCCAAACTTGTCTCAGAATTAATATTAGCTAATATTAAAGGCGAAGCAGCATCAGTGGCAATCCGCCAAAAATTAAGGGACATTGATGTAACGGAGCAACCACAAGAACTGGCCAGAATAATTGAAAAACCCTATGAAGAATTAGGGAGAGACAGTCTAGGTGGAAAACCAGTGCAACACCAACTGTCTGAAAGTCCCGAAAAGGTCTTTACTAAAAACACTCCAACTCCTTCTAAAAAGAAGTGGGAAAATAGCAAACAAACTTCTAAAGAGAAGCATTCTCAATCTAGAGGTAGGTCTCCTCAAAAGTTATAACCTCAGGAACAGGGATAATTTGAGGAAACTTGATAGATATCAAGACACCTATACACGTTCCTCTCGTACCTCACAGACTTCGTCACAGAAATCCGAAAGAGGAGGACGGTCAGAAGACAAAGAAGAACTTGTGAAGTCCAAAAACGATCAACATGTTTAGAAAAACAAGAAACCTCAATTTACCAAAAAGAAGGTAGCAGGTCTAAAAATCAGACATGCCCAGGATCTTGAGGACACAACTCAAGAACAGAGAATGGGCTCAGACAATATCAGACAGCACAGCAGAAGTCACAATAACTCGCAAGAACCTGAAGGATCATATGGAGACAGTGGACTTGAATGAATTCATTCAAGTTGAAACTGCTGTTACCAAGGTTAGTTCTCCACATAGGTTATATGAAATATCACTCCGGATGGAGGGAGATATACCAAGAAAAGTGAAAGCACTCTTTTGGGAGCGACTTTCTAAGGGCTATGACATTCTTCTAGCTGAACAAGACTGGCCACCACAATTTGTCAGGGAGGGCCCACATGGCGAGGACATCATTATGCCAGCCTTCTCTAACCATATTCCAATTCATTTAAAATATACTTATGTCAGGAAATGGGCAGTCTCCCAAGCTCCTGCATTATACAAAAATCATGTAGGATGGGATGAGGACTCGTCTCACCATAAAATCCAACTAAAAAATCAACCAACTGCACAAAGGCAGTACCCACTTAAGCGAGAAGCTAAAAAACAGGTCAGGGAGATCTTAGATCAACTTGAATACCAAGGGGTGATTGAAACATGCACCTCGTCACTGAACAATCCTTTGTTTCCTGTCTCAAAACCAGACAATACATATCATCTAGTATTTGTTTACAGACATCTAAATTCTTGTTGCAAAGCATTTGCAGTGCAAAATACACATAGCATTAATGAATAACATTGTGCGTAAAAAATATAAAACCACATTAGATATTTCTAACGGTTTCTTTTGTCAAAATATTGCACCTGAAAGCAGGTATTTGACTGCTTTCTCAATTATGGGGACACATCGTCACTTCTGTCGTCTCCCTCAGGGATTCAAGAATAGCCCTGGGTTATTTTCAGCAAGGGAAACAGAGTTACTACATATTTATGAAGATGAAGCATTATCATATGTGGATGACATCTATCTGACAGATGATGCCTTGGATAGGCACTTGAATTGGGTGAATACCATTATACTTGGATTCGCCTCTGAGGGTTATAAATTCAATTAAAAAATATCTAGAATTGCCCATTTAAACGTCCTATTTTTAGGATATGAACTTTCAAGTGAAGGCAAAAGCCTGGCAGCAAACTTTCTAGAGAAATGTGCACTGCTCCAACCTCCAAAAACGTTGAAAAACCTACAGTTGATTCTAGGATTCTTACATTTCAGAAGAACTTACATTCTAAACTACGAAGAAAGGGTTAAACCTCTATACGAATTAATCAAACCTGATTTTAAAACAGTAAATTGGACACAAAACACACATAAATTTTGCGTTCACTCCAAACAGACATGCTAGCAACTAAAAATTTGCAAACACGCGCAAACTCACGCAACTTAGTGATCCGAATCATTCAGGACAATGCGGATTCACATACTTAACTTTTAACGAAAGTGAAAAGGTACCAATAGCTTACAAATCACACTTGTACACACAAGCAGAAATGAAATTCACTTTTACAGAAAAAATTCTGACAGCTGTTTAAACCGCTGTAGGAAAAGAAAGAGCCCTCACACAGGGGAATCGCATTATGGTCGTAACTCCTGTACCTGCCTGAGAAACAGTGACAAAAGCAAGCATTCCAAATGCTAAAGCTTTACATCCGAGATGGATACAATGGGTTAATTCTCTGCAACAGATGTTGAATACGTTTTTGATCCATATTTAAAAACACAAGCATTTCTACAATACGAACATGAATGTCCTCTACCTACTGAAATTCTGCCTCCTAACCAGTATGAATGTATAATTTATACTGACGGAACAGCTCAACCCGCTACGGGGGGTCAACAAGCCTATAGTACAGCGTGAACGATCGTTAAAGGTCGCTGGCACAATAGCAAATTCCGACCAATGGTCACAAAAACTCAATCTCTAGGAGATTGTACAGCTCATCGAGCTGAACTACAAGCATTCAAGATGGCACTTGAAAACACGGATAATGAATTCCCCACACTCATAATGTGCAATTTGTATTATTGTGTTCAATCTTACAATGAATACTTGCAAAACTGGAATCAAAACGGTTACAAAGATGCAAAAGGTGGCACGATCAAGTATAAACTGCTTTGGGAACAAGTAGTTCAGTTACGACAAGGACTACAAAAGACTCATGTGATACATACACCGAGTCATCAACGTGATGGCGCTCACGTTGAAGGGAATTCATTGGCTGATGAAGCCGCAAAGGCAGCTGTGCAAATGGCTTCCGTAGCTGCAATCACTCATTCAAAAATGAAAATGGACCGTGAAATAATGCTGGCTGTCAATGCTTCTAGCATCGACAGCGGAAAAACATTACCTAAAGGGTTTCCACTCAAATACTCATATAACTGATGCGAATAATGTTCCGTTTGCTCGAATCCCTGAAGTGGGGGATAGGGTAATTCCAAACATGGAACATAGATTAGGACTAATCTTAGCAGCACATGAAGGGCTTGCCTCTGCACATGCAGGTGTTTCCGCCACAGTGTCATTATTGAAACAGAGATTCTGGTGGCCGCGCATGAGGAAACAAAATCAGAAACTATGTTTTGGAATGTGAAATATGCCAAAAGATGAAAGTCTCTACTGTGAAACGTCCTGCCCAGACGCCGCTGTTAATTACAGATACACCATTAGCTTGTGTTTACCTGGACCACTGCGGTCCCTTAGAGAGGGATGGTAATTACAAATATATCATGGTCGCAGTGGATTCATGCTCAAAGTTCATTTGGATGTGGCCTCAGCGCTCGGCTGACACTCGAACTGTTATAAAAGATTTGCAAGTCTTTATCGGCACATAAGCAGTTGGCACACTACATTCTGACCAGGGTACTGCATTTAGCTCTCGAGCTTACAAGGAGGCCATGGGCAGTTTGGGCGTTGCATTTCGGTACACTAGTCCATTCCATCCTGAGGGAAATTCGGTTGTGCAGAGAAAAAAATGGGGCATAAAGCAATCTATAACAGCTAGGGTATTAGGCTCGGGTGACGGGTGGGTCAAACATCTAATAAGTGTCCAACGTAGTCTTAACAATTTGCCAAGAAGTTCTCTAGGGGATATCACTCCATGTAAAGTCCTTTTTGGGACCAGAAGGTTAGTAGCGGACCTCAATTGTCAGACTTCAGTGGTAGACCAAAAAACATTTGATATCAAAGACCGTTTGGCTGTTTTACAGGACTTAAATGAAATAAGAACAAAACAAAGCAACGTGTTCCTCAAGCCAACCACCACTGAAGAAAAACTGACCGTCCCACCAAGGCATGTCTGGATCCCAAAGCTTGGTGATCTAGTCAGAGAAAAGATCGCGGACATGAAGGAATTTGGGCCTTCTTACAGACAACCAGTACCTGTCCTAGCAATCCACGGATCAAGAACAGTTTTACTGCCCCCCCTTGCTGGTAAAAAGGAGAACAGGTTTGTGTCCATTGACATGATCAAAGCCCACGATGTGGCGATACTAAACAGTAGGCCAAGTACGCCAATGTAGCAGACGCCCTAATCTAGCTACTATCCAAGAAGTTCAAACTGAGACACTCATCACCTTTGAAGAATCTGCAGTGCAAAATTAAGGACTTAGCAACAAAGCTATGGAACCTGTACCTCTTGAAACCCAAATAACAGTACGTCAAGAAGCACCTGTCTACAACGAAGTAACAAGTGATCAAGTGGTTTCAGCAATTTCAACGAATCCAGATGCAATCCCAACAATTGACAGTACTGCCTCTGGCTATTTCATTAACTTTGATACGTTTTCTGAGGATCCTAGTGAACCGGAAATGATGCCAGCAAAAAGAACGTTCAAAGAACAAGCAACAGACCTTTTTCATCACCTGGAAAGGACTTAAGACTTATCTGGTTTCACCATGGATTGAACTTTGGTTTGTGTTGGGTGTGCTTTTTCTTCTACTTTGGTTGACTCTGGTAATAAGACTGGGAATGCTGGTAAATGGAAGATATGTCAAAATGGACACAGCAAGTAAGAACATCAACTTACTACTCAAGCCACACAAATCATCTCATTGTGAACAAAGAGACTTGTCATCAGTGAACATCACAGCCGTTCCTATACCTGGGGGTATAGCTTGGGACAGAACGGATTATAACATTTTTTGCCCATCGGAGCTGTTGAGGATTCCACACCAATTCAAGATTTCATTCATTAAGTGACTTCGTTTCATCTAGTACCTTTTCTGATGATTGGGGGGTTCGAGACTGTTAATATGATGTTAGACTTAGAAATGTCTGCAGTATTCACAAATCATGAATATTTAGAAGGTTCATCAAACTATGAACAAATGTATTGTTATAATCATTATGGTCATCATTTCTTGCACAAATCTGAAAATCCTAGAAATGTGTTAATGTATAACCAATGGGAACATTGTCCTACGCCACCAAAGGGTAGCTCAAAAACTTTTGCCAATAAGTTTCCATATTTTTCAGGGTTCAATGTATCAAATGCTGAATCATTTTACTATAAAAATGTAAACAAAACAGGAATGAAAAGTATGTTGACCAATACAAAACAGATCTATTCTGCAGCCTTTTATGCCCAACTGCCTAAACTAGGTTTTGACTTTTGGAAAGACAACATTGAGACAAAAACTGTCTGGGGTACAAACGATTGGCAGGTTCAGGGGGTATAAGCTATGTTTAGAGCCTGCATCATCCCTGAGCAAATTATGTTTTTGAATGACACTGCCCAACAGACGTCTTGCCTTGGGTTAGCCAAGATAAAAGACCTGAACAATCGGTCCATACCTAAACCTACACCTGATAGAAATAACACTTCAGAGGGGGAGGTCGACGTACATACTATTTTTGCATCACAATAGAACAGATCCAGATTGGAAAAAATGGTTGATCTGGCCTACAGACACAAACAACTGTCAAGATAGATTCCTGAACAAAACACAGGGTTTCACATTCACTAGGCCAGACCCAAGATATGTTCAAAGACAGCATCTTGGAATAGTAACAACATACAGTGTAGGGCAGCTCTGCCCTGATTGGCTACATAGATCTACACTTAAGGATGTAAAACAACAAATTCTTTACTTAAAGATGACGCAGACCATAAGGAATTCTTGCTAGGATCAAGAAAACCGCATCATAAACGTTTTATATATGCTGGTATCTATGCTGCATATAATGAAGCATGGAAGATTACGCAAGCAGAGACTGCAGAAAGTATACGAGAAATTGATCGTATTAATTTAGAGAAAACTCTCTTTGTAGTTGACAATGGGTTAACGACTCTGTCATCCAGGATATATTCATTGGACAGCATAGTGTCTTCTGCCATAGACATCATGGAACAGGACTTGGTCATGTTGCAACATGGTCAGTCGCAATTACGTTCTATCATGCTATTAGGCTTGACACTGAAAAATCTTTGTTCAGGCTATGTGCCTTGGGGTTTAATCAATACTACGTCACTGTTTTCAGAATTCAATCTCACTGATAAACAGATCAAACTGGCACAGAGGGGAGCAGACTATTCGGTGCTGAGCATTGAAAAACTGGAAATATTGCCATTTACAGTCGCTGAAAAGCCAGCTACTGAATGGATTATACATGGAACAATCACTCTGCCTGTTACAATATTCCATTTTCAGTATTGCCTAAAACACATACCAGCAGGCACATATGAAAAGGTGGGTAAAGAATACATCAAGACATCCTGGGAATTATCATACATACACAGATGTTGGAGTGGGGAAAGGGAAGTGTTTCTTAGTGGTAAAAACTGCGAAAACGCACTAGGTGGTTCTCTCCTTTGTCAGGGTATAAACTTACATGGGCTTGCAATGGTTCCTCTAACAACTTGTCCTGCCACCTGCAAGGTTCGCCAGCTGCAGTGATTGATCCAATTTTTGGACAACTTTCAAATTGAAGTTACCTCATGTTGAACGATCACAGCTGTTGTGGCATGTTGCCAGGTATAACATATCTAGTAACTGTGTCAGCCAGGGTCACTTGCTATATGCAAGTATTGTTTCCTAAAACTAAGACAGACAGGGAGTCACCTTTATGGCCTTAACTGAACATCTCTTCTATACGAATTGATACTTTAAGCAGAATGAAAGCCATTCTCTTGCAAAAAATGGTGCCACTGACCTCGGCCAAAGAGACCTATGATCTGCAAGTCGCAAGGACTTCTTCCGAGATACATGCCCTCTTAACTACAAACTACCCTATACATTTCTCAAAAATTTTAAGTCGTATCTTAAACATGTCTGATCCGAGCGGTATTGTACATCTATTTAAGAATGTATGTTTTGGACTGTTAGCACCTTTTTAAGCAGTCCTAAGAATATTTCCAAACTTCGTGCACTCTGTGTTTGGCGGACTCCTCTCCTTTTGGGACTCATTGCGGGGATATTATTTTTGCTCCTACTGCTACAATATGGCAAGCCAAATCACCAGCCCCACTCCAAGCACCATAGAGAGAGCTCTATTGGAGATGAAGTGTTGTGAGCGCATCGTCCAAATTTTGGGATTAACTCTTTTACGTGAATTAAATACCACATGGTTTCTGTCCTTCAGACCAGTCTGGCAAGATTGCATCTTACCTGTTCGACGCTGCCTGCTATGCGGAGAATAATGTGTGCTAGACATCTGTCTAACACTCCAATCAGTCATGCCAACGGATGTTGATACTTTGCTGGACCCAGTAACGGCCCATGCGCAGTGTTGTCCTCAGCGGCTACCAATTCTGATGACGGCATTCATTGAGATCTCACAGACGCAAAATGCTGATGCTTAGGTACGAGAGGAAACTTCAGGCACACAGGTACCATCCAATTTGAACATTGATAATGTGACCAATGCTGAAGGCAATGCTTCCCATCTATATGAGGTTAATCTTCTAAACGAGGTAATCCAACTGTCACCTACAATGATAGATGATTTTTTTTTCAGACTTAGAAGATTTCATGTTTTCTCCAAGCGCTAACACTGACTTTTGAATTTGGCACACAGTGTTCTGAGAGAGTTTGAATTTGACCTTCATTTTTTGAAAACAAAGAACTTTTCCTATGATTAACTTTTTTTCCAAATTAGCATTTTTCTTTTTTGGCACAAAGTAATCTGCTTAAAGTAGAACTATTCATAGAGAACAAGGATTCTTTGAATACTTCCAAGAGACAATATTTGACCTTATTCACATACAAACAGTTTTATGTAATCTGACATGAAATGGTTTGGGCCTTTTTTCTTCTGTATTCACGAGCCATTTCATAAATGTATATTTTCATGATTCATTAATTTAGCATTTCAAATGTGAATATATGCTTCGAATGAAACATGCTTTAATGTACAGCACCAATGCATCTTTTATGCATAAAACCAGTTCTAATGCATTTTTAATGTATTTTGGAGAGGTTTTACACTTCATGTGTAGATAGGTTTTAGATATGTTTAAACATGTTTAGAATTTAGTAACGTCGTACATAAGAAAGTGGAGTGGGTGTTGTATGTCGATTTAGATTCCGAATGAATTTCCCGATTCATGCACTTATATAGGTACAATTTGTGTTGCCCTTATATAGGCATAGAAATCCAGTCCTTATTTAGGCATAGCCCATGCTACCCAAATACAGGCATGGCTACTTCCATCCGTTCATCTACGTCACAACGATTTCTTGGAAAACCAGACGCTTAAGCAGAAGGGACTTCCCCTAGCCGGATATTGATTTCTCCAGGAAACTCATTATTATGCATGAACAACTATTCCTTAGGGGTTCATCCATGACGTTCATATGCCCAACTTTTACGTCAATACAGGCATTCCTAAACACCTTCAAGGTATAAATATACCTTCACTTGCTGTAGCAAAGCACGGTGTAGTTCGGTGCAGTTCGACTACCTACTTGCCCGACGCAGCTCGCTACAGCAACTGCCGAAGGAAGCCGACTCTACAGCTGACGCAGTGACAAAGAAGCTGGCATCCTCCTGCCGAGAATCCAGCTCCAGTGTTTCTGACTCCCCTTGCGGGGTGTTGGGAAATCGAGTCCCAAGACAGAGATACCAACCTCTTTTATTCTAAGGTATGGAGCTGATTAGAACCTAGAGAAACCTTTGGCAATTCTTGGCAGAACTAAAACTTATGCTAAGCAGCACCTACTTCTTCCCTGGTACTAGACCTAGGTTAGGTACATTGTGGTAGGCGTATTTTAGAAGCACTAGTTGAGTATTTTAGCCTGTGTTATTTATGTATGTATACATTACATGACATAGCAACAGACAATGCTATTACAATATTATTTTATATTACTGTTCTCGCTGTACGCATTATACTTTGCATTCTGTCTAACAATTGTAGCAGTTCACCTCTCTTGCATGAGAAAGAAGACTGTTCAATAAATCCTTTTTATTGAAATGCCGGTCTCTCTATTTCTGTGCAACTCTGTAGAAATGAAGCATGCACGATTGGCTGAGTGAACTAGTTATCTATTGTTTCCACGACTCTGAAGATATGTTTCGATTCTTGGGGAAACAAAGTTGTCATGTTTATGCGGTTGTCAGAAACGAATCCCTTCTTTTTTATTCGAGAAAGTTTCTAGTGACCTCTGAGCTAGCTGGCACTCACAATTAAGTTTAGTATACTCGATAGAGACATACTGACCTCAGTCCTATGCCAAATCTGTAGCGTATATTATTCCAATGCGCAGAGCCTATTTGGAATATAGGAACTACACTACAGAACAATGCGCATAGCACAACACGGTACAAAAATGGGGTGCAGAGGGTGCCCTGAAAGTCATGGTAGAGCAATACATGCTCCATGCGACATGGGGGAGTTTAAAGGGAAAGGTTGTCTTTGTTTACCACATGAGCTGGGGGTAGCACTCACAACAGGTGGAAACATGGGCCCTTATGTGAGAGTGCGCACTGTGAGCCATGCTGTAAATGTGCATAACCAGTGCACCATGGGCAGATCACACACATGCACGTTGTGGCCTGCTATCACCTTGCCATACTGTGTATACACCAGGCCCTGCAGTACAACTGCAGGATGCATCCACTGCAATGCTTATTTTGAGCCCGTGGTTTCCGGTGTTCGGCACCAGCAATTAATAGTCAACTCCAACACATATGACAGTCTGCCACTTCGTGACGCTGTTTGACTAATTTAAAGACACGCAAAGCAGTTGTTTATTAATTCAATATACATTCGAAATGACTAATATCTGCCCTAAGCCATTCTTATAGCTTTGGGGGCCTGGAATAGTCTAAATTGTCACACTTGTGGGAGTGTGATGGTTAGGAGTTGTGCTGGTACTTTCATTGGCACTGACACTAATTAAGCAGTGGCCCACTGTGATATTCAACAAGCTGTGCCCTACTGTAAAACTAAGCTGTACTACACAACACACAAGCTGCCGCCCTCGACTCTGCATAAAGCTGGAAACCTGTACCCTTCCCATAGCCAACATGAATAGTGCCTAGCTGCCATTGCACAGTGTCTGGACACCCTGTGCAACTAAGGCACAAGAGGCAGTAAAATAGGAAAAGAAAAAAAGAAAAAAAAGAAAGAACATGGGGAATAGAAAGGCAGGAAAGACAAGAAAATCTTAAACTTAAATTGTGCAGTGGTAACAAGACGCAAAAGGAAAAATATGATAAGAAATTGGGGTGGACTGTAAGGTTAGGGAGGAAAAATAGTTTACTTCAAATGTGGGTGATGTGCATTGTAACATGGAGCAATGTGTGCACTTTGTGACAGGACACTCACTACACGAGTGGCGAGTGCACTATAAATCTGTTGGCTACGAGGGCCACCATTCACTGATGTGCCAAGAAGTGCACTATCTGTCTGACTTTAGGGCGCCACCCACTGCAGGGCAGGGAACAGTCAAATGAGGGAGGAGGAGGGTACATGGTGCACTTCAAAGAGCTCTTTTCATACAGACAGATTTGTCCCCACAGACAGAAAGCGCGTCTGTCAGTAATGAAAAACAAGCATTTTCAATGCAATAGGTCTCGCTTTTTCAAGCTTTTAAGCGATTGGCATTGTAAATGACAATACCTTTTATTTATGTGTTTTAAACCACACACATATTTAAAAGGCATTGTTATTTTTAATGCCAATCGCTCAAACTCTTGCAAATTCGAGAGCACTTTAATGTTGGCCGCGCCCATTTATTTAGACCTGCTCACGGTATTCAGGTTACAGTGAGTAGCGTCCAAACAAAGGGGTGCGGACAATATTATAGTGAAAGCGCATATGGTGTGCTTTTACTCAAAGTAAAAATTAAATAATTAAGAAATGTTCTGCGCGACCTCTGAAGTGAAAGTAGTCCACACAATTAATTAATTAATAAAATTAATGAGCGCAGCCGCTAATGTGAAAGAAGCCACCTGTAAAATTAATATTTAAATAAGCGTGGCGGCTACACTGAAAGCGGACCATGCGGTAAATTAAATAAGTGAAAAAGTGTGCCCGCTATTGTTAAAGCAGACCGCATAGTAATTTACATAAATACAGTAGTAAGCGTGTGGCTTGCTGCGATGTCGTGGGTGGAATAGGGGAAGAGCATTAAGGAAAATAGTGCTCAGCAACTTATAAAGCAGAGCATGTAACAACACCAGTAAAAGGTCCAATCCTTATGGACAGTAACAAAAGGAGACAAGACGGTACCAAGGAGAGACTAAAAAGCCTCATAATAAATCTTTTTTTTATTTTTTTTATTGCACTGAGAAAAGGGGTCTTTGGGGCAGTGACCTCAGCTCCCAGAACACATGGTCACCTGTTGCCTCTTTTCTGCCAGACTCTTGAACTCCCCTTGCACCGGCCAAGGGACCCGGTTTTCCCCTCCCCCAGAAAATCACCCCCACTTATCCACATAAATAGGCCCTTGCTTCCTCTAGCATAGTCTCCAGTTCCGGAAAGTGGAACCAGAACCAAAACCTTCCCGCAAGAAGAGTTCCTCTCTCCCAGCTTGTTGGTGGTGGAATGATATTCACAATGATAAGAGTGTACTGGCAGCAGCCTCTTTGGATTACAGCAGTAGAACCAAAGTCTTGAGATCCGAGACTCCATTAACCACAAGAGCTTTCTACACCTAGGTGGTCCTTTCAAATTCGGCCTTACCACTTCCCAATTAACAGCTGTCTGTGGCATGTGCAACAGATTGTACATCACAAACGTGAGCTTCACAGCAGCTGGCACTTTATCAGCAACTCTGATGTACAAGTGGCCTATTTCTCCACCAAAAAGAGGATCCTTCCAGGACAGATCTGTTTGCCCGACTCTACCCTCCACTTGCCTGGACGGTGTAGGGGATCTGGAGGTCACTCAGAATCCGGCCCCTCCTCCAGAAGCCCCAGTGGTGTCACAGAAATTCCTGATTCCCAGATGGGAGGACCTTGTATGCGTGTTTGTAACAGCCACAGGTGTACCCTGGTGTACATGCCTATTGGACACAGGGCCAGATAAGTCCATGCGTGGCCACCTGTCCAAGAGTAGTCCCTCGTGCGTGCACCAGCTCAGGATGGACAGGCGCAACCACTTAGCACAGACTGCTCACTCCAGGTCAGCTCAAGTCTTTGAACGTGAAATGATCTTGCGTTAGCTTTGGTGTTGTGTGCACGCGATGAGAGCAGATGGAAGCGAGGTCTGGTGGATCACTCGGTGAGCCGTTTACAGGTCACCCCGCCCCCTCAGTCGTGAGGTAAGTAACCAGGTGTTGCCGCATTTTTTTTCCTTCGCCGCCATGGTAACCCGCGGCGCGTGTCCTCCACTTTCGACGCCAGCACGGCCACAAGGAGGGTCATCTTTCCAGGGCAACAGCACGCGCGCCAAACACGTTTGTGGCGCAGCAGTCTCAGTCTCTGGCACGAGGAGGGGAGGACGAGGGGCTGCCCTCCACATTCACGGACACGGGGCTGTCCTCCGCATTCACGGACTCCGGCTCCTCGTAGGAGGGCGGGACCTCCTCGTCCCCAGGCAGCTGTTGCTCCTCCTCCACGTCCACCTCGGGAGCAGCGTGCTCCGGGATGTCCTCAAGCTTCTGAACGGCTGGCATGGTCGACGGGGCGTCGGTGGCAGGGGCGGACATCTTTATGGCCTCCTCGTAGGCGGGCGGCATCTCCATCGCATAGAGACTGTAGGCGGGGGGAGACAAGGCGCTGCGGTCCATCTCTGCGAATGCGAACAAGTGTGGGTACTGCACCGAGCTGTAAGATGTCACAGTGCTGTGGATGGTGCTGTGCACAGTGCTGTCGTTATCCACAGCAATGACAGTCACTTCGCAGGGGTGCTGTGGTTGGGCTTGTGTGGGCCGCTTTGCTCTCCTGCAGCAGAACTTGACGCAGCTGACCGCTATGCCACAGAGAAGTAACAAAAATATTGTAAGCAGGATCAACCACACATACCACAGGCTCGTCCAATGAGTACCTTCTTTAGGGCACTGGGCCGACTTTCGACAGTCCTCTTCTGCTAAGCCTGGGGAAATCAGCAGGCCGCAGCACAGCAACAGGGTCCGCGAGGTCCAGCGGATAAGTGACTCCATGTCTGCGGGCAGAGGATGGACAGTCCCGGTGGACACGAAGACAACGACAGGCGCAAACGAACAACCAGCACAGCTCAGCAGACAGGTCTTTAAGGGACTGCAGACGGACGGAGGCCACGCCTCGCACCAGGACAGCTCTGTGGGTACGCCCCTTCACCAGGCCAGTGTAATGAGGCACCAGCATCCCGGGCTCTCTCCTGACCCTCTGTATTTTGAGGCTGGGAGCTTGGTGTTGCTCTGGCCTTTCGAGCATTCTGGTCTGGGCCCCCTGCCTCGTGGGGCCTGCCTGGCCAGAAGCAGTGTCAGCCCCTGCCGGGTCATCACCTTCAGGTTATGGGGGCAGTGGGGAGGGTGTGAATAGGCATGGGCCTACCTGGGAAGGCTGAAAGGAGAGGTGATTTAATGGCCATTGTGCATTCTCACTCCAGTATATGGTGGGCTGGGATCTATGACAGAATTTCGACTACAAAAATATCGACCTACAAGAATATCGAGTCAACAATATCGAGGGCAAAAATATCGACATCCTATCTACAACATGGTAAGTACAAAAATATCGAAAAAATAATATCGTTGTAAAAAATATCGATGTTAAAAATATCGATTTTTTTTAATATATATAAATGTAAAAGTAAGTATATAACACTAATAAATAAAATATACATATTTAAAAGTATCTAATAAAATTTAAAATTAATAAATAAAACATATATATTAATAATACATTAATTAAATATATACAGTAAAGATATAATATATATGTACTGAACAATAAGTATTAATGATTAATTTACTAATTTCTAAATTAATGAAATATATTCTAATTTACTAATACATGTACAAACATAAAACAACAACATACATAAAATGTAAGTAATATAAAAAATAAAATAAACATGTGATATTTTAACAATTAATTATATAAAGCGTTTGATAGCATAGGGATAAAATTACTATTCCCACTCCAGAGAGTGCAACAGTCGAGAAAACTGACCCTGAACCCAAAAACAACCCCTTTACCCACGAACTGAAAACTGACCCTGAACCCTAAAAATACCCCTTTACCCAAAAACTGAAAACTGACCCTGAACCCTAAAAATACCCCTTTACCCAAAAACTGAAAACTGACCCTGAACCCTAAAAATACCCCTTTACCCAAAAACTGAAAACTGACCCTGAACCCTAAAAATACCCCTTCACCCAAGAACTGAAAACTGACCATGAACCCTAAAAATACCCCTTTCCCCATGAACTGAAAACTGACCCTGAACCCTAAAAATACCCCTTTACCCATGAACTGAAAACTGACCCTGAACCCTAAAAATACCCCTTTACCCATGAACTGAAAACTAACCCTGAACCCTAAAAATACCCCTTTACCCAAAAACTGAAAACTGACCCTGAACCCTAAAAATACCCCTTTACCCATGAACTGAAAACTGACCCTGAACACTAAAAATACCCCTTTACCCATGAACTGAAAACTGACCCTGAACCCTAAAAATACCCCTTTACCCAAGAACTGAAAACTGACCATGAACCCTAAAAATACCCCTTTCCCCATGAACTGAAAACTGACCCTGAACCCTAAAAATACCCCTTTACCCATGAACTGAAAACTGACCCTGAACCCTAAAAATACCCCTTTACCCATGAACTGAAAACTGACCCTGAACCCTAAAAATACCCCTTTACCCAAAAACTGAAAACTGACCCTGAACCCTAAAAATACCCCTTTACCCATGAACTGAAAACTGACCCTGAACACTAAAAATACCCCTTTCCCCATGAACTGAAAACTGACCCTGAACCCTAAAAATACCCCTTTACCCATGAACTGAAAACTGACCCTGAACCCTAAAAATACCCCTTTACCCATGAACTGAAAACTGACCCTGAACCCTAAAAATACCCCTTTACCCAAAAACTGAAAACTGACCCTGAACCCTAAAAATACCCCTTTACCCAAAAACTGAAAACTGACCTTGAACCCTAAAAATACCCCTTTACCCAAAAACTGAAAACTGCCCCTAAACACTCAAAATACCCCTTTACCCAAAAACCCAAAAATGACCCTGAACCCTAAAAATACTCCTTAACCCAAAGTTAAATAATATTATTTAATTAGCAATTAATAATTAATTAACAATAACAATAAAGTAAATATATTAGCACATAAGCTGTAATTAATATAATTTAATAATTAATATCATTTTTCCCCAATTAATTAATTAACAGTAACTAAAAATTATATATATAAATAAATTACTCTAATAATGTAATTAACTAACTAATATTATTTAATTACCAATTAATTACTAATTTAAAATATGTACCAAATTATATTAATTAATTAACTAATTAATATTAATTATTTGCCAATTAATTAGTTATAAATATTTAAAAACATATATTAATTAAATAATTATTATTAAATTACTCCCCACCCTATTCCCCTATAAACCCACATCCCGCTACAGAAAATATATATCAATTAATCAATTAATTATTTCCCAATTAATCAATATTAATGAGCAAATAATTATAATTAATTAATTAATCCTACTAATTATTAATCAACTTACCATAATTAAATTACTTCCCACCCTATTCCCCTATAAACCCACAACCCGCTCCGGTACTAAAACATCAAATTTCCTTATAAATTTCTATATTATTATAGAAAATGTATACACATATAATAGTAATTATTATAAATACTTAAATTAAACATATAACACATACATAATAAAAAACTATAAAATAATACAAATATCAATATTAGTGTCATCGAAATTATTAACATCGATATATATGCTATCGATATTACTAACTTCGATATTACTTACATCGATATTAAGTATTTCGATATTACTTACCTTGGGTCGATATTCTGTCCTACGATATTCTTGCCTTCGATATTATGCTCCTTCGATATTTCAGACTCGATATTATGGTAGGTCGATATTTCCGACTCGATATTTTGACTGTCTACCGGTGGGCTGGCAGGAGGTAATAGAAGCGGCCTCCCAAGAGGTCAGGTGTTGCCACCTCAGCCCCAGTGTCTTTTAGGCCTTGTTGCTGGGTGCAGGGTTTAAATGACTGGATATGACATTAAGATTAATCCTGAATTGCTGCACAAAATGTGTGCCTAGAAAAGTACACAATTTTTTACAACAAAAGGAGTTTGGCCCATGCGGACAGAAGTGGGGTAAGGGCCCAAATGCTTTATGAAAAAGAGGAACCCACACTTCAATTTGACCAAATTTAACAATTTTTCAATAATGTCATGAAAAAATATATGGTTATAATTTTTCCCCCCCTTCCTTTGTGAAACAATATCACATGTTCTTTGTACATTATATTGTTCATTAGTTGTATGTCTCTACAATCTGTTTTGTATGTTGCGTTAAATTGTTGTGTTACGATGCACTTTTTGATTTAAGTTTCTTGTCGTACGCTTATGGTGAGTACGTTCAAGACATTGTGATTTCTCTGGACTGAAGTGACTTCTATTTTTTGATAAAATTGATAAATAAAACGGCGCAACTAATCGCCCAGATAAACATATTAAGCTTTGTTTATCTTCTTTCATCCCAAATTCAAATGGTGTGAAACTTATTGAAGTGTGGGTTCCTCTTTTTCATAGAAAAGTACACAAAGCACTGACTGGAAAGGTGTCAGTGATGTAAATTAGCATTTACAACAATGGTTAAGTGTACACTGCAGTACATGCAGATGTCAGCGAGACGTTAAGCAAGTGCACAGTGGTAAAACCGGATGGGCCCCTGATTATAGGAGTAACTGACAAAAGCAGAATTAAACTATTAGAGTCACCTGCAAATCGTGAGCTCCTGTAAAACCAGCTTTATAGATCTAATTATCAGAGGCTCCTTTGCTGCCTGACAGAAAGGATGTTATGCAGCTACAGAAAGGGGTTCCTAAACTAGTTTGTTTAAGAAGAAATTTGATGCACACAAAAGAGAGGTATTCCTTACTTTATGAGAGTTGCCTGCGAAAGGTCTGTGTAATTTGCACTTCTTTTAGGATTGCGGGTCTCAAGAACGTGCAGGCATCTCTGCTTCATGTACAAGCAGAAGCACTTTTAACATGTGCTGTCTGCTTTGGGGCCATTGCAATTATGCAGCAATGGAGGACACAATGATGCTGCAGTGTTGGCTAAATTATGCAACAAAGAAAGGCTGCAGCCTAATGTGAGGTACATTTTCTGATACTTTATTATTTTGACTTTTTCACACATCCTACAGTCTCTGCAAAGCTTTTGCCAGTTTAACATACAAGTGCAGCAGTGAGAATGGTGACCAGTCAACCTTTGTAAAGGACTTTCTACTTCACAGCAACACAAGTCACGTGTTTTGATCCACTTGAGCTACATACAATTTTTTTGTTAAAACCATCATATTATGCGGCCGATGATATATTATGAGGAAAATATGGCAGAGCCATAATTATGTGGAAAAGATTTGCAAATTAGGATATTTTGCCATTCATGTTTGACCTTCCTCATGCAGTCTCTGTTGGGTAGTATTTCTAGACCTACAGTGCTTTTGGAGAGACAAAGGATGAAGGTGTCTAATAGTGATTGCAGAGGATAGTAGTCTCAAGGGGAGAAAATAATTTATTGAGATAATCCGAAGAACACTACCTATTTCTGACTCTACCACTGTTTGAGTCTCATAATTTCAGAATTGATGCATTTGCAATTCTCATGCTAACTAGCTTGAGTAGCAATTACACAAACTACTGATATATATTAATTGTTTCTCATTCATCTGATAATGCTAAAAGCATCTGCAAAACCAACAGGTCTGGGTTGTTTAGGTGTATATATTCATTTTTGATTGCTATTTCTAGATACAATAACAGGAAACCAGAAGGCATCTAATGCTGGCTTCATTACATGTTGCGTGAAGCACATAAAAAATGTAGGTCTACAATTTTGCATTGACCGAGGGGCACTGAATGATGTACTCAACAGTGCTACCCAACATGTAGGCCCTCCTGTCACAGAATTTACTCCCAAATTTTATGTTCACAAATGGTTAGGAAAAGGGAAGAGAAGTGCTGATGAAAGAAACCGGCATGGCTGGGAGACGAAAGGCACCTGGTTCCTCTTATGAGCGTGTTTGGGACATTCTGTGAATGAAAATGTATCCCACGTTGTAAATGTATTTTAATGTAATTAACTAATATATTAAACCTTAAATAAACGTGTATCCATTGGTGTGGATGCCAAACATACTAAAAATCGGTATGTTTTACTCTTTTTAGCCTCACTTCTGACTCCTCCCACTGATCCAATCCTCTGGTTATTACCGCCTCCTGATGCTCCTTCCACAGTTCCCCTACGTTTTTCCCCCCACTTCGACTGGACACTCTGTGCAACAAAGTTATACCAAGAGAGCCTCATCACGACGCCTGACATTAATGATGTGATTGTGCACAAGTGCAGCCGCCATCTTAAATTGGGGCAATATTCATTTAAAATTGTAACGGTCCTGGATTTTCTCTGCGCCTTAGCAGCACGTAACTGGAAATCAATGCAAATAGTTGAGGGCATGGTTTTTTGCTTAGCTGGGGGGGGGAAACAGGCACTCTCGGAAAACATCCTCTAACATTAGACGGCGCTCTTTGAATGCACAGCAAATGTAACAATAGAACAACATGATTTACAGCCCTGTTTACAAAAAGGACCTGGAGTGACAGAAAACATCCAGGGCTCTGATCAAGGCCTCTTAGAGAAAGGGAAAAGTAGACCCTAAACATATGTTACAATGAGTTAAGTGGAAGGGTACAGGTATTAGGGCATTACTCCACGGTTTGAAAAGGAGGGACAAATAGGAAAGATTGACAACTAACCAGCACAGATTTTTGAAGGACACTGAAACAAACCAATGAAAAATAGTAAGCCCACAAAGAAGTATATAAGTATATACTAAAGTATATACACGAGGTTTCGAAAGTTTTACTTAAAAAGTGATGTTGTGGTGGTGAGAGGGGCTTGTAAATATGCTCCCTAGTTTGTAGTAAAATCATCTTTATTTGTAAGCATGTCATAAACTAAATGTATGTTTCTCGTAAATAAATTCTTACAAATTTCATTAGGTTATAGACCAGTTTTTACATGCCCCATTCACATTTGTATTATGGGAACGAAGTATATACGAGCACCTGTAAGATTATACCCCAGATAGAATATTGTTACTGTTTAGATACCATCCATTGTGTCAACTTTATGCATGACAGATGTATAGGTTAATCATTCCATGGATCTACACACAATCATACTTGTAGGGACTTATTTGCATTTCAGTAGTTATTCTGTGAACATTAGCTATTGGAGCTCTATTGTACTATGAAAGGTCCCAATACTGTTATCAGTTTTTATCCACAGAAAAACACATGCCAGAAGTGGTTAAAAATCCCTTGCCCCCTTTTTCTAATTTAAGATGTTTCTAATTTAAGATGTTGCTGCGTCGTGCAGTGGGTAGCTTTTCACTCTACTGATGCTGAGACATGGTAATGCAAGCTCCGGTACCAAGAGTACATTTGTCATTTGCATTCATACCCCGCCCTAGCAAGAAATATATTCTTAAAATTATTAGTAGGAATCTGGTGCCTTCTTTGTGGCTCGTAGTAATGTTGTACGCTCAAGGTAAGTGCCCTGTGTGTTTTTAATGTAGCATCAACCTTGCTAAAAGTAGTGCTTAATTTGAGCCAGAGGTTTCCTGTGCTCGGTACCAGCACCTAATAGTCAACACCCGCACTTATAACAGTCTGTCACATGGCAGCGTAGTATGCCAAATTCATATATGAACACAACAACAATTGTTTAATGATTCAATGGACATTAACATGACAAAAAACCTTTGTCCAAGTTTGTTATAGCATCGAGTGACCTTAAAGATTCTGAATAGTCACACTTGTAGTAGTTGTGTTGGTACTGTCATTGGCACCACTGACAGGGGCACTGGATGCGTCAAGCTGCATGGACTCCTGGCGAGGGTCCTGGCACTTTTTTTTGGTGCAAATTAACCACTGACTAAAACTTAACAACTTTTAGCCGATGATTTCAAAATGGGGGACCTAATCCTTCCCTGTTGTGACTTTACATTAAGGCTAACATTTACCATTATCCCCGCCGGGCCACACCTCTTTGTGCATGTGTTTCTTTCAGGGTGAGCTTTTGTTGACTGTGTCCGTACAAATTTGATTCACACTAATTTTAGAGAGGGTTAGATTCCCTGAAATCACACCCTTTTTAGAGAAAATCACGTTTTGTGTTTTTGCTGTGAGAAATGAGGCTGCGAGGGATGTTTCAGTTTTATTTGAATGCCCTGCTCTCCATGACTGGGCCTTGCATGGGAATGCAGAGTGCTTTAATATTCTTGCTCTCTTGTCTATCGCTGTGACTGTCTGTTGGGAAAAACTCACACAAATTGCTAAGTTTTGTTGCTTGTGCCTTGTTCCACATATATACTTTCATAAGGCAAGATGTATATTTCCCCTTATTTAGTCCCAGTCTACACATCTTGCTTTCTACAGATATCTGTATACTATAATATAGGTACAGAATTTTTTTTTAATTCAATCAACTTTTGACTTAATATTTTACTTTTTATACTACTGCATTTCTAATGTGGTCTGAAAGGCTGCTAGAAGAGCTATTCCTAAGGCCCCCTACTTTCAAAGACATATGAGGCTCGTTCAGAGGAAATGCAGTTTTGAATAACTCTGACATATCACATAATTTTAACCCTCATGGACGGTTTCACACAATAAATATTATACTGTATGCAGTTTTGCATAGTGAGAACCATTCCCTTGGGCGTCAAAGCCCTTTAGAGATGAGCACGATACAGGAAAAGTTGAGACGATGAGAATCATACAGTGGTATGCACGACCTAAAAACATTAAACAATCCATTATACCTTGGTATGGAAGACACAGAGACAATAAATTATAAGAAAGGGTGGGCCGAAACTGCAATTCCATCAAAGTCATATAAACATATAGATGAAGGTGTATTCTACTGGTGCTGCTTTAGGACAGCTAGGGGCATATTTACAAGCCCCAATCGCCACAGGGACGTCACTTTTTTCGACGTTCCTGTGGCGATAGGGGCTGCGCCTTATTTACAAGGCAGTGTTAAGCTACTTAACGAGGCTTAACACTGCCTTGTAAGGGGAAGGCAATGGATGTTGGGGTGGGCGTTCCAGCGCAACGCCCATTGATTCTGACGCTGCCTCCTATTTACAAGGGAGGCGTAAATAGGAGACAGCACCAGAATTAAGACCAGGGAAAACCTGGTCTTAACCTGGCGAAGCGGGGATAAACGTTTAATTTCTCCTTGTTTTTGCTGTTTTCATGTGTGCTGCGTTGTGCAGCACACATGAAAACAGCAAAAGGCCAATGATTGTTTATGTACAGGAAGGTCCCCTTTCCTGCACATTAACAATATTTTTTTTTAAATGCTGTTTTGCAACTCCTGTGTGTGCTGCATTAAGTAGCACACATAGAAGTTACAAAACAGCATTTTAAGATTGTTTATGTGCAGGAAGGGGGACCTTGGGTCTAAAGTCTGATGATAAAAACGAAATCTAATTGATTTTGGATTCCTCTAGAGAGTTTTAACCTCTAATGAACAGGATACCTTTTCCCTTATAGAGCGGCTGGTACATTGAGGTTGTAGAGTTTTCCAAGCAGGGGCTGATGCAATGCAAATCATAAAGCCGGAGTTTGTTCTTGAAAAACAAAAAAGAAATGGCGCTGTCTTGCTACGACTTTTCACCCAGCATGTGGGGGTCATTTGTGTTATCCTGGTCATGATCACCAAACTTTTCAGGCAGTTCTCAACTTGAAAACTGTGAACCAGCAGAGCTGTACCAAAACTAAATGGGGTGGGGAAACCAGACGTTTGGCTGACAGGGAAGCTACCAGACTGAAAATGACTCAATAAATGTAGAAAGACCATGCAAATGTATGGGACCAGCCACAACCTATTGATTCTGTAGGTGCTTAGCTTGTTTGTATTGTATTTCTCTGACTCTCCCATGGTATTTCTGGCAATTGCAGTGCCAGTTAACAACTCTGAAGCATTCGCAGGCGTGGCAGGTTCTTTGTATGCGTTAGTGACACCTACACTTACAAAGCTGACATAGGGAATCATCTGCCAGTGGTGCATGTGGAATATAATACTTTTTGTACATGTAATTTAGACTTAGACAATGAAGAATCTTTGAGATTCCGGCCTGGTAAATGTACCTTCCACATTTGTAAGTGCCACCTAGATAAGTAGCAGAAGAATTTTCAAGTGTTCTTTCCTGTACAAAAACAATCCTGCCCTAAATGTTGGCACCCTTGCACCATGACATAAGGGTGTCTGCTTTGGTGCTAGGCTGCCGGAAGTGCACAAGCGCAATGAGAGACCAGACGTGTGCCATATCTCAGTACATATGGCACATTTCTGCTTTCTCCATTTCAAGCAATGCAGTTGCCTTGCTGAATTGCATTGCTCAAAAGATTAGTAAATCCAGGCCCCGGTGTTTAGTGGTTCAGGAAGTGCGTGAAAGTGGGAACATGTCTTCCTATTTATACAGACTGTTGTAGGGAAAAAAAATATTGGTGACATTTACTCGTTACCTAACATTTCACAGGTTGAAACTCTGGAACGCACACATGTTAGGGAAAACAAATAATAAGGGACTTATTTACAAGCCCCTTGCGCCATTAGTACGTCATTTATTCCCATATCAAATGTGACGCACCAGTGGCGCAAGAGGCTTGTAAATGAGCCCCTAAGTCGGGATTGAATGTGATTACCAGTCTGAACCCCTTAGGTACTTACACCTATCAGTGGAACTTTTGGCAATGTGGTTATGTGTCGTAAGAACTCAAAAGTGTAAAGGAATACAACTTCTTTGATAATCGGGACCAAAGCTTCTGTCTGAGCTGTACCACTCACATTTGTTGAAAATTGTGTTTGTAGTGATCACAGGTTTGGGGATTGATCTTCATTATCACCCATTAAGGGACATATGTATGAGGAAATGATGGAGCACGGAGCAGCGGCACATTTTGCAGTGCCACACTCCACCATTTCCAAAATGCAGGGATGCGCCGTCTTTACAAAAATACGGGGCACCCCTGTGTTTTCCCTAGCACTGGCGCTAATATTAGAACCCTAGCACCAATATAGGCAACCTTGCTCCATAGTGCAAGGGACCCTGCGCTGCAGGGAATGATAGTTTATGTGCAGGAAGGTGTTCTTCCCTGCACATAAGCAATCAATAATGGTGATTTGTTTCTTCTATGTGTGCTGCAGAATGCAGCACATATAGAAGTAACAAATGTCCATTATTTAATGATTGTTTATGTGCAGGAAGGGACACCTTCCTGCACATAAATATGAATTAATGGCATTTTACTCTTTCTATGTGTCCTGCAGAATGCAGGACATATATAAAATGCAAAAACGAGGAGAAATACAAGTATTTCTCCTTGTTGTGCCATTCTAAGGCCTGCTATTGCACGGTATTAATTTTTGGCACTGCTTCAGATTTACACCACCTTGTAAATCTAGGGCAGTGTCAAATAACAATTGGTGTTGCGTTGCAACGCCCACAACAATGCCCATTGCACGCACCTTTCACACAGATACCTGCATAAAAGGGTACCATATTTACAAAGCTGAGATAAAACCACAAAAAAGTATCTTAACGCCACTTTGTAAATTTGGTGCGGGTCATTGCGCCACCAGAACTTCAAAAAAGGGATGATCTGGTGGTGCAATCCCCTTGTAAATGTGACCCAAAGTTTTGTTAATGTTTATCACATATTGTGAAATAATCAGATGCCCATGGCTTGTCACTTCAGTTTCTGACTTTTTCCCTCTCTTTTCCACAGGCCCTTGGTATTGGTATATGGAAGCATGCTGACATCGGTGAGGAGAGCTTAGAGGGAAGTCGATAGAGAAAAATGACACCTGGGCATCTGCTGAAGGACTAAAACTGCAATCAGCTCACTCAACTGTGCAAAATGGCTTTAATGACCGCTTCTCAAATGAAACAAGCCGACCAGCCAAGGGAAAGGCACGATTCCCTAATCCTAGTACACTACAATTACACAGGCAAACTGACCCAAAGAGGGCCTGAGCCTAGCCACATGGATGCTTCAAGCATAGCCTTTATGGTCATATGTAGCCTGATCGTGCTAGAGAACTTAATGGTGCTGATAGCCATATGGAAAAATAACCGATTTCACAATCGCATGTACTTTTTCATAGGCAACCTGGCCCTCTGTGACTTGTTAGCTGGAATAGTTTACCAGGTGAACATCCTCATGTCAGGCAAAAAGACTTTAAGCATTTCAGTGACAGTCTGGTTTGTAAGGGAAGGCAGCATGTTTGTTGCCCTTGGTGCTTCGACCTTCAGCCTGTTGGCTATAGCCATCGAGAGACACTTGACCATGATTAAAATGAGACCTTATGATGCAAACAAGAAGTACAGGGTATTCCTTCTGATTGGAACCTGTTGGCTTATCTCCTTTTCATTGGGTGCCTTGCCCATCCTTGGCTGGAACTGTATGGGGAACCTGCCAGACTGCTCCACAATCCTCCCTTTGTATTCCAAGAAGTATGTTGCATTTTGTATCAGCATTTTCATGGTCATCCTGTTGGCCATTGTGATGCTATACACCCGCATTTACATACTAGTGAAGTCCAGCAGCCGTAAAGTCACCAATCATAACAATTCGGAGCGGTCCATGGCTCTCCTTCGGACCGTTGTGATTGTAGTGGGGGTGTTCATTGCCTGCTGGTCGCCCTTGTTCATACTTCTGCTCATAGATGTCGCCTGTAAAGTGCGAGAGTGTGATATTTTGTTTTCTGCAAAATGGTTCATCGTCGTCGCCGTTCTTAACTCAGCCATGAACCCGGTCATCTACACGCTAGCCAGCAAAGAAATGAGGCGGGCCTTCTTGCGGCTGATGTGTGGCTGCTTCATGAAGACTGTTGTCAGTGGAACTTTGCAGATAGAACCAACCCCAGAACACAGTCGAAGTAAATCCAGTAGCTGCAATTTTCCAAGGTCAAAAGAAGAATTGTCGCCCAGAGTTGTTCCTACGTGTACTTTTGAAAAGAGCGAACCTTCATGTCACAATGGAAAAATGTGAGAGTATAGGACTAGTCTGCTGCTGTGTGGACTCAATATAAACTGAGGCAAATTTCCAATCATATTATCATAAAAGAACTGCAACTGAAGGGACAATGAACATGGGAAATAATAATTATTCAACTCTATTTATTGCATGAACTATTTAGTTGAATTTTTATGTGGAAATAGGTCTGAACTCAGGAAGGCTCTTTCTAGTACCACGTACCACTGTAGCATGCCTTTAGTATATAGTATAATGTTTGTCCCAGAGTGGAACAGTTGCTGACATACGTACATTGTTTAGATAACTACATCCTTACTTTAATGGTCATACATTGCTCAATTGTCCACATCTGACATGTTCAGATGATACTTGTGGTTTGCATATAAACAGTAGGCAGACGTATTACTGTAACCTTTCTATGAAGACTAGCCATTCCAAATGAAAACACCTAGAAAAAGAGCAGTATGATGCCAGGTTCATGGAAATCAGGCACTCCACAAGGTTGTTGGCAGATCTGTGGCTGTGTTCACTCGCACAATCAACATCAAGGCATCCCTCTGTAAGAAGAGACACTTTTTAGAAAGGGGGTTGTTACCTGCCACACCTATACACCACTTCAAAAGGAGGTGGGGAAAAAGGAAAATAACTCATTTTTTATTAATAACCCTCACTCACTCTAATAGTGACATGCTTCATCATTGGATTCACCCTGGCCCCTACAAGTCAGGATCGGCTCGAATAATGTTCCAGGGAGCTCTCTTAATTGTAATATCTAGGGGCAGAACAATAAATAAAAATGTCTCATGCACTCCCTAGCTTCCCATGATTAGTGAGGTGGATGGGAAATATGAAAACTAAATATTAAGAGGATTTAAGATATTATGGTCCTATGACCCTTTAAATCACCAACATGTTTCAGCCCTACGTTACTGACTTGTTTAGGTCCTGGGGTTTCATCAGGGCTGGTTAATTTTTCTAGTACTCCCGGTGACGTATATTATTCGTGGAAGAATATATGTGGCATGCATTCCAAGTCAGTGTATGCTATGCACAGACAGAGTTATACATGTCAATCCAAACTGTACCCTCTCCTCTCATTTGATGATTATTACCCATTGGGAGCAGTGGGGGTTGTCCTGTAGTCAAGCAATTGCCAAGGGTCTATACCCTCCGCATCACCTGTCCGAACAGGTGATACAGGAGGGTAGGGACCCAGATAATTGATACAGAGGGATACCTTGATGATGATTGTGTAATTTTCTAGGAAGGGCATATCCTTTCACCCTTAAACACAATAAAGGATCTTCCCAATCCCCTATGTTTGGTAGGTATCCCAACCTCCCTTACTGCAGTGTTGAGATGTGCCCTTGCATACATATGTAGATGCTGTATGTAGGCGTGTCCTACTGCATGTGAAGTTCATGTTGCCTCTAACAGAACAAGTGAGAATTATACCTTTGGTTTCCCCTCTTTATTACTGCTCTCTCAGGCCTTCTATTTCACTTATATTAAGTTACGAAAGGGGGCATGCCTCTATTTATATACTGCTATCTAAACTAATTTACAACATTAAAGGTAAATATGAAAAAAAATGAAGCTGTGTATGTTTTAACATGTTGAATTACAGGAGCGAAGATTTGTCAAATGCTGTGAACCCACATTGTTAAGTATTTCCAATTAACCATACGTCAATACAGGGTGGAAATTGGTATCGCACTTTGTGAACTGCAAAATGGTGTGTAAATCTGCCTAGATTAGCCTAAACACTTGGAAACACGTTTGTGCGCATAACACAAAACTGTATATCTTCTTACTCTGCGTTTGAAAATATAAGAGAACTTCGCCAGAGGGGATTTATGATGTGGTCAAAAAGTAAGAGTAATCCGTGAAGGGAACGTTTTTTATTGAGTAAGTCACAGGCAGGCCCAGACTGGCCATACCAGGCACCGGGCAAACCCCCGGCGCGCCACACGGGTGGGGGCCGGTTTTGGGCCCCTGGGCGCCGTTTTTGTTACAGGGTCGTTTTTGCAGGAAAGCTGCAAAATCGGCCCTGTACCAAAATCGGCCGAACACCACCCTGGCAAAGAGCTCAATGGCACCTCCAACCCCCACTCCCCCCGCACCCCCGAGTGGGGAAAGGGGCTGGCCGAGCACTTTGCCAGGGCCGGTTTTGGTTCCCAGTTTGGCCCTGGTCATAGGTGTATGGGTTTGCCCCGGTTGTAGCGCGAATGAGTGAATTGTTAACCCTTTTAAACTATTTTCATCGTTTGAGCATTCTGAGATGGCTACTAATATGGGCGTCTGTTTGAGCCTTCTGGTACCCGAGGCCATTGCACAGTGCCCGGATTAAACCCAGAGGAGGCCCTTAGACAGTCGAAATTTCGACCCTTTCCCGCTCGCAAATTATCTCACACGTTTTTAATTTTACCAGTCAGCAATTTTAGTAAACCATTTTTATTACATAAAACAAAACACTCCTTTTAGGGGCCCTGTGACAACAGATCAAAATAATATTGATTTGTTCTTAAAAGAAAATTACAATCAAGCTTCCTTAAATTATCTAAGGAGGCTTGATTGTAATTTTCTTTCAAGATCAAATCAATGTTACTTTGATCCTTTCAATTCATACTTTGATCCTTTGAAGCGAGCCCCTAAAAGGAGTGAGGCCCACAGGCAGGAGCCTATTTGGTAATCCGGAACTGTCAGCCGGCTGTGTGCTTCGTCTCATTTTACAGATTTGCAGTAGCTGAGTGTGTACGGATTTGAAGTTTCAGTGAACCTTGCATGCATTCCAACATTTTGGAATAGAAAAGTGGGGAGGTTTAAAAAAAAGAAAGAATGAGGAGAACGTATTTCTCCCATAGACTTCTATTGTGAACTGCATCGGGTCTATTGGTGTATATGGGACTTGCAAGTGTGCTACTGCAGGATCGGATATCAGAAATTCGAATATAAGCGTTTCCCATACCTGTCAGGAGCACAGAGAAATCGCTATGGCAGGCAGAGAAAGTGTGTCAAACATGTTGCGCACTTGCTTGCTGGACCAGGTTTTTGGCAGTACATAATTCGATTCACACAGGACCAGCCCCTGCTATCTGAAGCTCGCCAAGGAATTGGATCTTTGCATGCAGGATTCGAGAGGTGGGAGACTAGCTCTGAATAGGGAGGGGTGGCATGCATGCTCCTGTATCTTGAGACAGTCTTTATCTGTCACCGAGTTCATTCAGAACTTAGGGCCTCATTTATGAAAAGTGACGCATCGCTGCGTGAAAACAGCGATGCGTCACTTTTCATTGCGCCCTCCTTGCGACACCAATGATGCGTCATATTTACAGTATGACACATCATTGCGCAAGGAGTTACAGATACGTCAGTATTTCTGACGTATCTCTATGACGCAAAAGTGACAGATTGCTGGAGTGTGTCACAAAAGTGACGCAACTCCAGCAATGTGTCCTTTCACACGGGGCAAGCCCCATGTGAATGGCCCTGTGTCAGTCTTACGCCTGCTGTGAGGCAGGCGAAAGATGCTGACGCATTTGAGACCTAGAAGTGGCTCAGTGAAATCTCATAGATTTCACTGCGTCACTTCCATGACCCTTTCTTGTGTCAATACGCCCACCTTGCATACATTATACCTGGCGCAGGTATAATGTGGCGCTGGGGTTTACAAAGTGACGCATCTACCTAGATGCGTCACTTTGTAAATATGGCGCAACAAGGCGCATTTTTTACACCACTGGTGCGTCACAAAAAGTGACGCGGCGTAAAAGTGACAAACATCCTCATAAATGAGGCCCTAAGTATGTTACATGAGTGTATCTGCCTTTGAAGACTCTGCTGTGCACTGCCAAGAAGCTGAGTCTGCGGTTGATTGTGAGAGAAATGAAGGCGGTTCACTGCAGAATATCGACAGTAAGATTACTGGGGATTAACGGGGAACAGAAAACTGTGAGAATACACAGACTCATCAGGATAGCCTTAAAGCTGATAACATGTCTCACTCTCAGGTTATAGTATGTATTGCTAATTCAAGAGTAAATATAATGTGTGATAAAAACTTTAAAAAACAGGGCTTAAAAGGGTGAGAGGGAGCATGGAGATTAAGCCTTGCATCAATGTCTATATGATGTGATATTCTCAGGTCAGTAAATCTTCTACCTACACCTACTGGCATATAAGATTCATATGAGCCTTCTCTCATTACTAAGCTTAAAGGTCCCTGTTCCTCCATCTTAAAAGACGAGGTTACTGCCATCACTTCTGAACTGGGTCAAGTAAAACTCCTCTTGGTATAGAGTCTGAGCATACTCCTAGAATGCCATCCACAAAATATTTGTTCTATATGTTGGTAAGTATAGACCTTATCAATGCTCACGAAGTTGAAGTAACTAGGGGGCATATTATCAAGGCGGACAAAATTAAATTATCACCGCTTTAGCTGCCATTTTCGGCCACTAAGCGGCGATAATTTCATCACCCTATTAGCAATCTGTCGCTAACATCAGTTAGCGACAGCTTGTAGGCGATAGCGAGCGGTTTGGGGTCCGCTTTGCATGTTAGCGATATTTATCGCTAATGACATGCAAAGTGGGCATACCTGTTAGCGACTAAAAACAGTCGCTAACATCGCTATCGCCTATTATCAACGCCGGCGTAGCGATGGAATTAAACGTGCTAAGCGCGAATATCTCCAAAAGCTAACACCTGCTCAGACCAGTTCTTAGTCATTAAATCCAATGGGAGGTGGATATTATGGCTAAGACCCTATAGGCGCTAATGCGTGAATATCGCTGTATTCTCCGTGATATTCACGCATTTCGCCGCTGTCGCCGGATATTTTATCGCTTTAGAGATAAACGTTGCTAATAGCACATTATCTCTGCGATAATATCCGGCGATGCTTGGCGATAAAAAAAACACGCTAAGCCCATTTAGCGATAAATATCGCTAGTTGTTGGTAATATGCCCCTAGGTTCATTGAGGAAAGTAAGACTGATATACTGTTCACTGTCGAAACATGGTGCGATGACGCTGTGGGACCACACCTCAAGGTTGCCCTTATTGACAGCTGTCGTATGATATCAGAATGTCGAGTGTTTGATATTGTACTATCATAATAGAATAGCAAAAATGTTGATGATCAAACGATCACCTGGATAAGAATATATAGGTAAGAATAGGTTTACTATACTGAACACAACATATATGCAATTTAGCAATATTTACTTCTTCAAGGACGGTACGTAGATATGGAGATAAAAATAGTCCACATTTTTACTACGTTGCTATGGCAGCACTAGATAAAACATATATTCTGATTTACTGGTGAAAGCTATAATATGAGAATGCACAGACTAAGGGAAAGGCGATGGTTGTCAATAGCACTTAGATGATCTTTGAAGATAAGCTTAGTAAGCCACAGCTGAACTAGATCCTAGCAGCTAGCAGAAAAGCTTACAGTAAGTCTCAAAGAGTCTTGGAGTCTGATATGTTGATGTATAGACCATCGAAAACTGTAGATGCTTTTGCCGCTGAACTGCTAAATATTCCCTCCTCCTTCTTGTGATAACTCCTGTATTTTCATTATAAGAACCTTTAATCTATGGTTTGCACAGATAATGGATGGATCCGCTGACGAGGTATTGAGTACTTTCCAAGAACTTCACTATAACCAAATTGTTTGAGAACTACTGCATGGCAAAGGTCACATGCTAGAATGGAACCTCATAAATAGCCCATTGGCACAGGCTGTGAACACCATGTTTGTTGCATAATAACTCGACTCACTAGAACAAACTTGTGGAATTCCAAAGCTACAAAAATCTTAACACAGCTTAATGGGTAGAAGTTAAGAGTAACCTATTAGAAGATATCAAGGAATAAAAGAAGAAGCTACATTGACAAGTCTACTCCAGTAATCATAGCAGGAGGGGCGAGCTAAGAAAGATATCTGGCTCATCCCAAGGATACAGGAAATGAAGAGAGAAGTGAAGCACCTCCGGTGTAAATGGCACAAAGACAAGGCCCAGGCCAATTTGCCAGCTTTACACAATTTCAAGTATGGGCAAAATAAACAATTTCTGAGGTTAAGAAGGAAAATTAAACCAATGAAAATGAAACAACAAAGAATACCCCCAATAAAATATTCCCAATTTTGAAAAATCTGGCAGGTTTGGTATTCCAATTTTATTACAAATAAATTACGTTATTGGTGCAATAACTTACAAGATTATTTTTCCTACGAGATTCTGAACACTATAAACAATATTGAGTGGCAGATAGGTACTCACCATGGCAGCGTAGATCTCTGTCTGGCCACATCAGCTCTCATCAGTGATCTTCTACCAATTGATTTTACGGAGGGAAGGCAGGTCAATATAATCAAGATTGTTAATCGCCACAAGTTGACCTCTAATCCTAAAGACCCCTCACCTCTGAGGGTTAAAATAATTTCTTGCCCAGATTCTACCACAGTTGGCCTATCTTTCTTCCCAAACAGCTGAGACACCTTTAGTATTAAAGGAAGCATCCTGTTAGACATCTCAGCCTTTAGACCTCTTCCATTTTTGCTGCACTCGTTTTTGCTGGCCTTAGGACTCTGGGCACCTTACCATTGCTAACCAGTGCCAAAGTGCATGTGCTGCCTTCTGAAAAATGTGTAACATTGCTTCATCTCCAACTGACATATTAAATTTACTTATAAATCCCTAGTAAAGTGGTAGTAGATACACTCAGGGCCTGTTCATTAAAAGGCACTAGTGGGCCTGCATTACTGATTGTGCCATCCACCTAATTAGTCCTTCCAAACATGTCTCAGGCTTGCGATTGCAGTCTGTGTTTGAAGTTTAAACTGACATTTAGACCTGGCAAAAAAAAAACTTTTGCCTGGTCCAAATCTTCTTTTTCAATGCCTATGTCACCCCTATGGAAGGCCCTTTATTGCCCAGATGGCAGGGTGCAATGTATTTCAAAAATAGGACATGTACGTTTAAGTTTTACATGCCCTGGTAGTGAAACACACCTAAGTTTGTTTTTCACTACTGCAATGTCTTGTAGACAAGCAGTAATGGCTTGCCTAAACCCGAAAGATCTACCAATGAACTCTGCTTTTGTAAAAATTTTATCGGTGATCGTGAAAAATCTTAAGGAAAATTTTAATTAGGTTTCATTTTTATAAAATATGAGTATAACTTTGTGCATGACGTTTTTAAATATCTGATTACTTAAAGATATTTTAAATATGTATCTGTTTTGTAAGATTTTAATTAATCAAACAAATAAACATGAAATGAAAACTACTGCAATGTCTACCTCTACCACAGAATATAATTGGAGTTACCCTCTTATATTTTATACGTCTAATTTCCAAATATGGATATGTAACCAGTTAATATTTGGTGTCACTGGAATCCTAATTTAAAATCCTAACTTATGGTGAAGTCAGCTTTTAAATTACAATTTTGAAATGTCACTTTGAAAAAGTTATTTTTTTTAAAAAACTGATTTTATTTGTCATAGGTCACATATACTGAAGAGCTCCGGACCCCGGAGTTCCCTGCACACATCAATATATCAGCAATACAATCTTAGACATTTATACTTAAACTAACAACACCCCCCGCCCCCCACCCTCCGTTTGCGCAGATGCTGCCACCTGGTTACAAAGAGTCTGTAAAGTGCATGCTAAGCCCAACGAAACACCCCCTCCCTTCCACCCAGGAGCCACCTATCTAGTCACTGGGAGGTCAGCCCTCTCAGGCGGCATCCAGATCTAATCCACGGTAGTCCGCCCATCTCTTCCAGATCATAAAATGCTTACGGGGGCACCCCTTAGCTATGAATATAGGTTGCTCAAGTCCCATAGAAAAGTCCATCCCATTCTTCCAAGCAGTTAACGGCAGGGCTTGAGGCGCCTTCCACGCCTTGGCAATGTCTCTCTTAGCCAGTGTTAAGCCTAGCAATAGCAGGTGGCGCTTATACCTATTGCCAACTATCCCCTCCATCACATGCAACAGGGCTAATTTCGGCGTGTGTGGACTGGGAGCTCCCACGCCAGAACCTCAGACATACAGGCAAACACCCCCCTCCAGAATCTTTGCAAAGCTGAACACCCCAGGACTGTGTGCAATAGTGTGCCCTCCTCCACTCTACAGCGGAGGCAATCAGGGAAGCCAATCATGCCCGCCCTCCAGAGGCGCTCTCGGGTGAAATATGTGCGGTGCAAGTATTTAAATTGGATTAGGCGCAAGCGCCTGGATATTGCCTCTTCCCTTGGACTCGCCAGTGCCTCGGTCCAGTCCTCTTCTTCTAAGTCCCCTACATGCCCTTCCCATGCTGCCCTAAGTCTGTGTAGGTTAGTGGAGCAATGGTGCACCAGCGTCTGATAGATGTGTGAGATTTTCTTGTCTGGGAGTTCACCCATGAACACTTTGGCCTCTATCAGACTAAATTCAGGCAGAGGCCCTATGTCCGTTAGGTGTGGCATCAGCGCGTGCCTGAACTGCAGGTATTTAAAAAATTGTTAGCGTGGCATCCCATACTCATCTTGCAAGTTCTGAAAGGATTTCAGGATACCTCCCGTCATGACATCACCCAATGAGGAAATCCCTATCGCATCCCAGCCCCAAAGGTCCTTGGATGCTTGATTCCGGTCTGGGAAAGACATGGCTTGGTAGTTCGGACTGGACTGTTCCCATGAGGCACAGGGTCAGAGCTGATTTGCATATAGCCAGTGTCTAACCCAGGGTGGTGTGGAGTGCAAAAAAACGATGGATTTAGGCCCAGATCCTTGTACTGGGGTGAATGTATGACATTGTTCTACATTCTGTCCATCAACTGTGTTTTTTGCAATTTTCACCCCGAGTGTGTTGGGTATACTCAGACGTGAGTCCCAGGCTCTCCACACCACTGGAGTCAAGCTATCCAGGCTGATGAAGGCTGATAGCCAGAAACCGGTCCTTGGATGCTTGATTCCGGTCTGGGAAAGACATGGCTTGGTAGTTCGGACTGGACTGTTCCCATGAGGCACAGGGTCAGAGCTGATTTGCATATAGCCAGTGTCTAACCCAGGGTGGTGTGGAGTGCAGAAAAACGATGGATTTAGGCCCAGATCCTTGTACTGGGGTGAATGTATGACATTGTTCTACATTCTGTCCATCAACTGTGTTTTTTGCAATTTTCACCCCGAGTGTGCTGGGTATACTCAGACGTGAGTCCCAGGCTCTCCACACCACTGGAGTCAAGCTATCCAGGCTGATGAAGGCTGATAGCCAGAAACCGGTCCTTGGATACTTGATTCCGGTCTGGGAAAGACATGGCTTGGTAGTTCGGACTGGACTGTTCCCATGAGGCACAGGGTCAGAGCTGATTTGCATATAGCCAGTGTCTAACCCAGGGTGGTGTGGAGTGCAAAAAAACGATGGATTTAGGCCCAGATCCTTGTACTGGGGTGAATGTATGACATTGTTCTACATTCTGTCCATCAACTGTGTTTTTTGCAATTTTCACCCCGAGTGTGCTGGGTATACTCAGACGTGAGTCCCAGGCTCTCCACACCACTGGAGTCAAGCTATCCAGGCTGATGAAGGCTGATAGCCAGAAACCGGTCCTTGGATGCTTGATTCCGGTCTGGGAAAGACATGGCTTGGTAGTTCGGACTGGACTGTTCCCATGAGGCACAGGGTCAGAGCTGATTTGCATATAGCCAGTGTCTAACCCAGGGTGGTGTGGAGTGCAAAAAAACGATGGATTTAGGCCCAGATTCTTGTACTGGGGTGAATGTATGACATTGTTCTACATTCTGTCCATCAACTGTGTTGTTTGCAATTTTCACCCCGAGTGTGCTGGGTATACTCAGACGTGAGTCCCAGGCTCTCCACACCACTGGAGTCAAGCTATCCAGGCTGATGAAGGCTGATAGCCAGAAACCGGTCCTTGGATACTTGATTCCGGTCTGGGAAAGACATGGCTTGGTAGTTCGGACTGGACTGTTCCCATGAGGCACAGGGTCAGAGCTGATTTGCATATAGCCAGTGTCTAACCCAGGGTGGTGTGGAGTGCAAAAAAACGATGGATTTAGGCCCAGATCCTTGTACTGGGGTGAATGTATGACATTGTTCTACATTCTGTCCATCAACTGTGTTTTTTGCAATTTTCACCCCGAGTGTGCTGGGTATACTCAGACGTGAGTCCCAGGCTCTCCACACCACTGGAGTCAAGCTATCCAGGCTGATGAAGGCTGATAGCCAGAAACCGGTCCTTGGATGCTTGATTCCGGTCTGGGAAAGACATGGCTTGGTAGTTCGGACTGGACTGTTCCCATGAGGCACAGGGTCAGAGCTGATTTGCATATAGCCAGTGTCTAACCCAGGGTGGTGTGGAGTGCAAAAAAACGATGGATTTAGGCCCAGATTCTTGTACTGGGGTGAATGTATGACATTGTTCTACATTCTGTCCATCAACTGTGTTTTTTGCAATTTTCACCCCGAGTGTGCTGGGTATACTCAGACGTGAGTCCCAGGCTCTCCACACCACTGGAGTCAAGCTATCCAGGCTGATGAAGGCTGATAGCCAGAAACCGGTCCTTGGATGCTTGATTCCGGTCTGGGAAAGACATGGCTTGGTAGTTCGGACTGGACTGTTCCCATGAGGCACAGGGTCAGAGCTGATTTGCATATAGCCAGTGTCTAACCCAGGGTGGTGTGGAGTGCAAAAAAACGATTTATTTAGGCCCAGATCCTTGTACTGGCGTGAATGTATGACATTGTTCTACATTCTGTCCATCAACTGTGTTTTTTGCAATTTTCTCCTCCACTCTACAGCGGAGGCAATCAGGGGAGCCAATCATGCCCGCCCTCCAGAGGCGCTCTCGGGTGAAATATGTGCGGTGCAAGTATTCAAATTGGATTAGGCGCAAGCGCCTGGATATTGCTGCTTCCCTTGGACTCGCCAGTGCCTCGGTCCAGTCCTCTTCTTCTAAGTCCCCTACGTGCCCTTCCCATGCTGCACTAAGTCTGTGTAGGTTAGTGGAGCAATGGTGCACCAGCGTCTGATAGATGCGTGAGATTTTCTTGTCTGGGAGTTCACCCATGAACACTTTGGCCTCTATCGGACTAAATTCAGGCAGAGGCCCTATGTCCGTTAGGTGTGGCATCAGCGCGTGCCTGAACTGCAGGTATTTAAAAAATTGTTAGCGTGGCATCCCATACTCATCTTGCAAGTTCTGAAAGGATTTCAGGATACCTCCCGTCATGACATCACCCAATGAGGAAATCCCTATCGCATCCCAGCCCCAAAGCCCTGTAAGGCATTCAGACCGGGAAAACGGCCATTGCGCCACAGAGGAGTCTCTTGGTTCAGCAAGGTCCACCACCCCATCCTACCCAACGCTCGCCTCCAAACATAAAAAAACACCTGCGTGGCAGATGGAAGACGCTTCCGAAGTGGTGCAGAATACAGAAGGGCGTGTACAGACGCAGAGCCCATGAAGTGTCACTCAACCGCGTAGGCCAGGTCCCCCCTATCCCCATACCACCACTCATTGAGTACCAGCAGGTGCGCCGCCTGATAGTAGGAGAGAATATCAGAAGTAGCAAGCCCCCGTGTAAGATGATAAGAAACACGTTCGCAGGGCCACCCGTGCAATCCCTCCCTCCCACAGGAACCCACCCAACGCAGAGTTGACCTGCTGGAACCATTGGGGCGGAATCCGGAAGGGATGATTTTGTAGTTGATACAGTAAATGGGGAAGTGGAACCATTTTAAAGATAGCTGATCTGCCATAGATCGTTAGGGGCATGCTGGACCAAACCTTCAAATCTTCGCGCGTGCGATCCCAGACTAACGTGAGCTTGCGGTCTCAAGAGGCAGTCGCCTCCTGCGACAAGTAAACCCCCAGATATTTCACCCCCCGGGTCGCCAGCTGCAGTCCAGAGGCCCAAGCGCCCACCCGCTGCCATCCGCGCAGCACCCACAGCATCGATCTGCCTGGATTCATGTATAAACCGGAGGTTTCACCAAAGATCTGCAAGATGCGAAGCAAGCGCGGTCCCGAACGATCCAAGTCGGTAATGAAAAACAGGACATCATCAGCATAAAGTGCTATTTTGTCGGTGACACCCGGTGACCACCTAAAACCTTTGAGCTGGGCATCTATGCGGACCCACGCCGCCAAGGGCTCCATGGCCGGCGCAATGAGATATTGGGAGAGGGGGCAGCCCTGTCGAGTGCCCCTCCGGACCGGGAATGAACGGAAAATTGCTCCCCCCACTCGTAATGACGCTGTGAGGTCTGTGTATAACAACCGTAGGTATGTCATGAATCGCGGACCAAAATTAAGGCGCCGCAGCAGGGCAAATAAATATGTCCAGCTCAGGCAATCAAATGCCCTGTCCATATCCGCTAGGAACAATGCCGCCTGTTCCCCCAGTCTCTCCCAAGTCGAGATCGCCACATGTGCGCGTCTAATTTTGTGGCGAGCCGCCCTCCGCAGCGTAAATCCCGCCTGATCGGGGTGAACCAAATCCGTAATATGGGGCTTGAGCCTGTTAGCTAGGGCCTTGGCTAGAACCTTGGCCTCTGTATTAAGTAAGGATATAGGGCCATAGGACGCGTGATCATCGGGGGTCTTCCCGGTGTTAAAAAAACTACCACCTCTGCATGCCTCCAATCTGGGGGGAGCAGTCCCTCCTCGCACGCCTCCTCAACTACCGGGCGAAGATGTGTACCCAGCAGGACATGGAACCGCCTGAAAAACACAGATGGAAACCATTGGGTCCGGGGGCCTTACCGGGGCGCAGCTCCCCCAGAGTTGAGCCCAGCTCGTCGTCAGACAGCGGCGGTCCAATTGCTCCTGTACGTCATCTGCGACCGACCGCGGGGAAAGATCGCCAATGAACCGCTGAATTACATCCTCTGCCAGGCACTCCAGAGGCGCATAAAACTCCTCATAGTATGCTGCGACGCTCTCCACAATGACAGATGGCTCAGTGACGGGCACCCCCTCCGAATCCACCAACCTGGCCAGTGGCTGGGCGTGGAGCGTGCCCTGGCATAGTCGGTGCAGCATCTTACTAGATTTATCGCTCCACTGGTACACTCTGCTGCGCATGGCCAGCCAGGCCTGCCGTGCCTCCTCCATCAAAACCGTGGTATATTGCTGCTGCGCCAGCGCTAGTTGTTGTCTGGCCGGTCCACCGCCCACCTCCCGACCCCTCCGCTCCAGCGCCTCAATGGCCGCCTCCCGCTGCACCAAGTCTCGTTGCCGCTCCCTACGCGCCGCTGCACACCAGGAAATATCGACACCCCGTATCGTGGGCTTTAGCGCATCCCAGAGGGTGGCCCGGGAGTCTACGGAGCCTACATTCGAGACAAGGAAGTCATTTATCTCTTTAGTCAGGTGTTCCCTATAGTCATCCTTCAAAAGATGCCACCCCGACATTCACCACCTGAAAGGCTGTCTGCCCGGACAAATCCTAAACGTGAGGACCACCGGCGAGTGATCGGAAAGGGTTCTTGGCAAGATGTCGGCCGACACTATCCTATGCTTCAGTCCCCTAGGCACGAAAATATAGTCTAGTCTGGAAAATGAGTCATGCACCATCGAAAAGAATGTGTATTCCCTACACGGGCCATGCATATGTTTCCATACGTCCGTCCAGTCAAGTCCTGTAGCCAGGGAGCGCAACTTAGTGGAAGGACCCTCCACCCCATCAGTCGCCCCACTCCACCACCTATCACAGCTCAGGTCCATCACATCATTCCAGTTCCCCCCGACCACAGCTAGGGTATCCGGCATTTCCCCCAGAGAGCCATAAGTCGCTCCACAATAGACCACTGCAAGGGTAGCGGAGCATAAACGCTGCTCAGGGTCACCCTGTCTCCCCCTATCCTCCCCTGCACAATCACGTATCTCATCTGTGTATTGGTCCAAAGTCTGTCGTGCATGTATGAGACCCTGCGGTGTATTAATATCGCTATCCCTCTTGACCCCCTGGCAAACCCAGAGTGGTACACCTGATGAAACCCATAACGTTGCAGACATAGCACCTTCGTGCCCAGCATATGGGTCTCCTGAAGTAGGAGTATGTCTGCCCCGGCCCTTTTGGCATGATGTAGCACTGCCCCTTGTTTCACTTTATCCAGCACCCCACATACATTCCAGCTAAGGATGCTTAGGGAGCCAGGGGGTGCCCCCCTCCCCCTTCGGCATCAGACATGGCGGACAAACTCTAATAGGCTGGTAGTGTTTCTGTGACTCAGCACACAGGCAATATAACATATAGGCCCCCTCAATCCTCTGCCGCCACTGTGGCCCGGTCCGACCACTGACCCTCCCGTCTGCCCTACACAGCCGCCACTGAGAGATCCCCACCAGGGAGGGGAGACACGAGGGGGGCCCGGGGCACACTCTCCACTCCACGCAGGTCTAATCCAACTCACCAATCTGCGCCAGGACCGCCGGCAGCGCCCTTAGACTCCCTGGGCCAGCTCCAACAGCCGCAGCAATCTCGAGCTTCCCCTGCGATATCAGCCGGTCCGGCCGACCCGCCACATCCAGATCCCAATGGGGGGGGCCGCTCAGTCTAGCACCGCCACCAGCAACTCCCGGTGGCAGCCGGTAATGGGTCGGGCACCCGACTTCATCTGTCCCCTCGGGGCGCCCGATGTGCTTCAAGATGGCGGCCGCACCCACCGGGCTTTATCTGCGGATCACACGGCCCGACCAGAGCCAGGCCCACAGCTCCTGCCACCTCTGCAATGTCTCCTCACACTCCGCCTGGCCGGGGGGGGGCCTGCCCACACACCAGAGCAGCGCTTGCCCACTCCCCTCCAACTGCCCTGCCGCAGCCGTGCCGATCACCAGGTGTCCCTCGCCGGACTGGCGATTTACTGGGGGCCCGACGTGTTCTCCGCCAGCGTAACAGTAGGCCCCGCCGCCGCCGCAGGGCCGTCCGCAACTCTAAAAAGTCGGAGAGCCGCTGCCACAGTCACCGGAGGATCGCTGGAAGGTAGGCGACCTCAACGGGACAACGCGTTGCGCAGCAGATGTCTAGGGACAGGATTTAATGGCAGGATATTTTTCAGGCCGGTCGGAGCTCTCGCCTCACACGACTGCCATAGTTGCTGGCCAAGCCACGCCCCCCCACTTTGAAAAAGCTTAACTGATAAAGGGGTTAAGACAAAAGACAGACAGCTAGACAGGCCCTTTCTAGCCATTTCTACTTGGGCTTAACACCTTTATTAGTTACGTTTAAGAGCAGGTTGTCACCCGAGGGTATTTACATAAAGTTCTATAACACACGCAATTACAGAGTGTAGTGGTACAGACACTAGGGATCTGTCACCACCTGAACATAATGTCAGACAGGGATACACTCTCATTCACAGAAGAACACATACAGAATTTAATTTCTACTCCCTCTCCCTTTTCTAAAATTTCCTTGAGTACCTCAAACAAGCAACAAAATGAATTTGATAAGCTAATCCGCCTGCACAAAAACATCACAAGTACTGAATTACGTGGCTTCTTTTTACTAGGACATCTCAAAGCAGGAACTATTCCTTGGGGTTTACAAGTGAAAAACATCCTGGTCATATTCACGGATGATCCTGAATACAAAAAAGGATTTAGCTGCATCAGCACAAAATGTAGTCAGGACCTAATGGTCCATACCAGTGAAACAGCACAACGCATTTGCAAAAAACAAGTGAATGAATTAGAACAGCAAATCCAGGCAATTAAGGACAACCATACAGTAGCGGAGGCTAAGACTTTACTTGAAAAAATTGTGAAGGAACTGTTCCCATTCAAGGATGATACAATCAATTTTAAATCAGCTTAATTGGAAAAGGACATAAAAAAATAAATCTAGAGATGGTATACACCTATTTGAAAGACGACTTATAAACTAAAACTGATTCACGCTGAGGGGGTACCAAGGAAGAACCCGGAACAGATTCTTAGCGTTTTCTGAGACATCGTCTTCTGACTCAACAGGAGAATCAGAGTTTGGGGAAGGTCCCTCCAATAGAAACCAACCAAGATCAAGTTCTTTTTTAGAAAATGGTCTGCAAAAGAACAAAGTGTGTTTCAAAACACAACCATGGGAAATGCGCAAAAGATGCCAGTTCTACAAAACATAATTTCGTCATTGATCGTTAACTTGTCAAATACATTACTAACAAAGGATGAGGAAGGAGTAGTTTCTTACCTGTAACTCCAGTTCTGTAGTATGGGTATCTCTGTTATAGTCATAATCTGTGAATAGTCCCGCCCATGTGCGTGGACCCCGGGGCAATCAAAATAGTCTCTTAAGTTGTCTTCTTCTGCAGTCCTGCATAGACACTTAAGAGAAAATCAAAGACAAATAATGCAGCCTAACATCAACCAGGCTACATTGGCCAGCACTTCATCCTGAAGTGAAAAAGGATAGCCAAATAATATCTAAATTTACACATTTTACATAGTTTCACACCTAGAGAAAACTCCCCTTCACAAAAATCCTTTATCATGATATAGAGGAAGGGTTGGACAGACAAGCCTCATAGGCTGCCATTATGTGTCTGGAAAAGGGATACAGTGCCTTTAAGGAACACTCCAGAGACCCTCGGTATCCCATGATGCACAGCCCCAGGCAAGTTACTTTCAGTTCTTTTTGAAGGTGTATAAAGCCAGGCCTGTAGCATACAGGTAAACAGTGTTTCTTCCACCGGGGAGGCGGGTGGGTCGCTTATGACTATAACAGAGATAACCCTACTACAGAACTGGAGTTACAGGTAAGAAACTACTCCTTCTGTAGTAGGGGATCTCTGTGTATAGTCATAATCTGTGAATAGAATGGCAAGCCCATCCCAAAACCAATTCCAGCGGGGGAAGGAAACTAAAGAAAAAATCCTTACTGAGCAAATAAATTCCTCAGCGAAACCTGCCCAACTTGCGCATCTGTCCTGGCATCAGAATCCAGGCAGTAATGCTTCGCAAACGTGTGGACAGACTTCCACGTAGCTGCCCTACAGACGTCTGCAATGGGAATGTTCCTTAGCAAAGCCGTAGTAGCAGCTTTGCCTCTAGTTGAATGAGCCCTAGGCTTACCCCCTAGAGTCTTGTTAGCCTTCTGGTAGCATAGTCGTATACAGGACACAATCCACCTAGATATGGACTGTTTGGAGGTGGCAATGCCAGTCCTGACTGAGCCGTAATTCACAAACAACTGATCTGACCTACGAATGTCCTTGGTCTTATCTAAGTAAAATTTCAACACCTGTCTCACATCCAGTGAATGAAGGGACCTCTCCTCCGGAGAGGAGGGATGTTGAAAAAACGTTGGTAATGTTATCGTCTGGTTGACATGGAAATCAGATATCACCTTAGGGAGAAATTTAGGGTGAGTCCTCATGACAACCTTGGAAGCAGGAAATACTGTATAAGGCTCTTGACAACACAAAGCCTGAATCTCACTCACCTTGCGCGCTAATGTTATGGCCACAAGGAAAGCCGCCTTCCAGGACAAATGCTGTAAAGAAGCCTTATGAATAGGCTCAAAAGGCTCCTTCATCAACCTGGGCGGCACCACATTCAGCTCCCATGACGGCGAAGGGCGCCTAATGGGGGGAAACACCGTCTTCAAACCCTCCAAAAAATCTTTACTTACAGGTATCTGGAAAAAGGATGTTTGTGAAGGTCATTTCCTGTACGCAGTTAATGCTGCGAGGCGAACTTTTAATAGAATGAAAATTAAGGCCAGATTGAGCTAAATGCAACAGGTATGGAAGGATGACATATTCCTTGCAGGAGGTAGGGTCAGCCTTCTTGGATGTGCACCAAATGCAGAACCTCTTCCACTTGTAGGCATAGGAAGTCCTGGTGGATGGCCTTTTAGCTTCCTTAAGTATTTCCATACAATTGTCAGGCAAGTTCAAGTGTCCATATTGTACTATTTCAGGAGCCATGCCATCAAATTCAACGATGAGAGGTTGGGGTGCACCATCTGCCCCCGAACTTCGTTAGAAGGTCTGGCCGACATGGAAGCTGCAGATGGCATTGGAGAGACCGGTGGAGCAGGTCCATGAACCACCACTGTCGAGGCCGCTCCGGAGCAATGAGGATCATTCGCGCCCTGGATTGAGACAGCTTTATGAGCATTGCTGTAATCAGGGGAATGGGCGTAAAAGTGTACAGAAAGCTGCCCGACCAGCTGATCCATAGCGCATTCCCCAGAGTCCCCGGTTGGTAAAACCTGGAGGCGAAGTCTCAGCATTTGCTGTTTTCGGCGGTGGCGAACAGATCTTCGTCTGGAATGCCCCATCTTTCGAAGATGTTTCCTAGCACCTCATCGTTTAGAACCCACTCGTGGTTCTCCTGAACGAGCCTGCTGAGTGCATTCGCCTGAGCATTCTGCACACCTGGGAGATGGGTAGCCGTTATTATCAGTAATCTGGCTAACAGCCAGTGCAAGATCGCCTGCGCTTCCTGAGACAGTGTGTGCGATCTCGAGCTTCCCTGCTTGTTGAGGTAATACAACGTGGTCGTATTGTCCATCTGTACAAGCAGGGAGTTGGTCTGGAAGGACGGATGAAAGGCCTTCAGTGCCAAGTGAACAGCTCTGAGTTCCAGAAAATTCATATGGTACGTGGACCCCACCTGGGACCACGTTCCTTGGATCTGTAGATGGTCCGAATGCGTTCCCCAGCCCTGGAGAGAAGCATCTGACACAATGGTCTGTATTGGAATGTCCTTGTGGAAGGGCACCACCTTGAGGAGATTCTCTTCTGAACACCACCACTTCAGTGACTGCTGAGCGTGCTGGGATAGTGTGATCTTGTCCTCCCAGCTTCCTTGTTTCTCGTCCCACTGATCCTCCAGATATTCCTGCAGCGGTCTCATGTGGAGGCGTGTATGTAGTGTAAGGAAGATACAAGTAGCCATCTACCCCAGGTGAGACGACACTGTCCTCACAGTCGTTGATGAAACGGACATGAGAGTCTGAGCCTTCCGAAGGATTGATAAGCGTCGTTTTCCGAAGGACACGTGTTTGCTCTGAGAGTATCGTTGGAGGCTCCCAAGTACTGCAGACACTGAACAGAAGTTAGAACAGACTTGGACATGTTGATGTGTAGACCCAGTTGGTTCAACAGAACAGCCATCCTGTTGAAATGCAATTGTGCTTCCTGGAAGGTGGAGGCTTTGATCAGCCAGTCGTCCAGGTACGGGTACTGCTTTACCTTTTGCCGCTATTTTTACTAAAATATTTCAAATTGAGTATCTCTGGTTCTACTGCTTGGATTTTTGTAATTTTGGTCTTGTGTTATTTATTAAACACCACTCAATTGTTCTTTGTTGTGGGCTCCTTGTCTGCTGTTGTGGTCTCATGTGTGGTGTTTTTATCACTGTGTTACTGTTTGTAGTGTTGCACAAATATTTTACACATTACCTCTGAGTTAAGCCTGACTGTTCTGTGCCAAGCCACCCAAGGGTTGGGAATGGATTAATTTAGGGTTTGCTTGTGACTTCACTCTGAGAAGACTCATGGTTGCTGCTTGAGTAGGGTTTCACCCCCCCCCCCACCAGTAACCCAATTTCTTACCCATCCCCTCTGCTAGAAAAAGGCCGCTCAAGATTATAGTGACCCAAAGAACCTACCGACCCATCACGGATCTAACCTTCCTCTGGAAAATCAATGGCAACGCTCCCACATTCCAACCTCAAGCAGCAGATGAATCAGGGAATAATTTGGGCTTTTTGCAGTCAGGCTTTAGACCTACATTACCTTTTGCCCACACTTCTTTAATCTGATATCTTGAACTAAGGAGGTTGTTTAATGTCCATGTAAAATCCATGCATGGTCGACTAAGTTTTCAGAATGCTAATTTCCATACCTACACTGATGACAATCAGTTGGGGTACAGGTGTACTGCATAGATATTGTCAACCTCTTTGAGAGGATAAATGCAGAACTATTGTTGCTAGAACAAAAGTGTGCTCCATAAAAGACTGCTAAATGTGGTTGTCAAGCCAAGTGGAAGCTGGTGCAAGCAAGAGGACAAACGGTATAACACATGATATATACTTATGCATAACATGTTCTTTGTAAAAAAGAGACACATCTTAAAGAACTGTCCGAGCAGTTCCCTTTGAGTTTGAATTTGTTTTGAAATGTGTACATCAAATATGAATCATACCCTTGACATTACTTTGTAGGTTGGTTAATGCAACATTCCCTGATATGACTAATAATCCAGTCAATGCCATGCCCATATATGCCTAGTATACCCGTCAATACCACTGTGTGCCCAGGTATGATTCAATGGCCAATCAGTGTATTACCCAAGTTTGCTCACCAAATATCCCCCCTTTGCCAATCAGTACCTCCAATTGTTTAGATTTGCTTTATAGGCCAATCAGTTCTATGTGCCACAGGAATGGCCCCAATGCCATGTATTCAGATATTAGCCCATTCCAGTCATGTCTATGTGCCCAAGTACTCCCAAAAGATCAGTCAATGGCTTTTGCCAAAAGAGTGTTAAATAATAACAGTCTATGCCATTTGCTACTGAATGCATTAATTCAAGGATTGGCTGTTAGACCATATACCTCCACATTGTGCCCCAGTGTTTTCCAGTGTGCCCAGGTTTGCCCCATAGGTCAGCTAGTGCCATGTGTACAAGTGTGACTATAGGCATGGTGATTCTATTTGACCAACTATGCTACATAGGTCATTCGATGTAATGTGCCAGATATTCCCCACAGGCCAACATGCCAAGGAGTTACCTATAGCCAAATCAATTGAGTGTCCTTGGGTATGTAACATAGGCTACTTGATGACATGGAACCAGGTATGTCTAATAATTCAGTAAGTTTCGAGTATGATATGTCCCACAGCTCAATCAATCCTATGTTCAGGTATGCCCTATCCACAAGTCAGTGTTACTGGCCCCATTGGTCATTCAATGCCATGTGCCCAGATATGGTTCCTAGGTATATCATTCCCAGGGGACCAGAAATGCTCCATATATCAGTCAATGAAATGTGCTTAGGTATGGTCTATTGACTAGTTAATGCCATGCACACAGTTATGTCACAAAGTCCAAAAAATACCATGATGTGCTGAGGTGGCCCCATTCTCTAGTCATTAACACAAGTTCATTTATGCCCATTAGATCAGTACCAGCATGTGCACAGTATGACCATAGGCCAGTCAGGGCCATGTGTCTTGGTATGCCTAATGAGCCAATCAGTGCTATTGACACAGGTGAACCTAATCGACCAGTAAAAGGTATGTGCCAATAATCCCCCATTTGCCAGTCCATGAAACTGTGTGCTCAAGTTTTCCCTTTGGGCGGGTAATAGTCTATGGCTAAGTATGGTCCTTAGGTTGGTAAATGCCATGTGCCAATTTATAGTACCTAGTTCAGGTAATGCTGTGTGCTTAGATAGCCCGAGTTGGACAATCAGTTCCATATTCGAGGTATGCCCTCCTAGGCTAGTTAAATGGCACTGTGTATGTGGCCAGTCAAGATTATGTGTCCAGGATCGCCCCATAGGTCAGCCTATGCCATGTAGCCATGGGTGTTTCCGCTGCCACCGGGTGAAACAAGCCACATACAACAAAAATTATTTTTTTGCAGCTACATTTTATGAAAAATCATACATTTTATAAAATAATTCAAAATTTTCAAGTCATTATGTAAGACTCTAAATCTGCAATACTTAACATTATAAGTAAGGGTATTATGACATGCCATTCCACAAGTGCCCAAATGTAACTAATAAGCTATTCAGTGCTATGTGCCCACATATGTTTATATTACAGCTTGTCATGGTATACGCCATAGGTAGTCACTAATATATTCATAGATATGGCCCCAGATGCCTGTCATTTCACCAAATATGGGCTATATGCTAGTTAGAGCTTTATATTCCACCTACAATAAATATCTGTGTCCAAGTAAGCTCCATATGCGAGTAGATGAAATATGTCTTGGTGTGCCCATAGCATGGTTCGTGGCGACATGTCTATGAATTTATTTATTTATTTGTTTGTTTGTTTGTTATTTTATATAGCGCCAGAATCGACTCCCAAATGAGTATCTCTGTGCTTCGGACAGGCATCGTAGGTAAGAGCAATTGCAACTAAGATCAAAAACAGAAAAGAGTGGTCTTAAGCAGATTCCTAAAGTGTAAATGTTTAGAGCACTGTCTCAGGTGAAGGGGAAGCTCATTCCAGTAACGAGGGCCATGTTAGGAAAGGGCCTTTCCCCCTAGTCTTGCCCTCTTAACTTGGGGAACCTCCAAAAGTTGTTTGGAGCCCGAGCGGAGAGACCTAGAGGGCCGGTAGGGCATGAATTTCTCCGAAAGATAGATGGGACCAAGGTTAGAAAGCGCCTTATGAATGGTACAACAAATTTTTAATTCAACCCGTTAGCGTATGGGAAGCCAATGAAGTTGCAAAAGAAGAGGTTGGGAGGAAGTCCTAGGGGGCACGTTAAGAAATAGTCGCGCCGCCGTGTTCTGGACCACCTGCAGTCTGCTGATTGAGGTCTCACTAGCAGAGATCAGCAGACCGTTACAGTAGTCCAGATGGCTTAATATAAGTACCTGAGTCATAGTCTTCAGAGTAGAATCAGGAAGGAGAGGAAAGACTCGACGAAACTCTGTGGACACAAGGAACCCCTAAATTCTTACACCTCAATAACATGCCCCCAGGTGGATGGGTAGGGCTGAGGCAATGTGCCCATGTTGAAAACATTTTCGATGAGAAGAACAAGAACAATGTCAATGGAAATACAAACATGACTTTGTTTTGCTGCGTGCTGCAGACATATTGATCAGTGAATGTGCAGGGTGAGGCTTCCATTGTAAATAGGATGGTGCCAAGGCCTAACTGAGGTCCAGTTAGCAAAAGCTTCAAAAAGGCACTTTAACAGGTTATAACAAAATAGTTTCGAAAGCAATTGCACTATATCAGTATATACATGTGCATTTGAGTGGGCCCAATCATATTAATGTTCAATTTTAAAAATATGAACAAAAATGGGGGGACTCCCACAAACTTACTAGTGCTTTAATTATCAGGCTAAACTGTACCTATTTTATTCACTCGAAGTGTTCAAGACTATGATAACTGTGACCAGACTGATGTGTACATGTTTCAGCAGCTGGACGTCAACCCATTGAGGAATATGACAGGTGGTAAATTTGTGCTTCTTTTACAAATCACAGTTGAATGTAAATTTGTCTCACGAGGTTAGCTCCAAATATATGCATGTGTCCAGCACTCTGAACCTATGTTGGGCACTCTGTAACACAACTTCAATTTTGGCTCATACAGTTAGGAGCTGGGCTTCAAAGGGCACCAGCATAAACCACATGTTAACTGGCCGGATTCCCGCTCCTTACAATAATAGGCATTGTACGTGGACAACAGCATTCAAGGCATCTGTGAACATAATGAAATAACATCAGCAACTGGCCCGCTGTAATTAAAACTATAATTATGGGGAATTTGGCGGGCGAGACAAGATGGCCGCTCGGTAGCATTCCTCCCGAGGCACAGAGGAATCTTTTTCCAGGAAGATGGCGTATATCGGTTTTGCGGCTCAACTCTACATGTTTGATGGTGTCGGAGGCTCTCGGGAGCAGCGGGGTACGTTTTTAGACCCATAATTGGTCTATTAGCAACTTTGGTATTCGTTCCACACCTCTCCCATCACGCTCTTGATTACAGCCGCCATTTGGCTAATTTTTCTTTAGGAAACAGCGCGTTTATTTTCAGGCTTGCCGGCATGGGCCCAGAGATGGTGTTTCACTCATTGACAAGGGAGACGCCTTCACTGAGTTGGTTTCCATACTAATATAGTGTCTTCTCTCTTTATTTCAAGGTGCTCAGTGGGCAGTTAAATGAGCAACTTGATTTGTGTTTTGGTCTTCAATGGAGATGATATAAATACACAATGGTTAATTTTTGGCTACCTTTTTTGAGTGCATATTCTCAGCCATTCCTGTGATTCTACATATGCTTTTTAAAAATAATTTTCCTGATATAGTGGGCCATCTTATTTCTGATGTGCACTTTGGCTTTCACTGTCTTTTATTGTCCTACTGGTTGTTAGAAGGGCTTCCATATGCCATTTCAACTCTACTACTGGTTAAATAATGAGACCGGGCATTAATCTAAATCACAGGCTTTTCTCACCTTTAATACTAATTGTAGCAAAGAGTCTGGTGGTAACGCTAATAAAAGGGTTAATAAAAGGGTGAATAAATCACCATTGCCTTCGACACAAGAAGATATTATGGATCAACTTAGAAATATGAGACCATTTATGGCAGATACTAGTGTGTCACTTTAGAGAATCAAAGAGAAATTGTCTTATTTTCACTCAAGACTTACAGAGGTTGAACAGACAGTTAGTGATGTGCAGGATGTGGCTGTAAAAGTCAATATCCTATCTAAAGAGGTCATTCAAATGAAGAAGTTAATGGAGGATCATGAAAACTAAAACAGGCACAATAATATACACATATATGACATACCAGAAGGTTCTGAAGGCTCCAACATGATACATTTTTTGAAGCTTCATATTCCAAACATAGTAGGCCTACAAAAATCAGTTGAACTCAATATTAAGAGGACACATAGGATTGGTCCTTCACAAGTCTCGACCATTAATAGACCAGGAGGGATCATTGGTTTTTATTTCAGTACTCAGATCTAATGATGGTTCTTATGGCAGCTAAACAACGTAAGCAAATGCTTTGGTCTAGTCAAAAGATTTTCTTTAGTCAGAATGTCTCCAGGGCTACTGCTAATCGTCAGAAGGAATTTCTGGATCTCAGACCAACGCTTAGGTCTATGAACTGTCATTATGACCTTATTCATCCTTGTTTCTTCAAGGTGAAACACAAAGACTAGTCAACAACTTTTGAAGACCCTGTAGAGTTAACCCTTCCATGCTGGGCCGATTCTGCTGCTGTGCTGGACTTTTAAAGAGTCAATGGGTTTATGACGGCCCCCAGCCGTCATGAGCACACGAGCACCGTAATGCATGACGGATGGGGGCCGTCATCAGCATGGAATGGGTTAAATAAATTCATACACATTCATAAAGGAGAAGATATGGAACTTAGTAAATCTTAAATGTCTTTCATATATTTCATAGCATTGAATTTTTCTTCTATTTTGTTCTCTTCTTCATAGGTCCCCAGTCTTTTCATGTAAAATGTATCAAGATGGCTTTGTTCTCTAATGTCTTTTTGTTCCAGTGTTCACATAATGTTATTCCACATTGTCTCCTGTAGCATTTAGTAAGTTTCTTTTGCCGCCATGTTGGAATGTTCTTAATATTTATTTATTTTTCATTTTTTCTGTTTATTATTCCTCCATTATTTGATCTTATCATACTTCCTAACCCTCGATGATTCTCATTTAGAATGGTCTCTGTTTTTCTTGCTCCCCCCTTTCATCATTATTGTCCCTTTCGCTCTTAATTCCTGTAGCTAAAGTCTTGCGACTTTTTGTCATCCTTTGTCTGTATTTATGTTTGAGGATTCATTTCACTCCCTTTCTCTTTTTTTGTTCTGATTTCTACTTTTTTTCTTCAATCTTTTTTAATATTCTTTTTCCATACAGCTTACTTTTATTTATGCAGCTTTCTTTATTATGGTTTCTATCTTATGTTTTATAGATTATCTTATTTCTAACAGAAGCATGGCTTAAAAAACCTTCCAAATCCATCATGGCCTCGATTTCTTCTCTGAGGTACTCTTTAATACTTCTAGATTGAATATATATGGTTGGGAGTGGTGTGGCTACAACTTATAAAACCTATACCCGCAGTCGCTTACAATCCTGCTCAAGTTTTTTATGTTTACCATTCAAAATTTAGGTTGATTGCCCATTTTTTCACATGACAACATACACCACTGACCAGAAGAAAACACAGCCTTTGTTGAATGAAGTTTTGTTAGACTGACATGCTAACACTTCTCTAATAACGTTTTCTTTGGAGACTTTAACGTCCTTCTGCTGCTTGATTAAATAACATATATCATTGAGATAATATAACCTTCCTCAAACAGCAATCCTACCCCACCAATGCACTCTTGTAGTCTTTTCCTTGGCGATTTTAACCTCCATTGAACTGACTCCAATTAGGTAGTTGTCACTCTTCTATCTGACATCTGAACAACATGTAATGACCGCCGATGATGATAACAATGGAATCATCTGGTGAGTACCTACCAGTGGCCCGCTTGATGGTACGCCCGTGAGGGGTCATTTCGCCCTTTTCACTTTTTTACATAAATCAGTGTATGAATGGGACTGAAACAGTTGAGAGTGTTAGGCCTATGAGTCCCTGATACCCTAAAAAACTGTCAACAAAGTGTGGGAAAGGGTTTGTATGGTATACATATATAAATACTACTGAACAGAGTACAATGAAGGTTATGTAGAAAACTAACAACCTTCAAGTGGACTACAATAAGGAGATACAACAGACTAGGATCTCCGTAGTCCTATGATCCTGGTCTTTTTGTAGTGTATAAGTACTTAACAACGTGTCATACCTTTAGCTACATGCAAATATAACTACTACACTTCTTTTTTTAGAGCATTCGAGAGCCAGTGTATTGCACAAAAGCATTCGTTGTCAAATAACAGATGAATTACTGATATATTCCTTTGCACGTTTCTGAACATAAATTCCTAATTGGATGCTTTCTGTGACGTCACAACCATGTCAAAACTTTGAAGAAGTGACTCGAGATCACTTCTAAATATTCTGTGTACCATCTATCTATGAGCAGTAGCAAGAAGTGATGTCATGAATATAATGGATTGCTGTATGAATATTGTGAGATAGTTAATCGTCAATTGTCACCAGGGTCAGAATTAACAGCGAAAACAGATATTTAGTCTGCTGTGGTTTATGAAGTGTTTTGTCTTTTAGCCTAATAAGGCAGCTTTTGGGTAGTATCGCCAAATGATTATTTTGTTTACTCCAAATTTCCTTAATATCATTGAACAATTAAGATGGGCGCTCTTTCTACTGTTTGTGACTTGAAACACTTAAAAGAGCGTTTGCACTATATATATATATATATATATATATATATATATATATATATATATATATATATATATATATATATATATATATATATATATATACTAGGAACCCCTTAAACCAATGAAATCCTTAAGAACTCAGTATGCTCAGTATGCTCAGCCCTGCAGAAAGGACAGGGAGCAGTCATCTTGTTACAAAGGTCTGCATCCACATTCATTGCAAGAAACTCAGGCCTGCAGATAGGAAATAGCCAGCCACATTTTTCCTGCCATCATATAGAGATCCTAAGGTGAACATCCACAACCATTTTCAACTAACATGGTTAATATTTCACAGTTGCTCAGAGGGATGGGATGTTGGCAGGTAAAGCCATCCCTGGTCCACCTTCATATGTTACAGTCCCCAAAAATTTGCTTGAACTGCTGAAATAATGCGAAATGTATTTCTTTTTATAGTACTTAAATATTGAAGATATGTTCTTACGATGAAATTTACTTTTATCCTTGTTTCTATGCATGTGGTGTACTTTTGTGGTTTTCATTTAACCGAATAAAGGATGTATTTATTGATTGATTGGTTATCTGCTGAAACGAAGCAGTACAAGTGTTTTTCATGGTGTTCTGCGATAGAATCTTACTAAAGACATTGTGTGAAGAGACCTGTTTGTTTAGCCCACTGCAACAAAAAAGAGATGTCTACTGCACTGGCAAAAATGTGCAACTATATCTTTCACAATGCTCTGCATATAGAACATAATTTTTGCGAGGATCAAATTTGCTAAGCGGTAATCGGAGATAACTATTTTGTTGTGGTAACCTACCACTTTGAGTATGTTGCTTTTTTCAATAGATGGATGTCCATTACTGACCTCAGGACTGAACAAAACATGCTTCATTATTTTTTTGACAAATTTATAACTAAGAATACGTCAGGCAAAAAAATCCTAAACAACTATTGGTTTCTATTACCATCTGCTCCAGTGATCACATAATCAAAAGCAGATTATCAAAATAAAACATTCAGGGTGATCCTCATGGAGCCCACAAACGCTTCAGTGATCTTAGAAAATGCTTTGGATCTTGTAGTCTTTTTTCCACGCTTTTTGACAGAAGCAAGAATAACTAATACAAAAACAAAAGCGTTTTCATGTGGTCAAGTCAAGGAGTCTCTTAGCAGGACGGAAGTTTGAGTCCTGAGTGCTAGGGGCCTGATGTAGAAAGATGTGTTTGTAAGCAAGGATTTGCACATTATCAGGTTTGCAAATTGGTATGCAATTCCCGATGCGACCTATACGTCAATGATTCAGAAAAGGGGGTGGTGATGAACAGAGTGTCTGAATTAAGCAGACCACTCTTACCCAGTCCAAAGATCAGGGCTTGATCCATCACCGTTTTTCAGCTCACTGCACCATCCCAGCTCAGAACTTGGCTATATGCAAATTAGTCTGACCCTGGCCCAGTGCATCATGGGAACAGGGCAGACCAAACTACCAAGCCAATTCTTATACTGGGAAGGAAACAAGCTACCGGGGACCGGTTTCTGGCATTTCAGCCGTCTTCGGCCTGGCTTGCTTGAATCCTGATGGTGCAATGAGCTAGGGACTCACATCTGAATATACCCTTCCACGCTTATGGTGGACAAAAATGATTCAGAAAAGGGGGTGGTGATGAACAGAGTGTCTGCCCTGTTCCCATGATGCACTGGGCCAGGGACAGACTGATTTGCATATAGCCAGGTTCTGAACTGGGATGGTGCAGTGAGATAAATAACGGTGATGGATCAAGCCCTGATCTTTGGACTGGGTAAGAGTGGTCTGCTTAATTCAGACACTCTGTTCATCACCACCCCCCTTTTCTGAATCGTATATGTCAATGAGTCGAATCACAAATTGTAAATTCTCACATAGTGCAAAACAACCTGCAGTATAATTATTAATTAGGCAGGACGTAATTTGCAACCCTCTGTGAATGATTGCAAATGCAGCAGCGATGGACTGCAGACCACTAACATTGCATTTTCTTTCACAAATGGGAAAACATATATATATTTTTTTTAAAGCAACTGAAATCCATTAAGTACACAGGTGCTGATTTAAAGAAAAATGTTTCTCATTTGGAAACACATTGGTGGGAGAAGGATAGGAACCCCTGCCGTCTCCCCCTCCTCCCACCCCCTCCCCATGAGCCTGCCCAACATGACTCCGAAAAGGACATCTCCAAGTCTGTGAATCAGATTTGTGGTTTCGATATCTGCTCAATGGTTTGTGACTGCAATTGTGGCAAAGCATAGATGCATTCTGAAGCAACTCCGAAATTAGAAGGTTATGCCCTTTTCATGCCCCTTCTTATCTCCATCGCACAATGGGTCGCAAAACACCTTTTAGAAACTGGAAAACTTTTCCAAATCATAAAAGATTTTATGCATGATAAAACACTGTTTTGGCTGCAAAACTGAGATTTAAAAACTTTGTCATCACAAATTGTTTTGTGCATTAGACCCTAAATTCCTTCCATTGAGGCACAGAACAGGCATCAATCTTCTTGGACAGAACTGCTGAACTGAGGATGGATACTTGAGCAGGATTATTGTTACAATAGTCTCAGAAATAAATAATCATAACAAACCAAAGACTGTGAATGCCCAAGATTAATTTATATGAATAAAATTGTAAAAAATAATAACACAAAACAAACACATTTTCCATAATTGATCACTGCATGGCACATTTTGCATTTTTGGTGCTCGAGGGTAAATATGGTCTTAATCACACAAAATACTTGATTCACATAACCTCGACCGTCACGTCTGGAAAAAACATCCAAGCAGTTGTATATAAGTAACAATATGCTGATTTGAAAAAGCCAACCAAAAGGCATACAAAATGTACACATGTAGACCACGCTAAGCCATCATTGCCAAGTCAAGCTACAAACGTCCAGTGCCATAAAAGAATCAAAGGTTGACAACAGAAAGATCAAATGTCATTGAATGAAAATACACGTAATAGTGCTTTGAAAAATATCTCCAGACTGAAACGTTATAATTTGCCTTGTCGGACGGGCTTCTGAGCTCAGCACCATGTGACCAAACGTCTTCCGGGTTTCTTCAGTCGAGGCTTGTGCTCATAAAGTAGACCTCAGAGACACCAGACTGAGGCAGCAGTTCTCACATTCTTTTCGTCGCATACATATTTCTGATCGCTTCCCTCAGCATATATGCAAATAGTGAGTTTTGTTTTTTAGTATGATAGATATGTCGTCAAAACTGAGGCGGACAATATTCCAGCCAAGGAACCAGGCTGTTGCAGAGCGATGTTCCTAGGTGATGCAGGCTTCAAACAACTAGGAAGGATAAGACGTGGTGCAAAAGAAATAAAAAGATTATAGTATAAAAAGGTACCTCATTGCAGAACAATAACTTCGCCAGTTGCCACTTTATTTTTAAAAGTGTAATGTAAAAAAAAAGTTAAAAAAATAATCCGGGGTGATAGAAACTGCTTGTATGGACCGTGAACCACTTTCCAACATTTGTTGTTGTTTGGCCTCAAAACATCAATGGTTAACATCTTCATCGTCAAAACACAAAATGTATTCTATCTCCAAAAATAAAAATCAATCTAGAGACCACCTGTGAACATCGTTCTATTGCCATGCGTGTGCCTCAACATCTCTCACACAGCTGATCATTTCATTATCTGTGGAACAACTCCCCTTGCTCCTTTGGAGGTCAGAGGGCATATTTAAATATTATTTTAAAATATATTTCACATTTTACAGGCATGTTGCAGAAGGCTAAGTGAACAGAAATATATTGCATAAAGAAAACATAGGTGTTCATTCTCTCACAACATCGATTGCTACTCAGTCTTTCTTCTATTTTTCTTAAAAACTGACAGCACAGAAAGTTAACTCTACACCTTTACCAGGCCTTTAGCTTAAAAAATATAAATATATTTATACACGTAAGCTGTGTCTATATACAATTGCAATATTCACATGAAAGAATCTGAATCACTCCATGAAGCTCAAGTTTTAAGAAAACTATTTCTGCTAGACACTTTGGTCAACCAGAATTCTTAAGGATGGGGATAATCAGGGAATGTATTGGCACAGTTGCTCATAGCTAAATAAAATTACCTGCATTTTTTTTTTGCATTGATAGACAGCTCACGCAGGTGGGGACTGAGAAAGCGAGTGTTCTCCCAGGTTGCCAGGATTTTTCAGTCTACTATACAATTCACATAAATCAATAAAGTTCACATACATTGACTATGACTCCTAGTGTCACAGATAACAGCAGTTCACCAGCTGAAATTAAACAGAATATTGTGCATCCATTACTGTGCGAAACTGAGACTGATAGAAAATATAATAAACATGCTTAAAAATGCACGTATTATAAAGCAAAGTACTCTTTGATCCAAACTGCAGCCTTTCTCAGAAAACCTTTGCCTGTTTCCACATCATACTTCTCTAGATTGCAGCAGATGTAGTATGTGTTTTGCTATTCCACTACCTTGATACAAAAGAGAAAAGACTAAAACAAGTGCTACTGAAACTTTTCAGTTATTGCTCAGCAGTGCCCCCTTTAGGCAGTGCCCCCGTTCTTCAGATCAGTGATAAACAGTCCTATTTATACTGTCACATTAAAACTAAATGCTTTTTCCAGAAAATTGCTTTTAAAAATAGGGTTATTTTTTCATCCCAGCATAACATTATTCAATACATTATTCTGATTTTTTTTTTGCATTCGAAAACACGTGAGTTTTTTTGAGATGTGACGTTTGATCTGTTTTATAAGTACAATAACACCCTCAGGTAAACTGATTCTCTTTACAAACAAACTTCACCAGAGGTTGAAGGCATTTGGCTTCACTTCCGACCTTGCACCATCCAGGCCTCTTACACACCACGCAGCGTGACAACCTGTTGGGTTTTATTGCTTCCTGAACAACATATTGTTGTCAGTTTTGCAGCATTTTGTGGACATAGTTCAATGGATCCATTGGCTGTGCTGGTCACTGTTTCCTCTCCACTGCTAGTTTGAGACAGAGTTCGCTCCCTGCAGAGACAATGGGCAGGTTGTTTTCCAGGTGATGGTTGATGAGGTGGCCTACACTGTCAAATATGCGATCTTTAGTTCGAACCTGGAAATAAAAGGATGACAAAATAAAAGTTACTTGCTGAGCCAAAAGTATGCGATCTTAGAAAAGCAGATTATATCTCATTAAGCAAATGACAAAACACGTCTGGTGGCCAAGCCGTGAACGGATTCACTGGTGAGTTGGAGGTATTGACCAGTCAACAGTGCATTTAATTAACTTAGAAGGTCTCCCACTTAGTGCATGAGCTACAGACAGCACAGCTCAGAAATAGGGTCAGTCAGTCACTACCTCTCAATTCAGAGCTGTGCTATCTGCAGCTCATGCACCATGTCACAGATTTCTCGAATTAAGTGGAATATCTTAAAAAGGGTGCAAAGCTAATCTATACACTAGGACACAGTTTCATGTTACGTCCGCGGGAGGTTGTTCATAACAGCATGCATTTACAGCGTGCTCGAATAAAGTTTCAGAAAATTACTTTTGGGTCTTCAGCATCATCAGATCACAAGAAGATGACATACAGCATGAAAAGAAGAAAGGGTGTCGTAAATCTGAAGAGTGCCCTGTGCAATGGCAAAGCAGCAAGCAATATAATCACATTACTTAGTAGCAAGAAAACCTAATCTAGTGGCATGCAACTGCACTTAAAGGCAAAGGGTATCCGTGATCTAAGTCACTGTAAATTAAAACGAAAATACAGTGTTGAACTTGGTTTACGATATATCAACGTAGTTCCTGATATATCTTCAATTTCATTTTAATATGGCCATCACATTGTATACATCTGAGAGAACTTGACTCTCTCGTCAAGGAGGAAAATCCTGCGTATTTCCATTGCATTCACCCGGGGTTGTTTCTTTATTCATAATTTTATTTTTGTATTATTGATTACATACAGAGGAAAAACACTTTCGTTCACCGTGCTCTCACTTAATATTACTATCGTATAAAAAGGAGGCATAAGTGTGAAAGCAAAAAGAAAAATTAACCACACCTAAAAAGAGAGTTTACAGACGAGTGAAACAATGATTATCTTAAACAGATTAGAAGTTTTAAAGAAAAAAAGGCAACATAACCAGAAGTGATCATTTGACATGTTTTAATGGTTTATCAAGTAAACAGTTTAAAATATTTTTAGGGATGAATGTTATTAGACCATTCACTTTTTTTCTGGAAGTATCTTTCATGAGGTTGACTACTGGCAACATTCTTCTCTTTATAAGTCTTCTTATATTTTGGAGATTTGATACAGTGGACATATGGACTCCATGTCAGAAGCTAAGCTAGAGGAGATGTGAACTGGGCAGTATGGGTGATCTGGAGACTACTCGGTTATAGGGGGTTACGATATAAGAGGGTTTTGTTTCACTCTAGCACCAGTATTGATACATTATGACATATTATTCTTCTTAAGGCACAGTCTGTGCCCACAAGAATTAATTACAGGTTTTAATCCTGAACTCACTAACCAGTGCATCGTCGGCAACATTTTGTGAAATACATTTGTCTCAGCTTTTTTTTATCACTTCACCAGTTCTATTTGCATCTTTTTGCTAGATCTTGAAATTATTCTGCTTCTTTTATCTATGTAATGTCAATATTGTAATTTATTAACAATTTTTATATTTTTACCTTTTTTGCATACATTTTTTCTCTTCCAATTTGTGACATCTTTTTATGGAAATTGTTGTTTGCACAGATAGTGAGCATAACTAAATTAAAGATACTTCATACGGCTGAGTAAATCGGGATAATTGTGTGGTATTTCAGCAGAATGAACTATGCAATCCAACTTAAAGGTACTACTACTCTGAAAAACATTATATGTTGCACAGTGCACTGTAGTAAATCCTGTAGGGGTAGTATTTACTTTAAAAAATCTTTTTAACTTGAACTAATGGAGCCAAATTGAAACTTGAAGGTAGATGGCATAGGTCAATGTTCATAATAAATTAAGAAATACTTAAAGCCAGATTCATCAAAGACCCGTTTTGCGGGATTCATGTAGGAATCGCAAAATAAAATGCGATTCCTACACATTCTTTATTTGCGATTAGCAAATTGCTAATCGCAAATAAGGAATAACTCTAGGCCCATAGGAATGAATGGGGAGTATTCCTTATTTGCGATTAGCAATTAGCTAATCGCAAATAAGATAGCGATTTCAAGGGTGCCAGGGGTGTCCAAAGGACACCCTGTAGCACCCATGAAATGCAAATTTAAACAGGTGTTGCGCACACACATGTCCAAAGGAAATGTGTGTTTGTAACAAGCAATAGTAAAAAATGCACTAAAGTGCTTTTTACTATTTTTTCGCTATTTACCACGAAGTCAGACTTCGTGGTAAATAGCGACCAAATATTGCGAATTCGCAATTTAGAATTGGTTCATGAATTGCATTTAAGGAATCTCTAATTGAGATTCCTTAAATCCAATTCCTCGCAAATATGCGATTTCGCTAATAGCGATTTTTGCATTTGGGATGATGAATCCCAAATGCAAAAATCGCACCCGCAAAGGGCCAGATTCTCAGAATCTGGCCCTTTGCGAGCGCAATTTACCTTCATGAATTCTTATTATCAACGAACATACAGTTGTCTGTCAAATTTAGCAAGAAACATTAATTTCTAAGTAGTTTATCATTTTAGAATTAGATGTGGGCTGCATTAACAGTTGACAGTTGGGTCACCCAACAACTCATGATAATGTGTCATTTGAAAGATCACACATTCTTTCTTCTTACTGATTACTTGTGGTCTTACAATTAACAGCTGACTAGTCCCTAGCTGTCAACATTGGAAGCCTTGGCACATTGGAAGCCTTGACATTTCAATGGTAATTGCGTTGAGACAACAATATACTGGTGAATGGCACACCTGTAGCTGCAGAAGAACACGCCAATCAAAGATATTACAAACTTGGACTTGTCAATCAGGTGCAAAATCAGTGATAGGCCCAACATATAAGGTTAATTGTATTTTGTCTAAGAGTCCTCAAGGGTATAAGATTGAGGAGACCTCCTAAACCTAAGTATCAGACCCTTTGGGATGTTAAATGTATTTTAGACCTTTTTTGTTCTTGGCCTGATAACTCTTCCCTTAATAGAAAATATCTCTCCTTCAAACTCGCCACTCTCTTGTGCCTAGTTTCCTGTAGAAGAGTCTCTGACATCAAAAGCTTAGACATTTCTAATAGATGTTATGATATATTTGGCGTCAAGTTTGAGTTACTCAGAAGGACGAAAACCATGTCAGATTTTATCTTTTATCCTCGTTTTGACACCTTCCCTAAACTTTGTGTTGTTGCTTGTATGAAAGAGTATGACTCGAGGATGTCTCTCCTACGCCCTAATGATGCAAATCAACTTTTAGTTTCTTTTGTGAAACCTTTTAAACCTGTTTCTTCCACTTCTATAGCTAGATGGGTTAAGTCTACCATGAGTCTTGCTGGTATCGACCTCTCTAAATTCCAAACACACTCTATCAGAGGAGCTATGGCCAGTAAATCCTTCTGGTCAGGTGGTAAGTTGGATGATATCTTGAAAGCTGCTGACTGGTCAAATGCTAACACCTTTGCTCGTCATTACTGCAAGCCTATCGAGCATATGTCTGATGTTGTCCTTCGGGGCTACGAACATGCATAATGTAGCCTCCGGTCTTGTAATTAAATTGCGATTCTCCATTAACATGACCAGAGAATCTGGATTTCATTAAAGACACGGAGGCTGACATTATCCCTCCCTCCTCCCTTTTACAACTTTGATACGTCTTTATGAAATTATCGACTGCTTCATTTATTGTTAATCTGTTGGAGATACTGGAGTTCCTTCCTCGTTGTTTCTTCTTGATTCTCTCCGTTTGTGAAGTCCTTCCTGCTGCTGCGATTCTTTTAAAAGAGGCAGATCATATCCTAGTTACATCCTTTGTACACTGTTTATTCTAGAACTTATCCTTTATGATGTAGTGCGGCTGTGTGAGTTGCTTATTAAAGGATAATGCATAATGTCAGCCTCCGTGTCTTTAATGAAATCCAGATTCTCTGGTCATGTTAATAGGAGAATCGCAATTGTAGTTTGTCAATATAAACTACTACCAAGAAGGCCACCCTGCAAAACCTAAAACCACCACCTTTTTTCGTCTACACCAGGAGAACCTGCACTGAGGTGGGAAAAGTGAAAGAACGTTTTCACAAAAAATGCAAGGGTTAGTGGAACTAATCTTAGCGCAGAACATAAATATTCTCTGCTGTTTCATTGTTTAGGAGCCAAAGGTCAAGATATATTACAAAATCGACTACAGATTAGTCAAGATGACATGAGAAACCTACATGAGTACGAAGTATACCTGCATTCCTAGGGTTAGTGTCACTCTAAGGGCCAGATGTAAGACCACATTCTTTTGGGAGTCGCATATTGCACTCAATTGCGAGTCGCAATTTGCGACTCACAAAATTACATGTACAACAGTGTCAGAGACACTGTTTGCAATTCTCAATGGGGCTGCAAATTGTGTGCTTTATAAATATTCATAAGGCACTTGCAATTTGCGACCCCATTAAGAATGGCTGGTCCTCCCAAGTATGGTGGCCTGTTGGGCTCAGCAGATCTCCATGCTTGGACTGATTTTAAATAAAGCAGTTTTTTTAAATCCAGCCCGTTTCCCTGATGCTGTGTCATGAGAGTAGTTATAAGCTTTGTGTCATTTGGTATGAGAAATGTCTTACAGTCTCATTTTGAATAACATGCAGACACTCAGAAATATCTCACTTCTTCCAAGTTAATTTGTGTTTTAATTTTTACAGGGACTGAAAAACATACTTGGACAAGTTACAGTGTGAAAAAGAGACATTACACCTGCTGCCATTCACTGGATAGTGTGCATGCAAAAGTAGGGAGGGTGTTCCTATTGGGAAAAGTAAAAAGCTCAGTTGAAATGTATTGTAATTGGGAAGATCTTTCTTATCGGAAGATAGAGACCTCTTACACCAGAATGGGTGTAATGCTTCATCATAGGGCTTTGCCCCTCGAGGGGCCAGCGCTGCAATGCCCCATGGGCCACGCAAGAGGGCTCTTTGGCAGAGATCTTCTCTTTTTGCAGTTATGATGAGTGGAGGAATGTGAAGGTAGGGTAGTATGTATAGTGAGATGTGTTTTAAAACTACCTAAGGCGTACCCTTAGGTTTTAATTAGTGGTCCCCTTGACAGGGCTAAACAGAAGAGTGTGAGTGTTGTCAATGGGATCTTATGAACCGTGACAGTCTCACAGTGTGTCTACTAAGGCCAACATGTTTCAACGCTGAGTAGTGCAGGAGGGATCCATGGCATTTCTTCAGGACCGACAAATAGAATATCCGTACCGTACACTAATGCTAGATCTCGATTTCCATCCTGCTAGTGTTTGGTAAATGCACCTTAGATCAAAGCAGAGAACTGGGTCTTAACTACGGCTCAATGTGGTCCCATGTGGATTTGCGTTCGTGACCTACCCCTCTCTACCGATCTGGAGGTCTACCAGGTATACCTGGGCAAGTTAAACTGTAAAACAGACACATTGCACCAGCTGTTATAAGCTGGATAGCACCAAAGATCTTGTCTTCTTATTTTCACCCTTTCCTCCCCCATGGTCACTCAAGTTCTTACTCAACCAAATTCTTAAATCTATTCTGATAGCAGTACACAATTCTCACAGAAGTTTTAGTTTTGGACACAAAACAGACAAAAGTTTTGGGCCGATGTCTGTAGTTATAAGGAATGGCTCTAACTAGGAGTCTTACATTATGTCTGGAATTGTTTCACCATTGACATACCTGCAGGGCTTATGTGAACCCTTTTATAATGTCTGGAGCAGACTCAAATGTGTTGTTTCAGCACAACTGGCTGGCCATTGATACCATTTTTCACCACACCTACAGATCAAATTATTGTGGATTACACAGACCAGTCCTGATGATAATCCATTAGCTGTATAATCTTTAAAAACATTAAAACGTCAATGATTATTTGGGTCTCAAAGTCCATAATTTTTTACCTTATTCTCTATTCACATATTAGGTGATAATTTGTTCCATGTATGTTCTGTCATACTGTATGTGTACCCACTTGCTGATAAAAATCTTTTTGATTTGTTCTGTCTACAGTATTCAGAGCCTGTTAAAGTATTATAAGATTAGAGAAGCTTGATGCTTTAACCGCATGAGGTGATGTGGTGCCCTCATTTCCAAGACTTCTACAGTGCACCTGAATGTTTCACCTTGAAGAATCACTTGTTTTTTCCTCTCTGTGCCCACAGTCCTTCAGGAAAACCTTTGCCCTAATGTGTTTGCTATTTAATCAATGAGGCAGTAAGCATTGTATAGAAATGATAGATGAAATCAAATGTCTAGTAATCGATGGTCAATGGCAGTCTGCTCCTCTGAAACAGGGAAGGTATTCAGATATTATTAGATCACTAACATGTTAGGTGACCTGCCTAATGACCGTTACTAGCCGCGGTCCGTGCAGGTGACGGCGGTGGGGCCGGGTAAGGGGGGATTTCGAGAGACGGTGCAAAGGGAAAATTAGATATTTATTTAATTTTCCCTCTGCACCATCCCTCAAAATCCCCCCTTACCAGGCCCCACCACCCCTCCGATGTTACCTGCAAGGTCGTGGCTGACCGTTACCCTTAAATAATACTTTATTACAGGCTGCTAAACATTGACAATTTGGCTGTAACCAGTCTCTAGCAACAGCATAGTTATAGAATTATAGGTATGTACTATCTATAAAACTGTTTTAGATGTTGGTGACTTGAACATCAATAAGATAATTATCGAAAAAAGTTAGCTCATGTTATCCCAGGGACAAACCTACTATCTAAATCATATTCCACCCGTCAAATCGCCGTCATTTCTGATTGTTGTGATGTTTTTATATTGAAATGTGAATGTACTGGGAAAACCAACGCATTCTAAATATTCTGCCGAGGAACACCAAACTATGCCAATATGACTGCCATGCTCAGCTAGTTTCCTATAATTTAAAGTCTCTCCAAATATGTCTAAATCGATGAGCCATTCAAAAACACTATAAACACATATTTACTGTCGAAGATCAGGTAGCGATGAATGCTTACCGTTCCTTCTGGATCCACTAGGAGGAGGTGCTTTGATTGGCCATTGTGCATGCCTGTCAGAACATAAGACCCAGGATTGGTGGCGCTTTTCCTGACTAGAAAATCGCCATCTTTCAACAGCAACTTCTCCGCCTCTTTTCGGCTCATCTCTCCTTGATACCAGGGTTCTGCATGCAGCTGCTCCTTTGAGGCCAGGAAAGCTGCCCTTGATAACAAAGGGCTGGAACAGTCAACCGATGAAGATTTATTCAATCCAGGTCCCATGGACTGCTTCTTCAGAGCATCTTCAAATGGCTCTGGTTACAAAAACAAAAAAGTACGAAATCAGGCACATGGTCGGTCATGCTAACATTTAGCTCTGATATTTTAGGTATGTGTCGAAAATACATTGAAACATAGGGTTGAGGAATAATTAGACGCTATTAGAAAGTACAAGAAATGGGCATTTTACAAAACATAGGCATGATAGCTGCTTTGTCATACTGTGTATTAAAGCAATTTCATGAGTGATAATTGTTAGCATTGTTGCCCAAACTGTAAACATTGTAAACCGACTTTAATGTTGAAATTGTAAGTCTTAATGAAATGCCACCACCGACGGTATCATCCCGCGCCTGCAGGCGTGTTAAAAGCACAAAAGGGCTCCCGCAGCGTTGGAAGCCCGTTATCTCACTGCCACTGTTGCTGCTACTGTTGCCACGCAGCGAGGGGGAGTGGGACCAGGACTTGAAGTCCTAGGCTCCTTTGTGGCCCACTGACACCACCACCGACTGCAGCATCGCTCGCCTGGAGGTGCTTTAAAAGCACCAGAGGGCTCAGGCAGGGTGGGAAGCCCGTTATCTCACCACCACTGCTGCCGCCACTGTTCCCACGCAGCGAGGAGGAGTGGAACCAGGACTTGAAGTCCCAGGTTCCTTTGTGGCCAATGAGGCCACCACCGATGGCAGCATCCCGCGCCTGGAAGCGCGTTAATAGCATCAGAGGGCTCCCACAGGGTGAAACGCGTGCGGGCGTGCCCAGGCCATGCCCGGACCAAGGGCAGGCTCATCTGCGCCCATCAGTGCCAGGAAAGGGCAGGGCTGGGCCACCCCTCTTACCTCCATCAATTGCTAAGATATTCGATGTGAGTGCACATATAACTGCAAAATAACAATTAAGTATTCCCTAGTATCCATCATGGGGAAGCGTACAGGGACATTCCCTCTACTGCCGGTCATCACCAGTATTGATAGCATGCTAGAAATGGTGATCAGCATAGTTTCCAATGAAATTGAACTAACTGAGAGGCGCCTATCCCTCAGAGTTGAGACTCAACAGATCGGTCCCATGACAGAAGCGGCTCTTGCTGTTCCTGTTTTTACCCCCACATTTTGCAGTATGCCCACAACTACACCAATCACCTCACTACTCACTGGACATGGTCATAATAATGTGGACCTCCCTACTGAGACCTGTAAGGGAGATAACACCACTGAGCCACTGTTAAATACGTGCTCGCCAGCATCTGCCACAGCTTTAGGGGCCAAACGTAAAAGGAAACTTGCAAAGCCGGTTTGTTCCAAAAGGAAACAACCTATTCTTTCCAGTTCTTCCCGTACTGTAATGAGCTCTTGGATACAGCCCCCATTGCCCACACAGAATGTTGTTATTGCAGAGACTGAATTAAACAAGGACCTGTGTTCTCGTATCAGTACCCAGACGGAGTTCGTTCTTCCCACCTATGATCGTTGCGGAACTGGAGATACCTTTATCAATACCGTTGTAGACACTGTTTTTGAATGTATCATAGACTTAATAGATACAAATGTTACCTGTCTTTGAAAGCGATTACATCGCCTGGACACTTTTATGAACAAACTAAGTCTACAACAAAAACTATCAAGTTATAGGGGGGGTCTGACTCCGCTGACTGATGCTGTTTCAAATTCTAATTCAAATTTACAGCCTATCTCATCAACATCAATCGCACCCATTGGCTTTTGTAGAACATGTAGCAAAGTTAAGGAGTGCTTTTTATTGAAACCTACTGTTGTCCCCGAAAATCCCCCTAACTTTGGTGCTGTTAGAAGTATGCCTGGCGCTTGTGGAGATTGTTTTAATGTATTTTTTTTGTAATGGTTTTAATTAACTTAAACAATAAAAGTTACTTACATTCAAACATTCGAGCCTGGCACTCTTCCACATATGCCCCCTACTCCCCATTGTGAACGTGAGAATAACCCAGTTAGTGCAAACCCGGGGTCAGGCAGCTTGAGCGATGGTGTCCAAGACCCCTTAAGGATGAGAACTCTCGAGCCCAGAAGGGAGGTCCTGAGTCTACGACTAGCAGCGTGTCCCTATGTTCTGGTATTAGCAGGGGTGCCCACTCTTACGAAAAACAAAGAAGAAACGTGGGATCAATTGTGCAATATGTGCGCAGACTGGCTACCCCGATACAAAGGGTTTAAGGTGTCCAACATGAACGACATCATCATGGTACGAAGAATAGGGTGGGTGGGGGCATCTCAAAGAACATAGAGGAGGACTGCGTAGTGATCAATTTTCGAAGTCAAATAATGGCTAGATCACTACTGAAAGTACATGAGGTCAACACCATCAACCCAACTTATATCTGGTCACTGCCACTGGGTTACTTCTATGAACCGACCCCCAGGTTTATAACTAATGATGCTCCCTCCCTAAACATACATAATAGGTTCTCAGCATTGTCTGGTTTGGATAGCCAGGACTGACTGCTACCCCTACCAGTATCCAACGAGACCATCCCTACCCTAAATACTCAACCACCAGAGCTACGTAAGCATGACACGCTAATTAAGCCCGCTGTCGACACAAATTTAAACATACTAAGTTGGAACGTTGCTGGTTTGGCATCTAAAATAACCTTACCAGACTGGTTAAAAATTGTCAAAAAACAGGACATCCTTATGTTTCAGAAGACATGGGCTATGCACGATTTATACCTTGAAGGGTTTGAATGTTTTAATATTGCTGCCCCAATCCCCAAGTTAGGCCGACCGTCAGGTAGGCTCTCAAACTGGGTCAACGTCTCTGCTGGAGGTTGCGCAAAGGCTCTTGATACTAAAAGAGACAAATTCCAGGGACTAATCTATAAAAGGGGTGTATCTATTAGTCTACTTAATTTTTATAACAACAATTTCCAAACCCTACCAAACAAGAATTTCATTAACCTGTTTGATGTTATCTCCACATTACAACATCAAAAAGGCTTTGACAATTTAGCCAGCATCTGCTTGTGGGGAGAGGTTAATGCTAAAATTCCCAGGGTAAACATCCCAGCTATAGACTCTATCCCCAAGGTGCCTCATTGTAACAGGGGGGTTGAATGAATGGATCGAAATAACTGATAATAATAACCCTCCTGAGCCAACATTCAGAGGCAGGGGCAGTGCATCCACCATTGTCTATGTTTTCATCTCCCCTACCCTTGAAGATTGTCTGCTAAAGGCTGAGGCTGTCCATACCATCCATGGCGACCACAACCCTATTAAGATAACATTGAGAATCGCCCCTAAGCCGACATATGTCAAAGAGTCTGGTGCTTGGAACTTTACTCCCACTGCTGACAACCTAAGATTAGTTTGTCGAGCAGTTGACAATACCGATTTGTTTTATAAGATGATAGAGACCACCCGAATCTGATCGACATTTGTTTGTTATTACACGATCACAACCCTGAGGTAGTCAGTACTTTTTCTAAACTTTGTGAGGGTTTTAAATCCATGTTATCTAAACCTTGTGTGGAAGCACAAGATGGACCTTGATGGTTCAATAGTGATTGCTCCTAAGCTAACAGACAACTTCGTAAGGCACTTTCAATGAATCCCAGAGATCCTGTTCTTAATAAAGCATTAAGGCTAAAGAATTAGGCCCCCACCACTCTAAGGAAGGATAAAATTGTAAAAGAGCGCTAGGATGCCCTTGCATGCGCTGCTACATTAAAGAATGGGATTGGCTTTTGGGCAGCAGTTAAAGACATGAGGTCCATGGGACAATCATTGACCCCGATAAATTGCAATATAATCAATGAGGCATGGGAAGCTCATTGTTCTATGATTTATTCAACTCCATTGCTAAACAAAGAGCCCGTCGGATATTAAGCCCCCACAGGGATTCCGATATCTTTATTGGAAGTGGAGGATGCTATTCAACAAAGCTTGGGCAAAAAAGCCCTGGGACCTGATGGGCTACCTATCAACCTTATCAAATACAAACTTGAGTTCTGGGCGCCTCTTTTATTAAGTGTTTTTAATAACTTAACTAACACCCCGATCCCAAACACATGGTAAAGTAGCATTATAGTACCAATTTTTAAAAAGGGAGACCGATCCAATCCAAGATGTTATAGATCGATCTCCCTGATAGATAATACTTTGAAAATCTTAGGGAGGATCCTGTATAATAAGATTAAGATATGGACTGAGGAAGATCGTATCGTGCAACCATGACAGTTAGGGTTTAGAAGTAAAATAGGCACAATTGAACAGTGTCTAAACCTTAACCTGATTATAGGTAAATATGCTATAGCCCAAAAGTCCCCTATTTATCTGGCTTTTATGGATCTTACCTCAGCCTTCGACTTTGTTAACAGGTCACGTCTATGTTCTATTCTTTTAAAATATGGCTTGGATAAGGTTTTAGTTCATTTTTGAGGTTATTTGCGCAAAGACTTGAAAGCCCGGGTAACGATCAATAAGGGCGGGGAGGTCTAAAACGCTTTTGAAGTTGGTAGAGGGGTCAGGCAGGGTTGCGTCCTGGCCCCCCTCCTTTTTATCCTATATATCAACGACCTACACAAATCACTGATAGCACTCTCCAACGATGTCTCTAAAATTAATGGCAACTCACTCCCCGTCCTATTGTATGCTGATGATGCGGTCCTAATGGGATGCACACCAAACGCCTTATGCATTTTAGTGCGGAGTTTTGTAGATATTATGGCGAGCCTAGATTTGTGCACCAATTTTAAAATCGTTTAGAATAGCTTGCGGACCGAAAAAGTATCTTTTAAATTCTATTAATACTGACAACCAAAGTTTACACGGCCCTTTCTCTTTTCCGTATCTGGGGCCGGTATTTGCAGCTAATGGTTCCTGGGCTGATCATGTGGTGCACAGTAGGAATACGTTTTCTAAAGCTATTAATTCAATCCTCGGTTTCCTACAGCCCAAAAAGATAGAGGTAGTCTTAGCTATTACAAAATTATTTAAATCACAATGCATTCCAACTGCAACATATGGCGCAGAGGTCTGGGGTGACACAAAGAGCCATAGTATTCAGGGCAAAGAAAATAGATTCTGTCGAAAACTCCTAGGAGCCCCGATCTTTGCATCGCAGTATGTTTTCCACAGCAAATTGAAACTGTTTTATGTTGAAGATTGCATAAAGGCTCGCCCTGCAATACTTTGGCTAGCAATCTGAAAAAACCCGGCAGCGACCCTTACCAGAGATATAATACTAGATTGTCTCAAGTGTGAGAAGGGTAGGGAAGTACCATGGCTAGCCGCAGTGAGGGAGAGTCTGAGTAGCATCAACCTTGAGCACGTCTTTTCAACCCCCACTGACTTAGAAGGTATAACAAAAAAGCCCTTCGGGAGGCTCTATATGCACATCATAGCAGAGTAAGACATTAAAAGGAGGTTCAGAAAATCACTGTTGTCAGGTAAATGTCTATCGAGGATATTTCTCATTCGCAATCTAGCTACCTTTTATAACCGATAGGCTGCTGGGAGAGAGGACTCCTTTTTTGTCTAAGGGCTGACATTGTCATATAGATATATATTGCCTGTATGCTGTGTTAAGTTAGCATGAGCTTATTAGGAGTTTGAACACCATTTTACCTTTCTGATACTTCTGTATACGACACATAGCTGTTGCTTTAGCTTTGAGCCTAGTAGAATGTTTTGAATCATGCGAGAATAATATGTTGTTACTCTGATATCAGCCTTGCTTGGCGAGCTGTGTCTGTACAGTGAGTGCAGAAATCTTCAAGGATATCTCAACACAGTGGTTGTTGTGAGGTCTGATCTTCGCACCTTCCTAGACATAACATACATGCAGCTGCGGCCAACTTCTGGCTTTAGGCGCGTTTTATATTGCTTTGCACAAGAGCATACAAACGCACTTGATGGTGCTTCGCATGCAGAGAGCTGGTGGCAGATGATGTGATCCCTTACCACTAGGATCTTGAGGTATGGGGCCGCCCTGCTAAAACCCAAAGAGATCTTCTTAGATATAATATAATATACTAGCTAGGGAGGGTGAGAATTAGGTGTCATTAAACCCTATTCGTTTTAGCATAATACTATGCTTTCACCGTTTGTGTTCTATGGACTAGTGACTAGGCTGATTACTTTGTTTCTTATAATATGTTTGCTTGTACTAGCTAAGATACTGCGTTTGAGAAGACTGCATTAGTGAATAAATATTTCAAATATACACGTGTCCTCTTTTACTCCTTGTTCTGGATTGGAATGATTGTATAACGAAAGAGTGTTCATGTGTTCCACGTTACCTGAGGTGTACTAAGTCCATGTTCTGGTTTATCTAAGCATTGGGAGTCTGTGATAACCAATGAGACAATGTAGCTAGTCTGGTAGGGGATTTTGGGTACTAAGGTGAGTTTTGGCACACCCTAATTCACTGAGGTTCCAAGTCTCTATGCGCAGTTCTGTATGAGCACGGAATCCCTGCGACATGGCGCCCCACGGTGGGGCACATAAACACTCTTTCGTTATACAATCATTCCAATCCAGAACAAGGACAGGGTGGAATGAAACTCAGTCCCGTTATGGTCAACGCTGTGATGGGCAAGCGCCCGAAAGAAAAGGATGATTTTCCTTTCTGGCTTGCCGAGAAGTTTGACCAGCTGGAAGCAGTATTTCCTAACACGTCTCCTGGTGAAAAACACAGGATTCTGACAATTAGCTTACCAAAAGACTTGACCCCTGAAATCGGTGACTGTGAGACCTGGGGTAAGATATTTGCGGCGGCCTACACGAGGTGTTACGGCACTCCGTCTATGACTGTCCTACCGACGGTCCTTAACCCCTTCCCTGCTCATGACGAGCTCAGCTCGTTATGCAGTACACTGGTCGTGTGCTTATGACGAGCTGAGCTCGTCATGAACAATGGGGATCATGCATATGCAGCACAGGAGGGGAAAACCTCTAGCAGCCAAGGTGTTAAACGTGTTCAGGATGAGCACGGACCTGAGGCTGCAGGTGAATTGGGTATGCGTCTGTGGCACCTTTGATGTGGTTTCTGATCTCATACTTGCTAATGTCAAGGGGGATGCAGTGAACTTTCAGGTTGCCAATGCTTTGCAGGCGATTCCCGATGCCGAAAAACCCCGGCAGTTAGCTAGGATTATTGTGGCGGCTTATAAAACCGTGGGCCGCAATAGTAGGGGTCTCAAGCCTTTTTCTACTAAAGAGAAAAAACAACCCCAAGGGCAGAAGTCAGAACTTGACGACCAGCCCAAGACCAAGAAACAGAATTGGCCGAAAAAACAAAAACAGGGAAAGCAACAACAGCAACAGAAACAGGAGTCTCGTCCTGCGTCTCCATTGCCTGCGCCCAAAGAACGTGTTTATGACTTGCGCGATCGCGCGATGATAAAATCACCTGATCGTTTTCAGGTTTCTGACCAACGCTCTCCTCGTTCTTTTCAGAAGTCATCGGCCTTTTTGACCGGTGGAGGAGGCGGCAGGTGTCGGGTGGTCAGCAAGGACGTGATCAGCCCAGCCCGAAAGAAGGTAAAGGCAAGCAGGACGATTCTACACCGAAGAGACCCCAGTTTCAGAAAAAGAAAGTCGCTGCTTTAACAGCACACAGATATGCCACAGATAGTGAGAACCCAGCTTCGGAATCTGACATGGGCTCTGACCTTGCTGGACAGCGCGGTGGAGATTACCATAGTGCGAGAGGCCCTGCGTCCATTACTGAAGGTGACAGCGACTGACCGTTATGTTGTTGTGGAGACAGCTGACACTAAAGTAGCTCCCCCTGACAGACTCAATGAAATAGTCTTATTCATTGAAGGTGACATTCAACGTACCGTAGAGGGGGTATTTTGGGAGAATCTTACGACTACCTATGACATTTTGTTAGCGGAGGCTGACTGGCCCCCACCTTTTGTGCTTACGGCTCCAAGAGGGGAGGAGGTAATCCTCCCTAGTTTCGTGCACACTGTCTCGAAGGAGCATGCGCTGAATTTTGCAGAAGAGTGGGCTAAAGTCCTTGCGCCGGCTCTGTACCGTACACACTGTGGATGGGATAAATTTTCCCCACACCACGAAATTCCTTTGCGGTCTATGCCTCAGCCTCAACCTCAATATCCCATAAAACGCGAAGCAAAGGCTTCCGTTGCGGAAAACCTTGAAAAATTGGAATATCAAGGTGTGATTGAAACTGTGTGTCACAATGAATAACCCTCTTTTTACTGTGACCAAGCCTGACGGTTCATATTGTTCGGTATTGGATTACCGGAATTTAAACTCGCATTGCCGTACCTGTGCAGTACAGAATACTCACGGCTCTGCTTTAGTGGATAGTCTCGTGCATAAGCGGTTTAAGACCACGCTTGACATTTCCAACGGTTTTTATGCACACCATTTGGATGGTCTGACTTCCCAATGGACCTCCTTTACTTGCGGCTGTGTCTAAAAACATTTCAAACGTTTACCGATGGGCAATAAAAATAGTCCTGGAGAGTTTGCTGCCTGCATAGTCTCTCTCTTAGAGAGAGTTGACCCAGATGCTTGTTCGTATGTGGATGACATTTATCTCACAGATGACGAACTGTGGGAGCATCTGTGTCGAGTTGACCGCTTAATTTGTAGCTTTGCAGACTTCGGTTACAAATTCAACTTTGCAAAATCGCACATTGCGGAGTACACAGTGTTGTTCCTGGGCTACGAGCTCAACAATGAAGGTCGAGGATTGGCTCCTCACTTCTTGGAGAAATGCGCACAATTGCGTGCTCCGACAACTCTGAAAAAATTACAGTCTTTGCTGGGATTTTTGAATTTCGGGAGGACATACATACCTGAATATGCCCAGTGTATCAAGCCCTTGTATGCGTTGAAACAACAAAATTTTACAAAATCAAACTGGCTGCCTGAGCACTCGGCTATACTGCAATCTTTGCAGGCTGATCTGCTCGCTTCTAAATACTTATTTACTCGTGATAATCACAACAACCTGGTGATAAGAATCATCCCTGGGATGGTGGGTTTCACATACCTTACTTTTAACGAAGGAGACACAGTACCTATTGCTTACAATTCACACTTGTATACTTCGGCTGAAATGCGATTTTACACTGTGGAAAAAGTTTTGACGGCTGTACAGATGGCGATTCTGAAGGAACGCCCTCTGTCACAGGGAAAACGCATGTTGGTGGTTACCTCGTGTCCTGCTTTGGAGGCAGTTACGAAAGCCAGTGTACCTAATTCTAAAGCTTTGCACCCTCGGTATATACAATGGGCAGTATCATTGACGTTTCCGGATGTCACGTTCATTTTTGATGCCTCCTTACGGTCACAGGAGTTTTTGCAATATGAGTTTGTTCATCCTGCACCTTTAGCTATGCGGCCTTTGGAGGATTTCCATTGCATCATATACACTGATAGTTCGGCGCAGGTTGCGCATGGTTCTAAACACGCCTACGTTTCCGCATGCGCCATTGTGGTAGGTGCCATGGTGAATGATGTGTTCAAGTCCAGAGTCGTGCACACGCAGACTCTAGGGGACTGCACCGCACAATTAGCAGAGCTTCGTGCTCTGATGCTTGCATTGGAGTACGCAGATCCTAGTGTGACGACCTTAATCGTAAGTGATTCTTACTAATGTGTCCAGTCTTACAATGAAAACTTGTTCTTTTGGATTCAGAATGATTTTCGTGATTCCAAGGGTAGCACAATAAAACATAAAATGATCTGGGTCCGAGTGGCTGAGCTTAAAGAGCAGTTGCCACTCGTGTTTGTAATTCATAGTCTCGGTCATCAGCCCGTAGGAGTTCACACTGTTGGCAACTCGCTTGCTGATGAAGCAGCGAAATCAGCAGTATCAACATATTTAGTTGCAGCAGTTACACGGTCCAAAAGTAAGATTGATGATGATATCCTGCCGGCTGTTGCTGCCACTGAGAAGTGAGGTAAATATCCTACGGGGTTCCCTTCGAAGTACACATACCACTTAAGTCCCGATAAGGTTCCTTATGTGAAAATTCCTGAAGTTGGGGAGAGATTGATTCCCAACTTGGATCGCAGAAATGCACTGATCACAGCGGCCCATGAAGGTGTTGCTTCTGCGCATGCGGGCGTTTCAGCCACTGTGTCTCAATTACAACAACGTTTTTGGTGGCGGGGACTGTACAAACAGACACGTGACTATGTCATTCAATGTGACATTTGCCAGCAGATTAAGCCTTTAACTGCTACGCGTCCGCCCCAAACACAGTTGTTCATTTCTAATAAACCATTAGGTTGTGTTTATTTAGATCACTGCGGTCCTTTTTCTTCTGATACTGCGTATAAGTACATCTTAGTAGCAGTTGATTCATGCACACGCTTTGTATGGGTGTGGCCTCATCGCAGCGCTGATTTACGAACTGTCATAAGGGATTTGCGTGTCTTTGTAGGGATTTTTGCCTGTGGTACCTTCCATTCGGATCAGGGTTCTGCTTTCGCCTCTAAGGCGTATAGGGATGCCATGGCTTCGATGGGGGTCCAAGTCAAGTTTTCGTCTCCATACCGACCTGAGGGTAATAGTGTTGTGGAACGAATGAACCGTGACTTAAAGCAATCACTGGCAGCTCGAGGTATAGGTACTGGCAGAAACTGGCTAGCCCATCTTAATGGCGTGCAGCGTGCTCTTAATAATCTCCCTAGAAGGTCTCTAGGTGGGCGGACCCCATACGAAATGCTCTTTGGTATCAAGATGTTTGTCCCGGACCTTGACCGTCTAGACACGGTTGGTTCGGCTGCCTCCTTTGACGTAGATGAACATTGCAATGTTTTACAGACTCTACAAGAGACAGTCTTGCAAAGGAACAGTTGCCCTCCACTTCGGATGATGCGTTGCAGATCCCGGTAGTTGGCTGGCTTCCCCAAGTCGGAGAACTGGTTCGGGAGAAGATCGATAACAAGAAGGAATTTGGGGGCATATTATCAAGCCTGTGCGCTAAAATTATCGCCGCTTTATCGGCCGAAAACGGCCGATAAAGCGGCGATTATGGGCTTGATAATATGCTCTGTGGAATTCCAATCGAAGCCCATGTTAGATGTCTTCACATCTAACATGTGCTTCGATTGGAATTCCATAGAGCATATTATCAAGCCCATTATCGCCGCTTTATCGGCGTTTTCGGCCGATAAAGCGGCGATAATTTTAGCGCACAGACTTGATAATATGCCCCTTGGTTCCTCATACCGTGCTCCGGTTCCCGTGCTTGGTGTGAAGGGCACAAGAACAGTCATTTTACCACCACTTCCAGGTCGTAAAGAAAACAGGTATATCTCCATTGACAATGTCAAGATACACAGAGTGGCCGATTCTTCTTAGCATGACACCGGCGGTCTCATGTCCTTCGATGGTGAGAAATTCTGTATTGACCACTGCTTCGGATCCTGCACCGGAGGTGGCCCTTGAGATGCCTGCAGTTTCAAGTCCTTTATTGAGTGCTTTGCCTGGTACTCACCTTGATCATACAGACTACACCTACCCAACTGACTTATCGATGCCTGATTTGCAAACTCGTTTGGCCACAGAACCCAGATTTTCTTTTGACACTATTTCACAAACTTCAGGGAAGCTAACAAGGCTTAGGAAATATGCGATTTTGTTTAAAAAACATTTCTTGATTCCCCCTTGGACTTATATTTGGTTAGGGCTTTTTTCGCGATACCTTTTTATGTCAATTGGTTTTGTATTTTATTTTTTCCGATTCATCAATGGACATTATGTTGAGGAGAGAACATGCATTCGACATCTCAATGGAACATTGGCTCCCCACTCCTCATCACATTCTGCCCACAGATTGAAGAGAGACTTGGCCTTTGTTAACATCACCGCGTGGCCTGTCCTGGATGGGATAGTCTGGGATGCAGTTAAATTTCAAATCCATGGCCCGACTGAAGATATTAATGTTCCTAATGTGCTTAGAGTTAACATGAGGGATGTGGTTAAACTAAACATACGTTCTGATGATTGGGATGTTCAGGCCATAGAGGCTTTGTTTGCTGATTTGAAATTTTATGCTGCCTTTGATACTGAAGATTTATATTTAGAATCTGCTAAATATGGTGATTTGTTTTGCTTCCAACATTTTGGCAATCACTACCTACATAAAACTAATTCCAGGAGGAGTACTGTGAACTATACATAGTGGGAGCATTGCCCAGCTCCTTTAAGAGGCAGTTCTAATACATTTTTGAAAAAGTAAACTTATTTTACTGACTTTAACCAGTCCAATCCCACTTCTTTTTATTTTAGAAGGACAGAAAAATCCATGTCCAACGTTAAACTTACAGATACTAAGTTATTGTACTCGAAGTCCTTTCTTGACCAGCCAGCTGTTGGAGGCTACGAGTTGTGGAAGGAAAAAATTTACCTTAAATCAGTTTGAGGTTCTAAAAGTTAGCAGGTACAAGGCACTGATGCTTTGCAGTGGGCATGTCTCATCCCAAATCATATGTTGTTTTTGAATTCTACCATCTCACAGACAACATGCTTTCGATTGGCTACTTCTAAAAAATTAAATACTCCTTCCTTCCCTGATTTGGAAGAATATTCAGGTTGGGAAAATTCAACAAAATTTTCGATTAGAGGGTTGCAAACTCTATTGCTAAATTCATCCTTTAACATATCCAGTTTGGATCCCAAGGGTTGGTTGATGTGGCACAGGAGTGCAGAATCGTGCCAACATCGTTTTTTGGGTCTAGCTGATGGTTTTACACAGCTCAGGGTAGATCCCCATTTTGAGAGTGACCATTCTGTAACCAGTAATCAGTAGGCAAATTGTGTCAGAATTGGCTCAAACACTCTACATTGGCGTTAGTCAAACTGCATATGTCTAAACTGACTGACGAGGTTGATTTGAATGATTTCATAAAAGGCCCGGCTAGAGGTAGGTCTAGAAGGTGGCTATATGCCGTTTACAATGAACTCTGGAAAACATCCCAGATTGAAGCGGCTACCCGCCTTAGGGCTATTGATAAAGCTAATTTGGAGAAAGTGCTTGCAGTAGTGGATAACAGCATGAACACACTTTCCTCCCGCATTTACACATTGGATAATATTGTGTTGTCTGTTGTTGAAATTGTACAGGATGAAGTGTCTGTTTTGTACCATGGTCAAAATCAATTGCGTTCTATTATGCAGTTTACAAGGACCCTGCAGACACTGAAAAACAGAAAAGTGCCTTGGAATTACATTAATGTCTCATCTCTATTTGCCCCTTTTAATTTGACTGAGAAACAACGTTTGCTTTAAATGAAAGATGCTTCTTTTTCCATGTTACACATTAAGCGATTGGAGTCTTTACCCTTTTCAGTGGCAGAGGCCACTACTGCTACGTGGCTTATCCACGGGTCAAAAACTTAACCATTTGCGCTTTTCCAGTTTACAAATTGCATGAAATATTTTGCCATTGGTAGGTACGAGCCTCTTGGTAGCTCCTATTTACATGAAGCCTGGTCACTCCCTTTCACTTACAGATGCCTTAGGGACGGAAAAGAAGTTTATCTGAAAGGGGAGGAGTGCAGGGAAACACCAGATCACTCATTAATGCGTAGACACATACAATTGCATGGCTCTTGTAATCAGGAACGGCTAATTTAGCATGTGTTTTCAAAGGTACACCCATGCCCGCGATTGTCCCCATGTTCACTTTATTAGCGAACGGTAGCTATTTGCTTTTAAATAATGAAGATTGCTGTGGGTTATTAAAAGGCATAGCTTATGTTGTTACAGTCAGTGAGCGTGTGGCTTGCTGTAAAAATGTGTTGTATCCACCCACGCATGGGAACTTAGATGTTTCCATCTGGCAGAGGATTCCGACCTTGAAGGCAGAGTTCAATAAGATGAGTAGAATAAGAGCCTTATTGTCACAAAAAGAAGTTGCCCTGACATCTGCTCGTGAAACATTTGTCCTTCAGGTAGCTAACACCCGCACAGAAGTGCATGTTTTATTAAACACTGACCTGCCTTTACATTTCGGTGAGCTGATTCATAGGATCTTTAACGCGTCCTCCACTTTGGGGCTGGCTCATTTTTTTAAAGTTGTGAGCAGTGGTCTTGTGACTTCTATTCAAAAAATATTTGGAGTCATTCCTGCTTTCTTCCATTCGATCTTTTCAAGCCTATTTGGTGGCTTTCCCGTTTTACTGGCGCTGGCTGCTGGCTTTTTGTTGCTATTTTGTTTTATTCAAAATGGATGCCCGTCCTGTGTTCGCAGACGAGCTGTCGCAGTTAGCACTGTTTCGCAACAGGATGCTTGAATACTATGGTGCACTGCCACTCGCCACCTTAAGTGCAGCATATGGATTATCGTTTCGATATTCCTATTTCACCTGTGTCCAGCCTGTCTTTCATTGCCTGAGCTGCAATTTCGACTGGGCCCTAGATTTGTGTCTCTGCAATTTGGTGTCTCCTGAAGAGGATTTAATCATCTCATGAGTCCCTTAGTTACTCATGAATTGCTTTGTTCTGACGGAGGGATTATGGCCTTTGCAGCGATGCATGGAGTACTGGGTCATTGGAATATATTCGCAGCGGCGCAAGATTTCTTGGCACACAGCTTCATTGAAAACCCACCGAGTTGTCTTCTGATGGTACTAGAGGCTCCGGTAATTGAAGAGCATGCATGTTCTTTCTCACTATTGAATTGGATGGCTGAGTTATTTTCGGATGATAACAGTGACTTCCTTTTGGAAGCTGTTGCTGCATATTTTGCATACTCAGTGTTAGGCTAACTCCTATTGAGGCCTTGGATATCATGAAGTTTTTTTTTCTCTCTCTCAAAATTTTTTCAAAATTATGATGGACAATTTTTTATATCAGACCTATTGGCTTTAATAACAGTGGACGTTACATTGTCATGCTGGTGAGATTTTGGATTTTTTGGCGGACTAAATTATTTTTCCTCACCTACTCGAATTTGAACTGACTACTTCATTGAACTCTGCATTTCAAAATTGAGCCTCTTATCTTATCCCTTATCTTATCTTATCTTATCTTATCCGTGCTCGGATCAAGGGAGGGTGTCATATAGATATATATATTGCCTGTATGCTGTGTTAAGTTAGCACATACACATAGCTGTTGCTTCAGCTTTGAGCCTAGTAGAATGTTTTAATTCATGCGAGAATAATATGTTGTTACTCTGATATCAGCTTTGCTTGGCCAGCTGTGACTGTACAGTGAGTGCAGAAACCTTCAAGGATATATCAACACAGTGGTTGTTGTGAGGTCTGATCTTCGCACGTTCCTAGACATAACATACATGCAGCTGCGGCCAAGTTCTGGCTTTAGGTGCGTTTTATATTGCTTTGCACAAGAGCATACAAACACACTTGATGGTGCTTCGCATGCAGGGAGCTGGTGGCAGATGATGTGATCCCTTACCACTAGGATCTTGAGGTATGGGGCCGTCCTGCTAAAACCCAAAGAGACCTTCTTAGATATAATATAATATACTAGCTAGGGAGGGTGAGAATTAGGTGTTATTAAACCCTATTCGTTTTAGCATAATACCATGCTTTCACCGTTTGTGTTCTATGGACTAGTGACTATGCTGATTACTTTGTTTCTTATAATATGTTTGCTTGTACTAGCTAAGATACTGCATTTGAGAACACTGCATTAGTGAATAAATATTTCAAATATGCACGTGTCCTCTTTTACTCCTTATTTGCGAAAAGACTTGAAAGCCCGGGTAACGATCAATAAGGGCGGGGAGGTCTCAAACGCTTTTGAAGTTGGTAGAGGGGTCAGGTAGGGTTGCGTCCTGGCCAACCCTCCTTTTTATCCTTATTATCAACGACCTACACAAATCACTCCCCGTCCTATTGTATGCTGATGATGCGGTCCTAATTGGATGCACACCAAAAGCCTTATGCGTTTTAGTGCAGGGTTTTGTAGATATTATGGCTAGCCTAGATTTGTGCACTAATTTTAAAATCGTTTAGAATAGCTTGCGGACCGAAAACGTACCTTTTAAATTCTATTAATACTGACTATTAATACTGACAAACAAAGTTTACAAGGCCCTTTCACTTTTCTGTACCTGGGGCTGGTATTTGCAGCTAATGGTTCCTTTTTGGGGGGGTTTAAAGCTATTAATTCAATCCGCGGTTTCCCACAGCCCAAAAAGATAGAGGTAGTCTTAGCTATTACAAAATTATTTAAATCACAATGCATTCCAACTGCAACATATGGCGCAGAGGTCTGGGGTAACACAAAGAGCAATAGTATTCAGGGCAAAGAAAATAGATTCTGTCGAAAACTCCTGGGGAGCAGTATGTTTGTCACAGCAAATTGAAACTGTTTTATGTTGAAGATTACATAAAGGCTCGCCCTGCCATACTTTGGCTAGCAATCTGGAAAAACCCGGCAGCGACCCTTACCAGAGATATAATACTAGATTGTCTCGAATATGAGAAGGGTAGGAAAGTACCATGGCTAGCTGCAGTGAGGGAGAGCCTGAGTAGCATCAACCTTGAGCACGTCTTTTCAAACCCCACTGACTTAAAAGGTATAACAAAAAAGCCCTTCGGGAGGCTCTATATGCACATCATAGCAAAGTAAGACATAAAAAGGAGGTTCAGAAAATCACTGCTGTCAGGTAAATGTCTATCGAGGATGTTTCTCATTCGCAATCTAGCTACCTTTCATAACCGATAGGCTGCTGGGAGAGAGGACTCCTTTTTTGTCTAAGGGCTGACATGAGGAAATTTCTACTCTGCTTTCCCCTTGGGTATAATGAAAATCTTGATCAATTGCCATGCCCTTGTGATGACTGAAGCAGGCAAACAACGTTACAATTTCTATTTTTCTGTAATTTTTACTTAAAATATGCAAAATGGTTTCTGGTTCCATTCTTTAAAAAGACCTCCCCTGTCCACTATAACGTAGCTTACATGAAAATCCTCACATTGGAAGAGGAAGAATTAACTTTTTATATAGGCTTGTTTTTGAAAGCTGCAGTGCATGCTCATAATACAATGTGCACTTTATGGAGGTTGATATTATTGATTTATATTGATTTATATTAATATTGCATTCACGTTCACAACTAAAAAATCACAGATGGTTTCTATTGATCAGTCTTTTCACCTCTTTTATGATACAGTACATGCACAAACCAAGTGGGCCTAACCAGAAATTGTTTTTATATTGTGTTTTATAATGAATTGATTGTATTTTATTGTTGATCTGTGTACCATGCTGTTATTTTGACCTGTGCTTTTATGGATATATCTGTATCCGAATAAAGATTTTTTTAATTGAATTGAAATTCAAAGTATATAATAGAGGTGCTACTGGTTTGTGAATTAGAGATTTCTACTGTTAGACCATAGTTAAAGCATACAATTATGTCTTAACCAACATATATTTGTGATAAGTGTTTAGACTTGTGAGGAACTGAGCATGGAGGTATCAATTGGGTAAGCTGGACCTTTATACCAAAGAAAAAAATCAAAAACTATTTATGCATTGCATAGTTGTGGGCTTTAGCCCGCTTCAGTTATTTTATTACACGGTCTGCACAAAACAACTGTCTCAAGGCTCATACCACCCAAACTAACGCATTTTGGACAAGCTGGCCAATTTGCTATTCAGATTATGGTGTGCGACAACACTTTTTTTAGCAAATGAATCCTTTCTATTCTGTTTCTGGATCGTGAAGACTTTTGACTTGTAGAGGTGGTGTAAAAAAAAAGCAGCTTATAGGTGACTGCTTTCTATAAGACACCCATACACAGCAGTGACAACTACACACAAACACTGAAGCCATTCTGGAGTACAAATGGCTTAATTCTAACATAAATTAAATAAAATAGTTTTTGGTATCTCTTGTCATGCCCGTACTTCTCTTCCCTATGAGTATGCAAGGAAAAGATGCAACCTACTACCTTAGTTGCAGGCACTATATGTATTTACTAAAAAACACCTTCTGCTTCGTACACTTGTATACAGAGAACATCTGAATAAGAACCCGCTCACAATATAAGCATGTAAGTCCTGCCTAGCTACCCCTTCCACTGCTCCTGCGACCCCTTGTCTCAGATGTGCAAAGCCAGCAGGAGACCCAAAGAAGTGGGACATTCTGAGAGCAAAAAACAAACAAAAAAATATAAACTCACTTCTTTTATTTCTCGTTCATGTAAAAAACATAAGCAGGTGCTCCAGGCTCTGCTGGTTGTGGGACAGGAAACTTGTTACTGTTTTTATATTTGTCTGCCTTGAAGGTCGAAAGCTCCTAAACACTGTAGGACATATTCTCAATGAAGTGGCAGAGAGAGGTGTTAGCCTTCTAGGCTTAACGCCTCTCCATCACTTCAGAAACGCAAGGCTGCACTCAATTCTCAAGGATAGGGTGCAGCCTCGTGTTTCCCCCTGCAATGTCGCTAAGTTCCACAACTTAGTACCAGCGCAGGCATCCTTGCACCAGCGTGCAAGGGTGTCTGCAAGCAGTGAAGTTTGTTTATGTACAGGAAGGTGTCCCTTCCTGCACATAAACAAACCTAAAATGTAAGTTACAAAACAGCATTTTTAAATACATACGAAAACAAACTATGGCACTATGGCATGTTGCTTTTTCCATGTGTGCTGCACAAGGCAATATACTACTCACTAACCTACATGTGGAAGTCTCTGCTTCTCACGCTCCTATCTTTTCTGTGCAGAGATCTTTGCCCTGACTGCAGAGGACTTCACACAAGTACTAAGTAAATGTACTACAGCTCAAACCTGGTCTAAGTCCAGCACCACACATGGTCAACCACTGGTAATGCAGCACTCTTCAATAGAAAAACACATTAAGTAACACTTCATAGGAAATAATGTTAGAATAGTAAAAATATCTCTTCAAAGGAAGCTTAGTATTATTAAATTCTTCAAACTTTAGCACCCCATTTCTCACATAAAAATGGGAAATACTTGTTTCTAACACCACGATTTTGCTAACAGGCTCAATTAATTGAAATTCTGAATGCAATGGGTGGAGGTCCATATAACTGGGTATGACATGTTATAATGTTCTTCATAACATACAGCCATATTTGTTTCACACAAACTTTGGTGCTGAGCAGTGCAGAAATAGGGACTATCAATAAAAGGATAAGAAGACCTTCAAGATTTGCATAAATACAAAAGCTACCTTATGATTTTAGAATCCATTTTGAACATTTCAATAATACAATAACGCTAGATATCAATGTTTCAAAAATTAACTCACTCATATCAAATATATCCATTCCCGGACTGACGTCTTTGGTACTGTCTAGTGATGTGCTGAACGCTATTTCTCCCTCTGATTGTAGTGCCTTAAGAGCTCGCATATTCAGATGTTGTGTGTTGACATAGGTTGGCATGTCACCAGTTGAAGGAGAGTGTGCATTTACCTCTGGTTGACTGTATATATCCAAGGACCCTGGAAAGGTTAGAGAGATTTCAAGTTATACTTTCTCCTGCTCACATTTGATTGACAAAGTCCAAACATGTTTTTAATTAAGTGAATAACCTGAAGGATTTATTGGCCGAGCGACTCTCTTGTCAGTCTCATTTTGAGTACACTTGTATTTTGAGAGAGAATACCACAGCCGGTAACCACTGGAACTCTCTGGTACAACATTTACAGGTACTGCATTATCTCCACATTTCAAATTTTGCACCTCAGAATGGATGATTTTTTAAAAACATTTTGGGGGGGTTTAATTATATAAACAATATTAGCATGTGATGTCTTACAGCAAGAGACAGAAGTACCAGACAGGAAGTTCTGTGGCCGTGCCTAAGTGCTAAACACACAACATTAGCGCAGGGTGCATATAGGTAAGAAGGTCCGTATTGTCCTTGGTATACGCTTAACGTATCCTGTACCAGATCATCATAAAGATGTAACTGGAGATTAAAGGAGGGATAAGGATGAGAGGCGGGCGGGCTTAGTAATGGTTGCAGATTCTAAAGAGCGAGGTGGTCATTGTGGTGAGGGTAGGCAGGTTGGCCTATGGGGTTGTGTTAACTGTGTGGGGGAGGTGAGGGAAGACTGTGGGCGAATGTTAATGTTGGTACCCCGATTGGGGTAGTGATTATAGCATATGTGGGGAGCACATAGTGTGTTCACGGGTAGGCATGGGTGGAGTTCGCAGAGTTCACGGAACTCCGTGAAGTGACAAAAAACTCAGGGGAGTTTTGCAAGTGGTGGAGTGCAGTGTGAACTGCCATTTGCGCTGACCTTCCTGCCACTCGAGTAGAAATTCTATCCAAGTGGCAGCACATGTTCGCCAACTTACCGTTGGCGAACAAGGAAAAAGCTCTGCTGCACTATGCGGCGTGGAGTTTTCTGCACTCCCAAGCTCCGTGGAACATGGCGTGCAGAAAACTCCCTAAAATCCGCAAACGGAGAGAAGTTCACTGCCGAGGCCTATTCACGGTGATTGATTGACATTTCCCACCTCCTAATGGAAGTGTGTGAGTAGGAGGGGCCGGCCCACTGAGGGGAGATAGGTTGTTTGCGCAGACATTGTACCGCCTTGTAACAGAGAGCTTCTTCTTCTGCTATGTCCTATTTGCGCACTGCCCCCCATCATGCATCCACTTGGGGGGCAGTAGGGGAGTCCCAGTGGAGTATGAGTGTGCGTTTGGCAAGCAGAAGAGCTAGGGCCGCAAAGAGGGCGCATTCTTTTTGTTGTTTCTTATGCTTAAATTTGTATAGGGAGCATGCTTCCCATGTGTGAATGTCTGGTAGCTCTGTGACTTCGCGTAAAGTGGTGTGGATCTAATGCCTATAACTTTGGAGGGCATGGCAAGACAACTGCATGTGCATGAGGTTTGTGTCAGGAGCTCAGCAGCATGGGCATTCAAATAACCCTGGGTGTAGTACTACGCTACGTTCGTGGAGCATGCGCAGTCTGCACTACTACACACTATGCAAATTGCACGTAGCACAGTGCAAAAATGTGTCGCGTAGCGGGCATTTTTTGCTTGCTCGCAGTCCTCAAGGTCAAGTTGGTGACTGCAAGCGAGCAAAATCAACATCCCGGCGAGACTTTCTCCTCGTTCGTGATCAGATCGCGAGCATGGAAAAAAGCCTCCCGGCGAGATTCTCAACTTGGGGAGGTCAGGTTTCTCATTGGGAGTGGTCGCGTATGCTCGCGACCGCTCGCAATGAGAAACTAACAGTCTGCGTTGAGAAAGCTGCCGCTCGAGTACAAATCTTCTCGAGCGGCAGAAAACAACCGCTTGCACTGTGCAAGATGCCATTTGCAATCATTGCACAGTGCGGACAAGCATCCGGCACTGTGCAATCAGTGCAAACAACATTTTCCCTCCGCACTACGCAGTTCGCGTAGCTACGCATAGTGTGCGTAGTGCAAAGTGCACTTTGCGTAGCTACACGTAGAGCTACTACGCAAACTAAGTCCAGGGTTACATTCGACCTGTGTCTCAGGAAAGTATTGGTGTAGTTGAGGCAGGTTGAATAGGCCCTATGGAGCATAACAAAGTGTATGTTTTTAAAATGGGAGTTACTGGAGACTGATTTGGGAAACACGAATACCCGATTCCATTCCCTTTCATGCAGCATACTCCAAAATTCATCTTCCCATATGTAGCGCAGTGCTGTGAGGGGGTGCCTGCCAGTTTGAGAATGGCTTCTTACAGCCAGGTGATAAGTTGACGGCCGGCACCAACAGCTAGGATAGTCTGTAGAACTGGGTGTGCAAAGGGTCCCCGGGCCAAGAGGTCCCAAATAGGGTCACGTGTGCTACTGAGCTGTCTGTGCAACAGGAACTGTCCTGGTGGGAGGCATGTTCCCCCGCCAGTTGGTCAAAAGAGAGGAAATGGCCTTTGGCACAGAGGTCACCCACTGTAAGCACTGAGTGTTCTATACAGATCCTCAGGTCCCCAGTAGGGTAAAAAAAAAACAGATCGCATGGGAGACCAACCAGAGGTCATATCTGGCCATATAATGGGGCTCCATGGTAGAAGCGATGTATCTGGGTCATGCATTTGCTAGCTGTTGCGACCTGCAAAGGCAAGGGGGAAGGGGGCAGAGCTTTCGGAAAGAGGAAGCCCCAGATAGTTGATATCGACAGGGGTTCTGTTCAGCGGGGTAACCATTGGAGCAGTGCCGCCATAAGTGTGGCAGTGTATGCTCAGACATGAGTCCCTTGCCCACTGGATTCAAGCAAGCCGAGCTGAAGACGGCTGGAATGTCAGAAACCGGTCCTCGGAAGCTTGTTTCCGGTCCAGGGAAGACATGGCTTGGCAGTTCGGGCTGGACTGTTCCTATGAGGCACAGGGTCAGACTGATTTGCATATAGCCATGTCTGAACTGGGGTGGCAGAGTGGGCTAAAGAACGGTGATGGATTAAACCCAGATCTTTTGACTGGGTGTGAGTGTTTGATTGATTCAGATGCTCCGTCCATCACCACCCCCTTTTGCACCACCCTTGCAGGTAAGAGCACTGGGCTGTTGGGGCCAGGTGGGAGGGATTTCGACAAAACGACAATGTGGAAAAATGAATTATCTATTTAATTTCCCTCATGGTAGTCTGTCGAATTCCCCCCAACCTGCCTCATCGCCCCACTGGTCTTACCTGCACGTGCCGCAGCTGGTGCCATGAGTTACGAGAAGGTTCCGTAATATTCCAGGGGAAGACCATCCGACCCCAGTGTTTTGTTTAAGGCAAAGTCACAGATCACTTGCGCCACATCCTATGACGTGATCACTACATCTAAGGAAAGCCCAGTGGAGTTTGAGATACGCGGGAGAGTAATACCTGCTAAAAAACACTGGAGTGGTGGCATTGGGTGGTCCCCTGTAGATGGACGAATAGTAATTGTAGAAGGCCTATAGTATGTAAGTTGGTGTACCATCAGTGTTGCCTGCGAGATTGACCACTTCACTTCAATGATGGGGCAAGTCATGGACTACTGTCGGACTAGCCAGGCCAGGAGTATGCCAGATATATCACCTTCCCTGTGAACTTTGGCCACATGGGCCATAAAATTGTAGCGTCACAGAAATTCTAGAAGGGCAACTTAGGAGGTATTCACCTCCATGAGTTGTGTGGAGAGTGCAAGGTTAGTATCAGCTGCTTTGCCCAAGTTATCTAGATTCCCATTGGCTGTCACAATAACCTTCTCCAGTGACCTGCGGACTCCTGCTATCTTTTGAACACAGACTCCTCTCATCACCACCTTAAAGTCATCCCACTCCAGCACCCTGGGGGAGGCTACATTATGATTCTTGGAAACATAATGTTGGATGTGGTCTCCCTGCTCATCACAGAACACCAGGGCTTCCAGGCAATCTCCTTGTAACTTCCACATAGGAGTAGTGGGAGGGCACCCATCTGAGGTCCATAATTTGAGAATCATGATCTAAGACAACGCATCCCAGATAATCTGAGTGCTGGAGAAGGAGCACCAGTGGGGTAGAGCAAAGGGAACAGTCGAGTCGAGTGTGTACATTGTGAGATATGGAGTGGAAGGAGTAGAACTGGAATCCAGGGTGTCGGTATCGCAATGCCAATGGCGTGCCCAATTCTGGAAGCCATCCAACTGCGTGTATGGGGGGAGCAAGGTAACGGGGAATGGGATCTGTCCAGCGCAAGATCAAGCACACAATAGTAATCGATGCCCAACACCCATGGTAATGTGGTTTTATGGTCGAGTGTGGTGGAGAGGGTATCCTAAAAGGACCTCTGCTTGGTGTTGGGTGCGTAGATGCCCCTGAGGAGTAGTGACCGGCTATCAAGGTGGCTCTCCAGGAGTGCACAGCGGCGCTGCTTGTCAATGATCATACTTGTTTCCTGGAATGGACCACAGGGAAAAATCCATATCAGATTGTCTCACACGTACGCCGATTCGGTGGTGGTGCATGCTTCAGATGTTCAGGGTGAGGAAACAAACGTGAACTAAGGGGGCCATGACAATGTGAGGGTAAAGCAAGCAGCATATGGGGATGCCTCCCCGAGGCAATGCCACCTTACCCTAGTCCCCAGCCCACACCCAGAAACCACAGAAGGTCCTCCCACCAGGATGCAGCAATAGTGGGATGGGGTTAAAATGGGGATGGGGAATAGTGGTTATAAGTAACTGTGCCAACTTCTCAGAATGGATGATAATGCACGTATACTTATTTTCCCCCATTCAGAGGAGAAAACTGGGATTGTGCAGTGTTTCCCCCACACAATTTTAACCAGATATTATCTGGAAAAAATTGTGCCTCGAAAGAGTGCGGTATCACTGCACACGGTGTAGTCCTAATTCGAGCACAGAGTCGTGGTAGCGCCCGAATCAGCACTTTTGTAATGATGGCCTTAGGTAACGTTTAAAACTTATTGGTAGTCCATAGGTCATAACTTTGTATGAAGTTTCAGAACATCAATTTCCCAAGGAAGACAACAGAGTTGAACAGAGCTTACTTGGTACGGATAAAGGAGTTTACAATAATGTTAGCTTCACTAATGTCTGCAGAATACATAAAAGGGATACTTCATCCTATGAAACTCATTTCCTAAAAATGTTTGCTAACAGTAAAATATTACCAACTACGATATTACACATCATAACTTTAAAATCAAGAAACCTAAGTAGAGAGACAAATAATAACAAATAGACTGAAGCCAGAATTAAAAGAAATTTGATTTGTAGACACCACGGTTAGAAAGCTTATATTTCTCTCAATTTGTACCTCATGTATAGAAGACACCTACGAAACTGACCGAGATAATCAGAACAAGTCAAAGATAAGTAAGTTATGCAAATCAATATATGCATGTATATGTGATATTCAGATAATTTTACCAATTCACATTTATTTCTGCACATTGCCTAAAAAGAGAGAGAGACAGTGTGCGTGTATGTGTGAGCGAGAGATTCGGACTTGCGCTTACTTTCTCATCTTTACTCATATGTAAAGTAAACAATAAATACTTTACGAACTCATGCAGTCAGTTAGAAAAATGTCATTCCATACTACATGCATGTTTTGGACACTAGGTTGATTGGAGCTCTTTGTCCAGTTTGCGGCAGTTGTATCATTGTATGTCATTACTGACAAAATCAAATGTGTTTAAAAGTGCCATCCGGAGTAGAGATAGAAGCATCTTTATGCAGAGTCGCATCTCTAGTAATCACCAAGAACACGAGTTCAAGAATGGTGCTTTGCTTGATGAGATCAGTTTTGGCTTTGAAGTGCATCGTCAAACTTTTCATCGGAGGGCCCCTTTATCCATTTGACCTAACCTCTTTCCAAGATAAACAGCATTCACCAAGTAGTTGTATCCGACATGCTTAAGTTGAAATTACATTCAACAGGTGGTAGATGTCACTAGAAAAGGACCCATTTTTCGGCTGGAAGGTTAATGACCACTCAGTTTAAATGTATATGCAAGCAATGTACGCATGTTTTATGAACATTACACACCCATACATACATGGCACTTAATTTTACCCCTCGAATTCAAACACTTTGTACTCGTGTATAAATCACACATCTATTATGCGTGTTTGTCAATTTCGCAGTGGCTTTTTCGTCCTATAGAGGGGATTGTATGCCAATAAAGAGTAAAACAGCAAGATATTCTCAAACAGTGCAGGTTGTTGTATTTAAAGTAAGATTTTAAAGGTCATTGTATTAACATTAACAAAAAAAGAATGCAAATAAAGTGATGAAGAAAGACTGATCTGTATTTGTCTTTTCTTCCATTATTTTCTGTCAATTATGATTTTTAACAACATTCTGCTGTTTTGATGGGTCAAACTGTACATTTAAAACCACCATCTACATTGCTTCTCGCACCGTCCTCCGAACTCACATTACCCTATTAACAGTCATGATTTGGCTATATTGAGATGATCTTTGACCTCTTGTTGAAAATGATTTCTACTTCTGAAGTTATATTAACTAAAAAGCAAGCCACAAAGCTAAATTGGTACAGTTTCGCTTTTGTGTTATATGTTATCTGGGGCTGGTCCTGTGCAAAGGCCCTCTGCAAGTCTTGGGTTAGTCCTAATCCTAAAACCATTCCAAAAGTTGGCCACAAGAGGATGCTCATTACTACAAAGGATATCAAGAAGACCTTGTGCCTTATGCTCCAACAATCCTTCAGACCTGAGAATCAGATAATAATGTTCTCTGACAGTGTCCTTGCAAAGATGACATATTAGCTAAATGTAAGTCTTGTCTTCAACTAAGTAGAGGGCTCCTTTGTCCAATGCCAGCCACGTGAGGTGATTTACCACTTGGGTTGTGTTTCAGGATATAGAGAACTATCAAAGAAAATGTGGGTGAAAGTTTAGTGAGTAAACGTACTACAAGCTGAATACTGGGAAACATGACAATTGATTTGCAAAGAAAAGAAAGTCTATTTTACCTTGTCTGACAGGTGCAAATTGTTTGTCCCCATTGGGCTTTTCACCCATGTACCTTCCTTGATAATATGTCTGTTCTCTTCCTGCAGCTGGTGCAGACTAGAGGGAATGCAAAATACAAATGTATTGACATTTTCTGAATGCTAAACACATTTCAAATGTTGTACTTTAACAGTTCATTTGTCAAACAGTAGACAAAAGTCCCAATATCTAGCTCCCGAAACATTACCTTAATCATATGAAAGTGGGGGCAATATGGATTCATACATCAGAACAGCGGCTTGAAAAACAAATTTATGTGCAGATATGTTTTCTGAGGAACAATGCGACAACTTCTAGGAAACACTGCCACTCTGTGGCCTACAGCCATATTACAGTACCTTTTCAACAGATTCCCAAATGGTGACGAAGATGAAAAAGAGATGAGAGACACAGAACCAAGACACATATTGATTATCAAGGTACTTAATAATTACCAAGTTGCCTATTTAGTGCCATGTGTATTTTGATGGAATGTGGCACTACAGTACTGAGCGTATGTGCGTCACATATAATCTATAATTAACTTTTGTAGATGTGACTGTTGATGTTTATGGAGATAGAAGAAAAGGGAATGTTGTAGGGACAGTGTTTAGAAACACTTTGAAAACGTCTAGAAGCAACATTCGTCAACTATTTTACCTGATTCCTCTCAATGGAATTGCGAGTTAGGCCATGAAAGAGTTATCAATATTTTGTATGAATTTGTTTTGCGTGTTTTTTCAGTAAAGAAAAGTTGAGAGCTGCCTGGGGTTGCAACCTTTAAGTGAATTTAGATAATATTTTCTGAGGAAGCATCCCTGGCTGAGAAAGTATATAGCCTGCAAATTCTTAATTGACGCTGAAGAACGGTATAATATCCATGTCCAGTATTCATGTGTTGTTCATGCTGTTTGCTAAAGGACAGTCCTGGGCACCAGGCAGTCTAATGTTCAAGATGCTAAATGAAGCTGCTTCCACAATGGGAATAAACACCTGTATAGGCCATGTAGTCACGGTATAGATGGTAGTCAAAGTACTGAAAAGTAGTATTTCGCATACTTAAGACAGCATCTTTCACATTTTCAGAGCGATTCAGTACAGGCAAGGGCCGAAGCACTGTACAGAAACTGAGCAGTTCTTCCTGAATGCAGTCGAAGGATACCTTTGGACACAAATGCCTGCACTCCCCATATTGAAAGAAAAGGGAACAGTTGGGTGTTTCTTATTACTTTTATTCTGATTTTCTCTACTTTATTCTTCATGTAATACAATATATTTTATTGACTGTGATTTTTTTTTATCTCAACATTTCTATGCTTACAACTTTAAACGGAGAACCAATGTGTACCTGTGCATTTATGTTCTACAATGAGTAACTACGTTTACAGGGCTGCTAGGATTTTTTATAAAGGCGATATTTATATTATGTGTTGCATGGATTCATAATAATTTGACATAAAATATGTCCTTGCATAAAAAATGTAAAGTAATATATAAGTGTATTAGTGATCATAATTTGGTGGCTATTTCTTTACATTCAAACTTGAAAGATAACTATTCCTCAAAAAAGGGTGGGCCAATTGGGTATACAAAGAACAAGGGTGTTGGGCTAAAGTTTGACAAAAAAGACCTGCACCCTTTCCTGCATGAAGTAATCCAAAATAACCAAGCTGCCTTTTTTTCCTATCCATCGCAAGAGGTAACTTCCTATACCATTTTATTTGTGCTTCAATATCCAATATGTTAATCTCTAAATCAGCCCCATCAAATAAACAACCCCTTGGGGGTTTAACTCAGTGTGTTCCTCTAGCCATAGACAATTAAAAGATGCTTTACAAACAAAAAACAGAAATAATCTTGCAGTATCTAATGCAAAGTAATTGTATAAATCTATCCTTGTAGAAGATAAAGGCTTGGGATGATCTTCTAGAAGCGGGAATGTCAAGAATAACTCTAGATTCTTGGAAGAAATAAACTGCCTCTTATTCCCTGACAATCCATCACCTGGGGGAGGGTCCTTAATCTCAGCAGAGCTGTGAGAGAATTTTTTTCAAAAGTATATTGTAGGAAATTGGGTTTCTGTTGCAGTGACCCCCCTCCCCCAACCTTTTGTCAGATTTCTGATGCACTTTGACTAGGCATGTACGGTGCCACCCTCAGAGCCCCCTCACCTAACACATACACACTACCATTGCACTCTGTTGGGCATATGTACAAGGAATTAATGCCACCTTAGCGGCACTTTTCCGACGGTTTTATGGCGATATTTACATCCCATATATACAAGCTCTCAGTAACCTCTGTTAGCCGTAGTTTTCCGGTGAAAACGTCAATAGAAAAGATCGCCACTTCTGTTAGAGATAATGACATGCAAGGGAGGCGTTCCCGTGCAAAAACAGTCGCTAACCCCACTTTGCTATATGTACAAGGGAATCCTTGAAGGTAGGAGGACCCAAAAACTGCGTCTAACTGCAGTCAGAGGTAGTTTTTTAAGACTGGAGATAACACCGGGGGCCTCATTTCAGCAGGGGTTGGTGCTGGACAGGGCTGCAAGCAATGTTGCTGCGTTGCCCTGCGACAAAACTACAGGGCAGGAATGCGCACCATCAATAAGATAGTGTGCATTCCTTGGCCTCATTCATGAAAAGTGCTGCAGCGCTGCGACAAAACAAAGTTGCACCACTTTTCATTAACCTCTTCTTGCGACACCACGGATGCGCTTTATTCACTGGACAGACTTCCATTACCAGGTAATGACATATACGTCTGGAATCCTGAAGCATCTGACTGTGCCAAAGTCATGCATCGCTGTAGTCATGTCACAAGCATGATGCAACTCCAGCAATGCATGAGGCCAGCCTATCCTTGTGGCACTGCGTCACCTTTATGCGTGACATCAGACAGGCGCAAGGTACTGACGCAGTGCCGTCCTACAATTGTCGCAATTAAATCTGTGGGATTTCACTGTGCCACTCCTATGAGTCCTTGTCGCTTGAGAATGCACAGCTTGTGTACATCCTACCTGATGCATGTATGATGGGGCACAGGGCTTCACAAGGTCAAGTGTCACTTTGCAAATTCGGCGCAACGTGGTGCTAGTTTTGCCTGGTCCATTCTCGAGGGGTGCCAGGGTGTCGGCGCAGTTGGAGATCCATTGGTGGCGGTTGCGTGCTGCGGTGTCATCGTCTGTAAGGGTTGGCCGAGTGGTGGTGCTGAGGGAGTTGACGAGATGTTCTTTGGTGGCCTTGATCCAGCTGCGAGGGTGGGCGATGATTGCGGTGGTGCACGGTGGGCATGGCGAAGACAAATGTATACAATGACGGTCCGTCCAGGATAGTCCGGTGGTGTGGCTGTACTTGAAGTTCCCGCTGGCGGAGGAGACGTGCTCGACCGTGTGTCCTGTTATGTGGCTTGCTACAGTGACTAGCTGCTTGAGTCTGATGTTGGAGAGCTTTCCCAGGAGGGGGTGGTATTCTGGTCACTGGGGTTGTTCAGGAGGAAGTAGTGTTCACCGAGTAGGATGTTGTCGGTGTATGGGAGAGCCTGGGGTGCAATGAGGTCTACAATGGTATCAGAGAATGGGGGTCCATGGCCCAGGGGGCCTGCAGATGAGGATGCAGCAGAGGAAGGGGTTGGGGTTGGCCTGGATCTGGATCTGAAAGTTGAGGCATTCCATGGTCACATTTGGGTCATTAGAGTGTGTGCTCAGTCGGAGTGTGCTTCTGTAGGTGAAGGCAATACCAGCTCGTTAGCGGTAGGGGTGGTCCTTGCAGGTGATTTAGTAACCATCAGTGATGGCGATAGCGATGTCCAGTCCCGAGCAGAGGTTGTTCCAGGCAGGCGATGTGGCATCCAGGGTTGATGGTGAGGAGGGTGCTGGCATAGTATCTGTGGAGTGTCCGAGAGGTAGGGTCCTTGGTGCTGAGCGTATACCAGGGGCAGACGGACGCAGACTGGCTTGCCTATCGCTTGCCTATGGCACGGGAGATATCCATTACAACGCAGGCATTACATCGTAATGCCTTTACAATGCAACTACAACAACGCAGGTGCCTTTACATCGCATTTCATTCAACGCTTTGTGAGGTCAGTAATGGGATATTTTTAGGTTTTAGGGCAGGTATGGGTTTCGGGTGCGGGGAAGAAATTTGGTGTGTAATGGGTCAAAATACGACATTTGGGGTGTGTTTTGGAGTCAATTATGAAAATTGGGGTGTGCATTGGGGTCAAATATGATTTGTAGGGTGTTTTTTGGGGCTCAAAGATTCATTTTATGATTTAGGGTTCAGGGTTTGCTTTGGGGTGCAAGGGTTAGTTTTAGGGTTGCACTCAATGAACTGGGAATAGTAATATTTACATCTCCGCTATTCAACACCTTCCCTAGTGTTGCAATATGCCTAATATTACTTTGCATTGTAATGGAATGCGATGTAATGTTTTGCGTCTTAACTTCATATATACCTTCGGCACACCAGTGGTACGCCCTCTGCAGAGGGCCGCACAGCGGCCACCATTGTAAAGTGCTGCGGGGGACAGGACAGCAGGGAGTTGGGAAACGCCGGAAAGGACACTGGATGAGGCGTGGACGTGGGGAGGTGTGTGTGAGCAGGTATTGTAAATATTTAAATGAAAGAAATCTTACCTCGAGGTCCCATGTCTTTGATGCTCCTGCTCTCCTGAGTCTGCTTCCAGGAACAGGAAGTAGGCAGCCAGGCTCCATTCGCAGGTCCAGCAAGGCATCCAGGCTCCAGACGCAGGTCCAGTGAGACATCCAGGCTCCAGACACAGGTCCAGTGAGGCATCAAGGTTCCAAACGCAGGTCCAGCGAGGCATCCAGGCTCCGGGCGCAGGTCCTGCAAGGCATCCAGGTTTTCATCCTGGTCATCTTGGATGTTGGGTGGCTTGAGGGGGTTGTTGTGTGTTGCACTTGGCTCTGGCTGCTCCATTCTGCATTTCATTGAGCTGACTAACATGCGTTTTTTTGCCGCTAATGGGCCTTTAGTCGGTTTTCGCTCGCTAACGCCGGGATTTCTATTGCCATCACACTAATGTTAGCGGCAATTTTTGCCACTGATCCCTGAAGCTATCACCATGTAGCGAAAGCTTGTAAATACGTCGTTAACATGGCAGTAATTTTCAGCGGTACACGGCAGTAAGAAAACTACAGCTAACTAACGTTAGTGATAGTTTTTGCCACTCCTTGTACATATGGCCCTGCATGTTTTGGTGCAGACAAAACTTAAAAGTTGACATGGCACGCATTCCTGTGTGCCTTGCCTGCCTACCACTGCCTGTGGCATAGGTAAGTTACCCTCTAGCAGGTCTCACAGCCCTAAAACAGGGTGCACAATCCCACAGGTGAGGGCAAAGCTGCCTGAGCAATATGCCTCTACCATGTATGCGCCCATTCACAGACATTGTAAGTTCAAAGAAGCCATATTGAGTACATGGGCTGGAAGTTTGTCATTATGAACTCAACAGCTCCATGTTGGCTTTACTGAATCCTCAGCATAATAAACCACACTGATGCCAGTGTTGAATTTATTATAAAATGCACTCAGAGAGCATCTTAGAGATGCACCCCAAAAAATGACCAACTCCTAGTGTATTGGCTGACTGGTCCCTGCCAGCAAGCCACCACAAGAGAGGTTTCTGGCCTCACAGGGTGAGAGCCTTTGTGCTCTTGGAGGTCAGAAACAAAGCCTGCCCTGGGTGGAGGTGCATCACATACCCCCCTCCCTCTGTCAGGAACAGCAACACTTGGCAGTGAGCCTTAAGGGCTCTCACCTTGTTATCTGTTGACTGAGCAGCTCCTACTAGTGGAGATGCCTGCTCCCTGCCCAAGCCCCACTTTTGGCAGCAGGACAGGCGGGAAAATTAGTAAGCATGGTAGGAGTGTACACCTTAGCCTGGCACACACCTAGGGTCACAGGGAGCTGAGGTGACCAGCTATCTTAGAAATGTTTCATCTTTAATTGGAAAATTAGGCCCAATAGAAACAGAGATGTGCCCCTCTCCCCGAAGGGATGGGGACCCCAAAGGGTGTGGTCACCCTAGTAGAGAGCAGCCATTGGCTACTGCCCCCAACCTCAGTAATGCCCTTAAATTCAGTATTTAAGGACTTCCCTGAACCTTCTTTGTCAGATTTGATGACCTAAGAATAAGAAGGGCCAAAGTGCTGTTAGCAGTGGAGAAGATGGCAATTGACTTGGCCCAGCCCTACCGGCCTGTCTTCTCCTCCAGCGACCCTGCTCCAAGAAACATTGCGTGGCCCACAGCCAGCAACCTCATGAACCAGGGAGGACCTGTGCTGTCTTTGAGAAAGACTATAGTTTCCTGTGGATTTGGATTTATCCAGCAAAGAAACCAACTCTAAGCCTCCAGATCAAGGCGAATCCACTACACTTGCACAACTTTGCATCCGACGCCCACAACAAAGTGGCACAGTGGGCAATCCTGAGATGAGATCCAGCGCTGGACGACCTCTCCTGACCTCCCCGTCAATGCCTGCAGCCTCAACCTGAAGGGTCCCCCCGACCGCGACCAGACCTGGAGAGAAAACACGACCCCAAAAGACACCCCTGCAGCTGCAGCCTCCCAGCCTTGGTGTGCCACAACCAACTGTGTCCCAGCATCCCCCCACTATTCAACTTACCTCTCCAGGCGCAGGATTCTTTTAGCCAATCTTTGGAAGCAAGCCTGAAGCCCTTTTTCCCGACATAGGATCTCCATTGGTTTCAACAGGGCTCTCAACATCTCCTCTGCACCCTGCACCTAGCAGCCCTCATGCCGCTGGGGATGCAGCCTCAGTGCTCTTTGATGTCCCCTCCAGTGCTGATCTTCACTCCCAGGGCCTGTGCCGCAGACTAGCAGGTACTTACCTGTAACTGCTGCCTCAACTAGGTGCCCCAGCCCTCCATAGATAACATTGGACCCAGTGACCTCTGCATCCAGCCGCCCGTGCCACTGGTGGTGTAGTACCTACCTTGGTCAGACCCTGGCCCAGTGTTGGCCCAAACCGCTTACTCACCTATATGTTACTCACCTGTATTTTTCCCATAGGATTGCCTTGGTCTCTCACTGCATGCTAAGGGTGATTCTGAAAACAAAGTATCTCTTTCAGTATTGAAAAGCATTTCTTGCACACGTGCAGTATTGTTTAATGCTATACAAACCAATTGCCAGTAATTTGAAAATATTGCACAAAAGTACTTACTTGTAACTGAGTTCAACTTGGTTCCTGGAAATAAAGGTAACTAAAGTAATATTTTTCACAAACATTGGCGTGGAGTCAGTCATTGAGTGTGTGTTCATGCCTTGTATGAGTATGTACACCAAATGCATTCACACTACCCTCTGAAAAGCTCAACCCAGCTACCACTAAATTGAGAGTAAGGTATTAGGTACTTTTACCTCCACTATACCTTTGGGGACTCTCTGGACTCTGTGTACATTATACCTCTTTTTGTTATATATATACAGAGCCAGCTTCCTACATATATACTTCTGAATTGCCAGATGGGCCACCACGCAGAAATGCTGTGGTTGAAAGAGTAAATACTCAAGCAGTAATTTAATCACTGTAAATCACTATAAATTAAGTATTGTTAGCAATACTAAGGAGTAACTTGGTGAAGGTGCCCAGTCCTGATGGTGCCTCGATATCTTTAAGGAGAACATTACACTATGGGTCCACTTGCTACAAATGTTTTGAGACCTGCAACTGTAGGCCCAATTTTAGACACATAGAAGGTTACATCAAGTGTCTATCTTTTAGAAAGGGGATAGGAACCTTCCCAGTTGCTATCACGTTATCTCCTTATTAGACTCCAACGCCAAGAGCTTGGGCTGTGTCCTTCTGTCAAGGCTAGATAGCTGGGCTGAAAAACAAAATAATTTTTCAGGTTTCATCCAGGAATCGGCCCAGTTGAGCAGTGTTTTAATCTTTATTTTCATCTTGGGGGGAAATATGTCAAGGCCAGGGGATGTGCCTTATACTGAGCATTCATGGATCTCTCCTGTGTCTCCGACATTCATCAATTGCTCCAAGTTATGGTCCCTGATAAAACATAATTGGTGGAAAGGAAATTAGTTACTTTGTATGGCATCTACTTTAGAATACCTATGGCAAAGTCCATTATGGCCCCCAGGGAGAATGTACCACTCTTATTGGACCAAACTGTGGGGTGCCACAGGACTGCATTGTGGCACAGTTTTTGTTTTTATTATCTGCTAATTAGAGTCGACCAACACTTATCACTTAGAGGCAAGGACCCAGCCCAGATGGGGAATCACCCAATTCCAATTTTGTTATATGCGGATGGCGCAGACCTCATCACAAAAAAAGCAAACCGTCTACAATTGTTGATGGATTTATTCCTGATCTTTGTCATAGACTTGGATTTCAAATTAAATTTAGCAAATCATTAATTATGTCGATTGACCACCATAACAACAAGAGTAAGTCTTATTCCATGAGCGTGTACCCAGCTATGTAAGGTGAAGACCTTTAATTACCCTGGAACCTCTTTTAAAGGTTTATTAAATTGGACTCCACTTTTAACCTCAAGATCACAACAATATAGTAGAGCAGCTGAGGCAGTTTTCTGGTTATCGCATAGGCTACGCCACAAACCAGTGAGAGAAATGATTCAGATCTAATAAATGCTTGCCGTGGGCCTCTATGTAGTGAGCATTTGGGGATATAGCAACCCAGGCATTCTCCAACGGCTTGAGAATACTTTTCTTTGTATACTCCTCTCAGTCCCATGGGGTACTGCCTTAATTTATATGAAGTTGAAGTTAAAGTTTCTTGATAGAGCGCACTGTGACCTAGCGGCTTCCTGGTGCTGAAGTAGAAGGCTGAGAGGAGTGGAATTCTACTGAGAGGAAATCAGCAGGAATACGCTTGCGAAAACAGGAAGGTCTTAAGGGCCTTGCGGAATTGAAGGTAGACTGGGATTGATCTGATGGACAGTGGAAGACTGTTCCAGAAACAGGGGGCTAGTACAGAGAAATGAGTGCCTCCAGTCTTGGATCTGCGGAAACGCGGAACACTGAGGAGGGCTTGATTGGAGGAGCGGAGGGTACGGTTGGGGGTGTAGGGGGCTAATGAGGGAGTTAATGAAAGCCGGGGCAGTGCGGACACGGGCCATGAAGGCCAGACAACCCATCTTGAAAAGAGCTCTCTGGCGGATGGGGAGCCAGTGGAGGGATTTCAAAACAGGGGTGATATGGAGGGACTTGGGAAGGTGCAAAATAAGGCGGGCGGCCTGATTCTGAATAGCCTGAAAACGGCGAAGTTCGTAGGCTGGAATGCCCACGTAGAGGCTGTTCCCGTAGTCGAGACGAGGCAGAATCACTGCCAAAATAATACGTTTAAGGGCATCAGAGGCAAAGAAACGGGACACTTTCCGAATGATCCGGAGGAAGAGGAAACAAGAGGATACAACTGAACTGATCTGGGTGTGCATGGAGAGGTCCAGACTGACTTTAATGCCCAAGGTCTTAGCAGAGGCCGCTGGCGTGGGCGGGGGGCCAAAGGTGGAGGGCCAAAAGGCAGCAGACCAAGGAGAGGTGGTAGGGCCAGTCAGGACCAGCTCCGTCTTGTCCAGATTAAGTTTGAGTTGATTGAAGTTCATCCACTCAGAGATGAAAGCTAAGGTAGAATGGAATTTAGGTAGGGAGAGGAAAGATCAAAAACCAACTGGAGGTCGTCCGCATAATTATATACAGAGACCCCCATTTCAAGGAGAGAAAGGATGAGGGGGTGAATGTAAAGATTGAAGAGGAGGGGGGACAAGGAGGAGCCTTGGGGGACCCCAAAGGGGACCGGGCGGGAGGGGGCCTGAGTCCGTTCAGTGAGAAAAGAGGTGAGCCAAGAGAGGGCAGTACCCCGAACGCCCGCTGCGCAGACACGGTCAAGTAGAATGGAGTGGTCAACCGTGTCTAACGCAGCAAACAGATCGAGGAGTACCAAGGCTTGGGTTAGATTTGAGTCAGCCTTGCTCTTAAGTTCGTCTAGAACGGACAGGACCACTGATTCAGTGGAGTGGGCCGGGCGGAATCCAGCTTGGTGTGAGGCCAAAAAATGTTTTTCCTCGATGAAGGTGGAGAGGCATGTAGTGATATAGCTCTCTAGAATCTTCCCGAGGTACGAAGAAGGGAAATGGGTCTGAAGTTGGATGGGAGGGAGGGGTCTAAGCCGGGCTTTCTTAGGATAGGGAAGACTATGGCCGATTTTAAAGATTTCGGTACTAGGCCAGAGGAGATAGAAGCATTGAGAAGGGAAAGGGGGGATCAGGGCAGTGAGTGAAGAGCTCTCTCAGAATGCGAGCTGGAACACAGTCAGCCGGAGAGCCTGACTTAACTTTCTGGAGAAGCTCAAGGAAAGAATCCAGAGAGATGTGGGGGAATTGGTGAAGAAAGGAAGAAGGTGGGGGGAGAGAGGGGGAAGGAGGTGGCGCAGAGATTGGAGGAATGTTGGATTTGATCTTTGCAATCTTCTCTAGGTTGAAATCGTTCAAGGAAGAGCAAAGAGTTTGGGAGGGGATGAGGTTAGGGTTGGCCCTATCGGAAGCAACTAGATTACGAATTATGGAGAAGATCTCCTTGGGTTTGTTGGCTGAAGAGGTGATTCTCTCCGAGAAGTAAGTGGTTTTGGCTGAGAGGATGGCCTTCTTGTAGCTGGCTAAAAGAGACTTATATTTTGCTCGTAAGAGAGGGCAATAGTTGCACCTCCAATGGCGTTCAGAGCGCCGAAGGTCCAGTTTAAGGGTTTTTAGTTCATCCGTGAACCACTTTTGGGCGTCGTGGGGGCGGCAAGCCTTAACTTTCTTGAGGGGGGCAACCAGGTCGCAAAAAGAGGACAACCAAAGATTCACAGCGCCTACTTGAGAATCAAGGCAAAGGTTGAGAAGATCGGGAGGGGAAGAAGCGAGAGAGGCACCGAGAGAATTGAGATCAACCCGATTCCAATTGCGGGCCGAAATGTTCTTGGGTAAGAGGAGTTTCTCTGGAGGTTCGAACTCGATGGAGAAGGAGATCAGGAAGTGGTCGGACCATATGCAGGGGAGAACAGTGGGGGAGAGGATGGTACAGCTAGTCGACCAAATTTGGTCTAATATGTGGCCCTGGACGTGAGTGGGGGAGTGAACATGAGGGAGAAAGTTAAGGCACTGAAGGGTGGCCGAGAAGTCCTTGGAGAACTGGTCTTCCCTGGGGTCGTCCGGCCTATAGTTAAAATCTCCCAAAAGGAGCACTGATGAGTTGTTGACCACGAGCGTAGCCAAGAGTGCCTGTAAAGCAGGTACAAAGGAAGGCATGTTCTGAGGGGGTCGGTACATGAGGACTATTGTGAGGGGGGCCGGAAGATTAAGTGTGCGGGCAACTAAAAAATCAAAACCAGGTATGGGAGGGTAGGGAAGAAGCTGGAACTGAAAAGTGGAGCGAGTTATCATGGCTTTACCGGCTGGGCGGTCCGCCCAAAGGGCGTAGTAAGAGTCGGGAAGAGTAGACAATAGGTCAGGAAGGGAATCCGCCGAGAACCAAGTTTCTGTGAGAATTAGAAAATCAGGGGCCTCGGTGTCCAGTAAGTGGAAGAGTTCGAGCTGGTGCTTACCAGCCGATCTGGTGTTTAGCAGGTAGGCAGAAGTCGTAGTGGGGGGGCGAGAGGGGAGAAGGGGCAGGAGGGGGAGGAGCGTGTGGCCGGAGAGTGAGCGGCGTGGAACTGGACGAGAGGGAAGAGGGGACAGAGATGCCCAGGGAAATAGTACGCTGAAGCAGAGAGGGGGCGATGGGCTGAGTTTTGTCAAATGAGAGTAACTGAGCTGAGGTATAGGTTAGGGCAGGGGCAGGGTGCATGGCCCCTGGTCCCGGCCGGTCGCGGAAGGGCGCAGACAGGCTTACCGGCTGCGCTCGGACACTGCGCGTACGAGGATTGCACATTTTTATGGAGTGAGGGGGCGTGGCCTCCCGAAAGTGGGCGTGGCCTGTGGTCTCGTCGGCAATGGCGGCGAAAGTTTTTCAAACCCGCAGCAGCGCTAAGATCCGCTGCGCGGGGATAGGAAACAGAAAGAATTCTGGAGTGAAGTGTCCGAATACAGAGAGACAAGGGTGAGTGCACACAGTTAAAATACAATTTGCAGTTTTTTAAAAAGTCGTAGTCAAGAGCGTAATCTCCCGGCTTCCGCCTCAGGAGCAAAGTACTTCTACCGCGAACACTAGAAGTCAGAGCGACTTATGTAGGTGCCAGGACCAGGGGGCGTGGCCTCCCAAAAGTGGGCGTGGCCTGTGGTCTTGTGGGCAATGGCGGCGAAAGTTTTTCAAACCTGCAGCAGCGCTAAGATCCGCAGCGCGGGGATAGGAAACAGAAAGAATTCTGGGGTGAAATGCCCGAATACAGAGAGACAAGGGTGAGTGCACACAGTTAAAATACAATTTGCAGTTTTTTTAAAAGTCGTAGTCAAGAGCGTAATCTCCCGGCTTCCGCCTCAGGAGCAAAGTACTTCTATATGCCATGCTGATGCAGGTTTAAGCCATATGGAGGACACCATTGGGCTCTCCCCTTTGATGTTATGAATTTTCAGTTTAGTGCAAACCTGAGGCGGGCCTGATGTGGTCATTCTTAATGGACTGCCTAGCTCTTGACAATATGGGTCACATTCCGTGGTTTACTTATATGAGGAATGTATTTAACATGCTGGGAACCCCAAAACTGTTCTGAAACCCAACATGCCTAGTCCCTGGCTGAAAAGAGGAAGGTAAACATCTTTCTTAGAACCATTGCCTTTGGGTTCGCCTGGAAAGAGCCCCATCAATGAAGACAGTGGAATTATATATTGCTGTGTCCACCTCAATGGGGATAGAACTTTATTTGATTCTAATATCTAACACTACCTACACATACTATCTTACCTGTTCATGACTGAACACATTGAACTTTGTGATAGTGTTTCAGGTACAGGGATTTAAGGCTGCCTAAATGCCCACATTACGCACTTTTGCACTCTACCCCGTGGGCTTCTTTTTGGACCCGATCTTATGCAAAGCCAATGTCAGACATTATCAGATTGGAATGGCTTTTTTTCATCAATTTGGATACCAATCATTTGTTATGCTATAATTAACTTCAACAGAAGTGCCATTAAGATAAGGTAACACTATGGAGTGCCTTTGTTTTTTGGGGTTTTTTATTGAGCGTAGATAGCAGACATTGTAAACATGGTAAACATGGTATACAAAAAAAGGAACAAACTTTCATAATGCCCAAATTCACATTACAGTAGACAATAAATAGATTCACATATAGTATAACCAGCATTCTAAAAAAGTAAAAAACATGCTGCAAACTGGCCTCGGTTCAACAATTGAAAAGCAGGCACGACATGGAATAAAACCACACATATCTTATTTACCCCAAAATAGCCTGCCTTACACATTTTCATCAAAGCGTGAAACCCGAGCATAGCCCTCCCAAGTTGTCTTAAATCTATGAAGCGCCCCTACCCTTTTTGCATATGCCTCTTTGAATTGGTAGGTCAGTGCTAACTTGGGGAGCCACTGTCCCTTTGTAGGCATCTTCTGAGATTGCCAGTTTTGCCACACCAGAGATATGGCTACCACTATAGCAGCAAAAACTAAATATTGCCTATACTTTGTCAGCTGACTAATTGCATGAGAAAAGCCAAAAAGGGCTAGCAGTGATGAGGGTAAAATATCCATAGACATACAATCACTAATGAACCTAAACACCACTTCCCGGAAATTTTGTAGTTTGGGACATGTAAAGAATATGTCCATCCAATCAAGTGCCCCCGCCAGGCTTCATCTAAAACATTTGTTTGGAAGTGATAAAGCCATTTGTGTAGACTGAGGATGGTATAATACACCAGCTACCTCGAAAGGAAAGACATCCTTACCCAGGTTTCTCGTCTAGGGCATCGGGGCTCCGCCCCCTTTACTTTCGCCCTCATCACTATCTCCAAATTAATAAACCAAACTCATTGTTAATTTATTTTTGGGCTTTCCACGCTGCATTCATTTACAAAAAGCGTCCATTTTTTTTCTTTCTGGGTCCAGGAGCCGGGACTGCTGCACACTTCTAATTTTCAACTCACAGTACTTAATCACGCTGAATGACACTTTGTGCCTGGGCGATCGCAATTTCCACTAGTTGCCGGGCTGATGATTTCACAGCCCTGAGGCCTGTGAGGTCATCAGCTCGGTAAACACATAGCATTGAGGGCCAGGCTCCACCCCCCCAGGACGTCCAAGTAAAATTACCCCCGGGCGTTTTAGATTGAAGCCCCGCAGTGCTAGGGCTTCATGTCACTCAGGGAAGTGAGAGCACAGTCACCCCCACCCTTTCCCAACTCGTCACAGGATTGGTCCCACCCTGTGACGAGTTGGGAGAGGGCAGGGAAAAGGCAGCAAGCCGGCGGGAAGTCAAAAACTCGAGTTTGCGCAGTTTGTTATTTTTGAAGACGCTGCACAGACTCTGATACCACACTGCATTTTGTAAGGGCCATGATTAGTGGTGGTATAAAACACATGTATGACACTGCACAGCAATACTCTCTGGCTGCTAGGGGGAGACTCGCGGCAGCATTAGCTAAGGTGGTGTTGATGCGCAATAAAATTGTGTGTGACTCGGGAGGGTGTCTGGAGACTCCAGATGGTGCCCTGCAACCCCCAACCCAGTGGACCACGAGGTGAGAGGTTTAGATTTTACAGCTCCGTCTGCCCCTGAAACCTTTAGATTAGCAATTGTTTGTGTGCTTTAGTTTTTCCTCTTTATGCATTTCGTAGCTTTTATAATGCGACTGTTAGAACTCACCTCGAAGGCAGTGCTAATGGTCTGTGTACACAACTGATATTCACGCACCCATTTGAAAGTGCTTTGATTAACGGTAATGATTTATGTAATACTGGCCTTCACGGCACACACCTTATCTGATTAGAAAATGCGTGGCATTGTGGCAAGGCAAGTGGCAACATATTTGTTTTGTTTGTGGTGCCAGTCAGCTGAGAGTATATTAAAATCAATTGAATTGTTCTCGATTCCCGCTTGTTTGAAAAAATAACCACCATACTTAACTTACTGAATCACGAAAATGGCGGCACAGCACGACCGGAACACACAACCTGTGCACACTGCCATCTCACGAGTCAAGATAATAAGAGCAGAGGTTAACTTTACTTTTAGCTCAGAGCGGGTCTCTGAAAGTCACCATTGTTAAATCAAATGCTGAGTATAGAGTAGGTTTCCGTCCCGCTTCTTCGAGAATTTCAGCTTATATTCTTTAATTCATACCATTAGATACTGCAGTACCCCAAGTGTTCTTTCTGTGTGTGTTTCTAAGTTTGACACTGTTTGTCCAGGCCGAAAGGTAGCCGTGTAAAAAAAAAAAAAAAAACGTTTTGGGATTCGGATCGGATGAAAAAATAACTACAGGATGGAGTATAGTAGTGTTTAACAACTAGTATGGGATGTGGCTGCCTGTGTGCAGTGTAGTGGTTTGAACTATCTGACACTAGAGTTCAGCTCAGCCCTGCATGTAACGCCAATTTATAACAGGCAAGGAAGGCAATGAAGGGAATCATAAGAGTGCCAGGTGCAGCGCTGCCTGTGCACATGTTAAAAAAAAATTGCGCTAACTTTTGACTCGCTCAATCCAGTGCATAATTTATAAATGAAATTTCATTAATATCCAGGCTCAGCATTTTCAATTTACATCAGTCAGTCTGATCAGATTGTGTGTGAGTCGGATTTTGTGGCAAGTAACAACTAGCTATTGTAGTGTGGGAATGTATGTTAATTGTGTGATAGGACCTGCTTTTCTGACCCCATTTAAAAAAAGAACACCTATTACTTTACTGCGTCACACCACTCACACAAGTTACAAAATGGTGGCACAGTCAGCTAGGCCAGCTGGGTGAACTTGAAAGGCGGGAATGCAGTCCTAGCAGACAGCTCGGGGTAACATGTAAAACGGCTGAGAAAGACATCCTTTGATGAGCCCCTGTCATTCATCAGAACATTAAGCTCAGTCTGTCTGAACCATCCCTACCCATTCATTTAATTTAGTCATGAACTATAAGCCAGGCATTTTAAGAAGCTGCATGACCCCTTGACTGCCACTGTCTGCAACTTGATGGGCCCCCTGCTGAATGCGATGAGGCACCCCTTAGGCTCCCAGGCCTTTATAGCTAAGTGGAATTTGGACCCCTGAAGTGTTAGGGGCGACCAGATTTGTCAGGACATTAAAATGGGCCTCGTAACAGACAGCAGGACATATGACCTCAGGCTGTAGTCTGCTCTGCTGTAGTGTAAAGAATATGGCATGAAGAGTATCAGCTTTACAAACCACAGGCAATGCAGAGACAACCCTTTGTGCAGGTAAGATAATTGAAACCCTTGCTTGTAACACAAAACAATTTTAATTCAATAAGATGTGGAGCATTTTGTATGTGTTTATTTTCTTTAAATATTCCAAGGCTGTACTTTCACCATTGCTTTATAAACCTTCTTGCTTCCTCAAAATAGCTTAAAATAGGAAATAGCCCAATTTCCCCACTCTCTTTTCAAAAGATTTGCCCGTGGGTAGAACCCCAATCAACTCACCTTATTTATGACTGTTAGATTTGCTTGCTTTGCTCGCAGTAAAGCACTCGCCCCCAAATTTTACGCCCTACCACTTTCAAAAATCACCATCCGCCACTGTCCTTACCCCCGAACAGTCGCGACCTCCTACTCCCCCCTACTGGCGTTACAGATGTCCAATCCCTGACTGACCACTATCTTAGCGCAGTGACCTCAATAATTAATGAGGCTGCTCCCATGCAGCTAAAAAGAGTCTTCGCTAAAATCTCCAACCCATGGTATGACGGGAGTCTCAATGAAGATAGACGAGCCATGAGATTGGCAGAGCGCACCTGGAGGACAGCTCCCTCTGCACTACACCTGAAAACACTGAAGAAAAAGAGAAAAGCCTACTTCAGGAAAATAAAGCGCTCAAAAGCAAACTTCTTCAGCCTCCAGCTCGACCAAGCAAAAAATCGCCCTAGAAAACTGTTTGAGTTAATCAGAACACAAGCCAAGGAACAACCCCAACCTCTCAGTACCTTGCACGAAGCACCCTCCTGTGAAGACTTCGCCACTTTCTTTACCCAAAAAACTGACAACATAAAGAATGATCTCCGCGCTGACGCAAGACTCCACAACACACTCAACTGCATAACACCCACCGAACCTAAAAACAATGCAACATGGTCAACCTTTGAAACCTACTCCGAAGAAGAAATAGGCAAACTGCTCAACACCTTGAAACCTTCCAATCACCTCTCGGATCCCCTCCCTGCTAACGCTGTCAAAGATTTCATCCCACTGCTCCTTCCTCTCTGGACTAAAATCATCAACAGCTCGCTCCAAGAAGGAACCATCCCTGACTCCCTCAAAGTTGGACAAGTCACACCTTTGCTAAAGAAACCTACTGCGGACCCATCCGACCTAAACAACTACCGTCCCATTACCAATATTCCCACTCTCGCCAAATTATTGGAAAAATGCGCTCAACTACAACTGACTAAACATATCGACCTGTTTGATCTCCTCAACCCGCATCAATCAGGCTTCCGAGCAGGACACAGCACTGAAACAGCTATGACTCACATAATTGACGACGCCCTTCAAATCCTAGACCAAGGTGATACCTGCCTCCTCATCCTGCTTGATCTCTCTTCGGCATTCGACACTGTCAAACATGAGAAGTTACTCAACCTTTTGAGCACAAGAATGGGTCTTTCTGGGACTGTTCTCAAGTGGTTCACCTCCTTTTTACACAACAGGTCGCAGAAATTCAAGAGTAACAACATGATGTCCTCTCCAATACCTGTGTCGTTAGGCGTCCCCCAAGGATCTTCCCTATCACCAACCCTGTTCAACCTAGTTATGGAACCTCTCACCACCCTGCTCCAAGCATCCAATGTACTTTTTCACATGTACGCAGATGACACCCAACTATATCTCAAATTACAACCCCCCAACGACATTTTACTACTGAACTCTACGATCAGAAGCACCCAATCCTGGCTTGCTGATAATCATCTCAAACTCAATGCTCTGAAAACAGAATTCCTGCTGATCGCACCTCCCGCAAAGATCCCCATCACGCAAACCTGGCTTAAACAGTTAACTGCACTCAATGTCCAACCCATCATAGTGGACTCAGCGAAATCTTTAGGCATAACCCTCGACTCCAACCTTAACATGCAGCATCATATCAGCAAGGCTACTAAGGGAGCGAACTTCCAAATCAATACACTGAGGAAACTTAAACCCTTCCTACCAGCCAAAGACTTCCAAACTGCAGTACAAGCTCTAGTAATCCCGCGAATTGAATACGGCAGCACTGCCCTTTGCGGTCTCCCGTTAACCAGCACTGCACCCCTAAGAGCCTCTCTAAACGCTGCAGCCAGACTCATCACTGGATCAAAAAAACACTCGCACATCACCCCTGATCTGAAAACACTGGACTGGCTGCCTTTTGAAGCCAGAATACATTTGAAAATCGCCTGCATGACACACAAGGCTCTACACCTGAGCTCTCCCGGATACCTCACTCAGAAGCTGTCAATCTCTGGCGGCTCTAGAAAAACTAGAGGCACAGACAATCTTCTGCTAAAACCTCGAAGATTCCGGAAGGTAAAAACCTATAAACGCTCCTTCTCAGGAATGGCACCCAGGATCTGGAACTCACTCCCTCCTGAAACTAGGCTCATCTCCTCCTACACACTTTTTAAGAAAGAAGTAAAAGCTATTTTTATGGCCAAATACACTTGACCTATTAGCGTGGATTTGGAAAGACCCTGCTCCGACCTGTATTACTTTGCTCGAACTCTATGACTATGTATTTCACCTGAATTATTGTTGCTACTAACTATCTACGCACACATTTAAATCGCTGTTCGAACTCTATGACTATGTATCTCACCTGTATTATTGATGCTACTGACTATCTATGCACACATTTAACTGTTATATTTGTATTATTGATGTGCTGTACTACTTATGTGTAACCCCACTCTCTTGCGGGCATTCCCAGCCGTGTAAAGCGCTCTGATATCTGCAAAGATCCTGTTCGCGCTATATAAAACTTTCAAAATAAAATAAATAAAATTTGCCACCCTCAATGCCTTATTCTCAAATTCACACACTTGTTGCCATTCCTTAATATTAAACCAGCAGTTAGTTTCCTGAGCAATTTTTGAAAGCATTGCCTCAACAAGATTCTTGTTTGAACCCTGTCGTAGTAATCAATACCAATTACCAATACCACTTAGAGTCAATTCTAGGGCTGCTTTTAGAATTATTCTTTACCTCTCATTGATTATTTTATACTTATTCATGAGAAAACAAGCTATCTGTCTATAACTTAACCAGAGATCGCCCCTCTGAGGTGCACAATGTAATGTGAATACCTCCCACGATATCAGATTGGTACCATTGTAGAAATCTCCCAGTTTACAAAATCCTAGCTTATTATACTACTGAAGTATCTTTTGTGAAACCTGGAGACTCCACAACTCACAGTCTTTGAGGGAAGTAAATGTGTGGCATAATGGAATGTTGTAAGCTGTATGGAACCGTTGTATACGGTTAGCAATTGTATTCAAAACCTTGTACCTTGTCTTTTTAGGTAGCTTCGCAGTGTGCACTAATGCTGCTAACTTGATTGTACTTTCTATTAACATAAGATCAAAAAAGAATCAACATTTTCACCAAAGAGACTCTGCCTACTAATGACAGAGGTAAAAGTGACCATTTTTCTAAAAGATTTTTTACTTGATTGAGGGTTTTTATGTAGTTTAAATGAAACAGTTGAGAGAAATCTGCTGTGACAAATAGGCACAGATATCTTATAGGTCTCAATGGCAGAACTTTCAGGAAGATCAGCCTCTCGTGAATTAAATAAGAGTAGCTCCTTTTTGGACTGATTGGCCTTATACCCCACTAATTCTGTAAATGCTTGAATTTCCCCGAAAACTAACCGGATATTTGCCCTCTCTGTCTAGTTTTATAAAGATTTGCCCATTATGCAATCACCCTACCCCAAAAGGCAGTCTTAAAAGCTTCCCAGACCATAAAACCCGATGCTGTATTAATATTTTCCTTGTAAAACCATTGTATGGATTTCCATTATAGTCATAAGAACTGAATAGTCCCAGTCATATGCGGGAACCCCAGAGGACTTTTTTTACAACATATCTTCCTAAGGGTAGATGTCTGCCTTTCTTTAACTTCATCAACTAACATGTGAATTGTTAAACTTTATGTTTCAAATCCGAATGCTCTCTGACAGAGATATGACAGCTGTCCCGGTGCCCTCTTTTGCAATTCAAAGCCGTGCACAAAGCCATTTAAGGGTGAAGGTGGGCGGGAGAGCCAAGAGCTGTCCTATTGTCTGGTTTACAAATTAAAACCAGGCACCGAGGCAGCACTCAGCTGGATCGGGCCTACTTTACCCTCAAGTAAAAGCGGGTAATTGAGGTTGGGGGTCAGTTGTCATCGTGCCTATGCGCAAATGGGTCGGGAAATAAGGGGTCACCGGATATACATAATCCTCTCTTTGGCAAGGCCAGAGACTGAACAAGAAGATGAGGGGGTTTGTTACTTCATTGGCCTACGTATGGTTATATCTGTTTAGGATGATCAATGGTTACTAATGCTCAATATTGTTGCGCCCAATGAATTTCACTACTGCTTGCTGACAGTAACGGTCCTTACTGTAAGGGACCATTACTAGCTGGGGCCACTCATGTGCGTTGAAGCTTTATGCATTACAGTTCCTCACACACAGGGGCAATGAATGGTTTTAAATGACACGGGCCACTTTCATTCCTTTAATATAAAATAGCATGTAAATGTGTACAGCGATTAGTCACCCCTTGGGGCATCTTTGCTCTAAATAGCAGATGTTATTGTTACACAACTCAGACGGTTCCTTCTTAACTTCAGATATTGTCGCACAGAGTGAGGGGCCACTAATGTGCATTATTGCTCGAGGACATTAATGTTTATTAGTAGATGTGGATGTTAAGAGCTTGAGTTAGGAGTTTGATGGATGAGCTACTCAGCCACAAACATGACACATATCCCATCCACCCTATTACCAGTGCCATAGGACATAATACGCTTGTAATAAGCCAACTGTATGGGCATCATGCTTGCGACAGAGTAACCCTTCTGCCAAACTCCAAATCAGATCCAAGCACACTCCTACCAAGGAACAGTGATCTTGAATAAGGTTTAGGTTCATTGACCCTAGCGGATTGTGTTTTGAAAATCAAAATGAACACCTAAATTCACGGCAATGAAAATATAGCTAAGGTTTAGTTAAGGATGACAGATTAGTAAATGTGTAGTTATAGTTACGTTGTCTCAAACATTAACATTTTAAATTAGATGCATTATCTGTGGTACCTATTTGGGCACTGTAGGGAACATGATGGCCCCACAGAGCCAAGAGGTGCTTTGCAGAAGCCATTTTATATCTGCAGATTGCACTGAAGATCATTGTAAGTATAGAAAGAAAATAAAAAAGGAGCCCATAGGAATAAAATGGGCAATGGGGACTTGAAGATTAGTTAGTCCTCAAAGTGTTTTGCTAATGCTCAAGTGGCAGGTGCCCTACCCCCACTGCTCACCAAACATGTCCAAACTCTTTGCACAATATGTTCTGGAGCATGGGTGCTTTGTGCAGGGCAGTGCCAAAGGCCAAGTCCTTTGTCCAAATTCCTTTACACATGGTTGAAGGATTTGTGCCGTGGTTCCTAGGGACACATACGCAGAAGGTGGAAGCAGGGCATGGCAGAACGCCACACCCTGTATGCAGAAGCCTTTGCTCACGGTCACAGCCATGTATATCAGTGTTTCTATGCTTTGGAGCTTGGTGTTCGACAAGCACACTTGATATGTTTAACCGTCATGCACAGGGGGTGCCACTGGCACAGAATAAGGACGCGGAGCATGGTCGGAGTCCTGGTGTTTTCCCACAGTCCACTGTGCGGAACTGTAGGCTGTGCAAAGCGGGTTATGGATCATCGATGATGGGTTAAGTGGAGTAGGCAAGAGTTGCCTGCCTGAAGGCCATGAACTGCTCTCAGCACACCATGTGCATGGCCAGAGACATAAAGCAGTGTGTTTTGTGTGCAAGTGTGCTGGGTGTAGCGCATGGCCAAAACCAGGTCCTGTTCTCACAGCCCACTGTGCACAGACAAAGGCTAGGCATAATACACTCTGGGACACTTATGCTGGGGGTTACACACTGGGCTCCTGAGCCTCTGCACATGATGAAAGCCACACGCCGTGGTTTCTTGCTTTGGCAAGGGCGCTTAGTTTATGTTTATAAAGCCAAAAATACAGTAAAACACTTTTTATACCTTGGCAGTTATTCCTTACTCCAAAGAGAAAATAACACCAAAACCACTAAAATTCAAAAGTAATAAATATCAGTGCCTCCTCCAATGTACTTCTCATGACCTCCCACATGGTGTCATAACGTCACAAATATTATCATTAATAAATAATAAGAAATTAATATGGGGCAGAAGCACAAACCACAAGGCCAGGCCGAAAGTCAGGCCCTCTGTCCTGTATGTACGGGCACAGCAGCCAAATAACAAGTGCACAGAGCTGTGATGGAAAGGGTCTGATCTCGAGATAGGTCAGTGGCACTCCCTGGAGATCCACCTTTTGCGTTGCTCATTTTTTGCCTTGGCTGTTAATGTTGCACATTTATTCACAATGCTTGATTTCATTAATTAGGTGATTTTGTGAATACCTGGGCACCGTCTCCAGGACTTGGGAGTCTTGCTCGTAGCCTAGCATCAACAAAACCACCTGTTGGAGGCATCTTGTTGGGAACACTGTTATAGTATGCATTTTCCGGGTCCCCCTCTTCTTCAGGCCACGGGGGTTCATCTAAGCTCTGCATTCTGTAGAATCAGAAAAAATAAATGGATAGTTATATGTTGGGCACATGTTTGTTACATACTTTTCTAGCTGGCGATCTTACTACGTTCCAACGTTATCTTAACAGTCTTAATCAGTGAGTTATCGATAGCCATTCTGTGTGTGAACAGTAAATTAAGGAATATTTTACATAATTCAACATACCCACAGTCATACCCTTAATATATTCATTTACAACATATGTGGTCTGGTAACATGTAATCTGCTTCCAATAACATGCAAAATTTTCTACTGTGTCAAGCAGCCCTTTCGGGGGATGTGAGTAATAAGGTGAAGTAATATGATTATAAATGCTTTCATCATCCCTGTAGTGCTTGGTTGTCAACCTCACCTTTTCTGAAAACACTAGGCTTGATCTAGCAGTGCAGATTGTTTTTTAATTATGTTGAGTTCGAAATCGCAAGTTGGCATTTAGGCACAACGACTCAAATGCTTATTGTGTAAATGATAACTTAAAACCGTACACGACGGATCAGCCTTGAGATAACTAAAAAAAGTAAAGAAAAGTAGGCATCACGTCTCTATAGTTTCTTGCAAACTAAGGGGCAGATTTACAAGCCTCTTGCGCCTCTTTTACGCCGCCGATGCGTCACTTTTGTGACACAGCGGCGGCGCAAAAGATGCGCCATGGTGTGGGGTATTTACAACGTGACGCATCTGGAAGATGCGTCACGTTGTACAGCCCTACACCATATGGAGGCGTTCCGGCGCAGACGGGGCGTTCCTGCGCAGGAACGCCTCCTAAAAGTGGCTGAGTGAAATCTACAAGATTTCACTCAGTCACTTTTAGGCCAATGCTGCGGCAAAACCCTGTGCCTGCTTGAAGCAGGCGTAAGGCTTGACGCAGCACTGGACAGATAGGGCCCCCCAGAGCATTGCTGGAGCTGCGTCGCGCTTGCGACGCAACTCCAGCAATGCGCCGCCTTTACCGCACAGATGCGTGACGCATCTGTGACGTTTTTGCCCCATGGTGCGCCGCATTGTAAATGCGGCGCATCATGGGTGGTGGAGCTGCGGCGCACAATTACTGGCGCATCCCTGCTAATTTGCAGGGATGCACCAGTAATTGTAAATCTGCCCCTAAATTCCTAAAACCTTGCACTGTCCGTCAGAACAAAACAGAAAGTAAAACATTGTTAATCACAGTGTTGACACATTTGGGGGCAAGGGTGGGTTAGAATACAATTATAATATTTTTGAATAGTTCAATTTCTATACATATACACTGAAATAATAGTTTAATTCAGCACAAACCCTTACTTGCATTGCCGGACAACACATGCTTCAGGCCTTCAGGTTTGAAGCCTCAGAGTTGGAAGCATACAATTAAAATGCTGTCCAGACCAACTGGGTCAGACTATACTTTGTCTAGGGCAATCAATAAAACTCTTCAACGTAGAAAGCTTAATTAAAGCAGGGGTGTGCCGAGCTTGGCACTGGCACTTAATTCTGTCTGTACCTGTACTTATGGCAGTCCACCACCTTGTGGCACAGTTTGCCTAACTTTGAGGTGAGCACACCGCCTGATTGGTTAATAATTTAATACACATTAAACATGGCTAATACCTGCTGCCTAGACCATTCTTATTGCTTTGAGTGGCCTGGATTAGTCTGAATTGTCACACTTGCAGAAGAGTGACGCCCAATAGCTGGGTTGGTACTAGCAATGTCAGCACATGTCGGGGCAATGGGTGGTGCAAGCTGCAGTGGCACCCTGAGGCAGCCCTTACACTTACCCCTTTTACCAATTAAGCACTTGTAGAAAGTGCTCTGCTAACCCAACATGAACAGCAGCATAAAGATAGGATTGAGGAGACAACCCAATGTATGTGAAAAGAGTGTACTTTAATATATGTGTTATTTCCCAATGGAAAACATCTGACTTTTAAAACACTACGAATTTTGTTTACCTACTAATTTCTGATAAGCTCCAGTAGACAAAGAGTCCAAACAATCTCTGATTCCTGGTTTCTCTCTAAGAGAGATATTGCACTTGCTAAGTAGGGCTGACAGGGACTTGTGCAATGAAAATTAGTAATTTGAAGTTCCTTTCATCTCCAAAACCTGTACCATCTCCCACGTGGCTTTTGTATAGTTAATTAAAAAAGAATACGAATACTGTGAATGAAGTTGACTCACACCTAAACCAAGCCTTATTTGAGCATGGGATGTCGATTTATGAGTTTAAAGATTTTACAGACACCACTGCAACATTCTATCCAATTTTTCAGGAATGTGACTGCTCCATATATTAAGGAAAGTATCAATTTAGGCACTGGTTTAAAGTTTGGAGAATGTGGAACATACGCCAAAAATTGGCAGATATCCCTTTAGTCCTATTTAATGTGTATGCTCTAAACTGGGAGGACGGGACATCTACCAATCTGGACCTCAGTCTATGTTGATTTTAATATAGGCCCTAACAGGTCACGTTGCAATTTATTATACAATGCCTGCTGTGCAAAAATTGGGGCATACGTCTCTGTCTGTCTTCAAAGCCTTGCTTAACGTCAAAGAAATGCCTACCTATGGGCATGCCTAGGTAGGCTTCAACAGTCTTTATTTCCTGTTCATCAATAAACTAGCTATATATAACTGAGGTGCGACAAAAAAAGAACTAGCGTTGTCTTCCCTGTGGATTGTAATTTTCCTAGACTTGCTTAGCTTGAAATTCAGCTACTCATTATCCTTCACCAGCTGCACTGTGCACCTACCAATCTTTTTTCTCATTGTTCTACTTTAGGGTTATAGGTTTTGTTTTCATTGAAGGAGCCCCCTGATATCATTCTAATTAGTCCATTAATTGCCTTTTTGGATAAGGCAATTGACTTGTAGGCCCTTCTCTTTTGCCTTTAAACCATTCATTGCCAGATTTACTCAATACCAGTGGCTCTCTGCCCAGTGCTTCAAACAATGTCAATAGAACGCTCTCCCAACGCAAATATTGAAAACTCTCTACCTTTAACTTACTTATCCTGCTTCAGCCACCTAAGCAGTCATTTCTGCTACAGAGGCCCTGTTTTGCTTCACCATCCTAAGTCCTCACCTCCAATCTTTTATGATGGGACTCAATACCTAGATTCAATGTAATTAGCTGAGGGAGGTGATCACTCTGTCTTTTTAGGGCTCGCCTGCTGTGCGCATGCGCACAGCTGGAAGCTCTATAGGGGCTTATCCAGTGTTTAAGCACCACTGGCGATTCCACTGGCGATTCCTTTGAGTGCATGTGCTTTTTAGGTCATTGCGCAAGCACAAGCCCTAAAAAGCGAGTGCACAATGCCACCAGCCGCCTGCCTGCCTGTCTCGCATTACCACATCAAAGGCAGCCCTCCCAGCGCATTTGTCACCCCCTAATTATTCACGGCCTGCCGGCCGTACTTCCTGTTTCGTCTCCTAATCTTCCCGTCCCTTGCTGCAACAACTGTTTATGCTCTGCTTGAAAACAAACATGGAATGCATGCTGTATCCTTTTCTGTAAAGATAAATGCCGCTCTGTCAGTAAAATCATTTTTTGAGTGAATCAGTGTGCCGTCTTTTGGGAACACATCTCCCCCAAAAATGTGCCTCAATAACTTAGGACCACGAATTCCATGCTTCTTAAGAGGGCTTTTCGCAGTTTTGGTTTAAGTACTGAGTGCACTGTGTAGTAGCTAGCTAAGGCGCAGTTATGTTGCCGTGCCCAGACAACATTCATATATATTTTCTTTCCTTTCTGCACACATTGTTGCGATTTATTTTGCCCTGCTACTTATCATTTTCTAAGCAGGCCTTTAAAATTCGTCATTCCTTAAAATATAGTGTCGCTTCGGTATTAATTAAACACCGACAGGTTTAACAAAACCTTCTCCCAATGCAGATGTTAACAAACAAACCTCTCTCATTTACGGTTCATACTCTTTTCTTTTCTGTGATTTAGTTTTCCTTCCAGAATAACGTCCTAATAGATAGATTTTTTTTGTTTTGAGAGTTGTAATTTCCGTTAAAGCTCCCACCACACAGCTTCACCTACACAGCTCCACCAAGGCACCCACCACACAGCTCCACCGAGGCACCCACCACACAGCTCCACTGATGCACCCACCACACAGCTCCACTGATGCACCCACCACACAGCTCCACTGACACAGCTCCACCGATGCACCCACCACCCAACTCCACCTACACAGCTACACCGATGCACCCACCACACAGCTCCACCGATGCACCCACCACACAGCTCCACCGATGCACCCACCACACAGCTCCACCGATGCACCCACCACACAGCTCCACCGATGCACCCACCACACAGCTCCACTGATGCAACCACCACACAGCTCCACCGATGCAACCACCACACAGCTCCACCGATGCAACCACCACACAGCTCCACTGATGCAACCACCACACAGCTCCACTTATGCAACCACCACACAGCTCCACCGATGCACCCACCACACAGCTCCACCGATGCACCCACCACACAGCTCCACCGATGCACCCACCACACAGCTCCACCTACACAGCTGTAGCAATGCACCCATCACACAGCTCCAGCGATGCAGCCACCACACAGCTCCACCGACACAGCTCCACCGATGCAGCCACCACACAGCTCCACCGATGCAGCCACCACACAGCTTCACCGATGCAGCCACCACACAGCTCCACCGATGCAGCCACCACACAGCTCCACCGATGCAGCCACCACACAGCTCCTCCGAAACAGCTCCACCGATGCACTAACCACCCAACTCCACCGATGCACCCACCACACAGCTCCACCAATGCACCCACCACACAGCTTCACCTACACAGCTCCACCGAGGCACCCACCACACAGCTCCACCGATGCAGCCACCACACAGCTTCACCGATGCAGCCACCACACAGCTCCACCGATGCAGCCACCACACAGCTCCACCGACACAGCTCCACCAATGCACCCACCACACAGCTCCACCTACACAGCACCACCGATGCACCCAACTCCACCGATGCACCCACCACACAGCTCCACCGACACAGCTCCACCGATGCACCCACCACACAGATCTACCTACACAGCTCCACTGATGCAACCACCACACAGTTCCACCGATGCAACCACCACACAGCTCCACCGATGCAACCACCACACACCTCCACCGATGCAACCACCACACAGCTCCACCGATGCAACCACCACACAGCTCCACCGATGCAACCACCACACAGCTCCACTGATGCAACCACCACACAGCTCCACCGAGGCACCCACCACACAGCTCCACCGAGGCACCCATCACACAGCTCTACCGAGGCACCCAAAAACACAGCTCCACAGCTGAACCCACCACACAGCTCCACAGATGCACCCACCACACAGCTCCACCGATGCACCCACCACACAGCTCCACCGATGCACCCACCACACAGCTCCACCGATGCACCCACAACACACCTCCACCGATGCACCCACAACACACCTCCACCGATGCACCCACCACACACCTCCACCGATGCACCCACCACACATGCCCCCACCACACATGCCCCCACCACACAGCTCCACCGATGCACCCACCACACAGCTCCAACTACACAGCTCCACCGATGCACCCACCACACAGCTCCACCGATGCACCCACCACACAGCTCCACCTACACAGCTCCAGCGATGCACCCACCACACAGCTCCACCTACACAGCTCCACCGATGCACCCTCCACCCAACTCCACCGATGCACCCACCACACAGCTCCACTGACACAGCTCCACCGATGCACCCACCACACAGCTCCACCTACACAGCTCCACCGATGCACCCACCACACAGCTCCACTGATGCACCCACCACACAGCTCCACCGACACAGCTCCACCGATACACCCACCACACCGCTCCACCTACACAGCTCCAGTGATGCACCCATCACACAGCTCCAGCGATGCAGCCACCACACAGCTCCACCGACACAGCTCCACCGATGCACCCACCACACAGCTCCACCGATGCACCCACCACACAGCTCCGCCGAGGCACCCACCACACAGCTCCGCCGAGGCACCCACCACACAGCTCTGCCAATGCTCCAACTAAGCTCCACCAATGCACCCACCACACAGCTCCACCAATGCACCCACCACACAGCTCAGCCGTGGCACCCACCACACAGCTCAGCAGTGGCACCCACCACACAGCTCAGCCGTGGCACCCACCACACAGCTCCGCCGTGGCACCGACCATACAGCTCCACCGATGCTCCAACTAAGCTCCACCAATGCACCCACCAAACAGCTACACCGATGCACACACCACTCAGTGCAACCACAGCATCACTGGTTCAAATATGTTCTTTCAATTTTTCAAGCTTTCACTCTTTATTACAAATCACAAAAAGATGTTAATATTTTACTTCTGTTCTTGGATTTTCGTCACAATAAAAAACACTGAACATAATCTTCACAAATGTTATTTACAAAAGTTTAAGCTATTGCCATTATAAATTAAATAAATTATTTAAGTATTCATTCTTTAAAAAAATTAAAAGCCATTGTTATTTGTAATATCAATACATCTAAGTCACGTAAATACAAAACATTTTGCATTGCAAATGCTATAGGTGTCACATTTGCGAAAGTTATAACTATTGGCATTGTAAATTATAAAGCTATTAATTTAGCTATTTTAAAAAAAACACATGAATAAAAATAATTCATTTATAACACCAATAGCTCAAACTTTCCTAATGCGAGCCCTATTGCATTTCCAATGCTTGTTTTTATATGAAGTGGTATAACCATTTGTGACACAAAAATGACAATAAACAGATCACACACAAAAAATGAAGTGGCATAACCCTAAGGAAGGACAAATAGATTAATAGGAAGTCACACTGGGCAAATCTACCAAATGAATGATGAATATTCCGAAGGGATGCCGTCAGTTACCCTAGCATTGAAAGATCTTAGGTTGTATTCTGCAGTAGGTGACCCATACATCGGTGTTGATACTGACTGCACATATATTTCCTTTTTAAGGTCATAACTATTTAATTCCAATAGTAGCTGGTCTAATTACGATTAAACTCCCCGGTAACTAACAATTGATCCATCAGGAAGGAAGCAGATATTGTCTTAAGGTGTTCAGTTAGACAGCTTAAAATAACCAGGGGGCATATTATCAAGCCTGTGCGCTAAAATTATCGCTGCTTTATCGGCCGAAAACGGCCGATAAAGCGGCGATAATGGGCTTGATAATATGCTCTATGGAATTCCAATCGAAGCACATGTTAGATGTGAAGACATCTAACATGGGCTTCGATTGGAATTCCACAGAGCATATTATCAAGCCCATTATCGCCGCTTTATCGGCCGTTTTCGGCCGATAAAGCGGCGATAATTTTAGCGCACAGGCTTGATAATATGCCCCAATATTCCTAAGGATGCTATCCACTAACATGCACTTCATATTGTAAGGCTATCTTTGTTTGTTTGGGTCATCTTGTTTGGAAGAGGATACATTACTTGTACGATGGGTTAAGAGACGCATAGTTGACTTTTCTTCAATTCTGGTTACAGAGTTAGAGCATGGCCATATGTTTCTCCTAGACCCATGTAAGCTATGTTTCTTTACTAATGTACCTACACAATCATTACTCAATACTCAAGGCTTGCAGCTAAGATACGCCAATAATGTGGCAGTCAGAGATATATATGCAGGGCTAGAGTAACTAAATATATATATGCAGCTTGTTCATGGTGAATTGCAAAAACATTAGCATGTGCTGTTAGATTGCCACGTCTACCAAAATCATTGAAATAATAATTACTGAATCTATTAGACTGTTAACAATTTCGTTGTTTTCGACGTGCCCTGGAGAATCCTGAGATACCTGGTTGACACTGGAATTCGTTATATGCCCACCCCGGTAATGATCCCAGCCATCCTTTGTGTATCTTGTACATTTGCTTGCTTGTTCATCATCAAGGTACTAAACAATGGAAGCAATTCTTTCTTTGTAGCGTTAACCCTAGATTTTGTTTATAATGTTATGCCTTCCAGGTACTAGTGCTTTCTCTGGTTTCTAGCATTTATTCTTACTTTACCCATTTGCAGCTTTAATTCCAAGTTAACAGTATGAAAATAATGGAGAACTTGCTCTTCTCAGCACCTAGTTAGGCTCTCATTATGAGTTGTGGTATTTGGCTCAGAGTGATACATCTGGTCAAAGTTTGCATCTTGCAATGCTGAGTCTTCCCAGGTCCAAAATGATGCAAGCTATCTCTGGGCCAGATAACTCCAGGCCCAGAGATATTGGACTTATCTGTACTGCTGCAGGGGCTGTAAGCAGTCCCACTGCCTGCCACACAATCAACACCTGCAGTAGTACAGGAGAAGGAAACAATGCTCCTCCCTTGGACAAGCACAAGCTTGTCCTGCACCCCTTCACTACATTTAAAATCCTCCACAACGCGCCTAACTCCCACGGTCATATCACTTACACATTACACCTGCTCAGAGCAGGCAGAAAATGGCAATTGGGATTACTGAGAAAGACTGTACAGGAAATGACTACCAAAACTCCCTAAGACATTGAAGAAAAATTGAACTGCAGGACGAAAACTTAATAGAGCTGTCCTTTCTTTAAATTAATCTATTGCGCTGATCTATGCAAAACTGCAAGTCGCCGTTCTGAATCCGATTAGGCCAATCACCTCTTAAAAAATGAGAACATGAACACTACTGAGTTTGGAAAGGTCCACTTGTAGTTTGTTCTATGCAAATGAGCATTTTCATCATTATTATTTATGTCCACTAATGAAACGTTTAACAACAAGTTCTCAAATCAAGACATGTGGAAGCCTCAGATCCCAATCATTTAAAAACATTTAAGATTATATTGAATCCATGACCCGGAATCGGGCCTTCTCGCGCGTGGCCCCTAGACTCTGGAACTACCGACTGAAGTTAACTCTGAGTTGCTCTTCTTGGCCCAGGTTTCACTTACAGTACATAATCATATAACTTTATGTACACATTTTATTTATTTATTTATTTATTCAATTTTGACCTTATTTCTCTTACTCCAATCTGTTCTACTTTTTCATTAGGCCGATGCATCTAGATTTGACGCTATACTAATCGACAACATTGACTTACCCGCATCTATGAGTTACCTGAATGGGTACTAGGTGAAAATGACCTACCTGTCGGGGAACGCAGGCATCTTGGAAGGACAGCGTAAATACTGCTTGAATCGCAGTTCAAATGCTTGTCCTATGGTGCTGATGACATCCTGCGCCAATCCATCGCAGCATTCCAGGATGTGGCATGCTAGAGCAGAAAAGGGAAGGCTTTGGTGAGCACTAAGAAACAGTTCTTCTCTTTCCCAACATCAACTCCATTCCATAACAAGCCGCAGTGCATTTTTGGGTCCTCGGCCTTAACCACTCCCAACAGATCTGTTGTGCAAACAATATGTAGATAAGAGGGAATAACGACCTTATGGGCTCGGGCAACACGATAATGGTGAGTCGTTTCTGTCAACAGATGCAGCTGATGATTATACCCTCTTACCTGTAAATTCTAATCACAGACCAGGAATCTCTGTGTATTCACAAGCATATGCTGCACACCGGAAAGGTGCTCTGAACGGGTCACTTAAAATCAATTTTCACAAAATCTCTATTCCCATTTGTAATACCAATATTGAACCAAACATAATGAACCATGGTTTCCCCAAACAACATTAAGATGTGGAGAAGGTGCACTAAAGCTAAAGGGGAAAGAAAGGTTCTGGCGTTGGCTACCACAAACTTAGAATTGGGAGGGTGGTCTTTAAGGCATAGCTAGTAGAGCAGCTATTTGGACGCCCTCCTCAAAACACAGAACTAACCCAAAGGCAATGAAATGACGATATCCCAGTCTATGTGTTGAAGCTGACAAAGCGTAGATTGCCTCTCAGAAAGAAAGATAGATAGAAAGAGAAAAAGAGAAAATGGAAGGAAAGATTGATAGAAACTCAGAAGAAACTAAAGAAGGACAGAAGAAAAGAATGAACGTAAGATACAAGGGAGGAGGAAAGAAGGAAATAAAGGTGAAAGAAAGATGAGATAAAAATGGAAAGATCAAAAGAAGAAAAGAAAGTGAAAATTGATAGACGAAAAGAAAAGGAGATGGAAAGCAGAAACATCCACATACGGAGAAATGAAAGGAAGGGAAACATGAAGCAAAAATGAAAGAGCATAAAGGAAGAACAATGTGAAAGGTGAATATGAAATGGGGAGAGGAAAAGAAAAAAAGGAAAGCAGATGATGAAAAGAAATTAGACTACAGACGAAGCAGAGACAAGAGCAGATAATGGGCATAAAGAAGATAAAAGCAAAAAAGAGACAGAAAAAAAGAGAGAGAACTATAACACTGTCTACGTTAAACACTTTTTATTACTTTTCAGCAGTAGAATTAATGTGGAGCCCGTACTAACCATCTCAAAGCAATCTATGCTTTTGCAACCAACTGCTTTTCAATACAAGATTTGTTTTGTGATGTAACCTCTGTAAGAGTGCAAAGGAGTCATTCAGTAAGGATTGCAGAACAGTGTCCCAATATTATTAGTGAGGCAACATTCTGACTGTGTATGCCATTGCAAAACCAGGGATGGAGGCCTGCAAGGGACAGCAGCCTCACTATCCAGAAAGGGATAGTAGCCCTCAATCCCTGCAGTCATATTCGCAGAAGTCTTCTATTTTTGCTAGTCCAGCCTCTCTGATCAAAGGAACAGGATAGGGAATTTAAAAAAAGCACTGGCAAAGCCAATATGTCTGACCATAGCAAGTGGGTACCGTGGTTTATTTTTTAATTTATTATGCAAGCATATGTCACTAAAATAAGAAGAGTAGCCCCCTAAACATATGTTTGCAACAAAAAGGCAAATATAATGTACTTATGTTGCTATGTGTCACTATTTTAGCAATGTTTGTTTAAATAACAAGGACCATGCATTTTATTGTTATTTGTAAAGGAAACAAAAAGGTTAAAGCAAAAGGACTTAACCAAGCATTACAGTTGCAAAAACATTAGAATCGTAATTAAACATTATGTAATAGCAGTCAGCATTTAACTGGACACCTGAATTACAAGCAGAATACCAGCTGATATTAAAGGTTATTATAAAAACTAAATAAAATAAAACACACTTTGAACCAGATTTATCACTGAAGAGAAAGGACCTTTTTTATGTCAGGTGTGGACAATGTGTACATGCTTTGCGCAATCATGCAAACTGTGGCCAATGAGGGAAATGGACTTCCACTCACTATTTGCTGTGGTGAGTTTGAGCAAAACGTGAATGGCAATTTAACAGAGCAACAGATGAAGCCCATTGGCCAAATGCACCTACACATATTAGGTCGACAATTTCTGGAAAACCCAAAGCTAAAGCTGTCTCAAGGGTCAGACATGACAGGCACTCTGAGATTGGCATTGAGGAGATCATGTAATTGACTCTTGGACCACTGTCTGCTGTACATGACCAAATCCGACTTCCAAATTCACACAGCTGAAATCGTCCCACAGTTACAGCTTCCATTTTGTGACTTAGTACCCTTTCTGGTAACCAATCCATGTTTGACAACAATGGTTTGCGACTGCAATTGCAGTCTCAAGCCATTAATACATGGTATTTGGAAAGACGAGAGGGGCCCCTTTCCTTCCTTCATAATTTTAGAGAGTAGTAAAGTGCATATTGTGAGATTGAAAGATTTTTCTGACGTTACAAGATGCCTTTAATACTTTACATCCTTCGTTTTTACTGTCGCAAACTGTGCGATTTTGTGAATCTCAGTGTTTGCGACTGCAAAATAAAAAGCTTTGCATTTTAGCTCCAAACATCTTGAAAGCTGATCTTATCCTCATCAAACAGATGATTTTGGTACCATGAGGCAGTGTGCTTTACATAATGTTGATGTAGTGTATGCTGCCATTGAGTTGTTGAAAGATGGAAGAGGGAGGGTGGTTGGTTGAAGAAGGCTAAGAAACAAGGAGGTTCGAGTCCTGCAAGAAGTCATTGTTCATTCCGGAGATGGAATGGGTCTTTCGGCCTTATTCAATCCCTGAGAAATATATATTTGAAGGGCTCTTAAAAATATACGTTCTGATCAAGAATTGTTATTTATTTTTTCACCATGTTTTTCCAACGTCACTATTTTACTTTTTTTTTATTTCATATTCTTTTTATTCTTTTTAGACCATTTTTATTGATGTCAACAGATTCCTCCTTTCATGACATAAAAAAAACCGGACACCAGCGTAATGACTGCATTAAATAAAGCGTACTAATCGATTTAATATTACAAAACAGATTTACGTTTATAATTGGTAATTCAGACATTATTTCCGTCTTCAAGATGATCCCGTTTAAAATGCGCACACTCTGACAAATTATGGTTTTGAAGGATCAGAAACTGGTGAATTCAATATTGTTATATATATCAATCTTCGATTTCTTCATTCTTGTTACGTGTAACCATTTCTTAATCATTTTGTGCCGGCAACCAACTTCAGTTGAAATGTAATGTAAGAGTGCCACCCCTAGGACAACTTGGGGTATGGCTTCTTCACTTTGTATTTTGTCATTTGCCAATTTTATGAAGTTGCGGGTTTCGGTATCAAATATTAACATTCAAAATATAAAGTCGTATGTATCCCTGTCAACTTCATGTATACTTGTATACAACTATACATGTTTACTTACAACACCTCAGCAATCTCCACTGCCTCCCCATCGAAAGAAGACTAACCTTAAAGCTCCTCACTCACACATACAAGGCCCTCCACAACATCGGACCAAACCTAAATAACCGTCTCTCCTCCCACGCACCCAAGAGACACCTGCGGTCAGCTGACCTCTCTCTGGCCACCATCCCACGCATCTACAAACCTAGAACGGGAGGAAAGTCCTTCTCCTACCTCACAGCCAATGCCTGGAAAGACCTTCAGCAAGTCTACACTGCTCCAGTTCAGGAAGGACCGCAAGACATGGCTCTTCGGGTGACCCCAGCACTCAACAGAGCATCCCCCCCCCTCCCCCCCCGCACCTTGAGACCCTCATGGGTGAGTAGCTGCGATTTACCAGCCCCTGATTGATTGATTGCTTGATGTATGTTTTGTAACGTAAAAGTACCACCTTATGTACATTTGATTAAGGCCTTCATTAACAAGTGGCTGAATTACTGGCCTCATAAGAAATGATAACTTTATCAGAAACACTGCATTTCTGGGATATTTTAACTAGAGATTTTATCTGCTGAAAGCAGACAAAGACTCTTGGTAAAATACAGAGGGAAAATGTGGGAATCGCCATTGTAGGAAGGGGGAGGCTCTAGTTGGCGCAGTGCAACACTAGCGACAAGCAGGGACTCTCTCTTCCTCGTCAGGGCTGAGGGTTACCTTCCAGACAACCTCTGCTTACCCTCTAGGTAGTGTGGCTTAAGCAGTCGTAGGCTAATCTTTGGGGCACATAGGGTTAAACACTTGCAATATTACACCGTCACAACCAACCCACTACACAATGAGACCAGACTGTATTCTGTAAAAATATATATCTTTATATAAGTTTCAAGCAGGCTTAAGAATACAGTTATCGACTTTCAAATAGCGGTTCCAAGTTTACTTAGTTCAAGTTGCCACAGTTCGTTCGAGCAATAAGAGTTCTTTAGGGCCTTCTGCCCAGTTCAACAAAGTTCTTGTGGAGCAGGCGGCTCCCAGGGGATCTGTCCCACGTCGCGTTGCCTTCCCGGGGTCGCTGTTCGGTGCGGCTCTCAGCCGAGCAGTTCACGGGTCATCCCTGGCAGCGGTGTTCTGTGGCGGCAGGGTCCTCTCCTCGTCGTCCGCTCCGACCCTGGAGGCGGCGGTGGCGTGGTGGCGGCAAGTGGCAGTACGGTCCTCAAGTGCAGGACGTACCCAGCCAAGTGCCGGTGCAGCTGTACGCTCACAGCTGGCTGTCGGGCAAGGTACCGACCTAGGAGACTCTCACAGGGCGACTGTCCGTCTTTGCAAGTGGATTGGCTGCTCGTTGCGCAGTTAACTCGAGAGCTCGGACCGGACGGGTCCTCCTTCGCTTTGCTCTCGGGCTCCCGGTGCAGTTGCGGTCACGGTGTTCGGGCCAGCGGCGGCTGGTCCTCACTTTGCTTTCGCTGTTGCTCTGGGCCCCGGTCACGGTGGTCAGGTGGATGTCGTTGCCTTGGAGGAGATTCCTCCGTCGGTACTGCCACGAGGAGCAGCACACGCAGTTGCTTTCTTCAGGGTGTAGCGCCCACTGGTCCTGGGGCGCTGGTCAGGGGGCAAGTTCCGTTTCAAGCCCTTGGAGATCTTTTAGCAGAGTTCGGCACAAAGTCTTGTAAAGCAAAAGTCTTTTCGTAGTCTTTCCTTTGTCCTCTCCTTCAGCAGCAAGGCACCAGACACAGGCAAGAGACAGCACTCTTCCTTGTCCTTCCCGGTCCTTCTCGTCGGGCAGAGTTCCTTCTGTAGCCCAAACAGGATCTAATTTTCAAGGAGCAGGGCTCCTTCTTTTATATGGCATTTCTTTTGTTCTCGCAGGCCAGGGGGGCCTTTGCATAGCCACTCTCAGTCCTTGAGTACCCTGGCGGGTGTACTCCAGCTTCTGCTTTCAGTGTGAGGGGCAGGCGCATCAGACGCCCCACAGGAGGTGGAGCCAACATTGTGCGGACAGGGGCAGCCAGAGTACCTTGTTGATGGGGCTTCGCCCTTCCTGGGCCAGGTGTCGGCTGAGTCATCCGACGCTCCCCAGGAGGGTGGAGCCAGCATTGTGGTGGCGGAGCACAGCAAGATCCAGAGTCAAGAGCCACTCCTACCTCCCACTAAGGTGTAATCTGCGCCTTCACCACCTGTCATTCTCCCAGCCCTGTCACTCACACGTCCCAGACAGTCAGATACACATACCAGCAGAGGCGGGCTGAAATGGTTAGGCAAGCAAAGGCTAACTTTCTAAAAGTAGCATTTGCAAACCCAGGATACTAAAATAAACTTTACTAAAAGAAATATTTTATCATCCTGAGTTCAGGCATACTAAACACAACGCGCTACTACGCTCGTTCGGCCTGCTGGGATTATAGGGTGTAATAACTCCAGCAGCTCAGTCTGGCCTATTGGAGCAAGTAGCCTTCAATAGTGAAATACGGTTTTGGTTGTAAGTCACTACTAGGACATGCCACACACATCAGGGCTTGTCCTACCTTACGCCTACAACGCACCCTGCCCGTAGGCCTACCATGGGGCTGACTAATATGTAGTCAAGGGAAGGTTCGGGGGCTGGCAAGTGGGTGCACTTGCCCAGCTAGCGTGACAGTACGAGACCGCACGCGGGTTCTGCGGTCGCAGTTCCCAGACACATCTTTACGGCTGCTTCGGTGGGTGGCGCAACCAGCGCTGCAGGCCCACCAGCAGTATTGGCATCTACAAGCCCTGGCACTCTCTAGTGCACTTTACTAGGGACTAACAGTAAATCCAATGAACCAATCATGGATACCAATCGCATGTACAATTTACAGTAGGGAGCACTTGCACTGCGGCACGGGTCAGCCGTGGCGCAGCGCCCTGAGTATCGGAAAACCAGCAAAACATCGGAGGCACATCAGCAAAAAGTGGAAGGGAGACTCACGCCAAGGTGCCAGGTCTAACATGTGTCCCCTCCAGCTGAAATGTGGGGGGAACTACCCTTCCCCAGGGAGTTCCACATCACTAAGGCGGAAAAATCTGGACAGACCGTCATCGTTGGCGTGATCGGTGCCAGGGCGGTGTTCCACCGTAAAGTCCATACTCTGTAGAGAAATGGACCACCTCAACAGTTTCGGGTTCTCACCCCTCATTTGCATCAACCATCTGATGGGCCTGTGGTCCGTCTGAACTCGGAAGTGAGACCCAAACAAGTAGGGTCTTAGCTTCTTCAGCGCCGAGACCACAGCAAATGCTTCACGCTCTATTGCACTCCACCTACTTTCCCGTGGAAGTAACCTCCTACTTATGAAGGCTACGGGTTGGTCAAAGCCCTCCTCAGTCATCTGTGAAAGAACGGCCCCTACACCATGCTCTGAAGCGTCTGTTTGCACTATGAATTCCTTGGAGAAATCAGGAGCCAGGAGCACGGGCGCCGTGCACATGGCAGTCTTCAGGGTGTCAAAAGCCTTCTGACAGGTGTCAGTCCAAATCACATTCCTGGGCTGCTTCTTCGAAGTCAGCTCTGTCAAGGGGGTCACGATCGTGCCATAGCCCTTGACAAACCTCCTGTAATACCCAGTGAGCCCCAGGAAGGCTCTCACTGCAGTCTGGGTCTTGGGGGGTTCCCAAGCCAGGATGGGCTCAATTTTGGGTTGCAAGGGTGCTACCTTGCCACTCCCAACTTGGTGTCCCAAATACACCACTGAACCCTGCCCAATCTGGCACTTGCTTGCCTTGATTGTGAGGCCTGCTCTGCGCAGAGCCATCAACACTTCCCAGAGGTGTCGCAGGTGTTCTGGCCAGGTGCCACTGAACACCGCGATGTCATCCAGGTAGGCGGCACTGAACTCGTCCAGCCCAGCCAACACCTGGTTGACCAATCTCTGAAAGGTGGCAGGGGCATTCTTCATTCCAAATGGCATAACCCGGAACTGGAAATGCCCATCTGGTGTAGAGAATGCCGACCTCTCCTTTGCCCTATCGGTCAAGGCGATCTGCCAGTACCCAGACGTCAAATCAAACGTACTGAGGAACCGAGCAGCCCCCAGCCGATCAATGAGCTCATCAGCTCTGGGGATGGGGTGCGCGTCAGTCTTCGTGACTGAATTGAGTCCTCTGTAGTCCACACAGAACCGGAGTTCGGGTGTGGCTCCCGGCGCAGCAGCCTTCGGAACCAAAACCACGGGGCTGGACCAAGGACTGCTGGAAGACTCAATCACCCCCAGGGCAAGCATCTTGGAGACCTCCTCCTTGATGCAGGCCTGGACCCTGTCAGTCACCCTGTAAGCCTTATGCTTCACAGGTAAGCTGTCTCCAGTGTCCACATCATGGACGCACCAATCTGTGACACTCGGAACCAGGGAGAATAGATCTGGAAACTGCCCCAGCAACTGGCGGCAGTCTTCCTGTTGTTCGGGGGTCAGGGTGGGTGAGAGGTTAACTCCATCCACTGACCCGTCTTTCTCACAGGCCACTAAGAGGTCAGGGAGAGGCTCCGACTCCTCCTCCATTCCGTCATCAGTTGCCAACAACATGCCCACTTCGGACCTTCGCAAGTGGGGCTTGAGGCGGTTGACATGTAGGACCCGCAAAGGGTTCCTGGGCGTCTTCATGTCCACCAAGTATGTCACGGGGCTCTTGCGCTCCACAACCTCGAATGGGCCTGTCCACTTATCCTGAAGGGCACAGGGCTCCACTGGGGCCAGGACATACACCTCTTGTCCAGGCTGAAGCTCGACCAGAGTGGCATTCTGGTCGTACCACCGCTTCATCTCTTCCTGGCTGGCTTCCAGATTAGCCTCGGCAAGTTGTCTGAAGCGCCTGGTCTGGTTTCTGAAGGCCAGCATGTAGCTATATACATTCTGGGGAGGTTTCCTGGGAGATTGCTCCCAGCCTTCCTTTACCAAACTCAGTGGTCCTCTCACGGGGTGACCGTACAGTAGCTCAAAGGGGCTGAACCCTAGGGACTTCTGGGGTACCTCGCGATATGCAAAGAGTAGGCATGGTAAGAGGACGTCCCACTTACGCCTCATCGGACCTTCTAGGCCCATTATCATGCCCTTCAGGGTTCGGTTGAATCTCTCAACCAACCCGTTACCTTGGGGATGGTAAGGCGTGGTGAACTTATACGTTACGCCACACTCTTGCCAAAGGGACTTCATATACTTGGATATGAAGTTGGTCCCCCTGTCGCTCACCACCTCTAGAGGGAATCCTACTCGTGAGAAAATTCCCATCAGTGCACGTCCCACCACGGGGGCCGTCACTGTCCTCAGAGGGATGGCTTCAGGGTACCGGGTGGCATGGTCCACCAAGACCAGGATGAACCTGTTGCCCATGGCTGTCTTGGGGTCCAGAGGCCCAACAATGTCAATACCCACTCGCTGGAATGGCGTACCGACCACAGGGAAGGGTTGGAGGGGAGCCTTCTTCTTCCCTCCGGTCTTCCCACTTGCCTGGCAAGTCGGACAGGTTCTGCAATGAGCGTCTGAACTCTTATGCATTTGGGGCCAGTAAAAGTGGGTGACAAGCCTGTCATAGGTCTTGTCCATCCCCAAATGTCCTGCTAAAGGCACATCATGAGCCAGACCCAGTAGGAAGGCTCTGAACTTCTGGGGTACCACCAGCACACGGGCTGACCCAGGTTCAGCAGCCTTAGGCTCTGAATACAGGAGGTCGTTCTCCCAGTACACATAATGTGTTTTGGCCTGAACACCATTGGCCTGGTCTGCAGCCTGCTGCCGCATACCCATGAGAGAGGGGCATTCTTTCTGCTCCTTGCAGAATTCCTCCCTGGAGGGTCCTCCTTCTTGCTGCCAATGGGTCAGCTCAGGCAGGTCCCCCAGTTCGGCGATCTGTTCCCCTGTAGGCTCCAGGGCATCCCCCTCAAGGTCTGCTTCCTCCTGGACCGTGGGAACCTCAGGGGCCGGTTTTCCGCGCCCCCTGCGCCCTCTCCCTAAGGCCGGTTCCTGGGCCTCTCCTTCAGGCCCCAGGACCTCTTGATCACCCCTACTGGCTGTCATTGACCGGGTGGTCACGCACGCCCAGTCAGGCAGACCCACCATCAGCAGGTGAGTCGTTTTCTCCACCTTTTCCCAAGGGGAGTGCTCCAAGTCATTCCCTAGCAAACAGTCAACAGGCATGGTTTTTCTTACACAGACCTGCAGAGTACCAGAGACCCCCCCCCACTCGAAGGGAACTTGAGCCATCGGACACTGACTCTCAGAATTATCAGCGTTGATAACCCTACAGTAGGCATGGGGTACAACCTGCTCTTGAGACACCAGGTGCTGCCTCACTGCAGTCACACTGGCTCCTGTGTCTCGAAGAGCCTCAGCTTCCTTGCCATTGATGATCACCATCTGCCCATATTTCTTAGTGTTAGAGGGCAGGTAGTTCGTAGGGATCATCTCACTGTCTCCTAGCGAGACTAGGGTCATCTGAACGGGATCTCCACCCCCCGGGACCATCACTTCTTCTCCTAAGTGAACACTAGTCACTTGACGGGGCGGATCACCAGTGGGTGCGGATTTTCCAAACAGGCGACACTTGGGGTCACTGGATATGTGCCCAGGCTCGCCACATTTGTAACAATTGAAGGGCCCCTTTGGAACAGGTTTACCTGTCGGGCCCCGTTCTGCTTTGGGGGTGGGGGAGGCTGAGAACCTTGCTGCTGGTTCCCCTGGGAACTACTTTGGGGGCCTTTTTGGACCCTTTCTGTTTTCCCCCCTTGTCCCCCCCCACTCTTCTGCTGGGGACCCTGCCCACTCTTGGCGGAGTCTCCCACGGGACCCTTGTGGACCCTGGTGCTGAGCCAGCGGTCCGCCTCCTCAGCAAGCTTCCTCGGGTTGGACAGCTTGCTATCGATCAGGTGTTGGCGTAACTCAGGAAAACAGTGATCAGACAAGTGCTCCCATGCAATTAAATCAAAGAGACATTGAAAATCATTCACTTTGCTACCCTTCACCCAACCATCCAGTGCTCTGCAAAAATAAGTCACATACTCCACATACGTATTCTCAGGCCGCTTAGTACATCCCCTAAACTTCTGTCTATACATTTCAGGGGTAAGCCCGTACCTGCGCATTAAAGCTTCTTTCATGTGGGAATAGGACCTCTGTTTCTCAACGGGCAAATCTAGCAAGGTATCTCGCCCTTCGCTAAGGAACCTTCCCCACAACCCCGCTCCCCAATCCTTGTCAGGGACCCGGTGGGAGGACATGGCTACCTCGTATGCCCTAAACCACTGGCCTATGTCATCCCCCTTAAAGAACTCCTTAACTACGTCCTTCGGGATGTGCACTCTTGACTCTACCTGCACTGGCGATGTGCTGCCACCAGAGGGAGGACGATCCAAGTCTCTCTCCTTGAGACTTATCTCCCTCATTTTCACTTCATAATCCATTTGGTGCTTTCGCTCTTCCAGCGCCATTCTTTTTGTTTCCAACTCCAGTTGGATTTTCAATTCTGCCAGCTTTCTTTCGTGATTCCTCGTTTCCTTCCTGTCTGCCAGCTCCTCTGGCGACAGGCCTTTACCAAAGCTGTGCACGATGTCTTGCCTTTCGAGATCCACCAGATCCATAGGTGCAGTCTGCTCTTCAGTCGCATCTTGCTCCGCGAGGGCATCTTGATCCTCCGGGGCCTTTCTGGACTCTATCCAGGCTTTCAGGGCCTTGTAGAATTCTGGCTTATTCTTGCAACCAGCGTGCGGAACTTTGAGTTTCTTACAGAAAAACTTCAGCTCCGTCTTTGAGTATTGGTCCAGCTTTGCGGCGTTCCACTCCACCTCCAACACCTCAGAGGTCGTGGACTCCGCTCCATCCAGGCTCTTCGTGCCCGGCATGGTTCTCACACTCGGAATCTTCTTTCAGCGAAAAGCAAAGTCTGTGGCTAAGTAACTGGACTGAAATCACTGGGCAATGGTCGGAAGCTAAGGTATAGATACCGCAAGTGTAAATTCGAAAAATCCTCACCGCTGCGTCCAATGTAGGAAGGGGGAGGCTCTAGTTGGCGCAGTGCAACACTAGCGACAAGCAGGGACTCTCTCTTCCTCGTCAGAGCTGAGGGTTACCTTCCAGACAACCTCTGCTTACCCTCTAGGTAGTGTGGCTTAAGCAGTCGTAGGCTAATCTTTGGGGCACATAGGGTTAAACACTTGCAATATTACACCGTCACAACCAACCCACCACACAATGAGACCAGACTGTATTCTGTAAAAATATATATCTTTATATAAGTTTCAAGCAGGCTTAAGAATACAGTTATCGACTTTCAAATAGCGGTTCCAAGTTTACTTAGTTCAAGTTGCCACAGTTCGTTCGAGCAATAAGAGTTCTTTAGGGCCTTCTGCCCAGTTCAACAAAGTTCTTGTGGAGCAGGCGGCTCCCAGGGGATCTGTCCCACGTCGCGTTGCCTTCCCGGGGTCGCTGTTCGGTGCGGCTCTCAGCCGAGCAGTTCACGGGTCATCCGGGGCAGCGGTGTTCTGTGGCGGCAGGGTCCTCTCCTCGTCGTCCGCTCCGACCCTGGAGGCGGCGGTGGCGTGGTGGCGGCAAGTGGCAGTACGGTCCTCAAGTGCAGGACGTACCCAGCCAAGTGCCGGTGCAGCTGTGCGCTCACAGCTGGCTGTCGGGCAAGGTACCGACCTAGGGGACTCTCACAGGGCGACTGTCCGTCTTTGCAAGTGGATTGGCTGCTCGTTGCGCAGTCAACTCGAGAGCTCGGACCGGACGGGTCCTCCTTCGCTTTGCTCTCGGGCTCCCGGTGCAGTTGCGGTCACGGTGTTCGGGCCAGCGGCGGCTGGTCCTCACTTTGCTTTCGCTGTTGCTCTGGGCCCCGGTCACGGTGGTCAGGTGGATGTCGTTGCCTTGGAGGAGATTCCTCCGTCGGTACTGCCACGAGGAGCAGCACACGCAGTTGCTTTCTTCAGGGTGTAGCGCCCACTGGTCCTGGGGCGCTGGTCAGGGGGCAAGTTCCGTTTCAAGCCCTTGGAGATCTTTTAGCAGAGTTCGGCACAAAGTCTTGTAAAGCAAAAGTCTTTTCGTAGTCTTTCCTTTGTCCTCTCCTTCAGCAGCAAGGCACCAGACACAGGCAAGAGACAGCACTCTTCCTTGTCCTTCCCGGTCCTTCTCGTCGGGCAGAGTTCCTTCTGTAGCCCAAACAGGATCTAATTTTCAAGGAGCAGGGCTCCTTCTTTTATATGGCATTTCTTTTGTTCTCGCAGGCCAGGGGGGCCTTTGCATAGCCACTCTCAGTCCTTGAGTACCCTGGCGGGTGTACTCCAGCTTCTGCTTTCAGTGTGAGGGGCAGGCGCATCAGACGCCCCACAGGAGGTGGAGCCAACATTGTGCGGACAGGGGCAGCCAGAGTACCTTGTTGATGGGGCTTCGCCCTTCCTGGGCCAGGTGTCGGCTGAGTCATCCGACGCTCCCCAGGAGGGTGGAGCCAGCATTGTGGTGGCGGAGCACAGCAAGATCCAGAGTCAAGAGCCACTCCTACCTCCCACTAAGGTGTAATCTGCGCCTTCATCACCTGTCATTCTCCCAGCCCTGTCACTCACACGTCCCAGACAGTCAGATACACATACCAGCAGAGGCGGGCTGAAATGGTTAGGCAAGCAAAGGCTAACTTTCTAAAAGTAGCATTTGCAAACCCAGGATACTAAAATAAACTTTACTAAAAGAAATATTTTATCATCCTGAGTTCAGGCATACTAAACACAACACGCTACTACGCTCCTTGAGCCTGCTGGGATTATAGGGTGTAATAACTCCAGCAGCTCAGTCTGGCCTATTGGAGCAAGTAGCCTTCAATAGTGAAATACGGTTTTGGTTGTAAGTCACTACTAGGACATGCCACACACATCAGGGCTTGTCCTACCTTACGCCTACAACGCACCCTGCCCGTAGGCCTACCATGGGGGTGACTAATATGTAGTCAAGGGAAGGTTCGGGGGCTGGCAAGTGGGTGCACTTGCCCAGCTAGCGTGACAGTACGAGACCGCACGCGGGTTCTGCGGTCGCAGTTCCCAGACACATCTTTACCGCTGCTTCGGTGGGTGGCGCAACCAGTGCTGCAGGCCCACCAGCAGTATTGGCATCTACAAGCCCTGGCACTCTCTAGTGCACTTTACTAGGGACTAACAGTAAATCCAATGAACCAATCATGGATACCAATAATGTGCATGTACAATTTACAGTAGGGAGCACTTGCACTGCGGCACGGGTTAGCCGTGGCGCAGCGCCCTGAGTATCGGAAAACCAGCAAAACATCGGAGGCACATCAGCAAAAAGTGGAAGGGAGACTCACGCCAAGGTGCCAGGTCTAACAGCCATGGACAGTACAAAAACAGTATTAGAGGGAACCCTGGTATTAGTAATTCTTGGGGGGGGGGGAAATACAGGGGATAATAATGGGATTAGGACGTAGAAATCCAATCATAATTAAGATGCATAATCTATTAAGTGAATAAAATAGCAATGTATTCGATCATGTTGCCAATGAACAACAATTAGCCTATGTAGCTCTTGTAAACATTACCATCTGACATTACATTTTTTATCATTTAAATGAAGTAACCAAAGTACAAATTCATGTATTCTGCCAATGGTGATTCGTGTCATTATTTTTCAAAATTCCTAAAGATTTTCCAGGGCATACCTCTCATTTATGAATGATGCTTGTTAGTCCTGTCAGCCCTTTGGGTGGCCCCTCCTTATTTTTACTCCTTTTTTTGCCTTCTATTTTTGTGTCCACTGCGATTTTTCGGTGTTGACCTTAGGTCTCTGGGCGCCTCATTATTACTAATTAGTAATGAGGCGCAGATGCTCTTTTAAAATGGAGGACGAGTAGGTGCTCTTCTGCAAAATGGTGGTCTGTCAACTGTCACCTTAGAGCCTTGGGCCATAGGATGACATGAGGGGTTCCAGAACCTTCTGGTCCACTCTAGTCACTCAGGGCCCCGGCTATATATAGGTGGAATGTTCAACGGCCATTTTTTATGGAGGTGACTAGGTGGGAGTTCAGGCTACTGAGTGGGGAGGTTAGTGCACTGAGGGGGGGTCTGATTGACCTTCAGGACTGCTACCCTTCCCCGCTGACGCTACCCCCTGCGAGTTGACCTAGCCCTACCATCCCCAATTCTCTGGGATCACCCCTCCGGGGCCTAATCAACATTTGTGCCTCCTTCAAATAAGGAACTTTGGACTAACGCTGTTGGGCTGGGGGCATGTGAACTGGTAGCTGGGAGGGTGCCGTCAAGTCCTGGAACAGTATTCCTCGCTGTTCTCTCTTATCCCGGGAAGGACCCACCTGTGTACCCATGATGTGGACACAGGGGACAGCCCACCTGTGAAGTCCAAGTCCTACCGGCTGTCAGATAAGGTGAAGGCCAGCATCCATAGTGAAGTCACTAAAATGCTGGAGCAGGGAGTGATTGAACCTTCAAGCAGCCCCTGGTCCAGTCCGGTGGTTCTGGTACCAAAAGCTGCCCCGCCGGGCACCACCCCAGAACTCAGGTTCTGTATGGATTACAGGGGATTGAACTCTGTGACAAAGACTGATGCCCATCCTATCCCAAGGGCGGATGAGCTCATTGGCTGGGAGCTGCCCAATACCTAAGTACCTTTGACCTCATGTCAGGGTACTGGCAGATCTCCCTTACAGATGGAGCAAGGGAGAGGTCAGCCTTCTCTACTCCTGAGGGCCACTACCAGGTCTGTGTGATGCCCTTTGGGCTCAAGGACGCCCCTGCCACTTTCCAGTGGCAGGTGAACCAGGTCCTCTCTGGTATGGAGGCCTTCTCTGCTGCCTATCTTGATGACATTGCTGTTTTCAGCAGCAGTTGGGAGGACCATTTGTGTCACCTCTGGGCAGTCCTTCAGGCCCTGCAGCAGGCAGGCATGACGATCAAGGCCAGCAAGTGCCAGATCGGGCAGGGGTCGGTAGTGTACTTAGGCCACTTGGTGGGCCGGGGTAAGGTGCAGTCCCTCCAGGCTAAGATTGAGACTATCATGGCCTGGGAGCCGCCCAAGACCATACTGAGCTCTGAGATTGTCTGGGCCTCACAGGATACTACCGCTGCTTTGTCAAGGGATATGGTACTATCGTGGCTCCCTTGACTGAGCTCACATCCAAGAAACAACCTCGACGGGTAGTCTGGACTGAGGCGTGTCAACGAGCTTTTGACACCCTAAAACAAGCTATGTGCGCAGCTCCTATCCTAAGGGCCCCTGACTTCTCCAAAGAGTTTATCGTCCAAATGGACGCATCGGAGCATGGCATTGGGGTAGTGCTGTTGCAACTCAATGAGGAGGGTCTGGACAAACCTGTGGTTTTCCTTTCTAGGAGACTGCTCCCATGGGAACAGAGGTGGAGTGCGATTGAGCGGGAAGCTTTTGCGGTGGTATGGGCCCTGAAGAAGTTGCGGCCATATCTGTTTGGCTCACACTTCCTCGTTCAGACTGACCACTGGCCCCTTTGTTGGCTGATGCAAATGAGGGGGGAGAATCGTAAGTTGCTAAGGTGGTCCATCTCCCTACAGGGAATGGACTTCAGGGTGGAACATCGACCTGGAGTGGACCACGCCAACGCTGACGGTCTCTCGAGGTACTTCCACCTTAGTGACGAGAACTCCCAAGGGGTTGGGTAGCTCTCCCCACTTTCAGCTGGGGGGACGCGTGTTAGACCTGTCAGCCCTTTGGGTGGCCCATCCTTATTTTTTCTCCTTTTTTTTGCCTTCTATTTTTGTGTCCACTGTGATTTTTTGGTGTTGACCGTAGGTCTCTGGGCGCCTCATTATTACTAATTAGTAATGAGGCGCAGGTGCTCTTTTAAAATGGAGGAAGAGTAGGTGCTCTTCTACAAAATGGTGGCCTGTCAACTGTCACCTTAGAGCCTTGGGCCATAGGATGACATGAGAGGTTCCAGAACCTTCTAGTCACTCAGGGCCCAGGCTATATATAGGTGGAATGTTCGACTGCCATTTTGTGTGGAGGTGACTAGGTGGGAGTTCAGGCTACTGAGCGAGGAGGTTAGTGCACTGAGGGGGGGGGGGTCTGATTGACCTTAGGGACTGCTACCCTTCCCCGCTGACGCTACCCCCTGCGAGTTGACCTAGCCCTACCATCCCCAATTCTCTGAGATCACCCCTCCGGGGCCTCATCAACATTTGTGCCTCCTTCAAAGAAGGAACTTTGGACTAACGCTGTCGGGCTGGGGGCATGTGAACTGGTAGCTCGGAGGGGTTGAGGGTCCCTGACTCCTAAAAAGGGGCCAAGACTTTTGCCGTTATTCGTCTTATCTCTGCTGCCTCCCAGAGCCCTAGCGCGACCAGTAATTGGGGTGCCCTGACTCATCTGCTCTGAGCCTCCTCTGGTGTTAGGCATTGAGGGCTTGACCGCCGCGTACCCTGGGACGCTCAGCGCTTCTTGCACTCGTGTAAACTCACTGCGACTGTCCTGGTGTGCCTCTGAGGGGTGGGTGCCATCTGTTTGCCGGCTCTTCACCCTGCTGTAAGTGACAACTGCCCACCAGTTCCCCTGTTGTGAAGATTCTGGGAACCGGTGTCGACGTGGAAAGTGAGAGCTGCCTCAGAGTGGTTGCTGGGCGATGGAGTCCTGGTGAAGCTCAGCCCGGCGTGATTAGCGTGAGGTGCCGGAAAGCGAGGGGAGGGATTAGTGGAGGCCGGGCCCAGGTGGAGTTCTTCCCGTGTGGAAATCGTAGGGTGAGGAACACGAAGGGTCGGGGAACGCCAGCTCTAGCCCCTAAACAGGTCTCCGGTGAGGGTCCAGCCTCCGGGGACATGCCGTCACTGATTGGGACATCAACTGGAGGTCGAGGGCCCAAACGAGGAAACCTCATACTCGGCCGGTACATTTGACAGAACTGCTGTCCCAGAAGTAAGCCGGGATCTGGGGCTGGAGGGAGGGAAGACCTTCGCTGGGCCTTAACTTTAGATGGTATCCCTGGTCCAAGTGAAGAGATTGAATAGCGGACCCTGGGAATTAGAGCCAGCGGAGCTGCATCACGGACAGAGGTCCAGCTTAGTAGATTTGCGTACTAAGGAACTACTACTGTCTGTGTACAGCCATCCTGGGAGCAGCGCTATGCAAACAACAGATTGAGGGCATGTTTATTTGCTGAAATTAGTAGGAACCATGCCTGACTGGAATTAAGACCTGTCTATCTGAAGTGAATGTATTACGCAGACTGTTCAAAGCTTGTATGATTTAATGTGATGATCTGCCATCCTAAAATGCATGTAGTGCAAAAACAATGTTTATATGGTTTATTGGATTGGCCTGCCTTCGTCATTCTAGGCACTCAGCTGCTTGATCCTGTTCAAAAGTGCAATTACTGCGGAACTGCCTCTCGAACCTTTTTTCTCTCACGTTTGTATTGAAATGAGTCATCAATGGTAATGTACCTTTACACCTACCCTGCTTATTAATGCTATTACTAAGTAAGGTTTGTTAATGTATCGAAATCTTATGCCATGACATATGTTTACAAAAGCAGGTAATCCAATGGTAATGCAAAAACTGTTGAGGTATTAACTGTGACGCAACTGGAAACTTTTATTGAAGGAAAGATAAAGCTTTTCTACCTTTTCTAAAGATGGTGTAGTGTCATTTTTGGTGGAGGTGCACTGGATTGCTGTGGTCAGTGTGACGCAAGTACATCACGGTTGCCCTGAAGTTAGGCCTTCCCACTTTGTGCCAGGCTACCCTAGGTGGACCGGTGACCCTGGGCCCAGCAATGCTGACAACACTTTGTATTTCATAACAACATTATTTGCTGCACATAACATATGTACCATTGCGAATACAAAATTATTCAATAAGTCTCTCTACTCTTACATGCTGTGCATATCTTACTTTTAAGAAACCATTCCTTATGCTTTCTTAACCAGAATGTTTGTGAATGTTATCAATCAATTAATAGATATCATAGGATGTCAATGTTTTTGCTGTGTTCCCCCCATTTGTTTTGCCCTTGGCAGATGTGGTCTGAGTCTGACGATCAAACTCTATCTTTCTGCCCTCTGCACTGAAACTAAATACCACTGTTGCTTGCTTAAAAAACGCTATACTGACACTTTTGTAAGCCGGCTGTAACCGTGTAGAAACGTTTTGTGCAGCTGCACAAAGTTCTAACATAGGATGCAAGAGAGAACATATATTTTCCCCACTTAAACTTAAAAACATAACGTGCTTTAGAATCTTCCTTTTTTCCAGCAGGCTGCAGAGGTCTGTGTTTGAAAAGGGTATTATAAAAAAAAAGTACATCGCTAATTTCTCTCTGGAAAATGCTACACAATTCAAATTTGTAGCACAGGGCTAACTAAGTATAACAAACTTTGTAGATCAATTAGAGGTTTATTAAATACACTATATTTTATAGTTTCTTTGTGGAACATTTGGTAATCTACATGGATCAAAGGACAATCTAAAAACGGCTGTGAGAATTGAGGGGAAAATGCCTCCGCAGACACAGGTCACATTATCCAGTGAAGGTAAACTTTCCTGTATAGAAGGTCTATCTTCATACTAGTGGTGTGGCTCACCTCATGGGATGGAGTGAAACAGATATGACCTGAAAGGCTGAAGACTTTCTTTAACTCTTATTGGAAGGAACTATGCCGACCTTGCAAGGAGTTTTCAGAAAATTGGAAATGAGCAGGAGGAAAGTTGGCATCTACAATGAGCTTTTTATGCAAGGCTATGGACTCTGGTGCAGATGCAACATGTCTCTGAAACTTGAATCACTTCATACTGTTAACAAATGGTCATAGAAAGTGCATTAAATATAAATTGCTTCATTTAATCATGCAAGTCACAGACAGGTTGTCCTTTAAAAACCCCTGCATGACCCATTCTCTGCCAGGTACAGATGAAGATCAGAAGACTGTATAGTGTTTGGGTATTTCTGCCATCCTGAGTAATGGGAATACAGTAAAAGGTGCATCTGCCTTAAAGAAAACCAGGAGACCAGTTGCAAGTGAGACATGTCTGTGGCCAGCTCATGCAAAACATCTCTTTACTGTCTGAGGGGTAAACAAAAACAAACATTTTGCAGACCTAGGAAATTATAGCTGATCCCTCCAGAATTCCAGGGACCAGTTGTATCAGGGCATTTTCCTAAAGTTTTTATATAAAGTAATGGCGAACCTTCCCACACTTGAATCTGTGGCCTGGCATCCAGGATGCTCTTCCTGAAAGTATGAAGATATTTAGAACACCCTGAATTAAGTTTCACACCTTTGTGTAAAAGTTTGGACTTTTAGGAACAGTTGTCAAGCTTACTTGAAAAAAAAAAACATCCTGCTGGGCTACTTTCCCTCTGAGCTTTTGTCTTCAAAGCAAGAGACTGCTTAGGAACTGTGAAAAAGAAGCTCCCAGTCTTGTGGAGACCAGTTCAGCAAGTGCTTCCATCCATTGCTTACTAAAAGGTTTTGAACTCAATCAAATTTCAAAGTTAAAATATTTTACTGCAGTGAAACACCAACTCTTGCCAGAAAGTGCTCCATTGATGGTCAACCTTGAAGGGTCTTTGAGTCTCTGTCATCCATAACCTTTGACCGGTGCTAGCCCCCAACTCCACTCCAACTGTGCTCCATTGTGACACAGCCCTGATGAACCCCGCCCTTAGTGCAAGATGGATTTTATACTTTCAACGGTTTCGTATGGAACTGTATCTATTTTTAAAACAACTCCTGACACATCTCATTTGTATTCATTCCATTTGCTTCTTGTTTACAAACGTGGGGGCATATTTACAGTATACTTGTGGAGCATGGTGTTCCTCCAAAATTGGTAACAGCATGCTCCGACAGTTTTAAAATGCAGAGATGCGCAGTATTTTAAAAAATACGAAGCACCCTTGTATTTCCCCTAATGCTGGTGCTAAAAAGCTGCCCAGCACCAGCTCAGGCACCCTAGCGCAATTTGCTAGAATGTCTGTGTTGCATGGGCAATTGTTTATGTGCAGGAAGGTGCCCCTTCCAGCACATAAACAATCTTTACAGGCGATTTGCGGTTTCTTTGTGTGCTGCAGAATGCACCACACATGGAAAGAGCAAAATACAAAGAGAAATAAAACATTTCTCTTTGTATTGACTGTTCAAGACCAGGTATTTCCTGTTCTTATTTTTGGTGCTGCCCCATACCTTGTAAATTTGTTGTGGCATCAAAATGCAATGGGAGTTGCGCGGAACGCCCACAGCAACACCCATTGCACGACCCTTTCACGCTAAGTGCTGCGGGAATAGGGCATTATTTACAAGGCAGCGTAAAGCCACATTAAGTGGCTTAACGCCGCCTTGTAAATACAGCAAAGGACTTAATGCCACCAGAACATCACAAATAGAACGTTCTGGTGGTGTTAACTCCTTGTAAATAGGCCCCTTGGTTTGGTAATTTTATGTTCTTTCTTTCTTAATTGTTGTAATGTTGTTTGGTGTTATTAAACATGCAGCGCATCCATTCCTCTCTGAGAAAAGCCTTGCTGCTTGTGTCATACTGAAAAGGGTGAGCGAGGCCTTTCCCACAAGCAACAGTTTAACTAATACGGGTAGGATTATATTGGCTTTGTGGCGGCTCAGCCAGCTCAGTTCCCATAAAAACCAAGGCCTAAAACCCTCTTAGCATAGCAGGTGGATTACTTAAATGTATTAAACACTTTATATCACAGACCAGGAGGTTAATAATAGGCTATTGTTAGGCTGCTCTCAAGGGCATTTGCTAAAGTCAGGGTCAGTTAATATCACAGGTTAAGGGTTAAAAACAATTCTCTTAATCTGGTTAATGATAAATGTTGTTGAAAACCGTACTTTGTAGGCCCTATATCCTTTCACTGAGTGAAGGGACTCGAGTCCACGGCTCCTTTTTTTAAATACTAGAATTTTTTCACATACAAAATTTCACTTTATTATGCAACTTCAGCACCTTGGGTTCCTGACCCACACTGTTTGAAATGCTTTTCCAAGAATCTACTCTAGATCTGTAGAACAATTACATAAATCATGGGTAACCTCCCCACAAGGAATAATAGTTTGAAAGTGATTGGTAATAAATATTTTAGTAACAGCAGGAGCTCATCAATCACCCTTGAATTGTTTGTACAATCAATCAATCAATCAGTGTTTGTGAAGCAAGTTACTCACCCGTGAGGGTCTCGAGGTGCTGGGGGGGGGGGGGGAGGGGGGGAATGGATAGGGTTGTGTGCAGCTCAGTTGGGGAATTCGAAGAGCCAGGTCTTGAGGTCCTTTCTGAATTGGTGCAGTGTCGGACTTCGTTGGAGGTGGAGGGGGAGTTCTTGGCAGCGAGGTAGGAGAAGGATCTTCCACCTGCTCCGGTCCTGTAGAAACGTGGGACGGTGGCTAGGTTGGCTGAGCCAAGGGATCTCTTGATGGTGGGCATGGAAGGAGATTCGGTCATTGATTTATTGGGGTCCGGTCTTGTGGAGGTCTTTGTAGGTGTGTGAGTGCAGCTTGAAGGTTATTGTTCTTTCTTCGGGGAGCCTGTGGAGGTCGCGGAGATGTTGGATGATGTGATTGTGTCGTGGGATGTCGATGATGAGTCTGGCTGCAGCGTTCTGGACATCTCAAGTTTGCAGAGGAGTTTTTTGTTGATTCCAGCATAGAGGGCATTGCTGTAGTCCAGTCTGCTGGTGATGAGTGTGTGGGTGACTGTTTTCTTGGAGTTGAGGGGGATCCACTTGAACGTCTTGCGAAGCATGCAGAGGGTGTTGAAGCATTCGGAGAATACAGCATTGATCTGGTGATTCATGGTGAGTGAAGAGTCGAATATGATGCTGAGGTTGTGTGCATGGTTCATTGGTGTGGGGGGTGTTCTGAGCGCGGGGCCCACCAGGTGTCGTCCCTTACAAAAGGGTGGAGCCGAGGATGAGGATTTGCTCATCCAGGTTGCGACAACTTTCATCCCCTCTTGGAAGTTGTGCCTAGTGATGTCGGGTTCCTTGGTGAGGGAAAGGATGAGCTGGATGTCATCGGCATAGGAGACAATGTTAAGCCCGTGATTTCTGACGTTGGTTGTGAGGGGGGCCATGTAGACATTGAAGAGTCTGGGGCTGAGGGAGGATCCTTGGTGTAAACCACATCTGATTTCTTTCGGCTCTGAGAGGAAGGGCGGGAGTCCTATTCTCTGTGTTCTGCATGAGAGGAAGGATTGTATCCAGTTTAAGACCTTTCCTTGGATGCTGCGTCGTGGAGTCTGGTGGGTAGTGTGTGGTGGAGGAAGGAGTCGAGGCAGTTGATAGGTCCAGGAGGATGAGAGCAGCCGTGTGGCCTTAGTTGAGGAGGGTGCAGATGTTGTTGGTGGGGACGAGGATTGCGGTCTCAGGGCTTTGATTGCTGAGAAATCCAGATCGAGAGGTGTCTAGGATGCTGTTAGTTTCTATTTAGTGTGTTTGCTGGGTGTTGATGGCCTTTTCGATGACTTTGGCAGCAAAAGGAAGCAGTGAGATGGGCCTGAGGTTCTTGAGGTCCGTCAGGTCTGCAAAGGGATTTGTTAGGAGGGGGTTGACTTCGGTGCTCTTCCAGTTGTCGGCAATGTGGCCTTGTAGAGGAAGCAGTTGATAGTTCAGCATAGCTCCGGTGCGATGGCAGTGGCGGCCATGAGGAAGATGTGCGGCGACAGGGGTCCGAAGGTGCTCCAGAGAGGATGCTCTTCATTGTCTTTATGGTGTCTTCTGTGGTGAGGGGATCCAGGTGAGAAGGGTTTGTTGGGTGGTGTTATTGGAGGTGGGAATTGAGGTGCTGCTTGGTCTTGGTCGTTGAAGTTGTCATAGAGCGTCTTGACGTGAAAGAAGGAGCTGAGTTTGTTGCAGTCTTGGAAGGGAGGGACGTGGGTTGTTTTGCTGTTGGGTCTGACAAAGTTCTGTATGATAGTGAAGAGTTCCTTGGAGCTGTGGGCCTTGTAGAGGATTCTGTCTTGGATTAAGTTTTTCTTTGATGATTTGATGAGTTGATGGTGTGCTGTGGAGGCTGTTTCTCCACGTCTTCTCCAGTCGTCTGCAGCAGCGATTGGATTCTCTGAGATCTGTGGTGAGCCAGTTGGCTTTCTTGTTGTGTCGTCTCATGGTGTTCTAGAGGGGGGGCGAGGGAATTGGTGCAGTTGGCGATCCACTGGTGGAGGTTGCTTGCTGCCGTGTTGCCGTCTGTCGTTGTTGGGGATGGAGTGCAGGTGAGGGCGAAGGTGAGGTATTCTTCAGTACTTTGTTGAGGCTTCTGTGTGGGGTGTGGTGCGTGTGCTTGTCTGCAGTGGGTTTCGTAAAGGAGTAATGGATGCAGGGGCGGTCGGTCCAGAGCAGTTCAGTGGCGTGGCTGAAGCGAATGTTGTTTCCTCTGGCGAAGATGGGGTTGAGTGTGTGTCCTGCTGTGTGAGTGGGGGTGGAGACTAGTTGCTTCAGCCCTATGTTGGTGAGGTTCTCCGCAAGGGCGGTGGTGTTGGGATCGCTGTGGTTGACTAGGTGGAAGGTCAGGACTCCGAGTAGTATGTAGTCTGTAGAGGCGAAGGCGTGGGGTGCGATGTGGTTGGCGATGACGTTGGTAAAGGGGGTGCGGGGTGAGGTGGTCTGTAGGTGAGTGTTCTTCCAAGCGTCGTCCTGGGGTAGGGCTGGATCTGGAAGTGGGTGTGTTGCATGGGGGTTGAGGCTTTGTCTGAGTTTGTGGTATTCAATCGGAGGGAGCTTTTTTGAACGATGGCGAGGCCTCCTCCTGGGCGGTTGGGGCGGTCTTTTCTTAGAGTCTTGTATCCGTCGGGGATGGGGGTTCGGATGTCGGGTGCGGAGCGGGTGTAGGTCCAGGTCTCTGTGAGGAAGGCAACATCGGGCATGTGAGTGTTGAGGAGGTTACAGATTGCTACAGCACATCTGTGTAGGGAGCATACATTGAGAAGGATACAGTCCAGTGGCTTGATTGCGTTGGCGTCCCGAGGGCTGGGGGTAGGTGCTGGGGTCTGGAGGCAGGTGAAAGTGTGGCGGCAGTGTGGCAGGAGATCAGGCCTTGGGTGTTGCTTGGCATAGAGAGCTGGTAGTTGTAGTTGCATCCAGGGTTGAGTGCATATAGGGTGCTGAGGTCGTACCGGCGGAGGGTCGGGGGACCAGGGTCCCTGGCACAGGTCGCAGTCGGGTCTTGGATGGCCACAGATGGACTTGCCTTTGGCTTGCTTTAGGCGCACCAGCCATGCAACCGCACAAGGGCCGCCATCAAGTAGGGGTCAGGGGAGGGTGATCAGCTGGGAGGTGGGAGCGACACGTTGGGGGTGGAGGCCGCTGGGGCAGCAGAGGCGGATAGTGCGAGGGAAAAGGAGGCAGAGGAAAGAGATAGAAACAAGAGACAATGAAAAGGAAAAAGCAGAGGAAAAGAGGCAAACAGGAAAGAAAGGCAAACAGAAAAAAGATGACACACACAGAGCGGACTAGCAGAAGAGCAAGGTCTTCCACTAGACGACCAGGGATGAGGCATAGGCAGGAGCCGGCGGGTGGAGGAGGGCCTCGGACACCTGGCAAGGAGCTCAAGCTGGCACAATGGGCAGAGCCTTAATGGTGGATATGCACAGGGGGAGAGCAATGACTCTGACCAGGATGTCAGACCTTGCACAGAGACAGTTTAGAGCTTTTCTACAAGGAAGTCACAAATGTGCTTCCTATTCTGTGGATGGCTGTAACAGGCTGTCTGTGGAACTGATGTATAAGTCAGTCCTGCTAGAAAGTTTTGAAGATCTATAGTCTCTTAAGATTAGAGTGATTGTTTGAGCTTGACTTGCTGTTCTGCTTTAGAAAAATCATTTATCTGTTTTAATTCCTAAATGACTTCAGCTTTGGTGAGATAATGTAGAAAGGACAGTTGTTAACTGACAAAAGGTACAGATATGATTCTTCAGTTTAGGGCCATATTTTCAGCTTACTCGTGTTACCTTTTCATGCATTCAGTGTGTTTATGTGTGATATTGCAATGCCTTATGTGTGACAATATGAGGAACTCGTTATCATCAGTGGAGAAAAGCATTTATGTCCTTGTAATTAAATAAATGACAGAAATAGCCCCCTTTAAAGCAATGTCATTATATAGAAATATCCACAAAAATGTTTTTTTACCATGACACTTTTTAAATGCAGGCCTCTGCAGCCTGCTGGAAAAAAGGACGTTTGCAAAACTCATATTATGTTTTTAGGCGCAATTGGGAAAATATATATTTTATTTCTTGTATCCCGTATTTGAGCCTTGTGAAGCTGAATGAATCTTTTGTTCACTGTTGCAGCTGACTCACAAAAGTGGAACTTTTAAACAAGCAAAAATTGTATTTAATCTCAGAACAGGGGGCTAGAGTCTGATCAGCAGAAACAGATCTGTCTAGGGCATACTGGCTAACAAAGCAAAAGGAATGGTTTCTTTCAAGTAACTCATGAAGTAATAGATGCACACTATGTAAGGGTCAACAGACACACTGAATCATGTTTTAATCTCAAAAGCAAATACGTTATGTGCAGTAAATTATGTAGTTGTAAAATACTAAATGTTGTAAACACCGTTCATAAATTTGAGGTATGTCCAGGAAAACATATAGGAAATTTAAAAGAGGAGTGGTTTAATAAAACATAGAAAGGTGTTGTTTAGAGATAAGGCTTTGCATTATGTTCCCTGCCCAGCAGATTTTCAAGTAATGAGTGCAATGTGGTGACAAACAAGCGAATGATTCTGCTATAAAGCATGTAAGAATGCAATATTCTCTTAAAGACTAGCACAATTGTTAAGTATGTGCTAATCTTTCCCATTTTTGCTGTTTTAGCAGTGCAAAGATGGTGTGTACTACAAACAGAGACACGTGCCACCTTGACTAATGGTCAAAGTAAAATAAAGCGGGATTGAACATGATTATGAAGTTACAGGGATCTAACACATACATTAAGAATATACCTCAATAAAGCACATTTAGGGCCTGATTTAGATCTCGGCTGCGGGTAACTACGTAACTACGGTGACGGATATACCTTCCACCGAAATATAAATCCCATTATATCCTATGGGATTTGTATTTCGGCAGATGGGATATCCATCGCCGTTGTGACGAAGTAACCCATCTACAAGATCTGAATTGGGCCCTAAGTTATTAGCATCTCCTGTCTCTGACCACCTTTCTTCTCCACTCCTCTGCTCTCCTTTCTTGTACTCCTCTTTCTGTTCTCTTTTTTCTCCATCCCTTCTCTTCTCAGCCCTCCACTATTCATGTCTCAACTCTCCATTCGCTTTTCCTCCACCTATTTGTTCCTTCCTCACTCGATTTTGAAGAATGGATCCTAGTAATTCAGTCCCAAGCAGTTTGACTGGTACAGAGATAGCAAGAAAATTGTTTCTAAATGTATGTTTTCAAGGGTCAAGGGCTCTGGTCCCCCAAAGAGGTGATGTGGACTCACTTCTAAAAACACCTTTTGGAACCACTGTTTTGTTGTTGTTGAGCAACACTGCAATCCAGCTGGCGAAATCATATCTGGGCGGCCAGGAGCCTAGGAGAGTCTGAGCGAGGAGAGGCATGGGATTGGTCTCTCCAGCAGTAAAACAATCTGTGCCGCCCCCGCCCACTGATGCCACAACACTGGTGTAGTTGCATGCGGCACCCCTTGTCTGAGTGGCAGCATGGCAGAGTGAAGAAAAAAAAACATGACCATACTGGAGCTGCCACCTGTCAACCAATCAACCGCAGTGTGTGTCATGCCCCAGAAAAAAAAGCCAGGCACTTGCAGTTTGTTTGGAGCAAGCACTTTCTGGTACTGTGACTGGTCTGTCCATTGTCAGATCCACGTGTCACGGAGACTGGGACTGGCTACAGCAGATTTGTTTTATTTACAAAGCTGCCCATGAGCCACTGCAGAAATAAATGTATCAGTGACACACTTCAGACTAGTACTGTCACCATAACAATGAGTCCAGGCTGGCAGAGGTACAGTAAATTGTCTTAGTCAGCAGCGGCAGTTGCATACTGCAAGCTGAAGTTTTTGGTCATTATTCCTGCTGTGCCTTATCACACAGGAAGTCAGAGGAGCTGTAATGCATAATTGATGCGTTTTAGTGCGGTGATGCGAACACAAGCACCAAAATGCGGTAGTCTAACCACTGATGAGTGGAACTTGGCATGACTGCTCAAGTAGTAGCCACGAAAATGTCTACTAAAGGTTTATTCAAACATTTTACAAATGTTTAGTCCCCATAAAATTAGAACCGTGTGCAAAAAGGTTTGACTACAGAACACTTTTTTTAATTAAACAATATCTATTAAAAACAAAAAATGAAACCCAAAATAGAGCAATTTCATTGCCTGGCTTAACACCGAACCCTGTGAGACTCCGGAGTGAACATCTCTAAAGAAGAAGGCACTGAAAGCGGCCCTGACGAAAAAATAAAACTAGAGTGAGGTAGGGAACAATATTGGAAAAATGATTGAGCCAGGTGGTATGAACCATGCTGGACACTTAAGAGAGGGCTTATAAAATCAGTTTATTAATACTTATGGTTTGTTGGACACGCAACCTGTGAACAGTGCACAGTACTTAGTAGGGTTTCCTGCTATTACTTTTTTCTATTTCTACCTGTAGCTACATCTCTCTTTTATTGAGTAAATGGCTCACCAAAGTCTCCAAAAGATATAGAAGTGCCCTGTGTCGCCATCAGACAGCTTCTACCTTGTGAATGGTGGCGGGTGGCCTGGGGAGAGCAGAGAGTGGTTCATGCGGTCAATGGATGCTTCCCAATTTCATTCCTTGCATTCTGACTTTTTTTTTAAAACCCGCCCATTCAAGTTAAAGGACTACTTTTATCAAAAAATGTCAACATGCAGGAAATGCAAATAGGAGATGGAGGTCTGTGGTCCCTGCATTCACTGGTGAGTGAGTCACACCAAAGTAAGACATCAGTGACCTCACAAAACGCTTTGTCAATAAGGCATGGAGATTCAGTAGTAATTCATACATAAGGCTAGACATATAAAGCTATTGGCTTAAAATGCTTTGTGCATCGGGAATTAAGACTCTTAAATTGGTAAGAAGGAGGCCCAATTCACGATGTCACAGGTTAAATCAGCACGCTGAATCTCAAAGAATGTACACAACACCGAGCCTTAGCTTCGTCATTTTCATCAGAGTTCATGTCAAAATGAGCACAGACTAATTATGGAAATACTATATCCGAGCCTAGAAATTATCTTACCTCTGCGATTTACGGGGTCCTTTGCTACATATGCAACATAATCTGTAGTATCCTATTAGATGAAAAATAACAATTTTATTTGACAACAAATGTGCATGCATCAAACAGTGGTAATTCAGTATATTTGATCGGTTGGATGTTTACTGGAAAATGGAAAATAGTTTGTCGTTGCCAATATTTTCAATATAAACGTGCTTATAATAAATAAAGCAAAAACGTATGTAACAACATACATGTATAACGGTAAACAGTCATAATATCTATTCCAAAATATAGAATGGACATAATATCGAAGTAAAAATATAGAATGGACAAAATATCGAATGGACACAATATAGTGGTTAAAAATATCGAATTTAAGGTAAGTAATATCGATTTTCAAAATATAGAAGTCAAAATATCGAAATATACAATACAGGCATTAAATATATCGATTTTTTAATAATATCAATTTTTTAAAAGTGTTTTGTATGTTAGTATATGTGTGAAAAGTGTATATTAATTTTTGTAATGTATGTTTAATGTATTTTAAGTAATTAATTTTATGTTCTTTAATTTTTGCGTAATTTAATTCTGTAGCGGGTTGTGGGTTTATAGGGGAATAGGGTGGGAAGTAATTTAATTGTAATTAATTAAATATTTTTATTTATTTATTGGTATTCATTTTGAATTTATTGTTATTTTGTAATTGGTAATTATTTTTTATTAATTGCCAATTAATTTGTATTAATTGATTAATTGTTAATTATGTTAATTTTCTAAATTTATTTTCTGTAGCGGGTTGTGGGTTTATAGGGGAATAGGGTGGGAAGTAATTTAATTGTAATAAAGTAAATATTTTTTTTCATTTATTCGTATTGATTTTAAATTTATTGTTAATTAGTTTTTAATTGGTAATTAAGTTCTATTAATTGGCAATTAATTGTTATTAATTGGTAATTATTTTGTATTAATTAAATATTTGATAATTATGATAATTGTATTAATGTATTTTCTGTAGTGGGATGTGGGTTTATAGGGGAATAGGGTGGGAAGTAATGTAATTGTAATTAATTACATATTTAAATTACTTTTTGTGTATTGATAATTAATTTACTGTTAATTTTTAATTGGTATTAATTTTTATTAATAATTAGTTTTTGTTATTTAAAATTAATTCGTTGTTGAATAATTATGAATAGGTTATTAATTTTTAATAACTAATATGTAGTTGTATTTCTAAATAATTATTACATAATATTAAATTGGTTAATAATTTCAATTAATGTTTTATTGGTATTGATATTTAATTTATTTTTAATAATATATTAAATCATTACTTTCCCTACTGTTAAACTCTCTGGAGTGGGAATAGTATTTTTTACCCCTACGCTATCCAACGCTTTCCCTACTGTTGCACTCTCTGGAGTGGGAATAGTAATTTTTACCCCTACGCTATCCAAAGCTTTCCCTACTGTTGCACTATCTGGAGAGGGAATAGTAATTTTCACACTCCCGCTATCCAACGCTTTCCGTACTGTTGCACTCTCTGGAGTGGGAATAGTATTTTTTACCCCTACGCTATCCAACGCTTTCCCTACTGTTGCACTCTCTGGAGTGGGAATAGTCATTTTTACCCCTACGCTATCCAATGCTTTCCCTACTGTTGTACTCTCTGGAGTGGAAATAGTAATTTATACCCTTCCAATATCCAACACTTTCCCTACTGTTGCACTCTCTGGAGTGGGAATAGTAATTCTTACCCCTACGCTATCCAACGCTTTCCCTACTGTTGCACGCTCTGGAGTTGGAATAGTAATTTTTACCCTCCCGCTATCCAACGCTTTCCCTACTGTTGCACTCTCTGGAGTGGGAATAGTAATTTTTACCCTTATGCTATCCAACGCTTTCCCTACTGTTGCACTCTCTGGAGTGGGAATAGCAATTTTTACCCCTATGCTATCCAACGCCTTCCCTACTGTTGCACTCTCTGGAGTGGGAATAGTATTTTTACCCCTACGCTATCCAACGCTTTCCCTACTGTTGCACTCACTGGAGTGGGAATAGTATTTTTTACCCTCCCGCTATCCAACGCTTTCCCTACTATTGCACTCTCTGGAGTGGGAATAGTAATTTTTACCCTTACGCTAACCAACGCTTTCCCTACTGTTGCACTCACTGGAGTGGGAATAGTATTTTTTACCGCTATGCTATCCAACGCTTTCCCTACTGTTGCACTCACTGGAGTGGTAATATTAAATGTTACCCTCCTGCTATCCTACGGTAAAATATTGTACATTTTTTATTAATAACTTAAATTAATTATATCTTAATTTTAAGGTTATTTGAGTATTTTTAAGTATGTTTTAGTTAATTATATTTATTATTTCATTAATTTTAAATTACTTTTAAGACATTTAAAAAAATTCAATATTTTGACTGACTATATTTTTTACAGACTATATTTTGGATTCGATATTTTTTTACGTACCTGTTTGTAGATAGGAATTCGATATTTTGGCATTCTATATTTTGGTGACTATATTTTGGTAAGTCTATATTTTGTCATTCTATATTATGTCAGTGATCCATATATAACATACCCATCGATGAGGCAGTTTACATGGTAAATAAGGGCATATCAGACATCACAAACAATGTCATCTTTCTCTTTTGCAATGCTCCCATGAGCACACATTGTGTTACACAAGAGGTTGGAACAACGTTGGGAGCATAGAAAGAGGGGACAGCCTCAAATTACAAACATCCCACGCAGTCCATATTCACACATATCCCATAAGGGGCTCATTGTGAATGAGCTTCTCCAGTTTACAACAAGTATATGGTAGCATGTTTGCAAACATTTGCACTGGAACAAATCAGCATGTTTCCCAGTGGTGGCTGCCTCTGAACGGGGGTGGTAGGGCAGGGGTTGGGGGAAGTTAAAAGAACAAGAAATGTACCTTCACCGATGCCGAAGCACGCCTCTGCTCGTCCTTGCTTTTCCTCAGCTCCGGAAGCACCCAGGCTTCTGGACTCTCCCAGCCAGTCACAAAGCTGCAGAAGAAGCATTGTGATTGGTCTGAGCGTCCTGTTTGGACGCTCATGCAGTGACTGGGGAGGCTGGGCATGTTCTGCACGGGGCTGTGCAACACAGCCAAATGGAGAGCATGCCAAGTGTGCCTGACAGTTTGGCCGGCCCTAGAGGATGGTCAAAGCGCCATTGCGCACTTAGGGGTGGTTTGCCCTCTAATCCGGGGATTTCAGCCCCGCCCGATCTGGCTGGAGTCTAAAGAAAAATAAAATGATAACAATTGCTTGTTATTATTATTTTATTTTACTGAGGCACTGCTCAAACGAGCAGTGGGGAGACGCTCCTCCTCCTTAGCGGAGGAGCTACTTTTAGAATCTAGAGTCTTCGGCTAAGCTCAGAAGTGACCTCTTAGGTTATGTTTGACACTTGCTCTTTGTAAAGGTGCAACATGTTTATGTGACTGTCACCAAGTCTACTGCTGCTGATTATTAACTAGATATTTATAACCTTAACCTCCTGGAACAGGATGAATAGCCGGTCAGTCAGAAGTGGTACTGGTGGTGTGGAATGAAGGTGGGTGGAAAGGAGGGTAGCTGAAGGTGGTCCTTCACTGCAACAAGCTCTGTAACGAGGGCAAGGAGACAAGAATTACTTGCATTCTCCTTTCCTGTGCAGAAAGGGCCATAATTTCACTCTGGCACATTGCTGGTGTCAATGCCTTTTCATGTAGGGAAGGGGACTGAATCACCACCAGATTTGGTCGTGGAGGACGGAAAGGGGTTTCTACTCTTGGGAATGGGATCCCAATAGGAATATCACATAACCATGGATCCTCATGAAAACTTGCACCTGGTTCAGCTTTCCCTATAGATTCCTGTAAAGTTTTGGGAATCCCGGTAAACAGGAAATCTACACTGAGACACAGTGTCATTGTCTTCATTAAAGGATTGCCCTTAATAAAAGAAACAAATGTAGGGCAGAGGAGCTGTAGTCACATGGATAAGAACACGGTATATGTATAGTTTTATGTAATAATATTTAGAGTCTAATAGAGAAAGCATCAGACCTGATGAGTCCTGGACCACATTTATAATATTAGGCTTGTTCATATGGAGGTGAATGATTTTGTCTGTTTAAGAAGAAGCATAGGAGGACTGGTGCAAAAGAAATATACAACATTTTAAGGTACTCAAAATAATTGCAGTGAAGCATAATTCCTTTCTATATTTCCTCCGCAGAGTAGACATCAGTTCTCATGGAAGATGGAAAATCAAAGACTTGAAAAGTGAAACGTTTGTGGTAGTTGGGCGATTCCTTACACTAGCCTTTATACCTGATGTGCTGGTAAGACAACACTGACTTCCCTAATTTTACATCCCTCTGACAAGCCTACACTACTGTACTTCAAATCAGAGAGTTGCTCCTTTTAAAGTCACGTCTTTGGTGGAAATAAATAGCCATTTCCTCAAATCCTAAAACATTTGTTTAAAAATTGCTTCTATAAATATAAGAATTACAAATAAAGTACACAACACCGGCATCATCGAAAAATGCTAGCACAGACCAGAATGTGCACTGCTGACCTGAATGTTGTCATGTGTTAATACCAAAAAGAGATAAGATGGCTGCACTCTTATTAGGAACAATAATGGGAACATCCTCAGCTTAGGTAAAGTCTGAACTGGTGCCAGATAGCAGACATATTGAGGGAGAAGTGAGGCAAGAGTAAGAGAGAAAATGAAAAGAAATAGCAGGAGCGACAGAGACTGATACAAGGAGTACTGCCATAATAAAAACAAGTTTAAACAGAAAATAATAGGACACACCTGGAAACTACATTCTAAATATATGTTGAGTCCCATCAAGGCAGAGACTGTATCTGTTGACTCATTACAATTACAAGGTTCTCACTTAATGGTCTGGCACTGGCCCCATATTAGAAGACAGCTTCATCAGCAGGAAAATGACAAAGAAGGAAGCTAGAATTAGGGGTGTTGTCTGGGAATGAATTGGATGCCCCTTGTGTATAACAGGACCACTGACTACATTGTTAGCCCAATGGGCGTGTTACTGATATGTATATATAAATGTCAAAGGTGGTAGAAACACACAAACGATCAAAGCACCTCGACCAAAGAGTTCCACTTGTGAATCAGGAAGCACCCAGGAGAGTAAGATCTGGTTGTGATGTGGTTGTGGAGTATTACTTGTTCAAGAGAAATTACGTTTTTGATTAAAAGTGGCAAGAGAGTAGATAGTGTAAATGGGTGACATAGTGTTATTCCAAACCCTGGGGGTACATTCAGAAAAAAAAACTTTAAAGTGCATTTTTTATTGAAGATAAGCGTTTCCAACAAGAGATGGCCCAAGCTGCGAAGGTTGGTGGCTCACCTCAGAGACCTTTGACTCATTGCCAAATGGTGAGAGTGACTGGAGTTTGAAAGTTTATGAACCACGCAGGAAAGCTTATATATTGGCCTTCCCTCAAAAGGGAGCCAGCACAGTGAATTAAGTATATGGCTGATGTGCCAGCTGTGAGCAATCCCAGAGATTAAACAATATGCACAGTTTAATAAAGGTTTAAATTGGTTCAGGTGGATTTTATGACTTGCAGTGCGAATTACATTCTCCTAATCGGGTCTGGGTAGACAGAGTGCCCTTGTCTCTTCTTTCAAATAATTTTGGAGGGGAAAAGATTTGGTTCCCTGAACAAATTAAGTTGATTGTTGGCACTATTGGCATTAGCACGTGTATGCAAGAGTCTAAAATGAAGCCCAGCGCTGTCATTAATGAATTGGTTTGGATTTTACTAGAATCAAGCCGTTCGAGGATATGGGGCATGAGGAAATGAGTTTCATTGAATTTCAGGTGATGTTATCAAGCGTAGAAGCCACTAGAGAAACATACTCAATTCTCCTAGCGATTCAGGGTAAATATTGAAAACTATGGAACAATTTAACATGAAGCCAGAGTATATTTGTGAGTTTTTAGAAAAAAGACAGTCCTATTGGGGCGAGCGACTTTTTTCTGCATCATTCTCCTGGCACCTGGGGTGGGACTATGTCCCCCAGACCTCTTTGCTCGGTGCTTTGGTGTTGAGGATGAGGGGGCGCCCACAAATGACGCCTTGGCACTAAAGGTGTTCCCATGAATTTGTTTACGGTCACTTTATCTCTGTTCTGGTCTGTCTGTCTACATTCCCATCTTTGAGAAAGCGGATCGTTCCAACCCTGTCTGTTACAGCCCCATAACCCTACTTGATTCACTGTTGATAGTTACAGTGAAAATTGTACTAAGTCGACTTGAAGAATTGGCGGAAGGTTCCAATATTCATTCAGACCTCCAGTTCGGCTTTCGCAGAGGGCTGGGAACTATTAAGCAGGGATTTAATCGCAACTTAATTATTGCTAAATAGACTCTAATAAAAATAGGCCAGCTGTATCTAGCTTTTGTTGACTTGTCGAGTGCCTTTGACTGTGTCCTTCACTGCCAACTGTGGGCAATTTGGACACAGCTTTACGCTGACGATGCCGTCCTCACATCACATACTCCCCTGGGCTTACAAAGGCTACTCACCTGCTTTAACTACATGTCTGAGTGTGGCTTGATTGTCTGTAAAAGCGAGACCTTTGTTATGAAATATGGGTGAAAAACTAGGAAGTGCCAGAATTTCATGGCCGGGGACACTAAGTTAAGTTTTACCCCCACATTTTCATACCTGGGTGTTTCATTCGATAAACATGGTATATGGTCCCTGTTGTATCGTGGCCTGGGGCAGCAAACATAGAGACACTCGGAGGCACAGTTAGATTAGTGGCCAGCTCCAAACTGTGCCACGCCCAGAGCCCTGGGCTATTTATTTTGTACATCATGTCATGCCGGCGTATGCCGGACTGACTCATTAACCTATGCTTGAAGGGGGAGGATGGTCCAACGGGACCACCCCCCTGCACTGTGAGGGATGTGTCAGATTACACTGTCCTCACAACATTACAGTCCCCAGTTGTGAATAACAGGAAGCTGCATTTTAACAAATCTGCAACTGCTATTTTAAATTTCACCACTAAATTTGAGGGAGATGCTCACTATATACAATGCAAAATGTGTCACTGTTGCTGTTTATGGGGCTTGCATTTGGGCCTATTCCAATGTTAATCATCTTCGGACGGCTGAACATGCCTTTCTAAACAATCTTTTGTCAGCTCCATAAAACTGTTTCACATTTGTATGCTATTCTGAATTGGGGTCTATGTTTCTATCTGACCTGAATAAAATTCATCAAATTCTATTGCCACAAGATATGGACTTCTGAATTTACGGTTTTAAATCTATCGCTATTTAATGATTGTCGTATGCTGACCGATTTCTATCTTGTACCCTGGTTTAAATTTGCTAAGCAGTTTTTATCAGACATTTGCCATTTAGAGTATTTTACCACTCCAGAAGTAATACATAATGTCAATAAAAACGATCTTAAAAAACATTGTTTACTTTTACTTGAAGATCAAAGGCTGACTCAGGAAATGATTAAACCTATGGTTATCAAAACCAGCTGCTTCTTGTAACAAATGGTGTGCAACCTTATCTTAGCCTTGTGCAGAATCCTCGGCACAGGTTTGTGCTAACTCGTTTCAGACTAGACATCTTCCCCTGCCTAGTTAGCACTCCAGCAATTATTGACTGGTCAGATGTTTTTGAATAATTGCCCTGTGACAATTTATCTACACCAGGCACCTTGCGCATCACCCTTTTCTGAAAATGTTATGATACCCTACGGATACATTTTATACTGCCTTTTCTTTCTGAACTGAAATGTAAATAATGTCTTTCTGCCATATTGTTCTTACAACAGTTGGCTTCTGCTGTGGTTTGCCCAGTTTTTTAAGCTCAATGATGCGTAGAAGAAAAACACTGGTTGTTCAGTGATGGTCTGTCACCGTGTGTTTTGTATTGAATTGATTTTATTATAATGATGTATTTGAATGGGCAATATATTGAACTGTACACTTTTATGGTTTGTCTGAATTTGATTGATCCTATAGTCCTATTTTACATTCAATGTGCTGTGCAGGAAGAGCTCAAAATTGAAGATCGCCATTAACATCAATGTATATAAACAGGGTTGAAATAGCAAAAGGACCTGGCATGAGGAACTAAATATTTCTTTTAGGAGAACTGATTGCAACTGCTAAACTGTACAAGAGACACTGATTCTGACGATTGGTTAATCTTGCCTAGGTGCTGTTTGCCTTGCAGTAAAAGACAGAGTGCCAAAACCTGTTAGTAAAGTGTTCAAAAGTGGTGTGTTTATGGGAAATATTGTTTTTTTTAGAATAAACAGGACTCTGAACATGAATCTAATGCCAGAGAAAAGATTGGTTATCTTAAATGATCTAGAAAACAGTGCAGGACAGAGCTAGCCAGCAAGCCTGCTGCTCATGAAGGTAATTTATGGTGGTTAGAGCATCTATTCTTAGACATATGAAGAGCACGTTATCTGTTGAGGTATAGTCTTGAAATGACAAATTTGGTAAGACTTTTTTTTAGACTATTATACTTCAGATTATTTGACAGATCAGTGTGTTCATAAGCCTATTTTTCCTCTTTCCTTCTTTACCTGCGGTTTTACCAAGTGCACACTCCGGCCTGGTGAAACTGTGGGCAAAGTTTCTGGACCGAGTAATTTTAGGTCAAGAAACATAGGACCATTTTTAGTTGCCTAAAGTGGGACTGCTCCCACCATGAGATATTGCTATGGACAATTCATAAATCATAATGAAGACCCATAAAGGCATCAAGGACATGTTTTGCAGTCAGTGACTGGTGTTACCATGGAGAGTGGAATGTTACAAATACTGCTGACGACTCTAACCTATTTAACCATTCTATCCTGACATTTAAAACCAAGGGATTCACGTCTGGTATCATTTTAAGCATAATGTCAGCATGATAATAAAAACATGCATGTAAGATCTTACCGGATCACCTCCGGAGGCAAAAGAAATAGATTGCATGTGATGGTTTGCAATTATCTGTTAAAAAAAACAAAGAAATAAAAACGATAAGATCATTAAACAATAAAGTTGTAACATAGCTGAAAGTCATAACCTTTTAAAATAATGCCATATTCGGTACACACATATATCTCTATTCTTGATTGCAAAAATAATTACTTTAGCTTATGATATAATACTGTAAGACAAAATCATACCTCCTAACCTTACTCTCAAATCTGCAATTCAAAACATGACTCCACTATTTTAAGTACAAAATGTTTTTTAATAATTAACATTATGAAACAGTTTACACTAAATGGATGCAATAAATGCCATTGTCACAAGCAGTCTTGTCCAATAGCCAACATGCAGTTTTACTGAAACTGCCCTTGCTGTACTACCACCCTTGCCACCCATTCCTTCTGTCAGTAAATTAGTTAGTGTGATAGTTCCTTGAACAATTTGGAAAGATCATTCCAAGAATATAGTGGTATAAAATGGGTATCAATGACCTGTGAATGTGTCTGCTAGTGACATTGCTGTAGTTAGTGAAATGTGTACATGACTGCAGTAATGTAGTATAATTATCTTTATTTTCTTACTTTCAATCAACTTACCGGGAATTTGTAAAATCCTAGAGAAATATGTAAATATTGCACTCTCTGCCTATTTAGAATCCAACCACCTTCTTCATCCAACCTAAACAGGATTTCATCCCGGTCACGGCACAGAGACAGCTCTCCTAGCTGTCATGGAAGTTTCGAGAAAAATCCTCGATTCAGGAGGATCATCTGCCGTGATCCTTTTGGACTTAAGCGCGGCCTTCGATACGGTGAATCCCCATATCTTAATTGACAGTCTCAGGAATTTAGGTGTGTCAGGAACAGCCTTAACCTGGCTGACATCATTCCTGGAGGGGCGATCCTTCCAGGTATTTGAGGGTGAAGTTACTTCCAAGCCCTCGCCCCTTTCATTCAGAGTCCCTCAGGGCTCTTCGTTAAGCCCAACGCTTTTTAATGCCTATATGGCTCCACTGGCAGAGATCATACAGCCCTACGGAGTGAACATCGTAACATACGCTGATGATACTCAACTAGTGGTCTCACTTAACCATCCTGATACATCCACACCCCGCCTTTTCACTTGTCTTGAAGAAGTGGCCAAATGGATGAACTATTCCTATTTGAAGCTAAATAGAGACAAGACAGAGCTTATGCTCCCTGGTAATCCGTCACTATTCAGACCAATTGAGATGTGGCCGACTGCAATGGGGTCAGCACCCATCACCAAATCACATATAAAAAGTTTGGGATTCTGGCTGGACTCAGACCTTACTCTTAAAGTCCAAACCAGAAAGGTATTTGCCGCCTGCTTTAGCATGCTTAGAATGCTACGTAAAGTACTTCCTCTACTTCCCTTTCAAGCCAAAAAACTTGCAGTCCAAGCGCTTATTCTATCACGCCTGGACTTTAGCAATGTACTTTACCTGGACACTCTGGCGGCAGTGCTTTCTAAACTTCAAATGATTCAGAACTGAGCGGCAAGAACTCTCATGGGAACTCCCTATTGTCAGTCAGCCAAACCTGCCATAAAAGCTCTACATTGGCTGCCCATTCGGGAGAGGGTCCAGTTCAAAGCTCTTTGTATCACTCACAAATTGCTTAGAGGGAATGGACCTAAGATCATCTCCACTTTAGTCAAACCCTATCAAGCCAATAGGCCTTTACGATCGGATGAACTGCACTTGGCCTTTGTACCAAGGATCAAAAGAGCAAGAAGCGGAGGTCGGCTTTTTTCTTATAATGCTGCCAAGCTCTGGAACTCTCTTCCTCTTCAGCTGCAGAAGGAAACTAACCATCTGATCTTTCGCAAGCTGTTGAAAACCTGGCTCTTTCCCAGATAAGTCTCAGAAGCTTCTTTCACTCCTCAGCCCTGGGATGCCCATGGGCAGCCATGCGCTCTATAAATACTACTTTTATTCTTTATGTCTGTCCATTGCACTGTATAATTTTGTAAGTCATGTGGAAATACCACATTATGGGGTCTATCACGATGGCGGGCAGACCAAGTCCACCCGCCACAGCAACAGTAAAAGGGACCACCCGCCATAGGTGCGGCGGTCCCGCCATTCAAATTAGGATGCGCCCGCCACACAGGCGGGCGCATCCCGCATTTTTTACATTGTGGTGGGCGATGCTGTAAGCAGCACCCGCCGCAATGTAAAAAATGCATGTTGTGCATTTGCATGCACAACATGACAGACGTTAGAGGCTTTTATACAATCTCCACGCTTATTTTGCCAAAAATGAAATGGTTGTAAATCTCACAAACACTCAGATTTTGATGTTCGAAAGGAAGGTCAGGAAGAAATGTAGCTGGTCCTGGGTGGCCTGCCAGTCTTAAGAGGCACTTGCTATTAATATCTTGGTGTCTGGCTACAGGAACGCCTATCTTTTGGTCTGATCTAAACTCATTAAAGCCAAGGACTGCTTCGTTAATTGCAGCTTTTCAATACTTACACCGCAATTTGCAAAAAACAATTTTGCTGCCTCTTCTTGCAGTGATAAAAGCCTAATTTACTCCAATTAGTTTTGGCACAGTTGCTTTCCTGGGGAAGATTGGGGAGTTTCTCAATTCTGCACAAAGTAAGGAATTTCGCTTTCTTTTTCGATTAGTGCAAAATGCCTCCCCGACCCAGCTGGACACGGGTTTTTGATCTGGCCTTGAATGACCTTGAGGCAAATAATTATGGATGTCTACACTCATACATGCCCTCTTTAATACATTGCTAAACAAACAAATATAGGATATCTCATGGAATAGGGACAAGAAAGACTTCAGTAAAAAAAAAAAAAAGCAATGTGTGGAGACACTCTTATAAAAAACCTCGCCCGCAAGCATACGTAACTGCTTTAATGAGATTCTTTTTTTAAATCAAGATGCCTCGTGCGTTTCGGCCTGAGTCAAACTACAGATTGCTTGCCAAAATGGTCAAGGAAACCTCTGTGGTCTAAATGCAGGCTTTGTCATCAAAATACGGACAGTTTGACTCACATCTTATCAATTTGCTGTCAGACAAAGGTTAAGATGCGGCATTATGAAGGAAGCACAAGCAATAGCTCTAGAATGACGCTGTTCAATGTTTTCACTGTCACTGTTGCATTTTATAGCGGTTTTGCACAGTTACACCTACACTTTATACTAGGTATTATGGAAGCTGCATTACAGGACATGATGTGGAACAATAAGGACCATGGGAATAGGAAGAGATACGATGAGAAAAATGTTTTGGTCTGACGCATCTTAGCATCATCTTTTGCACTTTATTGCAAACTTTAAACTAATTCGAAAAAGTGTCATTGTCAGATAAAATGCCAATTGCAAATGATGCAGTATAAGGGAGGTTGAGTAAATGCTTTTTTTTTGCTTGATGTCTTTTTTTTCAATTTTAGCAAATGTTACCTTGTGACACCAGCACTTTATATTTGGTTTTATGGAAAAAACAGTGTAAGACGATAGGTAACAATGTGGAACAAGACAATATAGGCCAATACTGCTGTCCATGAATGAGTTTACCTTTTACTTGTTTCTCCTTTCTGCTTCCCTTGCACTTTTATCATACCTTGCACTGTCACATTTGCACTATATATCTGGTTTTATGAAAGAGGTAGTGCAAGATATGATGGGATACAATGTGAAACACGAGAATACTGGGTGATACTGCTCCCCTGAAAGAGGTTATTGTTTTATATTTCAGTGAATCTCAGGGATTCACAATGTTATTGTATCGATTGATTTGGTTGCAACACCTAAAAGGAGGTATCCCAAACAACTTTAAAAAGTGGCAGACAAAACAACTTGCACCTCCCCCTTGTCCCTGAAATAATACATGGTGCACAATCTGTCAGTATCTGCCGCTCCTGGATACCACTGCTATGCAAGAAATACAATTTCACAAATATAGTGGTGCAACCAAAAAATTAGACATCCAATAAAGTTGTTGACTTCTTTATTTTGAATTTCAAAAAGTTTATATGTTCTCATTGTTCAAATTCAAATTGTTACAGCCAGAGCCAATGCGTTTCGTTCACAACCGTGAACTTTTTCAGTATGTTCCTATTCAAATACGAATCATTCATTGCTGATTCCGCAAACACAATTATACGGTCTCCTATTCTTTATATTCGACTAAGTAAATCATCAATTCATAATACCAAAATGCATATCTTCTACCCAAATCCTCATATTCAGGACTAGGCCCACCTCATTATGGACACTTGAATCTGTGTCCAAATGAGAGCTTGACACATAAATGGCACTCAGTAAAACTTTTGCTGGTTGGTATTTGCGGAAAAGTTGACAACTTGATTTGACTTTCTCAATTTCTGGGTGTACCACTAAATTTGTGAATTCCTCAAAGGAGGTAGAAGAGGTGGAAGAGGTCCCAAAGCCATTGTGATTGTTAAATAACATTTTATCTGAGAGTGGGCAGTGGTCCAGGAGTCCACTACCAACTCCTAAACACATTTTTTTTTAAAGTTAATTTCTTTTTTTAAATGCAGATCTGTGCCCTTGCACGGGAACAGGCTGCTTAAAAAACGTTATTTAAAAAAGATCACAGACATGGTGATCTACTGACCACAGTAAACAGCCATCACTGTGATGGCATCCAATTGGAGTGAGCCAAATTTGCGACCTACCTAATGAATACTGATGAAGAAGGGCACATTGCAACCACTCCAAGGGCCAGAGATATATATAATCATTAGGAATAACGATTTCCTAATTGCAATTATCTCCAATCTGCAATTAGGAAATCAGCATTCCTAATGTATGCAACTGTACATTTCCAAATAGCAATTCCTGGTAGGTCACAAATTGACCTGCATCATGAATATTAATGAGGTAGGTCGCAATTAGTACCCCGTTAGGAATCACCGCCATCACTGGGATGGTGGCCAGCTTGAGTCAGCACACAACATGTCTGAGATAACTTTAACCCCTTCACTGCTGGCAGGTTTCCGCCCCTGTGCGGTAAATAAATGAACAGGGGCGGGCCATGACGAACCCCAGCCGTCATCAGCACACGAGCACTTTAGTGCATGACGGCTGGGGTTCGTCACCAGCATGGAAGGGGTTAAAATGAAGCAATCTTTTTTTTGCTTTTTAAATACAGCACCTTAAAGGAAAACAGGATTCATTTATAAAAAGAAAACAAAACTTTTAAGAGAAGGCAGTGGTCTGTGGGACCATTTGCGAATGGGTTACCACCACTTTGAATTGGTGGTAAAGTATTAATGTTTGGCGATCAGAGTTCGGACATAAAACATTAAATCATACTACTGCAAATCGGTAGTTAGAAAGGATGCCCTACAGATTTCCCTTCCAAATACAGATTCACAAATGCATTTGCAATTGTGACCTCAAAAAAGCTTTGTACATCTGGTCCCAAATGCTGATTTTGCGAACCGATCTATTAGTCCATAGGTTGGTTAGCAAAATCACATTGGATTTAAAAAAAGTCGATGCTCAACTTGCAACCACTTTTTTCTAAACCAATTTTCAGACAGTTGGGCCTTAATCTGCCTGTCTGCCCTGCCAAGTGGTGCCAATCCAGTCCTGGGTCCTTGAAAGGTGACTTCTGTTGTACAGAACCAACAGAATCGACGCAGTGATGACTTTGCACCAATCGGAAGCGACCCATTGCCCTTTGACTACTACATCCTGGTGTGCCATGGCCACAGACATTACATGAGGTGTAAGTAAGTCAGCCCTACTGCATGCCTTGCCCCCAGGCAGGGTGCACTGTACCACATGTGTGGTCATATCTGTGCCAAGCTACCAGAGGGTGAGCACAGGTTATCTTTTAGTGTGCATCTAGCCTAACCTGACTAGGATTGTCGTCCCTACTTGAACAGGATGCATACCTCTGCCAACTAGAGACGCCATTTCTAACAAGTACCTTTATGTCTGTTGGGTTCTATGCATGGCTGTATGTCTGCCTGCGTGTTTGTGTCCTTGGGTGAGTGCTCGCCTCCTTTTCTGGAGGTTTGGGTGCCTAACATAGTGCAAATTTACAAAGTCTCCCACAACTTCAAACATTTATTTTTAAACTTTATGAGCTTTACAAAGTGCAACTCTTATGTTTTTTAAAAAGTGCTATTTTAACATCCCTTTGCTGCAGCTGGAAACCGTTCTTGCTGCTAAGGTCTGCTGGTAGACAGGTGTCACATATCACCAATCCACCTATCAACCAAAAGTCCCAGTCCTTCCTGCCCTGCCCCTCGCAGCATCTGCCCCCTGCTTTGCACTGTAGAGGACTCTTTGCAGAGCACCGCTCACCATGATGCCCATATCCCTGCAACATTGCTCATATCTACAATAGGTGGGAGGTGCATGCTCCCGGTATGGTTCTCTGCTGCATGATATCTTGCTTACTGACATCTTGGAGCATGACATTTACTGCTGAGTGGTCAGACACTGGAAGCTTTGATATTGTAACCTGAGCGCATAGAGTTGAACATATATTGGACACAATTCACAAAACTTACAGTATCAATCCATTGACTCTTTTTTTCTTAACCCAATTAATACACTTCCCAAAGAAATCTAATGCTGCAAATGAATATTCTTAATGTATGACTTCTTTGTTGAGGCATTTTGTATACAGATCATTATACTTTCAAGGGAGCTAGGTGACAGAAGAATTTCACCTATAAAATCCTTCTGAAACACACTGTTTGGGTGTAAACTAACTAGTTTATGAGGTCTTTAGTGACTCCATGATGAGGTAAAGACACAAGGGCAATCTTTGTTGGTCTCATTACAGCAATTTTGAGCTGCCTGAAAAGACTTACGAGTGCAACACAAGCTATGCAGCAAATAAGACACGCGCAACACTCAAAAGCATCGAATACACCGAGGAGATTTGGAAAAGCCCTTTTCATCCACTGGCTTGTTTCGGTAATAATTTTTAATAGTGCAAACAGTGTTTGGGGAAAAGAAATTCTTTACGTTTACAGAAACCCTCTCCCTCCTCCCATGATGATGCGGCACTCTTTCCCAACAGAGTGCTCCTTACCACCCATTCATGAAGTGGAGCTAGTGTCCTCCTCTTGCGCCTTACTGCTGTTGCTATGTTTTGAGATATGAATTTGAAGCTGCTCACCTCTTGCTCCATGCCATCTAACGTGCACACAACATTAAATAGTTGCACAATGCTAGACTGCTCCTTCTCAGTGAATGCACGAAGAAGTGCATCAGGTCCAAGCCGTAGTCTCTTCGGCAGTTGCAGAGCCTGCTCCACCTCGGAGCAAATTCTACTGAATGTATTTGTAAATGGTATGTCCTTTACTGTAAAAGATGTTGGCGGTGTTACTCATTTCTTGGGGGGGAGTTTTATATAGCGTGAACTAGATCCAAAGGTTTCAGATTGCTTTACATGAGCACCACCTGCGTTACAGATGGGCACAATAATTTTTTTTAGGCACGGGGAGATTAAGTGATTTGCCCAGAATCACTGGCTGTTGAGCGTCCCTGCCAAAACTCAAACCCGTTTCCCAGGCATTGGGGTCGGCCGCTCTAGCCATTAGGCTACATTCTCTCCCCTTAACCCATAGTTTTAGTGAGGAGTTTGTTTCCTTAAATTTGTATATGTGCGTGTATAAATTTACATGTTTTGAAAATCCGCAGTTTTCATGGACATTTTGTGAAATGCAGATCTCTATGACACCGCAAATAGTCTTTTTCTTCCTAAAGCGACAACTTGATAAAACATGAAACTCTACTCACAGATCGTCATGTGATCTAGAATGGTGAGTGGGCAGGACTAGCTCAGTGACCGTCAAGACCATGATGTACAAAACTTGCTCTCCCACTTTATATCATAAGCCTGCACTTCTTCATCCCAACACTCTCAATAACACTTGTTAGCTTCAGTATCTGTCCCATAAATCAACGACAGGTCTGGAGTGTGCAGTAGCAGGCTAGTCATAGCTAATCATAGCTACACAGTGGTGTCTCAAAATAAAGTGTCTCCTGGCAGTACTAACACACGAACACTAAGGTATTTCACAGATGCCTTCACATTGTTACATTTCTCTTTCTTGTCCTCCAGCCCTTCCTCTCATTGTAACTTTGCTGAGTGTGAGACCGAGCCCTTACCATGACAATGACATCTGTTGACCTCCAGACAACAGTCAGTAGTGGGATTATTTTAACTCATGGAGGGTTCTTTGCTGGCCTACAACATGGCCTATTGTAATCAATGCAGACTAAGAATGCACCTTGTGCACCCCACCTCCGTTACATGATTAGATGACGTTCTTCTTCATTTCAGTTCCCTGCTCCTGATTTGATGGTTTTCCTCTCTTTTCTCGTGTTTGTCCTGCCCAAGAAGCATTTCAGTCTCACAGTAGTTTGATTGGATGAGTTGTACACGTCCTCTGCTGATGTCATAACCTGCAGCAGTGTGTGACACTATTTTGTCCTTCTCTGTGTGGCTCCCTCTGAGTTTTTCTGCCTGCTCCTCTCCCCTCCCTTGAGCTCCCATACTTTTTAAAATGTATTAGCCTCACAGCCTCCTCAAACTGTCACTTTTGCTAACCACTGTATTGGCGGGCAGCCATCTATAAATGGATTTGAATCCATTCTAAGATGGCCATCTTTGTGTGCACATGCATTTGCAATGGCTGTATTTGAATTATTTTTCTTCGGAAAAACAAATACCTGTTTTGAGTCTGGCGTCATCATGTTTAGGCTGTTGGTAGATATATTCAGAGTGATACTCATCCCTGCAAACTGAAGGTTGCTCTTCCCCAAAATGCTCGAGAGAATTTTGCTTGGCGGCTGTAAAATTAAATAATATTATTTTAGCATTCCCGAAACACCTTTGGAAAGAAATCATCACTTTTAACATTACATAATAAGGGCATGCAGGTCATAATGATGCAACACTTTCAATAAAGAAGTTGATTATAGATGGCACATGCTTTCAAAGTGCCCTCGGTCTCTGAAGGGTATCTTGGTGTTTGATTATTGATTCAATTCCAAAGCAAACTTTGAAACTTGAGTAAATATTTCAACATGTTGCAAGAAATGTATGCATGACATAAATTATCAGAAAAAAAGAGTTGCCACCGATGGGAAGGCAACACTTCTTAATTATGACAAAATACATGAAGCAATATTTGCTAAGGAAGAGAACCGTCCTGGAGAGATATCTGCTGAGGACGTGGTTGTAGGATTTTGAGGAAAAGCTTCGGCCCCCTACTGATAGCTTACCACTTTGCTAATAACTACCTGGGTGTGCGCTCAGACTCAGCCTATAGTGCTACTGTGAACAAGATTCCTTTGAGTTTTCCTCTCTCAGTTATGTTCCTGTTTGCAGAAGGCTCTGCTTCTCCACCTCAGCCAGTTAGAAAAGGTGCCAATAATCTAGGGGAGATGAAGGGGTGGGTGGATTGTTTAGTGTATGTGGCTTCCAACTAGACAGCACGGTCTGCTGCTTGCCTGAAGTGTTTCATCACTGGTGCTGGACTCCTGCCAAACCCCTACTAGTACACTGCGTCCAAAGGCGCCACATTATCCCCTCCTCCGTGGTAGCAGCAACATCATTACAGTGCCCCAAGGAAGTAGAAGCCGCCGGGTACAGCCTCTCCAGGTGTCCTCCTCTGTGGATGCGGGAAGGAGCAAAGGCTTCCCTCAACCTTAGTGGGACTGCATTCAAATACACAAAAGCTGTTGGTGTGCACACGGAAAGATGCGCTTGCTTGCCCTCTGATCCTTCGATATCTTCCAGGAAGGAGTAGAGGAAGGCCATTCCAACTCGTCAACTTCACAGTACCCAATCAGAATTTAGCATTCTGATAATGGACACATGCCTGTTTCAAAGCAGAACTACTCCCTTTGGTTGTAGTTAGAGAACTTCGCACACGTGTGTGCAATTGGGATTTCAGACAATAGTCCTCCTTTATTCTCTTTAGATTTGCAAAAAGTAAACGATATACCTCACTCTAACTTGAGCAAGACCCTTGAAATATATTCATCTGGTGTTGTCTCAACAATGGAAAGTCCAGGAGGCATGAACAGGGCAATATGAGTTTATGATACATAAACTGTACACTGCATGAACACAACCAGAAACAATCTGCAACATGACATCCTGTATCAAACATTAGTGCCTCCATACAGCAACAGAAATCAGTCTGTCCATTTAACAGTCTAATCTCAACACTCACACAGTTCACAAAAACAGTGGAAAGTCTGTACCCACAGTTACTCCTAATCAAGCATGCATATTCAGGGAGCTGGAAATGCACACCCATTTTTTCTTTTCAATAGGGTAGGTTTGAGCATTCTGTCATTAGGTTAGTGCAGCAATGAAGGTGGCACATTAGAAATGTAAGAACATAATACTTTCAAATTGGCAGCAAGTAGGGATAACAAAAAAGTGCTCCAAAAAGGTGGGCGTTTGGAAATCAAAATGATTCAGAACCACAAGAACCTACTGAAAAGCTACCGAAGAGTTTCATGGCACTCATTGATGTTTTCCAGCTCAAAGAGGCATAACCTAAAAGGAACGCCAGCTTTCCATGTGTCTTTAGCCCAGTAGTGGTTTTCACTACTGGTGAGGCAGCATGATTATTAGTATGTGAAACAATGTGTGCATAGGTCTGTTTGGGGTACCACAATGAGATCAAAAAGCAGAAAAACAGGCAATTGTATTCTTCCACCAGAAGCCTTGTCGTGTTTAACAGGGCCAGGCATGGCTAAGTGATCCCATTCAGGGTTTTCCTCTGCTTTCTGGGACTTGGAGTCTTGATTACCCCATTATAAAATTAGAACTAAAAGTGCAGGGGTTGGATAGACAAACCCTGGACTAGAGCCGCTAGCCAAGTGTGGGCCTGGGAAAATTGGCAGCTATGAACCAATGGTGTTATCTGGCAGCCTTATACTAGAAATTGAGTCTGAACTTTTATGCACACCTTGTACGGCTACCAGGTCATTGGAACACGACTTTTCCTCTACTTTTATTTTACAAATCGTTATTTCAAGTACATAAGTCGAATTGAACTTATTGAAATTATAAACCCAGAACTGGAGTATTTGTAAATTGAATAATCAAGACCAGAATATAGCTCACCCAAATATACAGACTCTTAAAAATCCAGACGTAGGTGCTACTTCCACAACCTTTCGTGCACCTCTACTAATATGTCCACTGGCCTCATTTCATAATAAAAAAACTGTCAGACAGTTTTGTGGGTTTTTTTCTGGCAGAATCCTTGTTTTTCAGCCAGCAGTACTGGGGGAATAGACATTAGGCCTAATCGTTAATGGGCACAGTGATCCACTAAGTGCTGTGGACTGTGCCCCTCACAAAACAAGGAAGGAGCACACTGCCTTGCATACCCCCAAACCATTCACTCAGATGCATTGTGGTAAATGCACGTCATAACAATCACTTTAGTTGAAAGTCTTTAGTATTCACCATTGTAGCACAGCCAGTGCTCTGTATCTCTAGATGTGTTTCAGGATATTTGCACTTCTTGAGTAGAGAGTGAGAGAGCGCAATTTGAATGAAAAGTATATCTGTACCATATTTACAAGCCTATAACGCAAACGTAGAACTTGTAATGTGAAGTTAGCACTTGTAGCGTAAAGTTAGCCGATGTAACCAATGTAATAGGAAATATACTTGTATTTACACTAGAATACATTAGTATTAGAAAGGCCCGTATATATAGGTTGGGCTAATATAGAAATGTGTAGAAATGCTTAAGAACAGTAGAACGTGCTAAATAGAGAATGTACGTATGAAATTATTAAACAGAGAAAGCGGCGAAATGTAAAGTGAAGAAATGTGCAGACTATATAGCACTGTGTAAGAAACGAGAGCATAACGTTGTATTTTATGTAACATGGATTCAAGTATAATCAATGATTTGCTAATTTGATTATATATATATATGTGTGTTAAAAGTCATACTGTGTAGAAGAGTTTGTAGGAATGTTAGAATAGTGTGGTCATGTGTGATTTTAACCTAACTGACCAAGGGTTCGCAAGAGTGTAGTTCACTGTATGTAATTTAGTGGGCTCACAGGAATAGGGGATAGCTTTGATCTGAACGTGCGAGCCAAGAGTCAAAGGTCTTGTTAAATTTAAAATGACAATGCTGGACGAGGTTTATGGCCTATTGAGATAAGAGACGCTTGGAATTTGGGGTCTTGTTTCTAAGTGACTGTTCGCAGGACCAAAGGAGGTTACAATCACAAATGTAATGAATAGAGTTCTGTTGAGGTGATAGACTTTGGACTGAAAGTGTCAACTGAAATGTCATGAGGTTACCAGCACGAAGATGAAGTTGGCGCCTAAGAAGCAAGGTCAACTTAACGGACGACGCAAAGAGACGAAGCTATGGAAAGAACCAGAATGAGATCATGTGAAATGTGTACGTGGTGGGCGTCAAAGGGGCGTTCCACCTATACTGTGATTGTGTATTTAGGGACAGCACCCAGGGGAGAGTTTAGCTCAGAGCAGATGGCCTGAAGACAAAGCAAGAGAGCAGAGGGAAGAGAGCAGTAGGCCGAGGACCCTTAGAGAGCGGATGGGTAGGCAGAAAGGGTACTGCTTCTCGACATAGGTTACCATCAGAGACTAAGAAAGTTTGACTTCTTTTGGAAGTCAAACTGCTGACACCTTTTTAGGGAAAAAGGACTTGCTAGTAGGGATGTCATCTAGCATAGAGTAGGGACAGATTTAACTTGTTTATTCTTTTTGTAGATGACGCAACGGATCCACTTTGTGTCTATGCTTTTCAATTTGCTGATTCTGGAATTGATTTTAATTGTATTCTTTTGTAGACTAAGATTCTTTAGGGAATTTATGTTCCTTTTAGTTCCTGTATACTTGTTGAATCTTATCTTGAGAGGATTGTATATGCAGTTGATTCTGATTTTATATTAAACTTTTAAACTTTATCAGTCGTAAGTGGTTCTTCAGAGTTGCGTCAGTCTATGGGGTTGATTTAACTTATGCGGGGTTTGCCTTTTACTCAATGACAGATAATAATCGATCCAAAATTAAATGAATGAGATAGGTATCTAAGTGATCAGAAAAAGGTATCAAAATCTCATTCCCCGCAGTTGGTAGCAGAGAAAGATGGTTTTCTTCTTGAGGAAGGCAACCTAGGTCAGGTCTAGATTACCCCAAGGCCCCTAGTCATCGACGACCAGAAGAAGAATCCCTGCCGAAGAAGGTGCTGACGGTGCGAGAGAAAAGCAGCAGAGTCGGTCGAGAGTGAGTATAAGGGTCATGCGTTGCCAGATTGCGGTGTTTTTTGTTGTACCTGTGTTGTAATGTCAAGCGGAGTTGAATGCCTGTAGTGTGATTGAGGGAAGGTTGTGAGCGCGCGCAACCGGATAAAATCTTAAGTCCAGAGAAGGGCTTAAGTGGTTCGGGTGTATCGAACACCCAGAGTAATTGTCTACCATTGTAAAGGGGGTCATGAGGTACCATTGATCGCCCGCGGGACCGATGATAGGGGGAGTGTAAGAGTGAGTGTATGAGTAACGGACGCTGGTCGTACGTTTACTGTGTGTAAGTAACCTATCAGTTAAGGCGAGCGTCTGAAGTGAGAGGAAGACGTCTCGTCAGTTGAGGTGACAATTACAGTTAGACTGTGGACGTACAGTCAAGAAAAGTGATCGCTTGGTCGGAAGTAGTCATTTTTCGGTGTATGAATGAGACGCATGCAAGACCGCGAGGCAAGTTAAGAAAGAAGGGGAACTGCTGCAGAGGGGACGAGTGACGTCAGCGTAGAGCCCCGCTGGGATTGGCCGGTCAGCGTAGAACCGCGCTGGGATAGGCTGGTTAGCGAGAGCCGCGCAGGGATTGGTGGTTTGTCATCGTGACGTAAATAAGGAAGAGTAATTAAGGAAAATCGTAGATTCTTGAAAATGAAGTGTTTTAAACGTTTAAGGGCGATCTTTAAGAGAGATAGAGGAAACTTGTATGCAGGGGAAGAAGCCCCACCGGAAGGCACACCAGCTTATTATATGGCTGTGAATGTAGGGTTACACTCAATACTATGGATCTCCAAGTGGAGTAAGCTAACAGAAGGAAATGAGGAACTGACGTTCCCGAGATACGGGACGTTTAGGGTAGAAGCATTGAACCAACTGAAAGCGGTAATGCTCGCAACAAGACCTCTACCGAGGCCAACACAGTTCGAAGCCCTTAATGCATGGTTCAGGGCGGCACATGATAAGAGCTTGAATAGGCGCCAAGAAAGAGTGAGACGATCAGTAAAAGCAGTGCAGGATGCTAAATGGGACGATGAAGCTAAAAAGTGGAGGGTGCAAAAGATAGAAGCAGACAAACTGTACCCAATGCTTGAGGCTACGGGAGAAAAGAAACCTCTAGAAGAAGATGAGGATAGCGAGCCGGATGAGGATCTGATAGAGAGGCTATTATTAGATAGACCACCTCCGTACAACAGAGAAGCCGAAAGTCCCGAACTACAACAAGGGGACGGGGCTAGGTGGGGGGAATATAAACCGCTCCCCACATCAGAGTGGGACCCCAAGAAAGGTGAGGAAATACCTCAATCTAGTCCCGTACAGAGAGTAGTAGGAAGATTCGTGGTCCAGAAGGTGCCAGAAACGGAGCATGCAAGGTCGTATCAACTGCCCGATGCTCTACAAGTACCTGTTACCATAGGTCCTATAGTGTCAATCTGCAACCCGGAGGGAGCCCAGCAGGAGGAACAGGCACGGTGGGACAGGGAAAGGACAGAGATGGAAAGTAGGAACAATACGATCAATACCCAAAGGCAGTTGCTAGGACCAAGGAGTCGGAGTACCCCATTGGATCCAGTAACGGATCCCTGGATAGAGCAGGGGGGTCAGAGAGGACATATGGACCTGAGGGGACCGAAACCGAAATCCTTTAGGGAATTAAGGGAGTACTTGAAAGAATGGGATGCTGCCGTAGAAACTCAGAATAAAAGAATAGAAACAGAAACAGAATGGAGAGATCAGGATAACAGGATCCTCTCTCACTGCGGAGCTGGTGAAAGCAGCCCGGAGTGGGAGGGAGGGAGTCAAGGAAGCAAAGGAGATACTTGCCATACCACCAGTGGCAGTAGACAAATGTGTGAAGACAAGAGTACAGGGTGTGGGGGAGTGCCTCGCCTCATCCTTAGTGAGGGAGAACGAAAGACGCAGGAGTACCGAGATAGTTTCAGGTGCACTCACCATGCCCCGGGCGAAAATGTGCGACATTGGAATCACGAGAGTATAGGGAGTCGCGAAGGGTCTCGCCATGCATCCGGTGATCATGGACGAGATCGCGGAAACATGGAGGGCCGTGAAGGATCTTATCGTTTACTGAGCGACACCAGACAGCAAGGGAGTTGCAGTGATATAGAACAGAACGGAGGATCCTATCTCGCATCTAAAGAGACGGAATCGAAAAGACAGGATGCAGTGATGGGGAATAGATCATTGTTCCACCATACCCCAAGGGAAGATGGGAAAGCTTGGGACCTAGAGAGGTGGGAACAAAGAGAAGCAAGAAGGACGCCTCATAACTCACCTGTACCTAGACGTAGGACTCGTAGTGGGGGTGAGAGGGATGTAAAGGAACCACCTAGGAGTGAGGTACTGAGAGCTGAGATAAAAGCGAAACGGCTCGATGTAATGAGTTTAAAATCAGATTTGGATGAAATAATAGACGGCACATTGCCAATGGAAAGGATAGAGCTGTACCAACCGGATGAAATACTGTTTATGTCTAAGGACGTTACTCGGAAAGCGAGGTCAGTTCATGAAAAATTATCTGAGTTGGCAAACAGGTATATGATAGACTTATCACGAACTAAAGCTTTACAGGGTAACCATAGGCTAAATTGCACGGATCAGGATCTAGATGAGCGTAGGACGATTGGGCTGAAAATACACATAAAGGAACTGATCCTGAGTATCAGATTGTGGAGGAATTTGGATAAATGGGAGGAAAGATGGTCCAAGAGGGGATCCGTCAGAAGGAGTACACTTACGAGGTCCCCGGATGGAGAGCTAATGCGAATGGAAGCTTTCCCTTTGCGAGAAATCGCAAACGGAAGCTACGTGCATGTGCCCTGGAGTAGGGGGGATTTAGCGGCATTTACTAATTCCTTTCCAAAGCTAAGGGAGAATCCCGTCGAGTGGTACAAACAGGTAGAGAGGTTCGTGAAGATCTCTAAGGTGCTGTGGGTCGACTTGAACACCCTGTTTGACATTGTAGTACCCGGAGATTTGTGGACGGCATGCAAGCTTAATGTCGAATGGCCCATTTGTGAACCCGAGAGGGATCCCCGGACGAATGGGCCATCAGAGAGAGTAATGGAAAAGTACGAGAGGGTAATGGCATGGTTGAAAGAGAAAGTGCCGTTGCAGGACATAGACTGGGTTAAGATAGATCGAACAACTCAGGAACCTAAAGAAACCGTTCACGAGTTCTATGAGAGATTGCTGAAAGCGTTCAAACAGTACAGTGGATTGGACGTGATGGATCCCAAAGACATAGGACAGTTTGTGTCGAAGTTTGTCCTGGGATTGAGACCAGACATAAGCTTAATGATTCAACAGCATTTGATCTGTTGGCAAAACAAACCTTTAGATGAGATTCTGAGGTATGCGAGGTACTGTAGTGATTAAAAATAGATACGAAAGCAAAGAAACTTAAGGAGAAGCTGATGTTGGTGCAGATGCAGTCAGCTGGAAAGGGTGGACAGCGCCAACAGGGAACAGGAACCCTAGGAAAGAAACAGAATAATCAAAGCAGAGATGAGGAGGAAAGACCGAGACCGAGGATAGATATCGCGACATTGAAAAAGACAACGAGGTGCCATCAGTGTAACGAGGTAGGACATTGGAGACGCGAGTGTCCTTATAATGTCGAGACGGGGGAATTAGAACAGGAGGAGGATGAGGTTCAGAATAGCCTGGTAAAGGGAACAGCATTCCCGAAGGGAAAGTTTGTCAAAGGGGGGACTCAGACTCCTCGAGCCCAGTTCCCTCAACCGCCTCGCATTGCAAATGGAGGAAAAACCTATAGACAACTGCCACTGTTCGTAGGAGGAGAAGAATGCTACTACGTTGATCCCCTTACAGGGCAACGAGTGAATAGGGAAGAAGATTGTACCCTAGGAGCAGCCCTGGAGGTAGATCAGAGAGGACCATACGTGGAAGCTGAAGTAGCTGGATGTCCCACGACCTTTTTGGTGGATACGGGGGCCACTCGATCCACTTTGAGATCGGCGGTAGTCCCAGGTCTGCCAATGTCGGGAGAGACGATTCAGGTGGTAGGAGTCGCAAATAGGAGAATGACGAATCCTCTGACAGAACCAGTGTCAGTGAAGATAGGAAATTACAGTGATGAACATCAGTTTGTGATTTGTGATTCTAGCCCTGTGTGTCTGCTAGGAAGAGATCTGTTGTGTAAACTAAACTGCACAATATATTGCACACCTGAAGGAGTAGAAGTGCAGACTAACGATGATGATGCCGACTTTAAGGTTGTAAACTCGCAGGGATGCGTGGAACTATACCCTACCTTAACGGTGGAGGAGCTTCCACAGGATTTGAAGGAGACTGTGTCAGCTGAGGTGTGGGATTTTACTGGAGAAGAAATAGGACTGATCAAAGGAGTAGAACCGGTAAAGATCATGGTAAAGCCCAATGCCGAGTACCCAAGAACACCACAATATAAGTTGACACCGGAGACGATTGCAGGAATAAAGCCTGTGATCGAATCCATGATTAAACAGGGAATACTGAAAGAGATTGTGGGAAGTCCATGTAACTCCCCGATTATGGGTTTACAGAAGCCTAGTGGGAAATACAGAATAGTGCAGGACCTTCGAAAGATTAATAATATCGTTGTTTCATGTTGTCCAGTGGTACCGAATCCATCAGTGATATTGTTTCAGATACCGTTCCAAGCTGAATGGTTCACAGTGATAGACTTGTGCCAGGCTTTCTTTTCAATCCCTTTAGATGAAGAGAGCCAGTATCTGTTCGCTTTTAAGCTGGAAAATCGCGTTTTAACATGGTGTCGTATTCCCCAGGGGTATACAGAAAGCCCATCGATTATTAACCAGCTGATGAAGAAAAATCTTGAAAGTCTAGTACTGCCCATGAATTCGGTTCTGGTCCAGTACATAGACGACCTACTTGTGGCGTCAGAAACTGAGGAAGCTTGCAAAACAGACACCATCACCTTATTAAATCATTTGGCCGAGAACGGACACAAGGTGTCTCCAAGTAAATTGCAGTATTGTTTGACCGAAGTGCAATACTTGGGCCACAGGATTGAAAAGGGAAAACGGAAGGTGTCTCCGGACAGAATAGAGGCGATCATGAAAATGAACGCGCCTAAAACACAAAGAGAAGTCAGGATGTTTCTAGGCATGGTCGGTTATTGTCGGCAGTGGATAGCCAACTTTTCACTGAAGGCAAAACCTTTACAAAAACTGACGCACAAGGGGGTGAGTGATCCGGTACCATGGGACAAAGATTGTTTGATGGCATTTTTGCAGCTGAGGGAGGACTTGTGTCGTGCCCCGGCTTTGGGAATGCCTGACTATGAGAAACCATTCTTGCTTTACTGCTGTGAAAGGGAAGGTTGCGCTTTAGCAGTTTTGGCCCAGATACACGGAAATGCCCGTAGACCAGTTGCATATTTTTCGGCTACCTTAGATCCAGTAGCCGCAGCGTTGCCCGGATGTCTCAAATCCGTTGCTGCAACGGGTGTCAGCATTGAAAGGTGTGAAAATGTGGTTATGGGACATCAGTTAGTGGTGTACGTACCGCATTCTGTGGAATTGTTAATGACCAGGACCAAGACTCAGCATCTGACGAATAGCAGGCTCACACGCTACGAGCAAGTCATATCGGCTGCTGAGAATGTGACCCTAAAGAGATGCTCTGTTTTGAATCCTGCTACTTTGATGCCACTTCCAAATGATATTGATGATGAAATTTGTACAGATCATGACTGCCTTGATGTGACTGAACTATGCACCAAACCGAGACCAGATATCGTAGATGAGCCATTGACTGACCCTGATGAAATTTTCTTTGTTGATGGTTCATGCGTAAGAGACGATATTGGTCAGCTGAGAGCAGCATATGCAGTTTGTACAATTACTGGAGTTGTGGAAGCCGCCTGCCTGGAAGGAGTACATTCCGCTCAGGTAGCTGAAATCATTGCTTTGACCCGTGCCTGTTTGGCAGGCAACAAAATTCGAGTCACCATATACACCGATAGCCAGTATGGTTTCGGGGTAGTTCACGACTACGGGCAGCTGTGGTCTCAAAGAGGTTACATGACCTCCTCGGGTTCTCCTATTAGGAATGGAGAATTCGTGAGATTATTGTTAGAAGCATTACAAGGACCAACAGCTATTGCGGTTGTCAAATGCGCCGCGCACACAAAAAATACAGATTTTGTGTCGCAAGGAAACCGATATGCAGATGAAGTTGCACGTTATTGTGCGGAACAGGGGTATTCTCACACCAATGTAGAAGTGGGGGGAATACAAGAAAGAACTGAGTTGACTATGTTGTTAGACACTGTAGATACGTGGGATGAATTGAAGTGTGTCCAGGAAAATGCACCAGATGTGGAGAAAAAAGCATGGGAAACAGCAGGTTGTACCAAAAGTGCAATGAATTTTTGGATTTCTGCAGATGGAAGAGCAGTTTTACCAAACAAACTTGTTAGTCCAATGGCAAGGAGATTGCATGGACCAGCACACATAGGTAGAGATGCCATGGTGAGAGTATTCAGGCAAACGTGGTATAATCCGAAGTTTAGAGTAGCGGCAGAAGCAGTATGTCAGCGTTGTGCGATCTGTCAGCAACTAAACGTAGGAAAGAGAACACCAGTCACATTGAGTCACATAGGGAGGTCTGGGGGGCCTTTCAATAGAATGCAGCTGGGTTTTATTGAAATGCCTAAGTGTAATCGACTCAGATACGTCTTAGTGATTGTCTGTATATTTTCCAGATGGGTTGAAGCTTATCCTACACGTAGGTGCGATACACTCACAGTAGCAAAATTGTTGCTTAGAGAGTTGATACCGAGGTTTGGGGTGCCAGCCTCTTTGGAATCGGACAGAGGAACTCATTTCAACAGCGAAATAGTGAAGATGCTATGTTCAGCCTTGAGCATAGACCAGAAGCTCCATTGTAGTTATCGACCAGAAGCTTCGGGGATTGTAGAGCAAATCAACAGCACAATAAAGTCCAGACTTGCCAAAGTTTGTTCATCGACATCCCTGAGTTGGCCTGATGCACTTCCATTGGTTCTTATGAGCATACGTAGCACACCAGATAGAAGAACAGGTCTCTCTCCACACGAGGTGCTAATGGGGAGAGCTATGAGACTGCCATCGGTTCCGACTGCAGCATTGTTGAACATCACAGACGATTTGATCTTGGACTACTGCAAGGGACTATCTGATGCCATTCATTCTGTGTCCCTCCAGGTCCAGGCTGCAGAGGTTCCATCAGCTCAAGATCTGTGCCATGACCTGTGTCCAGGGGACTGGGTCCTGGTGAAGAAGCATGTCAGGAAGAACTGTCTAGACGTGCGCTGGCGTGGACCATTCCAAGTCATACTAGTTACGAATACTGCAGTAAAGTGTGGAGGCTTGCCCAACTGGATACACGCCTCACACACCCGAAGAGTTCCAGCACCTCTGGAAGAAACAGCTCCTCTCTCGGATGAAAATCCAGCAGAAAGCGGAGAAGCCACAGAGAGGGAAAGTCAAGCTGTAGAGGTGATCGAAGAGGCTGAGCCTGTGTCGGAACAGGTTGATGACGGTCAGGACACCAGTGAGACCGAAGCTGCCTCAGAAGAGGAAAGTAGCTGGGAGTTCGAGTCAGACATCGAACAAGCCGTAAGTGATCAAGAGACGAGTCCAAGAACAAGGAGCAGGAGGACAAGGAATGGAGAAGCCAGTTGGCCGGAAAGAAGGAGAAGGTCAACCTTGAGAGCAAATCCAGAGAGCACCCTTGTCCCGATCTCTGAAAATTCAGATCTAGACGAAGAAGCTACGGACTCAGGCTCTGAGAGTCCGAGAAGATCAAGGAGAGTACGTGTGCCCTGCAGAAGATACGCCACCCCAGTGTGGACTTATCTAGCAGATGTCTTGGGGACAGAGATCTGGGAGAGTGAGAGAAGTGCAGGTGATCAATCTCGATCCGATTGTGGCAGTGGAGATATGGATGTTGACGCCTGGAATCGAGACTGAGGGGTTACTGACCTTCACACTTCCCATTCCCCTTTACCTAAGTCGGATCAAAGACCTAGTGCTAAATCGATTAGAGTTTCCGACTTTGGGTCATCCAATACCAGCACAAGAAGAAAAAGTCATTTGTTTAGAACTATTGGAATATGCCATTAGAGCTGCAGGTACGAGAATCATTGTAGATGCATAAAGACTTTTGTGTTTAAGCTATAAAGAAGAAGATAACCTAGCGCCGAGTGGAAAGAAGAATAAAATTAGGGATTACATTTAGAGGACGGAGAAGGGTTAGGGTTGTCTGTTATGGAAGATAAAAAGACATTGTTGTGAAAAAGAGACTTTTTGTTGGTTAAAAGAGCTTCACAGACTGAGAAAGCAAATAAAGCAAACAAAGATCTGAAGAAGAAAACTTTTCCTCGAAAAAGAAAGAGCTACATTGTTTGATAACATGGAGAATGGCAACCCAAACCGAAAAGCCAAATGCATAATAGGTACACTAATAGCAGTAGTAATTTTTCTCATTATTACAGTAGTTACCATATCATACATAGTAGGACATACAAGCGTAAAGGAGACAACAGATGTAAAGCCTGTAACGACTTTGAAACCTGCTCTTGTTGGGAAGAAGGAGGAGAGCAATGTAATCCGTGAAAAGGCGTTACTGGCAGATGAAGCTCGTAGGTTACACGTAGACGAGTCGCAGGGAAATTTTAGATCAAATGCATATGCCAAACTATTGTATGAGTATATCGATGCCATGGAGGCCAAGGATTGTTATGTTTGTATGCAATTGCCGGCTTCCGTAGACGAAGGTATCAGATATCATCATCTCCCACTGACATATGGGATAACATGTAGTTTATTGCTCAGTATATTTTATGGTAGAGAAGGGTTCGAGTACTACTTTTCAAATTATGATTCGGTACTGCCTGAAGTCCCGAATTGTAAACAAATGAATAAGTGGGACTACTACAAAAAGGAAGATAGATTGGCAAAATTCTTTCTTCCTTGGGATACATTAGATACTTCATATGCACGCAGAAATAATCTGACTTGCAAAGTGTCAGAGGTAGAGAAGAAATTTATTGGACAAGTAGATGACCGGTACAGGAGGCAGAAGATTCTAAAGATGTCAGGACAGTGGGAAACTGATTGGACCGAAGAAGAAAAAGCACACAAAAAGAAGGGTAGCAATGGTCCAATAGCTTTGGATAGAACGCAGAAAGGAAAGTTATGTTTAACTCGAAGCAAGACATATTATGAGAGTGTATTTGTAGGTGAAGTTAAGTGCGAACATGCTTTTAGGTTAGAGTACTATACGAAGGATTTAATGAAAGAGATGCAAGCGATTCCTAATGTATATTTTGTATGTGGAAGAAATGCCTATGTAAAACTGCCTGACAATTGGTATGGTTCGTGTTATTTGGCAATTGTTTTCCCCGAAATATATCATGCAAAGGATTTAGAGATCATAGAAGGAAAGGCTTCGACAAGAGCGAAAAGGGAAGTAGGAGATGCTGAGGTAGTTGGAGACATATTTGGAGCAATGTTTCCACTTTTAGGTTTGGTACTTAACGATGTTAAGATCAGGAGACTAGCTACAGTTGTGGATAGATTGTCTGCAAGTACTGCAAGGTCATTGATGCTAGTAGAAGGAGAGATGCAGTCGATTAGAGCAATGGTTCTTCAGAACCGTCTTGCTTTAGATGTTCTGCTAGCAAAGGAGGGCGGAGTCTGCAAGGCTCTGAAGGTCCAGGAATGTTGTACTTACATTCCAGACAATTCAAAACCACTTGAGAAAGTCATACATAACATTACAGAGATACATCAAGAAATCGAAGATTTAACAAAAGTAAATGTTTGGGAAAAAGTAGGTCATGGAGTGGGAAAGGTTGGAAGTTGGTTTGCCAACCTTGGTAAAAGCGTTGTGTGGTATATATTGAAACCTGTCTTAGTAATATTGATTTGCATAATCATATTGTTGGGGTTAGTGAAACTGTACAAATGGTATAGGACGAACCGGTTACAAAGATCCATGAGAGAGCAGGAGAGGAGATTAGCTGCTTTACAAGATCAACAGTATAAAAGTTTAAGAGCTCTCGAAACAATAAAAAGAGGGAATCTTGTAACTAGTTCTGTGTAAAGTGTCATTCAAATTGAAATTAGTGATGGCCCCTAGAGGTCATCAAAGGGGGGAACTGAGAGAGCGCAATTTGAATGAAAAGTATATCTGTACCATATTTACAAGCCTATAACGCAAACGTAGAACTTGTAATGTGAAGTTAGCACTTGTAGCGTAAAGTTAGCCGATGTAACCAATGTAATAGGAAATGTACTTGTATTTACACTAGAATACATTAGTATTAGAAAGGCCCGTATATATAGGTTGGGCTAATATAGAAATGTGTAGAAATGCTTAAGAACAGTAGAACGTGCTAAATAGAGAATGTACGTATGAAATTATTAAACAGAGAAAGCGGCGAAATGTAAAGTGAAGAAATGTGCAGACTATATAGCACTGTGTAAGAAACGAGAGCATAACGTTGTATTTTATGTAACATGGATTCAAGTATAATCAATGATTGGTAATTTGATTATATATATATATGTGTGTTAAAAGTCATACCGTGTAGAAGAGTTTGTAGAAATGTTAGAATAGTGTGGTCATGTGTGATTTTAACCTAACTGACCAAGGGTTCGCAAGAGTGTAGTTCACTGTATGTAATTTAGTGGGCTCACAGGAATAGGGGATAGCTTTGATCTGAACGTGCGAGCCAAGAGTCAAAGGTCTTGTTAAATTTAAAATGACAATGCTGGACGAGGTTTATGGCCTATTGAGATAAGAGACGCTTGGAATTTGGGGTCTTGTTTCTAAGTGACTGTTCGCAGGACCAAAGGAGGTTACAATCACAAATGTAATGAATAGAGTTCTGTTGAGGTGATAGACTTTGGACTGAAAGTGTCAACTGAAATGTCATGAGGTTACCAGCACGAAGATGAAGTTGGCGCCTAAGAAGCAAGGTCAACTTAACGGACGACGCAAAGAGACGAAGCTATGGAAAGAACCAGAATGAGATCATGTGAAATGTGTACGTGGTGGGCGTCAAAGGGGCGTTCCACCTATACTGTGATTGTGTATTTAGGGACAGCACCCATGGGGAGAGTTTAGCTCAGAGCAGATGGCCTGAAGACAAAGCAAGAGAGCAGAGGGAAGAGAGCAGTAGGCCGAGGACCCTTAGAGAGCGGATGGGTAGGCAGAAAGGGTACTGCTTCTCGACATAGGTTACCATCAGAGACTAAGAAAGTTTGACTTCTTTTGGAAGTCAAACTGCTGACACCTTTTTAGGGAAAAAGGACTTGCTAGTAGGGATGTCATCTAGCATAGAGTAGGGACAGATTTAACTTGTTTATTCTTTTTGTAGATGACGCAACGGATCCACTTTGTGTCTATGCTTTTCAATTTGCTGATTCTGGAATTGATTTTAATTGTATTCTTTTGTAGACTAAGATTCTTTAGGGAATTTATGTTCCTTTTAATTCCTGTATACTTGTTGAATCTTATCTTGAGAGGATTGTATATGCAGTTGATTCTGATTTTATATTAAACTTTTAAACTTTATCAGTCGTAAGTGGTTCTTCAGAGTTGCGTCAGTCTATGGGGTTGATTTAACTTATGCGGGGTTTGCCTTTTACTCAATGACAGATAATAATCGATCCAAAATTAAATGAATGAGATAGGTATCTAAGTGATCAGAAAAAGGTATCAAAATCTCATTCCCCGCAAGAGCAACAAGGTAAATTCGGGGGTGCTGGCAATACTGTTTGTACCACTCACAATTATATCCAAATTGTGTGCTGATATGTTAGGCAGGATGCTCCCTCCCCCTTTTGTGATTGGCTAGGCTGAAAGCCCGCCTCGTCATATAGGCGGGTGACCTCATTGCCATACAGTAAGTTAGCCAGTGACCCCTGATCACTGTGTTCACTTCTACAACTCGCTGAGAAATATATACGTTCGTTGCTTCCAAAAAGGTTCAAGTGAGGAGAAGCAGAACATCACTCTCAGAGCGCGCCGGCTGTTAAACGAAAGTGCAGAACTAGGACATGGCGGCCCTGATGACACGGCGTCGTCTAATAACCTTATATGGCTTGCACAAAGTCATATAGCAGATTAGTTTCAGCTGAGAATGTTGGTTCCAATCACAAGCCTCATAAAAGGAAGCGGTACCTAATTTCAAAGATAACGGCTGGCAGGCTATGTCGGGCAATAAACACCGTGTGCTCTGGCATCCATCTTACCTTGGGCATTACAACTGAACAGGCAACCTCGCGGGCACCAAGGTTGCACGCGCTCGGTGCTCTATAATTGAAAAACACTCTATTCCAGAACACCCCAGCCCATGGCCACCCCGCCCACGGAATCAGCCACGAGAACCGTGCTAATCAGCGCTGCAGCTGCGCGAGCCCTCGCGCTGGGAAGACTAATCATGCCCTCCAAGTTAGCACCTGAGCTGCAAGCAGCGGAAGTCTTTCACGGTCGTTAATCCATCACATTTTGGCAACCACATGTCCACGTGCTCGGGTGGCACCTGTTATTCGGAAGAGAGGGCAAGGAAGAAAGTAATGATTGCAAAAAAACAACAAAAGGTACCTTTCGCTTCTTGAAGGCTCCTTTGGCACCAGGTACAGCTTCACAAACACGGCTGATTGCTTCCCTGAAGGAAAATACAATACATTAAGAGCACTTAAAATCGCTCATTCGTTCGACAGCAACATGGGCCCAACTCACATTAACTGTGCAAATGCGAAAGACAAAGGATTTTTTTTTTCATGCAAAAGAATCATTTCTATGGCTTTATATATTCATATTTTATATCCGGGGCTTTTCCAACCGCTCTTCTTATTTTTATTATTCATTATATTACTGTTCCGTTCGACACAAACTGGCTCACACAGATGAGATCTTTTTGTCTCTTCTATTAAGAGGTAGATACAAATTCGGGTATTGCATTCTATGAACATAAAAACCATTATGTTCTCTATCACTACAATTATTTTAACACTCAGTACATCTTGTAAGACACACAGACCTTTGACATAACGATAACGTGTGAAAACTAAAGCGAATGTTAAAAGAATGCTTGATCTGGAGGAAACGTCTAGTCATGTGACAACTTCAGCCAGTTATGACTTTTTAGTTAACAGAATGTTGCATGCTGGATTATCCGCAACAATACTCACAATGGTAACTGCAGACAGAGCCACTAGCCACTTAGATATAACCACAGCTAACCACCCATACAGCTGTAAACGTGTTAAACAGAAGAACGTTGCCAACCAACTTTAAACAGAATATGGAATTCAATGTACTCACCTACAAGCGTAACCCCCATGAGGTTTATAGGCAGGCCATTTTTTACAAGCTTCCTGGCAGTACAGCAATGTAGACAACAGATGAAGTGTTGTTGGCTTCATCTAGGTCTATGCATGTTTTATTTTAAATAGACTTTATAGGGAGATAAATATCCTGAATGTTCAGCATCAATAAACCAAAAAGTGACACCGCACCAGAACATATTTATTAATCATGTGGCAATCCAACTCTTTCCTTTTACCCCATACTAACCTAACTGCACCCATTTCTGGAAAAACACAGTTAGTTACATTGTATGATCTGCCCCACTTTTATACCATAGATTCATATCGCAATTTAGGGCTGCTACTCTCCAGCCTTTCCGAGATCAGGCAACTCTAAGTCCTCTCCATTGTGACCTGTCTCCACTATAGAAGTCTCTGTCCCCTGGCCTTCTTTCAACAAGGTTAAAATGAAACCTCACTCCTTTATAAATATTATTCCAATCAAATAGAACCACTGCTCTTAGCCTCCTTAGACAAGAGCCCTCCACAATCGTTAGCCATATAATCTAGCTGTAGCAACCATACCAGTAGAAATTTGCCTTTGTGATCTGTCAGACTGTGAGAAAGACACTCCAAAGCCATGACACTCCAGGCGCTGTGTAGCCAGCACTGGGGGTTCAGATTTCTCCCACTGTCGAGTTTTGCAGACAATATTATAGCTTTAGAGCCTGCCGCAGCAGGCTCTACCGCCATTAAAGGCCTGCTCCAGCGTGAAAAGGCACAAGCGAAAGGTGAGGGCCTTTAATAAGGGAGCAGGCCTTTAATGGACAGTAGAGCCTGCTACGGAGGAATTTAAGGCTATTAGAACATGCCATGCCTAGAGGACAGAATGTTCTAATTTGTAAAACAAAGGGTTCACAAAGCTTAAGGGGGTTGAAAGCCCCTCGGGCTCCGAGCGGCCTTTGTTCACTGGTGTTGCTGTGAAAAAACATTGGAATGGTGGAGCTCTGGGATTCTACTGGCCATTAAAAGCCAGGAGCACTACATTGTTTTCAATGGAACTCCCAACATTCCAAAGTTCTAATAATTGGTATCTTAGCTTCCAGATCTGTTTATCCATTCCCTCCCCACTGTGTTGGTTTAATCACTAACACAATGAATCCTAGAACATAAGGAACTGAATACCTATACCTTTCACTAATGCCACAAGTACTTTTTTCCAAAATATCCTCAATTTAGTGCACTGCCATCAAATACGTATCACAGAATCATTTGCACATAGTACCTCCAACCCAGTCCAGCAGCAGCGGTCTGTTATGATTGGCTAGGAGGGCATTCAACCTGATTTCTGTGTGTGAATTTGGATTAGTGTTTTCAAGGTGGAGACATTCTAGTGTCTGATAGACCTGCAGAGAGTGTATGGTGTCATCACAGAAGGTTGTTTCTGTAATTGAGAAAAGGGAAGAGTGTGTGACAGTTGACTAAGAAACAGTGACTTTTATGGTGGGAGGGAAATATCTGAACTGGGACGTCAAGTGAGGTTGCTTTTCACCAGGTTTCCCAAAATACCTCTTCGACATGAAAAGCCTAAGGTGGTTCTTAATTTTAGAGTGCTAACCAAGGGCCCTCAATAGACTTAGCCTGAAATTCTGAAAAGGGTATTGAAATCATGACCTATTTCAGTGAGGTCAAATCATTTACAGAGTGAGACACAAAGACTGAAGGGTGGACCCTGTACTCACAAGGTACAGGTTAACCACCAGGATCTTGTTTGAGTGGCACTGGAGGAGGTTGCACCTGACGCAGACCAGGCATCATCGAGTAGCACACGATACATCAAGAGAGGAGTGTGAGAGCTGTTTGGATTCTGCAGGTATCAGATCGAATAAGAACCTAGAAAATAGGCTTTAAGGCAACATGTTTATGTTAACCTGTGTATATGGCTGAAGGGAAGAAACATTCATAGGCCCTTCAAAAGTGCAGTTTCTTTCAAGTTTATCAATAAATAGAATGTATAGACCCAATTCAGATAAGTGTTGGGAGTGTTTCTTTACAAACTCATAGAGAAAGTTAAGTTTAACAAAGGAATTACACTGTCTTATACCTAAAGTTGTTAGAGGACGGAGGGCAGACTCTTTGAGTGGACTGTTTGTTACAGTCCTGAAATCTAGGTCCATGTTTAAACTGAAGACATTAAGCATGTCCAAAGGATTAGCAGCCCATCCCAGGCTGAATAAACTATCCATATTTAAAGAGCATGTGCGAACTTAGCTTTGGCAGTGGCAATAGAGTGGGAAATGTTTCCCTGCTAAGTGCTGTACGCCAGTGATGTAAAGATGAAACAAGCATTTTCAATGCAATCGGTCTCGCCTTTGGGACCTTCGATGTATTTAGCTATGCAGCACATTAGCATGGGTGCTAAAACATCAACTGTTCTTTAACATGGAGGGAAAGTAACCACCAAACTGCGTGACAAACCAGGCATGGGAAAACATGGAGAGTAATATTGCGTTTCAGCAGGAAATGGTATAGTCCAAAGCTCTGTTTATAATATGAAATCAGGGCCTTCAGTTGTCATATCACTGAAAATACAAGATTTGAAAAAAATATTATTGTCTATGGGTGCTCGTGGAAGACAGTTTCTATGGACTAGAATCTAGAGAAGGCTAAAGTGATTCTGGTATTTTACTGACCCCTGCTGTTCGTTTTCTATCAAGAAAGTTACATAGAGGCAATTGCCAGACAATTCCCTCAGCAGAAAGCAATTCTAGTATTTTACTGACCTCTACTGGTCGTTTTCTATCAAGACAATTAAATATAGGCAGTTGAACAAGCAGAAAGCAATTCTGGTATTTTACTGACTTCTAATGGTCATTTTCTTTCAAGACAGTTCAATAGAGGCAGATGAACAGGAAAAAAAGTCCCTAAGCGGAAGTAGACAAGTCGTAGAGCTGATCTACAGAGCCCACAAAGTACATACATATATAAGTATATACTAAAGTATAAACAAGAGGTTTCGAATGCTCGACCTAAAAAGGGGAAATTGAGCATAAAGTGAGTTGTGGAGCAGATGCATTAAATCAGAGGGGCCACACATCTACAATCCACATAGCTCCCCAAGGTTGTATATTAATAAAAAAGAAAGACCCTTGTGCACCAGAGTGTAGAGACCACACAAGCAGCAGAAGCTACTCTTCAGAACCACTCACTCACAGTCCAACTTTCAATTTATTTTTATTTATTTATTTATGAAGTTTTCTATAGCGCGAACTAGACCCAAGGGGTATCAGAGCGCTTTACATTTAGGATCGTTGCGTTATATCAGATACAAGAGCATAGTCAATCAATCAATCAATCAATCATACCATTTGTATAGCGTACTACTCACCCGGAAGGGTCTCAAGGCGCTTGGGGGAAGGGGTCTGCTATTGCTCGAACAGCCAGGTCTTGAGTTGTTTCCTGAAGGCGAGATGGTCCTGGGTCAGCCGAAGGTGGATGGGGAGGGAGTTCCATGTCTTGGCCGCCAGGTAGGAGAAGGATCTGCCTCCGGCGTTGGCTATTCGGATGCGTGGTTCGGCGGCGAGGGCGAGGCTAGTAGAGCGTAGCTGCCGGGTGGGCGTGTAGAAGGTCAGGCGGTCATTGAGGTACTTGGGGCCCAGGTCGTGGAGAGACTTGTGTGCGTGGGTGAGGAGCCTGAACGTGATCCTCTTGCTGACGGGGAGCCAGTGCAGGTCCCTCAGGTGGGCGGAGATGTGGCTGCGTCGGGGATGTCCAGGATGAGTCGGGCGGAGACGTTCTGGATGCGTTAGAGTCTTTTCTGTAGCTTGGCTGTGGTTCCGGCGTAGAGGGTGTTTCCGTAGTCCAGTCGGCTGGTGACGAGTGCCTGGGTGACCGTCTTCCTGGTTTCGGTCGGGATCCAGCGGAAGATCTTGCGGAGCATGCGTAGGGTGTTGAAGCACGATGAGGAGACGGCGTTGACTTGTCTGGTCATTGAGAGGGAGGAGTCCAGGATGAAGCCCAGGTTGCGTGCGTGGTCTGTAGGCTTGGGAGTGGTGCCCAGGACGGGGGGCCACCAGGAGTCGTCCCAGGCGGAGGGCGATGATCCTAGGATGAGGACTTCCGTCTTGTCTGAGTTCAGTTTCAGGCGGCTGTTCTTCATCCATTCGGCGACGTCTTTCATCCCTTCGTGTAGGCTAGTTCTGGCGGTGTCGGGGTCTCTGGTGAGGGAGAGGATCAGCTGTGTGTCGTCTGCGTAGGAGATGATGTTGAGTTTGTGCTGGCGTGCGATGGCTGGGAGAGGTCTCATGTAGACTTTGAAGAGGGTGGGGCTGAGTGATGATCCTTGCGGGACGCCGCAGATGACTTCGGTGGCCTCGGATCGAAACGGGGGGTGGCGGACTCTCTGTGTTCTTCAGGCGAGGAATGTACAATACACAAAAACAATGTTTCAGTAAATCGTAGGAGGGAGGGGAGGAAGGAGTAATAGCGGGGAGACAAAGAGAAACTATGCCCAAAGTCCGGCTGGGTTGGTGATGGTCAAGGGGGGAACCAGGGCCAATCTCCTCATTAGCTGTCAAGCAGCTCCACCAGTCATCAGCCATGTTGCTCAGGTCTCAGCGTTCAGGAAAAAACAGTTTTTAGTTTATTTGATTTGCGGCGGTTATATATCGCTATCTAGACCCGGAGGTATCAGAGCACTTAACCAGGGGTATGTTGCATTAGAAGGTACATCAAAATGATTAGAAGGCGCTGGCTAGACCCGTAGATATCAGAGCGCTATAACAGAGGAACATTGTGTTACAAATTGCATCAGTTGCAATAGCGTAATAATGTACAGTAAACAAACAACGAGGTTGAGAGGATTTATAGGAAGGGTGGGAAGGAAGGAGCCATATCAGGTAGACGAGGAAGAGCTGTGTCCAATGTCCGACTGGGTAGGTGATGGTGGAGGGGGAAACCAGGGCCAATCTCCTCCTTATTTGTCTAGCAACTCCATCGGGCATCAGCCATGTTGCTCAGATCTCAACATTCGGGAAAAAACAGTTTAGAATAGATGTTTAGCCTACGAGGATAGAAGTAAAAGAAGAAGGTGGGGGAGAGGGCATAGAAACAAGCCAGAGAGGGAGTTGAGACACAACGGGGAGACAAGGTGAACTATGCCCAATGTCCGGCTGGGTAGGTGATGGTCAAGGGGGTGAACCGGGGCCAATCTCCTCTACAGCTCTTTAACAGCTCCACCGGGCATCAGCCATGTTGCTCAGGTCTCCGCGGTCGGGAAGACAGAAATAATCAATTTTGAGTAAGTATATTAGCTACAGTTACATAGACAAACATAGAATACCAAGTCCCCAATGGAGGATAAAGGAGAGGCCGCCCTGCTGGGACTCCACGCTCAGGGAAACATCCCTGCTGAATGATGTTGCTGCTGAAATCAACGTGTAGGCGGAGATGGCGACGCATGGTGTAGTCCAGTTCGGTATCAGAGAAGGAACTGGGGTGTGTCATAGTGGCTGCCGGAGAAACAAAGGCAGCGGAGGCCGCCATTTTAAAGTCAGGCATGTCAGGACTGGGCCTATGTAAATCCTTGTGTAGGCGCTGATGAGGTGGATAGGTCTCCACCACGATTCTATTCTCAAGCACCAGCAACCTCAATGAAAAGCACAGTTTCGGATCAATTACCGATGTGCAATCTACAAAGTGTGCATTACAGTTCAATCTGAATTGCTCTTGTTTCCATAGTGAAATTCGGATGACTAGAGTGAGGACATTGCAGAGGGAGGGTTAAGTGACTTGTGTGAGGTCTCAGCTTCTTTGCACGTTCATACGTCCCGAGTAGGCACCATATTGGAGTCAGGCGCGGCTCATTTCTATCCCCCGTTTCAGGCTCTATTACTGGGGTTTTGAGGACAGTGGCAGGATATCCTTTGTTGTGGAGTAGTTTCCTGAACCTTACTCCCCGACTCCCCCAGAGGGCTGATGGAATGGCACGATGAATATGCTGCGAAGTGCTCCCCCCAAGCTGTGGCATGAAATGGTGGCCAGGGCTCCACCCGCCTCACCTCAAAAGCACTCACCGGATCGCCGACCTCCGGTTGTCTCATGTGTTCCTCCAGGCGCTGCCAACCTTCCGCTTAGTGTCTTTGACTCTATCTTTTTCATCATAGTATGTCTTATAACTTTTTTGTGTACGTTTCCTCATTGCCAACGGGTCCAATTGAATAAACCTAACCCTACTCACCCACTCTAGATTGTTTTTTTAATATGGAATGCACCCTTTTCTAACAAGGCTCTCACCTGTGGAATTTTGTGTTATGATATGATACCATACTATGTTTCTTCACCGCCCTGACCAAAATATTCCAGCCCTTTTGGCTAGCTGCAAAATACCTTATTCACACAGTTGAATTTCTCAACCACTCCATTATCTCATGGCTGATACACTGAGGTTATTTAGTGTGTGCTGTTTACCAGAGCATTTTAAATGTTACTGCATCTCCTTTGATTGAAACTGAACACCACTATCAGTCTAAATGGATGCTGGAGCCCTCTTCTTCAAAATAATCAATCCATAAACACGCATTCTTAGCATCAGCCCAACCAACAATTTTCGTGTCTATCCATTCGTAGAAAAGATCTTCTAGGGCAATTAAGTACTTGTACATCCTTTTTTTCCAGATCACCGGTCCCCTAATATCCACAACTAACTGATTACATGGCAAAGTGGGACTTACCAAGGTGGTGGTCTCAAAGTCTTTTGTCTCTTATCAGCCCCTTCACATTGTACAAAATCTCTAACCGGATTTTCAGTTTCAAAATCAATTCTAAGTCATCAATACACGTTTTTAAAACAGATATGATTCTATTTCTCAAATTCTACAGGGGAATACCCTATTTCCCTCATAACCCAAATCATCCATCCTCCCACAATTCATCTCTCTCTTCCCAATAAGCATGTAAATCCTGTTTCCCAAGACTCTTACTGAACCTTTTCTGACACTATCCTTAACCTCTTTCACCATTTCATCACACCGATATGCACAGTCCCATTCATATTCTGCGATCACACTGTAACTTTTTTTTTACATTTGTATCACAAGCTATGTAGTACACATTCGATTTTTTTTCCATACATTTACTTCATAGGAATAGACATTCTATTAAAAGGACCCATTGCCTTTTTCACATCATGTATAAAGTGTTGCAAATACATTGACAAACTCATAATTCTGGCAGATCATCTAGTAACACCTTCTGTAGTCAATAACTTAGTCAAAGGTTTGTCAGAACATGTTTTTCCTCCATATGTACTTCCGGCAATGTCTACAGCCCATACACACACCAAGGTATTTCTCCTCAGTGGGTGATAATGAGCATGAGGGGCAAAAGCAATCACCATTTACGTCTCAGTAGACTTTGTTTGTGTGGCAATAGCACCTAAGCCTTTTAAATAATTTTATGCACAAACCCATTAATCATACGGACTTTTTTCTCAAAAACCTTAGCGAATTTGCCTATTACCTGGGATCTATTATTCTCGCCATCCGATGCTAATAGCATCTAGTCAGCACAATAAGGTAAAGTACTACATGTGAAGACCTACGATCCCTCCACCTCAACCCAGATAGGTCTTCCTTGGAAATGTATAGTTTGCAAGTGTCTTTCTTGTCTTTAGATTTGAAAGCTAGTGATCTACAACCTAAAATATCACTTCTGAGACTTGCATAACTTTTAGGGTCGATGTCAGAGGGTTCCAATCTAATTCCCATCAAGAGGAAAATTAAAGTTACGATGGTATAATCTAGAGATTTCATGCAGAATGCTTTCAATCATGACAATATCAAAGTCTATATGAGCCAAATTCCAAACTCCATGAATATTTTTAAGCACTCTAAAAAGTTCATATTGTTATGACAGGTTTCCAGATGATTGAAATTAGAGACAGAGGACAACAGTTAATTACGTGTCTATAAAATCCAAGACAGCTGTGAAGTGAGTAGTGCTCACTCTGTGTGGTAAAACCCCCTGATTTGGTCTGCTATCTTTGGGGTGCCTGCTAGCAGAAACCTCATATTTTGAATGAGGATAATTTTATTTCTGCAATCTAACTGGTACACCAAGCATATGCTGTTACGCATGCTGGGGTTTCAGTTTCCAAGCTTAAAAAAGAATGGGATGGAAGACACACCTTTCGGACAGATGGGTGAAGTCGGTACAGGAGATATGACTGGCCTCATAAATCTAAATTAGCTGGGTTGTACAACGGTACATCACATGCAATTACTTTGTATGCCTTTTCACGTATTTTTTAGCGCGCATGTGTTAACCGCGAAATGCGTTTAAAACGCATGCCAATACCACACATTGGTTTTATATTTAAAAACAATGTATTTGTTGGGGGAGATCCCCTAACTTACCTTAAATGCATTGTATTGGCATGCTTTTTAAATGCGTATTCGCTGTAAAAATATCTGCGTTAAAAATGCGGTGTAATGGCTTTGCGAGATGAAAACCTCGTTGTAACGGCTGTTTCCACAAGTAGGCAGAGATAGCAGCTGCTATCCATGGCTCGTCCTTGTTACCACAGGCACTGACCAAGCTATCTCTGATCTAAGGAGTCACGAAGGCAGTGGTTGTGAGTGAAAGTAGTCAGTGCTCCAGTAGGACTCTTTCTTTCCTGTAGTTTCAACGTCTTGCCCTCCTACTAGACCCTACAATGATCCTCAGGCTGCCACTGCCATGGTAAATGGGTGGATTAATAACTCACTTGATGATCTGATCCCCATCCGCACTCTAAAAAAGCAATGCAAAGAAAAATCTGCACCTTAGTTTAATGAATCCTTGACGAAGGGATGCAAAAAACTAGAAAGACAGTGGAGTCACAAATACAATAAAAATGGAAAACGTGTCTATCGGGTAGCCACCCGGAACTATCATCAAGAGATAAAGAGAGTGCAAGCCGCAGTTTATGAAGATCTACTGGGCAAAGCAGCCAACACTCCTAGGGAGCTATTTTGCATTGTAAAATCTCTCACTGCTCCTAAAAGCGGAAACCCACTGCCCAATCCTTCAGAAAGACGCTGTGAAAACTCAGCAGCTTATTTCCAAAATAAGGTGGCCGACATCTATAGTGAATTACAAAAGAGTAGGGAAATCTCATACACTTCTCTAGAAACACCATTATTGGTGGAAGGGACAGATTGTCTTCATATTTTCCCCTCATTACGGAAAAACCTCTCCCAGATCTGTCCTGGAAAGTTCAAGCTCCCCATTAGACCCATCCCCTCCCCACATTCTCTCACAAGGGAGCCAAGAAATTCTTCCTATAATCCAGAAATTACTAAACGTTTCAATCTCTACAGGCTTAGTTCCACAGGAATAGAAACACGCAGAGGTCAAGCTTCTGCAAAATAAAAAAAGAATCTTGACCGTGCCTGCCCACAGAACTTCATGTCTATATCTTTGTTACCGGTGTTTAGGAAAGTTTTAAAGAAACACATCAACCGCAATCTCTCTAAGCATCTAGAGGATAATTCACTGCTGGATAACTGGCAGAACAGATTTTGTCCGAAGCATAGTACGGAGTCTGCGTTATTATTGGCCATTGAGGAGGTAAAGAAAATCCTAGACAAGGGAGGAGTGACAGCTATCATCCTCATCGACCTGAGTGGAGCTTTCAATTTGGTTGACCACGAGTCCTTGGCGCTCAGGTTGAGGGAAATTGTAGTAAGGCATACTGCTTTAGAATAGCTTTTGTCATTTCGAAAAGAAAGATCATTCCAGGTCTGGCAACCCCCCTGTTACCTCTGAGGCCATCTCTTTGAAGTGTGGGGTTCTGCAGGGCTCCGCACTTAGCCTGACGCTTTTTAATATCTATGTCAGACCACTGGCCTCCATTGTCAAGGATTTCAGACTGTCTATTGTCTCCTATGCAATTGATACATAGCTTGCCATCTCCCTTACCCCAGAGGAGGGTTCTCAGATGTAGCTAGGCCCATGCCTTGAAAAAGTGGCCCATTGGATGGCAAGCTGCTCACTGAAACTAAATGGAGACAAAACCGAACTGATGGTACTGAGAAACAACCCATCCTCAGTTACATTGGTAGGTTGACCAGACAGTATCAGGACTCCACCCATCCTGTCGTCCCCTATAAAATGCTTGGGAATGTGGCTGGACAGTTCTCTGTCAATGAAAGCCCAAGCCAAAAAGTTGACTAGCTCTTGCTTTGCCATGTTGAGGACTCTGAGGAAAATTCTGGATTTACTGCCTACTCCTTGCAGAAAAGTAGTAGTCCAGGCACTGATCTCTTCAGGTCTGGATTATGGTAATTCTCTAAATCTTGGCTCCCCCAAAGCAGTTCAAACAAGGCTCAAAGTGTTGCAAGATACTGCAGCCAGAACCATCTACAAGATACCTGAAGGTTCCTCAGTCAAGAAAGCCTCGATCTCTTTACACTGACTCGCTATGGAACATATAATTAAATTCAAGGGACTGTGTCTGACTCACAGGGCAGTAAATGGGAAGAGCTCCAGTTCGATAAGAGCCCCAATGACTGCCTATAATCCGAGCAGGATTTTAAGATCCTCTATCACAAGGCTCCTAACAGTTCCATACATCCAGAAGTCCAAATGGAGTGGAAGATTTGTCTCCTACCTCTCCCCCAAACTTCTGGAATACAATGCCTGAAAACTGAGCCGGATGAGGCCAAATTCAGAAAACATCTCAAAACGTGCCTATACCCTAAGTAATGTTGTGGCCTAATTGCAGACCTGTAGGTGCACGTTAGGGTAGCCATGCACTTTTTAAGTTAAGATAAGATAAAACAGAAGGCAGTACAAAGAGTAAGGGTGATACCGTGATGTCCTTTCATTGGGCTGTCAACAAGCATATATTGTTAATTTTGATTCACTTGTCCCTTTTGAATTTGGATGCACTTGGTTCACCTGTAGATAAAATGGTCTGTTAAATGGACCAAAATGACTTGTACAATGTGAATGTTGACAATTTTGGAAAATGTTCTCACCTATGGTAAACACTTGTCCGTTCTCCAAAGGAAGCCATAGCATTTAGGCACCTCACCTTTCCCCTTTTTATTTAAATCCTATCTACATGAACCTATCAAGTGAAATATGCAAATGAAACAGCCATCTTGATCATTAGGGTGATGTTCATGGGATTAAGCCTAGATAGATCTTGGAACATTTCATTACAACCTACAAAAACAGCACAGCCTGATCAAGGTGGATGCAACGTCATTGCTCCGCTATCTACTGATACATCTGCTGAAAGGTGTACTGAAAACGGAAGGAATAGTTCACATTACAACTCCGGCTCCTGACACCTCTTTACATTCAATCAAGGTGTACTGATAGGGTCCTATGCTCCAGAGGTCTTTGTCTTTAGTGATGACAACATGCATCAATCACTATTGATGAAACTGAGGTCTAGAGAGACAGGAGCGTATCACATAGAGTAAGTACTCGGAGGGCTAGCACAGTCTTAGACTGTTTGTTTAAGTAGTTGAAGCTCTGAAACACCTCTATTTTACTACTGTAGACAGTTATAAATAGTTGTTTGACATGCTAACTTTAAAGAAATGTGCTGCTTTCAGCTGAAACTGTAGTAGCATTTGTTAACATAGTCAAAGCAAACATAGCAAAACTAAATAATATACACAACGCAACCTAACAATCCAATTACAACACAAGAAGGCACTGCACAATAAAACAGTCAAAACAAATGAAACACCATAACCACAATACAGTATTCCAACATCACATTTCAATATTGCAGTTCAAAGGGATGGACCGAAAAGAACACATCACCACCATATCAAAATACCCCATAACAGATACGCACAAACATTGCTGTCACACATTACTACCTTCAAAAACCTGCTTTCGTAAAAAGTGTTTGCAGCAAAGACTGTCTTAACTTATTACCAAGGGCACCAAAAGAGCAGGACAAAGTGGTTTCCAATTTGGGACAAAGATTTTGGGGTATATTTACCAGACCCCCCAGGATATAGCGGCATGGATTAGCAAATTTAGTGGCACAAAAATGTAAATTTAGCGGCACAAATATGGAAATTTAGCTGCATTTTTTTGGCACTTTATTTTACTCATATTCAGTCATTCTCTGTAATTGGGCATACTGTGTGTTAAACCATATAGCCTGAGCATTTATAGCCCATCCTCCAGCCTGGGTCCGCAGCCGCTACCCTTCAATTTCAAGGGCACTTTTGTAAAAATGGCAGCATTTTTACAAAAATGCTGATTTCGCGACAAAACGCAAAATCGCAAAATCCTGGAGGGTCTGCATAGTGCATTTCAGACCTCTGGTTTTAATACACTATTAAATTTATCTTATGAATTGACTCAGAGCCATATAGCACCTTTATCTCAGAGGCTGAATCCCGAATTACTGGTTAAGTACTAATGTACGGGCCTCTGGCTAGTCCCTCTCTTTTCACGCTCACATTAATCCAGACCTATGAGATGGTGATCCTAGACTATTCCGATTGGGCCCCGTGTTGGGCATAAGCAATCACAGGCTGCAGTTTGAATTTCAAAGAGTACAGGTCCCTCCCAGGATTTCTGCTCTGAAGATTCTGGCTGCTCATAATAATGAGATCAATTGTGAGAAATTACGTTTCTGCTAAATTTCAAGAGTACATTCTACTTTGTCTTTTGATGGGAACCATTGATGAGGCACTTGAGAGTGGATGTACAGCCAGCCTCTTCTTGGAGGTAATTGAATACGCCATAGCATCAATACAACACATATTCAACCAGGATGTAGGAGCAGTAGTCTTTTTCCCTGAATTTATTGTCATCCCCCATCTTGTTTTGAGTTCTTCAAGGGAAGATGTAAGAGGTTACCTACCATCCTGTGTCTGTTGTTGCATGTCAGATAAATATTAAACAGAGCCACAATGCATAAGTCAACTGAAGCTCCCTGGAAGGTAAGTATGGTAGCCCTAGACAATTTGAAATGAGTCCTGATTTATTTTAATGAGCTGAGACAGAGCGAGAGAAGTCACTGGTGTTGCCCAACTAATAGAGACAAGGGGCGAAAGGGTTTGTCCAGTTTTGTGGTATCATACAAGGGGATATTTACCTACTGCCCTGTTGTCCATGGGTTTTAACAATTGCACATGCAATTTTGCGGGCACTTTTGTAAAAATGGCGGCATTTTTGCAAAAGTGCTTATTTTGCGGCAAAACGCAAAATCGCAAATTCCTGGAGGGTCTGATTTACAACCCCTATAGCCACAGGAAAGTCGCTAGTAACGCTTAACGCCGCCTTGTAAATAAGGCACCCTTTCATGCTATACTTAGTATGAAAGGGTTGGGCAATGGGTGTTGTGTTGAGCATTCCACTGCAACGCCCATTGGTTGTGACGCTGCCTCCTATTTACAAGGATGGCAAAAAAGGGGGCAGCACAAAAATGAAGACCAGAGAATACCTGGTATAAACAATGTGAAACCAGGAGAAATGCTTTATTTCTCCTTGTTTTTGTGGTTTCTATGTGTGCTGCATTGTGCAGCACTCATAAAGACGGCAAAAAGCCCTGGGTTTGTTTATGTACAGGAAGGTGTCCCTTCCTGCACATAAACAATCATTAAAAAGATAACAATTTGGAATTTCTATGTGTGCTGATCAATGCAGCACATATAGGAGTTACAAACCGCCTTTTCTGATTGTTTATGTGTAGGAAGGGACACCTTCCTGCACATAAACAATCATTCCCTCAACAAAGGCTCCCTTGCACCATGGTGCAAGCTTGCCTGCGTTGGCGCTAGGCAGCTTAATTTAGCACTAGGGAAAAGGCCGGGATGTGCCGTATCTTTGTAAATAGATATCATCTCTTCGTTTTCAGAATGGTGGACTGTGGCGTTAGCATTTTGTGCTTAACGATACGCTCCACCATTCCCTTGTACATATGCCCCTTTATGTTTCATGCCCATTAGTTTATCTACACTTGGGTGAGGAATTTCACTAATATTATTCAAAATCACAACAGTGAAGCTTTTCCGAAGTGTTCACCTTTACTTGCTGCAACAATGATTATTAACATCTAGCTCGGTTTACTGAGCGGGTTAAAATATCTGAAGAGAAGGACCCATGCCGAGCTGTACAGCTTGTATTTTTTTTGCCATCTGTTCAAAGACATGAAAATGGTGGTGTGATTTGATGACTAAGCCTAGGTACAGTCATCGCTGTTAGCCTGCAGAAGATGAAGTAATGTTCCAGTGACACAGGGCGCTTTTCGGGCCACGCGGCACCTGATGAGAGCCATTTTCGTTCTAAGCGGCACAGAGAACAAATATAGACTGTTGCCAGCGCCCTCAGGATTTTCACACTAACAGTGCTCATGGTACATTTCGCACACATTTCAGGTGCATTGCAAATGTGATTACTTTTAAATATTACACTTGATAAAGAGATTAACTTTATTACCAGAAGAAATTTAACTGAATTCACACTATAACTAATAGTCAATGATAGGATACAAACTTATGAGCATTACATAGGGAAAAAAGCTCTTAAATCTACCTTAATTTTCTATATATGGGAGCATATTTTTACTCAATAATACGATTGCAAACTGCTTCATCCCAAGGATTTCAACAGAGTCGGGGCAGCAGCACATGGAAGAAGTTGTTAGGAGGCCACCTTAGAATGTCAAAGATGTGCCTCGTGAGTCCAAGGTTTAATTATAACGCTGGGTAGAATACCACCTTCACAGGAAGTCAGAGCTTTTTTCGCATTTAGGTTTAGAATTTCATAAAGGATTTAGGGGCATATTATCAAGGGATTTATCTCCGCTTTTTTGGCTTTAAAAGCCAAGAAAGCGGAGATAAAATTATCTCCCTATCAGCAACAGGGTGCTAACACGCAAATTCGCATGTTAGCCCCCTTTTTCTCTACGCTTCCCCTTGCATCTCTAATGAGATGCAAAGGGGGCGTTCCAGAGAAAAATAATAGGAGAAATGTTGTTAAGCGACATTTCTCCTATTATCAAGGATTTCGCTTTCCCTGTTAGTGATAAAAAAAAGCAGCGCTAACCGCGGTTAGCACTGCTTTTTTTACACCTGGTATTTTCCTGACTTAGCCATGATATCCTATGGAAGGTGGATATCATGGCTAAGTTTGTGAGCCCCTATCATCAAGATAACGCCAAACTTCGAGAGATTATCGTTGGTTTTCCAGCGATAATCTCTCAATTGGCAGTTAGCGTGAGGATTTTTATCACTACTGAGATAAACCTTGCTAATAGCAAGTTATCTCTGCGATAATTTCCGGCGATGCTTAGCGTTAAAAAATGTGTTGCTAAGCATCGTTAGCGGTAAATATCGCTAAACGTTGGTAATATGCCCCTTTATTCTTTAAGATTTCTATTTCTAGCTAGTTAACAATGTTTTCTATTACCACCAACGTGTGTTGAGTTATGAACCAACCCTTTAAACAGTTTGGAAATTATTTTTCCTACATCGATGTAGTGTTAGGGGGTTGGTATGGGGTAGACCGAGACTTCTCCTTTCAAGAGGTGCTACTATGGCAGTGATCGGAGGGTTTGGTCTGCGATGGAGATATAAAGCACTGACTGTTAAGTGTCAGTTTCAGTGGTGCTATAGTTCACCCCTCAGTGATACTCATCATTCAGGGAAGTTGCTTGGGTCTCTAGCTGAAGCACAGTGGAGGCTTGCAGATGTGCACGCTCTGAGCAGAAGCAAAGCATTTGAAAAGATATGGCTCCACATGTCGGTGGCCGAGAAAAATAAATGGCCTTCACACAAGTCACAGAAAGAGTTCTGTCCGGATCTGAGTGCTGATATATTGAAATATTGTGCTGTGCATTTTTTCACTATTGATGCATGGTTCTGAGCTGGACGGTACGTGTATGGTTATCATGACCTGTTTTTGGGCCTCTGTAAGTGGGTCAAAGAGACTTCCTCACTCCCTGCCAGTGAACTTTAATGTGGCACCAGCATCACAGAGAACTCTCCTGCCATGCTGTAAACTGAGGCTGGGGTCCAGGTGCTGCTTTAGCCTTTGGGGCATTCTCACCCTGGTGCACTACCTTACGTGCTCAGCCAGAGGCCACTTCTCTTACCCCACCCACAGCCCATTATGGCCTCAGGGTATTTAGCAGCCACATGCTGTCACCTCACACCAGTGTCTTCTAGGCCTTGTTGTGGGGGGTAGGGAAGGGTTGCATATAAATGAATGTAGCGCCATGGTCAAAGCTGCAGACGTTGAAACTGGGTTCGAGTCCGAGCGTCAGCTCAACATCCTATGATTCTGAGCACATCACCTAATCTACATACTGAAAATGAAAATGATTTTGATCTTGTGTAAAGTAACTGGTGCTCATGTCTCCAATGACTTTCATTCAGCTATACAAATCTATAACAAAAAATAACCAGCAAAATTCAATTGACACAAACCAGATGTGGAATGTGGCCCACTTTTTTGGGAGTGCCCATGTCTAATTGTGGTCCCAATGCGACCCTGCTCACTGGCCCTTACGCATATGCTTTTTCCTTTGCTGCTGCCAATTCGTCACATTTAACACTCCTTTTTTTAACTATCTCTTCCTTTGTCATTTTCCAGAGTCTAACAGCCCATTCCTGTCACCATAATCGCCTACTCTGTTTGATTTTTCAGTCAGTCAATGCAATGTTTCTTCACTATTTCTAGTACATTGCCCACAAGTGCAATGGCATGTACACACATTCTGTCATTACTGTTTTTCTTTCTAACCAACATCACCTGTATTGCAGTTTCAGGTTTTTCATTAGTTTTATGGGCTTGAATTACCCAACCTGTAAAGTATGCTTCCTATGGTATGATTTGTCTTCTGGCCTGCAACGGCTGAAGGTGGCACACAAGGCATGGAATCACTTGGTTCTCCTCCCGTCAGTACCATTTTCTTTTGCTGACCCCTGCATTTTGGCTTTCTTTCAGTTTCCTGGACTCTGTGTTTGCTTTTTTAACTAACCTGACAGCCACATTCATAGTTTTTTATTTTACAATATTTTATAAAATAATCTAGAACTAAACAGGCCCACTCCGAAATTTGACTCTTCTCCATTCTTGTGCCGTCTGAAATGTTTGCCATCCTCTGTCTTCATACCGTCACCCACTGTCTGGCGAGTTTTGTTGCCCCTTCCAGATCTGTTTCTTCAGTGCCTACCTGCTCCGGTCTCTGGCACAGGTTTGTCCATCCTGTTGAAGTCGCCCAGTCTCGTTATTCCTGCAGCCCTTAGTTCTCTCTTCCTCTGTGACTCCATGCCCATTTCTGCCTTGACATGTCTTCTTTATCTGCTTTTCCATCCTCATTCTCTACCACGCCCTCCCATCTTTTCACTGTCAGTCCCTTCTTCCACAACTCCCTGCCATGGTGTTCCCTATAGCCCCCACAACCTCCTTCAGACCCCTTGTCCCTGACTGAGCCTGTTACCTCAGCATCACCATATTCCTGTCTGCCATTGTACACTTCCTCTGTGCTAGCAATCTCTTCTCCTCGTCAATACTCTCTCCCATTTGCATCATTCTTGCCAACATGCTGATGTTCATCCTCTCTACTCCTTGACCTCCTGCTTCCTTACTTTTACTTCATCACCTCGCTGCTTCGAACCTCTCACTCCTCGCCTCTCTGCTTCCTTTCCTATCACTCATCTCTCTGCTTCCTTTCCTCTCCCTCCTTGCCTCTCTGCTCCCTTTCATATCACTAATTGTCTCTCTGCTTCCTTTCCTATCACTCATCTCTCTGCTTCCTTTCCTCTCACTCATCTCTCTGCTTCCTTTCCTCTCACTCATCTCTCTGATTCCTTTCCTCTCACTCCTCGCCTCTCTGCTTCCTTTCCTATCACTCATCTCTCTGCTTCCTTCCCTCTATCCTTGCCTCTCTGCTTCCTTTCATATCACTACTTGTCTCTCTGCCGCTGGCCGCGCGACACAGAGGGGAGCATGGGCGAGACAGCGCCTTAGTACCACACGACGCGCGAGAGGAGCATACAGCGCACCATCCCCCCTCCTCACTAACGGCCAATGGGAGGGCGCTCCTAGGCGGGGGGGCGTGCCCGGGGGTTTGTTATAGCAGGCCCAGCACGTTGCTCGGTCTTTCCTGCCGCGTCGGTGCCGTGGGCTGCTCTGCGCTGTTCGTCGTGCGGCACTGCTCTGTTCGTCGTGTACGTCTTGTGGTCCGACGGTGCCAGGTATGTGCTGCTTTCTCGCCTCCCTCCCGGCCTCGTCCCTGGGCATGACCAGGTTGCACGGGGCCCCAATGGTTGCGACCAAGGGGGGGTGAGGAGTAGCGTCAGTGTTGTGCGGGCGAGCCAGTTGCAGCCGCCTTTGTGGCTCACAGTATTCAGCCTATGATCCCAGCGCTCTGACAGACACACGTTGTGCTCTTTGGCGTTTTCGGTTCGGGTCGTGGGATGCTGGGTCCCGGTCGGCGGTCTGGCGCGGGGAAGGGGAGCTTGATCCATCTTGGCGGGAATCTACCTCTTTTGTAAAAGGGTTGATCGCGCCCTGCTTTTCTTAAGAATGGTGGCTTAATGGAAGGTAGCTCAGATTCGCACGGTCACGCAGATATAAATATGGGGAAAACGTTGGATGCTACGCCCGATTCACAGGCAGCCCACGACACTAGTCGAAGGTCAAAACTTGGCCTCCGAAGGTGACCCCGTCTGCTGGCAAGTTGCGAGCAATGGCACTCGGGAGTCCCCCTCTCTCCCCTAGGCCCGATCTCAGCGCATGCCCTGTATCGCGATCCGGTGTCGTCTCCCGTGGAATGGGATGGCTATCAAGGTGGGGATGTATGTTGCAGGGCAATGGTGGGTTCCCTGCGGCGGAGTGCATGCCGGGGCTGATGGTAGGAGGAGGCTATGGCCGCAGTTAATGAGTGGGAGGGCCATCTTGTGTATCACACATGAGCGAGGATGCCATGCCGGGTGAGTTGCCCCTCTCCGCATGTGGCCCCGGGCCGGCCCATGTTTTGTTCGTGCAACTTTGGCGCTCGTGAAGTTCGAACTCTTGTGGCATTTGGCTGCTTGCACCTTGACACAGACGCGGTCGGCGGCATCTCATAGTTCGAACGGCCAATAACTAATAGGTAATGTGGACGCTCCCAGATACCCTACAACTCAGCAGTGGAGCGCTATGCAATTGCACAGAACACAAAGGGCTCTCGATATACTTTACTATACTTTTCTGGTTGGTTTGTTTATCCAACAAACTTCACACTAGCTACATGTATTCCAGCTATACATGCTTGTAGCATACAGCTGATTCGGTAACCTTTCAGACGCAAGCTAGTCGGCGGTAAATCGAAATAGCGAGCTCTCCTATTTTTCTCTTCAAACCCTGCAGTTTGAAAATGTACTGCGTTTTCAGAACTCCTTGAATGAAGAGTTGTTTCTGGATCGTTGGCCAGCGTTTCGATGTCCCCCCCACAGAGCGGAGATTCATTGTGCCGCTGCGTTAGTGCTCCCCGGGCGCCATTGCGGTTTTACAAGGTGCCATAAATGCGTTTATGATGGCACTTCCCCCTCCTGCAGCCACGCGTTTCGCAGCGGGTCGCGCTACAAGTGTTGTGTGTCTTCTGACCTGTCATCGAGTGTCTGTGGCTGGGGCCTCGGCAAGAGCCACTTCTCGAAGCCCACATGGGGCACAGACACGCGCATCTGCGGTCCGGGGGGCCCCCACCTCAGGATGGTAATACTAGGCTGTTCTTCGGGAACGGCACTGAGCACGCGGCCGACCGCTACCTGCCATCACCGCTGTCGACCGTCTGCGGTACAGATGGTGGCGGCCCCTGCCACCCACCTGGACACCAGTGGCAATAGGAGCAACTTCTTCTATTATAGGCATAATGGATTGTGTGCACACGGGAACACTCCTTAAACGCGGACTTGCTCATCCTCCCAGTTAGTCGGAGGTCAAGGTTGCAAATCGTGGAGTGCTACTCATCTTCGAAGAGATTTGGAGGTTGCATCGTGCAAACATCTCCGGAGTGATTGGCACTCGTGAATGGGGGTGACATCCCTACTAGGGAGCATTGCATGCTCAACCTGGGTATCGGTGCGACTGGGCTGAGCCGCCCCCCCGCTGCTGGTGGAACTCCGGAGGTGATGTACAAGCTTGTCGCGGATGGGTTTTTGCGTCTGTTCAAGGCGGCACACCGCAGAGTGAGGGCTTAAGTGTGAATTAATGCGTCCATGAGCGATGGTCATTACTGAGTCTGTCTATGCGGGCATCAGTAATTTTCCCGAGGTCACAAAATCGAGCGTGAAATCGCGTGGCTCCTGCTTTACAAGTATTTAAGACAAGTTATCCCACACTGTAGCAGCCACGTTCTTACCCTAGCACTGCCAAGGCTTATGTTGGGTTATATATCCCGCTACGTTTAATCTGTGAAAGGCCATCAGGTGTCTGGGTTACAAGACATTAACCCTGCAACCATTAAAGACAGCATTTAGCACGTTAAATAATAAAGCAACAACAAAGGGATGCAAATGCTTTCTGCGACCCACTGAGTAGTCGTACCAGCTCAATGTATGGACTTAATAAATAATATTCAACTGTTTAGCAAATTACAATTTGGACATTAAATAGTCAAAAAGACTGATATAGAAATGCTGTTAACTATCTCTCATTGTCCAATTACGGTAGATGTTTCTTGCAGCTTAGCCTGTCAGTTACCATCCCTGTTGCAGTTGGTAAACATGCCCTGGTTCAATCTTCGTAGTGTAATAAAAATAAATATTATGTATGTGGGTGAATGGTGTGTGAATATGCAAGCCTACAAACAGTGTATATGCTTAGCACAAGTCATAATGATCGGATAATTACGATCCCTTGCTGAGCAGTTCATTGCTTGACTTTACGTATGAGAAAGCGTCATCCATAGCTATTACTGTCACTCATAATTACACCCAAATTATAAAATGTGACACATAGCAAGCCGACACTTGGCAGTATGCGGACTGGCGTAGGCACCCCTGCATCGGAGTTAGGATTAATGCTATACTAGTGAGTGTTCATGTTAAATAAGCCAATGCCATATTGAACTGCCTTGGCGTGTCCCTGTAGACAAAGTTAGCGCTAGCAAAAATGTATTGTTCCAAATGTTTGTTCACACACTAACGAACAATTTCTTTCAACATATTCTACTAAAACTGTAGGCAGACACTCCCTCCTGGGACGAAACAGCCACCCAGGCTAGACTTAAGACACAATAGGCGGGTATGATTTTCCTGACCTCAACACAGTTCAAATCCGCTTTATCAATCACCAGGCTAAGCACTGTGTTACACCAGAGAGTTCTGAAGGGATCCACAATAAAGACTCCTCCCCCAATTATATGCCATTCAAAATAAGCCCTTATACAGGAAATAGCAAACAGTGTGTTAAGAGTGAAGTGGCGCGGCATGCACCAAAAAGTACCAAACACAGGTACAAGGAGAGCACTGCAATAATGGCAGTCCTAAGACCCGTTCTAAGAAAGATAAGAAATCTTCGTTGGCAGGTAAAATGTATCTGTTTAAGAGAGGCTTCCCTGTTACTTGTCCTGGCTATATATGAGTCCAGGTACTGTAGATTACTAGACGCCTTGTCGGTTCCTTACTTACCCAAATAACGATGTATCAGCACTATTTGGGACCTGTCACTCCATACACTGGCAGAGGCACTGTAAGTTCCAGATGTCTTGGCTGTCCAGCGAACAAGGAAATGTGAACAAATACACGTCAATTTTCAGTTTCCTCCTTCAAGTCAAGAACGAGGAAGAGTAGTATTAAGACTTCAGGCGAGCAAAGACATAACCCTGAGTAGAACTAGAAAGTGAATTTCTGAGTGTTAAATTTCACTGTGGTGATACTAATGCTTAGAACACTTGGAGTGGATAGCACCCCCATGATTTTGGGCAGGCTAAGGGAGTGCAAGTTAGGAGCTCCCATATACGCAATGGGGATGGGTCAATTGTTGCAATTTGTCTAAATTACGGCAGTCGCTCGGGGAGTAGTTGAAGCCATAGGTTTTTTACCACCATGCCACTTTGGATTGGGTGGGGCGATGGATCCAGGCAATTGTTGATGGAAAAGAGAGGCCTGGGGTCCTTAGACATGCACTCCTACAAGAAGAACAGGAGGGTATCGTGCAGGAGGACGTGGTAGTAGTGGGCAGTAGGTTAAGAGCGAGCAAGTTCCCATGGTCTGAGGGTGGCACTCGTAGGGCCAGACAACCGGTAGCGATAGAGCATGCCGCAGGATGGGCAACGGTCCCATGCAGAAGTTAGTTGGAAGGAGGTTTGGGTGGTACCAGTACAAGAGGAACTGAGGGTGAACATATCCCTCCTGGATGTACAAGTGGTACGAGACAGCGTTGTGAAGTAGCTAGGTGGTTGGGGGGCTCTGTCATCGACGGGGGCCTCCTCCAGAGCTGTGGCGGAGTCACAGGGCGATCTGGAAGCAGACGGACAGTAGGGGTACCTCTGCGGCAGAAGGATACAGTCTAAATACCTCTGCCTGGCACAGTAAGGGTGCCTGAGCCAAGAACCTGGAGCCGAGGGGGTTCCAGGAAACAGCGTCGGCGCCCCGTTAGTCCTTCGGGCGGTCGGGGGGCCTGAACCGACCGGGGGTGTGCCTCATCGCTCCGCCCTGACAGGGGGGGGGCGGGAGTAGAACGAAATAAAGTGATAATTTACTGCACCGTCAGAGCATCGACTCGCCGTGCAAGAATTGCTCCTTAGGCATGCGGGTCAGCGAGGGGCTGCTGCATTGGATCGCCTGTAAGATGACCCACCTTATCAGCTACTTGTTGTGCGAAATAAACCTGCACCACTTCTTTCCCCAAAATATGTCTCATGAGTTTCCTTGGTATGTAAGTGTTAACGTGCGCAGTGTGGAGCGAGCGCTGGCGGTGTGGGCACTATGCCGCTGGCCGCGCGCCACAGAGGGGAGCATGGGCGAGACAGCGCCTTAGTACCACACGACGCGCGAGAGGAGCATAAAGCGCACCATCCCCCCTCCTCACTAACGGCCAATGGGAGGGCGCTCCTAGGCGGGGGGCGTGCCCGGGGGTTTGTTATAGCAGGCCCAGCACGTTGCTCGGTCTTTCCTGCCGCGTCGGTGCCGTGGGCTGCTCTGCGCTGTTCCCACCCTAACCCTGACCCAGCGGCAGAGCGGAGGGCGAAAGTTGTGAACTTTTAACGGTCATGCTTTGTGTTGCAGGCGGAGTCACAGGGCGATCTGGAAGCAGACGGACAGTAGGAGTACCTCTGCGGCAGAAGGATACAGTCTAAATACCTCTGCCTGGCACAGTAAGAGTGCCTGAGCCAAGAACCTGGAGCCGAGGGGGTTCCAGGAAACAGCGTCGGCGCCCCGTTAGTCCTTTGAGCAGTCGGGGGGCCTGAACCGACCGGGGGTGTGCCTCATCGCTCCGCCCTGACAGGGGGGGCGGGAGTAGAACGAAATAAAGTGATAATTTACTGCACCGTCAGAGCATCGACTCGCCGTGCAAGAATGGCTCCTTAGGCATGCGGGTCAGCGAGGGGCTGCTGCATTGGATCGCCTGTAAGATGACCCACCTTATCAGCTACTTGTTGTGCGAAATAAACCCGCACCACTGCTTTCCCAAAAATATGTCTCATGAGTTTCCTTGGTATGTAAGTGTTAACGTGCGCAGTGTGGAGCGAGCGCTGGCGGTGTGGGCACTATGCTTCCCTTCCTCTCACCCCTCGCCTAATTCCCTTCCTCTCACTCCTTGGTTCTCTGCTTCTTTTTCCTCTCACTCTTTGGCTCCCTGCTTCCTTTCTTCAACTCCCTCGCTGCTTCCTTTCTTCTACTCTCTCACCTCTCTGCTTCTTTTCTTCTTACTCCTCAACTCTCTCCTACCTTTCTTCTACTCCCTTGCCGGCTTCCTTTCGTCAACACCCTCACCTGCTTCTTTTCTCCCCCCTCCTCTCCTCTCGGTGTCCTTTCCTATCACACCTCAACTCTGCTTCTTTTTCCTCTAACTCCCCGGCTCCTGCTTTCTTCTAACCCTCCGCCTCTCCACTGCTTTTCTTTGAACCCCTAGGTCCTCTGCTCCTTTTTTCTGCCCCTCAGCTCTCTGCTGAGGGTCAGCAAGAGAAAAAAAGCGACCGATCAGAATCACAATTGCAGAGGTGCTTCTAGGAGTGAGTCATAGCACAATAAACTGAGCGCAAGGACACACAAAGATACTGCTGAGAGTCGGGATACTTTTATCCAGAGCAAGGCCCTCCGGTTAGGGAAAACCCATTGCCAGTTTTCCATACTCCATACAGCCCCGGGATAGTGGGAGTGCATGTTGTGGGCAGGACACAAGTCCTAAAACAAGCATTGGCATAGCCAATAAGTCTCACCTTTGGGACCTTATAAGTGTTTAGTTATCCAGCACAATATCCTTGGTGCAACAACGTCAACTGTTGCATGGCTAAACACGTAAAAGGTCCCAAAGGCGAGACCTATTGGTTATGCCAACGCTTGTTACTCTTGTGCCATTATATTACTGCCCAACCCCTGACATCAGTTTCTAATGTGCAGCCATGCACGTTACCCTCGCTGCACCTTCTGTCTGTGCCACACTCTCTGAGCATCCAGGATGTAGATGTAGGGAAGGTTAAGACTGCAACTGTAAACCATAGCACACATTTTGTTCTCCAATATCAAAACTGTGTAAAAATAATATACTGTTGCAAGAACTTGATTGACATGGAATTTGAGTTCTTAATGTGTGTATCTATCTAACTATCTATCTATCTCTCTCTCTCTCTCTCTCTCTCTCTCTCTCTCTCTCTATATATATATATATATATATATATATATATATATATATATATATATATATATATATATATATATATATATATATATATATATATATATATATATATGTGTGTAGATATCTATCAATCTATCTATCTACCTATCTATATATAAATATATATATATATTTATAGATAGGAAGATAGATAGATATCTCATGGTCCACTGGGGTGTAACAGGGGAGAAGACACACTCATTTGCCAGTGGGAACTTCCATCTAACTTTCCGTGCACAGCAGCACACTGTGTTTGCTTAAGGAAAATCTTTTAAAATTCAAAATAAATGGCAGCTGGATTGTTGCTGATCTCACATTGGCTCAGTGGAAGCAAACACACTACATTTCCCAGGGTGCATTAGCTTGTCCTTCTTAGCTTGGGTCTTGTTTTATATGCAACCTAGGATGTCCAAAAAGACTCGCCCTCATAGGCTGTTCAATACTCTAGTGATTCAGTTACATACAGAATATTATTGTGCTGTTGACTCGCATCAAAGCTCCAGGCTGTGCATCAAAAAGCATAGGAATGTGTCATAAATGCTCCCTGCGGCAAGCATGTATTCCTGGATCAGACCTCGTGCCCCAGTGGTTAGTAATTGTATAGCTCTTTAATCATTGGCAGCACAGCATCCAGGATAATGTGCTGATTGGCTAAACACTTAAAAGATCCAAAAGGTGAGCCCTATTGGCCATGCCAATGCTTGTTGAATTTGCAGCTGAGAGACATCTATTCAAAAGTGAATTAGAAGCAGGCTGAAACTGCAGTGAAATATTCGCAAATATTTAAAAAGTGAAATCTGTTTTAAGTGCTCTCCTTGATTTAGTGCTGTATGAAAGGTAATTTATCATCATTTTACATGGTAATGTATGTGTTGGTCGGGCTGCCGATTCACACCCATAGTGCCCCCTTCTCATCCATCTTTCTTGTATTTTGTGTGCTGGTTCAAGCAAATGTTGACATATTAAATGCTGGCTGTTGACATATTATGCAGTCAAGAATCGGTTATGAAATAAAAAAAGAGATTTCATGGATCCAAGCATCGGGAGCATTTTATTTGAATTGTTTGTAAACTGTGATTCACATTTGTGAAAAACATATTTACATTGTTAGCTGCTGCCTCTCCTTCTGGTGTGCTTGGTTCAAGCAGCACCTGCACACAGTCTTCAACCAGCTTCTCATTGAGCAGCCTGAATATTTTATTCCATGCTCACAACTAAAAAGCAAAACGAAGCTTAACAATTTCTAAAGCGCACATTGGGGTGGGGGGGGGGGGGTGGTTCTCTTTCAACTCTGCTTCCGAGGCTGCCCTGGAGACACAGCCTTTGTGTAAAAGTGATGTTTCTCACTACTGAATGTAGTCGGGCTGGCTCCAAGCTGGGTCACTCAAACATAAGTACAATGTGAAATCTCAGCACCTGGCTCTGTCATTCTTCCAGACACAGCAATCAGGGACAGACAAAAGACAGACCTGACCTAGAAATGTCCTCACCTTCAAAAACAGAAACTGCAGTCCCACCCTTTTACCCCTGCTCTAGTGCCCAGGAAGCGTAATTTGCATCTCCTCGCTAAACAAAAGGCCTCATAGAAGGCCTAAAGGTATCACAGTCTTTGCCTCCTCACTTCAGGATTGCAGGTAATACACTTCCGCTGTCTGTGAAGGTACCCACACCCCCATCCTGTACCATGCTAAGCCAGGGGCATTTAAACGGATCCTACTTTGCTTTGATAATGCTGTGAGACAAACCTTTAGAGTAAGTATCAGAAGACATGCGCTCCAGCCTTTACAGAACCTACTTTTCGATGTTTGCGTTAGAGGGTTGTTTTCTCATCCCTTGTATTCTCTAATGTTGCTCTCACCATAAGGTTACTCTGTCAGTCAAGCACAACCTAAAGCTGTAGATATTTCCTTATACATGCATGCAGCCCCTACCTTACGCTTCCAACCCCTGAGACGATAATCAGCTGTCCATGCTGAAGCAGAGGTCTTTCAGTAGCATAGCAGGAGAGACCTTTCATCTATTTCAGGGTCTATCAAAGGTACCCGCCAGCTACGCTATCAAGAACTAAGAAAAACAAAAGTGTAGTCAAATCTGTGTAGGGATACTAATGTAGTTTTCCACTAGCTTCCATTTCGCTCACCTGTCATTCTTGTCCACCTCCTTCTGCATCTATGTTCCTTCATTCTATTCTAAAGTCTCATCATCCTCATGCTAGCAGATATCACAGCATGGGCTGTTCAATCTAACATCATTGTTTGATGTATGCTGTGATCCAATGCTCCCACAGGGTAGCTAGTGAGATGCTTATTGATCATGGTACTGTAATACATTGCTCTTCTTTCTACTGGGCTCATCAGATTGCAGCTAATGCCTCAAAGCAGCATCAGAACACTGTTTAAATTAGAGGCTGTTGTATTGTTTCTGCTTAGAGGCCTAAGAAAATTCCTCTCCTTCCCTCCTGACTATACGACCCTGTGATGTTGAGCGAGTCAGCATAAGAGAAGGCTGAAAGCCAAACTACTGATGGCCCATAGACATCACCCATACTAGGAGCCATTTGCAGTTTGCACCAAGTGAAGCATCCGATCACAAGTTGTGCTAAGGAGCCTTATAAACAGTTCTGACACTGCATATTATTGGCCACCTTTACCTCTGAGTGTACACAAACAAATGCTGTGTGTGCTGAACCTTATTCTGCTGCTACTTCTCCCACTCAGGGATCAGAGGCCTAGACCAAGTCTTTTCCCCCAGACCCTTACTTAAATGTGCATCCCTGCTATGCACAGTGCTGTCATCAATGATGTATTTTCACATGTTGCAGTGATGTATTCAGTGATGTGATGAGTGATGTAATATGGGAGATAATTAGTAGTGTATGGTGAGGGCACGAGTTATAGTTACTTTAGAGAAAAAGATACAGTTACTTGAGATAACTATATTGGTAAATTTCAGCAGTTTTGTTAATTTTAAATACTATACTTTAACTCACATTTACACCTATCAATAACGTCCCTTTAACCCTTATTATTTTTAGTAAGTTTCTAATGTTTTTTTAAAATGTAAAGTAACATATTATTACAATTCCTAACAATAACGTCACTCTGTTTTTTTAACGCACACTAAGATGTAGTTTTCCAGGCCTTCCTTTTTGTCATGCGCGGTGTGGGTTTGGGTGCAGGGTCTGGCAGGCATGACATGTGGCCAGGTTTGGCACTCAACCCCCACAGGCTGACTATGTGATGTTGCAATATGAAGGGTACTATTTTAAGTAAGGCAGCCATACTGATTTTGTCAAAGGGTCAGAACAACAAATATAACAATCATTGGCATAGCAATTTGGTCTCGTCTTTGGGACATGCTGGTTTGACAGAGCCTTTGGTGATGCTCTTCAGCACTGGCAAGATACTGTGCAGCATGGGTAAAAGAAAAAACATTAATTGCACATGTGCTAAATATGTATCTCATGACATAACGTAATCCTACTTTGCTTCCACTGTAAGGAACAAGATGGGTGCCAATTGCTTTTGAGCAGTGGGACATGATGACACAACGCTGAGAATGGTTCACATTATAAAGGCAAGCTTTGTGCGCATCCCTAGAAAACAAACTTGTCAAGCTGCAGCTCTGAAAATAGTATGCTAAGCTTAATGTGATATGAGTGTTACAATGTTTCGTCTCATTTGGGAAGGGTAGCAGAATTAAGACAATGTGGGTGAAGGCACATAGGTGTACAAAACCAGATCTGATGGTATCTTCGGTCTTGCAACACAAATAACTATATTTTATCTCACTGTGTAAGTATTGTGTTTTATAGAAATAACTGTACTGCATCTTTAATTTTGTGGAGCGGATAAAGATAGGCCCAAACACAATTAAGAGAGGTCAAGGGAGGCAAGATATCACAGTTAAACTGCAATGTGAAAGAGCATTTAATTGAAACCATATAATCAGTCCCTAGAGAAAGTAACCACAAAAAAAGTGGATTATACAATGTTCTGCCTTCCAGGCCTTCTATAATGTTACCATGTAAATGGGCCCTAGAAGGCAGACCACTCCCAACTGTAGAGCAAAAGCTCCAGCCATGGGACAGCATGAAAATGCATTGGAAGGCTGGGAAGGTGACGATTTTGAGGTCCCCCCAACTTAGCCCGAGGACCTGGAAGTTGACAAGAAAAGCAAGGCCACATTGTGCTGGAAAATATGGTGGTGGTCCCGTCACCCTGGGACCACCACAGGCTGAAATATGGACAAAAAGGCATTTTAAGGCAAGACCCCCCCCCCCACAAAGCACCATGGGACGAGTTTGCAGCGCTGTGCCAGGGAGAGCCGCCATGATATTTCCTTTTTGTGGTTTTTGAGAATGCGGCCTTGTGTGTATCAAAGCAGTCTACGCTAGTTCTGTAATAGGAAGTAACACCCTGACATGCAAACTCGTCACAATCTACTCTGACGTTTTAGAAATATTCTATATGAGGAGATAAGAACAATAATTACAGCCCTGTTTATGGAAGACCATTATAGTCAATGGGGTAAGCAAAAATAGTCCACGGACCAGGGTGTATATTGTTACAAAAAACAGTGGTCCTAGAGCAATCAATTAGAAATTTGTAAATTGAAGGCGGTGATCATTGAACCTATTCGGAGCTCGCAAAATGTCAGCTCATAACCGTATATCAATCGTAAATTTCATCAACAAAAACATGAAGTGCAGCACAACAATATTTATTATTACAATATATTTATTAGAAAATTGAGAACTGAGGTTAAACAAACCTTAGAGGGTCATAAAGGAGAGATGAATTTAAGGAACGAGTGGAAAGGGGTGCTAAAAAAATAAGAAAGAGTCAAGGAGACTCGAACTTTGTCAAACAGAAGATGAGGAGGATATATTTATATAAATGTACAGAAACTGATATTAGAAATACAGTTCAATGCAACCTGGCCATATTCAAAAGCAATCATTTGTAAACTATATTTTAAAAATGCGAAATAATTTGTTCTTAGCAGGGACATGGGTAGTGGGAAGGATGGCCCAGGTGCGCGAAGGGGATAGTGTTGACGTTTCGATCCGACTATCGGCCGGAGAGGGAAATGAATGCCGCTGCCATGCGGATCTTCCTCAGGAAAGGGAAAGGGGTGAAGTGACCCTTGTAAAATAATTCCACTCTGAATGGGTCCAGTAATTATGACATCAGTACCCGGAAAATTAACAACCCAACTCCCCATGTGCCAGTTATTATTATCACTGTATTTTTTAATGTGTATTGATGTGTATTCTTGTGCTTTTATGATTGTTTTTAAAATGATCGAATAAAGTTTTTTGAATTGAATTGAATTGAACAACCCAACTCTTCTAGGGATTCAAGATGGTGGCGCTAATACATTCCAAACACTGTGGTATTGTACGGCCCGCAATTCGGGATATGCGGTTAACTTTGTCAATCCAACACAACTAATTCAATCTGGTCATGCTGGGATATGACTTCCGACTTCTTAACTCCAACGCAGTAGTAGCCCTGTTTATGGAGGAAGCCTGGAGTGAGTGCTGCAGGGATGAGGGGGCACGTATAGGCTGGATGCATTTCAGCTGCCACAACAAATGCGAACAGGAAAGGAAAGAAAAAAATAGTTCCAGATACAAACAGATAAGCACTAAAGTGGAACGTTACTAGTAATTGGGTGGTGCTCTGTGAGAGTAAACAATACATTTTTGAAGGACGCTCAAAGGGACAGTAATGGCCGGACTGTCAGGCCACAGAGTAGAAATGGCATGTCTCGAGGAAACCGCGCATGCAGTCCCTAAGCTCGACCTAAAAAGAGGGCCTACCAGCTTTATCGAGGGTCAGTATATATATGTCAATGTCAGTGTCTTTGCTGTCAGCCATCTATTTTAAACCTGCATCTGGCAAAAAACTTTCCCTAACAATAAATAAAGGACTTGCATTACAATTGTCCCTTTTTTCAGTGCAACTGTCATGGCCATTTTACAAAAGTATTTGTCTTAATATATTCTTTCGTTCACAGTATTTTTCTCCACATATTTCTATAGAGATGACACTCATGTTCTCATTGTTATTTTTCATCAACAATCAATTACAAATAGACAATAAATAATAATTATTTTGTTATATGATGCCTTATTCGTTCTTCATTCACATTTATTCTGTTTGCAGGCTTAATTCTCTGCCACCTTACATACAATACAACCCTGTATGGGTATCTGTACATTCGACCTTTCAAGCAAACGTAATCCTGATATTTTTTATTATATAATTTCCTTTAAATACATGCAAATTAATAGTTTCTACAGTAACTCCCTGACCTTAAATAGTCACACTTCTATTATATTCTGATTCAACTTCAATAAAGTGTCACTGTGTCAGTATAACTATGTTCTATTGCACTACAGTATTTTATTAAAGTGACTCAGTGCTAACTACCCTTTAAAATATCACCCCCTGACCTTGGATAACCATTATACTCCAATAAGGCCCTGAATGGACATTTTTATTGGGTCCATGTGTCTATGTAAACATATTTTATTGCACATAAATAAATATTTGAAAGTGACTGTGTGCTGATACAATTATATTTTAATTTGATCCTAAATGGAATTTCATAAAGTGTACCAGTGCAGATGTAGACATGTATTTTACCTTACTATCCCATATCTGGGTCAAATAAAGTGGATTGACATTAATCAATTACATACTTACTTCTTACTGTTCACTCTTGCACTTACAAGTTCTCTTCCTAAATCCTCATATCATCACTAATTCATATTATCAACCACATTGATGTTTAAGCAATTTCCATCCAAATCTATTTACACAATATTGTTAAAAATTTCATTTGCGCAGATTTGAGAAATAACTATATTGAATTGTTATTATTAATAAAATGCTAGGTGCCAGTTACCCATTGTGTCTTCTAATGTTTCCCTGCTAATCTCAACATGTTCCTGATATTAATTAAAATAATAATTAAAAGTGATGCCTCACCACTACTAGTGACCAATACTCAATTTTGTGTTGTCACTCCATTTCTATACATAACACCATGGGGCATATTAAAATCTCTCCAGGTTAATCTTTCTGTTTATAAATTCTATGCTGCTATACATTTTATTACTGAGAATGATTGCTTGAGCTTAGTTCTTTGTTTTAACCTATGTCTGTCCAAAACTCTTCGTCAATATTGAGGCCAAAAGGTGCTCTCGTTCTTATTTCTATGATATACTAGGATTCTAACTTCCTGAGAGTTCTCACTCTATCTGTTCCCCTTTCCATTGGTAAAACTTGATCAATGCAGAACAAGGGTAACTGACTGCTATCACACTGATGTTTTAAGGCAATATGTCTTGCTACTGGATAGGTTTTGTCTCTGTTAGTTATGGTTCGAGTATGTTCCAGTATCCTCTTTTTTCCCTGATGTACCATGCTTCCCACATAAAAAAAGTCACACAGGCATACTAAACAGTATACCACAAAAGTTGTGCAACAATTCAATAATTTAGTGATAGGTTTTGGAACCTTCCTCCCTATCACTTTCTTGCTTTTTCTGCAAGCCTTGCAAGTGAAAGGAAAAAAGCCTGCCACATTAGGTTTATCTACAGTTTTCTCTATAAAATGGTGGTGAACCAAAAGATCTTTCAAATAGGTGCTTTTTTTATAAGTCACATTTGGTTTAGGGGCAGAGAGGGACCTAATATAGAATCTGATTGCAAAATGTCCCAGTGTATCTGTATTATGTTATAGATTTCTCGTGAATCAGCAGAATAGTTTAGAATCAATCTGGTGATAGATGCACTACTTTGGTGTCTCATCTTTTGTGTTAGCAGGTCCTGCCTTCAATATCCCTTGACTTTATCATAGGCTTCTCTTTTTACTTATTTGGAGTATCCTCTTTTTTCAAACCTCTGGGTTGCGTCCCTGCTTGCCTGTTGGTAACCTGCCAAGGTAGTGCAGTTACGTTTGAGGCAAAGTAACTCTCCATTAGGAATACTATTTACGACGCTACATGGATGCTGGCTGGTTGCATGTAGTATTGAGTTCCCCACTGTTGGTTTGTGGTACAATCTTGTTAACAATTGACTATTCTAGATATATACCAAAAGGTCTTACAATGCTATCTCAGTATTGCTCATACAGCTTGTGAATCTTAAATTAAAACTGTTTTGATTCAACCCTGTTATATATTCCTCCGCATCTCTCTGTGATCCGGCCAGACCATAAAAATACCATCAATGTATCTGGCCAACAGGGCCAGCTTGCCTACCCATTGATCACTGCAATCCACCCAAGCCACGTGCTTCTCCCACAAGCCTACAAAACGATTTGCAGAACTGGGGCAAAGCATGTGCCCATTGCGGTTCCTTGTTTTCGCAGGTATAATTGACCTGCAAACAAAAAGATGTTATTAACTAGGCAAAACCTTATAAGTTCAAGAATCATCATACTATGTTCCTGAATTTTTAAGGGTCTTTCTTTCAAGAATGACTCCACTGCGTTCAACCCTTGCTTATGAGATATTGATGTATATAAACTGGCTATGTCCAGCGTTAAGAGCAAAAACAAATTCTTTGCATGTGATCTTCTGTATAGTCCTTATAAAATCTCTAGTGTTCTTCACATGAGAACGCGAACTTCGAACATAAGGTCAGGCCCGGACTGGCCGTAGTGGGCACCGGGCAATCCCATGGTGCGCCACACGGGTGGGAGGCCGGTTTGGGGCACCTGGGGGACGTTTTTGTTACAAGGCCGTTTTTGCAGCATAGATGCAAAATCGGCCCTGTAACAAAATCGCCCGAAAACCGGCCCTGGCAAAGAGCTCGGAGGCACCACAACCCCCTGGAGCACTTTGCCAGGGCCAGTTTTGGTTCCCAGTCCGGCCCTGCATAAGTGCTAGATCTGAGTCTATAAAAAAGAAGCATTTTCCAATAAACTCCCTTTTGAGGACACTATGGACATCCTGGTGCTCTTTGACTGTCCTTATGAATTTTAGGTATATGATAAAATGTTGGCATGACAGAATATTCCACCTTTAAGAATACATATTCCTCATAGTCCAAAGTGCCCTTGTCCTTCCATTTGGTAATCAGGTCATGTATTCCCTTTTAGTAATATGTTGTTAACATTCCTCTTTATTTAGCTGTTTCAATGCTTCTTTCTGATACACTGTCTTATTCTGTATAACAATGTTTCCTCTCTTATCTGAGGGTTTTATTGCATGTGACTGATCTTCTTTTAAGGGCTGAACCACTTGCCACTGCTCCTTGGATAGATTGTGTTTTCTCTTGTTGCTTCTAGATCCTTTATCCCACCTGAGCTTATCAAGATCTTTGACGACTACTTCATGGAAGCTGTCCATGTCAAATGGTGTTCTTGGGCTATATATTGACTTCATCTTGAATTAACTTTTATTGCTCTGTTGTTTTATTTCTGCTTGTTCCACTACTAATAAGGTTCTCTCAGACTTCACACTTGCAGTTCATGTAAAGTGTTCAAGACTCGAGATCTTTCCGCGTCCCTCTGTACACTCCATATCCATCTGCTTGTGTTTTGGATTGCTTGTATGGATTTTCTTTAATTTTAGTTTTCTGATGAAGTGATACACGTCTATTTGGGACTGTGTATAGTCCCATCCAATTGTAGGACAAAAAGTAAGTCCCTTCCGTAATGCTTCTGTTTCCATAGGTGTTAGATTTGGTCTCATAGATTGATTATGGTAAGATCTTCCTGTTCTATTTCCGGTAGCCCCCTCACTTGCTCCTGGTTATTCTCTGTTGTACTGGTTGTTTGGCTCCTTTTTGAGCCTTGTCTGCTCTTTCTCCTACTTGTTCTGGGGGTTTGGGCCTCTGTGGGAACTTCCACCATGATTCTTGGATAATCTGAAATTCCTGGGGAAAATGTTTCTGAATGAACTCGTTCAGCTTCTGAGGTTTCTCTTGTTGTAATCAATATTTGGTTGTTGGCTTCTTGTATTACTTTTCTTGGCCCATCAAATTTTCTAGCAACAGTTAGATCTTGCCCGGACTCATAATCTTGTTGATCTCTAATAAACTTATTGTGCTTCTGTTGTTTAATGCTCTGTTCACATTTGGCTAGACGTGCCTTCATTTGCTGTCTTAGAGTTTCTGCTGTTTCTTTTGCTGAATCTTTTCTATTAAATTCCCCCTAATGTTTGATCTCCTCAAGAAGCTTGCTCCTGTTACTTTTCATATATTTAAATAAGATCGCCACAATGTCTTTTGCTGATGCAGCTGTATACTCAGCCAATTCTTGTAATAAGCTTGGGTCCAGATTTTCATAGCATGGCGCCATATATATCCTCAGACCTCTTGGGATTCTATTAACATCTAAGTATTGTTGTAGAGAAGTTCCTTCCCATCTTTTTCATAGGCTTTTTCTAGAACTTGGAATACACTTTTTAGATTACTTGGGTGATAGCCCCACTGCATTATAGAAGATCTCCAGAGTGTGTTAAATTTCCTTAGAGAGGTTCTTTAAAATATATATATATCTAGGTTTTTTGACTGACCAATTACATTATGGGGCACTCTATTGCATGCCAGGTGGGAGCACAAAGGACTTTCCTGTCCGCGGAGATGGGGTCCCTGGCACACCCTAACGAGGTGATGGGGGTCCCAAGGGCCATACCATGGCTCAGGCAAGGGGCAGTGTGCGCCCATCCACTAATTCCTAACAAAGGCCCCTGAGGGATAGAGTCCCCGGGGACTAATAGAGGCTCGGGGGGCCACGTGCCCCATACCCTACTTATTAAACAAGCATTTGGAGTAGAGTGAAGTGGCATAGAATAGAGTGGTGTAGAGTGGAGTGACGTACACTGGCATAGAGTGGAGTGGCATAGAGTGGAGTGGTCTGGCATAGGGTACAGTAATGTAGAGTGCAGTGCCGTAAAGTAGAATGGCATACCGTAGAGTCAAGGCTGGCTCTAGAGCAGGTTCGACTGGTACAGCCACACCTGGCTGACCTCAGGGGGTGCCATTTTTAGAAATAATACAGGTTTAAAAAGCCCCTGCTGCAGAGTTCCTTGTGTGTCCAGCAGTTTTCTGGAAACAATAAAAATGTCAAGATAACTGTGGTGATTAATGTTCCTGCTGGACAGAGATCAGAGTTTGCTCTAGTGGCAGTTTCTGCTCCTCATAAAGTAACGCAGAGGGTTAATATGTGTGCTACAAAGAATGTATACCAGACATATCCCCGAACTGAATTTTATGTGAATTGCTCAGTAGGTTACTTTGTCACAGAGATCCTTTTGCTGCTTGCAGTTCATAATTTACAGCCCTAATTTAGAACATTAAGCTATAAACTGTCATCAAAGAGCTGCATGCAAACAACATGGTATAGGTTAAAACATTAGGTTTTTTTCCCAGTCTTTTATTATGCTAATGTTGCAAAAAAAGATTTATTTGTGTAGAAATTCATTATTATTAGTAAAGCCAACAACGGTTTTACATTTTATAACTTGTGTTTGTGCTTCTCAGACCAAACATTCTTAAAATATACTGCCAACAAGAATGGATGTGAAAGGGCCAGGTCCATAAATTCTAGAATCACACTCTGATGGTTCTTTTTCGCAGCATGAAAGTGTAAAGGGGAGAAAAGTCATTAGGAAAATAATCAATTAAACAGTAGCTGTCTCTGATACATAAAAAAACACAGACAACTACTTTAGGTTAGTTTGTTTATTACAAAGCCAAAAATAACTGGACATAGACACCTCAACACGAGGGTATAGAAATACAAAAGTTTTAGCATGAAGCCAAATCTGTGCATCCAATATAGTCGGTGCAGCATGAACAACACAATTAGTTCAAGAACTAAGATACAGAAAATCAGGAAGCATGAGTCCAAATTTCCCTGCATTAAGGGTTGGTGATTGAAAAGCATTAAATCTATCCCTACTGTAGCACTTAGGTGACATCCCTACTCAAGCATTTTCAGAAAGAATAAGGTGCCATCACGTTAAGTCTTCCTAAGAATTCTCTCCATGATCAATGGGTCAAGTATCATAAAGCTATCAAGACAGAGCTTGTTCTAAGAAGCTCTGTCTCCAAAGGCAAGAAAGAAGTGGGCCCTTCACTTAATTTCAACAACTAGTTATACACAGTTGCACTCCCATGGTGCAATTCGAATCACACCATCTGCTCTGAGTACAGCCCTATAGATAATTTTCCACGATGTCGACGGTGTACCTTCCCACTACAATTTGACCTTGGTTCTCAGGCCTTCTCTAGTGTGAAACACAACAACCTTCCTTTATCGACTCAAGCCACATGATTGTCGATTCTTCTCTCCTTGCCTAGCTAATAAAACAGACATTATTCAATCCAACAAGAGCGCTTCTTCACCTGCAACACAAAACGTGAGAAAGAACAGATTCCACAGCACACATAAAATTCAAACTCTTAATTCTAAAGGGAGAGTTTTCAGCCCTACGAATTTCAGCTAACAAAAGAATGCACTATGAAAGCTTTAGGGATTCACATATGGCATAATTAATCGCACAGCTAATACATGTATAATGGTCAGTAGTGCAACACAAGTTCTTTAAGTTAATGTTTTTTGCTAGTTACATTTATTTTTTACGTTGATTCTCCATGCTACTTGTCAATGGCATCAAATACGCCACATACTCATGTTAATATATTTCACAATTCTAATACTTCATGTTAATACAATAAATGATTATATGCGGGTGTGCTCTACATGTGATTATTATACACCCCTACAAATGAAATAAGATTTACACTCTATCAGATGACATGTGACTCTTACACTTTGTAATTCTCATTGTTTTATGTGTAGTTTCATATAGATTGATTTACATATGGATGAGTCATTGCCTCTGTAATGTGTGTGTGATGTAAAGTGCTCTGACACTTTACATAGGGGGCACTGGTGGGCAGCGGCAGTGATGGAAATCATGGAAAAGGAGATTTTTCTTGCGGGTGCCAATAAAGATTGTTGCACTGGTGCGCCACCAGCAATAAAGCCGGCCCTGAGTAGAGTTCAATAGAGTAGCGTCGCAAACAGCCCAGTGGTATGGTGTGGCAAAGAATGGAGTGGAGCAGAGTGGAGTAGAGTGGAGTTGCATGGTGTAGCGTTGTGTGGAGTGGTGTAGAGTGGAGTGGAGCAGAGTGGAATGGAGTAGAGTGGAGTAGAGTGCCATAGAGTGGACTAGAGTGGCGTAGGAAAAGTGGCATAGAGTAGAGTGGAGTAGAGTGACATTGAGTAGAGTAGAGTGTAGCGGTGCGGAGTGGCTTAGAGTAGATCTAAGTAAAGTAGAATGGTGTAGAGTGAAGTGGGGTAGCCTGAGTGGCACAGCATAGAGTGGCATAGGGCACAGTGGAACAGAGTGAAGTGGTATGGTGTAGAGTGGAGTAGAGTGGCATATAGTGGAGTAGAGTGGTGTAAAGGAAAGTGGCATAGAGTGGAGTAGAATACAGTGGGTTAGAGTGGATGGGTTAGAGTGGAGTAGGCTGGACTGATGTAGAGTTAAGTGGCATAGAGTAGGGGTAGAGTAGAGTGCCGAAGAGTAGAATGGCACTGTGTTGAGTGGGATAGAGTGGTGCAGAGTGGCAGTGAATGGAGTGGAGTGGAGTCGAATGGTGTAGACTGGTCTAGAGTGGAGTGGGATAGAGTGGCTTAGAGTAAAGAGGAATGGAATAGAGTAGTGTAGAGTTCAGTGGTGTAGAGTTCAGTGGTACAAAGTAAAGTAGAGTGGCATAGAGTGCAGTGACATAGAATAGAGCAGAGTAGAGTGGTGTATAGTGCACTGGCATAGAGAGCAGTGGCATAGAGTACAGTAGTGCAGTGGCATAGTGTGCAGTGGCATAGCACAGAGTGATGCAAAGTAGAGAAGAGTGGCGTAGAGTGCAGTGGCCTAGAGTAGAGTGGTGCAGAGTAAGATGCAGTGGTCTAGAGTCCAGTGGAATAAATTAGATTGGTGCAGAGTGCAGTGGCATAGAGTTTAGTGGCATTAAGTGCAGTGGCTTAGAGTGTACTGGTGTAGAGTGCAGTAGAGTAGAGTGGTGCAAAGTAAAGTGCAGTACTGTAGAATGCAGTGGTGTAGAGTGGTACACAGAAGCGTAGAGCGTAGTGGCATGGAGTGGTGCAGAGTAGAGTGGCAAAGAGTACAGTGGCATAGAGTGGTGCAGAGTACAGTGGCATAGAGTGCAGTGGAATAGGATGGAGCAGAATAGAGTACAGAGGTGAAAGTAGAGTGATGTGGAGTAGAATGGCATACAGTGCAGTGGCGCAGAGTAGAGTGCAGTGGCATAGGGTGCAGTGACGCAAAGTGCAGCAGCACAGAGTAGAGTAGCATGGTGCAGAGTAGAGAGCAGTGGCATAGAGTTTAGTGGCACAGAGTGTAGCGGGGCAGAATAGAGTGTAGTGGCATAGAGTGCAGCTGTGTAGAGTAGAGTCGTGCAAAGTTGAGCGCAGTAGTGAAGAGTGCTGTGGTGCATAGTAAAGTGGTGCAAAGTAGAGTAAACTGGCATGGAGTGCAGTGACATAGAGTAAAGTGGTGCATTGTAGAGTAGAGTGGCGTAGAGTGCAGTGGGAGAGAGTGCTGAAAAGTAAAGGGTCGTGCTTAAAGTACAGTGGTGTAGATTAGAGTGGTGCAGAGTAGACTGGCATAGAGTGCACAGAGTAGAGTGGCGTACACAAGAGTGGTGCGTTGTAGAGTGCAGTGGCGTAGAGTAGTGCAGCACAGAGTGGTGTAGAGTGCAGTGGCACAGAGTGAAGTGGTATAGAGTGGCACAGACAACAGTGGCATAGAGTGCAGTAGAGCAGAGTAGAGTGCTGTGGCAAAGAGTGCAGAGTGGTGCACAGTGCAGTGGCCTTGAGTGTTGTAGAGTGGCACAGGGTGCAGTGGCGTAGCAAGAGTGGTGTAGAGAGTAGTAGCATAGAGTAGCGTGCAGTGGCACATAGTAGATTGGTGCGGCATAGAGTGGCGTAGAGTGCATTGGCTTAAAGAGGTGCAGAGTAAAGTGGCGTAGAATGCAGTGGCATAGAATAGACTGGGGCAGAGTAGAGTCATGTAGAGTGAGGTGGCATAGAGTGCAGTGGACTAGAGTGAAGTGGTACAGAATAGAGTTGAGTGACAGAGTGCAGTGGCATAGAGTACAGTGGTATAAAGTAGAGTGTCATACAGTGCAGTGGTGTAAAGTGGAGTGGAGTAGAGTGGCATAGAGTGCAGGGCCGTAAAGTGGAGTAGAGTGGCATAGAGTACAATGGCACAGAGTAGACTGGTGCACAATAGAGTGGTGTTGAGTGTGGTGGTATAGAGTACAGTGGCCTAGAGTAGAGCGGTACAGAGTAGAGTGTCATACAGTGCAGTGGCGTAGAGTGGTGCATGGTAGAGTGATGCAGAGAGTAGTGGTGTAGAGTGGTGCCGAGAAGAGTAGAGTGGTGTAGAAGAGAATAGTGCAGAGTAGAGTGCTGTGGCATAGAGGGCTATGGTGTAAAGTGATGGTGAGAGCAATGGCATAGAGTGATGGTGAGTGCAGTGGCATAGAGTGCATTAGAAGAGAATGTACTGGCATAGAGTAGAGTGTTGTAGAGTAGAGTGCAGTGGCAAAGAGTATCATGGCATAGAATACAGTGGTGCAAACGGAGTGCAGTGTGGTAGAGTAGAGTGGTGTACAGTAGAGTACAGTAAAGTTGTATAGAGTACAGTAGAGTAGAGTCCAGTGGAGCAGAGTACAGTGTAGGAGAGAATAGAAGCAACATGTAATTGGGCTGGGAGGGAATAGAAGATACATGGCCAGGGATGTGAGAGACGGAATGAATACGCAATCATTTGGAGTGCTTGAACACAAAAAAGTAGCCCCAACAACAGGAGCAGTGGATGGACACAGGTTTTTGATCCATGCTCCAGGGGAGGGCCAAAGACAAGAAGAGGGCATGATGACTACATTCAGTGACATGCAGTGACAAACAGGAGCGAAGCAAATGAGAGCGACGCTGAAGTGAACAAATGGTAAGATATAGGCAGGCTGTAAGGCCACAGTATGTAAACAGAATTCTTGCAGAGACAACACATGCGCTGTCTGGCCAAAACCCAAAAAAAAGTCCCCGAAATGGGGTCTCTGCGGACTCAGAGGCTTGCGAGGTAGAAGCAGGCACCTACCCCAAAAACATATGAAATACTGGACACCAGGAACCTCGCCTACCCGACGTTATCTGGGGGGAGTTTTATGTGCAGGAACCAGCTTTTTAAAAAAAGGTCTACAGATTCACAGATCTACAGCAAATGTGCATTATAATTTTACGAAAAACACACCGTTTTGGCCAGTGGGTGCACTTTAAACTTTTTTACAGTACAGGGGGCGCCCTAGTTCTAAAATGGCTGCTGCCACATCTTTGTTGATGTGGTGGTAGCCAAACTGTTCTTATCTTAGGTTGCCTTCTCAAAATTCATAGGAGCCCCCTTCTGTTTAATCTAACCTTAGAGAAAAATACCTATACTTTGCAAGAAAGGGAGCACTTATGAAATAAGCACAGATGCTAAGAAGTAAATAAAGGCGGCTCCGGATATAATACAGAGGAACATTGAATTGAAACAGGAAAAAGTAGCTCTATCAAAAAGCGTCTACATAAGCAACTACACCGATAGTGACTTTCACAACAAAGGAATACATTCTGAATACAACCCATGGGATTATCATGCACTGAAAAATGGACACGAGAGAGACTACATACGCATAAGCCCTGAAGAAGCGCAGAGTGCATGAAACACGTGTTGGTTGTTTGAGAATCAACTTCATGTGTGAATAAAAGAAGTAGTTATAAGAGATTCAGCTGTCAGACATTACTATTTCTTCTCAGTAATTGTTTTGCAGAATTGTACTTACCAACACTGGTGTGGTACCAGTATACACAGAGTAAAGCGTTGGGCATTATTCCTGAAACCTACCATTTGTGTAATATATGTGTGTATATATATATATACACACACACGTATATATATATTTAACACATTTCCTCCAAATCAAGAAGAAGTCTGCACTCGGGGCAAACAATGTCCATTAACTTTATTGATACAGATCACAGCAGCTTGTATCCAGGACACGTTTCGGATGCCTCTACAGCCTTTGTCAACAAGTCTGCACACAAGTTCAATCAGACTGAAATAGTAGAAATACTTCCGTTCTCCATACCTCACCAGTTTTTCACAAGTATTATTGACCAGTGTCTCTTTAATTTATTATCCATTGTCTGTGAAGTGTGGGCAAAAAATAGTAGAACTCTGTGCAAAATATGCGTTGTTTTTAAAACCAGCTTTTCTTTCAAGTTGCTGTTAGATGTGATTTTTTTTAAACCAATTTCAGTCACACTGACTTTCTGTTGTAATTAGCCTTGCGCCTCACCATTGGGCAGTTTCCCAGTGGCTCCGAGAGTACCTCTGTCATCAGGACAAAGAACTCTTCTTTCCCTTCCAAAACAATATATACACACACACATATTACTTACTGGCGGTCGCCAGTAAGTAGTTATAGTTAGGACCTCGTTTCCATAGGAAGAACTTGGCGTCGTTCGATGTATCCTCATGAAATTTTCAAAACTAGTTTGCCACTCACTTCCGCTGCTGTTTTAAATATTTCGGGGTGATTCGTCAAGTGGGGGCCAAAACAGGGTGGGGGGTTCTAAAAACCCATTTTCCCCAGGTTAATTTTCATAGGAACTTTAGAGACAGCTACAGCCCGAACTACTAAACGAAATTACACCAAATTTGGCAGAAAGGTAGAGGTTGGTTCAGGAAAGTGCCTTTTTGTAATCTGGAATAAATCTGTTCACTAGTAGCGAAGTTATTAAAATAAATATCTAATTGTATATATACAGACTCGGAGGGTCTGATTGGCTGCCAACACTTCACACTTGAGCAGAGTCTCAAAAGAAATATTTCTTTTAAAAGACAAGGTTGCAGGGTAGAAATACCTTGACCCCCTTAGGCCTCTTGGGGGATGTCGCAAAGGGACCCCGCAGGGCCTAAAAAGCATTTTTTTTAAAAATATTTTGGTGGGAGTCACGTTGGATCTGCAGCTCCCACCTCCCCAGGGTTACATTCCAAAACTAAATAGGGGGGCCTCCTGGATCCCTGTGCCCCAGTGATCACCATCTCCCAGGGCTTATGGATTGTTATGGTTGATCTCAGACCCCCCCAGGGCTCCAAGGATCACCACCTCCCGAGGCCATAATTAAGTTGTATTGGGGGACCCAGAGACCCCTCCCCAGCTCTAGGGGATGGGCTCCCGGGGGCCAAAACTGGACTGGAAGGGAGGCCACGTGGCCTTCTCTCCCATTCCGAAAAGACCTGGCCCCGGGGATGGGGTCCCCGGGCTGAAATTGGCCTAGGGATGGGGTGGCCACACAGCCCAGGCCCGGACTGGCCGTTGAGAGCACCGGGCAGTTCCCCGGTGGGCCGCATGGTTGGGGGCCGGTTTTGGGCCCCTGGGGCCGTTTTTGTTACAGGGCCGTTATGCTGCAAAAACGGCCTCGTAACAAAAACGGCCGAAAACCGGCCCTTTCACAGATCGCGGTCGCACCTCTCCCCCCCTCCCTTCTCCTCCCGGAGGGGGGAGGGGGGCCGGCCGAGCACTTTGCCAGGGCCGGTTCTAATTCCCAGTCCGGCCCTGACACAGCCCCCTCCCTAAGAAAACAAAAAGGCTCGCTAGGCAAGTTGACAGAGGCCCCACCCCCTCACCACCTCTTTGGAAACGCACCTCCTGGCGCATTAATAGTTGGGGGATGAAGTCCCCTTGGATACTTAGGGTCCTTGGGGGCCAACAAACTCTCCTGTTACCCCCAGTAGGTCCCAAACAACAGGATTGTTAAGAGGTCATCGGAGGCCACCCCCCACTTTTCTCCATCACTCTGCAAACATGACCCCTGGCGCACTACTGGTTGGGGTATGAAGTACCCTTGGACGCTGGGGGTCCTTGGGGGCCAACAAGCCTGTCTGTTCCCCTCAGTAAGTCCCTTACAGCAGAATTGCGGCGAGATCTTCTGAGGCCACACCCCCTTCTTCCACCACTCTGCAAACGTGCATCCCAGCACACTACTGGTTGCAGGATTATGTCCCCTTGGATGCTGAGGGTCCTTAGGAGCCATGAACCCCACCTGTTACCTCCAGTAAGTCCCATACTGCAGGATTGGTGAGAGGTGGTCGGAGGCCCTGCCCCCTTTCTCCCCACTCTGCAAATGCTTGTGATTTGTGAAATGGGGCTACGAAAAAGGGGGTGTCCCAAAATACATTTTCCTCATGCAATGTCTATGGGGATTTTGCAAGTTTTAGACGCGGCTTCTGCCCGAACTGCTCAAGGAAATTACACCACATTGGGCAAAAAAGTAGATCTTGGTCTGCAGTTTGTGCTTTTTGTGATTTGGGAGTAATTCTGTTCAGTAGTTTGTGAGTTATCAAACAAGGAAATTTATAGATATCTAGGGACGTGGCTCCCCCGTGGGTACCCGCGGGGATCCGCAATTTGCCATGTGTACCCACAGATCCAAAGCCCAACTGGAAAAAAAAACACACACCATACCCCTGCCTCCCCATTTGGGGACAGAAATACAAATGAGCATTGTTCTCTGCTGAGCGTTCTGGGTTCCCCGTGCAATGGAAGGCAGGGCCTGCGGGGCCAGCGCCAGCCTGCATGTGCAGCTCAAGTCTTATGTGATTTTACCGGCCTATTTTCCGGACAGTGTAATGGAGTCCCGAGGAGCTGCACCCCAGAAATCCAGGAGTGTGTGTATTCTAGTTAGTTCATAGCATGTAAATAGGCAAGAATTAAGGGAAATGCAATCAAGCGTACAAAGCCAAATTTATTAATCAGTCACTGCTAATTTCAAAATGACTCATTCTTGAAATTCATGGCAACTGGTCACATCTTTGACTGTTCACTGCCACGTGCAACGGAACCATGTGATTGCCAATCTCACCTATAAACCTTTCACTTCTACCTGATTGAAACATGCGTCAGACCGGAATTAGAACACGCTCCTGAATGAAGTCCTTTCTTTCAATGTGAACTGCACACATCTCAGCTGTTGATTGTCCCTATTATGAGCCTGTGTGACTCAAGGTTGTCTCACGGGGTTTAGAAACCTTTTCGTAATAGCTTTCCATTTGAAGTGTTGCCAGGTTCAATCGTGATGAGGGGCCGATATGACACCATTTAATAAAACACCATGTAATACCTCATCTGACCCCTTTATAGGCCTAAAGTACGGCCTTTGAGCAAGCAAAAGTTCCCTTGGTCAGAACTCCCATGAACACTAAACTTGCAATTCAACAATATGATGATATTTAATAAAACATTCATGCATTTACATCTGCTAGCACACAGATTACTCACATGCTCATCATCCCACAATCTTAGACAGCAATAAAATGTATGTGATGAGGCATGGCCAAGGACGAAACGAGCAGTGAGAGATCCGCTCAGCCTGCGACTAGTGACGCAATGCAGGAGTGTAGGCGCAAGAGTGTAAGCGCAGGAGTGTAGGCGCAGGAGTGTAAGCGCAAGAGTGTAAGCGCAGGAGTGTAGGTGCAGGACTGTAAGCGCTTAAAGAAAAGTATGGGAACTGTGATCCTGGGTACAATGGGTGCACGCGGTCAGCAAGTGTGGGGGCGGAGTAAGGTAGGTGGCTAAAAAGAACAAAATATTAACTATTTGGTTGGCCTTTCACCTTCAGGTAACTGATATGGAATATAATGCACACACCTTAAATGAAAAATAAAAGCAACTTAAATGTATGTATGCAAATGCATCGTTATAAAGAACTGTTTGGTTGGGTAATGTGATACTTTCAGTTGTCTATGGGTGTAACCAGACGGTCATTATTGGAATCCTGGATGGGACCCTGGGGAAACAGTGATGTGCAGTTATAGGGTTAAGAGTTCCAATCCTACACAAGAAGCACAAGTAAGTCAGCAGATTAAAAAACTATAACACCGTATTAGATAGGTTGCACACAGTGGTAGAAAATAGGCTGTCACAAAAGGTGAAAAAAGATTTTGTTTAAATGTTTAAAGGGCTTTCAAAAGTTATTTTTAGTACTACGCTGATTACACTTAGTGAAAACCTTTTTTAATAGGTTTCCATAAAAAGGGCAAAACTTCAGATTCTATCAATTAAAGTCTGTACTGTCTCCTAAGCAGCCTTTAGATGTGCCAATTAACTAACCACAAATTTACATTTCTTTCAGGTAGCAGGCACCCTAGAGAGAAGGCTTATTTCTTCTTTAGCTGCCTTTCCCTTTTTTCACTTTATGGTAGAGTCCCTTCTTCTCTCCTTTTAACCAGTGCGGGCGGCTGGCACAGATCGGGAGTGGCAAGGCAGAGGGCGGGGTGATGGAGCAAGAGGGTAAAGAAAAAAACTGTACCTCCTTGCCGCATCTGTCCTCCGTCGTCTCACTGTGTCTCTCCCGGGCAGAACAGGAAGCACCCAGGCCCCCCTAAGTCAATCACAATGCTGCAATGCAGCGCTGTGCTTAGTCTGAGCGCCATGGTTCAGTGCTCAGCCAGGGACTGGGAGCCTGGGTATGAACATGCAAAGTTGTTTGGCCAGCTCAAGACGACCGGCCAAACATTCATGCGCACTTACAATGAGCCCATGACTCCTCCCTCTGCTCCTCTGTGAGCGGAGCATCCCTGCCCCACCCCACAAAACTGCAGCAGCAGGGAAAAATACAATAATAACAACAATTTATTATCATTTTATTTTTCCTTAATTTACACTGCTGGAAGCAAAAGGGCGACGTTCCTCCGCCTTAGCGGTGGAGCCGCCACTGCTTTTAACTTAGGGCAACTCAATTGTTCAGGTAGTTTTTTTGTTTTTTTTTAAAAAAAGTATGGGAACAGTTTTGATCAAACTAATGAAGCTTGGGAACATCGTTCCCCAGTCCACTTCGACCTCTTTGGCAGAGAAAACAACAGAAGTTAACGACGTATGCATTTTTAAGGGGCTAGAAAATACTTCCACACCACAACTTTTTGGGACGAAACTTCCTAGTGAGGTGGCAATACCTGACAGATAGCACACAGCTTGGACGACCAATGAAGGAGGAGTAAGATGGTGGCAGCCCTAGCTTTTTGAGGCAAGATGCAGGACTGATATAACAAGAAACAGCTTTATGCCTCTGAGGTATCTGTAGCCAGGAATGTGAGAACACTGACTGGCTAAGTGGAGGAAAGATAAGGAGACCCATGTGACGATGCTCTTGTCCTGGGAACACATCAGTGTGTGACATCAGCACCAGAATGAAAGCAAAGCACAGATGAAGCACTCCACTGATCCCTCCCCTCCCACGTATCATGAGACGCAACACCGACCGAGGAGGACCTGAATAGAAGGGGAAAGGGCCTCATCCTGGGGAGCAGAGCTTGAGTTTCACCAACATCTGGGAGAGGGAAAGATTATGTGACTATTGTGAGATGTGGAGTCACACCTGAATGGGGAAATCAGATGGAAATAACAGGTGGTGGTGGAGCCAAGCAGCCCAACAGCAGAAGTCATTCCTGGCAGTAGCAAAGCCAGGTCTGGGAGTATTTAAGGTGGGGAACAGTCCAAAGACACCAGGTGAGAACGCAAGTACTCCACAGGTCAGGAATCTAGAAGACCCGCCTAGTCTATAGGAAAATCCCAGGGGCCTTATTTATGAAGGCCTTGCGCCACCGGTGCGTCACTTTTTCCCATGTTAAAAGTGACGCACCGGCGGCGCAAGGCCTTCATAAATAAGGCCCCAGGAGAGCAGACAGGGGCCTGTAAAGCTCACTGTTGGTCTGATTCACAAAACGATTTGCACATGCAACTTCAACTTTAAAATGATAAGTAATGGTAGATGGGTAAACAAAACATCACAAACTTCTCTGGGACTTTTGTCAATATTTAGTTACATACCAATTGTGCACTTTTCTTGTGTGGTATTATGTTGCGAGTTTGATGTATTCTGTTGGTTTGTTGTGCTACTGTGTTGCTGCAATATTGCAATGTATTTTTTATGTGTTGAATTGCAGCTATCAATTTGCCTTCTGTTTCGATGTATTGTGTCCTGCTATATTTTTAGTTGTTTTGTTGTGTGTGCATCCTGAATATTGACACCAGAATATGGGTGACACACAATGTCAAGGACAAAATAATATCGACAGGTAAGTAAGTCCAGACTTTCTATATCAAGTAGATATGCACCTTGGGGATAAATATATTCATGGTACGTAGATTTTGAGTTAGGAAAAGGAAATCTATACTTCCCTCTATGCACTTATCTTTCTGTCTTTTATCCCTCAATAGTCTCGCTTCAAAATTCTTCTACTACAGTATTCAGGGGGTACATATTCACCAGTACAACCTTATGTTTGTGAGTGTTATTGTGCTGTGTTGTTATATTTACTTTATATATGTCAACAAATGCTGATAAAAAGGAGCACCTGCTGTGAAGGTCCCTGTGAAAACCAAACATTTACCAATGCATAAGCGAGTAAAATAGCTGCAGCTCTTCAATAACTTTACCAACAGTCAGTCCAAATCAGTAGTAGAAACTGTGTCTTAACTCAGCGCGCCCAGTGATTACTTTATGTGTGATGGCCCCCATCCATGGTGCATTTCAGATGCTAGACTACATGTAGAATCCTCTCGATTGAATTGGTTAGCTAAATATTAACAAAGAAGCCAGTGAAAGCCCATTTGCATCAAGAGGAAAAAAAGCCTTCTCCAAACAAGCTTCATGTGTCCCTGGGGAGGCTGCATTTATGAGGATTTGAATGGTCTTCACAGTGCATTGTTTTTTTGGGGGTTGCAGATCGTGAAGGGTATATTTATGAATGAAAAACAGGTCTATTTTCTCTGTGCACATTCTATAGAACTAATATTTTGATGTTTCCTCAGTGAAATGTTCGAAAACAAAAAAAGAGCTGAATTCCCTGTGTGAATATAAGTAGATGACTCTGAGGAGCAAACGACATAAAAGTACAGCAACTAAAATGATAATAGCGTATTTACAAATAATATTCCTACTAAGTGGGGACCATCACAATATCAGAATCACTTGGGATATCCTAATACCCTCTTTTGCAGGGGCCTGGCTCTGCAGACAGGACCCAAGGACTGTGTTTTTAGTCCATAAGTTCAGATGGAAGGGCGCAGAACTGCCACTGCTCCTTGTTTTACGACTTCCATGCACAGACCATATCTAACTGGAAAAGTGATCCCCTTAAACACATTATTCTACAAGAGTAGATCTTTGGCCCAAAAACATCTCTATATCTTTTACCACGCTCCTTCCCAGGCCTTTTCATTGTCATGCAGGGATTCTGGGACATTGCTGTATTGTGGAACTGTAATCGGTCAGCAGAAGCATCCATCTTGAGGTACCTGCACCAGGCCCTCCTGCTAAGATTTCAGCAGCGTTTGCTTGTACCCAAAAACTTTAAAAACAACCGCTGGTGACCACTGAAGTACAAAGCTCTATTTGAAAGTGAAGAACAATTAAATCGTCTCTTATTATTCCTTCCCAACATTCAAAAAACTACATTTCCCATGAACACTTGGGAAAGGAAAGAAAGTCCATTAACATGAGTCCTTCTTCTCTGACAGCACCCCAGCCAGCCCTGATAGTCCTTCCACAGTGTCTCCTCATCCTCTTTCTTCGCTGCTCAGCAGCAAGTTAAGTCGCATTTTCTTTATCTGCTTGGGTTTGGGGAGTGTTTTTTCTGTGATGCCTAATTACGCTTGACTCGTGGGTGATTATTTCCGATTTTCAGATTCCTGGTATATTGCGGGACGCTGCGGGCATACCTAATGCGGTTTTGTGTCCAGTGGTGGGTGCAGTGTGGTCCTCCCGCCGACAGGGGGCGAACCTCCCTCTCTATGGGCAGAGCGAGTTGGAAGCGAGAAAATCTGAGTTTTCTGACTGGCGCTGCTCACTCTAGGTTGCGTGTCCCCTGCCACCCAGTTTTACGCCTTTGGGGGTCTGTAATTACCTTTATTTTCACCCTGAGCGCCCTCGGGGTCAATAGTGTATTTACCCCTGAACACCCTGTGGGGTCGTAATTGGCACTGTGCGTGGTAGTGCGCAGGGACACTGTCCCGGGTGGCTTGCCCTAGGATAAGGAAGGGCTGGTGTGTCCCTAGGACTCTGCCCATTCATTGTGCGCCTTTGGCCACCTACATTCATTTGTGCCTTGTCGAGGCCATATACATTTATACCTTGTGCTACTGCACACAGGCTGCCTGGTGCTCCTGGACCCTGCGGAATCTACCATGACTCAGCATGTAGGGTGGAGCAGGATCACTACCAGGAGGAGGACCCGCTGAGCCACCTCCCCAGGGATGATGATTTTTACCAGGCGGTGGACGATTCAATCTACAGGGCTGTAGATCAGGCGGCCATGGGGCCCGTGGAGCAACAATTGTCAGCCCGAATGGAGGAGGCATACGCGAAGTTAGCAGCCCTCATTCCGACTACCCCAGCCCCCCCCCGTTCCTACTGCCTCTCCTCCCCCTGGCAAAAAGCCTTGTATTGTGGAGGTTGATGCAGAGGCCTTTGCGCGTTTGAAGAGCGCGTTTGTGGCTCAGCCGCCTTCTCATACCAACCCGCCAGCATCTACGGGGGGCCCCATCCGTCTATCAGGCCAGTAACTCCGGACACCCTTGATGACAAAGACTCCCCAGATACGGAAGAGGTAGCATGCTCCTCTAGGTCCTGGGCCCCGACCCCCAACCCTTCGGGTCCTTCAGACATGCTAGACCCGGATGACATCGTCCACCAGAGGTCCTCAGACTGGGTTCCCGAGGATAAGGTGGCCCAGTATGTGGCGGCGTGCCTACATAAGCCCATAGATAAGGATGCCCGCAGCCGCCTTAGGGAGGAGTGTCCCCGGCCTATTCTGGACAGAAAGGTCGCTCTTAGGCCCGAGATAGATCAGAAGATGGCGACATTTCTGGCCAAATTTATTAGGGACCCAAAAAAGGGCATAGACCGTTCCTGGCATGCCTGTCAGGACAAGCTGCTCGATGCAGTAGGGCCAGTCATGAAGATCTTAGACATGGCAGAGGAGGCCAAGGTGTCAGGGGAAGTGATATCCCCGGAGGTTCTGTCCAATTGGGCGCAGCGCGCAATAGTCTTAATTGGAAATGAGAACTGTGCACTTTCCACGGTGAGAAGAAGGTCACTCCTGATAGAGGTGGATCCCAAGCTGGGGGACCTCGCCTCTTCCGAGGCTGGAGCGGTGGCCCACGGGGGGTTGTTCGGTGACCCCTTCGTCAAGGAGTGGGGAAGTTTGTCGCTACTTTCACCTCCCTTGACAGGGCGCAAGCCAACATCTGTAAGGTGTTCGCCCCTCAAGTTTTTGACAGGGCCGACGTGGTAGGAGCCGCTCGTTCGGTTGCTTCAACAGCTCCAACCGTGGTCAAGTCCAGGACAACGCCCGGTTTAATAACTTCTACCCAATGAGAGCCCAGAAGTACCATGGCCGTGGCCACCAAAGAGGACAGCAACAAGGTGCTGGAAGAGGTGAGTGTGCTGCCTTCAGCGAGCTTGCAGGTGGGGGGGCGCTTTGCGAAGTTCTCCCCAGCTTGGGTTTCCCTCACCAGAGATGCGTGGGTGCTGCAGACGGTCCAGAGCTTCCAGCTGGTGTTCCATGGCCATCCTTGTCAGCTTCATCGCCCCGTCCCATTTCCTTTTCGCAGCGTGACACAAAAGTTGGTGCGGGAGGAGGTTTGCGCCCTCTTCAAAAAAGGGGCGATTTGCTATTCAACCAAGCATCCAGGAGGTTTTGTCAGCAATCTCTTCTTGGTCGACAAGGTCGAAGGTGGCAGGCGCCCGGTTATCAACTTGAAGGAGTTTAACGAATGGCTGGTGTACCACCACTTCAAGATGGAAGACATTCACCTACTCCGGGACGTCTTGAGGTCAAACGATTGGATGGTAAGGCTTGACCTGAAGGACACGTACCTGAAGGTGCCTATATTTCCCCCTCATCGCCGTTTCTTGCGGTTCAGGTGGGAAGGTCAGGTTTACGAATTCACCACACTCCCTTTCGGACTATCCTCCGCACCGTGGTGCTTCATGAAAGTCCTTCGGCTAGTGGTAGAGTTCCTCAGGGGGAGGGGAGTGCGAATGATTGTCTACTTGGACGACATGCTGTTTTTGGACCAGTGTCCTCGGAGGTTGTCAGCTCAGTTGCAGACAGCAGTCAACCTCCTTCAGGGTCTGGGTTTTGTTATCAACCAAAAGAAGTCCCTGCTGGTTCCCGTCCAGTGTGCAACCTTCTTGAGTTTCAACATCGACTTGGTAGCGTCCACTCTGAGGCTTCCCGCCAGGAAGATGGCAAAGATAAGACACGAGTTGCGTCAGACTTTGGCGAAGAGTCAAATCTCTTGCACCAGCTGGCATGCCTGGTGGGGTTGCTCGCGTCCTCCATTCAGGTAATTTTTCCCAGTCCCTTGCATTACCAGGCCATGCAGCGTCTGAAGGCCTATCACCTCAGACGGCGACTCAACTGAGCCCCCTATCAGACGAGGTATGGGACGAAATGAGGTGGTGGCTTACACACATGGAAGCCTGGAACGGCCGTGCGATTTTTGGGTCCGTCACAGATATTATTATCGAGTCCGAAGCCAGCCGCTTGGGGTGGGGTACCCGCTGGGGGGAGTTTTCCACAGGGGGCGCCTGGTCCACCCAAGAGTAGTCTCTACACATCAACTGCTTGGAGTTACTGGCGGGCTACTTCGCGGTGCAGTGCTGGACCAAGGACAGAGTGCAGTCGTGTTTCCTACTCAGGATGGACAATGTTTCAGTGGTCCGTTACATCAACTGGTGGGACCAGGTCCAGGATGTTGGAGCCCCTAGACAGGGATTTCTGCCGTTTTTGCCTTGACAAACAGATTTTGGTTACGGAGAGTACTTGCCGGGGCGGAAGAATGAGGTGGCTGGTTGGCACTCCCGCCATCTTCTGGATGCCAGTGTGTGGAAGCTGGACCCTCAGATATTTGCCCGCCTGTCGGGATATGGGGTCCATTCTCGGTGGACCTGTTTGCATCGAGATTAGATCATCAGCAACCGAGATTTTTCAGTTGGCGGCCGGATCCTCTAGCGGAGACAATGGATGCTTTCCACCAGGATTGTCAGGGGGAACAGGGCTATGCCTTCCCTCATTCTCTACGATCACGAGGGTATCGGCGTTCCAGCGTCGCCAACAAGCGGAGGTGGTGTTGATCACCCCGCTGTGGAGGTCTCAAGTTTGGTTTCTGGCTCTACTGGAACTTTCCTGGGATTTTCAAATCCAACTCCCCCACTCTCCTCACATTCTTCTCAATCCAGATCTTGTTCCTCATCATCTAGTTGAAGACGGAACGTTGAAACTAATGGCCTGGAGGACCTCAGACGTCTTTGGATGCTCCTAGGCCTTTCGGTAAAGGCTGAGGACTTACTCTCCAAGGCATGGGCGGATAGCACCACAAAGAGGTACAAATCAGCCTGGCACCGATGGCGTCGCTAGTGTTTGCGACGGGGTGTCGATCCTGTGGGGGCACATGTAGTCCATGTCCTCAATTGTTTGGCGAGTTTGGCGGAAGACGGGCTGGCCTATCGGTCAATTACCACCTTCCGATCCGCGATCTCGGCAGGACATGTGATGGTACAAGGCTCCCCTATCGGCGAACACCCCTTGGTGTGCAGTCTCTTTATGGAAATACGTCTCTCGCTTCCCCTAGAGCCGCGATATTCTGTCCTCTGGGACGTGAACAGAGTCTTAAACCTGTTCCTCTCTTGGCAGCTGAATAGGTTCCTCTCCCGGAAGGAGGTAACAGCCAAGTTGGCGATGTTTTTGTGTTTGGTGTCTTGCAGACGGGTCTCGGACGTCAGGGCCTTGGACATTTCTGCCAGAGTTTTCTCCCCCAAAGGGGAATCCTTCACAGTAAGCAGAAGGACGAAGTCTAACACAAGGGAAATTTCATACCTGGCTTTTCCTGACTCCCCGAAGCTGTGTGTGGTTCAGTGCCTCTGTGCTTACGAAGAAATGACTGATGAATCTCGCCCTCTGGGCGAAAGACAACGGCTCATTGCACTACGCAAGCCGTACAAGGCGGTTTCTTCCCTGACTATCGCCAGAGGGGTGCGTTGGGTGATGCAGGAGGCTGGTATATATACGAAGCAGTTCGGTGCTCATTCAGCAAGGGGGGCGATGGCGTCTAAAGCTTTTGCCCTAGAGGCACGGTTGGAGGAACTGATGCGTGCGGCTGATTGGTCCTCAGATTTTACCTTTAAGAGGTTCTATTTTAAGCCGGTAGTGGAGGTGGCGAAGATAGTAGTCAACAAGCTTTGAACTGGCATAATCCGAAGCCTACGGTCCTGCCATAGAATGGGAATTTGCCTAGCCTAGGTGCCGGTAAGGTCCAATTCTATTAAAGACTCAGAGGTGAGGGTTATCCCTCTCAATGACTTCAGTGAAGTGGACCCTCCCCGTACTGCTGTAAGGAATCTATTCATGGGGATTGTATGTTCTGGTGAAGTGTTAGCTGTGGCTTACAGTTGTTGTGCCTAGTGCTATGTGGCACTGTTTTTCCAGCTCAGCCTCTGACACTGCCTCTTTCGCAGGGAATGATGGTTCCAAGCAAGACGCGTCAAAACCCGACACAAAGTGCATCGCGCGAAGAAAGAGGATGAGGAGACACTGTGGAAGGACTATCAGGGCTGGCTGGGGGGCCCCCAGAGAAGAAGGACTCATGTTAATGGACTTTCTTTCTTTTCCCAAGTGTTCATGGGAAATGTAGTTTTTGTTGTTGTTTATAATGCTGCTGTAAAAATAAAGCGAGAAAGAAGGCATAATCCTCGCCTCCGAGTCCTTAATAGATTCAGAACTTACCGGCATCCTAGGCTAGGTAAATTCCCATTCTACCAGTAATGCTACTCAGCGACTTTTACCACTCTGTCAGGGGAACAGAAATTTGCTCTCTTATTCCATGTCCATGTCCTTCCGGAGTCAAACTATTATTAAATGATGGTTGTCAATGTTTGAATTCATTATAGTTACATTTGAGACTGGGCAAACAGATTAGCTCTTACTTGTACAAGACATTAATGCAAAAGTCCATAATTATGCACTGAATGTGTATAGAAACTATTTTTTTAGGCAAGCATGGAATATTCATTCGCCCATGATCCCACAGTACTGTAAAGCTGATAAATATGGTATACATGTAGTTGAGAAATTAAGGTAAAGGTGTTTCTTGATAATTAATTGATGCTACGAAGATGATCGTCCTACAAAACTGAACGATAAGTTTATCAACAGCACCTTATTAACTGACTATATAATTGTAATTTAATAAACTCTTGGGCTTCCTTTCAAGGCCCAGGTCTTGCAAATTGTTTTAATAACCATCATATTTTAATGTTTAAAATGCCTCTCTGAAGATACGTTTAGGAGAGTAATATTTCTGTTAAGAGCTGGTGGTCTCCCGTTAGGGATTTTAACTGGGACTTCACAAGTTTTATCCCATAATCAACAACGTTGTCCTCTGTGTGGATTTTGTACAAGATTTTTACCTTGTGGTGTTTGAGTATCGTTTTTGTATTGTTTTTATGTCCTTTATTTTTAATGTATGTAACTAAATTATCGAATTATGCTTATATATTTATATCTCCTTGCAGTCAGTATGCCTGAAATTATATTGTTACATTTTCCAAACCATTTATTTCATTTAAGCTCATTTATTTTATATGTGAAGTAGTATAACTGTTCCTTCGTCTCCAGACCTCCTCCACGGAAGTTGACGGCTGCATTTGACCGGTGTGGCACAGGGATCAGTGGTGGATTTATAACGGCCGCTCCCTACATCTCGTAAAGAAAAAACAACAACCGTGCGGAAGACGCGACTAACCAGGTCGGCTGACCTGTGTGAAAGCGCCGAGAGCCGGTGAGTTCAAAAGACGGGAATTTGTAGGAGAGGAGAACCAGTTTGAAACAGCATTGTAGTGCTTGAAAGTAGCGCGTAAGCTTGTCTGCATGGATACAATATTGTTTAAAGAGACCCAGTATGTCTATCGCAGAAATGAGGAAAAGAGAATTGGCGGCAGAGGAACTGTTTGGCAATCGGCCAAGCACTTCGAAGAACACTGAACCTACTGCCAGCGCAGGAAATTACAAAGATTCCGATGCTAAAACCTTACTAAAAGACCTTGAAAAAAAGCGAAAACTGGAAATAACTAAATGGTAGGAGCATTGGTCACTCTCAAAATATGCTGAAGTTGGAAGGGTGCCGAGAGGGTTGCGTATCCTGCTAGCACCCAGCTTTGATAAACCTAACCCCGATATGTTACGCGACTGGGGAGAGGTTAATTTAGCAGCTTCTTTGACCCTTGTCAAGATCCTAATTAAGTATGCTCATACCGACCGCTTGGAGACTCTAAAAGAAATTGAAGTAATCATTGAGAAATTGGATAACATTGAAACAACAGATCAAATTACCAAACTGAAGGAAGCAATGCAAGAACGAGTGAAGAAACATGAGGAAAAAATCAAAATAAGAAAAGCAAGCAAATTCACTAGAGATCTGGAAGATTATGAGAATGGCCAGATCTTTACCTTCTCACATAAATTTGAACCAATTAAAAGACAACAGTATAACGGAAAGATGAAAAATAAGGAAACAAGAAATGAGGCACAGATGAATGAAGATACTGCAAGCCTGGATACAATATCATTAACTAGTGAGTCAAGCACGTAATCTGTGCCTATTACTAAAAGAAAAAACATTCTAAATGTGGGACAAGAATTGGATTTTTTAGTGGAGGCCAGATTGCAAACACTTCGGCCTCGGCAGAAAAAAGCAGTAAGTGCCAAAGAACAAAAAGAAGATGTGAACAGCGCAAAAGATGCAAACAAAAATATAAAAAAGAAAATGCATTGGCAGCAGAAAAAACGGCGATAAAAGACAATAGTGTGGGGAATTTATCTACAATTACACTCACGAAGGCAGAAGAATAACTACTCGCCTTAGGCCTTAACTATTGCCCAGGAGACAGTTTCAATTATGCACGCACAAGAATCGATGTGTATTGTTACATCAGGAAAATGAAACTTAAAAAATTCTTTGCACTGAAGACACACAAAGACAATGAAAAAATTAATGATACTCAGGAAGAAAATACTATGCCTGGTCTTGTAGTGTCTGACATCCCTAACCTACTGTTAGTCCATGAACTTTATGATGAAGCTGATGAATTACCCATTACACAGATGAATGCCGATATAGCAACGCAAGAAAGATTGCGGAAAATCAATCATGTCCAAAAAAGTGTTGGGATCAGCCCTTTTAAGCCTAAATCATGTTTTGTACCCATCATGCCAAAGGACAGTATTGATGTATTTCATGATATGGTAACAAATGATTTGAAGAAATTAAATCATACTGTTCATAAAAGCAGAAAGGAGAGAAATCTATTTTTTTTAAAAAGGAGCGTATATTGAGTTGGTGAACAAACTTGAGAAAATCAGGATGTGGTTGTTAACAAATCTGACAAGGGCGGCAATCTTGTTTTGTGGCCGAGAAAAGATTATGTTACAGAGGCACATAGGCAGCTCAGTGATGTGAGCTGCTACATTACATCAAGTGCAAAAGAGTATGATAAAGCCAAGATTACATTGCAGAAACATCTTGCATTATGAAAAAGACAGGGCCTTATCTCTACGGAGGAGCATAAGTTTATGTATAATGAGTTTCCGGTACTGCCGATTCTATATCTTATACCAAAACTACATAAAAATGTTTTCCCAATACCAGGGAGACCGTTTATTTCCGCTATCAACAGTCTGGGGGAACATGTAGGCCAGTATATAGATTTTTTCCTACAAAGCTTGGTAATGGAGTTGCCTAGCTATGTTAAGGATATAGGCGACTTCCTACAGAAAATTGACAAATTAAAGTGGACAGATGATTTATTTCTCATTACTCTCGATATAGAAGCTCTATATACGAGTATAGATCGTTGCGAAGCATAACATTGGTCAAACATTTTTTGGAATCTAGATCCAGTACTTTGTATGAACACAATAAGGTCATTATAGAGCTCATTAGTTGGTGCCTGTACAATAATTATTTTCTGTTTGATAAAGATATTTACAAACAGGTGAGGGGTGTGGCGATGGGGGCCTGCTTCTCCCCCAGTTATGCATGCTTGCATGTAGGCTGGTGGGAGGAGCAGGTCCTCAAAACCACCCATCAGGCGCTCTACGATGCACACATTGTGTCGTACTTGAGATACATAGACGATGTGTTTATTTTGTGGAGGGGGACTAAAGAGGAGGCGTGCAGCTTCATAGAAGAGATTAACAATAATATCTTTAATCTCAAATTTACTTCCCATATCCACAAGAGTGAAATAGAATTCTTAGACGTACGGCTTTATGTCAAAAATAACAAAATTGAAAGTACCCTATATAGGAAACCGACCTTAGGAAACATTACCTTACACGCAACCAGCTCGCATCCAAGACACCTCATTGCAAGTATTCCCTACGGAGAAATCCTAAGGTTGAAACGTATATGTAGCAATGAGGAGAACTTTATCAATTATCAATCTGAGCTGGTGGGTAGACTAAAAGTCAGAGATACTCAGAAAAAATTCTTAAGGATGCAATAGAGAAGGCGAAAGCAAGATCAAGAAGTAGCCTCTTTGAGCAACAACAAGATACATTATGAGTCTCTGATACTGTAGCTGCTTATAAAATCAAAAACACTCCCTGACGGATTACTACATACAATAGGGAGGAGCGTAAGGTGAGATCTATAATCAACAAACACTGGCCTATAGTACTTACTGACAACATCCTTTGTGATAGGCTAGTTGAGAAACCTATTATTACTTTTAGAAGGAGTAGCACAATGGGTTAGGTTCTAGATAGGGTATTGCCAGAATTAAAGAAAGTCACAACCTGGTTACAACCTATCAAAGGGTTTAAAAAATGTGCAACATGCCGAGCATGTAAATTTGGATGTAACAAGTCTGAATACTCCACTCCGTTCAGTGTAATTCCAGTGTCGATTCAAGGGACATACAATTGCAAAACCGAATATGCTGTATATGTTCTGACGTGCACCTGTGGGCTTAACTACATTGGTAGTACAAAGCTACAGGTGCACATCAGGATTTTGCAGCATATAAGAGCCATTCTCCACAGTGATGCAGCTTATCCTGAGGCTCGACATTTTAAACGAACTCATGCTAATGATATCAATTGCCTATCTTACTATGTAATTGACGCTGTTGCCAAATCAAGAAGGGGCGGCAACAGAGAACGCCAGTTAAGGCAGTTGGAAACCAAATATATCTTAGAGTTCGACTGCAAATCGCCTAACGGTTTGAACACACCAGATGATATGCGTAATTTTCTATAAATGAATAATAATTTTTAAATGCGAATATCTCTGTTATTGTATGACTAAGTAGCTTTGTAAATAGTAAATAAGGAATGGCTCTGATGAATTGTATGAATATCCGGTTTTCAGTAAATGTATAGTGTTCTCTTTCCCTCCAGATCTGGTTTTAATTGTACTAGTTTCTTTTAAATGCAGGGATATATATTTTTTACACATGTTTTTTAAGAAGTATTATGTCCCTTGTTGACATTTTACTTAGAGAAAGATATTTTAGAAATGTATACCAGCATCAATAGAACAATAACATCAGATCTAGAATTGTTTAAATGTCGTCCACTTTAGCACTTTATATTTATATTTGCACTATTTTGCACAGTACACCCTTGTTTTGAACTAAAAAAAGAAAAAAACAAAGTAAAAATTAAATTTTTATGAAATAGATATGCAGGTTTTGCACATGATTAAACACGGATTTATCCAGTTATAAATCATTGTACAGAAAGGACTACATGTAACAGGCGCAGGTTGGATTTTATCCAACATGAAATGTTAAGTTATAAAACAAATATAAAATAGCGTTTTTGCACATAACATGTTTTTATTTATATTTACATGTATATAAAATAATAATGTGCAGATTCATTTAAACATGCCTGAATAATGCGTTTGCTGTTTATAGAGTAACAAACGTTGAACATCTTGGGCCCGATGTAGGTCGCCCAATACCGGTCGGTAACGGCCGAAAATCAGTAATTTCGGCCGTTACCGACCGGTAACTGGAAAATGAGATGTAGGTCTCAAAAATATTCCGAATCGGAAAAAATCCGATTCTGTATTTACAGAGTCCTTATTTACCGAATCGGTAATCAAGAAACGGTAAAAAAGACCCATCGAGATGTAGGAAAGCCCAGAAATACAGAATTTCATGAAATTCGGTATTTAAGAGTCGGTATTTACCATGGACTGAAACAGGTGGTAACCAGGTGCAGGCTATAAAAAAGGGCCCAAAATGCAACAGTGTTGCAAGAATGGCGGCATTCTATGTGATTGCGAGGCGACAAAGGCTACAGGCAGCAGGAGTGAGGGTCTGGCAAAATGAGGAGCAGGTCTACAGACAGAGGATCACCATATTTCAACGGACTGAGCCTGAGATACTGCAGAGGTACAGGCTACACCCCAGAACCATCATGGACTTAATTAGGGACCTCCACCCATACCTGGATCACCCAATACCCAGGGCCCACGCCATCCCACCCCACGTGCAGGTGCTGTGCAGCCTACACCTGCTTGCCTCTGGGAGCTACCAGAGTGTGATTGCTGCAGTTGGTGGTGTATCTCAGAGCTGCCTGTCCCGTTTCTTCAGGAAGTTCCTGGATGCCATGACGCAGAGAATGGAACATTACATCCGGTTCCCTGACACGCCTGCGGAACTTGCAAAAACAAAAACTGACTTCTATGGACTGGCACACTTCCCACATGTGATAGGCTGCATAGATGGCACCCACATTCCACTATGCCCACCTGCAGCCCCTGAACACATCTACAAAAATCGGACGTCGACGCACTCCATCAATGTGCAGGTGATATGTAATGCTGCCAACATCATCACTGACATAGTGGCCAAATATCCAGGGAGCACGCACGACTCCTACATATTCCAGAACAGCGGAATATACACATGTCTTGTTGCTGGAGATTTTGGTGATGGATATCTGCTAGGTAAATATGTGTAACACACGCTGAAATGAATGTTAGATGTATGTGTCATGTGTATGCAAATCATGGACCTCTCATTCTTCCCTAGGCGATAGTGCATATGCTCTGCGTTACTTTGTGTTCACACCATACCTCAATCCAACTAACAGAGCCAAAAGGCGTTACAATGTGGCACACAGGTCAACTCGCAACGTAGTGGAGCGCACATTTGGACTCCTCAAGACCCGGTTCCGCTGCCTCCACAAGAGTGGAGGAGCACGACAGTACACCCCCATCATGTGTTGCAAGATTATAGTGACCTGTGCCATGTTGCACAATCTTGCCACCAAAGAAGGCACTGAAGTGGAGGTGACACATCACGAGGACATTGATGGTGACCAAGAACATGTAGACCCCCAAGCAGCAGGAGCAGCAGGAGCAGCAGGAACAGCAGCGACAGATGGAAGATTGAGACGGACAGAGATTACACGTAGATATTTCTAGGTAATGTATGACACACAAACAGGAATAGTGTTTGACAATTGTAGTTTAATATTCACTACATCTGAGTCAAAATAGGGAAGCCATTGTCCTTAAATGTCCATCTGCACGACTGCGTGTGCTCAGTTGCCAGAACTGTGAGCAGTCCGGTGCATTCCTGGCAATGTTCATAGCTTACGGCCATGTACTACATTCCGGGATTGACGTGTCAGGGATTCCAAATCTTGGCTGGGGCCAGACTCAGCATTGCTGCGCCTGCCGCTCCTGCGCACCTCTGGTACAGGTGTGCTGGAGCCACTCCTGCTGGTGGACCCCTCTATCTCCTCCACACCCGTGTCACCAGCATTGGCTGTTTGTGTTGTGAGGATCTGCTTCATCGCAGAGGTCACTCTTCCCATGCCCCTTGTCAAGTCTGTGCAGCAGTGCACAATTGCATCCTGCATGAACATTGAGCGGTGGCACAGTAGGGATGTGGATGTTGCAAATCTGTTTAGTGCCTTGGACTGCTGCCGCATATACTGCCGCTCCCTGCGACGCTCAAGTTGATCCCTGTCCAACTTATCAGACAGTACACCCATGTAGGTGGAGATGTCCGACATCCCTTTGGAAATTGCCTCCAAACTACAGGCAATGTGGCCTATACCCTTATCAATGTTTGTCATTTTGTTGTTCATGCTGCGCACCTGCCTATGCACAACCATCAGTGCCTTGGCCTCCACGCGCTGTACTTTGACCATTGTGGCCTTCAGGCCACAGAATACGCTCCGACCTTCCTGCCCATCGCCAGCCTCTCGTGCCCTCCTGCCAAGGACACTGGTGCGGGCGGCGCCAACAGTGGTCTGTGATCTGGCCTTGTCAGCCACAGGTGCTAATGTCTGATCTGCAACATCCTCATCCTCCTCATCAGAGGTTTGTAGGATCCTCTGTTGGGGCACATCTGCCGTAATCATCCTTCCCTGCATGATCGACCTGGAAGTTGGTTTGGGTGTCAGTGGTGTGCTTTCCACCTTAGGAGAGCCAAACAACAGAGGTGATAGCGGGACAGGTGTTGAGGCTCGCTCTGGTGTTGAGGCTTCCTGGGTTGTGTTGTTGCCTCCTTCTACAGCGCTGTGACCGGGGCTTTGTTTCTCCTTCTCACTTCTCTTAGTTGCTGGTGCCCTCTGCTCCCTTGGTGGTGCTGAACTGCGTGAGGACTCTCCTGTGGAATGAAATTGACATAGGGTCAATGTTGTTGTTCACCTGTGTGTACTTTTTTTAATAAATACTTTACACACCTTTGCCCAGTATACACAGTGTGTTTGGAGATGTGTGTGGCTTGCCTAGCTGAGTCTTGTGGTGTATGCATTCCATGTTTGTACTCATGACTACGTCTCCCATGATGCATTGCTGTCCCCAAGTATGAGCTGTTCTGCAGTGTCATGACTCTACACAGTGGGGTACGGGTTCAGGGTAGTGGTTGGGGATTAGGGTACATGCATCTTACCTTGTTTCTTTGATGCTCTGGCTGTACTATCCAGGTCTCCAATCCCATGGATGCATTCTGGCTCCAGGGTAGTTTCAACAAGCTCATCCAGCTCTGAAAGTTTTGGCGCTTTGCTCCTACCACCTCCTGTCACCCCAGCATCCTTTTTTGGGCAGCAATCTTCTTTTTGGTTATGATGCGCAGATCATACCATCGCTTTTTAATGTCCTCGATCTCTCGGTGAGTCGCACCAATGGCATTAACTTTGCCCTGTATGCCAAGCCATATGTTCCTCTTCACAGACTCTGCAACATGCAGAGACTGTCTTCCAAATATTTGATTGTAGTGACTCACTATTTCTTCAACAGCCACCTGCAGTTCTGCTGGGCTGAACTTTATCTTCCTTTTGCGCTCCCCACCATCCTTTTGGCCTTCCTGGGACTCCATTCTGTAGCACTGCTGGGCTCTGGATGCTCAGCTCCTCTCACCTCAGCTCAATTGTTTGTTCAGTTGCTGTGCACCTGCATGGTTGTGGCCACTCCCAGGTACTGGGGAGGGGTGCTTCAATCTGATTGGTTGGATTCTCTGGGCCTTGGTTGTGGGGTGTGTAGGGTGTTCCTGATTGGTTAGCAGGCTCACATGTCGAATTTCAAACTGCTGTTTCGGTATTTACCGAATTGGTATTTTCCGAATCGGTAAATTCCGAATCGGTAAAATCCGACTCCGTAAAACCCATTAATTCCTATGGGCCTCCTGGCCCATAGGTTTGAATGGGTTTTACAGATTCGGATTTTACCGATTCGGAATTTACAGATTCGGAAAATACCGAATTCAGATACCGATTCATTCCGAATCGGTAACTTTTACCGATTTTTTTGCCTACATACCATTTTCCGATTCTGAATTACCGATTCGGTATGAGTCGTTATTTAAGAATCGGTAAATACAAATTACCTACATCTGGCCCCTAGTCTTTTGTTTATGCGGACTATCTTGTGGCCTGTGATGTCAATCAATGGGTGTGGCTACTTTTAACTTTAAAAGTAAGATGGCGTATGCAGAAATTTGCACGTGAACAAGGGCTTCAGGGCTTGAAACGCGTTGTGTGTTTGGGTCGTTAAATAAAAAGAAGATTTCTTGCCCAGAAACTGTGCGGTCTGTGTCTCTTTCCTCGCCAAACCGCCGTTGGCGGGATTTTGGAAGTGGTTTGAGTGCCCAGGAGATATATATATATATATATATACATATATATATATATATATATATATATATATATATATATATATATATATATATATATATATATATATATATAGGAATTTTTTGTTGTACTAAGTTTAGAAGAATTGAGACATGTTTTTCTTTTCAGGCTGATCAGGAAAAGCAATGTAATCGGCTCACATGGCTGGAACCTACTGATTCATTATATTTGAAGCTTCATAATTAAAATAATTAGGCATATTCATTGTTTAAAGACATTTTGGAAAATATAAGTGTAAACCCGCGCTTAGGCTTCAGGAAAGTCATAAATATATAATTCTCATTCACATGTCAGAAGATATAAAACTACTTGCAACAATAAGGAATTCATGTTGGAGCACAACCCTCGCAGTGTACAGGGAGGTGTAACTGAGTAGCTATTTTGTTAAACTAGACTTTTAACTATAATTATAGACATCTAGCACGGGGTTGGTTATTCAGCCTCTCGCCTGGATTTCTGTTCTATTTGTAAACATCGACTTCACAGTCTTTGAAAACAAATATTGCATTATTTCCTAGCAGAGATACTTTAAAAATGTAACTACTTAAATGAAACATGGAAAAAGCACACTCTCTGCAAACATATTTTGAATTTAAAATATTTGAGCACTATTACCAAAGCGGTATAACAGTGTTGGGATAAACATATCATCTCTGTATCTCTTATTTTTTAATTGCACTTTAAATTAATCGGTTTGCAGTAGGTCTTGTTATCAAGAAGTAACGAACACAATTAAAATACACAAACAATGGGCTTTGGTTGAACACCCTTTATTACTTTTCATATTGGACATTCATATTTCAATCTTGCATTTTTTTTACACTGAAATAAGCAACAAGCTTCAAATAGATAAAGAACTGCTGTTGCATGTGCAGAACAAAGCACTAATGACTGGTATTATATACAGGGGGCCGTCAATGCTACTTCCAGAACAAACATGGGGTGCACCACCACAACGCAGCACTGCTGAATTAATACAGCCAGTAGAAAAGAAGACAAATCGATATATTAGCAACGTGATTTAGCACATTCATCTGTTACAGTACACCATAGTCCACCATAGTCAAATGTGTTATTTTGTTCCAATGTTCCATGCACCTTTTAACAGAATGAGACATTCATGAGGATCTGTTCTGTTCATAATTATATATTATTGAGAAGGTGTTAGAAATTGGATTTCTGGTTGTCAGAGGTATGCAACCTGTCCAAACAGGACGCACAATCCTAGCCAGGGTAAGTCACAACACACTCTGAATTATCCTGTGCTAGCCCTTTGTTAGCTTGGCACAGAGCACTCAGGCTTATCTTAAGAGGCATTGTGTAAAGTATTTGTGCAACACTTCAAATAGTAACACTGAAAACACCACAAAAAGACTCTGTACCAGGTTAGAATTTTTTATTTATTTTGTAAATAAAACTCGAACAAAATGACAAAAATCCAATGAGTCTGAATCGAGAAATATATATATATATATATATTTTTTTTTAGTTCAGTAAGATTTTATTGAATTTTAAGAAAGGAGAAGTACATAAAGACATACAAAAATTGAAGAAATTCATTAAAATACAAAGAAGCAAAAAAGAATAATCATAAATATACAGTCATCAATAAAATTCATTGTAAGAAAAAATTTGTCAGTTAAAGGAAAACAGAAGAAGGGAAAAGGAGGGGAAGGGAAGGGAAGGGAGAAAGGGAAAGGGAAATATACATTTCATATCATAAATGCTTAAATAAGTAGAGTTACCAATACTACATGAGCAATAAAACAACAATAATTATAACTGTACATATGAATCTATAGGAGACCAGAAAGATTGAAAAGTCGAAGAATTATGATGAACACCTTGTAATGACAGTTGTGCACCTCTTCTTGTAAAGATAATTCAGGACCACCAAGCATGGACTGAAAGGGAAGAAGTATCCTTCCAACAAAAAGTGATGGATTTTAACGCAGCCGATACCAAAAAATTAAATAACTTTGCTTCAATATCATCAAGTGGTACACTCAAAACAACAGATTTACATATAACTAAATTATAAGAGGGCAAATCAGAAATAGGCAAATTTTTCTGTATCACATTCCATACTTCAGACCAAAATTTCAAAATAGTCGGACAATCAAATAACATATGACGTAAGGAACCAGGATGTAAATTGCAATGCCAGCATAGATTAGATGGTAATAAATGAGCTTTAAATAAACACAATGGTGTCCATAAAGAATTAAAAAAAATATAAGCATTAGTTTGATAAATAGATACTGGTAAACAACCAGAAATAGAAAGGGACCATATTAATGACCAGGAATCATTTGGCAATGATAAAGATAATTCATTATTCCAAAAAGTAGAAATTGTATCAACATTGGAACCTAAGGATACGGTGAGTTTCTTATAGAATACAGACACCGCTTTAGAAGATAAAGTAACAGTATTAACATAAAGCATAAAATCAGCTGTCATTTTGGAAGGAATGCCATTGGGGAAGGAATCTAAAATAGAATTACAGAGATATTGATATTTTGACAGATCAGATAAAGGCAGATTAAATTTCGATTGGAGTTGAATAAATGGAATAAACTCATCATCCATGAAAACATCTCCAAGATAAAAAATACCTTTAGCAATCCAGTAAGACCAAAAGGAAATATTCCTATTTAATTTTATCAAGGCACTATGCCATAAGGACAAATGTACTGTAGAAAGTAAGGGGGATTCAAAATTGGAATCTAAATCATTAAAAATTAATCTTGATGATTTAATTATGGAAGAAGAATGTACAATTTTAGATACGGGAGACATGGTTAACAGGGATAATAAAGGAAAAGGTTTAACAAGGGAAGTCTCAATATGAAACCAAATAGGGGGAGTAAGCATAGGAGATATATTAAACCATAACGAACTCTGTTTAAGGATAAACGCTTTATGATACAAAAGGAAATCAGGTAGGGCAAAACCAATATGACATTTGGGTATTTTCAATTTTTTATAAGCAATACGGGGAGGCTTGTTATTCCATAAAAATTTCGATAAAAGTTTGTCAACATCTTTATAAAATTTGAGTGGAAATTGAGTCGGGATCATTGCAAGAGGATAAAATAATTTAGGGGCAATAGTCATTTTAATAGACTCCACTCTCCCCCACCAAGAAAGATGAAGGGAGGACCATTTGGATGTTTTTTGTTTAATATATTCTAGAAGGAAATCACAATTTAATTTTAAAGTAGCGTGAAGGGATGATGAAAATAATATTCCTAGGTATTTCAATTTGCTCTTTTGCCAAACTATATCTGGGGAAGGTAGCATATCAGGAGTACATAACATATTTAGTGGAAAAAATTTAGTTTTAGTAACATTTAACTTATAACCTGACACAGTAGAATACTTAGAAATAATATCAAGCAAAAAAGGAACAGAGGAAACAGGATTACTGATAAATAATAACACATCATCAGCATATGCTAAAGTTTTAACAGTAATATCATTGATATTAATTCCTTGAATGTTATCACATTTTCGAATGTAATTAAGAAATGGCTCTATACCAAGTAAAAACAAAAGAGGGGAGAGGGGACAACCCTGACGAGTTCCTCTGAAAAGAGAAAATTGGTTAGTAATCTGGCCATTAATAAATAATCGAGCTGTGGGAGCATAGTATAAAGCAGAAATCATACGAATAAAGGAGGGGCCAAAATTAAAAGATAACAAAGTTTTAAATAGAAATTGCCAATGGATTTTATCAAAAGCTTTTTCAGCATCTAATGCCATAACACCAGCAGGACTAAGGAAAGTGGGGCTTTGCTCAATAACATGCAATAACGTTCTCGTATTATTAGCAGAATATCGATTTTTCATAAAACCAGATTGGTCAGGGTGAATAATTGAGTGAAGGATAGGGGCTAACCTGGAAGCAATAATTTTAGCATATCGTTTACAATCTTGATTAATCAATGAAATGGGCCGATAATTAGCAACAAGGGTAGGGTCTTTATCAGGTTTGGGAAGTACAACAATTAAGGCCTCAGAGAAAGAACCTGAAATGGTACCTGATGAGGAAAAATGAGAAAAAATCTGGTTCAAAAAAGGTAAAAGATGATGTTGAAACTCTTTATAAAATTCGGCAGGGATACCATCAGGACCAGGGGATTTTTTCTTTGGAAGTGATTTAATGGCCGAGAGAATTTCTTCATTAGTGATGGGTAAATCTAACTTAGTTTTATCAGAGGAAGAAATGTGAGGTAAATCAGAGTGTTGTAAAAAGGAATCAATTAAAGAATCATCACAAGGATCTGGTTTATTATATAAAGTGGAATAAAAATTCAAAAACTCATTAGCAATCTCATTATGCGAAAAAGCAATTTTACCCTGAGGGCATTTAATGGAAGTGATCTGAGTTTTGTCTCGTTTAATACGTAAATAATTAGCCAAAAGTCTACCAGACTTATTGGCGTTAAAACGAAATTTAGCATTGGATTTAGAGAGTTGTATCCCTGCTCTAGTGCTGAGAATAGCATTGAACTCATACCTTAGCTTTTGTAATTTTATTTTATATTGGGGATCATTAGACGTTATAAATAAACGCTCAAAACGAGCTATTTGCTTCTCTAAGGATTTAACCTGTAAATTAAACTTTTTATTTTCATGAGCCATGATAGAAATAGTGGTACCCCTAATATAGGCTTTAAATGCATCACATCGGGTGGTAAGAGAGGTAGCACCTTCTGAATTGAAAGTGAAATAATCCTGAATAGCCTGAAGAATTTTGGGTTTATGAGTGTCATTAAGGACAATGTCGGAATTCATACGCCATCTGGACTGCTTAGTAAATGAAGAGGATACATTTAAAACAAAAGAAATCATAGCATGGTCTGAAATGTCGATGGTACCAATGGCAGGGTCATTTGCAAATTGAATAAGGGAAGGGGAAAGGAAAAAATAGTCTATTCTGGAATGGGAATTATGAGGATTGGAGAAAAAAGAAAATTCTTTACCAGTTGGGTGGTGTAATCGCCAAATGTCAGCTAACTTGGTGGTTTGAAGAAAAGTCTTAAAGGCATGAAAGGTCCTGGACGGTCGAAACCGAGATGTAGACATTCTGTCCAATAAGGGATCCACAAAAATATTGAAATCACCACCAAAAATCAATGGAGCATTTCCCAACTTTAAAACTTCAGACGTAACAGTGGACCAAAAAACAGGATCCTCTGACGTAGGGCCATAAACATTAATCAAAAAGAAAACAGAGTCATGAATTTTAACTTTAGCTATAATATATCTACCATCAGAGTCTGAGATCTTATGCAAGACCTGACAATGCAACCTTTTGGCAAAGAAAATAGCGACCCCATTCTTTTTACCTGCAGCAGGTGAAGAGACAATAGAGTCCACCCATTTTTTGTTCATATAACTTAAAACTTTATCATCAACATGTGTCTCTTGGACAAAACAGATGTCAGCCCTAGAATTACCTAAATAATCTAAAAATTTTAAACGTTTTACTGGATGTCGCAAACCTTTTACATTAAGAGAAACAATTTTAAGATTATGAACATTAGCCATTAGGATAGAAGAGAAGGAAAAGAAAGAAATAGGAACAAGAAGAGAGCAGGATAAGACAGATTAAGAGAGTAACTCTGATCGAAAAATAGGAAAGGGAGAAACAAAAAAGAGAGAGTAAGGCACAAACAGACAACATAAATAAAGACAAGGAAACGCACACCCGTTCCTCAAGCATGGCCAGTTACCGTTGGAGCCCATAAAGAAATTTAGTTATAAACCTGCCATAAGAATTCAGCGTGATGCAGTCAAGAATTAGGGTCTTGTGTATCCATTGATGGAGGAACCTGCTGTTCAAGGAAAAGACGAAGATCTTCTGGACGTTGAAAAGATTTAGAGATATTGTCTTTCCAGACTCGCATTGTAGAGGGATCAAATAGTCCATATTTGAAGCCAAGGCTCCTCAGTTGTGGACGAAGAGAAGAGAATTCTTTACGAATAGCCACAGTTTCCTTAGCAAAATCCTGATGGATGAAAATTTTGGTTCCATTCACCAGCCATGATGGTATTTCACGAACAGCTTTCCGAATAAGAACCAGATGATGATGACGCAGGACCTTAAATATCATCTGCCTTGGCTTTGAGTGACGAGGATTACGATGTGACGGAACTCTATGAGCCTTATCAATTTCAAATTTTTCTGCAAATTTAATATTCAAGAGACCAGGCAAAAGAGATTCAAGATAAAGCCGACAATTGGTCCCTTCGATTTCTTCAGGCAAATTAAAGATGCGCAGATTGTATTGCCTATTGCGATTCTCCAAGTCCAACAGCTGAGAATGCCTTGGAATAATATTTTGCCATTAAAGGTGTAAAAGCATCCAACTTATTCTTATTATCTTGGATTTTAATGTTATTATCTGACACCTTCATGGACATAGAAGCCATATCTTTACGAACATTTTTAACTTCTGAGGCAATGGAGTCAGTATTTAAACGCAAGGCTTTAATTTCCTCCAAAATCAGAGCCAAAGAAGGTTCCGAGAATTCCACCACTTTAGATTTTGTTGGAGGAGGGAAAACCTGCTGCTTCCTTTTATTTGTGGGAGGATTTTTTGAATCCATTTTGAGGAGAAAAAATATTCCTGAATATGAATAAAATATACTTGAGACAAAATTACCTCATAATGTGAGGAAAATTGATGTAAATATGGACCAATGCAGCATAAAAACACTGAAAAACCCAGGTGCAGCAGCTAAACAGAGCTGTAGGCGGAGCTAGGCCCAAGCCAGCCTCTTTCTTAATTAACTCTCCGCCCCCAGGCTCACAATCTCGGCAGGACCTCGAGGAGCAGTATGGAGCAGAAGCATGGGAGGTGAGGAGAAAACTCCCGTCGACCAAAATCGCCAGAAAAAGAACTTACAGGTGAGGAGAGGCTTCAGGAGGCAAGCACCGGTATTTTCGCTGGGTTTTATGCAGGAGTTCGTCGTAAAAATGAGCTAAAAGCTCCTAGGAATCACGGAGCTCCAGTGGTGGCGGCCATCTTGGTTGACGCACTCGCGCGTCTCCGAGAAATAGATTTTTAAAGATTAAATGCCAAAAGAAGCAATAAGTGCCTATTGGGATATCTGGTTGTGCCGGACCAGGACTGGGGGTGAATGTTCGACATTGTTCAGCATTCCGTCTATCAATTGTTCTCTTTGCATTTGTCCTCCCGAGTGGGACGGTGCTCTCCTTGCCACTGGAGTCAAGGTAGGCTGGCTGATGAGGGATGATACTCTGAAACCAATCCCAGGATGCTTGTTGCCGGTCCAGAGAGGAGCTGGCCTGGCAGTTCGGGTTGGACTGTTACCATGGGAAGCAGGATCAAGACTGATTTGAATATGGGTGGGAACAAACTGGAATATCATGGTGAGCAAAAAATACAATGGATTTAGCCCCAGATCTCTGAACTGGGGTTTAATGTATGACATTGTTCAGCATTCCGTCCATCAATTGTTCTTTTTGCATTTGTCACCCCGAGTGAGAAGGGTATGCCCAAATGTGCATCCCATGCTCCTCATGTCACTGGAGTCAAGATAGCCTGGCTGATGAGAGGTGTTGCCCGATACTGGTCCCAGGAAGCTTGTTTCCAGTCCAGGGAGGTCCTGACCAGGCAGTTTGGACTGGACTATTCCCATGGGAAGCAGGGTCAAGACTGATTTGCATATAGGTGGAAACAAACTGGAATGGCATGGTGAGCAAAAAATATAATGGATTTAGGCCCAGATCTCTGAACTGGGGGTGAGTGTTTGACATTGTTCAGAATTCCGTCCATCAATTGTTCTCTTTGCATTTGTCACCCGGAGTGGGACGGGTATGCTCAGGCGTGGGTCCCATGCTCTTCAAGACACTGGAGTCAAGTTAGCCTGGCTGATTTTTATTTCTATGTGTTTATTTATTTTTTGAGTTAGATATAGCGCTGGCGGAGGTATCATAGCGCTTTACATGAGGAAGAAACATTGTTTCAGAACATGGTTACAAAGTAACCTCAGTTACTGGAGCGTAGTTACAGGAATTACATGAGTACAAAGGCATAGCATAATCATGAAGAGAAAAAATTAAAAATTAAAAATAAAAACAAGACATAGGCAAGGGGAGAAGAATAGGGGAGAGAGTGAAGGAATAGGGGAGGAAGAGGAGAATAATGGAGGGAGGTGGAGGGGAGGGTATAGGAGGCACAATGGGAAGAAGAGGAAAAACAGTGTCCGACTGTAGGGATCTGGATCCTAACATGTGCCTGGGCTGAAGCGCTGTTTCTCTAAAGGATGACTATGAGACCCCATCTAAGCGTGGAGACCATTTACTCTACCTTCTTGGGCTCCCATGAGGTTTTTTCACTCACACTGCTGATCTGCCAGATCTGACCAACTTCCCAGCCCCCTGCCACCCCTTCCTTCTTTCGTCTCATGGGGACTTGTTTCTTCTGTCTTGGACTTTTGCAACTCTAACTATTGTAACCATTTGCCCTTTACCAAAGCACTCCTTCTCCCCTTGTTGGGGAGGGATCCAACATTTATACCCTGGAGTCTCAGGGCCCCCTCTGAGAGACTCCACAGTGTCAAGGGAGCCACACACAGTGGAGGTGTGTGAATGGCGCCCCTTGCCAAAGCACTCCCTCTCCCCTTGTTGGGGAGGGATCCAGTATGTATACCCTGGAGTCTCAGAGAACCGTCTGAGAGAGTCCACAGTGTAAAGGGAGCCACACACAGTGGAGGTGTGGGAATGACACCATTTCCACTGGGATCACGTCACACTGGTCGTTGGACACTGTTTTTCCCCGTCATCAGTTGTGCTTCTTTCACCCTCCCCCACCTTTTTCCCGCTTTCATTCTTTGTCTACCTCCCCTGCTCCTATCCCCTCGCCCCTGAATCTCTCCCCTTACCTGTTTTGTACCTTACATATGTTTTTTATTGCAGCAACTTGTAACCATGCTCTGAAACTGTGTAACTATTTAACCTGTAACTATGCTCTGAAATAATGCTTGTCCTCGTGTAAAGTGCTTTGATACCTCCGGGTCTAGCCAGCACTATATAAAACTTTTCAAATAAAATAAATTAATAAAATAAAATAAATAAATGGTTTGGTGGGCTGACTTTCACTCTGGAGAAGGAAAAAGAACTCTGGTGAACTGTCAGAAATTGGATTATTAGTTGAGAGGAATGAGAGCCCCACTCAAATAATAAACATAATTCTTGTTAAGGTGAACCACATAAGTCACTAAAAAACCTGTGCTCAACCCTCTGGTAGCTTGGCACAAAAGCAGTCAGGCTTAACCTAAAGGCAATGTTTAAAGTATTTATGAAGTTCTCAAACACTAATAAAATGCAAACATAATACAAGAAAATCCCAAATCAATTTAGAAAAAGTGAGTAATTTTGTAATAAATAAAATTATACCAATATGACAAAAATACAATAAATAGACCGGAGGTATGAATTTTTAAAATGTTATGCAAAAATAGCACCAAGAAGTACAAAGCGCGAATTGTGGTAACCCTGACATGCTGAGTCAGGTCATAGTCAAAAGTTCAGACAGAGTGTGATGGAGTGTGGGTCTGATAAAGTGACCAGGTATGTCCTGGGGGAAGTTTATTTTCTTAGTCTAGTTCCACAAGAGGAGCCTAAGTCGGAGCTTCGCCATGGCGGCAGATTTGTTGTGGGCGCAAAGAGCTGGATGCCGGTCTGAGCTTAGTATTAGCAGGAAATGTGAGGCAGTTGTTGACGCAAAGAGCATTATGAGGGTGAAGTCCGGATTCTGTCACAGGGAAGGTAGTTGTCTTTCAGCTAGCCCATCGCTCTGGGGATGGTATGGTGTAGAGAACTTATAGGATTACTCCACACTCATTCCACATGGACATCATGTAGGCATGCATGAGGTTAGTGCCCTGGTCAGACACAACCTCCTGAGGAATTGCCTCCAGGTAATGTGTGGCATGGTCAACAAATCCCAGAATGAACCTATTGCCTAAGGAAGCCTTGAGATCCAGAGGCCCACCAATGTTGATGCCCATCTTCTCCAAATGTGTTACCTCTGCATGGAATGGAAGGAGGGGGCTTCTTGCTTTGTCTCTGATTTTCCACTGGAGTGGCAGATTTCAGAGGTTCTGCAGTACGGGAAGACTGCATTTTCTTTCGGGCCTATAAAAGTGGGTGACCAGTTGGTCAAAGGTTTTGCAAGCCCCAGATGTTCTGCCAGGGGGATATAGTGATCACCCGATATGTTGCCAGCTGCCTGGGCCTCTGTTTGCGTTCGTAGGCACTTACTCGTAGGTCACTCCATCTGTAGTTTGCAGAAATCTGCCTGGGACTGCCCCCTCTTGAGTTTATCAACTCAGGAAGTTCCCCCAGGGCAGAAATGTCTTACCTTGTAGGCTCTGGGGTGTCACCTTCAGGTTTAACCTCCTCCCGGACCATGGGTTGGGTTTCTAAATTCACCTGCACTTCCACCTCTTCGCAGATACCTGGGCCATTTTCCCACATTCCAGGTCACGTTTGACTCCCCTGATGGCCTGCAATTGAAGGTATGGTAATGCACAACCACTCAAGTAATCCCAACATCTCCAGGTGAGACCTGAGCTCCACTTCTTTCCAGCTGGAATGCTCCAAGGCATTTCCTAACAGACAATTAACAAGCATGGCAAGGCTGACAGCTACCTTTCAGAAACTGCAACCCAGATCCACATTGAAAAGAAACTACAGCCACTGGATAGTGGCACACCAGGTGGACTACATCAGGGACTACCAGCTGATACCTTATAGTAGTCATACTTGCTCCTGTGTTTCTCAGAGCCTCCACTCTCTGCCCATTAATGGTTACCCACTGCCTATACATTTTCATGTTGCCATGCATATGTGCATTTGGCGCCATCTCATTGTCACCCAGAGACACTAGGTAACCTTTGCACCCATTCCCCAACACTAACTGGAGCCACTTCTTACCCGATCACTTCACTGGATATCCCTAGAGTAGACCCACCAGTGTGGGGCTGCTGTCTGCTTTGACAGATGGAACATATTTAAAGTGCTGATACTGACACCATTCATGGCATTTGGACCTGAAGTAGCCCTGGGTCTTTTTCCAAATAAGACCACTTTTCTTTTGTTCAGGATTGGACTGGAAATCCTTAACCTGAAAACTCTTTTTTTGTGGGGTGGGGGTGTATTGGTTGTGAAAACACCTTTGCTTTTGTCTGGTGTACCTTGTTTGACATTCTGGTGCTAATACAGAGGTCAGTGTCCTTTGTAAGCTTCCTCAGTAGAGTGAGCCTGGAGTCTATAAGGTGTTGAGGAGCTCTGTAAACAATTACTAAGCATGTGCTCTCTCAGAATTAGATTGTGCAGCCAATCGCTTTGCTGTCCTTCACCCAACATTCAGTCTGTTACTGCAGTAATCCATAAAACCTACCTGAGATAGATAATACCATTTTTGGCTGTCCCTGAACTTTAAGTGGTACTTTTCTGTGGTGAGACCAAACTTGGTGATGAGGGAGGCCTTCATTGGAGTGTATGTCATCTGGTCAGTCACCTCTAGAGCCAACAGGTATCCCTCTCAACAGCTGGCTTGTGCTTCCCTAGACTAGTCTCTCTGTGCATACGCAGGGCTAATGTATTTGTTTATTTTTTGAGTTTTATATAGCGCTGGCGGAGGTATCATAGCGCTTTACATGAGGAAGAAACATTATTTCAGAACATGGTTACAAAGTAACATCAGTTACTGGAGCGTAGTTACAGGAATTACATGAGTACAAAGGCATAGCATAATCATGAAGAGAAAAAATAAAAAATTACAAATAAAAACAAAACATAGACAAGGGGAGAAGAATAGGGGAGAGAGTGAAGGAATGGGGGAGGAAGAGGAGAATAATGGAGGGAGGAGGAGGGGAGGGTATAGGAGGCACAATGGGAAGACGAGGAAAAACAGTGTCCGACTGTAGAGATCTGGATCCTAACATGTGCCTGGGCTGAAGCGCTGTTTCTCTAAAGGATGACTATGAGACCCCATCTAAGCGTGGAGACCATTTACTCTACCTTCTTGGGCTCCCATGAGGTTTTTTCACTCACACTGCTGATCTGCCAGATCTGACCTACTTCCCAGCCCCCTGCTACCCCTTCCTTCTTTCGTCTCATGGGGACTTGTTTCTTCTGTCTTGGACTTTTGCAACTCTAACTATTGTAACCATATGCCCTTTACCAAAGCACTCCTTCTCCCCTTGTTGGGGAGGGATCCAACATTTATACCCTGGAGTCTCAGAGCCCCCTCTGAGAGACTCCACAGTGTCAAGGGAGCCACACACAGTGGAGGTGTGGGAATGGCGCCCCTTGCCAAAGCACTCCCTCTCCCCTTGTTGGGGAGGGATCTAGTATGTATACCCTGGAGTCTCAGAGAACCGTCTGAGAGAGTCCACAGTGTAAAGGGAGCCACACACAGTGGAGGTGTGGGAATGACACCATTTCCACTGGGATCACGTCACACTGGTCGTTGGACACTGTTTTTCCCCGTCATCAGTTGTGCTTCTTTCACCCTCCCCCACCTTTTTCTCGCTTTCATTCTTTGTCTACCTCCCCTGCTCCTATCCCCTCGCCCCTGAATCTCTCCCCTTACCTGTTTTGTACCTTACATATGTTTTTTATTGCAGCAACTTGTAACCATGCTCTGAAACTGTGTAACTATGTAACCTGTAACTATGCTCTGAAATAATGCTTGTCCTCGTGTAAAGCGCTTTGATACCTCCGGGTCTAGCCAGCGCTATATAAAACTTTTCAAATAAAATAAATTAATAAAATAAAATAAATAAACGGTTTGGTGGGCTGACTTTCACTCTGGAGAAGGAAAAAGAACTCTGGTGAACTGTCAGAAATTGGATTATTAGTTGAGAGGAATGAGAGCCCCACTCAAACAATAAACATAATCCTTGTTAGGGTGAACCACATAAGTCACTAAAAAAACTGTGCTCAACCCTCTGGTAGCTTGCAACAAAAGCAGTCAGACTTAACCTTAAGGCAATGTGTAAAGTATTTATGAAGTTCTCAAACACTAATAAAATGCAAACATAATACAAGAAAATCCCAAATCAATTTAGAAAAATTGAGTAATTTTGTAATAAATAAAATTATACCAAGATGACAAAAATACAATAAATAGACCGGAGTTATGAATTTTTAAAATGTTATGCAAAAATAGCGCCAAGAAGTACAAAGCGCGAATTGTGGTACCCCTGACATGCTGAGTCAGGTCATAGTCAAAAGTTCAGACAGAGTGTGATGGAGTGTGGGTCTGATAAAGTGACCAGATATTTCCTGGGGGAAGTTTATTTTCTTAGTCTAGTTCCACAAGAGGAGCCTAAGTCGGAGCTTTGCCATGGCGGCAGATTTGTTGTGGGCGCAAAGAGCTGGATGCCGGTCCGAGCTTAGTATTAGCAGGAAATGTGAGGCAGTTGTTGATGCAAAGAGCATTGTGAGGGTGAAGTTCGGATTCTGTCACCGGGAAGGTAGTTGTCTTTCAGCTAGCCCATCGCTCTGGGGATTGTATGGTGTAGAGAACTTATAGGATTACTCCACACTCATTCCACATGGACATCATGTAGGCATGCATGAGGTTAGTGCCCTGGTCAGACACAACCTCCTGAGGAATTGCTTCCAGGTAATGTGTGGCATTGTCAACAAAGCCCAGAATGAACCTATTGCCTAAGGAAGTCTTGAGATCCAGAGGCCCACCAATGTTGATGCCCATCTTCTCAAAATGTGTTACCTCTGCATGGAATGGAAGGAGGGGGCTTCTTGCTTTATCTCTGATTTTCCACTGGAGTGGCAGATTTCAGAGGTTCTGCAGTATGGGAAGACTGCATTTTCTTTCGGGCCTATAAAAGTGGGTGACCAGTTGGTCAAAGGTTTTGCAAGCCCCAGATGTTCTGCCAGGGGGATATAGTGATCACCAGATATGTTGCCAGCTGCCTGGGCCTCTGTCTGCGTTCGTAGGCACTTACTCCTAGGTCACTCCATCTCTAGTTGGCAGAAATCTGCCTGGGACTGCCCCCTCTTGAGTTTGTCAACTCAGGAAGTTCCCCCAGGGCAGAAATTTCTTACCTTGTAGGCTCTGGGGTGTCACCTTCAGGTTTAACCTCCTCCCGGACCATGGGTTGGGTTTCTAAATTCACCTGCACTTCCACCTCTTGGCAGATACCTGGGCCACTTTCCCACATTCCAGGTCAATTTTGACTCCCCTGATGGCCTGCAATTGAAGGTATGGTAATGCACAACCACTCAAGTAATCCCAACATCTCCTGGTGAGACCTGAGCTCCACTTCTTTCCAGCTGGAATGCTCCAGGGCATTTCCTAACAGACAATTAACAAGCATGGCAAGGCTGACAGCTACCTTTAAGAAACTGCAACCCAGATCCACATTGAAAAGAAACTATAGCCACTGGATAGTGGCACACCAGGTGGACTACATCAGGGACTACCAGCTGATACCTTATAGTAGTCATACTTGCTCCTGTGTTTCTCAGAGCCTCCACTCTCTGCCCATTAATGGTTACCCACTGCCTATACATTTTCATGTTTCCATGCATATGTGCATTTGGCACCATCTCGTTGTCACCCAGAGACACTAGGTAACCTCTGCACCCATTCCCCAACACTAACTGGTGCCACTTCTTACCCGATCACTTCACTGGATATCCCTAGAGTAGACCCACCAGTGTGGGGCTGCTGTCTGCTTTGACAGATGGAACGCATTTAAAGTGCTGATACTGACACCATTCATGGCATTTGGACCTGAAGTAGCCCTGGGTCTTCTTCCAAATAAGACCACTTTTCTTTTGTTCAGGATTGGACTGGAAGCCCTTAACCTGAAAACTCTTTTTTTGTGGGGTGGGGGTCTATTGGTTGTGAAAACACCTTTGCTTTTGTCTGGTGTACCTTGTTTGACATTCTGGTGCTAATACAGAGGTCAGTGTCCTTTGTAAGCTTCCTCAGTAGAGTGAGCCTGGAGTCTATATGGTGTTGAGGAGCTCTGTAAGCAAGTACTAAGCATGTGCTCTCTCAGAATTAGATTGTGCAGCCAATCGCTTTGCTGTCCTTCACCCAACATTCAGTCTGTTACTGCAGTAATCCATAAAATCTACCTGAGATAGATAATACCATTTTTGGCTTTCCCTGAACTTTAAGTGGTACTTTTCTGTGGTGAGACCAAACTTGGTGATGAGGGAGGCCTTCATTGGAGTGTATGTCATCTGGTCATTCACCTCTAGAGCCAACAGGTATCCCTCTCAACAGCTGGCTTGTGTTTCCCTAGACTAGTCTCTCTGTGCATACGCAGGGCTAACTCATATGTTGCAAACCACTTATCAATGTCATCCCAACCACATTGCTAGGCATTAGGGTTTTGGGGATGTTGACCCCTTTACCTCCTCTAGGCACCTCTGCGTCTCTGCCACTATCTTCACTGGACTCAGTGAACTTCTTTGCATTTAAGTCCAGGTTATGACTCACTTCATGAACCAGAATAGCCCTTTTCTCCTCCAAGGCTAACCTCTCCTCCAGGGCCCTGGTGGAATCTGCCTCCTCCATGGCCATCTTTTTCTCTTCCATGGCCATCTTTGCTTTTTTGTTATCTAGTGCCTAATGTATCACCAGCCTCAGACTTTTTCTCCTCAGCAGCCAATTTAAATTTGACTAGCTGCAGTTTCAGTTCACTCTCAGCCTTCCCGTCTTCCAGTTCCTCAGGATTCAGGTTGCGGAAGGACACAATGCTTCCTGCTCTGCAGCCAGCATGGAGCATTACTCCTGTGGGCACTGCTCACTCCTCTAACTCTGGGGCCATGGCCAGGAGGTTCTCTTCCTCCTTTTCTATTTCATCCCCCCTTTCAACATCATCATCATCCTCCTGCTCCTGTGATGTAGACTGATGCCAGATTCTGTGTTGTATCTGGTACTCCAGTTTCTTGGAGCATTTGGCTATCATCTGCCACCTCTCCTTGACGACATTTTCAGCCCCCATTACATGGTAGCTTTCAATGTTGCTGAGGTCTTCTTCCATTTTTGTAAAAACATATCACAGGTGCAAAACATGAGACAAGAATTACATTTGGAAAAAGGAAAATCCCAATTAAAACTAAAGAGAGTTTGAAAAAGAATTATTTTGATGTGAGATTTTTGGTTTACCACAAATCACTGGGTGGCACTGCCCAAACACAAGTACTTAATCCCACTACTGAACACCCCTGTAATAAATTAGGTTATTAGTTGAGAGGGATGAGACATCCACTCAATAGACCTAACCATTGTCAAGGTGAACCACAAAAGTCACTAAATAAACATGTGGCAGCTTGTGGTAGCCTATGGTTCCCTCTGGTAACTTGGCACAAAAGCAGCCATGGTTAACTTAGAGACAATGTGTAAAGTATTTATGAAATAGACAGTAGTAAAGTGAAAACACAACACAGGAATGTTTTTTAACTAATGTAGACATAAATAGAAAACACAATTTTAAATAAAATGACAGCAAGATGCCAAAAATCCAATAAGTATAATCAAAGTTATGAACTATTTATGTTTTAAGTCACAATAGAGCCATGAACAGGATTACGTTTATCTGGTTGTGCTGGACCGGGTCAAAGTCAAATGTTCTGGCAACTGCGAAGGAGTGTGTGCCAAACAGGAACCAGTTTCATCAAAGTGAAAAGTTTGCCTTCTAATTTAGTCCAGTTCCACGCAAGGAGCCTCGTGTTGGTGATGGGGTCATTGTCTGCTCAAATAGGAGGAAGCCGCTCAGAGCTTCGCGTCAGCAGTAAACGCAGAGCAGTTGTCCCAAAGAGCACCATACGGGTGAAGTTCAGGGACTGTAGCCACTGAGGTGACATTCGCAGTCGGATGCAGGTCCTGCATGTGTCTTGGTGAAGTCCTCACGTACTAGCAAGGAGACCAGCAATCGTTCTTTTTGACACGAAGAGCCAGAACCTCTGGATTTTCTCCTGGAATCCAGTTCTTGCAGGTTGCAGGTTAGAGTAGAACACACTGACACCAGTCACGAGTCCAGGACCTAAAGAAGGCATCTGTTGGGGATAAGGACTCACTCCAGAGCAGGCCAGCAGCAGGGGGCAGGCAGGTCCAGTTGGTGGTGGTCAGCTGGATAATTGTAGTGAAGGCCTCTGGAAGCTTATTGTGTCTCTGTGGCTCAACCAGGAGGTCAGCCAACCGATCCTTGGAGTCACTTATGGGGTCCTGGGTTCAAGGCAAGCAGGCCCAGTCTTCCTTCTTTCGACAGCAGGGAAGTCTATCTTTGGAATCGTCTCAAGTCAAGGAAGGTTCTGAGGGTGCCACTTTTATATCCAGTGCCTACCTTGGTGTGGGGAACACCCTAAAGTGGTTAGGGTTCGTTCTTTCCTCTTCCTTGGGTTTGGTTCCAATCTGTTTAGCGGGAAAAGGTTGTGCAGGCCTAGGTGAGGCTACATTTACCAGTGACAGGGTAGGCATCTTCAAAAGTCATAAAGTGGATGGGCAAAGACCCTGGGCTACCCTTTGAAGCACAGGTAGGGCTCAGTCTAACCTCAAGTCTTCCTGCTCAGGAGAGGAACATCCTCTCCCACAACCAAGGCCCTATTACCCCCTGTCTTGAAGCAGTACACATCACACCACAGTAGAGCCATAAACAGACTTTACACCCTAGACACTGGTAGAAAGGCACATTTTGTTTAAGCCTACAAATGACAACTTTCTAAAAGAATCAAAAGCAAGGTGAAGGATGGACTGCTTGAATTAATCACAGCCACTGGCAGCCGCTCAGCCGCATCCCAATCCATCATTTTTCACTCACCATGCCACCTCAGTTTGGATACAGTCATATGCAAATCAGTCTTGGCCCTGCTCCAATATGATCAATCCAGCCTGAATTGCCAGCCATGTCCTCCCTGAACTGGAACACAAGAACGTTGAATTTGGGTTAAGACTGATTTGCAACTGGCGATGTCCAAAATGAGGTGACGTGGTTTGCAAAATAACGATGGACTGAGATGCGGCCCTAGTAATTACCAGTGGCTGTGATTATTTCAAGCATTTCACCCATCACTGATTGTATACTGCAACTATCTAAAAGTGGCATTTTCAAAATAGTAACTTAAAATACAACTTTACCATTAAATAGGATTTTAACTTACAATTCAAATGAGTGGAAGTAGTATTTCTCTATCCGCTCCCAAACTGATGCTATCACTTATTAAGTGTGATAAGGTAACCCAATGTTAGTCTACGGGAGAGTTAGCCTTGCTACAGTGAAAAACAGTTACTTGAGTCTTTGACTGTCAGGACATGTAAGACTTAGTACACATATCATACCTTTTAATTACAATGCACCCTGTCCTACAAGCCTTTAGGGCCTACCTTTGGGGTGACTTATACGTATTAAAATGTAGTTATAGACCTGGCAAAAGGTTTATTTTGCCCTAGGTTGAAATGGCAGTTTTAAAAATGCACACAGAGTCTGCAATGGAAGGCCTGAGACATGTTTTACAGTGCTGCTTTAGTGGGTGGCACACTGGGTACTGCAAGCGCACCAGTCGCATTTAATTTTCAGGCCATTGGTACATATAGTACTATTTACTAGGGGCCTAAAATAAAATGAGTGCCAATCAGGGGTATACCAATTTTACAATGTTTTGACAGGAGGGCACAAATGCTTTATCATCAATTGGCAGGAGTAAAGTGCACAGAGTTCCAATGCCAACAAAAATGGGTTCAGTAAAAATATGGTAGTGAAGGTAGAAATCTAGTGAATACCATGCAAAAGATGGCCATTTCCAACATAGACTTTGACTGTAATCGATGTACTTCCCACTACTCCATATTTGCTCTTTGTTATCATTTTAACTGAACTCAAATTTGACCAGGTTCTCGCATATGTGATAATGCAGAAAAAGGAGATTTGATTAAATAAAGTATGGTTTCCATGGTGACAGGATCAACAGCTCTAGACACATCTCTCATGGGCTCACGGTTCCAAGAGGAACTCGAGCTAAGCCAGAGACAGGCATCTGACTTTCAGTGGCTTGCCCATCTCAAGAATGTCATGCTTATATTATGTTATATTCTTACACGCACAACACATTTCTGTGTTACGCGCTGCAATATGCTGCGCGGATAAAACCCCAACCCGCCCTGTGTTAATTAGCTCATCTGCACACCATATTCTGTACTCAAATGACGAATTTTGTGCCCTAGCACTTCAGAAAGTTTAGTTTAGTAGTATTTGTTCTTGCTTTGATTCTGTCATTGGTCGGTGTTGTTGCTGTGTGCTTCCTTCGTCTGAACGCTGCTGCAAGGATTTTCTACATTCAGGGCATACAGCCTGCAGCAACAGAGAACAATCATGCGTGCAGGTTAGACTTTTGGTTTGTCATTTCTTTATATAGTGCTACTCTATAGTCCCCCCAGAGAGCACGTGCGAAAAGTTACGGCAATATGCATAGCTTACGTGTGGTGGGGGGATGCTTTTCTGATCAGTATAGAGTTTAATGGGCAAAAGACCCGACCACACAGTACAATTTCAACACATACACTGCGTTATGCCTAAAAAGCCTGGACTGGCTGAAGGCGTTAATAATGAACACTTGGCAGATAAGAATTGATACCATTTGTTTGAAACAAAATCTCAACTCATAAATATGAATAACTAATTATTAGCAATAAATAAAATGTTGCAATATTGCAGCAAAAAAAATTCAATAGTGTGCCACAAAATACATGTTTTTGTGTCGCAAAATTCTCAAATCCATGGCGCAATATCCTGGGTGGTCCGACAAATCCACAGCATGTACAGGCCCGGCTCCTATCACTGGTATAATTTAGTCGCACTTCCCCAAATAAACTACTCTGATACGTGCGTATATTGGTGATTGTTTTCTAGAAGGTTCTGTAGCTCCTGAGAAAGTCGGGCTCTATGGACCGATGGGGCGGCACAGGTTGAGGTAGCGCGAGGGACCACGTTTACACAGCGCCCGTCCTTTAACTGTGAATCATCCGGCACAGCGAAGCTTTTTGAACATGAGTTATGCTGCGGAGGTCACTTTGACATGCCACGTTATTCGTGGTTATTTTTGAAGACACGAGGCCTGAAACACTTGAGAAGGAGGCGCATTACTGTTGCTGTCGCCTGGGTCCTGAATAACAGGTGCTTTACATAATGGACAGTGCCTGTGGTTATTCGACCATTTGTTTTCGCTTCTAATTGGAAAGGACTATGAAGTGTAGGCTGTTGCTGACCTCAGCACAGTGAAATGAATGCCCCACAGCTTGTCCGTGACGAGCACGGATCTCCGAGCAATAAGGCTCAGAGCAGAAAGTCTGTCAGAGACTTTAGGAAGGCCCTAGACTGTAGTGGAGGAAGGGTGCATTAACCCAGTTAGTGGGCAAGTGAATGCACCATGGCCTATAAGTGGATGAGTGCTGAAGATCAGCACCTCTGCGGCTGACTGAGGGTAGAGCTGCAGAGGTGGAGGCCAGCAGATAACAGGGCTCTATGCAGAGATGACTCGTTGGAAGTGATACCGAGCAATTGTGCTTTTTCATTTGTCGGGGTGCATTATAATCGTGGGTAGTTCTCACCTACACATATAATCCTTTGTTGTGTTAACATTTGATTATTAGGATGTGTAATGTAATAACGTGTAAAGTGAAGTGATGATCATGGGTCCGTATTATGTGAAAAAATTTACATTGTAATCGTGCACTTCATAAAGAGGTTTTAATGTTTTGATTTTACAGATGACTAATGAGATATTCATTTGCTGTTATGCAACTTATTGACATATAAGTGTACACTAATAATGTTTGTGTATATGTGTGCTTAATAAAGATTCATACTGATTCTTAGGTTTTTGTAGGCCTCGTGTATATTTCCCTGGCTCTCGAGATCGGTTTGTTGGCAGAATTCATGTGTATGCAGAATCTGTTCTGTCTCACATTCTGTTGCAGGTGGAGAAATTCATCTTTGTTAGTTACAGTAACACTTTTGTTTTAAGAGCTAGACTTAGGGAGAAGAGGGGATACATTTGAACAAGCGGTACTGATAACGTGGGGCAGTGTTCATTCTCACTGGAGAAGGTCTGGGAATCAAGGTAATCGAGCAAGATCCTGGGAGTATCGCTATTACATGGAAAGTTACCAACAAGGAGGTGTCCAGATGGATGGGTTGATCACGTGATGTGATGATGGGTGTGTCCTACAATTTAGTATTGGGTTAGGGACAGAGTTCAGGGGATGTCAATCAGTAGTGGAGAGGAGAGAGTATCTTAGAACGAGCTCTGAAGCTTTATGCTACTCGACCCGTTCAACCTGAGTGTACTTCTTTGGCAGTCGTCATCCGCTGACACCTTTTCCTGTGCTTGCCTGGGGAATACTAAGTAGGGATGTCACAATAGTGGTAGAGTAGGGACAGACTAATGATTTTTACTTACGAACCTCTAATGAAGAGAACTATTGATGTTGTTGCAGTAATCTTTGGCATAATGTTATTGGTCATCTTGTGTGTGTTGCACCGGCTACATTTTGCCCGTAGGTTTGGCATTGTAGTAGTGCCCATGTATTTTTACACCCTCGTCTTGAGTTGTTTGACTTTCAACTTTTCTTGGCTTTGTAATAAACCTACTAAACTTTGATTGGGAGTCTGTATTCCTTTAGTAGCATGTGTAACAGTAATGGTAATGCATAATTGACCAATGGATTTTCTCCCCTCCAAACTTTTAAGCAGGCACCAACGACCCATCGACCAGGGGTTCCAGAGTAAGTCTAGAACATGGAACCAGGCTCCTTCAGAAGGCTAAGTTCTTTCTTGGAGAGGATGGTGCACAGAGCAGCTGGCAGTATCTAAACAGCAATCTTCTGAACTAAACTGGGCAGGGTTTCTAGGATTAAATGGACAGAAGGTGCATGCCGAATGAGAAACTTTGTGGGAGATCCGCAGTTCCTGAGAGAAGATAACTGAATTCTAAAAGGGCTCCAAGTGATTGTGCCATGAAAAGTCAATTAGAAAGGATTTCTCAAAAAGGGGTGCCTAACTTGCTTTCTCTAGCATCTTATAGTTAGTATATTCTCTATTGATTGCATTATCAATGCTCTTACCTGTGTTGCATACATTGCTGCACATGTGGATCAGTCTGGAGGAGCATTAGTATTACGAATTTTATCCCCAATTATTTGGTTTAGGGGGGACATTTGCATTGTGCCTCACCCCAGTGCCTGAAAGAGTGAGGTTGGAAATCGGTACTCAAGAATGCTTCAAACTATATCCAAGTAGAGGGAACTGGGGTTGTGAATCAGAGAGGGTGCAGCATGCATCTGTCTTACTCATCTGCCAGTTATGAGGACATTCCTGTTACAGGATCCGTCCTGTGCTTCCTATGTAGAACGTGAGCTTTGTAGCTCTGAGCGCATGTGTGTGAGGCACCCCAATGTTCTGAAGGGGTACACAACGTCTGTGAGGTTTAAAGTGGGATAATAGCATAGAGAAATATCATGGCTTTTAAAGTAGTATTTGGCCTGTGGTGGAGGAAGTGGGGAGTCATAGTGGAACTGGCGTGAGATAGAGTGAAAATGTTTTTTAATGAATAACTGTTGTTGTGTACTAAAACCATGAATTGACATTTATCTGCGTGCAAAGATTTTCTTATTGGACAAAGGGCTAAGCTGACATTCAATTTCAAAGTGGAGACGTGGTGTGCTACATTTGAGTTAGTAAATACGGGGAGTTAGATACTGTTGGACCTAGAATCCTTAATGTGGTTTCCCCCTAACTCTTTGCCTTTCTTCCACCTGTTTTGCTGACTTAATTTCTGCTGGTCTTAGGACTCTGCACACTTTGTCACTGCTAACCAGTGCTAAAGTGCTTGAAACATGGTAAAACTGGCCTACACCCATTTAGCATATTTATTTAACTTATAAATTCCTTGTAAAAGTGGTACTACATAAACCCAGGGTCTATAAATTAACTGCTACTAGTGGGCCTTCAGCACTAATTGTGCCACCTCTAAAGTACTCCTTCCAAACATGTCTCAGACCTGCCACTGCTGCTGGTGTGTGTAAAAACGGCCAAACTCTTGTGCTGGCAAAAAAAACTTTTGCCAGGCCCAAATATTCCTTTTCAATACATATAGGTCACTCTTAAGGTAGGCCCCAGCCAACCCAGAGTGCATCATGCAGTGTATTTAAAAAGTAGGACATGTACTTGTACCCTAGTGTGGGGCCTATAAGGCGAAGAAGTGCAAGAGTGAGGTCACCTACCTGGTAGACATCAAGACTCTGCAGAACCCTTTGAGGGTTTGCACATCAATTGGCTCAAACTCACTTCGAGAAGTCTGAGGTTGTAGTGTAGTTCCTATTTTCCCAATAGGCTCTGCGCATTGGAATAACATAAACAGCAGTGTAGATGTAGGACTGAGGTCATCTACCGCCTCTACTGACTATGTTAAACTTAATTTAGGTTTGCGCCAGCTAGCTCAGAGGTAACTGGAAACTTCCTTGAATGAATAGGGAGGGATGAACTTCCCTGGCTCAGACAAGAAGGGATTCAGTTTCCGACAACCGCATAAACATGACAACTTTGCTCCCTCAGAATAAGAGTGTATCTCTAGAGTCGTGTGAAAACAATAGGCAGCTATTTCACTCAGTCAGCAGTGCATACTTAGTTTCACCAGAATGGAGAGAATTAGAGAGACGGGCGTTTTCAATAAAAGGTGTTATTTATTGAGCAGTCTTCTTCCTCATGTAAGAGATATGAATTGCCAAAATTGCAATACTTAAAGTAAAGTAAAGTGCGTATAGTAAAAGTAGTATTATGAAATAATACTGTAAAAGCATTGATATGGTTTCTTAGCCATATGATACTTTAAAATGGATAAAATATATACATACACAAATACATTGACTAACGTACTCAACTGGTGCTTCTAACTAAGCCTACCCCGGTGTACCTGACCTAAGCCTAATACATGGGAAGGGATGAATAAGTAGCAGTTTAAGTTAAGTTGGTTAAGATAGTTTTGCCAAGAATCTGCATCAAGAATTCTCTCAAGGGTTTAGTATCTCTTTCCTCAGGACTCGATATCCCAGCCACCCACAAGAGTAGGCTAGAAACACCGGAGCTGGATTTTCTCGTCCGGAGAAAAAGACAGCGTCTCTCTCAGTGCGTCAAACAGGAGGGGCGGCTTCCGTGGGCTCTTGCATCAGCTTGGCTGTCGGGCAAGTAGATGGCCGCTCTGCTCCAAACCACTGTGTGTTTGCTTAAGGCAACTGTTGGTATTTTATACCTGGAAGGTGCCGGGTTTGACGTAAGGTTGGACATAAGACGTCACTAAGAACTAACAGTTCTTTCTGGACTTCAGGAGTTCTTGTTCAAATCAAAACAAAAGCAGGGGGGATTTTCCCGGGCTGCTGGAGGCTTGGTTTGTTTAAAGAATGCGTTGTGCTTTCTAGGAATCGATGGGAGTAGCCGTGCTGTGCTTTGGACTGCATGGGCTATTACTGAATATGGATCTGATTCTTATGCCTTTATCGGGGATATTATTGATTATAACCTCACAAGGGCATACATCGGGAATATTGAATTAGGGTCCTAGATTTAAACACGACAAGGTAAACCTGCTGCTGGTTACGAATGATGGAGGGGAGGAGGAGAGTGAACCTCTCCCTGAACACATTTCTTCCAAGGATCAGGATGGGTATGTCGAGGGTGTCAGCCTCTCCCCTGCCCCTAGAGCAACAGAGGGACTGCCGCCAGTTGCTGGGGCAGTTTGATCTTGTTTCTTCCTTACTCCAGGACTCACTATATGATGCACCCATGATATTGATACTGAGGACAATATGCATGTGAAGACTAATATCTATAGGCTCTCTGATAAGGGAGGAAGTCTACAAAATACTGGAGCTAGGGGTCAATGATCCCTCAAATAGTCCTTGGTACAGCCCTGTGGTGTAGGTCCCAGAGGTTGCTCCTTCAGGTACCACAAAGAACTTAAGTTCTGCCTGAATTACTGGGGATCAATGCCATAACCAAGCCTGACGAACACCCCCTCCCCGAGCTTATGAGCTCATAGATTGGTTGGGAGTTGGCAAGTTCCACAGCATGTTTGATTTAACGTCCTGGTAGTGGCAGATTGCTGTGACCGAGGGGACCAAAGATAGGTCTGTGTTGTTTACCCCAGAAAGGCCCTCTGGGTTCTGGGTAATGCTCTTTGGGTGAAGGACGCTTCTGACACCTTCCAAAGGTTTGTCCTGGCTTTGTTGGAGAACTTCAGTAGAGCCTTCCTAGACAACATTGCGGTCTTCAACTCCAGCTGGGAGGTCAATTTCAACCAACTTAGTAAGACCCTCCAGGATTTCGCGAATTCGCGGCAAACCGCAAAATCGGCACTTTTGTAAAAATGCAGCGATTTTTACAAAAGTGCCAGCGAAATCAGCACTTTTGTAAAAAGTCCGCAATTTTTACAAAAGTGCCCAGGAATGCAGGAAAAAGGTTTATGAGGGGTCATTAGGGCTTACGTAAATATCCCAAAAGCTTTGTTGCATTGGCAGGGGAACCTTTTGCAGAGATAATAAGGACTGAACATGTGAATAGGGTAGGGACATACAGGCAGAAAGAATAAATGGTGCAATCCTTTAGATTTTTAACAGCTCATTTCATTTTTCATTGTTTTTACTTAACTTTTTTGGCTGACACTTTGTTGTGGGACTGTCTGGGGCTTTTGTGTTGCACTATTTTTCCAGCTCCTGTTGTGTTAGAAGGGTAGAAGGTCGAGCGGCCATTTTGGAGGTAAAATATCAGAAAATCCAAGGTGCTCTCTACTTTCATAGCCTCACAGCCCCGTGGGAGGTTCACACAATATAATATTGGCATCAGAGCGTGGGTGCCCAGCACAGTAGATTGTGCCTTCTTTTAGGTTTTTAACAGCTTATTGTTCACCGTTTTTAGTTACCCTTTTGACTGACACCTTGTTGGGAGACTGTTTGTGGGCTTTGTGTTGCACAATTTTTCCCTCTTCCACAGTGTTAGCCAGGTAGAATGGCGAGAGTCCATCTCGGGGATAAAATATTAGAACAGGTGCGCTCTAGTTTCTTGGCCTCACAATCCTGTGGAGAGTTTGCACACTATGAAAATTCCATCACAGTGTGGGCATGCAGTGGAGAAAATAGACTATGCCATGTTTTTTGAATGGGCACATCACGGAACAAGGATTGGGAGCTACTGATTGCGAAGCCTATTATCTGGCCTTCCTGCTACAATGGGGGTCCAGATGACTAGAGTGACGCCCCCTCACAGATATATCCTGAATGATGGGTAGAGATCATATCAGATATCTGCTCCTGTTTTCACTAAAGAGAGTAATGAAGTAGATATAGCCTCCTAATTTATGGAATATAGCAATGAGGTGTTGGCACAGATGCATATTTAAAATCAGAGCAGCCATCAGCTATGCTTCCACTGTCTGGCTAATTGCAATGATCTAAATTTGGACCTTGACACAGCTAGATTGCCTATATCGGTGGCATGGGGTGGACTCACTTAATATAGAGATTGGTACAGGGAGGGTAAATTCCTATCTATGGAGCAGAGGATAGCGGAACAAAGGTTGCCACCTATGCAGTTCCTCACTTAAGGCAAATTTGAAGGAGGTCTGGCGCAGCGCTACAGACGAAGCTTCAAGACACAAAGCTTTACTCCTCCTCTTCACTATGGGAAGTGGGAGAAAACTGGTCTCTTGGTTTAATATATCTCTGATCCACTTGCTTATACACAATATGCAATCAGCCAAGCCCAAATGGGAAGTGTACACTGGCAAGGAACTCACAATCAAAAGAATGGAAGACAGACAAGGGATTTATTCAGAGGATCTCACATACTGTCAGGCTCAAGTATAATCAATATAATTGTCTACATGCAATGTACTTATTTGATGCCTAGGTTACTGCATTTTATAATGGGGGGACACACGAAAGTGTACACAATGTAAAACTAGAGACGTTGACTTCGTGCACATGGTATTATACAGAAGAGACTTAACTGATTTCTGGGAGAAACTAGTGAATACACTAAACAGGACACTCAATAAGAAGATCTGTTGTATTCTTGAAGTGTGTTTGCTGTGGATGCTCCCCAAACCTAAAGCACAAATAGCAGGTAACTACTTTATAGATTTATCTTTCACTCTGGCTAAACGGTGCATCACAATGCACTGGAAGGCAGATATGACACTGACATTTGATCTCCAGAAGAAAGACGTACACAGATAGGCTAATAATGATCATATAATTGTGAAGAAAGAGGAGAGTAAAGGCAGCTGGAAAAACAGTAAAAGGGGAAATGGGGACATAGTGATATCATTTGAGTATCAACTCAGGGCACAGATAATGCACTTTCCCAATAAAAGAACAGTCAAGTTAGAACTGCAAGCGAAAGGGCTACGGACAAGTTATGCTGACAACTAGAGCAGGGGCTACCAACAAGATATACTAACAAACAAGAGGCCAGGGGCTACAGACAAGATATATTGATACATCTCCCCGATATCCTTCTACCAGGCCATCTTTGTTGGGCTTCTCGGAACCTATACTAAAGCAAATGGAGGATTGCATTTCCAAGGGATAACAGCCTTCACCAGTGGGCTGCTTCCTCTGTTCCATATCCCAGGTTGCCTATTTCAAAGCGGACTACTCTGCTAAAACAGTTTCCATTGATTTAAGGCTGAGAATGAATGATTATGAGTAAAATAAAGTGCCGCAAAAATGCAGCTAAATTTCCATATTTGTGCCGCTAAATTCCCATATTTGTGCCGCTAAATTTGCTAATCCATGCCGCTATATCCTGGGGGGTCGGAAATGCTTCAGGCTCTGAAGAGGCCCGACTGATTTATCAAGGCCAGAAAGTGCCAGATAGGGCAAGGTTCCATGGTCTACTTGGGACACCAAGTGGAAGCAGGCAAGGCGCAGCCCATCCAAGCCAAAATTGAAAACAATCTGGCTTAGGAACGAAAAAGGCCCAGACGAGGTGACAGCCTTCCTAGTGATTTTCAAGTGACTTCAATACCCAACATTCATTGTGTGTGTGGTATAAAAACAAGCTTCCTTACTGACTGCAGGTGTTATAGTTCTCAACAAAATGTGAAAGACAACAGCGTTTAGTCCAAAGACGGGGAAAAGTGAACTGAAAATTAAACGCACGAAAACCATTTTAAAGCTGGTGTTGACGTATTTGGTATTTGCGTGCGTGTGTGCTGATGCGCAAACTTACTCACTTCGCATCGAAGCTGTGCCTCTAAAGAATTCCTGATTTTGTTTTGCTTGTTAGTAAAAACGCGGGTCCGAATTGGGCCCAGGGTAAACCACGTAGAGTTGTTAATATTTAAACGTACAAGTTGTAAACTAATACTTAACTAAATTTTATAGTTAATTCCGTCATTTGAATTAAGGTTGAGAGCAACGCGTTACCTGTCCAAAATATTCACAACGCCGTGTAACAAGTGTTATCATATCGGTCCCGGTGAGGACTCAATGTGCGTGCTTTTATTTTATCACGAAGCATAACGAAATTAGTAATGAATATAGAGAAAATGGTCTTATCCAAGAAGAAAACATGAAGCAAATATGATTCATAAAATAACTATTAACAGATAATATACACCATAACTCCTAGTCATCCCTGCTTAAACATTGAATGAACAGCGCCTGAGCACGAGGTTTAACATGAACTCGGTAAGGTTACAACCTGTATTAATAAAATGCTGTGACGTCCAATAAGTTCAACGTGTAAGTAAATTCATTGGCCCAAAGCTTAAGCAGATACCACAGTAACAGGACAAACATTATGAATCCCAATGCTGCTGAATAAACATAACATGAATTGTTTGAAATGTAAACAAACGTTGACATAATCGGGCACAATGTTACTTAATAAACCACAAGAGAACAACCTGAGCATAGAATCAGTGAAGAAAACATTAACTGACTATATAGTTAAAAAGATACCGTGACATTCAAATTAAAAAAATAATTTATAGTTTGAGGTGACCTAATAGACAAGATTTCATGTATATAAAATTGAGTCTAATCTATAGGTAAACATGTAACCATAGGCAGCGTGACATTCAACCTGGATGCATAATGTGTAGTTTGTGAAAACTTATCAGTGAGCATACATGTGAATTAAGATTGGGTATAATCTGCGTATGACCATGTGATCATAGGCAACATGCTGGCGAGTTATAGTATGATTAAGATACATATAATTTCCCACTTGTCATTGAGAGCATTCGGAAGAAGGTTGTCTAGATATTTTATCCAGAATCTTCCTCTCTGTGAGAGAACATTCTGTACATTAGTGTCTGGATGAATAATTATCTTTTTGATTACAGTAAAACAGAACTGTGCGATGTTGTGATGGTGGTCCAACCAGTGGACCACCTGACTTGAATTTCTGTTCCTGATTCTGATCATGCTTTTATGCTCGGTCATTCAAACCGTCACTCTCTTTTCTGTCTTGCCCACATAAAATAGGGCACAAGGGCATTTTATAGCATGAATTGAATTGCAATCTGCAGAGTGGTGTTGCGTGATGGGTTTACGCAGGTACGGGTGTGACGTGTTTACTATGATTACATTCCCACAATGAATGAAGTTGTGGCATTTTTGCATGCCTCTATGATTCACAACTTTTGAATGTGAAACAGCGGACAACATCTATTTGAGATTCCTTAACGCCAATGTGCAAAAGTGGTTTCTGGCTGAGAAGCCCTCTTAAGTAAGGTTCCATTTGAAGTAGATCCCAACATTTGATTGCCTCTGGCTTAAAGGAAAATGTAGTGGTTAATACTTCAGAATAATTCACGTGGAGATTAGTCATTGTGAGCTTGTTTGAGTAATGCTCCGTCAGTAGCGGTCGCTCCCCTCACTCTCCTTGCTCCCTGGCTCCTACTGAGTTCGTAGCGTTTCATCTGTGACACGGATTGGGGCTGGTATCGTAGCGCTTCATTTACGCTTTTGTCCTTTAATATTGTAGCGCATACTGGTGCTGGTATCGTGGCGCTTCATAGACGCTACTGCATTTGCATATTATAACGCTTGTGTGCCGCGTAGCGCTTTTACTGCTCGCATTGTGTTGCAAGTGTGCTGTAACTTTGTTGGAACTGTGCCTGATTGTGCCTGCGCCCCTGCCCACCTCGTCCGGTCTCCACTCATTATTGCTGCCATCTTGTTGTTGTTGTGCCTTCCAGCCCGCCCCTCCGCCCTGCTCCCGCCTCCCAGCTGACCCTCCCTCCCACAGGAAAGGTTAGGTCGATCCCTTTGACCACAGCGCTGTGACCGTCCTGACTCCGTCAGTAGCGGTCGCTCCCCTCACTCTCCTTGCTCCCTGGCTCCTACTGAGTTCGTAGCGCTTCATCTGTGACACAGATTGGGGCTGGTATCGTAGCGCTTCATTTACGCTTTTGTCCTTTAATATTGTAGCGCTTACTGGTGCTGGTATCGTAGCGCTTCATAGACGCTACTGCATTTGCATATTATTACGCTTGTGTGCCGCGTAGCGCTTTTACTGCTCGCATTGTGTTGCAAGTGTGCTGTAACTTTGTTGGAACTGTGCCTGATTGTGCCTGCGCCCCTGCCCACCTCGTCCGGTCTACACTCATTATTGCTGCCATCTTGTTGTTGTTGTGCCTTCCAGCCTGCCCCTCCGCCCCGCTCCTGCCTCCCAGCTGACCCTCCCTCGCCCCGCCCCCCCCACTATCCATTTATGACAGATGCTTTTGCGCGCAGCGTTCACGCGCAGCGGACGCGCCCTATGCGCGCCGAAGGTGCGCCAAAGGTAAGCCCGTCTACGCCCGTCCGCGCCTGGACCGCGCCCAGAGCCAGACCCCCTGGCCCCCACAAACCGCACTCCTCCTGCATAACGTATGACGCCGCCACCCTCCTAGCCCTTAACCCCGGATGCACGCCACAATGCTACGAAGCTGCCCCAGGACGTACCCACGGTCCCTTCGCCTGCCACTCCTGCAAGTTCGCCTGCATCAAGACCCACACCAATTCCACTAACTCCAAACACAGCTCCGACTCTGACCACCTGAAGTGCATCCTGCTGAACACCCGCTCGGTCCACAGACATGCCACTGAACTCTGGGACCTACTCGACACTGCTTCACCGGACATCGCATTCCTTACAGAAACCTGGATGAACGCATCATCAGCACCCGACATCACCATAGCCATCCCGGACGCTTACAAGATCATCCGAAAAGACCGCACCAACCAAACAGGAGGAGGCATCGCCATCGTCCATAAGAACACCATTAGAATCACGACCAGCTTCGACGATAACCTTGCAACCGCCGAACACCTCCACTTCCAGATCCACACCGACCCCAGGACCACACTTAGAGGCACCCTCATCTACAGACCACCAGGAACCCGTAAACAATTCTGCGAAGACATCACTGACTTCATCAGCCCACATGCCCTCACCTCCGAGAACTACATTCTACTGGGAGACCTCAACTTCCACCTGGAAAAGAAAAACGACAACAATACCACCACCCTTCTGGACAACCTGGCCAATCTCGGACTCAAACAACTTGTTGACACCCCCACCCATGTAGCCGGACATACGCTCGACCCAATCTTCACCTCCAGCAAGCACATCTCCTTCGACCACACCACAGCTCTTCATTGGACGGACCACAGCTGTGTTCACTTCAGCTACAAAACTACCTCGACCCACAACCCCCCACAACCTATTCCGCGAAGAAACTGGAACAAAATCACCACCGACCAACTCCTCACATCGCTCAACCAAAACCCTCCCGCCCTCTCATCGGACCCAAACCAAGCTGCCACCAAACTCAAACAATGGATCACTCACAGCGTTGATGAATTAGCACCCTTGAAAAACCACCAAACCAAACAGGTTAGCAAAAAGGCCCCCTTGTTCAACTATGACCTTAAGAAATCCAAGAAACTATGCCGTACTCTCGAGAAAACATGGAGAAAAAAAACAACCACTGACAACCTGACCACCTTCAAGACAGCCACCCGCAAACACCACCAATTGATCCGATCCACCAAAAAATCAGCATTCAAGGATCGACTCGACAACAACGCCCATAACAGCAAGGAACTATTCAACATCGTCAAAGAATTTACCAACCCCACCGCAGCCTCAAACGACATTACTCCCTCCCAAGACCTCTGCGATTCGTTATCCTCGTTCTTCTACAACAAAATCGCCGACATACATAACAGCTTTGAGAACATTTCCAAAGAACAGTCCACTCCACCCACCTCCGAACATAAACCGCCCTCTAACAACCTTAGCGCCTGGAACCCAATCACCACTGAAGACACGATCCGCCTAATGAACTCCATCCATTCAGGTGCGCCAACCGACCCCTGTCCCCACCACATCTTCAACAAAGCAGACTCCATCATCGCACCCCATCTCCGTGATGTCATCAACTGCTCCTTCAACTCCGCTACCTTCCCAGAAAGCTGGAAACACGCCGAACTCAGCGCCCTCCTGAAGAAACCCACAGCAGACCCCTCTGAACTTAAGAACTACCGCCCCATCTCCCTCCTCCCATTCCCTGCTAAAGTCATTGAGAAAGCCATCAATAGCCAGCTCGCCGCCTTCCTTGAATCCAACAACTCCCTCGACACCTCACAGTCCGGATTTCGAGCCAAACACAGCACCGAAACCGCCCTCATTGCAGCAACAGACGACATCCGAACGCTACTGGACAACGGAGAAACAGTTGCCCTCATCCTACTTGACCTCTCCGCCGCCTTCGACACAGTCTGTAATAGCACCATCATACAACGCCTCAGCAACATCGGCATACAAGGAAAAGCCTTGGACTGGATCATCTCGTTCCTTGCCGGGAGAACCCAGAGAGTCCGACTCCCCCCATTCAAATCAGAGGCCACCGAAGTCATCTGCGGAGTACCACAAGGATCATCACTTAGTCCCACCCTCTTCAACGTTTACATGAGCCCCCTCGCATCCATCGCACGACAACACAACCTCAACATCATCTCCTACGCTGACGACACCCAACTGATCCTTTCCCTCACCAAAGACCCTAACACTGCCAAAACCAATCTTCACGAAGGCATGAAAGAAGTTGCCGAATGGATGAAAAACAGCCGCCTAAAACTTAACCTAGGATCATCCCCCTCTGCCTGGGACGACTCATGGTGGCCATCGGCCCTGAGCACAGCACCCATACCCACAGACCACGCACGCAACCTAGGCTTCATCCTAGACTCCTCCCTCTCGATGACCATACAAGTCAACGCCGTCTCATCTTCTTGCTTCAACGTACTTCGTATGCTCATAAAAATCTTCGTTGGATCCCCACCGAAACAAGAAAGACTGTCACCCACGCACTGGTCACCAGCCGACTGGACTATGGAAACACCCTCTATGCCGGAACCACAGCCAAATTACAGAAAAAAACTCCAACGCATCCAAAACGCATCAGCCAGACTCATATTGGACATCCCTCGCCAAGCTCACATTACCGGTCACCTGAAAGACTTCCACTGGCTTCCTGTTAACAAGAGAATAACGTTCCGTCTCCACACCCACGCTCACAAGGCCCTCTACAAACTAGGACCAGAATGCCTCAACACACGGCTGTCCTTCTACACACCCACCCGCCAACTAAGATCCTCCAATCAAGCCCTCGCAGCAGTTCCGCGCATCCACAGATCCACCATGGGAAGAAGATCCTTCTCCTACCTGGCGGCCAAGACCTGGAATTCTCTCCCCTCTCACCTCCACCTTACACAGAACCACATTTCCTTCAGAAAGGAACTTAAAACCTGGCTATTCGATAAATAATGCACCCCTCCCCAAGCGCCTTGAGACCCTCTGGGTGAGTAGTGCGCTATACAAATTCCTGAACTTGAACTTGAACTTGAATGCTTCACGGTTCATAATGTGTATACCTTGTAAAGCAGTGTCCAACACATAATCGGGGAAGTAACCTCACTGTTTAACCACATCCCTGCGGCCAAGATTTACCCCCTGTGCTGGGCCCCAATGTTAATGGGTGTGGTCATGATGGAACGGTTCCGTCATCAGCACAGCCCGACTGATGCTCATGACGGATGATGACGGTTCCGTCATCAGCATCGAAAGGGTTAAACTGAAATCGATATGTACGAAAGGTAGATTCACACATGTCTTGGATAGATGTGATTCTTTTGATACGAATGAATTGAGACAGAGGTAGATGTTGCTTTGGCGATGGGGGGTGAAAACTTCTGTAGTGCAGAGTATTGTTTCTGTCTGTGGATTATTTGAAAATGCAAGCTGAGAAACCTGAAGGTGACAGTTCAAGGTGTACATCTAGGAAAGTGAGTTGTGAGTTGCTGATGGTGTGTGTGAACTGAATCTGTGGATTATGGCAGTTCAAAATGCCGATATTCTATTCCAACTACATTTTGGTTCCCTTCCAAATAAGGAAAATGTCAACTATGTAACGTAGCTAGATGATAAGATTATCGGTCCAGTGTTCGAATTTAGGCATAAAAATATTAGCATAACATGGGGCACCAGAAAATCCAATTTATGGTCCCGTTATTTGTAGAAAGAAAGAGTCTTTCTGGGTGAAATAACTTTGGAACAACCAGAAATGTAGCATTTCCAATATGAATACTTTGTTTGCTCGGATAGCATTAAGATGCAGTAGAGCCCACTCAATTGCTTCACATTCTTCTCCGTGTGGGATAGAAGTATATAAGGCTGTGACGTCAATTGTACTTAACCAATTGGACTCCAAATTACTATTTGACAAATTAGTGAGAGTTGAAAAAATCTGTCATATCCCTAATGTATGAACGCCACAACTGTATCAGTGGTTGAAGAAAATTGTCCAAATATTTGCCTAAAGTTTCATGCAAAAAACCACAGCCAGAATCTATGGGCCTGAATGGAGGATCTTATAGATTTTAGGAAGCATATAAAGATGCAGCCTGCAGGGATAATCCATCAGCAAAAAGTGCTGGGTCTTCTCCGTAATCCAACCATTTTCAATACCTTTACTGAGAACGCTTTTGAGAATTGGGATAAATTACATAGTAGGATCCTTCTCCAAGGGAATATATGTGTCCTGATCCATCAGGTGAGACCGAACTTTATTTTTGTAGTACATTTGATCCATGACGACCAGGGCCCTGACATTATCTGCAGGATGAAAAATGAGATTTTGACTCAATTTGATAAAAATCTTTAGTTATTGCCATGTGATGTTATTTGTGCAAGTAGGTTGAAAATTTAAGAGTTGAAAATCACTTTTTACTAGAGCTTCAAAAATAGCCAAGGTCATGTGTGATGTTTGAGACATAAACACAGCTTTTGTTTTGAATTCCTGGTACTCTAATTTTTCTGTTGGATTGCCAGTTGAACGGAGGTTATCGAAAAAGTATTGTAATCTCAATTTATGCATGAATTTAAAAAGGGCTATTTCACAAACGTTGGTATGATAGGTGGGCACCAAAGAGGTGCCTTTGTTGAGAACTGCCCTTTGTCTGGATGTCAATTGTGTCAATGATGTGTTAATGACTAAATCTTTGGTTGACTCTGCAAAGTCCGACATTCCTTTTCATTTTGGTTTATCCTCATCTTCTGCAGTGTTAAAGGGGCCGGTGATGGCAGAGGTTTCTGGAGGTTGATCTGCAGCTTGACTAGCCAACAAAGAATTTGTGTTACAAGTAGAAGGAAAAGGTTTCCCAACAATTTGTGATGCTAAAGATATTGAACGATGAGTGGATGCTTTGTCGCTATCTGAAGCTACACTCTCTTTGAATTATATTGTATTGGTTTTCTTGTGCACTTGTCACTCGGTATATATCATTGCCCAGGTACATTTGGCACCTAATTTGTAATCAATAGTATTGCATTTACATATGTGTCGTTTCCGTTCATGAATCTCTTTAGCGCATGAGTCGAGTTTGCTGTGAATCTCATTCATAGTGATTTTCCAGGTGACTGCTCCAATAAAAACAATTGTGCTGTTTTAATGGCATGCATTTCTGCTGCTAAGTTTTTAAAAATTTCAGAGAGTTCATCAATGATTAAAATAATAAAATCTAATGACAATTTATTAAGAATAACATACCATTTGGACATACAGTGCTTGTTGGTCTTAAATGTTATGTTACGTTATGTTATGTTAAGTAATTTCTAAAGCGCGCAGCTGCCCCAGCAAAGAGGCGTCCCGGCCCTGGCAAATCTAAATGGTACATAATCCAACGAGAGCTAGCCAGACATACTCTACAACACTATATTTAGAGGGAAAAGGAGGGTTTTAATTGCCTTCCTGAAAGCCAGCACTTCCTCCATTCCGCGGATATGGGCCGGCAAGGAATTCCATAGCTTGGCTGCCATGAACCGAAACGACCGACCACCAATACGGCAGAGTTTAGTTTGTGGAACAGTCACCAAGTGTTGTCCCAACGAGCGCAGGTTGCGTTGAGGAACATATGGGGTCAGAAGGGTCCGTAAAAGTTCCGGGCTCCCAGATTTAAGGATCTTAAACGCCAGACACAGAGCTTTGAACTGAATCCGGGCATAAATCGGAAGCCAATGCAACCCTCTGATCGTAGCTCTAGCCGAACATCGGCGGGGAAGTCCCACCAAAATTCTAGCTGCCGAGTTTTGGGCTCGTTGGAGTCGTTGAATCTCAGCTTTATTGGCCCCCAAGAATAGCACACTGGCATAGTCCAATTGCGATAAAATAGTGGATTGGACAATGAGCTGTCGCACTGCTGGTTCAAAGAACTTCAGGAGAGGGTTGAGGCCCCTTAGCAGACCCACACATGTGGCAGCCACTCGCTTAGTATGGGTCTGAAAACTAAGCGAGGAGTCCATCCAGACTCCCAAGTTCTTTATCAGTGTCTTAGTATAGTATGGGTTTGTTTTGTGAGTCTCAATCCTCGGAGTCTACATGTCAATTTGTAGTACTTCATGAAAGTGGTAACATGAAGACATTGATTCACTTCCGTTTTCATCAAATATTCGAGTTGTGTCAATTGTTGTGCTACTGTGCCAGTGGAGGTACTAAAAGTTCTGAACTCTTGAATCAAAGAATAAATATTCAATGCCTCATCAGTAGCATATGCTTTGGTTTCAGCTTTGTTGTCTGTTATGTGAGCTATGTCTTCAAATGACATTTTGTATGGTGGTGCACAGCAGTGCATTTCAATACATATAAGTCATCCCTAGTGCAGGCCCTGGAAACACAAAAGGACAAGGGGCAGTGTTTTAAAAAAACAGCATATGTACTTTAAAGTTTTACATGTCCTGGTAGTGAAAACCTCTTAAATTCGATGTTCACTACTCTGAGGGCCTGCCTCTCCCAAAGATAGCACTGGAGTTACCTTATTACAATTAGTATATGATAATTTCCAAATGGTATCAGTTCATGTTTGGTGTCTTTGGAATTGTCTTTGGAATTGTAATGAAAAATCCTCTCATGGTAAAGTTGGATTTTAAACTACAATTTTGAAAATGCCACTTGTAGAAAGTAGCCAATTAGTGGCTGCAACCTGTCACCAGGTCAGCACGACTGTGTGTAGTTCGAAGTTGGGCTTTGTGTATTCCTCCTAGACAGACACACAACATAGAGGATAGGCCATCACCAGCAGGATTGAAGGGCGGAGCTGAGTACAGCCCTATTTACACTTCAATAGGCTGTGTCCTGCCTCCACACAAAGCGCTGCAGCCCTGTAGTTAATCTGGAGCCAGGACAGGGAAGTTAGGAAACCTGTTCACTTCAAAAGGCAACTTCAAAAGGCAACCTCCAGAAACTACTCCCACTTCAAAGAAAGACCCAGGTATAAATATTGACCCTCACACACCAACTCTTCAGTACACTTCCGCACCTATGAAAACTCTGCCAGGAAGAAGGACTGCTGATAGCTCACTTTGGACATGACTGAATCACGGGTTAGTGTAGCACATGGACCAAGACTATTATGTTAGATATCAAAGGCAACCTGTTAATATTCAAATAAAAGACTACTTGCCATGTAGGTTATTTTTAATATTTTGAAAACTTTCAACACTGTTGATCATCACTTGCTGACTTATTGTCTCAAGTTGATAGAATGAGCACAAGAAGTACTCAGATCTTGTTTTATTTGTTTATTTCTGATCATTTGACTATGTCTTGCTCAAATGATTATGATACCTCACCTATAGTGTTAGACTGTATTGTACCACAGGGCTACCTCTCTCTCTCTTCTATCGTTTTAATATCTGTAATATCTACACCAAGATATACGTTGATCAAAGGCATCTCAGGGTCTCGGTGGAGTAGCCTCTTCTGGGGACATCAGTACCCTATCGAAAGCTAAAAACTTCAGGAGTGTGTTATCACTCTTATAGAAGAAATCAAAGCGTCTCGCTACGGGTTACTGTTTGTCTTCATTCCTGATGGCCTGCAAATGTTCTATCACTCACTTCTTGACTTGATAGATTGTGCTCCCAAGGTAAAGTTTGTTACATGGACAAATGAGTGCCTACGTGCACAAATCAGACTGATAGCTCAGTAATTTAGGTATTGGTCTGTTATTGTCAGTAAGGGGCAATAGTAGGTCTTCACATTACATCTATATTTGAAAGCCTTGCACTTGATGCACCAACAACACCCAGACACTGAGACATCTTGAAATAAAGTATATCTTGGAGTTGAACACAAAACACAAACAAATCCTAATGGTCTCAACACCGATGAAGAGTTGGCTGTACACCTGGGTGACTAAACCTTCACACACTATGCTCGTGGGTGGCCTTTCCTAGCAATGTACCCTCTTTGTTTTGTCCCCTTTGTGTTATGGGCACAACTCACTTAGGGTGTTAATATTAGGATTGACATTAGTATTGGGGATTATATTTAACTCTACATTGTTGGGTAGCTGTCTGAAATGATTATACTGTGTTTTTAATCCACTTCCAATCTTCTGTGACTTTAATTATATGTTTGTTTATGTTTTTTCACTTTCACATGGTTGAGGGCTTGCTGTGAAGAGTTACAGCTGTTGGATTTACTGCTATTTGTCACTTTGTCAGTAATCAAACTATTTTTCTTTTCTTCACCTATGCCTCTGTGGGGACTGATGAGATAAGAAAGAATTTCCTGTTATTTTTTTTCTGTTTTCTTGTAATTTTTTTAATTTTTTTGGTCAGGATGTATTATATTTTATATGCGCTTTTCAAGGCCTTAACAGAAATGCCTTTGTATTGCATAGACAATGTTGAGCATTATCATTCTTATTGTGATGGTTACTGGTCTCCAACAGACATATACATTTTAAACTGCACAGTATGATCTGGGACATGTTCTAGTACTGTATGCACATGGCATTAACGACCATGTGGTATGATTTACTATAAATTTACTTTCAATTCTGCCTATTATGATTTACTATGTTCTAACATAGCAGTGGCTATCACTCCAGACTGTATTTTATATAGCGCTGGCTAGACCCGGAGATATCAGAGCGCTTTACATGAGAACAGATTGAAACATAGTTACATCAGTTACAATAGCATACAATATAAACAGATACGAGTCAATAGGAGCATGAGGATGGGTGGAGCGGAGGAATGAGACAAGGGTGTAGGTGAAAAAAAGCAAAACAGACGAAGTGAGGCAGGGCTGGAAGGGGAAGTAGGCAGCAACAGGACCACGGAGGGAGGAGGTATGGGAAAGAAAGGAGACACAGCAGAGAGACTAGGAAAAACAATTACCAATGTCCGGCTGGGTAGGTGACAGCCACAGGGGTAAAACCAAAGTCAATTTCCTCTATAGCTGACTAAACCGCTCCACCAGGCATTATCCATGTTGCTCGGGCTCAGCGGTCAGGACAACATAAAAAGTTTTTCACCTAGGGGGCATCGTCATAGATACATCGGCCGAACCAGTCCCGATGTTATTTGGAGGCGCTGGGAGGCGCCGTCTGCCTCAAACCTCCATCTCTCCTGCACTCGTCACTCTTCAGCTGGTCGAAGCTCAGTCGGCGCTAAGAGCATGTGACTCCGGCCCAACCTTTTAGGGGAGAGGTCTCGCGGTCCCTCGCATCGACAAGTCCCACAGATAACAAAGTTTCCTCAGGATAGGCACCATCGTAGGGTCAGGCAACTCGGGAGCGATCCTTTGTGTCAGCCTACAGTTAAAGTATTGCCGCATGGTTCCTTAGGCAAAGGATGAAATGCTCGCCGGAAGTCCCTTAACACCTTAGCTGCTTTGGAACGTCCAGCTCCAGTGCTGAACGTTCCATTGCGCAGGTGCAGTTGGAACGTCCAACGGCCGACGGCAGCACTCCCGAGGTAGTGGTGCCGTCGGCCGCTGGACGGGCGCAGCGCTTAAGGGGTTAAACGGCTGCCATCTTAGGGTCAAGCCACAACGTTAAATATGTCCCTGCATCAATTTAGGCCCCTTCAGCTCTATCAAGTATTTCCCCTGGGGGGTCAAAACAGTCCAATCGGGCTTCTGCTAGGACCAGTGTACCTTTCTTTTGGCTAATTTGCTGCCCCCGGTCTGCCCCACCGCATCTGTACAAATTAGGTATGCATCCGCCCCCCTTTTAGCCAAGCGAACGGTCTTACTGCATTTATTTAGCGGTCGCATTCAGGCGAGTCGACCCATTAGATACCGTGATGTGTCTAGGGGGTGGGGGGGTCTGCGGCGAGGCACGATTCCCTCGCAGGTCGTATGTCCCCTCGGGGGTGCCGTCGGGAATCTCCCGGTCATCTGGTCGTCAGGGCCACAGAGTCTGTGCAGACCCGATCCAGGTTTGTCTTTGGATGCCCTAATGGAGCTGCCGTTTTGGGGTCAGGCATCTGGCACAATTGCAAAAAGAAATTGGCTTGAGGAGATCATGCAGTAGCTTGAACAAAGTTAGGATAATGTCAAATTGAGTCAAGTTGTAATTCAATATAGAAACCTCGGAGAGACCGGGTAAAAGGTTTATGCTGCAATCAAAGCAGGTAGGCATCTATCAGTATTTCCTGACCTGCAGTAATATAGCCTGTAACCAGTCGTTTATGTTTATTTACACATGTAGGGGCTGATTCACAAAGGTAATCTGAGACAAAAGTCTAACTTTGTGACTTTTGGTATTAACAGAAGTCATTTACGACTTTTGGTATTCACAGAGGTAATTTACGAGTTGTATCTTTACGTCTGCAGTCGGGCCGGAATCTCCGCACCCAGGCTGTACTCTCCGCACCCGGGCCGTACTCTCCGGCTTGGGCCATACTCTCAGGCTCGGGCCATACTCTCCGGCTCGGGCCAGATGAAATGCAATCTATGGGCTGGAATGCAGTTATTACAAAATGGAACATTAGGAATGTGGGATAAATGGTAGAGGAGGTCATGAAAAACAGTTTGGGTGGGGAAATGGGTATGGCCACACACTACATCATAACCCAGAAAATGTGCTCCTTTGTATCATAGTACAATTTGAGCTCCACTCTGTGTTGACTGTAGTGTTAACACTACAGTTAACACTAAGGGTGCTTCCCTTAGTGTTGACTGTAGTGTTGACACCAGAGTCAAAACTGAGGGGAGCGCATATTGTGCACTGCATGTACCATGATGCAAAGGAGCAAACGTTTCTGGGATATAATGTTGTGTCCTGCCACACACTTTTCCCTGCCCAAACTGATTTTCATGACCACTTCCACCATTTTTACATGTTCATAATATTCCCTTTTGTAAAATTTGCATTCTGGCCCCCTGATTACACTTCATCCAGCCTGAGCCGGAGAGTACGGAACTGGAGCGGAGATTGTGGCCTAACTGCAGACGTAAAGATACGATTTGTAAATGTCCTCTGTGAATCCCAAAAGTCGTAAAGATAGGCTTTTGTCTCAGATTAACTTCATGAATCGGCCCCACTTTGTCTACATTTTTTGTATCAACACATGGGGCACCAACCTGTGACCAAGTCGTGCAAGATGCTGAAATTTGTTGGGTTGTTGGTGGACAGGTTTATGCACCAAGAGCAATAAATCGTTTCACCTATATGAATGCTTGTCCATCTTTCTAGTACCGGATTGCACATCTTCTCTACTGTGGGGGAGTGGCTGAACTGATACGGGCACCTAACCCATATGCGCACCTAACCTGTATGACCAGTGTTTTAGGAGATATATATAAATATATATATATATATATATTACCTACTGGCGGTCGCCAGTAGGTATATATAGTTAGGATTTTTTCCCTATGGGATTTCTGAAAATTCTATGCCTAATAACTTTGGCGTTTGTGGACGGAATTGGCTGAAATTTTCAGGAAAATGGAACATTTTGTTTCTGAGCAGCCCTTGAAAATTTGGGGGGGTTTTGTGGAGGGGGGGCCGAGAAAAAAGGGGGGTCCCAAAACGCCTTTTTCCCATGTTAATTTCCATAGGGCGGTTGGACTCACTTTTAGCCCGAACGGCTGAATGGATTTTCACGAAACTTGGCAAAATTGTAGGGACTGTTAGCCCGATGTGCCTTTGCTAGGTCTCAATATATGTGCTCCAGTGGATTTTGAGAAATTAACGTTTGAATCAAGATATATATCTGTAACAGCGCTCCGGGCAGCGATCCGGTTAGCGAACCTTTCGCGTATCGGAACTTTGCGATGCGAAGCTGATTGGCCCTCCGGTGTCTGTCAACATTCTAAACAGTCCGGAGCGGCCGCCATCTTGTCTCTCGGTAGGATCGAGAGACAAGAGGAGGCCAAAACAAAGGGGGAAATTGCCATAAGGGGGCATAGTAGATCCTCGTTGACCCCCTAGGTTTTATGTGGAGGTTTTAAAAGGGCCTAGGAGGGTCCCAAAAAAAAAATTAAAAATTTTTTTTTTGCGTGGTAAGCGCCAAGTTCGCGAACCGGAAAGCGTTCTGGGCAGCGAACTTTATGGATAAAAGAATGAAAGACTTTTCTAATACTGTATGTTAATTATTTGTTGGTTTTGTTGATTTTTTTTTTATATTTTTATTTTTTCAGCAATTTTTTATTGTTGTGATTGTGTTTCAAAATTTAGTAACATTTCTTACATTTAACTACTTTATGAATTACATATAAAAATGATTAAAGACTCAAACAATTTTTTAATATTACATATAATTTTATTTTTCGGATTGTTTTTCGAAATTTACTAGAACGTCTAGCATTTCACTGTCTGATATGTGTTCTTGTTCAGTGAACATAAGTTCAAACATTTGACCGTCATCATAATGAAGTAAATGATCCACTGATTCCACACATTGAACTAATTCATGGTCCCGTGATTGATCCATGAAATCAGAGTCATCATTGTCCTCAATTTCTTTTTCTGTGTTGGTCTCCAGAACAATTTCGAAGGAAACATTCTGCTCACCTTCCATTTTATTGCTGTAATTTGCATAAAAAATAAATATATCAGTAGAGATAGGGCACTGTTGGGTTTAAGTTCAGACAGGCATTTGTGAGTTTATACCAGAGAAGTAATCTATGGGCACTGTATGGTTTCAGGCGTGAAGTAGTACTATTAAAAAGTGCCTGTGAAGAAGCCTAAGTAAATTTATAATTATACCACAGAAACCTAAATCAGTCCATAATTATAATAAAGAAGCCTTTCTCAATGTCTAACTCTTACAGAGGGATAGTATATAACTATCTGAAAAAGTTTACCATATTTACTTATAGTGCACAATATACTTCAGTTTTAAAAATAACAACTTACCTTTAGAAACAAGTTGATGTTATTATTGATATTCTAAATGATATATACAACAACAAGTAGTAGTCAAAATGGCTGTGTTTCCTTCTCTCCCTTTATATATATACAGGTATATAACCAATCAAATGTCAGGTAATAAAAGTAGAAAATGAAAGTAACATTTTCATTGGTTGTCAATTCCAACACTTCAGATGTGTTTTGTGAAGTAATTTACCTCACGGTATTTGGAGAGGTCTACAGGCTAAATGGCTAAATGAAATTTCAATGAAATTTGTGAGAATGGAAGGGATTGTTATGTAGTATGAGCTAATGTATATTTGGTGAGAGTGTCTCTAGTCGTTTTTCTGTAAATTACTTTCCCACCTTTTTTTTGGACCGCTTTCCGGGAAGCGGCCCGGTTAGCGAACCTTAAGCGTCACGGGAATCCACCATTTTGTGTTTCGGTCGCATTAAGATACAAGATGGAGGGCAAATAATGTTTAGAATGGGTAGAAGGGTTCATGGTAGACTTATCTTGACCCCCTAGGTTTTCTGAGCATGGCTGAGGAGGCTTATATGTGCGGAAAAAAACACTTTTTTAAAAAAAATTCCGCGAGGTTAGCTTTCGGTTAGCGAACCGGGTAGCGCTCCGGGGAGCGAATTTTGTGGAAAATTAGTGAAAAAAGTTAGAGAAAAATAATAATTGTGAGTGATCAGATGTAGGGTAGCTCTGAGAAGAGCTTTTGGGTTTATGGTACATTTAGGTACTTATAAGTAGGTACCAATGCACAGTCTTAAATTCAGAATGAAAATTCTGTTGCCCTCATCTGAGAAGTGAACTCCATCTCCTCTGTAGATATCTTGCATGTAGTAACGCAAGTTATTGTTGTAAAGAGAGCCCATTCCATGGTCTCTCATGTAAGCTGAAACAGATTTGTTTACATGCTTCCTCGCTTTCTCAATTTGTGGACAAAATTGGTTGGACCACCTCCATTTCTGTCTTTGGCATATATTGGAATATACCAAGGCAGTTTTAGGAAAAAGTGCCATTAATTGCTCAAAGGTGTCCTTTAAAAGCATTTCCAGACCTACCCCTGTCAAAGTGCCCAAATCATTACCTCCACAGTGCACTATTAACAGGTCAGGTTTTGGCAAATGCATAAAGGTTTTCACCAATGGTATCAATTGGTGACATTTTAATCCTCTTTGGCCCAACCACTTAATTTCCACATCTTGTAAATTGAGGTTATGTAAATTTCTGCTCTCAGCATACCTTTGAGCCCAGTGGATGTAACTATGTCCAAGAATCCAGACCTTAAACATGGTGGGTGAAGGTTGTTCTGCAGTCAGATGAAGTGTGGTAATGAAAGGGCAGTTGAAACAGTAGGAGTTTCTAAAGAAAAAAAACTGTGGATTTACAATGCTAATGATTCATTAGCAGTGATTGGTGCATTTCCATTTCTGAAAACAGAAAGTTAGGGTGCATGGATGTGTTCCTTGAAAGATGTAATTTGAATGGTCAAGGAAGAAACATTTAATGAAAGATTGCACTGGATACGCAGGTGCACTGAGAGTTCAGAGTTCAATTGAAACATTGTTGTGTGAATTTGCAAACATGAGAGGTCTTCCAGGAGGTGGTTGCTATGGAAACAAGGCAGACAGGGCAGAGGGGGGAAGGGTTTTGATTTGAAAAAAGTGAGGGAAGAGGAATGATTGGCTAATATGAGAGATATGTGAAAAGAATATCTGTATTTCTGTGCTTTCAATAGCTGCAGCCTTTGGAGTGCATCCTTTTTCTTCTGCTGAAGACAATTTGGTGTATTTCTGAGACTGTTTTCAAAACTCAAAAAATATTTGCTAAGGTGAGAAAAGATTTATTTAATTTAGATAGAGAATAGTATGATTTAAGGAGAAAATGATGAAAAAAGCTGTGTTTACAAAATGTGGTTTTGTCTCTAGTGATATACTAATAGAATTAGTTTCATAGAGGAATTGTAATTGCATATTTGGTGTAACATTCTGGCATGCAGTAACACAAGATATTGTGATACATGGAGCCCATTTCATGGTCTGTTATGTAAGCTGAAACAGATATGTTGCATTTAAAAAAACGATTTAAGAAATCAATTACATTTCTGGATATGTACTGCTAGAGCTTCATAGGTTGTTTTGGGCCATATTTATAAGGTATTTGAGTGTCTAAGATGTTATGTTCGCCTTTTAAAATGTAAAGTGTTCCTCATGGGGCAAGTGTCTTGTAAATACGCTCCCACTTGTGCTTGGCAAATTTAGATTTTGATTATGGGAGTTACCTAGCCATATTAATAGTGTCCCAAAAATGGTGCTAGGGAATTGCAGAAAACACTTTCATGTGTCTCAAGGACATTTTTAGTCATTTCTTCATGAATGCAGGTATACAATTGATTTATATGCTGTGTTTAAAAACGAATTTTGAAATGAATTAAATTTCAGGATATGTACTGTTAGAGCTTCATAGGTTGTTTGGGGTCATATTTAGAAGGCATTTTAGTGTCTTTGATGTTATTTTTCCCTTTTTAAATGGAAAGCGTTCCTCATGGGGCCCTGAGCAGTTCTTAGCCATGTTATTTAATTGGAAGTGGATAACATGGCTAAGAGCATTTGCTGGAAAATGCATGAATATCGCTGACTTTTCTGCTATATTCATGCATTGCGGCAGTTTTTTTTCACATTGCTTCATGGGTTGTTTGGGTTCATATTTAGAAGGCATTTTAGTGTCTTTGATGTTATTTTTCCCTTTTTAAATGGAAAGCGTTCCTCATGGGGCCCTGAGTAGTTCTTAGCCATGTTATTTAATAGGAAGTGGATAACATGGCTAAGAGCATTTGCTGGAAAATGCATGAATATCGCTGATTTTTCTGCTATATTCATGCATTGTGGCCGTTTTTTTTCACATTGCTTCATAGGTTGTTTGGGTTCATATTTAGAAGGCATTTTAGTGTCTTTGATGTTATTTTTCCCTTTTTAAATGGAAAGCGTTCCTCATGGGGCCCTGAGCAGTTCTTAGCCATGTTATTTTATTGGAAGTGGATAACATGGCTAAGAGCATTTGCTGGAAAATGCATGAATATCGCTGACTTTTCTGCTATATTCATGCATTGTGGCAGTTTTTTTTCACATTGCTTCATGGGTTGTTTGGGTTCATATTTAGAAGGCATTTTAGTGTCTTTGATGTTATTTTTCCCTTTTTAAATGGAAAGCGTTCCTCATGGGGCCCTGAGCAGTTCTTAGCCATGTTATTTAATAGGAAGTGGATAACATGGCTAAGAGCATTTGCTGGAAAATGCATGAATATCGCTGACTTTTCTGCGATATTCATGCATTGCGGCCTTTTTTTATCACATTTGCAAGCACTTCCTAGCCATGTTATCCAATGGGAGGTGGATAACATGGCTAAAAGCATTTGCTTCAAAGGTTGTTTGGGGTTATACACCATTTTTGGGAAATTATTAACATGCCTATCTAACTCCCATAATCAAAATCTAAATTTGCCAACCGCAGGTGGGAGTGTATTTACAATAAATTTGCACCATGAAGAACGTAAAATAGCATACTAGATACTCAAATAACTTATAAATGTGACCCAAAACATCTTATGAAGCACTAGTAGTGCATATTTCCAGAAATGTATTGGTTTTCATTTAATGATTTACTTCATTGGTAGGTCTTCACATGTTTTTTTACCTTGGTTTTTTTCAGTGAAAATCTCATCTGCAACCATGTGTTGGCCTCACCTCAAATAAACAAAACAGGTGATGGACTGAATGTGGATCAATGACACACATTCACCCCAGTCTAAAGATCAGGGCCTAAACAAATCTTTAGATAGGCTACATCTTATCGTCATCCTGAATTAATGATCTAAAATATTAGGGAGTGATTTATGAGTGTTGTATGCCTGTTTTGTACCATTGAGTGTCATTTTTGTGATGCAGTGCTGGTGGAAAATATTTGCTATGTTAAATAATTAGTACGGCATTAAGTTTTAGATGACTGTTATTTATTTACTGTTTGGTAATAGTGGTTAATAACATTTTATATTATATTTTTCCACAGGTTCAACTGCAGATTCTTTCATAGTTTGGTAAATGCCTTCCAGAAGTCGAATACGAAAGGCTAGAAAACGTCAAAGACAGCAGGATGATGTTTTATTGCAGCAGTCCTCTTCCCCAAATACTTGTCAAAACACCAAGAAAGGTCCGGGTAAGAGCACGAAATCATTCTTAAGAAATATTTGTAGTAAAAAAAATTTTGCTCAAAAAAATGTTTCAGTTCACAAAAAGAAAAATAATTTCAATGGAAAGGAGAGACCCATCACAAATGTTACTGGTAGAGGAAGAGATAACTCTGTGCATGATAGTAGAAGGAAACAACAGTTTAGGGACATTCGAACTCGAATGTTCCGTAATAGGATATTAGTTAATTTATTGAAAAATATTAAAAAGAAAGGCCAACAGAAAGCGGCATTTTATAGGAAGAAGAAAAATGTAGAGAAAATTATTGATCATGCTTTTGAAATTAAGCGAAAGTTGTTTATTTTGGTAATCAATAGAATTAGGAAACTAAGCAAGGTAATTTCTGATTTCAAAACAAAAAGTAGATGGAAGAGAGTAGTAAATCGTACTAACTTTTGTGAAGTTTTTTCCGGAGAATGGATGCATAGTTCAAGTTCTGAGGCATTTTTTAATGAGGAGACTTATTTTCAGGATAATGATTTGGTGCATGCAGTTGACATCAGTGGTCGAGCTTATGAAGTGAAGGATGGTTGTCCAGTTGAAAAAGAACAACTTGTGACAACAGAGACAGAAGAGGCGCTAAGTGATGAGGTTTTAGGAAGACGTCCTAAGGGTCCTGTGTACATTTGGAAGTGTAGTTCTATTTGCAGTGTGCGACAGGTTTCCATCAATTTGCTTTGTGATTTTATACGGACATTTAATAAGAAAAGTTTGAAGCAGAAAATGAAGTTGTTGCAAGATTTAGATCCTTGCAGAGTGAGACAAATGACAGGTTTCCGTGGTCATTCGCTGGCTTGTCTTTCCAGGAGAGTATGCCAGAGTGTTTTTCATCATTTCAGGATGCTAGCAGTGCATCATAATAAAGTGAGAAAATTAGTGAGAATGTTGTATTATGCTAAGAGTCCAGCAATTATGCTTAAACAGTTATGTGCTGCTCTTTTGCATGGTTCTGAAATAGATGTGAAGAATCTTTGTGAAGAAATTGAGTTTTGTTACTTTGGTAGTAAAGATGAGAATGTTCAAATTGACCCTGAAGTAGAGGGTAATGTGGAAGATAATGTACAGGTTTCCAGTACAGATAATTTTCAGAAGGAAATTGCCACGTTTCAGATGAAATCAAGTGAGAGGCCTAATTTCACTTGTGTATGTTGTCGACGCACTTATTATAAGAATCAGACTAAGGTAGTTGATTTATATGCAAAAAGTGAAAGGGAAAATAATAGTGAATGGAAGGATTTAGCCACATACTTGATGGTAGAAAATTATTTTGATTTGGGATCGGATCAACGTGTGTGTACTTATTGTTGTAATAAATTAAACCAAAACCAGATGCCTGCTAGGGCAGTTCATAATAATCTGGAATTGGTTGAGATTCCTTCTGAATTGAAGGATTTAAATACTTATGAATCTATTTTGATTCAAAGTATCCATCCCTTTCAGGCTATTGTAAGAATGGAGCCAAAGACAGGGAAGTTGCCTCCAGCAGATTTACAGAGAGGATTAAAGGGAAGAGTTGTTTATTTGCCTCTAGATTTGAAGAAAAACATTAACACAATTGGAATAGAAAAAGTGGAAGAGGAACCTCTGGTTATCTTGGTTAATGGGGTTCCGACAAAGAATAAGAAAATATGGCAAGATTTAGTGGATGTTAGGAAAGTCAAAAAGGCAACAGTGTATTTGAAGAAAAATAATAAGTACTATAAGAATGTATATGTTGCAGAAGAGGAAGTAAGTGATGAAGAGGATAGCGATTTGTGTGCAGGCCAAATTGAGAAAGTAGAGGCCTCTAAAAGTGAAGAAATATATGAACATTATAGTGTTCATCCTTTGCATTCCAAGGAAGTCATGGGGAATGCAATTGAGTTGTTTCAAATGAAACAAGCCAAAGGGAGTCCCATTAGTGTTTGGGAGGAAAGTTTGGAAGCTCGGTGTTTCCCACAGCTATTTCCCACAGGTCAAGGAGGAAGATATGATGAGCGACCTCATCAAATTCCTGCGTCTGAATACCGGACTTTACGATTGTATGCAGAAGATCCTAGGTTTCGGCAATGCATTCCCTATTTGTTTCATCTCCTGTTTGAAAGCGATCTGTCTGGACTGTCATATGCAGTGAACCACATCTTAAAAAGTGGTATACACATGCGAAACATCTCAGCAAGTGACTTTATGCATAAAGTCAATGTCCAAGACAGTATTTTGGATTCTCACTTAATTAATCTCATGGCGTGTCAGCGTGGTACTAATGAGTACTGGTACCGTCGTCATGGTGATTTAAAATGTATGCTGAGGAACTTAGGAACTCCAACATGGTTCCTCACTCTGAGCTGTGCCGAGTATGGCTGGGAAGACTTACTTGAATTTCTACGAGAGGCAAATGGAAATATTGAAAACATTGAATTCAAGACACCTGGAGAACTGTGTTCTTTGGATCCTGTGAATGTATGCAGGTACTTCAATCATAGATTTGAAGCTATGATGTCTTTCATCACAAATAAAAAGAATCCACCTCTTGGAGAGGTGTTGGATTTCTTCTGGAGAAAGGAGTACCAAGCAAGAGGTGCCCCTCATATACATATGTTGCTGTGGATCAAGGATGCACCTAAATTTGGAACAGATCCGGATGACTTAGTGATGAATTTCATCGAACAGTATTCTACGTGTGCTGTTCCAAACGCAACGGAGAAGAAAAGTCTAAGAGAACAAGTTCTACGTTTCCAAAGCCATCGTTGTGGAAAGTACTGTCGTCGTAAATTCAGAAACAAGGACAAGTTTTACACCAAATGTCGTTTCAACTTTCCACGACCGGTGATTTCTAAAGGAAGAGTGAACAGTTTGATGTCTTCGCTGCGACATAATGTGACGAGGAAATCACCCAAGAATACATACAATTTGAAAAGGAATGAAGAGTCCAAGTATATCAATGACTACAACCCAGTGATTTTGTCCATGTGGAATGCCAACATGGATATACAGTTTGTGGCTGACAACTGTATGGCTGTGGCTCGGTATGTAACATCTTACATCACCAAAAAAGAAAAGACCGAACTGAAGGATATGTGGGAGGACATTTCCCATGAAAAGAGCCTCAGCAAGAAGTTGTACAGTTTCAGTCTGAAGATGTTGTCGCATCGAGAAATCGGAGCTTACGAATGTTCTGATCGATTGTCTTCAGCAAGTCTCTATGCCAAATCCAGGAGTCTCGTTTGGGCGAGTCTTGGTCTTGCTGCAACGCGAAATCGAGTTCTAAAACCTGTTCGGGAAATTGAGTATTTGGCAGAAAAGGAACCAAACAGTACCGACATTTTGAAGACCAACATGTTGGATACATATTATCCAAATCGAAGCAGTCACCTTGAGAATGTTTGTCTATATGAGGTTCTCCAAAATTATATATTCAAGAGGAACATCAAAGAAGATATTGAGAAAGGAGTGTATGCTGTAATTGGAAGTGAGGGATGCCTGGTCAAGCAAAGAAAATGCCAATTAGTAAACCATCGAAAATTGAGTGGCGAATCTCCAGAAAAAAAGGAGTTTTTCTATTTAGCACTTTTGCAACTTTTCAAGCCTTGGCGTGCAGAAGAGGAACTGCTTGGAGATTTCCTCTGTTACGAAGACTCTTTCAATGCAGCCAAGGAGTCCATAGAATGTCCTGCTTTTTCTAGATATCAAGAAATGCTAACTTTGGAAATTGAGCAGGAAGCAACGATTGCAGCCGAGATTGCCAGAGACAGTTCTCAGGACAGTCAGAGTTCTGTTTCATTGAGTCAAGATCCACTTGGAGGACCTATTATCGAAAATGAAGCTGCCACTGCTATGAATGAAGTAGAAAGAGCCATGGCACATGCTCAGGAGGATTCAGTTAACTTACAAGACTTGGAAAAACAACTCAACGTTGAGCAGAGGAAAATATATGATGAAGTTACCAAGGAAATTGAGCACGGATTAAGTCATGAGAAGAAAGAGTGCTCATGTACATCGTTGAAGCCTGTCCGACTGTACGTGAGTGGAGAAGCGGGAACTGGAAAAAGTTTCCTCATTAAAGCAATCTCTTGTTATTTGCAGGAAAGGACTGAGTCATCGCTGTCTTGTGTTGTCACCGCTCCTACTGGACTGGCAGCACATAATATTAAAGGTATTACTTTGCATCGTCTACTGATGCTGCCGGTGGAGCATGACAACAAATTACAATACAACAAGTTATCTGGAGATGCTTGCTGTGAAGTTTCAAGAGTCTTGAGGAAAATGAAACTACTTATCATTGACGAAGTAAGCATGGTTTCCAATGTCATGCTTGCCTTTGTGCATTTGAGAATGCAAGAAGTACTTAAAACTGAATATGATGTCTTATTTGGTGGGAAACACATCATTGTTTTCGGAGATCTTCTACAGCTGACACCAGTAAAAGGTCAACCTGTGTTCAAAATACTCACGCATGAAGATACCAGGAAGTGCCTAGGGAGCATTGGCAACGTCAATATATGGTTAAACTTCAATTATGCAGAACTGCATCAAAATATGCGTCAGGCAAAGGATGAAGATTACAAGAATATTCTACAAGATATTAGAATTGGAAAAGTGACCGAGCATGGGGAAGAAGCTTTAAATGCACGATTACTGTCAAATTTATATCCCAAACAAGAGATTGTGCCTGAGAATATTTTTCAGAAAATTACTGAGAAGAAATCCGGGATATGTCTCATGCCAACTCTTGCAGAATGTGCCATCTTCAACAACAAAATGTTGAATTTAGAAAAGCAAGAGATTGTGAAACTTGAAGCTATCGACAAATTAGAGCATATGGGATCAACTATTATTTTGTCAGACAATTTGAAATCAAAATTGGATTCATTAGAGAAGACTATATCTAAGACAGCGGGTTTTGAAAAGACTCTGAATGTGTGTTTAAATTGCCGAATCATTTTGAGACGGAATTTACATGTAGAAAGAGGTCTGGTAAATGGATCAATGGGTAATGTTGTTGATTTTGAGAAATACAGAAATAGAGATGGAATAGAATTCTTAAGAATTAAATTTGATGGCATTGAGGAAGTACAGAGAATTGCTCTTTGTTCTGCTAGGTTTTTGCTTGTTAAAGACTTATATGTTCGCCGTAAACAGTTTCCTGTTTGCTTGGCATATGCGGTGACAATCCATAAATCGCAAGGTTTAAGTGTAGACTGTGCATTGGTGAATATTGGCAGTTCAGTGTTCAAGGAGGGTATGGCATATGTGGCATTGTCACGAGTTAGAACTTTATCGGGATTGTACTTGATTGACTGTGATGTCACAAACATTTGTGCGGATCTAGATTGTGTTAAGGAATACAATAGGTTAAGAAGAGAGTATGCGCCACATTTGCCTCAATATCCTTTGTTTGAGAAACGTGTGGTAGGCCGGAAACGTAGAAATAGCAGTAATAGTAGGGAGGTTGTTGCAAAAAGACTAAAAGTCAATGAACCGAAAGTTGTTAGCAGAAAGAAAGTGGATACTGTTGAAGAGATTGTTGGTTTTCAATTTGAAAACAGTTCTGGTGTCAACTGCTATGCAAATGTCGTTGTTAATGTTCTCTTTTCACTAGAGAGTTTAAAAGAACAGATTGTGTTCAATTCAGAACAAAGTTTATGCTGCTTGTTGAATTCTGTGTTAGAGAAATGTAGCACTGATCGAAGAGAAGTAGAAAGTGTGTCTGAAGTTCGTTATCTGTTAGATGAATGTTCAGGTCAAACAGACTTCTCTGAAAATAATCAGCAAGATTGTCAGGAGTTTTTAATGTATATGCTTGATATATTGCAAGATGAGGGTGTAGATGTAGATCAACTGTTTGGGCTTTCTTATCAATGGCAGCATGACTGCGAGAACTGTATGGTATCAAGTACTACTAGTGTAGACTCAGAAAGATTTATATATTTAACTTTGCCAGACAGTAAATCAGTGTCCTTTAATAAGCTAGTAAATGCAGCGGATCACAACATGGAGTGTAGCCAATGTAAATGTGATATGATGTCAACATTATTTATACGTAGATATGGCCAGTATGTCATTTTAATGATGCAACGATGTAGGCCTGATGGATCAAAATTGTCAACTTTAATAAAAAAATTTGTGGCTTCTCAACTGTCAATATCAGGGAGGACTTTTGTTACTGTAGCAATTATCTATCACGATGGTCCATCAACAACATCAGGACATTATACAGCTTACTTAAAGTCTGGAAACGGCTGGTCATTCTGTAATGATTCTGTTGTAACTTTCAAAAAAAAATTGCCGTTTGACCTTAAAAATTCTTACCTGGTGTTTTTAAAACCAAAATTTTAAGTAGAGGGAATGTAAGTCTGCAATGCTGTCTCGATTAAAAATCCAACTATATAAACCTGATGCAAGTAAGTCTGCTTCATAGTAAGCAGTATCAGTGTCATAGGAAAAGGAGAACATGAGTGACAAAGAAGAGTAAGATATTAGTAGTCCAGGATTGTGAAAATAATCTCAAATATTTTATTTTTGAAAGTTGCGAAAATAGAAAATGTCGGGATTTGATTGGAAGAATTACAAGACTTGCGAATCGCGGCAACATGATTTGGCCTAGTGGAAACATGTGATATAATGAGAGAAGTTTTTTTTCTATGTAACATATTTCACGTATCGATGGAGGTTTTCTTTCAGAAAGTGGCGGGCTGAAAATATTTAAAGCACAACAGAGTGGATGCTGTTCATAGGAGATCGTTCGACGTCATTGAAAGTAAGTTAATTTTAAGGAGTTTTGAAATCAGATTTCTTAGGTTGTATGGGTTTTTTAAACACAGTCATTTTGATTGTGTTTTTTTTTCCCCGCTGTTGCATGATGAATACCTTCAAGTCACTGATTTAAGTGAAATTTGATACATTCTGAGAACAGCAAAAATAAACCATTTAACATGTATAATTAATGTTATGCTTTTTGTACTTATGATATACATTTAGAAATGTGTGGTACATATGGGTAAGCTGAGTTCTGTAAATATCAATTTTAATGCTTAGAGTGCTGTACTTCTGGGTAGTGTTTTTTTTTAAAAAAAAAAGAGGCCTCACCTCAAAGAAAGCTCTTGAAAGCACACATCTTATTTGCATCCTAAAACAATCATTTACAATGTTAGACACAATTTCATGATGGCTTTACATCTTTTTTGCGCTGCTATTGCATCACTACTGTGAGGCATTAGCAGTGCAAGAAAAACATCATGTTCCAAAATAGGCTCCAGTTCAGCAACATCAAGATACAGTTTCTTTCGAATATATATCTTTAGGATTGTGTAGGGGACGTAGAGAAGCAGAGACTTCTGTAAATGTCAAAGTTGTTGAAAAACTGTTTGTTTTTGAACCTTTTCCCTTGTCTTTTCTAATTTTTAAAAACATGTTTTAATATTTTTTGAAATGTTTGTTCTTTGTTTTACAGATTGAAAGTATGAAAAAATATTTTAAAAAGGTAACAAGAATTATAAGGTAAATGTTTTCCACTCTTTTTACCTGCAATGCACTGCTGATGATGTCATTGACACTATCTCTCATTTACTCTCTCTAGCTGTCTTTCTTTTTACATTATTCTCTGTTTACTTCCCTTATACTAACTCTTCTTTTTTTAAAAAAAATATTTTTTTAGTTCGCTTAAGGTTCGCGAACCGGTCAGCGAACTTGAAGCGAACCAAAAGAAATAGAGCTTGCCAGAGTGATAAACATTCTAGCAATTTTGTTTGAAAGGGGAGGTAGTTCTGAAAAGAACTGTTTTTTTTTGTTTTTGTTGTTTTATATTTTTTTTTTATTTTTTGAACATTTTTTGATTTTTTTGTATTTTTAGAACTGTTTTATGTTTTTTTTGTGTTTTTTATGGAGGGGAGACAACAAAAAACAGGCTTTCAAAACGGCTCAACTGGAGCAAAAAAAAAAATTACTTTTTGGGTGCTTTAGGGCATTTATGATTTTCAAATGCAATGTTCATCAGGTTGACACTCATGTTGCCATATGACAACATAGCACCACAGTAAATGCAAGATAACTTCATATGCTGGAAGTTGGGTTGGATGTTTGGCACAGTCTCTTGTGCCTCTCTTCCCGTCAAAGACAATGTGGATGTAGATCTTGCCACAGGAGTTGCCGTCGGATTGTCTTCAAGATCCCTTAATTCAGCCCGGCTGTAGTTCATGGGATGCCACCTGCTCATGTGACGATGCATTGTATAGTTCCCCATACTGTACTTCTTTTCTGTGCCTCTCGACAATCTGTAGTCACAGATGAGGCAGGTGGCATATTTTGCATTTACTTTCTTAGATCCAGGAGGGATGGTGAAAAACTGCCAGATGAAACTGGTTTTTCGTTTAGAAACCCGGGGCAACTCTTCGACAAATTGTGGTTCCTCTCTGTCCTCTTCTTCTTCTTGCTCATCTTCCTCCTCTCTGTTAGTCAAAATTTGACTAGGTGGTCCTCTCTTCTTATGAGGAGGTGGAGGTGGTGGTGGGGGTGCACCAGCTGCAGCAAGAATGGAAGCCATTGTGGAACTTCAGATAAATGGTCTTTCTCTCACCAAGATGAAAGTCAGAGTGAGGAAATAAGGAGGGGTTTACATGATTTTTGGAAAACAAAAGTTCTGAGCCAATGAAAAGTGTTATTTTTAGGTCACATGACCTAGTCATACATCATTTGGAAACCAAAAGTGAAATGAACCAATGAGAAGTTTGATAAACAAGTCACATGACCTGTTCCGCTTACGTTACGCGGCGCGCGCCGCGTCCCAGATCGCTTCCGGTTCGCGGTCCGGAGCACTTCCGGGAGCGCTAACGCGACGCGTCATTAGACGCATTACGCGATAACGTGATACGTCGCGCTTCCGCGACGCGTCACTGTTCCGCTAACGTAACGTTGACCGGTTCGCGGACTAGATCGCGGCATCAAGATGAGCTAACGGAAAGCTTCCCGGTTCGCGAACTAGAAGCGAAGAAAAAAATATTTTAAAAAAAATTATCAATAAACATCTAAATATATTTTGGGATTTAAAGAATAATACATTTTACAGCTACAGATGTTAGCTTTTAAAAAACCAATGAAATTCACCGAAAAAACCATAGGTTATAGACCATATATAGTTAGAAATTTGCATTTAAAAAACCATTGAAATTCAATGAAAAAACCATAGGTTATAGACCATATATAGTTAGGGATTAGCATTTACAAAACCTTATTTTACTCACACAAAACCATTGAAATTCCATATATAGTTAGTTGCACTAACTATATATCGCGGACCCGCAATCCACTGCTAATGATGTCACATATTACATCATTCATGACATGGTCAGTGACATCACTGATGACATCTCAAATGACATCACTGATGACATCACTGATGACATCTCAAATGACATCACTGATGACATCATTGACATCTCATTTGACATTACTGATTACATCACTGATGATATCATTTATGTGATAATACATCTTCAGACTCTAATATAACCTTAGATACACTCAGTGTAAACAGGCACTCACAGACTGTCACACATCCATGAAGTTACCCACACACCTAGTCAGTCATGCAAAGAATCAATCACACCTCCATTTCCTCAACTATACAGTTATACACACCTTACTTATTCAAACATATACTAACACATATTTACTCTCTTATACAATCCTTGATACAAGTTCACAATGATTCATACAGCCACTCTCACATTCACTGGCTCTTATGTTCAGTTATTTATATATGTCAACTCTCACATGGAGTGTGTTTTACATATGTACTTACTTTGACATGTAGAACTGAGATATCCATTCACTCACCAATATACTCATGCACACAGTCAACTGTCCATACAGCTGTTTCTACATGCACTTTTGAACCCATACACCTAGGGAATCAACTGCTCACACATCTATGCACAGAGTTATACACCTCCCAGCCACCCACACACATACTCAGTCTCCCATACAAATACTTGAGCAACCATTCAATAACCCATATAGTTACTGATATAGCTACTGATTTCAACATGCAGCAGTTTACAGAAGAACATAAATAAAGATTGCCAAATTAAGACACTTTAATCACTAACCCATGCACTCAGTGAGACACATTTAATCACTCACTCATACAGTCAGTCATGCACCTACTAAATCCTTCATCCAGACACTTATACATCCACTCATTCTTCAATATGTAAGACATATTTTAACTTTACAGAAACATACAGTCACTGGGTGTTGTCATCAGTGATGTCATCAGTGATGTCATTTGAGATGTCATCAGTGATGTCATCAGTGATGTCACTGACCATGTCATGAATGATGTAATATGTGACATCATTAGCAGTGGATTGCGGGTCCGCGATATATAGTTAGTGCAACTAACTATATATAGATTTTCAATGCTTTTGTGTGAGTAAAATAAGGTTTTGTAAATGCTAATCCCTAACTATATATGGTCTATAACCTATGGTTTTTTCATTGAATATATATATATATATATATATATATATATATATATATATATATATATATATATATATATATATATATATATATATATATATATATAGAGAGAGAGATAGATAGATAGATACATAGATGGGTGGGTGGGTGGGGTAGGTAGGCAGACGGGCAGGCAGGCAGTCAGACAGACAGACAGACAGATAGACAGACAGATGGATTTAGAGATATATATTTTTCCCCATAGCTAGCAGGTCTGTTTTCGATGGTGTGTTCATTATCACAGTACACACTGTGATTTCGAATTCAAATTATGCCCTTGAGCAACATCACGTTGGCAAGGAAAGACGCACTCAAAGGAGATGATTTATTCAGCCAAGTATATACTAAAAAGCAATAACAAGTCTGTGATCAACACCATAAAGTCAACACATGTCAATAAATCAACAAAACATTACTAACAATTTATTTGAAAAATATTATAAAGTTAATAACAAAATTTCCCCTATTCCCCAACAAAACCAACAACCTACCACTAAAATATAAATGACTACCAAACATAAAATGTAAATATACTGTAAAATTAAAGACAACTAAAATGAATACAATACAAAAAAGCCCATAATGAATTATCAATTGTATAATTATTAACACTTTTTAAAAAGTTAGCATTAATACATAATTATTTGTAATCTAATTAACTTCCAATCCTATTTCCCTACAAAACCAACAACCTGCTACTAAAATATAATTTACTAACAAGAATATAAAAATTAACTATACTGGAAAGTCAAAACAAAAGAAATTATTCCAACAATTAAAAAATAGATATATGTACATAATTATTAATCAAATACCTAATTAATTAACCATTAAAAAGTAATTAGCATTCCTATAAAATTATTTGTAATTTAATTAAATTCCCTTTCTATTCTTCTACAAAACCAACAACCCACTAACAAAAATCGAAACATTTTATATACATTGAATTAGCTAATTAAACTTTAATACTCAAAATATTTGTTAGGTATTTAAACAATGTAATTATTAATCAGTTAAATATTTAATTTACAATACAAAATTAATTCGCAATAAAATAAAATTAGGGAAAGTTTAATTTACTTTCCACTCTTGTCCACTACAAACTCAACAACACGCCAGTGCATATTTATTAAAAACATATTTTAGTAAACAATATTTATTAAAACAATGTTATATACCAAGACAAATTATATTCTTGAACACGATATTCTGTGGCATGATATTTTTGGGATGGAGATTTTTCTTGACACAATATTTAAGTATCACATATTAAAAACTCAGTATTTTGTGCAATCAGCCTATCTATCTATCTATCTATCTACAGGGCTCGACAAATCCACTCGACCGCTCGCATTAGCGAGATAAATTTTATGAGGTCGAGCTATTTTTAGGTCCTACTCGCCCTTTCTGGCGAGTAGGAAAACATACTAACTTTTGTCCCCCTTCTTTGAAAATGGAGTAAATGTGACAAGATAACAATATTTAAAAAAGGCCTTTTTACTGCTCACAAAGCAAAATAGCAATAAAGATGCCTTTAAATCTTGTTATCTTGTCATATTTGCTCCGCTTGTAGAGACGGAGGTCAAGTAGGTTACTGTTAGGTCGAGAAGTTTTTTTAAAGTACTAGACCCGCAGGACTAGTACCATTTTTCAGATTTCTCGAGCCCTGATCTATCTATCTATCTATCTATCTATCTATCTATCTATCTATCTATCTATCTATCTATCTATCTATCTATCTATCTATCTACAGGGCTCGAAAAATCCACTTGACCGCTCGCATTAGCAAGGTAAATTTTATGAGGTCGAGCTATTTTTAGGTCCTACTCGCCCTTTCTGGCGAGTAGGAAAACATACTAACTTTTGTCCCCCGTCTTTGAAAATGGAGTAAATGTGACAAGATAACAATATTTAAAAAAGGCCTTTTTACTGCTCACAAAGCAAAATAGCAATAAAGATGACTTTAAATCTTGTTATCTTGTCATATTTGCTCCGCTTTCAGAGACGGAGGTCAAGTAGGTTACTGTTAGGTCGAGGAGTTTTTTTAAAGTACTAGACCCGTAGGACTAGTACCATTTTTCAGATTTCTCGAGCCCTGATCTATCTATCTATCTATCTATCTATCTATCTATCTATCTATCTATCTATCTATCTACAGGGCTCGAAAAATTCACTTGACCGCTCGCATTAGCAAGATAAATTTAATGAGGTCGAGCTATTTTTAGGTCCTACTCGCCCTTTCTGGCGAGTAGGAAAACATACTAACTTTTGTCCCCCGTCTTTGAAAACGGAGCAAATGTGATGACATAACAAGATTTAAAGGCCTTTTTACTGCTCACAAAGCAAAATAGCAATAAAGATGCCTTTAAATCTTGTTATCTTGTCATATTTGCTCCGCTTTCAGAGACGGAGGTCAAGTAGGTTACTGTTAGGTCGAGGAGTTTTTTTTTAAGTACTAGACCTGCAAGACTAGTACCATTTTTCAGATTTCTCGAGTCCTGATCTATCTATCTATCTATCTATCTATCTATCTATCTATCTATATCTATCTATCTATCTATCTATCTATCTATCTATCTATCTATCTATCTATTTTTGAGATCTATGTAAAATCTACACCCATTGAAATTTACCAGTAATGGTTGTCAGTGCTGCCTCCATGTTACCAAAACCCAAAAGTAAGTTGCTTTCAGTTGAGGTGTGAGTGTGTGATTCTTATGGTTTCCAGTGGTGCAGATAACCACAAGTAGCTAATGTTAGTGTTTTAGAGTTTAGGTTGATCTTGACCATTATGTCCATGTATAGAGATCACTGCAGTGATGAAAATGAACCCTTAACATCAATGTGAATCCATAGAAGGCTTCTAGGGCTGAATATGATCATGATCCGCACCTGGTCACTCGATGTCTGATAACACTTAAAATCTGAAGCACGAACATCAACATATGAAACTAATATTTTTTTTAGATCATGTGCCCATTTTATACACTTCAGAAATGACCCCTTAGGACTCTTGTGTGACTGGATGTGTTCTACAGAACCACTGGCATAATTTATTAATGTTGGCATCCACAGTTCTTTTGTGACATCCCCAGATCGACCACGACTGGTGAAATAAAATCCCTGACACTCCCAGCCAATCAAAATGAAACAAGTTCACAAGCTATGGGCCTGAATCACAAAGTTTTTAATGTTATTTGGATGTTATTCCAGATTTTTGTATAATTTACTGATTAACAAAGCTTTTATTCTATGTGTTTGTATTTCTCAAAACTGCAAATAATATCACCCAAATAACACAGTGGTTTCAGAAGTACAAGGGGTTGTGTAACTCTTTTAGTAAAACTTTACCACAAGGCAACTAATAAAAGAAAACTTAATAGTTAAATAACTCAAACTTTATTGTGGCCATATATAAGAAATGCAAGATAGTAAATGGTATCCACCTTCAGTGTGACATATAGACTTTAAGTATATTTCATGTTTTACTCTTTCCACAATTAAAGTTCAGATACGAGAATAAAGGTTGCTTGGAGGACATGCATAACATTTGAAGATCACCTGAAGCGTTGGATATGAATGTACTGTTTGGTCACACTGTAACAGACGTAGAGGATTTAGCTTTAACTAAGACCATTCATTTCATTTCGCGAGGAAAAAGGCACAAGCTGTTAGCACCATAATATTTATATTGGATGGCTGGAAAGGCACGCTAACATGCCTAAATAAGGTTTAATCAGGATAGCTAAATAATGTCTAATAGGCATCCAGATTCAAAGAATGTTTTGTGTTGATCCTGCCTTCCTCTCCATAAAACTAAAGACGGTTCACATTAAAAATGAGTTATTTTCTGCAAAGAAATAAATGCATAATATGAACTTTATTAAATGTGATTGGAGTTAAGGTAAAAGTTATTAATACTTCCAAAATGTTGCACATCAATCCCAAAAATTATACACAAGCAACGGAGTAAAGTAAGTAATTCTGGAAAACGTTCCCCCTACATAGTAAAAAAAATATATCTGCACTGCCAAGGTTCTGTTCCTAGATCCCTGGGGATCACTAATGACTGTGCACTGCAGTCACTGGTGACTTATCTGTGACCATGGTATCTCATCATTAAGACCAATCAGGTGTGTGTGTGTGTAATCTATACACTCATCTTTGTTTCCTCTCTAATAAGTGATTGGTCATTTCTTATGTAGATCTTATCATCTACACGTTTTCAATGAGTACCCATATGTGTGTTGTATTCCTTTTGCACCATATATTACTTCTGTGTTTGCATAACATGATACGAACCTCAAGTGTCATATTTACATATCCCAAACCACAGGGACATGTGATTATGTATATCACAATGTCCGAATTGCAATTGTTGTGTTTTGGGAGTTGCCACAGTGTTCAAAGCCAAGGTCAATGGGTTTAGGGGTCCTGATAAATGGACATACGCTTCATCTGCCACATAGGATGTGGCCCCTAACCGGTAGTAAGCCTCACAATGTTGTGATCTTAGAATCACGTTTCCATATAAATGTTCTTGTGTGTACTAACAAATCTCATAAGCTAGTGTTCCATTTAAATGCAAACAATGTCAAACTGCATGAGACAAAGATACAGCAATTCTTGTTTGGTGAAAATCCGACTTGAATGAATGGTGACCACAGAATTTGCACCTTTTTCAGAACCTATTATGCTTGCATTAAATCTCGGTGTACTTTACCTCTGCTAAACTGGAGTACAGTGCCTGTAAACCCCCTCTAAATATGGTTAAATTGGCTTATCTCTGAGTGGCATACTTAATTTGCCTATAACTCCTTAGTATATGGTGTGAGAAATGCACCCAGGGCTTGGAAGTTAAATGTCACATGTGGACTACAGCATCTATTTTGCCATCCACAGGGTTGGCTTGTCAAACAGGGTTTGGCCCTACCAATGTAGCCTGACTGCAGCAGCCTATAATCCTGACATCCTGGAAACCTTAGAAGTGACCCAGAGGAGGTGCTTCAGAAACCCTGAAAATGTGGAACTTAGAAAATTAATGGTCTTCAAAACCTGTTGAGCTGTCAGCAGGATCTCGACGCAAAGGTGTCTGATTTCAATACAACTTCATTGCACATAACTTCAGGCTTGGCCTGTTGGAGGAGTTTGAGCTCCCTAAAAAAGTCACAAGGTAAAATCTTTGACTGGGACAAACCTGCTTGATGTATCCAAACTGCGTTCTACAGCTTCAGCAGGAAATCGACCATGAGTCCTGGTCTATTACCTCCTTAGACTATCATTGACACTTAGTGCTTTTTGGAGCTATCTTCACTTCATTTTTTTTATTTTTATCTCCGGTTTTCCCTTTGGAACTGTTATAATTTTGGTGTTACTCTTTTTATTCAAATTTACTCCATTTTTTTAACTGAGTTTGGGATTTTTATTTTTGGGTGTTTTGACTATATTACTGTTTGGGTACTGCAAAAATACTTTACATATTGTCCTAAGTTAAGCCAGTCGTCCCTGTGCCATAGCAACCAGGGTTTTGATCCCAGGTTAATTTTGTGACTTTGGGGTTCACCTTGACAAATTAATGTTGTTATTCCTTAAGGTGGGCACCCTCTCAACCAAGCAGTAATGCACTTCATAGAATTATTAAACATAATTCTATAACTGGTTATACAATCACTCTATCGTTCAACTCTTGTGGGTAGGTCTGTAGAAAAGCCACTTCCTGACTTTCTGGATAATGTTGTTAGGTTAGCCCACTTGTGTGATGGGGCATCAACCTATCTCTCTAAGTCAATTTTCGCCAAGCAATTATGCCATAATCACAAAAATTAACCCAATGGGAAATTTCACTTATGGATTGAAGAAGGAAGCTGTCACAAACAAGGCACCTGGTCACTGATGTCAACCACAGACTGACAGATAAAAATGGCGTTTTCTTTTTTGACAGCTTCTATCCAGGAACCCAAAAGAAAATCTTTCTTCCCATCAGTTTATAAGATTACCTACCCCAGTTTTTGATTAAAGAGATATACCTTCCCCCTCCCCCTTTTGAGGCTGATTCCCTTTCAGTTAGGATAAGTTAGGGCCATGGTCCAGCTTTTCAATTTTGGAACCAAAGTACACTATGCTGGACATGGGTGAGTGCATGCACTCTAGGCATTTTGATTGGGATTCAGTGTTTGGCTCTCTTCCTACTCTGGTGGCCAAAGCATGGAATCTTGGAATTAACTTTGATTCCAAACTTTCTTTTAAGGATCAAACCAGGTCGCTGGCCTCTTTCTGCTTCCATTCCTTAAAAGTGCTGAAGAAAATACTTTTATTTGCCTTCAGAATTGCAGAAGGTACTGGTCACTTCCCTGGTGCATTCAAAGTTAGACTACTGTAATGCTCTTTATGTTGGAGCACAAACATATTTTTAATAGACTTCTGAGGCTGCAAAATGCAGCACTTTGGGTGCTGAAAAAGATTTTAAAAAATGTGAACCCATTTCTGAAGCCAGGCATTATCTACACTAGCTACCCATCAAAAAGAGAATCACCTTCAAGGCGCTCTGTACAGCCCACAAATCACTCTACTATACGGGCCCTGATCTTCTTATAGACAAACTCAGATGGTACATCCCAAATAGACCTTTGCATTCAGCTTCAGCTAACAGAATGCCAGTTCCAACTACCTCCAAAGCTTCCTGCAGAGGTAGAAGTTTTTCCCATGCAACCACTCGCCTTTGGAATCAAATGCTAAATCATTTACGGAATAACCCAAACCATCTGGCTTTTAGAAAGTCACTGAAAGCCTGATTGTTTACTTCTGCCTTTTAATCTCCTTATCATTAGTTCCAGTCCTTACACTCCAGGTAGAACCTAGACGCCTTTGGCAAATGTCCAGCTTTATAAATTAAATCAAATTAATGCATGTGTGACATTGGCTCCTAACTTTTTCTTAATAGGAAGTATCTTGAGGCTCACCATTTACAACAGCAAGTATATTTATATACACCATAGTCAACTCACATGTAGAGTAGGGCTTGTCATTATGGTTCCAATGACCTGCAAAAGGCACTGATCCACATTCACAATTATTCATAAATTCTCTAAGTCAACATGTTTCAGCCAAAATTGTAGCCCAGACCATTTTTAATATTGTCAAGGACACATCCACTTAACTATATCTTGAGTAACTCATAGATGATTTTATATTCTGTGTCTGCTCTCAATGATTAGGAATTATCAAAATATAAGAGCTTAAAAATTTGGTTGAGCCCATTAAGGCAATGACTCGACTTGAATATGAACGTGACCGGATGATGAAGCGTGACATGAATTGTGGGGAGGGATCTTTGTACCAGTCAACATTGCTCTTTTCAGGGTTTTTGTTATACTTATAATCTTTCTTTATTGGTTTGCAACACCTTTCTTGTGTTCGGTATATACTTGAGGAAGAGATACTAGGGAACCCTTTATCCTCATTACCCAACAAATGGGACAAACAGTGTCAATAAGCATCGTTTGGCTCCTGGAATATGAACGTTGGGGTTTTTTCAGTGCACGATCAGCCCTTCAAGTAGGTCGTTGTGATGCTGTGGTCCACAGCCAAATTGATACGTGGACTATAGCTTCAAAGCTTTTAGATCTGAGAAACAAGTTTCCCTTTTTAAAACAAATATGACAGTCTGGTGAGAACAAGTTGTCTGGAGCCATAGGATAAATGAATGGACAATCTGATATTTCCAGATCAACTCCTCATGCCAAATAGGAGAGACCTGAGAGTTTAACCTCTGACCAGTTGGTACTAAACAAGAAACAAACAGAAGTGGCCGGTGGTGGGAGTGCTGCAGGGCGGTGGAGCAGTGCGTGGGAGAAGCAGGGGGAGGGGTAGTAAACTACGGCATACGTCCGAACAGAGGTAAGTAAACAAATAAATTAATAAAACAAATGTCATTGTGCGCGCTGTATTGCCAAATGCGATCCAGCGCGTGCAACAAAATTCGTTTTATTTATTTATTTGTTTACTTACCTCAGTTGGACCATATTCCATGGTTTACTACCCCCACCCTGTTCCACCCCCACCCCGCCTCACCACCTGCAGCACTCCCACCAACCAGCGCTACTGGAAACAAAGCCTTCAATGGATGAAGTTTTGCAAAGTCCCAAAGTCTTTATTTGGTGATAAAGTTCTAATGTATATCTTTTGATGTAGTAGAGTGGGTTCTAAGCTCTGCATCTTCCAAAGATGTCTCTTCAGAGACCCCAGCATCACCTTCGCTTAGACGATGCTTGAATTCACGGAATGACAGTTTATTAATTCATATGATGCTAGTTTTTGGCGGGTCATCTAACTTGAGCAGCTCCAATAAATTCCTGACTCGAATCCTGACTGCAAAATAATATAAATGATTGTCAGAAGCCACCAATGCAACAGAGGAAGTGTTTGATTGTGTGTAGATTAGTATGTGGAGGTGGGTAAATAGCTGAAGCGTAACTAACAAAATGTGTTAAAAAATACACATCCAGTGTACCATATGCACAAAGCCTTAATTAAACAGATAACAATAAAAGAAGGCTATTTGATGAGAGAGTGGAAACATCTGCAGTGCATTTACTGACCCTTTAGGTAACACCACTTGCTGACAAGATAACCCAAATGTTGGGTGAGGGAGACAAGTGGGACACATTAGTATCTAGTAAGCTTCAGTAAAAATACAGACATTTTCGGCTCATTCAGCTTACAACATTTCTGCATGTTACCTGTAATTTGTGTGTTTTTTCAGATGTTTGCATATATTTAAGCTCTACTTCCTGTTTCACATTGTTATTTTCCAAACAATGTCTAGGAGTACAAAGGATCCTCAATGGAAGTCCACTTTGCTCATACCAAATACATGCATTGAATTGCCAAAAAAAACGTACCTTGTGATTTGTGTTCTTGTATTGAAGTCGAGGGATCTCATTGAGCGTAGAACTTCAATGCACCCCAAATACTGAAACAGAGATAAAAACTGTGTTACGACCAATTAAATGTCCTACACAATATAGAATATGTTGCATGCAAATAGATAAAGCTACTCAAAATGTAGTTTTCCTGAATTCCTGGGGCCTCACTCATCTGGGAGCGAGGCGAGGTGGCCACATTTGCAGCACATTGCAGCTTCTTAATAAATATTCATTAATTACTTCCTGTGTGTTTGTATGTGGGTGAAGACAAGGTAATGGCAGCATGCCTCCGCTCTTAGAGATACAGAGTTGAACTCCTACGGGCAGACCTTGAAAGGTGCATTCTATCAATTCTGATGATCTAGTGATAGTCATTTTCGCCATTTATCCTCAATAAAAATGTAGAAACTTAGGGGCTGATTTATATTTAGGCGTATAGGTTACTCTGTCACACCAATGACAGATATTCGGGCTGCCGAAATATAAATCCCGTAGGATATTATGGCATTTATTTATACTTTGGCAGACAGGATATCCGTTGCCGTTGAGGTGGAGTAACCCGTCCCGAAGTCTAAATCAGGCCCTTAGGCATCAATCAAAGCCACGTAGGAGCAGTGCTGATGCCTGAGCATCTAAAGTCCACTTACAATAACCTCTCATTCACACCCAAGCCACTGTTGACTGCCTCTGAGTTCAGGTAATTCTACCTTTTTGGCCAGTCCACATGAACTATGCCCTCTGTCCAAGAATTCATAGTAGGTCTGAAACGTCATATGTTGCAACTAATGAGACATGAGTGATTACTGCCCCACTCTGATGTAAATATGTAGGTTGTATGTCTGTTTGTCACACTACCTTTGGCAGCATGGTATTTTGGTGTGTCTGTTTTCACCTATGACATCCTTAACACAATCACATGGACTCAATACTGCAAATGTTTCTGTGCAGCCTTATGGAAAGCACCTAAAACTCAATGTTCTGTGCACTGCCATCACTGTCATGTACATGTGTCACAAGGGAAAGTTAATGATACAAAATAAATAAACACATAAGTACATATGATGTGCAATCAATTAGTAAAGCTTATAATTATAACAATTTGTGTATGAAGGTAAAAGGTTTCTCCAAGGGGGAGGTAATAAATTGATGCAGAACCTGTAAATAATTTTTTTAATAAAGTAGAATTCTTCTTGGAATTCACAGTAACAATCCTTATGTTTATTAGCAGTCAAATAAATATACATATAACAGTGCCTTGAATCAAAATGAAGATTCTGGTGATAATATTCTAAACTATTTTGCACTATAACAGGACAGTTTAAATTTGGAACATAAACTGAATAGCACATATAGGAAACAAATAGAGCTACAGATGAAGTCCTGTCTTCAAACGGCACACATATGTTTTCGGCTTATTGCAGACTACAGGGGTTGATAGACCCGCAATTGAGACTACCCGTCTGTCATTTCACTGAAAATAACGCTAGAAAATCTGCTAGAGCCTTGGCTATAATCTCTCCTAAATCGATACAGGCAAAGGTTTACCACCACTATATCGCATGACAAAAATATTGCACCAACTACATCAACCTAATCACTACATCCCAAGAGAGGTCTAGGTAAGTAAATGTTGAGGAAAGTGTAATAATAATCTACTTACCATCAATCACAATGTAGTGGTAAGCGGTGTACTGGATGCAATATTATTGTAAGTCAATATTATTGACCGCACAATATTGTCATACAACCCAAATAAATCGCCGAGACTCTTAAAGTGCCATTATAGTGTAAACTGGCCAAAACGTAGAAGATGGAGAAAATGGCTGAAAGCCCAAGCATTGCATTCCAGCAGTAAAACTTCTTGGAACATACGTATGTGGAGCGATCGAAGGCCATATATTGAGTTTGGAAAAAGCCAGTGATGCCTGTCTGGTCTCGGAACAAAAATCTTGCATTCTGATTGAATGATGTGATGTGGGCCTGTTTTCAGAGATCCCCCAACCTGCAGCATCAGTTCTCCCGTACAGTGGGGATGTGGTGGCCTACAGGTACATCTATGGCTGTGAACACATTTCAACTTGCACATGGCCGATTCTCTTCTATATTGTTTATTTGTTGCCTCTATTAGTACGGATATGTGCTGTAAACGTTATGTGTTGAGTAAAACGTTCCTTCTATAAACAGGGCACCAAGTGTCGGTAAAATTATACAGGTTAAACGGGGCAGAGTCATGAACATAAATGGAATGAAGTGAAAGAGTATTGTCACTAAAAGTTGAGTCTCAACACTTCAAAAGTGAAATCTTACGCATCAGCTGCAATGGAACACTATTAAATGAAAATCAGTTCGTATCCTGCATTTGTGCTGTCTCAGCTGACAAAAAGGGGTGCGGTGTGGTCTGGAGGACAGAGCTGCCGACTTTGGAGCTGGGAAGCCAGGTTCGAGTCTCGGCAGGAACGCTCAGCATCCTGTGATGCTGGACAAATCACTAAATCTTCCCATGCCTACCAAAATAATAAATGTGTTCTTGTCCAATACTTTCGTGTAGCGTTCGCGCGATATAAAACTGTACATAATCAAATATTAATTTTCTAGATTTGGAAGAGCTATATTAGATCTATTTTCATGGATGTGTGAACTAATATCTCTGTCAGCAATGACCTGACACTCTGCACAACCAAACATTAAAGAGTAGCATTCAAACACTGGTGACACATCTAGATAAAAGACAATTACAAGGTTTCCTAGATAGAGTAGATAAGAAAATGAAAGCCTTGACACTTCGTTATCGCATGTGCTAAGTAAGCTGATTTTTCAGCCCTGTAAAGAGCCATTTGCTGAGAAAAAACTTCAATATATTTCTGGTATGTTTATAATTGTATTGTTTAAAGTTCTTGTATTAGGGTTCTCAGCTATTCTCTGGCTTGAGCCACCAAGGCACACAACTCACAGATGCTTTCTGTTTACATTGTAAAGTAACTGCACTCTTTGGTTCTTAAACAGATAAAGGTTAAAAAGGAAGCCATGATTCGTACTGAACGTGTTTGCCACAGAGTCAAAATATAAAAAATATATATTGGCGGCCAATTTAAAAAACATCCAAGCTTTGAAAGCACCAAGATTTCTGGATTTTTCTAGAAGGTAAGAAACATTACTACAGGAGAGAGTACGCGTCTGTTACCTGCCAAAATGTCCAGCAATAACGTAGGAAAATATTTACAATGTTTGAGAAACAAACGTGTGTAAATAATAAGTAATCAGGAAACACACTCTTACCCAAGCTTTGATTCTCCATTGCACACCCACAAAGCATATTTTCTAGTCAATCTATATTTTCCCAAACGTGTATTTAACAATAAAAAATCATAAGCTTTCATTTTTAATGTCTCGAATAAATCTGAGCACGGGACAGGAAGGAAAAGATCCTTTATACCGACAGTGTGCAAGTGCACATGAGAAATAATGGCTGAATGTCCCACCAGTGACAATAACACATCTGTGTTGCCATCTTCAGAACAAAACCAGCATTGACAAATTTAACAGGTTTTTATAACTATAAATACTTCTTTATTGATTGCCGAGTTGTGTATGTGGTGTTGTGGGTGGGTAAGTGACAACTGCAATAGTAATTAGATGAACGGCTGAAAGTGTACATTTATGACTAAATGAGTGAGTGAGAGCCTGGATGAATGAATGTGTGATTGATTGATGGATGAGTGAGTTCACATTTATGGGGCAATTATATTTTGAAGACTAAAAACTATGTCAGGATGTAGTGATATACGAGTGGCTACAACTTGTCAGAGACACGGAAAGGCTACTATAACTACACTCAGCCAAGACACAGAAGAAGGACCAACTCAGCCCAGAGTTCCCATGACATTGCTAGACACTCTTCACTTTTAAACCTAACAGTGTAGTGAGTACATATGTAAGAGTCCATCAGAGCAAAGACACCCTGCTCCATCTCAGGAACAAGCCAGCAGGCTCAGGTTGAATGGGGGGGCACAGGTTTACTGCAGTGAATTTTCTTTGCAAACAACATTGTTTATGAAAAACTTGTAAAACTCCAGGTTTTAAGAGCACCTATGAAAAATGAACATTTTTGCAGTAGGTACTCCTACTTAGATGTTTTAAGTCCACAAGTGAAGTAAATACGTGTTGATTTAACTTAACTTCTGATGCCATATTTACAGAACTTTCATACTAACATTGAAAGGCCTGCTTTTCCATGTTGAGTTGATGTTGTGTACAAGATATTTGCTCTTTTGCTGCAGATGTAATTTTCCAGAAGCCTTCTCTTAGTGAGTGAATAGGCATTTGGTTTGTATTAGATAACTGATTGTGAAGTTCTCACCAGAATGAGGGGCGGAAACAGGAAAGATGACTCATAAGAAGAACAGTCTGGACCACATAATGTAGACAATGTATCTTTATAAGGACTAACATCTATAGACCATTGTACAGATGTGAGAAGATGGGGTGTTCACCTATTACCAGGAAATTACTGAACTTTCATATTCTGGATGCAGAAGATGAAAGAAAACATTTTGCCACCTAGAATAGTGTGTGTTTATATTAGTACGCGTTCATAGAGCAGGAGAAGGGCTTTTTCCTTTGACCCTTTCTCACTTACACTGTTTGGGGAATCGCCTCTGAGTTTCTTATACCCCTCTATATGGGAGGTTGCTTAGCCTATTACTTTGATGTCTACTGATTTATAACTGAGAATAGTTTCCAGCTTAACATGCAAAGGCTTTATGTTAACGCATTGATTCTCTCATTAGAACTCTGTATTCAATATCTGAACTGACACCTTAGTCTACCTTATTCCAATTTAATTTCAATTAGGGAACTTCCTTTATGGAACATTCTTGCTGTATTGTTACGATATTAACTGTAATTGTAACCAATATTGTATTCTTTCTTATGCTGAAATATAGATTATTGGATTATATTAACGTTTAATGCTGATACCTAAAAGATTTAATACTCATCAAATAAATAATGAAAAAATAAAGCATTAAAAATAAAGCCCTTTTTTCACACAAGCTCTCTTTATTGACCACTGTTAGGCTACATGAAAGACACGCCAGTCAAGGTTTGCAAAATACATGCAATGCTCCTTCTTTTTGCCAAACTCCAGGCCGCCGAGTATTGGGGGAGGAAGAGGGTTCCTTCCACAAGGGGATGGCTTAAAGACGTCACATATGCGCACTAACAATTATCTGCATTTTGGGAATTAATGCCTACTACCTCCAGATCAAGAGACATTTGGGAATCTTTTCTGAATTGGGCCCGGGAGTAACAGGAGGAGGTTGGCGCAGTACCACTGGTTACCAAGAATGAGGGGTAAAATTAAAACGAGGATGTTATACTACTGTCTAACAGATCCACATTTATGTGTTATATATATATATGGGAGGATTGCTTGCTACTCCTACTACAATGGCTCTCTGGACCTCTACAGCAGGTTTTATGTTACGGTGAACATATACACATCTATGGTGTTATAACGGGACATGCACACAAGATATAACAGTTGTAATGTACAAGGTATGCAGTCTTGATAATGATTATGTATGGTATTCTCACTGGCTAGTTGTTTAAAATGTTTGTAGCATTGTTTTCTTTATTGAAATGCCCTTAAAATGAAATTTACAAAAAAGCTCTCTTTATTGGCTGTACTAAAAGTGTTTAATGATTTTATTACTATGTGTTTACTGTAGATGTTACTGTAGATGTACATTTATTGCCAGGCAAAGCCCTTAGTTGAGATCCTGAGATATGCAAAATAATGTGCTGAAGGGCAAGAAATAAAGAAGAGAGACCTAAAGGGAATTTTATTTTGGCTCAGACTAAGCTGGCTCAAAAGAGATTCCAGAACAATCAAATGTAGGGAATGTTGGGGAAATTCAAGGTGTTGGTTTTCATGTGTGGGCAAATTGCACAGAGTGAAGTTGATGTTTCAGAGGGTAGAGGTCAAGGTGTTCCAGTTGTTCCAAATTCAGAAGACTTTGAAACGCTGATGAAATCGACTCCTTGTCACTATTGTAACATGCTCAGACAGTGAAAGAGAGAGTGCAGACAGAATCCAAATCGCGTGAATGGTAATGGGCAAATGCAAGGGGTATATCAAACGCAAATACAAAATGTTGCAGTTTAGGTTCCAGTCCAACAAATGCAGATGTCAGCGCAGTCACAAGTTCATTTGATGCAGGTCCCACAAGCTCTGATGGCCCCACAGAATAGGGGAAATCACAGATTCAATATGAATCAGGTGCCAAGGGAAAATTCCAATCCATTTCAAAATCAGACCCCATTTCAACAGTTCCTCATGTTGGAGAATGAGAATTTTGACTCTGACAATTCCCAAAGATGGTGCCTGAGGGAGAAGGAAGATTGTGTGCTTGGTGCAATCTTAGGGGGAGACTAAAGTGGAATATTTGTAGAAGGAGAGGTTAATGGCCACAAAGTGTAATTTCTCATAGACACAGGAGCTACCAGCTCCACTGTTAGGACAGCAGAAGTCCCAGACCTACCCATCTCGGGAAAGAAGATCCAAGTTGTAGATGTTACAAATAAACAAATGCCTAATCCTGCGTCAAATAATCTACCTGTAAAAATAGGTTCATTTGAGGAGGATCACCAATTTGTAGTATGTGATTCAAGTCCTGTAAATATGTTAGGAAGGAGTCTGTAGTGCAAGTTATATTGCACCATTTACTACACGCTTGATGGTGTCGAAGTTCTAACACATGATGAAGATGTTGAATTAAAATGGGCAGACAATAAAATAACTGTATAATTATATAATGTAAGGATGGTAGGGGATTACCCTCCAATTTGGGAGATACTGTCAAAACAGAAGTATGGGATTTTCAAGGAAAGGCATTGGACTAATCAAAGGTGTAGAACCACTCCAAATCACAATAAAGCCAAATTAAGTTTTGCAGAGAACACCACCATATACTCTAACCACTGAGACTGTGGCTTGAATAACTCCAGTGATTGAAAACATGCTAAAACAAAGGATTTTAAAAGAAGCTGCTGGAAGTCCTTGCAATCCGCAGATTATAGGTTTACAGAAGCCAAACGGCAAGCATTGAATTGAACATTATTTAAAAAAAATTAATAGTATTACGATTCCATGTTGTAATGTATCACCCAATCCTGCAACAATACTATTTCAGATTCCCTGCACTGCAGAGTGGGTTACCATTGTGGATCTCTGCCAGGCCTTATCCTCTATCCCACTGCATGAGGACATTCAATTCTTGTTCTCATTAGTATTTAGAGATAGAGTTTTGGAATAGGACTGAGTCCCATAAGGTTATACAGAGAGTCCTTTGATTTTTATTCAGATCTTCAAAAAGACCTACTTGTGACATCGGGCACACAAGAAGCTTATAAACAGGACACAATGGCTCTTTTAAATCATTTGGCTGAAACCAAATGCCTGATGTGCCCCCTAGCAAATTACAATACTGTCAAAAAGAAGTCTTATATTTAGGACATCTCATTGAAAAGGGAATGAGCAAGGTGTCACAACGGAGAATAGGGATAATACTGATGATGAATGCACCCAGAACTCAGAGAGAAGTCAGGACATTCCTGAGACTGGTTGATTACTGTAGGCAGCGAATACCAACCTTTTCAGTTGTGGCCAAGCCTTTATTGAGGCTGATGCACAAAGATGTGCCTGATCCGCTTCCATGGGACAACAATTGCTTAAAAGTGTGCCTAGAGCTGAGAGAAAGTCTCTGGCATGCCCTGGCTCTGAGAATGCCTGATTACAGTTAAATGTTCACATTGTTAGGCAGTGAGAGAAAAAGGTTGCACTCTCTCAGTGGTTACTCAATTACATGGAGACTCTCAAAGACCTTTAGCATATGTTTTAACTACTCTTGACCCTGGAACCACAGGATGCCCAGCTGTCTAAAAACCAGTTGCGACAGTTGATGTCAGTATTGAGAGATGTGAGAGTATGGTGACTGGACACCCTATTACAGTGATGATCCCTCACTCCGTAGAAATATTGCTCACAGGTGCCAAAAACATAGTATTTGACAAACAGCAGACTTACAAAATATGAATAATGAATCCTTGTGGCAGACAATGTGGTTCTTAAGAGATGTCAAACACTCAATCAAGCTACATTGTTACAGTTGCCAGCAAGTGAAATTTATGGAGATGAGCTTGAAGATGACTGCCTGGATATTACAGATTTATGCACCAAGGCAAGACCAGATATTAAAGATGAACTTCTAGAGGAGCTTGAGACCAGACATTAAAGATGAACCTCTAGGTGAGCCTTATTATGTAACTTTTCTGAACGGCTTATGTCTATGAGACAATGAGGAGACTTTGAGAGCAGCTTACGTTGTTTGTACAATTTATTATATGAGAATTTCTTTTTATTACTAAGTACGCATTTCCATTTCCAAAAATTGAATAGTCCAGTATCAACGTAAACTCATATCAAGGCTCACTAATGTGGTATCCAAAATACACAACCGAAAGACATCCATAACAGATCATATATTACCTCATAATGTGTATCAGTATCATGGCAAACTGTATATTACATTTCTTGGCTGCATTAATGGACATGTCCTCATGCTCCTCAATGTATGCAAATGCTGCCGTTTGGTGTATATTTATTCCAAAAATAAGAGGAAAACAGATGTATATAACTTCACAGCTCCGCTAATACCGATTGTAACAAACAGTGTATTTGCATGGTTGAGACGTCATACATCTGTTTTTTTGGAATTCTCTAACGTCAAGGCAGCAGTAGAAAAGTAAGGATAACCTTTCTAGAAGAAGAAGATGAAGTAGGGCTAGGGATGTCTCACAAAGACTTTTGTACATAAGCTGAATAAAACAACCTCTAGGAAATTGTCTAAAGTTTCCCTTGTTTGAAGTCAACACAGAATATTGGGCCAGATCTATCAACGCTTTTTGTGTTTGCAAACGGTTTGCGAACGCAAAAATGCGTTTTCCATTCAATCAAGCTCTAAGAAGTCGCAATATGGGTAATCGCAATTATTTGCGGTTACCTAAATTATGAATGCAGTTAGGGAATTGCAATTTGCGATTCCCTAAATGTTATTCTTGTAGCCCACGCAAATTGCGATATTGCTTTAAGGAATCGCAAATTACCACCAACTTCAAGTTGGTGGTAATTTGTGATTTCCTGGAAAAATGCACTTTTTCGAATTTTTCATCCGTGCAATGGGAAGCCCTTCCTTAATGCCAATGAATCGCAAAATATCATTTTTAATTACATCTCGTTTTGCAATTCTTAAATAGCGATTCTCTAAAAATCGCTATGTGAAAATTGCAAAACCATTCTTTGATACATATGCCCCATTGAATCTGCCTGCTGCTATATTGTTAATGTTAATGTTAATAAAATGTATTGAACGCTCGAATACCAAGAGGTGTCTTGGCCCTAGGGCAGCGGTTAGCCCAGAAGGAACATATAGTTCTGAAATACCCACGTTTTTAGCCCTTTTCTAAAAATGATGAGTGAGCTGGCGCCTCTGAGCTCGATTGGGAGCATGTTCCATAGTTTTGCAGTGCCATACAAGAGGCTTCGGCCCAGTGCTTAATTTGAGCAGGTGCTATCAGGTGCTCAGCACCGGCACTTCTTTCACAGGGCCTGGGCTTCGATTTCTGGTCCTGCAGGTGGTGGTCTCAATATTAATTGCCCAATTTAAAATAAAAAGAACCACATACCTTGCATGTTGACGGGCTGGTATGTTTTCATAGGCAGGCACACATCTGTTCAGGCAGGCATGATTGTGTATCATCACTTTAGTGATGATGTCGTCACGCCTGTCATGAATCCAAGAAGTCATCATTAACTAATGGCTTGCATTCTATTCCCGGAGTCTGCTGCACCTTGCCACTGCCTGAACCTAAGCCTCCCATTGGATATTTGTAGTGGGGGCTTGCAGCCCTAAATTGCTACTATCCTCAACGTGCTTGATGTGGTGGTGGCCCACCGTAACTTTTGTGCGCTATGGAGTCACCTGTAGATTCCGTGCGCTGCCTCCAAGGATGTTAATTGCTGAGTGTGCTTCAGCCCAGTAGGTGCAATAGTCATACACACATCTCACAGGCATTGCAGAATTGGGGCTGGGACAGTGCTTGTGCTGTGGCAGGCAGGGTCACAGCAAGCTGAGCAGTGGATGCCTATGCCGTCGTCATAACTGGACCAAACTAATACAGGCAGAACTAGCAGTGACATGACCTGCTGTGCTCAAGCAGCCTCCTTACCTGCAACAAACCTAGTCAGACCACAGTGATTAATATGTTAAAAAAAAGCATTTTCATTTGGTGTACATTTTGATTTCAAACTCATCTGTCGGTGTAGGTAAAGAAGTAAACGCATGTCTTCGGGGACAGACAGCAGAGCATGGTTACAGGATAGAGACTGAGGCAGTGCAGGTGTTGAACGTTGGGCACACCGGAGGTAGAAGTGGGCTGCAGCCTCCTTGGAAGCATTTTCAGCCCCAGCACTTCATTTTGTACAAATTAAGCACTGCTTTGGCCTCCCCAACTTGAGGTCCGGATCCTTTGAGCTCTCATAAGTCTGGCACCTGTGGAACATAGTTGTCTGGCCGGTTTATACCGGGAAAATAAATTTCTAAGAAATCGTGGTCCTGTGTTGCTCAGTGCCTTGTACGCTATACATAACGACTTCAATTTATTTTGTTGCGCCACCGGAAGCCAGTGGAGTCTTTGAATTTCCTTGGATACTGATTCGTGCTAAGGGACATTCAGAAGAAGTCTAGCAGCTGCATTTTGCACCGTCTGGAGCTTTTTTTGGTATTGTTTCTGCATATTCAGAGGCAAAGTAGTACATGCTATGTTATGTTGAATTAACTTACAAAGCAGACGTTCATCATGGGGTTCTGGCACCAAGGACCTGATTTAGATATCAGCGGATGGAAAAGTCAGTCACAAACGTGATGGACATCCCATCTGCTGTATGTAAAGGATATAATGGGATTGTATTAAGGCAGAAGGGATATCAGTCATGTTTGTGACAGTGTATTCCGTCCACCAAGATTTGAATTAGGCCCTAAGATTATTTAAGATTTGATGGACACCATGATCATGAATGCAACTAATGTTCATAAGTACGCCTGCTTGAAGAGCCACATTCACATTTTAAGATTACGCTGGAACAATTTGAGGTCAGCCTCGAGGTGCAAGTGAGTCAGAATGGCATTCCAAATGGCAGGTGCTTTAACTGGATTGGAGCTTCCTCCAGTTTTCTTCTTGCAAAATGTTGGCAAAGCCAGACATTTAGCTAAAGCTGATCTTAGAGTACGTGCTGGGAGATATTTATGAAGTTTTCTTGCTAAAAATAGGGGACAAGTCGGTGAAGGCTCTTAAATGTAAGACAGAAGGTTTTAAATTGAATGAGTTGCTTTACTGCCAGTCAGTAGAGTTGCTGCAGGAAAGGGGTTGCATTAGTCGAATTGGGGAGTTGAAATATTAGTTGTGCTGCTTCATTTTCAACAATCTTCTTTTTATAATGTGAATTTGGGGGGCTAAGGAGGACTGAGTTCACAGAGTCCAATATTTATATTATTACTGTCATAATAATCATCGTGCATGTGTCCAGTGGCAAGAATGGGATAATTTTTCTCAGCATCTTAATTCCTTCCGAACTGAGGACAGAAAGGTTCCACCCTAAGACACGGTGGTCATGTGCTGAGAATGGAACTGTTCCGTCCTCGCACATGCCCACGGGGTAAGCGCTGGCGCGCCTCTCATGGACTGGCCATTTTCATCCCCCCACCAGGGATGGTAGCGGAAGCACTTCCGCTGCCACTACCAACTCCCCCATCCCCCATCTGCGATTTGATGGCCTGTTCAAACTCATGGCATGCTGAACTCATGAGATGTAGCCAGAAACACACTGGAAGCCATTAGCGTCCATCTTGCGTTTTGGGCCATTTCCTACTCACACAACTGGCTACCAACTTTTTTAGCAGTCTTGGGGAAATGCGGGGTGAACAGAGGTTTGTGGCTCTTGGCAGATTCCAGAACTTTTAATCACAGAAATGACAGGAAAATGCATTTTTTTAGTAAAGGTTTGAAGTTTGCAATCGATTTTGGATACAAACACATGGTGAGAGAATGCAGGTCAGCCCTCCCAGGATACTCACAGGAATCTAGCTTTCAAAAATGAACAGGTTGAATAGGTTTCCATATGTGGCGGCTGAACTAGGGTCCGAAATCTAGAGCTACCCACCTTGGATCAAAAAGCTCAGTTTCTGGAGGAAAATGTGAAGCGTCCATGTTATGTTTGGGGCCGTTTCCAATCATAGACATTATGCCTACCCACACAAGTGAGACTTTTTTATCCGGAGACTTGGTGAAATGCTGGGTGGATGGAAGTTTATGGCTCTGCGTAGAATCTTAGAACTTTCCATCACAGAAATTTGAGAAAAAATTGTTTTTTCTTGTCAAAGTTTGAGGATTGTAAGGATTTCTGAGTAACAAAACATGGTGAGAACAACGCAAGTCCTGGTTACCCCTAGGTGTCTAGGTTTAAAAAATGTACAGGTCGGCTAGGTTTTCAAATGTGCTGGCTGAGCTAGAGTTCAAAATCTAGAGCTACCCAGGCAGAAAAAAATGCTCAGCTTTCTGTGGAAATATTTGATGTATTCATGATGCGTTTTGGGCAGTTTTCTGTCATGGGCACCAGGCCTCCCCACACAAGTGAGGTACCATTGTTATCCGAAGGCTTCGGGGAATGAGGGGTGGATGGAAGTTTATGGCTATCCACAGATTTCTGATCTTTCCATCATAGAAATGTGGGGAAAATATGTTTTTTTGGTCAAAGCTTGGGGTTTGTAAAGAATTCTGGGTATAAAACGTACTGAGAACCATGCAAGTCAGCCCACCATAGATATCCCTTGGTGTCCGGTTTTCAAAAATGTACACATTGGCTAGGTTTCCATAGGTGGCGGCTGAGCTAGGGTCTGAAATGTAAAGCTACTCACATTGTAAAAAAAGTTCAGTTTTTGTGGAAAAATGCAATGTATCCATGTTGCGTTTTGGGCCAATGCAGCAGGCAGTTTGCCCACCCATACAGGTGAGGTTCCATTTTTATCAGGAGACTTGTGGGGAGGCCGGTTGGAAGGAGGTTTGTGGCTCCCTACAGATGCCAGAACTTTCCATCACAGAAATGTGAGGAAAATGTGTCTCTTTAGTCAAAGTTTGAGGTTTGCAAGGGATTCTGGGTAACAAAACATGGTGATAACCACACAAGTCAGCTCACCCTGGATACCCCAGGGTGTCTAGTTTTCTAAAATGTACAATTTGCATTGGTGCCAGCTGAGCTAGGGTCCAAAATCTAAAGATAACCACCTTAGATAAAAACGCTCTGTTTTTGGTGGAAAAATACAATGCGTCCATGTTGCTTTTTGGACCATTTCCTGTCATGGGCACTAGGTGTACCCACACAAGTGATGTACCATTTTTATTGGGAAACTTAGGGAAATGCTGGTTAGATTGAAGTTTGCAGCTCCACACAGATTCCAGAACTTTCCATCACAGATTTTGGGTAAATAAATGTGTAGGAGGCGCACAAGTCAGCCCACCTTGGATACCCCCAGGTGTCTAGTTTAAAAAAATATACAGGTTGGCTAGGTTTCCATCGGTGATGGCTGAGCTAGGGTTCAAAATCTAGAGCTATTGGGACAAAAGGCTCAGTTTTCGGTGGAAAAATGTGATGCGTCCAAGTTGCATTTTGGGCTTTTCCTGTCGCGGGCACTGTGCCTACTCTTAGAAATGGGGATCTCTAGTTGACGGTGGCTTGTGCCCTGTCCAAGTAGGTACCCTTATTCTAGTCAGTGTAAGGGGATTACACAGCTAAGATAAACCCTGCTCACCCCCTTGGTAGCTTGGCAGGAGCAGTCAGGCTTATCGCAGAGCAATGTTTAAATCATTTGTACAAAACACACACATTAACACAATGAAAGCACTGCAAATGGACACCCCACCAGTATGGAAAAATAACCAATATTTATCTGAGTAAAACAAAACCAAAACAACAAAAATCCAACATACACAAGTAAAGATATCACTTTGAAAATGTTTTAAATCAACTCAGTCCATAGTAAACTATGGATGCGTAACTTTTATCATAAAGTACTGTCGGATGCGTCAAAATCAAAGGCGAAAACAGGTGCAGGGGATGCACTGGAAAACAAAGCAGTGAGTCTATTCCTTACTCGCAGGGAAGGTAATGTGTCAATTCCTTACTTCTAGAGGAGGTGATGCTTCGATTCCTTGCTGCGGTGCAGAGGAGGTGAAGTGTCGCCTACTTGCTGGCAGGGGAGGTGATGCGTTGAAACCTTACTCGTGGGAAGATGATGCGCCAAACTCCAGACATGCGGTCTTAGTTCCTTAGTGCCGGGCAACGTCGATGAAGAACTTGACGCACAGTTGCGATGAGTCAAAAATCCAGACATGCTGGGTCAATGCAGTGGTAGTGTAATAGGTTCTGCATTGATTTTCCAGCAGCGGGTAGGTGATTCAGAGATTTCTTCAGTCACACAGCAGGGCCTGCATCGGAGTAGGTGCCTCAGACATCGGAGACACGGTGCTTAGGACTCAGACTGCGTGATCTTTCAGCCACAGGCCTGCGTCAGTTCTTCGGCCGCAGCGATGCGTTGGTTTTTCAGCTGTACGGCAGTACTGAGTTTGGAAAAACAGGTGCTGAAGAGCGATGCATGGATTTTCTTCACTTTATTACAGCAAAGCCACCTCCAAGGAACCCTAGACTGGAATTGGTACTACTTGGCAGGTCAGAAATCCCAGCAGGGGAGTTCAGGGGCTGCAGGTGAAGTATTTGATGGCCCTGAGACTTCTTAATAGGGGGAAAGCACACACAAGTCCTTGGAGAACCTTGAGAAGCAGGAAACAAAAGGCAAAGCCCAGTCCTTTCATTTTCCAGATGTTATGTTATGTTATGTTAGGGGTTTGGTAAAGCGCACCAGCTGCACCAGCAAAGAGGCGTCCCGGCGCTGCTAGATCAAAGAGACAGGTACTCAAGGTTAGCCAGATGTAGACAACAGCCTATGATGATGAGAAGAGAAGAGTTTTAATGGCTTTCCGAAAAGCCAGCAGGTTCTCTAAGCCACGGATGTGGGCTGGCAGGGAGTTCCATAGTGTAGCCGCCAACACCCGAAAGGAGCGCCCTCCCATGCGGCATAGTTTGATTCGTGGTACATTCACCAGGTGTTGTCCCAGCGAGCGTAGGCTACGCCGGGGAACGTACCAGGTCAACAATGGGCGCAATAAGACCGGTCTCCCGGTTTTAAGGATCTTAAACGCCATGATGAGGGCTTTAAATTTAATCCGAGAAGCAATCAGGAGCCAATGGAGTCTTCCAATCGTAGCACTGACAGGGCATCTGCGAGGGAGCCCAATCAGAGTTCTCGCTGCCAGGTTTTGAACCCGTTGGAGTCGCAGTACCTCAGCTTTGTTAGCGCCCAGGAACAGCACGCTGGCATAGTCCAAACGAGAGATAATCATGGCTTGGACAATAAGCTGACGTACTGTTGGCTCAAAATACTTTAGGCAATGATAGATAGAAGCAGCAGGTCAGCACAACATAGCAACAAGCAGAGTAGCAGTTCCCTTCCTACAGCTTCTCCAGCTCTTCTATTTGGCCGAGTTTCCTCTTGGTTCTGAAGTGTTCTGAGGTTATGGTGTCACAGCTCTAGTACTTATACCAGTTTCTACCTTTGAAGTAGACACACTTCAAAGGAAAGTTTTCGTAGTGCACAAGACTCTGCCTTCTTCTAACCTGGTTCCAGACACACTACAGGGGGTGGAGACAGTTGTATGTGAGGACAGGCAGAACCATATTCAGACATTGGGACATCAGAATATGCAAGACACACCTCAGCTCCCTTTGTGTAACTGTCTAGAGTGACAGACCAACTGTGAGTCTAAACCAGACATGGATTCCACATGCAGGCAGGAGCACATGCAGTAAAGCAAGAAAATGTCCACTTTCTACCTACTAACCATACAGTAAAGATCTGGCATGCGGCAGACAAATCACTTGGCTGGAACAGCAGGTTGACCCTTGCCACTCTCTTGGGGGATTCGCAAAAGCTGGGAGATCTGGGTAACTCCAAGGGTTTCAATAAATGGGACCTAATTGGCATCTCCTATATTAGGGACCTATGGGGCAAAGGGGGCGTGAAGCCTTTCGCCGCTCTCCAAAGTCAACACTCACTTGCAAACTCTGAGCTTTTCCGATATCTGCAAGTCCGCCACGCATTACTGACAGTTTTGCCTGGGGACTCCTCTCCACCAGATAGCTCCCCACTCGAGGACAGATTGCTAGATGGCCACATACCCGAAAGGGCAATCTCCCTAACCTACCGAAAACTTATCAACAATATGGGCAATCCCCTACTATCCCTGAGGGGGAAATGGACTGGAGACGGCATCAAACTATATGATGAAAGCTGGCAGATGGCAATCTCCTCCCCCAAAACGGTTGCAATTTCGGCGCGGCTCTGGCTTGTGCAGCTAAAAATCCTCCTTAGAATCTATGTGACAGGTCCCCAGCTGGTACACATGGGTGGACAGACGGACGGATCGTGTAAACGGGGATGCACTCAACTAGGCACATTTATACACATCATATGGCACTGTGAACCGATCCAGGCATATTGGCGTAAGATACATACAGTCATGAGCAAAAAGCTGGAGGTCGAGATTAAGCCAGAAGCGCCCAGGTGCCTCCTTAACATTTGAGAACCGACCGACCTAAACACATACACCACACAATGGGTCGCACTCGGATGTATGATCGCGAAGAGGAATATCGCGCAGCTCTGGGTGGCCCCGCACGCACCCACAATTGCAGATTGGGAAAAAGACCTTGATTGGTGCATGCTGAGAGAAAGAACTGTATATACGGCCCGAGGTTGCCCCCGGAAACGGTCCAAGATATGGGGCCCGTGGAATTCGTACCGGGGAAACATTTGTACCCCTCCTCGTGATCTGGACAGTGATGACCCCCTCTCCCCGTGGGTTCCAATGCATTATCCTATTGTATCTGTATGTATACTTACTTTTGCTGAGCCTTTTGTATTGACCTTTGTGGAACTGTGACATGTTGTCGAGTCTGTTCAATAAAAAGATTTATTAAAAAAAGAAAATGTCCACTTTCTAAAAGTGGCATTTTCAAACACTCAATCAAAAAACCAACTTCACTAAAAGATGTATTATTAAATGATGAGTTCAGGGACCCCAAACTTCAAAACTCCATCTCTTCCCAATTGGAAGTTACACCTGTAAAGGGTTACAAGGCAGCTCCAATGATTGCCGATGTGACGGATAGTTCTTGCAGTAGTGAAAAACGAAATTAGCAGGATTTCACTATCAGGACATGTAAAACACACTAGTACATGTCCATCTAAATACACTGCACCCTGCCCATGAGACTATCTTGGGCCTACCTTAGGGGGGCCTTACATGTAGGAAAAGGGAAGATTTGGGCCTGGCAAGTCGACATGGCAGTTTAAAACTGCACTCACAGACACTGCAGTGGCAGGTCTGAGGCAAGGCTGCAGGGATACTCATGTGGGTGGCACAATCAGTGCTGCAAGCCCACTAGTAGCATTTGAATTATAGGCCCTGGGGACACACAGTGCACTTTACTAGGGTCTTACCCCTAAGTCAAATATGCCAATAATGGACAACCAATCATAATCACAATTTAAACATGGAGCACTTGCATTTTAGCACTGATCAGCAGTGGCAAAGTGCCCAGAGTTCTAAAACCAGCAAAAACGAAATGCAGCACACAGTCAAAAACAGGAGGTTAGAAGCAAAATAAACAGGGGGCAACCACGCCAAAGATGCCAGGTCTAACACCTACCCACACAAGTGAGGTACCATTTTTATCGGGAGACTTGGGGAATACGAGGTGGATGTAAGTTTGTGGCACCCACAGCGTCCAGAACTTTCTATCACAGAAATGTGAGGAAAATGTGTTTTGTTAGTCATAGTTTGAGATTTGCAAAGGATTCTGGGTAATAAATGTGGGGAGAGAAATGCAATTCAGCCCACTCTGAATACCCATTGGTGTCTAGTTTTCAAAAATATACAGGTTGGCAAGATTTCCATAGGTGCTGGTCCGAGCTACCCTGTGAGAAGCTAGCCTGGTATATGATGTCCACTAATGTAAGTGGGCACCTTGCACCAGTCCAGACAACCCATATGATGATTTAAGAGGTCTTAGACAACCTTAGAAAGCTCTCTAAGTGGTAGCTGTAGAGAGCAGCCTTCAGGCGTAGTCTTGAAGGAGTGTAAAGCAGCTTGTTTTACCAGAATGCAATCTTATAGTATAGATTAAAGAAAGACAACCACACCAAGTATTTATAAAAATATATATTTAATTTATAATACTCTTTAGTACGTTCAAATAGACAGTGTCAAGAGGACGTAGAAGTGCTGGGACCCCAGGGAACCACCCAAGGTGAGTAGATGGCGACCCCAGGGAGAGAGTGTGCAGTGTGGAAACACGATTGCATGCTCCGTACAACTCTATGTTAAGGACCCTTCCCAGTGGACCCTGAAGAACCCCTGTGGAAGACAGAAGGTTGGAGAGCCATCTCATCCGTGGATAGCCTAGTACCACATTATTTACACCAGGGAAGCCGGGTGCATATGTGTGAAGTGGTGTGGGACACCGTCGTCAAATCCAAAGGAGGACTTCAGGAAAGTGCCACTGCTGGAAGAGGAGAAAGTGTCCGGTGGAATCCAAAGTTGGATTCTTGATTAGAGGTACCTGCAAGCAGAGGGGACAGAGTCTATGTCACTCAGGAGTGACCAGGAGACTTGGAAGACCAATGTCGGGTGTTGCAGGATGGATGACTATGACCTTGACTCTGCAGCTGTGAGGACCAGGTGACACTGAGGAGGACCAGGAGCCGGGCACAAGCTGTCCCATGAGGGATGTTGAGTGCTGAGGGGTCGGTGTCTGGTGGGAGCACCAACAAGCCTTGGCAAGGCCAACCCACGCAGGAATCAAAGAAGGCGCAATGTCGGTACCAGCTAGGTCCAGCCAACTCACCAAAGGCAGGGGAGTCAGGACAGGCCGGAGGAATCATGGGACCCCAAAAGAAACAAGTGTAACACTCACGTGGACCCACGGGCCGGAGGCACCAGAGTCGCGAGAGGACCACAAGCAGCTCACCAAAAGATGCAGGCCAAGATGAACAAGACGAGGTGTGGTTGATGATTCTGATCACTGGAGGTGCTCTAGACGCGGTGCACAGGGTTTCCGTTATTGCAACCCCCATGAGGGATACTGGCCTCAAACTTGGTGAGAAGGCAGAGCAGGCATCGGGAGGTGTGGAAAACCACCACTTGTGTTGCAGAGCCCACGGAATCCGGAGAAGAGCAGGATCTGCAGACCTATGGACGTAGTGCAGGGGAGTGACTTCTTCACTCCAAGGGAGATTACTAAAAGTGTTTTTGATGCTTCAAAGGCCTAGGAAGGTTCCTCTATGATGCACCGGCACAGACGATTTAGCAGAAAGGAAGGGAGACGAAGTAAGACCCAAACGAAGTCCAGAGTGCCAAGATGGTATAAGTGCAATGGTGTCTGATCTGAATCTTATCCCACAGTGAATCTAGGGACCTACACTTAGGTAAGCCTTCAAATAACCCAGGGAAAGGGTTGGGAAAATTCAGGAGATCCTCCCAGGGGAGGGTCTGGAGAGAGGGGAGGTTACTCCCATGTCCTTTGTCCAGTTTCAAACCAGAGCTGGAGCCAACGGCTCCCAAGACTGGATTGAACTGGACTATGCACAGGGACACCAAATGTGCCCCTCACGCAGACTCTGGGGGTGGCAAAGGCACCCACCCAGCCCTAATACACTAAATCCTGTATGGGGGGTGGTCACAACTCCCTGTGACAGGATGCCTATTGTTCAACCTTCCTATGCTCAAGCTTGACTTAGCAGCAGGAGGGCAAAAATGTGTCTCTGGTCGGCAGCAACCATTTTGTGCTGTCCGGGACTAGAAGGCCGGAACCGGGAACACTAAGAGCCTAACGGAGGGCTCTTCCAGCACTTGAAATATTAGCTCTCACGCCGTTTACGGGGGTATGATTCCAAAATGTTTGATTGTGAATTGTAAAGCGACTTATTAGTCCTTTAACACCTTGGAGGTCAATCTTGTGCCTGTAAGTACAAATGGTGTGGGTAACCTTGGGGGGGCAGTTAGACAAAAATGTGCATTTTATTTTAAGTGCAACATATTAAAAATGGCAATACTCTATCGATCACTACTACTTGCAGTAAAAACCACATACTCAAAAAGTCTGGCTTGGACTTTGCTCATTACTCGTTATCTGCGTTCTAAAGGCAAATTTTCATTAAAAAGAAGTGCAACATATAGACAGTGCAACATATAGAAATGGCAATACTCTATCGATCACTACAAATTGCAGTCATGACCACACAATCATTTGCCTGGCAAGAAACCATGCTTATTGCACAAGTGGCGCAGCAGGCGAAAAGCCACAGGTATACGCAAGGTCGGAGCATCTACTGGCGTCTATACGAATAAGTACAATATTCCTTTTCTAATACCTTACCCTTGTTTCTAGTAAAGGGCACCCCTCCTAGAGACTCCCTGGTACCTGAGGAAGCACGTAAACATTGTGTGGAGGTACGTGGCGGCATTGTTAAAAGTATGAATAATTGATGGAATGTGTGAAACTACATATTGACGATGCAACTCTTTTCCTTCAGAATGATAGCAATGATTCTTAAGGCGCCATGCACAATGCACAGCCAGTCTTCCTAATAGATAAGTAATATCAACCTACTTTGATTTGTTGATAATTGAGCACACAACCTTTTCCACCTTAAAGGCAATAAGACAGCCACCATTACCGCAAAACATTGGGAATTATATTGTCACCAATGTTGAGCCACAGAGCTCCCAGATTATCCGATATTTGGTAACAACACAAAGACTAGAGACAGTGAGCTCCCACCATCGCATTAATACAATTGGCCAATACAACTATACGCTGTAAATAAGAGTTAAGAAAACCATAACTACACCACAAAGCCAGCACCACCATGAGCACTAATAATTACGCATCATATTATATCTATAAAGGTATGCTTTGAGCAAACATCTAAAGAAATTGTACCTAGGCACCTAGTGCCATAACATGACATTGAGCTATCAGCGAGAGACTCATGAACAACTATACAAGGGTACATATACCAATTTGATCTATATGTTATCATCAACAATGAGAAGGAAATGTGCCATCAGAAAGCAGTTAACGAGCAATAAGCATGGTTTCTTGCCAGGCAAATGATTGTGTGGTAATGACTGCAATTTGTAGTGATCGATAGAGTATTGCCATTTCTATGTGTTGCACTTTTTTATATGTTGCACTTCTTTTTAATGAAAATTTGCCATTAGAACGCAGATAACGAGTAATGAGCAAAGTCCAAGCCAGGCTTTTTGAGTATGTGGTTTTTACTGCGAGTAGTAGTGATCGATAGAGTATTGCCATTTTTAATATGTTGCACTTCAATATAAAATGCACATTTTTGTCTAACTGCCCCCCCAAGGTTACCTACACCATTTGTACTTACAGGCACAAGATTGACCTCCAAGGTGTTAAAGGACTAATACGTCGCTTTACAATTCACATACCACAAGGTCCTGAAGAAAGCCCACTGACCTATATAGGCGACCAGGGCTGAAACATGTCGACCTTTCAATCTCACGAAAATTGATAGCGTGAGAATCTTAATAATTCTCTTAACGCATATCTATTAGATTTTCACTGTTAACTCGAATCCAGAACAATAAATTCCGCAATCTGGCTGTTCGAGTTATTTTATTCTCACCACCACCACTTATCACTGGACACTACTGCTTTTTAACCTTGGGTTACTACCTCCAGGTGGAGGCTGCATACCAACTAACACTGTGATTATGCAGACACGTGAGTAATATAGCGGAGAACCAAGATATATCTCTACCAGAAAACATCTACTCACGTGCATGAGGGTTTTTTACCACGGGACATCCCACTTACCTGTAAAATCCAGGTTAGCAGGACAAGTGATCCTTCCCCCCCAATTGATCTATGAGTGTTTCACTGACAACCCAGGAGAATGGACTCCGTAGGCTGCAGTGGTGTCCTGCTCATGCAGGGGCACCCTCTCACTTAGAACCAAGCAGCCTGCCTTCAGGATTTCAACGACCTGCTATAGGTGCGACTTATAGGTTTTAAGTTCAGTGACCCTTAGATATAGTACACCTATATCTTTAGTAAATGGTGCAAGCATAAACTTACACCAGCTGCAATGCCAAGTCTGTAGTTCCCTTTTTGAATGGTCTCTCATGGGTGGCATAATACAAGTTTAAGCCTATGGGAGGCCTCAGGGGTACCTGTGCTCTGGCTACATGGGAACCATACACTTGGGACTTATAAGGGTACCCCAATATCTAATCTGGGATGTACCTAAGTACTGAACACAAAAATATAGGGAGAAAGCAGATAGACTGGGGTCCTGATTAGCAGGATCCCAGTCAGACAAGTCAAAACAGCATCACATCAAGAAAAAAGTGGGGGTAACCATAGAAGTTGAGTCTACTTTCCTACATACCCACACTGGAACAAAAGGGTCAGTTTTCAGTGGAAAAATTCAAAGATGTACAAATAACCACTGCTTCTAAACTCCATATCTTGTGACCATTTCAGAAATACAGAGCGTTCCTTGATACCGATTTTCACTCTTTATATTTTACCCAATGCATTTCTGTATACCCGTTACCCTATGAAAAACCATTACAAGGTGCAGCTCAGTTATAGGCTCTGGGTACCTCAGCTTCTTTGAGAACCTTCAAGCCCTATATATCCACACAACCAGAAGGGTCCAGACGAGGTAACGTTATATTGCTTTTGAAAATCTGCCATAGTTGGAAGAAGTTACAGATGAAAACATAGACACAATTTACAGTTTTTTTAACTCAATTTCAATATTTTTATTTAAGTTGTTACTTTCTATAGGAAAACCTTGAAGAATCTACACAAATGACTCCTTGCTTTAGAATTTTGTCTACTTTTCAGAAATGTATAGCTTTCATACCCATTTCTACCACTAACTGGAGGAAGGTTGAAAGCACAAAAAAATCGGAACAATGGGCAATGTCCCAATTAAATGCCAAAACTGTGTTGAGAAATTTCAATTCAATTCAAAAAGTGCTTTATTCGAGTATTACTCATAAAAGCAAGACAAACAAACATATAATTAAAAACCGATTAAATTTACATACTCAATCAAACAAGCACATGCACATTTTAACAATTAAAAACAATACACATTTTAGAGAATTAAAAACAATGACACATCATATGTACAGGTGCAAAAATCATTACCGTCGGAAAAGAAACACCAGAGGGGTGATATTCATAATAACAGTGTAAATATCCTCAGAAAATCATTAAATTAAAAAATTCATTACATTAAAAATTCAACGTTCAAGCCAATGACACATTACATAAACAGAGAATAGACGAAAGTCTAGCAGTCTCTGGTCGGCTAAAAATTTTTACAGAGAATAAACATTAGTTTAGCAGTCTCTGGCTATTTACTAAGCAGTTACAGAGAATAGACAAATGTCTAGCAGTCTCTGATCAACTTGATGGCAAGTATTTAACTTACCAACAGTCTCTGCCTTAAAACCCATGCCCACCCCAGGTACTTTGCAATTGCAATATTGATCCATTCTTCAGTAGTAGATTTTACTATGCGCAGTGCCACCATACTACTTTTTGTACCTAAATTCCTACACATAGGAGCCAACCAGGCTTGCCTTGGGGCAGAATATACTGGGCAACAAAACAGGAAGTGACCTAGGGTTTCTTTTCCTGCCCCACAGGCTGGACATAGTACTACCCCCCTGATTTCCATTTAGCTGTTAAGTTACGGAGGGGGAGCGAGCCTACCCTCATTTGAAATAACAATTTCCTGTCCAAGGGGTTCATTATGTAGTCCCAATACTTTTCATAAATGGGGAACATTTTAACTTCTAGGTAGCCAGTGGCCATGGTCCCGCTGTTGGTATTAAGCAAACTCCTATTAGCAACGTGTTCCCAGAATATGTCTTTTAAAACAGACTTAGAGGGAAATAAAGCCCCAGCAGGATCTGTCCATAAAGCATGTAGTCCTAAGTTAAACAGTGCAATCTTTAGTGTTTTAAACCATCTGATTTTATTATAATGGTCAGCTTTAATGACATCAGAGAACCCTTCCACGTAATGAGAGAGCTCTGGTGTAGTCCAAAGTCTACGCCAGAATAATATCGGACGCAGTTTGGCCTTTTCCGTAAGTTCTCTTCTACCTAACTCGTAACGCAGGGGCAATAATGGACTGCTCTGTGGGGTACCCGTCAACGACCTCAGAAATTTATTTTCAGATAGTTGGAGTTCATGGAGGTTTTCATACCCCCATAACTCCGCACCATACAAAGCAGACCCAATTGCTTTTGCCTCATATATTATCAGGGGCGGTTTAATAGGTTTTGTCATTGACTTCCTATGCTCCTTAATTATAGTGCCGGATAGCTGCTTGTGCCTTAATGTAGCAATATTAAGGTGTTGCTGCCACTTATTGTCATTGGAGATCAGGATCCCCAAATAGGTGAAGGATTTTACAACTTCAAGAATGCGGCCACTCATGGTAATATTTGATTTAAAATTTCTATGTGGGTTAAAAGCCATGAGTTTTGTCTTGGACGCATTCACCTCAAGTCCGTGGTCAGCACAGAACTCATCAAATATTGCCAATGCTTTTTGTAAACCACTGGGGGTTTTTGATAAAATTAAAGTGTCATCGGCGAACATTAAAATAGGGACTTTCTCGCCAGCGAGAGATGGGGCATCCACAGCCCGAGATTGCATGCGGGAAACAACACCATTAATAAAAAGGGTAAACAAAGTAGGGGCCATTGAACATCCCTGCCGAACCCCGCGCTCAACAGGAAATTCGGCAGTGTCGTTCCCATATCCTCCCCATCGTATTTTGGCATAGTTGCCCTCATGCAGTCGCATAATTAAAATCAACAGATCCCCAGGGACCCCTAGTGTCTCAAGCACTTCCCACAGTTTCGCCCTCGGTACCAGGTCGAAGGCAGCCCGCAAGTCAACGAATGCTGCATACAGGCTGCCTCCGCCTAGCACCACGGTCTTCCACTGTATCAGTTGAAAACGGAAGACTTGATCCACAGTGCTGGTTTCCCTGCGAAATCCGGCCTGAAAGGGGGATAAAATGTTGTGTTCATCAACCCAATCGAGCAACCTATTAACAATTACTCGCCCCACTATTTTCTGGATGGTGTCTATTAAACTAATGGGGCGATAGTTACCGGGCTGTGCCAGATCTCCTTTCTTGTATATAGGGATGATTACAGCACCCCGCCAGGTCACTGGAATATCAGCCCCTCTGGTAATCAAATTTATCAACAGATGAATATATTTGCACCATCTATCAGTGTCATTCAGGAAGACATCTGCCGGCACCCCGTCAATACCAGGAGCCCGCCCACTTCGAACAGTTTTTAGGGCAATGACTATTTTGTTCTTAGTGAAGATGTCATCCTCAGTTGGTAAACAGTGCATGCACCTTCTATCCACTGCCTGATCTCTAGAAGCATACTGTTCACTAAAAAACTTAACCCAAGCATCCTGGGGGACATTATTGGTGCTTGCTTCTTCTATCCTGTCATGTCCCCATTTGACTATATGCCAAAATAACCTGGAGTCCTTACGATCGCTTGCATTTTTTAAATTGTTCCAGTGTGCCTCATCCCAATCTTTTTTCGCTGTTGCTATACACTGTTTGTATTGCTTCCTGGCAGATCTAATTGCCTCTAGATTCTTGTTTTTGATAGCATCACCCAAGGAGGTTCTTGCCAGCCTACATTCATGATTGTACCATCGTGCTGGTCTGTGGGCACAGATCTTTTTATTTGCCGGTTTCAGAAAATGGCCTTTAATTTCATTAAAGAGAACTTCATGGACCTTGGTGACAGTATTTTTACTAGGAAGAAGCCCAGCTTCACCCTCAAGGGCCATGATAGCCTTGTCAGTTGCCATACTTATTTTTTCCAGAACCAGCTGATCTGTTTTAACACTAGTCCACCTCAGCCTGCGTAAATCATTTGTAGGTACAATCAGCGGGGGTAAAGGGTCAATAGAAGCACTAGGGGCAGTTACATCAGACAGCCACCATTTATGGAGAACACAAAGAGGATTGTGGTCACTCTCGAGCCTTTCCTTAACCTCCATATCAATAATAGATGACCATAGGGTCATACTGCATATAACATAGTCGATACGACTCTTAGATCTTCCATTATTAAAAGTCATGGCTGATACTCTGTCTGACTTAGTACGACCATTCAGAGCCCTTAACCCATATTCAAGGCACATAGCATTCAGACTTAAGATATCCTCGGTCCAGCGAGTTATTGGGGTTAAGTCAAGTGCAGGGATTTCCCAAATCTTGTCTTCCTCCGCACCTAAAAAAGCCTCACCAGTATCAAGGGGTTCAAAAGTACGGTTAGGTCTCCTGCCAATATGATGTTATTCCCAGAAGAGTGAATATCTAGGTAACTATACAGAGACGATAAGACCGCTGATTTACCAGCATTTCCTCCTCTAGCGTATAAATTATAGATGTCAATGGAGGTGGAAGAGTCCCTCTTAAGTCTAATGAGCTGGATATCTTTGTGATTTAGCTCTAGATATTTTACTAAGATCTTCAGGGACTGACGGACCCATATAGTGAGTCCTCCCATCGGTCTCCCTTTGGGACCTTTGATAGCCGGTACATAATAGTTCAAATACCCCAAAGCAAAAACAGGATCACAGGCCCATGTTTCTTGAAAAATGCAAACGTCATACTTGCTAACGAATACAAACCATTCTCCACAGTCCATTTTGGAACAAAGCCCTGCTACATTCCAAGATAGAAAGTTCCCGAAGGCATGCTCCACACATATTTCAGAACTGTGATCAAGCCCATTCGAATTTACATCCACATTAACATTGTCATCTACTATTGAATATGTTAATCCTACTGGAACATCTGGGTTACATAACTCATTTGGTGAGCCCATAACTCGAATATGCCCCCCTATTGTGCAAGTGGCTGAGGGTATTTGCAGCTGAGGCATACAATTAGTTATTTGTCAATCACAAGCATCTAGATTGGAAAGAGCAGAAAATCTGTTTTCCAAACCTAGACCCCACTCAACGGAACCAAAATTCTTACTACCCCTTTTGGTTACAACGTTCCATTTTGTTCTTAATGTACTTGGATTGGGGCCTCTGCCTTTCCGAGGGTAAAAGAAGTCAAGAGTCAATGGTACAATAGAAGTAGATCGTCTCTGTGGTGGAAAAATGTTAGGCAATATGTTTGGTAGTACCTCAGGGTCAGAGAGATTAAGCACAACGCAATCACCCTTGAACTTTTTTTCCCTGTTCCCAATCCACTCCACTCTTCTTGCATTTAACAGTTCCTCAGCCAGTTGCTGTTTCCCCCACGGAGATATGGCCATGTTGTTGGTTAGCCAAGATAAAGATTTGTTTAGAAGTGATGATGTTGTTTCAACTTCACCGGAAGCCAGAGGGGGCACGTTTGCTAGTACAAGAACTAGTGGCGAGGCTTCCACCACCAGCTCAAATGACCCTTTTGAGGTATTAGGTTCACCATTAAAATGGGCGGAGGGTGCAACACCAGAGCTATTTTCCGGTAGGTTTATCAGAGGAGCCACTGGGGGGTTTGGGGCAACAGTGGGTGGCAATTTAATTGCTAGAATGTCATTAACCAAAGGTTGTACATTGGACGTGATGACTTCAGGGAGTTTCCCCACTTCACCCAGAGTTTTACCAAGAAGACCTTCCAGTTTAGTCACCTCAGCGGCTAGCTTATCAATTTTGCTTATCAAAGGTTTAACTATCCCTTTGATTTTTATGTCCATCAAACTGCAAAATTTCTGAAATTGAATATTAGAGAAGGTCACATATGTTTCCCCCATTGAATCATCCTCCTCCTCATCAGAGATTTTCCTTGGTGGTGTTGCAGTTTTATTTTTAGCTGACCTTAATCCCGGCCGTTTTTGTATCGCTTTTCTTTTAGCCCCTGTAACCCTCGGTGCCGGAATCGGAACAGTGGAAGGGGTAATGGGCTCACAGATCATAGGGTTCAGAGTCACTACATCATTATCGCTGTTGTCTTCAGTACTGGCCACTATGCCACTGGGTTGAATGGTAACAGTGTCCTGTACGGAAGCATGTGCCACTCCAGAGAGGCTAGTGTTTATCAGGTCAAAAGAGTCCTCTGTCTCTTTGTCTACTAATGGGGATTGTGTAGATGAATCCAAACCCAAAGAGGACCTTCTATCGCTATTTATTTTCGCCACTACCTGGACTAAGTAGTTCTCCATGGTGTTGGTGGCTGGTGTTAACTTTTTACCAGGCATACCAGGCATATGTGCAGATGGCTTTGATGCAATAACAAGACGTAAAGCTTGAATAAATAGTTAATGTTTTACCTGGCGGTCGATGGATTAGAAGGACAGTGATCGTCTGTTGGCCTGTAGATGTTTGGGCAGAGTTCCTGGCCCAACCCAACCTTGTCCGACCTCGGACGGCCTAAGACGGCCCGCCCTTTGCCCGGGCTTCGCCCCGGGCGTCCCGCTCGCATCCCGCGACGCGGGGGTTCTCCTCCTTTTGAAGCTCTGTTTGGCGCTCACAGGGCGCTACCGCGTCACTCAGACGCGCCGCCGCGATGCCTGCCGGGATTTGAAGTCTCCCGGAGCGGCGGCGCGGAGTCCGATGTCCCTGGACTCTTGGCGGTGGCGGCGGTAATGGCGGTGATGTCTGCCTGCTTCTGTGGGCTTCTTTTAGGTAAGTAAGACTCTCGGCGGTGGCGGCGGTTCTGCAAATGTCTCCCCCGCTCTGCCGGGGTTCTCCTCCTTTTGAAGCTCTGTTTGGCGCTCACAGGGCGCTACCGCGTCACTCAGACGCGCCGCCGCGATGCCTGCCGGGATTTGAAGTCTCCCGGAGCGGCGGCGCGAAATCCGATGTCCCTGGACTCTTGGCGGTGGCTGCGGTAATGGCGGTGATGTCTGCCTGCTTCTGTGGGCTTCTTTTAGGTAAGTAAGACTCTCGGCGGTGGCGGCGGTTCTGCAAATGTCTCCCCCGCTCTGCCGGGGTTCTCCTCCTTTTGAAGCTCTGTTTGGCGCTCACAGGGCGCTACCGCGTCACTCAGACGCGCCGCCGCGATGCCTGCCGGGATTTGAAGTCTCCCGGAGCGGCGGCGCGGAGTCCGATGTCCCTGGACTCTTGGCGGTGGCGGCGGTAATGGCGGTGATGTCTGCCTGCTTCTGTGGGCTTCTTTTAGGTAAGTAAGACTCTCGGCGGTGGCGGCGGTTCTGCAAATGTCTCCCCCACTCTGCCGGGGTTCTCCTCCTTTTGAAGCTCTGTTTGGCGCTCACAGGGCGCTACCGCGTCACTCAGACGCGCCGCCGCGATGCCTGCCGGGATTTGAAGTCTCCCGGAGCGGCGGCACGGAGTCCGATGTCCCTGGACTCTTGGCGGTGGCGGCGGTAATGGCGGTGATGTCTGCCTGCTTCTGTGGGCTTCTTTTAGGTAAGTAAGACTCTCGGCGGTGGCGGCGGTTCTGCAAATGTCAAGTGTTGAGAAATGTTTTCTAAATCAAGTCTGCCTGTTTCTAAAAGCTGTAAAGATGATGGTTTTTAGTTGATGCCATTTGCAGGAAAAAATAGACACTTTCATCTGCAGCACTTTTTTCCCATTTTCCCCCCAAAACACACTTTTTGCTGTATTTTGGCTAATTTCTCGGTCCACTCTAAGGTAATCCACAAATCCTTGGTACCTTTAGAATCCCCAGGATGTTGGGAAAAAAGAAGTACATTTGGTGTGGATACTTTATGTGGAGACAAAAACCTATGGGGTCCTAAGCACAAATTACCCCAAATAGCAAAAAAGGCTTAGCACGGGGCGGGGGGAGCAGCGAAGGGGTTAAGGGTGGCTATGCATTTAGATGTTACTTTTTTTACTTGGGGTTTTACAAAAAGCTGGTGTCAACAGTCACTAAAACTCTTTTTGCCAATATTTTTGGCTCTGAGTTTCTTTTCATTTCCACAGGCCAGTACAAATGAGGCTAGAGGGTGACCTTATTCTGTGACAATCTCTGTTTTATATGCGTAAAGCTTTAGGGAATTGGTCTGCATCCAATTTCCAATGAAAAACATAGCATTTTGGAATTGCAGCTGAGATGTTAATGTGCCATCTAAGCGAGAACGGAGTTGCATATGATTAGCATAATTATAACAATTCTGCAGCCCCTTCCTATCTTGCTAGAGTTCTTGTATCAATGGCTCAGTTGTGCCTGAAGACCATTTTTTTTAAAGAAATTACATACATCTTAGGAGAACATTCTTCCTCAGAATTATTGTGATAATATGAAAAATTATGCAAACATTGACTAAATGCTGTTGGTGGGAAAAAGGCTGAAACCGCACAAGGCAAGCAAGTTTTTGGCTACACCTTTTAATCTAAAACATCTGACAATCTATATACTTCAGTAGAGTAAAAGGTCATGCAAATCACTGTAGCTCCAGTAAACCATCTTAACCTCACAATATGCTTTCAGAACAAGTCATGTGTTCGCCAAGAAATGCTTTATCCCAGGCTCATAAATCCCAAACTGTTTTTTTGTGCATACTGAATTGTCATCAGTCTACAAATCCGTCCGAATGGTTTCAACATTCAACATGCACAGATATCTTTGATTTAAAAATCACCTTGTAGTGTTGTCAAAGTATGCAAAACTCCACTTTTTGAAGATTAGTATTTGTAAAAGTAAAGTCTTGATCTTCCGTAAGAATGGGTCAAGGCTAAAGAGGAATCATAATTGGCATTTGGACACTGATACATTAGAAATAGTGGACTCGCATCTTTATCTCGGGAAGGTCTTTTTTAAGAATGGGCGGGGCATTGATCACATGAAGCTCTGTAGGAGCAGGGCCCTCTCTCAGGCCAACGCCCTTTACAGATTTTACTAAATGTGTGAGAGACGTCATTTCTCGCCCTGTGGGGCTAAAATCCCCCCTCCTTTGTGCTATGAGTATGAAGTGTTAGATATGAACTACTGGCACTCTTATGAGGGTAATGAAGGTTGAATTGTTCGTCAAATATGTAATTTGAATACACTTGCACCCCCTCATGCTGTGTGCCTGGAGTTTGGTTTAATATTCCCTTACTCTTTTTTCCTGACTGCTGTTTTGAGGTGGGGACACTCACTCCTATGCGTAGAGGAGGGAACACTGCAGGCAGCCTTGAAGCTTGACATTTTCTCCCATCAGAAAGAACAGAATGCTTTTTTAGGTCTTTTGAGTGGGTTAATGAAACTTTTCGGCTCGACTTGAATGTAGACTCTTTTATGTCAAGTCCACTCTGAAGAGCTTAATAAAGAGTTCTTTGTTCAAAATAAGTCTTGCTAGAGACATTTCCCTAAACCAGACAAATCTGCGTAATCAGTAAGGTTCAGAAGGGCAATTTGGGGAAGAAACCTCAGCTTTATTTAACTTGGAATCTGCCTCATGGGATCAGAAGGCAGATCTTATTGCTGGGATTAAATCGCCTCCCTTACCAGCATCTGGGATGAAATCCCGATAACCGATAGAAGACTCGAGTTGTGCCAGCTACATATTCAAGATCTCAACCACGTAATATGTGTGTGTCCTGTTTACAAAGGTTCATCGCCATTTTTTAAGGCTTTTGTTTATTAAATACAACATGCCTTCACCTTGAGGCTCATAAATTCATATTGTTTCCCATGAATGAAATGATACTTAACAAGATCTACCAATTTTTCAGAACCTTTTTGAACATCTATTACGGCCCTGGTGTATTACTGGTGGGGTTTTTAAAAACATTTTAGATCCTTTTAGAACTTCTATTAGGCCCTTAGTGTATCATTGGTAGGTGTTTAAAATCAATTCCATGTTTCCCCTGAATGATAGGATCTGCAACAAAATCTATTAAATCTTTTAGACCCTCTTTATACATCTACTAGCAGCCCGCCCCAGCGTTGCCTGGGGCAGAAAGGGGCTGGGGGCAGTACACCCGCTCCCGCCCCGAACCACTCCCGCACGACTCCCTCCCGCCAGACTCACTCGCGCCCCCCTCCCGCCCCGACTCACTCGTGCCCCCCTCCCACCCCGACTCACTCGCATCCCCCTGCCGCCCGACTCACTCACGCTCCGACATTTTCATTTACTGCTGCCTCCTTCTTGCCTCCCCCTGCATCACACAGTCTCACTTTCCCTTTCCTTACCTGTGCCGCCGCTCCTCACTGCACAGCCGCTCGTCACTGCACCGCCGCTCCTCCTTCGTCGTCATCACGCACAACGCATCGCGGCCAGCACTAGGTCCCGGCCGGCGCTACTTTCAGGGGACTACTTTGTTTACAAACTTAATTTTTTTTATTTACTTTTTTTTTATTTATATAGCCTATGTCCATTTACACACCCTGACATTTTCATAGATGTATCAGGTGTGTAGATTGGCGCTGTGGTTCCCGAGTTTACCTGGCCAAATGGTGCAAGTTCTCTCTTTATAATAGTAGTATAGATATAGATTTGGGCTTTGGATCTTCAGTGGAGGGTGTTTAAAACTAATGTTAATGTTCGTTTTGAATGTTTTGAAAAATTGTGCATAAAAAGTGCATTTTCTGGTCATGTTTTTTAGACTTCTTTATTGGTATATTTTATTTCTGTGTATGTATGCTGATATGTTTTAAAGGCTGCATTTATGAGAATGTATTATGCATTATTTGCACTTCGCACGATGCACTACGAAGGTTGCACTTAACAAATTCTTGAAAATGAATTCACGAATCAAGTTTTTTATATGCTATATTTGCTTTCCTTATTTCTGTTGGTGCGTATTGCCACCTTCCTGAGGTTGAGAAAAAAGTGATTTGCTCAAGCAGGCTGTATAAAGTGACTTGTCACATTGTCATGTGATGTTTACTTATTTTCTATTGCGCTGTGCATGATGTTGTTTCCAAAGGCCGCACTTATAGGACTGTAGTGTGCAATTCTTGCATATTTGTTGTGCTACTATGGATGCGGTCACTTTATAAAGGACAGTAAATGATGCTTCTAAATGACGTATGTAATATATTGGAGGTTTTATACTTTTCAGTTGTTGATTTTAATATGTATTATGTACCACTGTTTTAGAAATGTTTCATGTTATGTTGATCTCCGCAGGAGTTCTGTATCATAATAAATTAAACTGAAACTGATTTTAAAAATGTTTGGCAGATTAAAAATATTAGTTTAAGGGATGGTGCAGTAAGCAGAATTGCTAAAACTAACAGCAAACGAGAATCATCCTGCCCATGCAAAACTATGGGCATCGTTAGATTTACCCTGATAACGCATCTTTGTTTGTTAAACCTTCTTACACATTAATTACAGTTTCACCTTCATCTGTCAGAGCTCAGGGGTCTGACTACGAAGGCAGCATAACTTCTGGCTATACAATTAAGTCTTCTCTAAAACTCTGTTTCTTTGCAATCACCTGTCACCTCCAGGCACATACAACAATTATGAAACAACTTTATTTGACTGTGAACCTGGTGCCTCTGTGAGTAACAGCATGTTTAGACGAGAGGTGAGGTAATTGTAAGTTACTGTAATATCCAAATATGCAACCTACTGGAGGGCTTTGTTACACAGGCTATCCAACTTTGGGCATCCATATTCGGTATTTGGAACTTAGCATAATGACATCAGCTGTCAGTCACAGCACATGCTGTCCAAGGAGGTGCGTTGAAAACCCATCACAACGAATACTGAAGGTAGCATTAAAGACACCGTCGCATAAACATACATATTTCTGAGCACTATCCGGTACCTATGAAAGCAATACATTATCAATGTGAAGACAACGCACAGCTTAGGTCTGGACCTTATTAAATAGCAATTTTTAATGGTAAACGAAAAAAAAAACAGGCACGTCATTCAGCTTCAAATGCTAATACTATTATTATGGTTGAATGTTTTTTAGAAACAAATTTGAAGAGGAATGCTTTCAAGTGTAATATTGTAACATATGTCGATTTTTTGAGGGAGAACATGCTAAAATAACATGGTTTAATGTTAATTTAGCCTTTAGACCACGAAGACAGATTTATTGTTATCAGGGTGGTGTGAAATAGAGCATGTTTTTTAAATCTTTTTTCAGAGGTATGGGTCACAGTGCTGTATTAGGTTTCCTGTCGCTCACATCATCAATGGACAATCGTAGACCAGTTTGTTTCTATGAAATGCTTTTCTCCTCTCCACCCCGCCCGCCGGCAAAAACCATTTAAGCTGTTTGCTCTATCTAGAAAAATCAAATAGTTATCCAAAATAGACATTAATTTATGTGAATGTCAGGTCAAAAATCTTTTTCAATTTGGATAGGGGCATAAATGTTAAAAATAGAAAAAGGAATTCTATAAAGAAGTAATTTTACAATAAGCCACCACAGAATCTGGGGCAAGCCTTGAAGGGAACCAGACCAACTACAAGGAAACGGGAGCCATCAATAAAAGAAGGAATACACCTAGGGGGAGAAAATAGAAATCAGTTAGCTTTTGGGAGGGTTTACCCATTTGCAGGCAGGCCTTCTGTATTTTGCTCCTTATATTTTATGCTAAGCACAGCGTCCACCACCAATTGTGTCTCTTGGCTTTATGAGACATACAAAATACATTACTAAAGGCTGCAAGTTCAAACTGATGGGGATGTTTTTTTTTTAGAAGGTTCTAAATGCCAGGCGGTCATCCATCAACATGATGTGGACAACAGAACCTTCTACAGAAATGCTCCATCGCAATTTCTAGTTTTTGGTATCTGTAAAGTACTAACCTATGAATTTTTTAGTTCTGAGCAGTTCAAATGTTTTTCAAGAACTTTGAGAACTTAGAGTGAAAGTATTTATGAAAAATGAAGATCAACTTGAAATGCGCTATCTCTGCAATTAAGTATCTGGCACATGAACTGGTGTGACATGATTGTATCGTTTAAGGTGAAATAGTATAAGAACTGGACCATTAAGGAGGCTTTGCTGTGTCATGATAGATATTTTAGGATGCACAAATAAAAAATCTTGGCATAGTCCAGCCTTAACAGAACAATCTCCGAACAACCGTTTAGACAAGTTGAGTGAAATTTTAATTTTTAAAATGTTTACTAATAACCTGTAAAGGAAAAAAGCGAGTGCTTACAAAATTAAATATCTGCTGGGGCATTTTTCTTTGGAAGTAAAATATACATGTAGGTGCTCTACCCTTTACATGAGACAAAGTTGCTTTATCACAGATATTACTAGACCACAGAGATGCAGGAGCTCCACATGATCTGAGTTGACTTTGGATTAATTTTTCGATAGTTGGTCCTCATCAGGTTATTTGAAATTTGGTCAACATCCGGGTGTCATGCCTGAAGGACTGTGTCTGATTTGGTAAATGCTGGGATGTTGTGCATGAAACTTAGGTTGTTTGCCTGTATAGAAGGGAAATCACAATCAGCGTGAGAGGAGTTGTGGGAAGTTGTCTCGTAAAATGGATGGCACCTTGGTATCTCCAGGCGGACCAATACCACTCCTACTGAAATAAGTACAGCCCCTGGGCTCAAGGACTGGGTACAATAAGCATTACGGGTCTGGAGGCTTGACACCAATCATCCTACATCGGGAAAGGAGGGATGTGGTTGCCATTTGAGAATTGGTGGAGAAAGAAATAGACGGGAAGGCCCGAAATGTGAGCTGAGGGTTGTCCAATGATTATGGTCCAAAATGAGAACACTTTGGGTTCTAGCACATTTTCTCAAGTTCTGTTGGAAAGGTTGAAGGTTTCAGGAAAGGAGTCGGGGTATAGGCAACTCATTTGGTGGGTGATACCCACCTGTTGGTAAATGAGGACAATTAAAAAATTACAAAATAGTGAGTGCATAAGATTTGGAAAAGATGGGCAGATTACCGGGGACTAGACTTGGATCCGCCGTTGGAACGAGATGGCCCTCCGACAGGTTACTGAGTGTGACGAAGATGGGACCTTGCAGGGGACAGGGGTGGTTGTAGGTGCTTCCAGTGTGCTGCTACGTGTTTCCGAGGGGTTGTGGGTGCGACTGGGGGGAGGTGGGGCGGGGTGTTCTTGTTAGTTTCTTCAATATAAAAAGTCACTGTCATCTGCTACTGTGCATTGGATGTGTGCAGTGGTCTCCTGGGCTTCGGAGCTCTGCAATATATGTGAAACATGACAAATAAAGCTTGTTTAAAAAAAAATTGTAAGTGCAAAGCCTACTTGGAGGGTTATCTTTATAAAAGCTTATGTGCAGCATCCCCCTTTATCCAAAAAAGATGTTAACTACAACTGCCAATCAACAATTATTTTCTTTGTTTCCTCACCTTACCTAAACAGTCTTGAAACTATTTATGCTCTTCATTTTATGTCACTTCTTGTTGGGCATTTACCCTTCTCTATTTAAATCTGCTTTATTTCTCTGATACTCAAAAACGCCACCTTCTCATTCAGTGACTACTAAATGCCTGCACATTTAGCACATGTACAACACCTGGCTGCCTGACCTGAACATGAAGAGTGTCTGTAATGTTGACCTTTGCTCGTCCTGACAGACACTGTTCATGCTTTGAAGGTGGGGGTGGTGGGGCCCCTCTGCCCTTAATGAAGTGCTGTGCCTGCTGGGTGTGTGTGTGTGTGTGTGTGTAGAGTGTATATATATATATATATATGAGGGTGTTCATTGATAGCGGTAAAATCCATACTGCACTTTTCAGAAAAGAAACTGCTGGCAATTCCATCTTGTTCGCCAGCAGTAGCCACCCACCCCAGTTGGTCAAAAGCATACCCTATGGGGAACTGCTAAGACTTAAGTAAAAAATCTTTGAATAGTGAGACCAGTAAAGAAGGGAAATTCAGGATGGTGACCCGGTACTCCTCTGGGGCCAACCATTTGAGAGTCATGTTGAGAAAGGACTAGCACATTCTCCTTACGGACAATGCACTGAAGGAGGTCTTACTGCCACACCCTTAGTGACCTTCGGTAGAGCAAGGTCGTTGAGGGATATGCTGGTGAGAAGCCATTTAGAGAAACCAATTATCAAGACAAACACTCTAAGGGCTATGAGGGGCTTTTATCCCTGTGGCCGCTGTAAGGCCTGTGCAGCAAGTAGAAGGGTCCTCACCTATGATATACAGGATACACAGGATACAGTGAGATCTGTTAAGATATTGAAATTTATTTGATATACATTTGTTCTTTGAACGTCCGGAAATAGGTGGCTACTGGAGACAAGTATGTGGTTTCTTGGAAGAGGTACTATTATTTCCATTCATATGTACCCCAAGATTAGTCTTCTTTGGTTTTCAATCTGATTATGACATTAACAGCTATGTATCACAGTTTATTTTCTATGTGGTAGTTATCGCCAGGAGAGAGATTTGTAAATAGTGGAAGTCGGAACTCCCCCCAAAATTTTCTGAATGTCTCAAAAACATCATGGCGGTGAGTAAATTTGATACGCTATGTGGAGGGGCGAAGTCTGTTAAATTGTGGTCTGCTTTAAAAACATGGTGCGATAAATAAAAAATAATAGTCCAATGATTATGCCAGAGGTTAAGTGGTCCGGTCCTCCCAATGTAGCATGAAACACCGCAAGTGGGAGTTGGATGGGAAACAACCATACCTCTGGGCAATCTACACTGGCTACCCACAAACACAAGGGCTGGAAAGGAAGGTTTGTGTCAGTGGCTTGAAGTACGCCCATTTAGAGCTAATATCTATTGGTGGCATATATGAGGACACAAAAAAAAAAATTATTACCTGCAGTACCTCCTATGCAGTGTATTGCTTGGTCTTCCCGTGTTGCTTACGCTACATTGGGAGCATGATCAACCAATTAAAGATGAGAATACTTGAGCATCTCCGGGCCATTGATAAGGCCAATCCGGCATATCCGGTGGCCCAGGATTTTGTAGAACAGCATGGGAAGGACAGAAACAAACTGCAGTTCTTCGGATTGGACTTTGTACCACAGAATGCCAGGGGAGGGGACCGCTGGAGGCGGCTGAGGAGGCTCGAATCGAGATACATTATTGATTTGTGGACCAAATATCCCAGAGGCTTAAATAGCGGTAAAGAGATGGCAGTGCACCTAGGGACATGATTAAACATTACAGAATGTAAATATGAATGGTTTGACGCTATATGACTCTGCTGTATGAAATACTGATTTTTCTATTGAGATCTTTTGTACAATATTTTTCCTTTTATCTGATGAGTTTTGATAATGTGAATGATCTGATGTATTGGATCTATGAATTAAGTAATGTGTATATATAATTTTGGTAACTGGTTGAATACTGTTGATTCGGAGATATTGATATTAATTGGATGAATTATTGCCAGTTTCACTTGGAATGATAGAGCTAACATTTTTGTGTACTAACCTTCGAGGGACATTAGCCGATCCACGGCAAGATAATTTGGTATTTTCCATTTTGTATTATTTTATACCCACTGCAGCTTAATGAACCGACTCACGGTTTAACAATTGGTCTTATATGTGCATCCAACAACATACTCTAATATGGCGTCTCATTTGACACAGAGGGGTTAGTCCCTTGTTTGTTGCCACGAAATTGTAAATGCTTTATCAGTAGTGCATGAGCTAAGTGTCATTGACACTGACGAAGGCTAAACGCCGAAACGCGTTTGTTGTTATTCGAATAAAGACCTGTTGAAATCTGCCACCTCCAGAGTGCTGTTTTTCCTGTGGTAACTATAGGAAAATTGAGTGTTATATATATATATATATGCACGTAAGGTACAACCAGGGTGTTTGCTCACTGGAGCGTTATTTTTTGTATTGTTTAGTTGCGAGTTGTGATGAAACACAGGTATTAATTTTTTAACCTAGAGAAAAATCAGAAATATTTGTATAAATCCGACAGATATTTAGGTAAGCCCACATGGGCTAAATTTTGTCATTTTCGATATTGAGCTGGTGACAAGCGTTGACAAAGTGTTTATTTCATGCAGTAACATAATGCCAGAATGTCAACGCGTGTCACTGTTAATAAAGTTTTTTCGAACGTGTTAAAAGTTAATCCACAAAACAACTCGTAAAAAACATCGTAGTACAAAGCACTGAGTTGTCCATGTTTGGAAGCAATAGAGTAAATATAGATGCATTCTAATATAATGTTTGTTAATCATGTTAAAGTAAATGTGCAAAAACAACGTTTCTATAATGATTTGCTAATACCAAGTCTGTCCTTTCTGTCAGTTGGCATGTGGTCACTGACGTCTATGATGTTGAAAAAAACTCTTTTTCTTTAAAATGGCCGCGCGCTTTTCTAACCACAACCAGTGATCAAGACTACTGTGTAGTCGAAACGCGTTTGGCAGCGGCAATAAAGAAAATCGTGAAACCTCACTTGGCGTGGTCATTTATGCGAAGGAGTGTGAGGGACTCAATCCAAGGAGTCCTATTGAGACGACGCAACTCTCGATCTGGTGGAGGCAGTCATTACTTGGATACTTGCTGGATATATATATAGATAGATATATATATATATATATATATATATATATATATATATATATATATATATATATATATATAATATTTTTTAGGCAAAAGACCAATTGAGATGCATTATCATAATCAAATGCTTTTAAAAATGATACATTGCTGTTTATACAATAATGTAATCATGTTTGACAACAAAGTATTTCAGCAACTGCGAGGTGTTGCAATGGGGGCATGCTTCTACCCCAGCTACGCATGTCTACATGTGGGCTGGTGGGAGGAGCATGTCCTTAGGGTGCAGCACGCCCAAAAGCTGTCAATGCACATAATAAAATGGTGGCGATACATTGATGATATTTTTGTTATATGGAGGGGGGCCAAAGACCTCCATTTTACTGCCCATATACATGCATCAGTGACTAATTTTCTAGATATCACTGTTCAAGTCATAGAGGGAAAATGAGAAACGTGTCTATTTAGGAAGGCCACATCAGGAAACACAGTATTACATGCCGTTAGTTTCCATCCGCAGCACACGATTTCCAGCATCCCTTATGGGGATTTTCTCCTTATTCACAGGGCATGCAGTACAAAGGAAGCCTGAGAATATCATCAAATGGAAGCGAAAAAAGACTTGAAGCTAGAGGATACAGCCCTAAGAAATTGGACATAGCTATGAGGAAGGCCAATGAGAAAAAAGGAGGTTCTTCTGAATCCAGATAGACACAAAGAATTAGAAACCACCATACAGGCAGTAGACCATTGAACAACATCATAGAGATGAGATTAATTACCACCTATAGCAAACAAGCTAATATTATCAAAGCCATTATTAAGAAACAGTTGCCAATCATCCTTACGGATGTTACTTTGAAAAAGGTTCTCCCCAAAAACCCCACCATCACATTTCGGAAGGCATATTCTATGCATAACGACTTAGTGAAAAACAGCCCTGAAACTTCTAAGGAAGACAATTGACTTTTTCCTAGAAAGGGGGTTTTCAAGTGTAGCTCATGCAGAGCTTGTAAATTTGGTATGTATAAGACTCCTTTTTCAGGCAAATCCATTGCAGTAAGAGAGCACTACACCTGTAGAACTGATCATGCAATGTATGTTTTAAGGTGCAGTAGTAACTTAAGCTACATGGGAATCACAACATTACAAGTGTATGTGGTATTTTGCAGCATCTCCGTGCAATAGTTGAATTCTGACCCAGCCTATCCCGTCACTAGGCATTTTAAAGCAGTTCATGACAATAACCTCAACTGCTTGCAATATTTTGTCATCGATGCAGTACCATCTAACAAACGGGGCGGCAATCGAGAGGAAGTTGCGCCAGCTCGAATCCAGACATATAATAGAGCTGGACACTAAATCTCCGTTGGGGCTGAACATCGGAGAAGATTTGCACAATTTTCTATGAGCCAACTGTGTATGGGCTATCAAAAACAGGATCCGATATAGTTTAGGGCTTGTAAAATGTATATATAGATTATTAAAAGAGGAGCAATAAGGAAAAGCAAATGTTAGCCTCTATGGCCAGATTGTGTTGCTCTAGGATGTTGAGATGACTATATATTGCAATACTCCGCTAACCATGTTTCTACTGGATGTAGATATATTACACAAGGTATTGGTACTTAGTAATGTCAAGTCAACTACACATCCCACTGCGCCAAAGTGGACCACTAATGTGCTTAATCACCATTATGAGTAGCCGCCATTTGATCTCATTTTTAACATATTTATTGCACTTTTTGCACCTAAAATTCCAATTTGCACTTTGCACGCTATTGGGCTGTCTCGGTGCTAGCACTTTGTATATAAGGATTGACATCAAAACAGAGTAAGCCCAGCCTTTGCGTATTTGCATATTAGAAGAGCTAACATTTGAGGACAATATTTATTAAATGCACTTTGCACCTTATACCAGTTGGATATGAACAGATATATTTGAGATGGATATTTTTGTCTAACATTCTTGGTTTTAAGCTTTACAAAAGGTAGCAGGGCCTTTTGGCGCACCACTCATGTAGGGAGTGTTTATATATTATGAAGATATTTATAATTCTTTAAGCACTATGCACTTTAAAAGTGTAACCTACATGCCTGTAACCCCTGCAATGGTAAGCATTGTATATTATGATTGCAAATAAGAAAGTAATGTTTGAGACGATTTGCGCAAGATAATGACTGGTAACATGCACTATGCACTTTATCTGAAAGTATAATTATGCATTTGCTCCCTTTGTACTGTTACAACGTGATTGTAGATAGATCGGACTACAAAAGCTGGGAGAAATTAAAACAAAAATAGAAATTGTATAAATTGCAATTAACCGTGTTAAACTGTGGTTAATTTTAATAGGTGGGCGCATCTAGATTGACTATTAATGCGTTACATACAACTCTATATTTCAGTTTATTTAAATATGCAAAGTATTTTGTCTATTTCTGTTAAGTGCTGATTACGTCATAGGAAACATCACTTTCCCTTTAAATATCCGTTTATGTAAGCCATATGTCATGTGATCAAGGACACTGTTTGTATCCGAAACGCGTCTGAGGCAGCACCGTTAAATCAATAATAAAGTATCAAGTTTAGCACCAACTATACCTTGAGTCTGTGTTACTGTGGCGACTGCACTTTGGGATTTCGCCCGTGGAGAGAGATATATATATATATATATATATATATATATTATTACAAATTATCCCTGTCAGGGGATCAATGAGTCGCAACACGAACTTGCCTTGCAGATTTTTATTCCGAGCAGAAGGGGCATTTAAACCAACATGTTTCGTTTCCTCCTGAAACTTCTTCTTGGGTATGCCTCTCAATTCAAGACGCCAGGTCTGCCACAGGTGATTTTCAATGTTTTTACCCGCCTCACTCCGGAGGCTCCGCCCAATTGGGAACTTTCCCAGTTCGAAGTGCCTGATGGGCCCTGTGGTTTCTCCAGCGAGTCAATATTTGAAACCCTCCAGTGGGTATTTGTATTTTACTGCTTTTTCGCTGCTGCAAGTTCCCTCCCAGACAGCCGACTTTGAAGGCTGACAGAGGGCCAATTACCGGAGTCCGGTCCCCGGGAGCACCGCATTCCCCTTAAGTCCGTTGCCGGTTCCCACCTCCTGGTTCATGCGGGGATGCATGGCGCTGCAAGCTTGGCTGTGCGTTTCTCTTCGGCTGAACCACGTCGATGCATATTATTACAAATTATCCCTGTCAGGGGATCAATGAGTCGCAACACGAACTTGCCTTGCAGATTTTTATTCCGAGCAGAAGGGGCATTTAAACCAACATGTTTCGTTTCCTCCTGAAACTTCTTCTTGGGTATGCCTCTCAATTCAAGACGCCAGGTCTGCCACAGGTGATTTTCAATGTTTTTACCCGCCTCACTCCGGAGGCTCCGCCCAATTGGGAACTTTCCCAGTTCGAAGTGCCTGATGGGCCCTGTGGTTTCTCCAGCGAGTCAATATTTGAAACCCTCCAGTGGGTATTTGTATTTTACTGCTTTTTCGCTGCTGCAAGTTCCCTCCCAGACAGCCGACTTTGAAGGCTGACAGAGGGCCAATTACCGGAGTCCGGTCCCCGGGAGCACCGCATTCCCCTTAAGTCCGTTGCCGGTTCCCACCTCCTGGTTCATGCGGGGATGCATGGCGCTGCAAGCTTGGCTGTGCGTTTCTCTTCGGCTGAACCACGCCGATGCATATTATTACAAATTATCCCTGTCAGGGGATCAATGAGTCGCAACACGAACTTGCCTTGCAGATTTTTATTCCGAGCAGAAGGGGCATTTAAACCAACATGTTTCGTTTCCTCCTGAAACTTCTTCTTGGGTATGCCTCTCAATTCAAGACGCCAGGTCTGCCACAGGTGATTTTCACTGTTTTTACCCGCCTCACTCCGGAGGCTCCGCCCAATTGGGAACTTTCCCAGTTCGAAGTGCCTGATGGGCCCTGTGGTTTCTCCAGCGAGTCAATATTTGAAACCCTCCAGTGGGTATTTGTATTTTACTGCTTTTTCGCTGCTGCAAGTTCCCTCCCAGACAGCCGACTTTGAAGGCTGACAGAGGGCCAATTACCGGAGTCCGGTCCCCGGGAGCACCGCATTCCCCTTAAGTCCGTTGCCGGTTCCCACCTCCTGGTTCATGCGGGGATGCATGGCGCTGCAAGCTTGGCTGTGCGTTTCTCTTCGGCTGAACCACGCCGATGCATATTATTACAAATTATCCCTGTCAGGGGATCAATGAGTCGCAACACGAACTTGCCTTGCAGATTTTTATTCCGAGCAGAAGGGGCATTTAAACCAACATGTTTCGTTTCCTCCTGAAACTTCTTCTTGGGTATGCCTCTCAATTCAAGACGCCAGGTCTGCCACAGGTGATTTTCAATGTTTTTACCCGCCTCACTCCGGAGGCTCCGCCCAATTGGGAACTTTCCCAGTTCGAAGTGCCTGATGGGCCCTGTGGTTTCTCCAGCGAGTCAATATTTGAAACCCTCCAGTGGGTATATGTATTTTACTGCTTTTTCGCTGCTGCAAGTTCCCTCCCAGACAGCCGACTTTGAAGGCTGACAGAGGGCCAATTACCGGAGTCCGGTCCCCGGGAGCACCGCATTCCCCTTAAGTCCGTTGCCGGTTCCCACCTCCTGGTTCATGCGGGGATGCATGGCGCTGCAAGCTTGGCTGTGCGTTTCTCTTCGGCTGAACCACGCCGATGCATATTATTACAAATAATCCCTGTCAGGGGATCAATGAGTCGCAACACGAACTTGCCTTGCAGATTTTTATTCCGAGCAGAAGGGGCATTTAAACCAACATGTTTCGTTTCCTCCTGAAACTTCTTCTTGGGTATGCCTCTCAATTCAAGACGCCAGGTCTGCCACAGGTGATTTTCAATGTTTTTACCCGCCTCACTCCGGAGGCTCCGCCCAATTGGGAACTTTCCCAGTTCGAAGTGCCTGATGGGCCCTGTGGTTTCTCCAGCGAGTCAATATTTGAAACCCTCCAGTGGGTATTTGTATTTTACTGCTTTTTCGCTGCTGCAAGTTCCCTCCCAGACAGCCGACTTTGAAGGCTGACAGAGGGCCAATTACCGGAGTCCGGTCCCCGGGAGCACCGCATTCCCCTTAAGTCCGTTGCCGGTTCCCACCTCCTGGTTCATGCGGGGATGCATGGCGCTGCAAGCTTGGCTGTGCGTTTCTCTTCGGCTGAACCACGCCGATGCATATTATTACAAATTATCCCTGTCAGGGGATCAATGAGTCGCAACACGAACTTGCCTTGCAGATTTTTATTCCGAGCAGAAGGGGCATTTAAACCAACATGTTTCGTTTCCTCCTGAAACTTCTTCTTGGGTATGCCTCTCAATTCAAGACGCCAGGTCTGCCACAGGTGATTTTCAATGTTTTTACCCGCCTCACTCCGGAGGCTCCGCCCAATTGGGAACTTTCCCAGTTCGAAGTGCCTGATGGGCCCTGTGGTTTCTCCAGCGAGTCAATATTTGAAACCCTCCAGTGGGTATTTGTATTTTACTGCTTTTTCGCTGCTGCAAGTTCCCTCCCAGACAGCCGACTTTGAAGGCTGACAGAGGGCCAATTACCGGAGTCCGGTCCCCGGGAGCACCGCATTCCCCTTAAGTCCGTTGCCGGTTCCCACCTCCTGGTTCATGCGGGGATGCATGGCGCTGCAAGCTTGGCTGTGCGTTTCTCTTCGGCTGAACCACGCCGATGCATATTATTACAAATTATCCCTGTCAGGGGATCAATGAGTCGCAACACGAACTTGCCTTGCAGATTTTTATTCCGAGCAGAAGGGGCATTTAAACCAACATGTTTCGTTTCCTCCTGAAACTTCTTCTTGGGTATGCCTCTCAATTCAAGACGCCAGGTCTGCCACAGGTGATTTTCAATGTTTTTACCCGCCTCACTCCGGAGGCTCCGCCCAATTGGGAACTTTCCCAGTTCGAAGTGCCTGATGGGCCCTGTGGTTTCTCCAGCGAGTCAATATTTGAAACCCTCCAGTGGGTATTTGTATTTTACTGCTTTTTCGCTGCTGCAAGTTCCCTCCCAGACAGCCGACTTTGAAGGCTGACAGAGGGCCAATTACCGGAGTCCGGTCCCCGGGAGCACCGCATTCCCCTTAAGTCCGTTGCCGGTTCCCACCTCCTGGTTCATGCGGGGATGCATGGCGCTGCAAGCTTGGCTGTGCGTTTCTCTTCGGCTGAACCACGCCGATGCATATTATTACAAATTATCCCTGTCAGGGGATCAATGAGTCGCAACACGAACTTGCCTTGCAGATTTTTATTCCGAGCAGAAGGGGCATTTAAACCAACATGTTTCGTTTCCTCCTGAAACTTCTTCTTGGGTATGCCTCTCAATTCAAGACGCCAGGTCTGCCACAGGTGATTTTCAATGTTTTTACCCGCCTCACTCCGGAGGCTCCGCCCAATTGGGAACTTTCCCAGTTCGAAGTGCCTGATGGGCCCTGTGGTTTCTCCAGCGAGTCAATATTTGAAACCCTCCAGTGGGTATTTGTATTTTACTGCTTTTTCGCTGCTGCAAGTTCCCTCCCAGACAGCCGACTTTGAAGGCTGACAGAGGGCCAATTACCGGAGTCCGGTCCCCGGGAGCACCGCATTCCCCTTAAGTCCGTTGCCGGTTCCCACCTCCTGGTTCATGCGGGGATGCATGGCGCTGCAAGCTTGGCTGTGCGTTTCTCTTCGGCTGAACCACGTCGATGCATATTATTACAAATTATCCCTGTCAGGGGATCAATGAGTCGCAACACGAACTTGCCTTGCAGTTTTTTATTCCGAGCAGAAGGGGCATTTAAACCAACATGTTTCGTTTCCTCCTGAAACTTCTTCTTGGGTATGCCTCTCAATTCAAGACGCCAGGTCTGCCACAGGTGATTTTCAATGTTTTTACCCGCCTCACTCCGGAGGCTCCGCCCAATTGGGAACTTTCCCAGTTCGAAGTGCCTGATGGGCCCTGTGGTTTCTCCAGCGAGTCAATATTTGAAACCCTCCAGTGGGTATTTGTATTTTACTGCTTTTTCGCTGCTGCAAGTTCCCTCCCAGACAGCCGACTTTGAAGGCTGACAGAGGGCCAATTACCGGAGTCCGGTCCCCGGGAGCACCGCATTCCCCTTAAGTCCGTTGCCGGTTCCCACCTCCTGGTTCATGCGGGGATGCATGGCGCTGCAAGCTTGGCTGTGCGTTTCTCTTCGGCTGAACCACGCCGATGCATATTATTACAAATTATCCCTGTCAGGGGATCAATGAGTCGCAACACGAACTTGCCTTGCAGATTTTTATTCCGAGCAGAAGGGGCATTTAAACCAACATGTTTCGTTTCCTCCTGAAACTTCTTCTTGGGTATGCCTCTCAATTCAAGACGCCAGGTCTGCCACAGGTGATTTTCACTGTTTTTACCCGCCTCACTCCGGAGGCTCCGCCCAATTGGGAACTTTCCCAGTTCGAAGTGCCTGATGGGCCCTGTGGTTTCTCCAGCGAGTCAATATTTGAAACCCTCCAGTGGGTATTTGTATTTTACTGCTTTTTCGCTGCTGCAAGTTCCCTCCCAGACAGCCGACTTTGAAGGCTGACAGAGGGCCAATTACCGGAGTCCGGTCCCCGGGAGCACCGCATTCCCCTTAAGTCCGTTGCCGGTTCCCACCTCCTGGTTCATGCGGGGATGCATGGCGCTGCAAGCTTGGCTGTGCGTTTCTCTTCGGCTGAACCACGCCGATGCATATTATTACAAATTATCCCTGTCAGGGGATCAATGAGTCGCAACACGAACTTGCCTTGCAGATTTTTATTCCGAGCAGAAGGGGCATTTAAACCAACATGTTTCGTTTCCTCCTGAAACTTCTTCTTGGGTATGCCTCTCAATTCAAGACGCCAGGTCTGCCACAGGTGATTTTCAATGTTTTTACCCGCCTCACTCCGGAGGCTCCGCCCAATTGGGAACTTTCCCAGTTCGAAGTGCCTGATGGGCCCTGTGGTTTCTCCAGCGAGTCAATATTTGAAACCCTCCAGTGGGTATTTGTATTTTACTGCTTTTTCGCTGCTGCAAGTTCCCTCCCAGACAGCCGACTTTGAAGGCTGACAGAGGGCCAATTACCGGAGTCCGGTCCCCGGGAGCACCGCATTCCCCTTAAGTCCGTTGCCGGTTCCCACCTCCTGGTTCATGCGGGGATGCATGGCGCTGCAAGCTTGGCTGTGCGTTTCTCTTCGGCTGAACCACGCCGATGCATATTATTACAAATAATCCCTGTCAGGGGATCAATGAGTCGCAACACGAACTTGCCTTGCAGATTTTTATTCCGAGCAGAAGGGGCATTTAAACCAACATGTTTCGTTTCCTCCTGAAACTTCTTCTTGGGTATGCCTCTCAATTCAAGACGCCAGGTCTGCCACAGGTGATTTTCAATGTTTTTACCCGCCTCACTCCGGAGGCTCCGCCCAATTGGGAACTTTCCCAGTTCGAAGTGCCTGATGGGCCCTGTGGTTTCTCCAGCGAGTCAATATTTGAAACCCTCCAGTGGGTATTTGTATTTTACTGCTTTTTCGCTGCTGCAAGTTCCCTCCCAGACAGCCGACTTTGAAGGCTGACAGAGGGCCAATTACCGGAGTCCGGTCCCCGGGAGCACCGCATTCCCCTTAAGTCCGTTGCCGGTTCCCACCTCCTGGTTCATGCGGGGATGCATGGCGCTGCAAGCTTGGCTGTGCGTTTCTCTTCGGCTGAACCACGCCGATGCATATTATTACAAATTATCCCTGTCAGGGGATCAATGAGTCGCAACACGAACTTGCCTTGCAGATTTTTATTCCGAGCAGAAGGGGCATTTAAACCAACATGTTTCGTTTCCTCCTGAAACTTCTTCTTGGGTATGCCTCTCAATTCAAGACGCCAGGTCTGCCACAGGTGATTTTCAATGTTTTTACCCGCCTCACTCCGGAGGCTCCGCCCAATTGGGAACTTTCCCAGTTCGAAGTGCCTGATGGGCCCTGTGGTTTCTCCAGCGAGTCAATATTTGAAACCCTCCAGTGGGTATTTGTATTTTACTGCTTTTTCGCTGCTGCAAGTTCCCTCCCAGACAGCCGACTTTGAAGGCTGACAGAGGGCCAATTACCGGAGTCCGGTCCCCGGGAGCACCGCATTCCCATTAAGTCCGTTGCCGGTTCCCACCTCCTGGTTCATGCGGGGATGCATGGCGCTGCAAGCTTGGCTGTGCGTTTCTCTTCGGCTGAACCACGCCGATGCATATTATTACAAATTATCCCTGTCAGGGGATCAATGAGTCGCAACACGAACTTGCCTTGCAGATTTTTATTCCGAGCAGAAGGGGCATTTAAACCAACATGTTTCGTTTCCTCCTGAAACTTCTTCTTGGGTATGCCTCTCAATTCAAGACGCCAGGTCTGCCACAGGTGATTTTCAATGTTTTTACCCACCTCACTCCGGAGGCTCCGCCCAATTGGGAACTTTCCCAGTTCGAAGTGCCTGATGGGCCCTGTGGTTTCTCCAGCGAGTCAATATTTGAAACCCTCCAGTGGGTATTTGTATTTTACTGCTTTTTCGCTGCTGCAAGTTCCCTCCCAGACAGCCGACTTTGAAGGCTGACAGAGGGCCAATTACCGGAGTCCGGTCCCCGAGAGCACCGCATTCCCCTTAAGTCCGTTGCCGGTTCCCACCTCCTGGTTCATGCGGGGATGCATGGCGCTGCAAGCTTGGCTGTGCGTTTCTCTTCGGCTGAACCACGCCGATGCATATTATTACAAATTATCCCTGTCAGGGGATCAATGAGTCGCAACACGAACTTGCCTTGCAGATTTTTATTCCGAGCAGAAGGGGCATTTAAACCAACATGTGTGTGTGTGTGTGTGTGTATATATATAGATAGATAGATAGATATAGATAGATATAGATAGATATAGATAGATATATATAGATATGTTCAACAGCTCACTATCTGTTGAATGGAGCAATGGGGGCTTTGTGATGCTGGCTAAAAGACAGCCGAAGTACAGAAATAATTGTAACAGGATCTTAGCCTGCTCTGGTGCAGACCTGACAAATCCCTTTTGCCTCACACCCAATGGTTTATGCCCACTGGCTTATGATCCACAGATTTGTATAGAGGGAAGAATATTATTGGGATGTGACGAGCAAAACATCAGTTTATTTAACCTTATCACAAAACAACCCCACCTCTTCACCACCCTAGCCCCCTCGCCTAGGTTGGCACCTTGACACTACTCACACCCTTTCACAGTCAGGTCTGTATTAAGTAGTAAACAGGGAAAGGCACCTCTGAGGTACATGATGTAAAAAGGCATGGTCTGCTTCTGGGCTATGATCCTTAATAACACTGATGCATGAGGTAAGCCATGTGGCCTCCACACCTGGTTGGATTTCACAGAATCCTTAAGGGCAATAAAGCATGTATTAGTCTCAACTGCAAATTCGCCACTGCCACTGTCTCTGTGATGGCGAATTAGGGATTGCATGCACTATACTGCACATGGTACCACCTTATGGAACCTACAACTGCTTAAGTGGGGTGTCACTTACAGCGTATTAAGCATAAGCATTAACAGGCTATCCCAATCAATTATTTGATCCACAGTCGAGTTTTAAATTCGTGCAGTGCACCCTACCTGTGGCACTCAGCTTTGAGCCACCTGACAGCTCCTTGTCTTCTTGTAACACAGCTTAGACTTGCACCAGCAACATACCTCTGCTTCTATGTAATGATGGATCTCCTCCATAAGAGGGGAACGTGTTTCTCAAGAGCTGGACTGGCGTTTGTATAACCAGGCATGCATTTCCCGTGTTCTGGGGCCTTTGTAAGCTGGTTTGAAAGCCCATGCCCGCTGCCGGTGCCTCGGTCACTTTCTTCAGGACCCTGTAGCAGGCAGAGGGGGCTTCAAGAGACAGCGAGAAAGAGGGGGAGCGAGGGGTGCAGAGAGGTCGAGAGATCAGAGAGTGAGAAGAGCGAGAAGAAGAATGTGCGAGCCTGGATTGAGCATTTTTGCAAAGACTGTTTGTGGTTCCGCAGTCCGGCACTCTGTTTCTCCAAAGACCAAGACATTTTTATAGTAAGCAGTCTAACATGAAAGCACCGTCTAATGTTGCACCACATTTTAGCATTTATTTTATTGTTAAATGTCTGTATCCTCTGGATGTTAGCACCATGCGGAGTCGTTATTTGTTACATAAAACCTTTCCAACTCTCTGAATATGATAGTCTGGGCGGCTGGTTTACAGCAGCTCTGTTAACATGGCAGTAGGATGCTATAGCAACCAGGTGTGATACAGACAGCAGTGGCAAAGCCGTTGCTTAGCAGCAACAGAAAAATTCCAAGTGGGAACAATTTTATAATAACAGGGACATGATGTTGCAATATTAAAACGAGCAGAAAGGATGATTTGGGAGCTTGGGGAACGGATTCTGGGCATTCTAGAATAGAAAATAGCACTGGCGTTGTGTGTGTTTGCGCCCAATAATGCCTGTTGATTTTTAGTTCTTGTTACACGCAGCTTTGATGTCTGAGATACCTCAGAACAATACATCTATTAATACAGTAAATAAAAGTATATAGAAACCATATACAAAAAGAGTGTACCTCGGGTCACTCACATTAGGCACTTGGAGCTCATGTCGTTTTCAGGTTTTGCCACTGTTTGGATGGCCTTTCTTTACAGTCGTAGCATTTAATGGAAGGCTGTATTGGTGTCCACTACAGTACCTATCAGGTTCGATGGTAGGGCTTCTAGTAATCCTCACTCCCCATGTTACCTGCTTTCCCTCAATTTCTTCCCCTATTGCCATTACTCCTTGCCCTCGCTTTCCCTCATCCTTCACCATTCAATCCCATCATGATGCTTCAGTCAACATTTCCCACTTCTTCTTCGCGTCCCTGCTTTTTCTCCTAGATCATTTGTATTCCCTGCCTCTTCTGGATCATTCCTATTCCCCACCTCTTCCCCAATCAATCCCTGTCTTTGTCCCCACTTTCTCTCCTCACCCCAACTTTCTCTTATGCCTCCATTGAATCCAATTTAATCCCAGCCACCTACTTCCCAACACTGTACTCCATGTCAACATGCCTACCCCGAAAGCACCAGTCTGGGACTGGCACAGCACCGACTCCATGAAATACATTGCAGGTGCTTAGTGATATATTGACTGTGCCGGCATCCCTACCTCAAAAACAGCAGCCTGTGCTTTACGCCATGGTGCATGCCTAGCCCTAAAGTAAAGTTCTGAGACTGGTGCTTTCAGTGTAAGCATGCCTGTGAGGAGCACAGATAACTAAGCATCTGCAAAGTATTGCACAGGGTAGGTGCTGTGCTTAACATACCACTCTCCAGATGAGTAAGGGCTTTTTTTTTTTTTTTTTTTTTTTTTTTTTTTCTTATTAAACCTCATATTGCGGTAAGAATGTGAATAATAAGGTGTTCGGGGGAATTGACGGTCTGTTCGAGTTATATGCCTTCACTGCCCCAAAACTTTGCTAAGTATCCAAAGGGGAGTTTCCCAACTTTTTCTCAAGACCTGTCAAACTTCTCCATTTCACCCTTATCCAACACAATAATTCCAAGGATCTGTGATGAGCTAGCCCTAGAGCTACTCGGCAGAAAACCATATCTGCCAGGAGATTATTGTCTCCGCTTTAATCATTGGTAAACAAAAAAAAAGAAAAAAAAGAGAAAAAGAAAAAAAAAGAAAAAAAAAAAAAAAAAAGAGAAGCACTAATCAAAACACAAGAATAAGGGTCTTGGTATTTACTCAGGTGTAAAAAAATTTACCCATATATCCCAATACTGCATTCTTTTTGTACTAATCCCTTTCCTATCCAACCTGCATACCCTGATTACAGAATTTAACCAGTCCTCATATGATGGAGGTGTCGGTTTTATCCAGTTTATACAGATCTCTCTGCGTGCCAATAATATCAGTGTGAACAACAGCTTTTCCTGATGTTTACTTAGTGTAATGGTGTTTGAAGCGATCCCGAAAATAATTAAAGAGGTACTTACAGTTATTGGGGTTCTCATTAGAGCCGAGAGTGTCTTACCAATTTCTTGCCAAAATTGCGCGAGACCCGGGCAATTTTGAAACATGTGGGTATCATCTGCCTTTTCTTCGCCACATTTACTGCAGGCCTTTATTGATGCGCCTTTGAGCCTTGATAATCTCTTTGGAGTCCAATACGCTCTATGTATTGAGAACAAATGATTTCTTTTTAGAGCAGCGGGTTTTACACATTCCCAACATAGTTCAGAGGATTTTTTCCACATCATCTTTAAATCGATTTCTTCGTTGGTAAACTCTCTTCTCCATATTTTTTCCGATATTGATTGATCTTCTTCTCCAGCTTCAATTAACGCCCAATACCATTTTGATATTTCTTTTGTTATTATGGCTTCCTTTGTCATTTCCTTTTCAAAGTTTCCTGGGTCTGTTGTTTCTCTTGGGATAGCATTAGCCCAACTCTTCAGTTGGTAATATTTAAACTTCGACACTTTCCCTCCCGTTATTGTATGTAGATGTTCCCATGATATTAATTCATTTTCACATAAAAGTTGTCCCCATTTTTCAAAACCTAGCTGTCTAATTACACTGGATAATGCATCTTTAAGGCATTCCGGTGTTCCAGGTGAGTCCCAAATTGGGGCCATATTGCTGTAGTATGGGATCCTCAAAATATTTCTAAATTGCGTCCATAGTTTGACCGCATTAGTTAATAGCTTCAATTTTACTTTCTTAAAAAATTTTGGATGGCCAAATTTGAAAAGGAAATAGTCTTCTCCATTCGTGATATGTTGAAGAAAACTTGGGAAATTACCGTGTTTCATTAGTAACGTTCTGAAGTTTTTAAACTGAAAAGCCCTGCAGTACTCAATAATGTCTGGACTTGCAATGCCCCCTTGATTCTTCCTTCTCCTGAGTTTGTTCCAAGCAATTCTTGTGCTTTTTTTCGACCAAATAAAACTGGATAATTCTCCTTGTATTTTCTTTAGGGCAGCTTTATTAAACTCCAACGGAATTGTATTAAAAAGGTATGTAAATTTGGGGATGATGGTCATTTTTACTGCGTTTGATTTACCCAAAAAGTTTAGTGGTAGACCAGACCATGTTTTAAGAAGACTTCTCATTTCTTTTGCTACTATATTTAAATTTAGTTGGGGAATTTTATTCAGATCTTCAGTTAGCATGATCCCTAAGTATCTTATTTTTTCCTTTGAGAAGGCAGGTTTTGTCGTGCAGTTCCAACTCATTGCCTCTGTTTTATTAATATTTATTAAGTAGCCTGAGACCCTGCCAAAATTATTCATTAATTCCTTAATTGGTAATTCTGAGTTATTGTAGTTATCTGTGAACACCATAAGGTCATCTGCATATAAGGCCACTTTTTTTTCCCAATTTTTGTATTTAAAAGGTGTTATTTTGATATGGTTTCTGATTGAGCAAGCTAACGGTTCAATATATAAATTGAAAAGTAGTGGCGACAAAGGACAGCCTTGCCTCGTACCCCTCTGAATAGTGATGTTACTTGTCAAACCCCCGTTTACTAATATATTTGCTCTAGGGTTGGAGTAAATTTCCTTCACCATGTGACTAAAATTACTTCCCAGATTATTTTTTTCTATGACATTGTTTAAAAATTGCCAGTTTACGCGATCAAAGGCTTTTGCCGCATCATAAGTGATGATCGTGAGGGGTAACTGTTCTGATATAGCTACATCTATTGTCGCAATTAATTCATGTGTTATTTCTTGAATTTGTCTGCCCTTTATGAAACCCTTCTGGTCCCGATCAATCAAATTCGGCATTAGCTTTGATAATCTTTTTGCTATTATGTTCATAAATAATTTATAGTCACAATTAAGTAGAGATATTGGTCTGTAAGACTCACAGGTTTTTGGATTTTTCCCCGGTTTTAATATGAGACTTATTGTGGCATCATTCCATGAATCAGGGATTTTTTCATGCTCCATGTATATCTTATTCATGACTTTTGTCAAGTGCTCAGTTAAAGGATCTTTTAAAGCAATGTAGAATTCGTTGGGTAGGGCATCCGGACCTGCCGCTTTACCCTTCTTTAGGCTTCCTATTGCAGATCTAACTTCTTCAGGTGTTATATCAATATTTAAGGAAACTATTTCCTCTTCTGTTAGATTTGGCATTATTATTCCTTCTAGATATTCCTTAATTAACTCAGTTGATGGATTTATATCCTCTTTATATATTGTTGAAAAGAAATCTGCAAATTCTTGTCTAATTTCAGAGTCGTCTTCACATAATGCTGATTGGTCTTTGGTATACACGGATAGTATAGTATTCCTTGTCTGGTCTGTTTTCAACTTCCACGCTAACATTTTCCCGCATCCTTCCCCATATTCGTGTTTAGCCAATTTACTGTTCTCCCATTTCTCTTGTACTATATTCTCCAGGTAATCTGTTAGGGTCTCTTTTAACTTACATAACCTCTCAGTTAGTCTTTCATTAGAAGACGGTGAAAGGCTGGCTCCCAGTTGTGATATAGCCGAGATACCCGCCACCCCCTCTCAACACAATCCCCAAAAGGAGTGAAACCGGAAACAGTTCTTGAAGTTTTTGGAAGTGGGATGGAGTGACCATCCCGGCCGTATTTATTAAAACAAAATTAAAACATTAAACGTTTCATGTTATGTACAATTTCATTACCATATTGCGATGTTTGGCTAACCTTAACAGATTCTCTAATACAGAGGTTCTCCTAGCCGAACTAGCAACCTACAAAACATTTCTTGACATATTGAAATTGTACAACCTAACGTTTAAGGGCCAACGGCAAGGTCATAACCGGTGTCAAGATCCCTAACCGGACTTACCCCTCCCACTTGGGATGGGCGACAGCACGGAGGCGTACCTCAAGTGCAACTACTACCAATTTCCCTTGACTTGACGGGGGCACCTAAAACTCGACGCCAGTTAAAGGTCGTTCGAATACTCGTGTGAGGTATCTAGAAGGTATCGTGGCCCTTATCCCAACCCCACACAACTTACCGCATCTGCCGTCGCAGATGTCACTGGCCCCGGGAAATTCCCCAGGAGGGGGCTGTAACCCCTCCTACAAAGGAAGGGGCCTTGACCGCCTTTCCTTTACTTCCGGCTACCCATCCTTAGAAGGGACCGCCTCCCCATTGAGGGGCCAATGGCCACCTCTCCCGAGCGCTCCCATCCGTGTTGGGTGACGCCCACTCATAGGGATCTACTAATTAGTGCTCACCGATCATGACCTTACCGCCTACCAAAATAAATACGACAGTGCAAATTGACCTAAGAATACATTGGCCACTATGACTGAAAGAGCATACATCAAAATTCGACACTAACTGGATATCTTTAATGGCAAACATACTCAAAACGAACATTCTTTATTAACTCAAAATCACCATGGCACAACAACCTGGAAACGAAAACAAAACAAAATTAATCAACTTTATTATACACAACTGGCTGTCTTCAGGGGCTGGTGGGTGGGTCAAAATTGGCTCTTCGTTCTGTCCCGAGCTCACGTGAAGCGAGGAGGTGCAGCTTCAGAGCACAAGAACAAGAGGATGTCTTCTGGTCTTGCGCCCCTTTTTATCCGTCTTCAGGGCGGGCGTATACCCGCCCCTGCCTGCCCCTGAGGGCGTGGCTGGCTGCGTCGGTGTCTAGGCCAGCCCACTCTAGGGCGGGAACGAGCGCGCCCCAGCTACGCCGCTTCGGGCATACCAGCTGAGACGCGCCTCCCGCCCAAAATGGCTTCCCGGGGGGATCGAGGCACTCGGCCATAAGTTCGGGGGGACCGATTCGGTCGCCCCTTTCCATATAGCCGAGATACCCGCCACCCCCTCTCAACACAATCCCCAAAAGGAGTGAAACCGGAAACAGTTCTTGAAGTTTTTGGAAGTGGGATGGAGTGACCATCCCGGCCGTATTTATTAAAACAAAATTAAAACATTAAACGTTTCATGTTATGTACAATTTCATTACCATATTGCGATGTTTGGCTAACCTTAACAGATTCTCTAATACAGAGGTTCTCCTAGCCGAACTAGCAACCTACAAAACATTTCTTGACATATTGAAATTGTACAACCTAACGTTTAAGGGCCAACGGCAAGGTCATAACCGGTGTCAAGATCCCTAACCGGACTTACCCCTCCCACTTGGGATGGGCGACAGCACGGAGGCGTACCTCAAGTGCAACTACTACCAATTTCCCTTGACTTGACGGGGGCACCTAAAACTCGACGCCAGTTAAAGGTCGTTCGAATACTCGTGTGAGGTATCTAGAAGGTATCGTGGCCCTTATCCCAACCCCACACAACTTACCGCATCTGCCGTCGCAGATGTCACTGGCCCCGGGAAATTCCCCAGGAGGGGGCTGTAACCCCTCCTACAAAGGAAGGGGCCTTGACCGCCTTTCCTTTACTTCCGGCTACCCATCCTTAGAAGGGACCGCCTCCCCATTGAGGGGCCAATGGCCACCTCTCCCGAGCGCTCCCATCCGTGTTGGGTGACGCCCACTCATAGGGATCTACTATTTAGTGCTCACCGATCATGACCTTACCGCCACAGGCCCGGATAGTTGACCGGCTATCCGGGCCCCCCACCAAAACTCCTAGCTAAAGGTCATGTTCCAACGTTTTTAACCATGCTAAGAAGTCTCCTATGAGTAACTCATTTCCCACCCGAGACAAATGCACACCATCCCCCATATACATACTGTCATCATTAATACAACCGTGCGAGATAGAATGCAATGTCCTGGAACGGAACAACCTACTCATTTTGTTATTAAGTTTCCTAACAGAATGGTTCAAAGCAGGGATCGAAACAGCCCCCCGCCACACTTTCCGTGGGATCATATGAGACCACGCAATTATGCACCCCGGAACTTTCCTCGCCAACCAACTTACGGTGGAAAGCATTGCTTCCAGGAGAAGTCGTCTACCGGTGGTGACCAAATCATTGCCCCCTAAATGTACTATGACTATAGACGGCGGTGACCTCATCCGCCCTAACAAACCCTCAAAGTAAGCTTGAAACTGGTCAATACAGAGACCGCCCCTTCCGTAGAAGGACATCCTGTACCCGTATTCCCCAGCTACGTGAATCATGTCACCTGCTTTGAATACGTCTGTGGCACGCCTCACGTATGAGTGGCCCACGACCCACACCTCCTTTCTCACAGCCGGTGATGTCTGACCGCTGGCCCGGTGTTGGGTCGACTGCATAGTCCGCCCCGCCTCGAAGGCTTGCGTAACTGAAAACGAAACAAAAGACAAGAAGCGTGAGTACATTGTTACAGCTTCACAACATGTGCAACCGCACATACCTCTTATAACAATTGGAGGACCAACGCCCCACTCGTTTCACTTGTTCCACATTAAGACCCCTGGCTGCAGCGTCAGTGGCAGCCCCTATCCGAAAGGAATGGGTCCCAAACTCACCCGGGTCCAAGCCTGCTGCGGTAATTGACATCGCGAGCACCCGCTGAAACTGAAACTTTGTCAGTGGGGTGGCGTCCGCGTGTCTCAACATTGTCCCCCCCCATGATGCCACCCTTTGTGCTAGGTAATCCTCTAAACACCTCACCGGACACATGGAGGACCCTGGAATCCTGCGAATGACTATGCAGTCTCCCACCCCACTTTGATCGGTTTTTGACTTGACAAAGGATACCGTCATAGTCTCACCCCTGATCTGAACGTGGTCCCGGCACAAACCCCCCGCCACATCCCGCTTGCTCCTTGCCACCAGCTCACTTATCCTCATAGCCCCGTGAAATGCAAGCGTAAAAGCGGCTCGGAACAAACAGGCCTCGAACTGAGACGAGCATATGTCGGGGAGTGTGGCCAGCAACTGGGACAACCTATCCAGACCTATCGGGCGCCTCTCGTCTACTCTGCGACCCTCAAGGCGTTGCCACCCACGCAGCGCTTTCTGTACAGCAAAAGACGCTGTCGGGTCCTGGATATTATGAGCCCTGGCAACAAAGGAGATAGCAGCACGATGCCTCTGGGCTGTAGCCACCGACTTCCCAGCCTTACGCAAGGACATCAGAAAATGTACTACCCAATCCTCATGCCCCCAAAGTCCCCCTCTCTCAGTCCCCAAAAAGGCCAAATAAGCCCGAAACGCCCCTTCGTATGCCTTCCTCGTCCTTGGTGCTAGACTCTCTCCCACGAGGTAACGAAGTTCGGGGCACCGAGAGACCAGAGAGCTTCGGGAAAGGGTGCTGGCTCGGGGTCCGCTGATGGAAGGAAACCCGAGAAAGCCTGCATTTGAAAACGAGACAGTGCATCAGCAGCCTGATTCATCACTCCCGGGACATGTTTTGCTCTGAAAACTACGTTCAGTTGCATACACAGTAAGACAATTTCTTTAAGCAGCCTCAAAATCATTTTACAACGTGCTGCCTGACTATTAATGCATTCTACAACGGTCATATTGTCAGACCAAAATATGACAGAATGATTTTTGAATCCATCGGGCCAGGATTTGAGGGCCACCAAAATAGGAAACAGCTCAAGGAAAGCAATATTACTCGTCAGCCCCTCATCGTGCCACCATGTTGGCCACTTTCGTGCCGACCATTTCGTGCCGAAGATGGCGCCGAAACCCATGCTTCCCGCTGAATCCGTCCATAGACCAAGCTCTTCAGAGGACAAGGCCGGTTTGTTCCAGACGACTCGACCATTGAAATCCGCCAAAAATGCTAACCAAATACGCATGTCTTGGCGGACCTCGGCCGATAACCTCGTGCGATGGTGACCCTCCTTTAGGCCGACCATCGCCTGTGCAATCGAACGGGAGAAGGGGCGGGCCATCGGGATCACCCTTAAGGCAAAATTCAACTTCCCCACCAATTGCTGCAATTGATGCAGCGTAACTTTAGATGCAGTGATACACATTTGCAGGGCTGTCTTGAATTTCGATACTTTGGAAGCTGGTAAACGAAAACAACCCTCACTAGAGTCCAACTCGATCCCGAGGAACTCGAGGCAAGTCGTGGGACCCACAGTTTTACCTGGTGCCAACGGCACGCCAAATTGATTCATTAAAACACAAAATTCAGTCAAGGCCCGGGCACATTCATCATCCCCAGCGGCCCCAAGGAACAGAAAGTCGTCGAGGTAATGCATCACATTCCGAAAACCTGTTTTCTTCGTGTAAACCCATTGCAGAAAACTACTGAATTTCTCGAAATAAGCACAAGATATCGAGCACCCCATTGGCATACACCTGTCCATGTAAAACAAACCTTGAAACATGAATCCCAACAAACGTTGGTCATCCGGGTATACCGGGAGCAAACGGAACGCTGACTCGATATCTGATTTCGCCATCAGCGTCCCGGGCCCCAGGCGATTCAAAATGGCTACGGCCTCATCGAATGATGCGTACCGCACCGAACACATTTCTGGATTAATTGCATCGTTTACAGAAAGGCCATGAGGGGCTGATAAATTGTGGATCAATCGAAACTCACCCGGGTCCTTCTTGGGGACCACCCCTAAAGGAGAACAAACAAAGTTCCGTACCGGGGGGACAGGAAACGGGCCAGCAACCCGACCTCGGGTAACCTCTTTCCGGATCTTATCCTGTACTACAGTAGTATGCTGCAAGACGGAAAGTTGATTTTTGCACGTCCCGACACCCTGAAAGTTACCCACCGGGATGCGGAAACCATATGAAAAACCGTTTCGTAGCACCCCAGCAGAAGTACGATCTGGGTATTCGCTGAGCCAGGGAATCATCGCCAGGGTATCAATCGGGGTTGGTAAAGGCGCCCCTCGGACTATATTAGACCTGTTTAGCGCCTCCTCTGCCCCCATTTTCACCCGATTTGGCTCTGCACGAGGACTCAGGATGGGGTGCCCCACAACCACTACATTCGTGTTTGAACTTACAAGATCCCGGGGGCCTAGTACATTTGCTTCTGTTGAAATTGAAACAGAACCCCCTCTTCCCTGTATTGCCGGCGGGTCTCGGGTAATCGTCTGTACCCGTACCCGACCGAAAGGGTGTCCCCCCATTTTGGCGGGAGGACTCACTAACAGCACTCCCCACCAATGGCACTTTCAACATTCCCGACTCTTTCATCTTATTCCATGTTAAAGAATCGTAACAGTCCCAGGTTAAACTTTTGTTATGCTCCATCGCTTTCCTGAAAAGGTTATCATAACAGAACCATTGGTTACCTTGGTGTGATGTCGAGTACCCCATAATTCGTGACTGATATACTGGAAATTCAGGGAGCAAATCAGGCCTACGTTCCCCCAAAATTGCCGTGAAAATTCCCCAAGCATTCCCCCAGTTACCAATATTTTCATTCACTTTAAAGGCGGCCATTTTTGCGCGCCAAACACTCGGATGCATCAGATCCTTTTGACCCTTAACAGTTTCGACCTCATAGTGATCGACGAGCAGGGAGAAAATGTTAACGTATTCCCCCGCCCAAATCTTTTCCTTTATTGGCAAAGGAACATGTTGCCCCAATCTTTCTCTACGAGAGGGTGTTGACTCATCCCTTGCAATCGGCAATGGCCGCTTACCTGCACCGGACGCTGCTTCCGTCCCTCGTGGCTTGTCTATCGCCGCATCCGGCGCGGGCACCTTCATTGCATCACGTTTCTCGCGCAACTGCTTTATGAGTGCTTGCGCTTCGGTAGCCATGGCGCCCCCATTACTGTCCCCCAACCATGCTGCTAACTGTGCCGCCAACTCGGGAGGCATATCTTCGGCAGACGTCGGGGTGACTATCACGGGAATCGGATTCCCCTCAACCGGTACCGGGGTCGGTACCGGGGCTGGCGCCTCGAGCGGAGAACAGGGAACCGGGACGTCTCCCCCGACCGGCCCCCTTCTCGGCCTCTTTGGCTTCCCTCCGGCCGGTGGACGCCCCGATCCCTCCTCGCCGTCTCGCTCCGCCAACCGCTTCTTAATTTCGGACATGTCCTTCATGAGTGCCCGAACCAACTGGTCAGTCGACATTCCCTTTGCTCCTTTCTTGGGCATCCTTTCGACTAAGTATCTAAAAGACAAAGAGAGAGATTAAAACGCTCAAAATTGGCTCTTCGTTCTGTCCCGAGCTCACGTGAAGCGAGGAGGTGCAGCTTCAGAGCACAAGAACAAGAGGATGTCTTCTGGTCTTGCGCCCCTTTTTATCCGTCTTCAGGGCGGGCGTATACCCGCCCCTGCCTGCCCCTGAGGGCGTGGCTGGCTGCGTCGGTGTCTAGGCCAGCCCACTCTAGGGCGGGAACGAGCGCGCCCCAGCTACGCCGCTTCGGGCATACCAGCTGAGACGCGCCTCCCGCCCAAAATGGCTTCCCGGGGGGATCGAGGCACTCGGCCATAAGTTCGGGGGGACCGATTCGGTCGCCCCTTTCCATTCTGTTTCCTTAATTTCTGACTCCAATTTTTTTATGTCGGTTTTTCTTCCCTTGTTTTTGTGTGCACCCAGGCTAAGTAATTGTCCTCTTATCACCGCTTTGTACGTATCCCATTTGATTCTTACAGAGGATTCTTCACCATTATCTGCAAAATAGTTAGTTGTTGATCTTAGCAGTTGATCCACACTTTCATCCGTTGTTAGAATTGATCGATCCAGGGTCCATCTAGTCGGAGTTAGACTTTGTGTAAATAGGATTTTTAATTGGACAGCCGAATGATCCGATAAGTGAGCTGGATGACAGATGAGTAAGGGCTCAACAGAACCGGGAGCCCTCCTTCATGGAGAGACCATCATGCTTTCACATTCATGATATTACATGATATTACAAGATAGAGTATTCTAGATTCCCTTAATCTAGTGCAGTAAGGAACAATAATAGTACAAATAAGTAACTTTATCTGTCCCTGAAAGGAATCCCTCGTATTCTATTCTTATAAGCCCCAGATGAGTAAGGGCTTATAAGAATAGAATACGAGGGATTCCTTTCAGGGACAGATAAAGTTACTTATTTGTACTATTATTGTTCCTTACTGCACTAGATTAAGGGAATCTAGAATACTCTATCTTGTAATATCATGTAATATCATGAATGTGAAAGCATGATGGTCTCTCCATGAAGGAGGGCTCCCGGTTCTGTTGAGCCAGTTAGTGTAATATACGGTTCACTTAGGTATGGAAGGAGGTGTAACCGATAGAGGAATATGTGTGCGAACAGGTGTCAAATGAGAGGACCCCAGGGATGTTTGTTTATATGTATAAAGTGCCTAGTTGTTAATAACGATTATGGTGGTTCCTTTAAGGGACGCCAGTCGTGATCATATGTACCTATTTTTTAAAGAAAAAAATGTAATACATGAAATGTTTTTAGACTTGTTTGTTCATTAAAGGGATACTGTCAAATGCGATGTTGTGGGGATAACACATTGATTCATGATGTTTTTTTAAATGATTCATTTAATTTTGTCTCTTTTTGAACTTTTATATATTTTAATTGTCTGCTTTGAGCACTATGAATGTATAAAAATCCCTTTAATTATTGTGTTTTTAACAGTTTTCATTGATTGATCAATAAATTTAACTATTTTTGTAAAGATTCAGGTTTTATAATTGAAATGTTTTTGTGTTCAAAATTGTGGGGATCCCTGATTTTTGACACTGGTGTGGATGAAGTTCTGCTTGAACTAGGGTAACTATTAGTGACAGTAGTCAAAGGGACTTTTCTTTTACTGATCTGTTATTGGCATGCAAGTTTTCCTATGCCTGGGAATTTTACTGGTTTCCAGTGTAAGACTGAATGTTTTAATGTTCAGTGCACTACAATTTGGTTATGTTGCCTATTGTTGTATTTTCATCTTAGTGTGCTTTGGCAGAGGACTCTTCTTCTTTGTCTGTTGCGTTATAAGACTTCCTGTGACAGGGTGCTTTTCCACCTGTGCACAAGGTTCTTGAGCGTGGAATCTGCACTTATTATTGTCACGGTGGTTTAATTAGGGATGACGTGTGGTGTGTAAGCCGCCCATTGCTTGTTTATGCACTAGTGGGGTGTAGTTCACGCATACATTGCTTTTACACTAGACGCCCTTTCTTCAGGATGAGGTGTTGGGTGTGCGCCACCCATTTATTGATTATACACTAGATGCCCTCTTCCAGTGATGACGTGTTGGGTGTAGGTCACCCACTGCTTCCTTTTTAGGTTTAGTGGTTTTCATTTGAGTGTGAGAGTCCTGTGTTGTGTATTGTATTCAGGAGTGCCTTGTTGGTGTTTGATATTGTGTCTCTTTCCTCTTAATTCTTGGTGTTCTGTGTTATGTCTCATTCCATGCTAGTCTGGGGAGCTGCTGTGTTGTGGTGGTAACATGGAGCGGCATGTTTGCTCTGTATGCGTCTGCATGGGGTGTGCTGTTCTGTCCTTATTTGGATGTTATTGTAGGACTGTTTTGCTCCAACTTAAGCCCTTTATTTTGCAAGATTTATCTTAAATTAAGTGCATTGTTGGCATCTTGCAGTCTTATTGTTATTTCCATTTGCTCTGCAAAAGGGGGAGATGTGTGTTACTTTTGGTAAATGTAATGCGATGTTTCCATCATAATGCGATGTTTCCATCTTCCATCTCGCATATTGCAATATTTTCTATTCATGTTCTCTAACGAAATGTGTTGTGTTCCTTCATAATGCGATGTTTCCATCTTGCATATTGCAATATTTTCTATGAATGTTCTCTTATAAAATGTGTTGTGTTTTCTTATGAAATGTGTATATGCAACTTCCTTTATGTAACTGCAAGGTTTCCATCTTGTCTTCACAATATTTTATGTGTTCTGTAAAAGGGGAAGATGTGTTATATCTTGTTTATGGTACTATGCATCTTTCCTGAATCTCTAGTCCTTGCTGCTCTGCCAGTGTAAATGTGCTTTGTGGAATGTTGGTGTGCATGGTGACGTAATGCATATGAGGATGCCTGTGATGTAGACTGTCAGTTTGAGTATGGGCTGAGCAGCAGGGAGGCAGCTCCTGGTGGGGCTTACCATAAAGACTGAACCATATGTTATCTTCAACTGAGATCAATAAATCCTTCTTCTATAACCTTAGCTCGCCTACTGGATTTCCTCTCCATCATAACACATGGAATATCAGGGCTCGCTATGCAGGTGTCCCACAAGACTCAATAGCTACACCGCTTCACTGTGAGCTTGGAAAATATTGAGGACAAACAGATGAGGATGACTACATCTGTTATTAGAAAGAATATAGCAGTTGAATAGGCCAAAGGAGAGATCACCAATAAGAAATGTGTACTCCGTCACCTAAATCGTCTTACTTAATGTATTTTTGATAAAAGGAATAGGAAATACAGTTTGTAATCACACACCTTGAAAATATTCCATTGGGAACAAAACATGTGTCGTCTGATGATCATTTACTTGTTGGAAACCATGTAGACAAAAAAAAAACGACGAAAATATACCTCATAACTTTGGATTTATGGACTGACTTTTCAAGTTATTTGTCCTCAAGCATTGTTATTTATACAAATTGTTGGCGTCTTCCAGTATAATATTTGAAGATATTGAGGCTGTTATTCTTTGGAGTAACACCGTCATTGTCCTTACAGGTAGCAGGTGTGTGTACTGTGGTAGCACCAGTCTGTAAACAAGTATTCTTTCTGTATACTTTGTACCTTGACTAGTTTGAGTACTGTGTGACATCTGTTGTTATTGGCACAACTACTATATGCTTTTAACAAACTTCAACAACCACATGAATTTGTTTAACAGTTGATATGAAATTGCTTGGAGGCCTCTTCAGCTGCAGTTTAAGTGAGCTCAGACCAGCATCCTTTAAAACCAGGTCAAGTGTTTTCAGACCTGGTAATAATGTGTCTGGAAACACTGGACCATGCATAGTACGGTGAAGTGGCACTTTTTTACAGTGCCTCATAAATCAAAAATGTGTATGCTATATTAGCAGGGTGCCAGCTAAAATCCATTTCTAAACCGTGACGTTTACATACCATTTTTGAAAATCCAATTGCAAGGCCTAGTTTCCACATGCTTTCCTGTTATATTATCTCAACATACTTTGTGTAAATGAATGCCACAAGCTGCATTCATTAATAAAAGGCTAAGACAATGAATACCAGCAAATATATTTTTTTGCATTTTTTAACTTGAGATAATTCCCTTGATACTATCTCAGTGGCAGATGACAGGACCACATAATGGCATTCAGTGCTTAATTTGAGCCGTTGGTTGGGCCACCGGCACTTATTTTTCCAAATCAGGGAAAAACGTGCATATCAGGAGGACGGAGAATTAGAGAAAGCAGGGACCTACAAATGTGAGATAAGGGGCAGGAGCGCCTATTACTAGATTAAGAGGCATGAGGTGGATTGAAGACTACGGGCCAGATGTAGGTCGCCAATTACCGGTCGGAAACGGACGATTTTAGCCGTTACCAACCGGTAATTGGTTTTTGAGATGTAGGGGGCCCGAATTTTACTGAATCTGTAAATTTACCGATTTGGTAAATTTACAGATTCGGTAAAATACCGACTCCGTATATTTACCGAATCGGTAATTCCAGATGTAGGTGGCACTTAAAATTGTGCCACAGGCCCTTAAGAATTCGTTATTTACCATGAAATACTATCTCATGGCAAATAACGAATTCCTGTGTACATGCACATCTGTGCATGTACACCTGAGCCATGTTGCAAGGGCATGTATGTGCGTCACATTGCACACAAGCCAGAATCAGGGGTGCAACAGGGTGTCAAAGTGACACCCTGTCCCCCTTAAAAATTTGGTAATTTTACTGAATCGGTATTTACCGATTCGGTTATTGACATTGATTCCTGTGGGCCTCAATCTTACCGATTCGGTAATTGATTCGGTAAATATACCTACATCCCGATTGTCAGTTCTTAAATACCGAATTGGTATGATTCGGTATTTAAGAATCGGTAATCGGGGATTACCTACATTTGGCCCTACTAGCCTTGGTACTAGGCTTGCCAACGTTTTAGGATTCAGCTGCAGGCTTCTGAGCAGCGCTCCGAGCACTGGCACTTTTATAAATTAAGCACTGATCCCATTGGAAATCAAATTATACTGCCATTGAGCCCACATGCTCCAGAATACATGTTTTTGACAGTGCTTAGCTTGTAAAATAATGAGTGCCGGTGCCCAAAGCACTGCTTATAAGACCGCGGCTGGTTTTATTTAATCTCCCTGCATCAAAAACTAAGTCTGCATAGTCCTGAATCTACCTGATGCCTCTTCAATCCACTGCCAGACACTGCCTGCCCTATTATCTCACTATTGCAGGCTTCTGCTTTCTTTTTTGCTGACGGTTTTTCCATCTTCTCCACCTTCTTCTTTAGTTTGTGTGTTTTCCCCCCTCTTGTTCTTGGGGAATGTCTGATAAGGATAAATAAGTGCTGGTGCGCCCCACCAACCCGAACAAGCATTTACAATGCAATGGTTTTGCCTTTGTTAAAGTTAGAGCAATTAGCATTGCTCTTGACATTATTTTTATTTATGTTTTTTTTAACATAAATAAATGGCATTGTCATTTACAATGCCACTAGCTTTATCTCTCGCAAATGACACACACAAACACACACAGAGCCACCCCACACACACCCCCACACAGAGCCCCCCACACACAGCCACACAGAGCCCCCCACACACACAGCCACACAGAGCCCCCCACACACACAGCCACACAGAGCCCCCCACACACACAGCCACACAGAGCCGCCCACACACACAGCCACACAAAGCTTCCTACACACACAGCCACACAGAGCCCTCCACACACACCCACACAGCACAAGCAGGCAACAGGGGCACACGGAGGCACAAGCAGGCAACAGGGGCACACAGAGGCACAAGCAGACAACAGGGGCACACAGAGGCACAAGCAGGCAACAGGGGCACACGGAGGCACAAGCAGGCAACAGGGGCACACGCAACAGGGGCACGAAAACGGAGGCACAAGCAGGCAACAGGGGCACACGGAGGCACAAGCAGGCAACAGGGGCACACGGAAGCACAAGCAGGCAACAGGGGCACGAAAACAGGCACAAGCAGGCAACAGGGGCACGAAAACAGGCACAAGCAGGCAACAGGGGCACACGGAGGCACAAGCAGGCAACAGGGGCACACGGAGGCACAAGCAGGCAACAGGGGCACACGGAGGCACAAGCAGGCAACAGGGGCACACGGAGGCACAAGCAGGCAACAGGGGCACACAGAGGCACAAGCAGGCAACAGGGGCACACAGAGGCACAAGCAGGCAACAGGGGCACACAGAGGCACAAGCAGACAACAGGGGCACACAGAGGCACAAGCAGGCAACAGGGGCACACGGAGGCACAAGCAGGCAACAGGGGCACACGCAACAGGGGCACGAAAACGGAGGCACAAGCAGGCAACAGGGGCACACGGAGGCACAAGCAGGCAACAGGGGCACACGGAAGCACAAGCAGGCAACAGGGGCACGAAAACAGGCACAAGCAGGCAACAGGGGCACGAAAACAGGCACAAGCAGGCAACAGGGGCACACGGAGGCACAAGCAGGCAACAGGGGCACACGGAGGCACAAGCAGGCAACAGGGGCACACGGAGGCACAAGCAGGCAACAGGGGCACACGGAGGCACAAGCAGGCAACAGGGGCACACGGAAGCACAAGCAGGCAACAGGGGCACGAAAACAGGCACAAGCAGGCAACAGGGGCACGAAAACAGGCACAAGCAGGCAACAGGGGCACGAAAACTGAGGCACAAGCAGGCAACAGGGGCACAAGGAGGCACCAGCAGGCAACAGGGGCACACGGAGGCACAAGCAGGCAACAGGGGCACACGGAGGCACAAGCAGGCAACAGGGGCACACAGAGGCACAAGCAGGCAACATGGGCACACGGAGGCACAAGCAGGCAACAGGGTCATGAAAACAAGCACAAGCAGGCAAAAGGGTCACAAGCATGAATTGTAATTTAGACAGGGCTGAAGTGGAGAACGGTCAGTAGGGAAGTAGTGCGGTTGGTGCAGTGGTACCAGGCCGAAAGGTGAGAGGGGCTGTCTGCACCCCAGTTTGGACAGTTTCCACTACCTAACAGGGATTGGTGGGAGGGGGGGCGTACATCTTGCTTGGTTTAGGGCTGTTACTTCGGGGACGCAGTGCACGCTCCTGCCTGCTGCCGCCGGGACACGACAACAGGCAGGGAGAGGACAGGCTGGGAGAGGGCAGGGAGGAGACAGGCTGGGAGAGGGAAGGCTGGAAGAGGGAGGGGACAAGCTGGGAGAGGGCAGGCTGGGAGAGGGCAGGGAGGGGACAGGCTGGGAGAGGGCAGGTTGGGAGAGGGCAGGCTGGAAGTGGACAGGCTGGGAGAGGACAGGCTGGGAAAGGGCAGGCTGGGAGTGGGCAGGCCGGGAGAGGACAGGCTGCGAGAGGATAGGCTGCGAGAGGACAGACTGCGAGAGGACAGGCTGCGAGAGGACAGGCTGTGAGAGGACAGGCTGTGAGAGGACAGGCTGGGAGAGGGCAGGTTGGGAGAGGGCAGGCTGGAAGTGGACAGGCTGGGAAAGGGCAGGCTGGAAGTGGACAGGCTGGGAAAGGACAGGCTGGGAAAGGGCAGGGAGGGGACAGGCTAGGAGAGAACGGGCTGGGAGTGGGCAGGCCAGGAGAGGACAGGCTGCGAGAGGACAGGCTGCGAGAGGGCAGGCTGCGAGAGGGCAGGCTGCGAGAGGGCAGGCTGCGAGAGGGCAGGCTGCGAGAGGGCAGGCTGCGAGAGGGCAGGCTGCGAGAGGGCAGGCTGGGAGAGGGCAGGCTGGGAGAGGGCAGGCTGGGAGAGGGCAGCAAACAGCTGGCCTGGGAAAACAGCACAGGGATCCTTGAAACCAACGCCAGTACTTCATAACTGTAACCAGTCCCTATAAGACCAGGGAAGCAGTGCTTGGATCCCTGAAACCAGAGGCAATTCTCTGTGTCTGAAGCCTGTCCGGTAGCTCTAAAAAATATATCCTTCCATTTTTTCCATTATTGGATCCCACATTTACTCCTGTATGGATTGTTTGGAACTGTAGTCGCATACCGCCTATAACCCACGTACTGTAGATCACCTGCTTGTAATCCTTCCTAGGTTGTATCTGTAATGTGCTCATACAACTGTTTGGGGACTGTTTTCTTGTAAAGTGCTCTGATACCTCCAGGCCATGTCCACACTATATAAAATCAATGCCAACATTCGCAATGGCCGTAGGAAAGTTCTCAATCTACTGTGGTTGTTGCCTGCCTCAAAAAGTAACTTATAAAAAGGTAAGTTACATCTTTTGGCCGACGAGGAGGCTAAGAGATAGAAGGGTAGGTGGATAGAGGGAAGCATGAACGGGGAGGAGGATGAGATGTAGAGAGGTACGTGGATAGAGGGAAGCATGGGCGGAGAGAATGATGAGAGGTAGAGGGGTAGGTGGAGGAGGGAAGCATGGACGAAGAGGAGGATGAGAAGCAGAGGGGTAGGTGGATGAAGGGAAGCATGGATGGAGAGGATGATAAGAGGTAGAGGGGTAGGTAGGTGGATGGAGGGAAGCATGGACGGAGAGGAGGATGAGAGGTAGAGGGGTAGGTGGCTGCAGGGAAGCATGGATAGAGAGGAGAGGTAGGTAGGTGGATGGAGGGAAGCATGGACGGAGAGGGTGATAAGAGGTGAGGGGGGGTAGGTGGATGGAGAGAAGGATGGATCGACGGACAGGGGACAAATGGAAAGAGTTTAGATTGAAGGGGTGGATGAGAGAAGGGTGGACAGAGGGACAGACACAGATGAGTGGGTGGATGAAGCTAGGGATGGCTGGGTGGGAGGAGAGAGGGACAGATGTATCAATGGAGAAGTGAGGGATGCCTGAGAGAAGGGTGGATATGGAGAAGGAAGGGGAGCAGGTCAGATGATGGAGGGAAGGAAAGAAGGGTGGAGAGACGGGCGGATGGAGAAAAGAAGGATGGATGAATTATGGATGGAAGGAAGGAGGGGAAAAGACAGGCACAAAATAATAGAAGGAAAGAAGGATGAATTGGTGGAAGAGGACTGAGAAAAAGATGAGAGAAAGAAAAATGGAAGGATGGATGGAAAAAGACAATAATCGAGAACTGGAAGGACTAAAGAAAGACGGTCCCACACCCTGCTCCCCGGGCTAGTGTCGACCCCACCCGCTGGTTCAGTGTTTCTTCGGATCCGTTCCAAGTGGGGAGCATCCATTTTTCTTGTGACGCCCCTCAAGAAAACTAAACCCACAAGCACCAGAATGCAAAGGTGGTTCCATTGCTTGGAGAACTCCCCAGGCCCGGGTGGGGGCTTCAGTGTGAGTGCAGGGGGCAGGGTACCTCCCTCCTTCCCGCCCTGCTTACCCGGTGGCAGTCTCTGCGCTGCGCCCTCCTACTCCGAGTACCACCTGAGCTGAGCTGCCCGGCTGGACAGACTGCCCACCGCCAGCAGGTCGTCGGTCAGCGCGCGCGCGTCCATCCCGGGTCCTGGCACCGTCCCCGCGCCCGGGGATCCGACTCCTCTTCCCACGGCCTCAGACGGGAAATGCCGCCCCCTCGGAGGCGCCGCAGCTAGCACCGGCGAAAGTGAAAGCACCCGAAGCCGAGTGGGCTGAGTATCGGTGGCCCACACGCACATACCAACCCCGAAAAGCCCAGCCTAATTTTAGAAGTGGGCTTGCGGTTAATTATCCCGGCTTCCCCAGAAGGCAAAGAGAAAGCGTGTGATCTTGTGCACACCGATTTATATAAGGCGAGGCGCCTCAGATAAATCGGCGAGCAGCGCTGCACGAAATTTACGTGCAAAGCAGTGCACAGCACGAGTTTTTCAGTGAGAGCTGAGAAACAGCAGGATGTAGCAGGAGGGGCGATTCTCACCGAAACACAGTTCATTTATCTGTAATGTCAAAAACATGAGTATGACTCAGCTGACTCGACCCGCCGCCGCAGTCGACTACAGGACCGGGCATTTATTTTCAGGGCACTCCTCAGGAGACTGAGGCACACATTAATTCACAGCCAGGCCTGCCTGTATATTTTCAAAACCACTAGCCTAGTGTAAGTTTTCGTTTCAACTTTTTAACTAACCTGAATTGATTTCAATGTTAATGAGCTGAGCCCTTACCTGCGATCACACCAGGCCAGCATCATGTTGCCTCGTGTTGGCTGGCCCGAGCTGCCGGCGGTCTGAGTGATCATTTAGCTCCTGAGCCTGCCTCCCCTACATCGCGGGCGGCCCAGCAGGGCAGGTCAGTCTGGTGCGAACAGCAGGGTGCAGTGGGGCCGAGCAACACCATGATTCCCCCCGTCGCCCACAAACAAGTGAGTAACACTCTAGAGATGGGCCAGTCCGCAACAGAGGGAGTTCTCACAACATGAAATACCTCCCTTCTGCACTTTTTGGAACGGAAATCCAATGCATATTCTGCTGACTGGGCCCGACTTCTCCATTTGCATCGGCGAGCCCAGAGAAATGAGGTAATTAGCGCTATTACTTAAGCCGCCATTAATCTTCGGTATGTGACCAGCGAGCGCCGGTTCCCAGCTGTAAAACACATCAGCAGAAAGCTGCAGGGGCAATGCGGGCAGCAATAAAAACATTCGAGCAGACTGCAGCCAGCGGTGGGACACAAAGCGGACCCCCTGTATCCCCCCGCAGGGACTCAAGAGCCTCCGTGGATCTCCCAGGCATCCCGTAACCGGCACACAAAGCCAACACATCAGCAGAAAGCTGCAGGGGCAATGCGGGCAGCAATAAAAACATTCGAGCAGACTGCAGCCAGCGGTGGGACACAAAGCGGACCCCCTGTATCCCCCCGCAGGGGCTCAAGAGCCTCCGTGGATCTCCCAGGCATCCCGTAACCGGCACACAAAGCCCGGCCATGCGGTGAGGAAGAAACACATCCAAAACACTACACATGGAGTAAACAACCTACCTCTGTCCGGGATGATACCCCATTCACAAAGCTCATTGGGCATGGAACACAAGTTGCGCCCCCGCGGCCGTCGCCATTTTAACGGAGGGGGGCGCCTCGCACACTTCCAAGCAGTAAGATGGCGGCGGCCGCTTGTGGCGTCGTTTGTTTTTCCGGCGGCTGGTGCGCGGTGCTCCTGCCGCTCGTTACCTGTATGCGTTCCGCGATGCCCTGTTCTGTACTCGGCGGGAATGGCCGGGGTACATTCCACGCTGTGGCATCAAAAGGCTGGATGCCAGCCTCCTGCCTGGCACACGAGATGTCCGATGTTGCTTCCTTAAATAGCACTCTGTGAGAGTCGGTGGGAGGGGGCGCGGGGCTCCCCTCACTCCTGCGCCCTGCTTTGGCGCAGGCAGTCCGTGCTCGGAATCATTCCAATTACCTGCCGCTCCCGCTGACAGCCTCCGCCCGGAGCCGGCCGGCTCTCGGGCGCTGCTACTTTTAACACCGCCGCCCGCCGGAGCCGCTAATTGCCGCCCTCCCGTTCGAGTGCCGGCAATGCCGGACCAGACACAGGGGCGTTCCCGGCGTCCCGTGACGTCGGCAAAAGCCAAAGAATGTCGGGAACGCCCCCGTGTCTGGTCCGGCATTGACGGACAGGCCCCTCGTCCAATGGCAAGGCTCCGTTTACGGAGCCAGCCAATCAACGACGAGGGCCGAACCAAAGCACCCTACAGTTCTCAACAGGATTTCGCCTGCGCGAAAAGCTGCGCAGAAGCGCAGCTTTCGCTAGGCAAAACCTAAAAAGGAGTGCCCCCCGCCCCCATCCCCCAGCAAACAACAGTTCAAATTAACCACTGAGTTGTGATAATGACCTACTAGGTCTAGTCTGGATATAGCACCTTATCAGGTTTAAAATCTCGGTGCTCACCTTCTTGGCAGTACTAATAATTAACCTCTAATATGTGCCTTTTACTCCAAGGAGTCCTGTTCCAGAATCTCTTTCCTTTATTCACGTTAAAGAGATCTTAAAATGCATCTATATAATGGATGTCCTGAACGCCTTGCTACAAAGTAGCCTTGCTCTCTACCTTGTTAGCATGTCGCCTTCGAGCCATGACTCTGCAGTTAGTGCACAAAACAAACAGTTGCCTCAATAATGTATTATTGACAGGAAGCTCATTCATACATGTTGCTATCATAAATGCTTTAAAATGTGTTGATGTCGTTCTCTACCTATGCAATGTATAATCATTTCTTTTTAACACCATTTATGAAGTACTACATGTTACAAATTAAGAGGAAACTATTTACTCAAAAATATATCTGTGCTGGAAATATTTGTCGGTTATCAACCATAACAGCATGTTGAAAAACTGGTCTCTATGGCAATATTAACAGTTCATCTGTCCCTGTTCATAATAGAGAGATATGACTCATATTTCACACTGGAGTGAGCAATAGGAATGTTGCCCACAATGTCTGCCGTTCCTGAGCTATATTAAGAATATGAACGATAGCAAACTGTAAAAACTGCCTCTAAACCATTTCCATTAAGCACTTTAAAGTTAACAGCAAAGCGCAGGAATGTTACACACATTGAATTATTTTATACTTATGTTCAGCCTCACTTTAAAACAATATTTAATTTTGTTTGGAGTTTTTAAATAGACCCAAGATATAGCAGACACAAGACTCATACTCGACCTCCCATGCTGCACCCCTACCACACCGCACTGGCTCCCCATTCACAAATACAGCCAATTCCATCTTCTCAAGCATACATGCAAAGCCTTACACAATACATTACCAGAATGCCTGAACAGCCGCATACACTTTTACCAACCCACCAGACACCTATGCTCTGCCTTACACTCACTTGCACACACTCCCTGCAGCCACCAAAGGTAAGTTGGAGGTCGCTCATTCTCCAACATCTCACCCAAGACACAGAACAACCTTCCTCAACACATCAGAGTCTTCTTCTCACTTCTTGAGTTCTGCAAGAGCTGAAGACCTTGCTCTTCATATAAGCACCGTGGGACCACACACCCTACACACCTTGCCCTAGCTCCTGGATACCCTCTAGGGTGATGAGTGAGCTATACAAATCAACATAACATAACACCCACAATCCTTGCAGCCTCTTCAGAGCACTTCAAAAGAAATAAGGGAGAGAGTCACTGCGTTGGCTTGTGGTGCTATGTTTAGATCAGGATTAAAGATTCATCTGAGGGCATGCCCTTTTGATGCTGATAGGAGCAATTTAAGCAATATTATCCATGGGGAGGTGGCTCAGAGGTAGTTACTGATCATGGTGGAGCCAGAGAGCCCAAAACCACGTAATTTGAAATTTGGGTTGAAATTCACAAAATTGTTTCATAGGTGCTATGTGTTTGATGATACTAATTAGGTGGAAGGTTATAAGAAGCCTACATGCTGAATTTGTTTTGGTGATAATGATCTGCCATTTGTAATCTGTGCACCGTAGTGAATGCCTAGTTTTAGGGGTCACAAAAAGGAACTTAGGTAAGTGATAACAGATTTCACTAAGAATATAGCCATTTATTGGTGGTGCAATACTAACTAGGACTTGAGGTGAGTTCCTTGGCAATGTCACCATGTGACAAAATGCAGTTAAGGGCTCAGTCATTTCATAACTTGTAGCAGCAGACACGAGAACCATTTTCATGTGCATACTCAGCCTTCTGCACAGGAAATGGACTGGTTCTAAACCTGACTTCTTGAACAGAATGTCTCCCATGGTAGGCACATTCTGTAAGCTAGTTGATCACGAGTTAGAATTATGTAATCTTCGAAACAGCTATGAAGGAAAAAAGGGGTAGTGATATGTGGATTGGTGCTTGTGACAGACTGGCCTGGTATATAATGTCCACTAATGTAAGTGGGCACCTTGCACCAGTCCAGACAACCCTTATGGTGATTAAGGAGGTCTCAGACAACCTTAGAAAGCTCTCCAAGTGGTAGCTGTGGAGAGCAGCCTTCAGGATTAGTATTGAAGGAGTGTAAAGCAGCTTGCTTTACCGGAATGCAATCTTATAGTATAGATTAATTGAAAAGGAACCACACACAGTATGTTTAAAAATATGTATTTATGGTATAAGACTCTCTATAGTACATTACAATATCTCCTACATGGAGATAGACACGAAGCACACAATACTTAAGCAAAAAAATCACAGTAGATGGCACTAATACACAGTGGTCCGGGGGGAGGGGGTGGGGGGCAAACCATTTACTAAGAAAGTGGTATAAGAAGGACAACTCAAGTCAGGACAATGTCGAGAGGACGTAGAATTGCCGGGGGCCCACAGAACCACCAAAAGTAAGTAGATAGGGGCCCCACGGAGAGCGTGTACAGTGTGTGAACTCGACCGTGTGATCCGTGCAATTCTATGTGCAAGTAGCGGTTGGAATTTTAATAATTAGGGACCCTTCCCAGTGGGCCCTGAATAAACCCCGTGGAAGACAGAAGGTTGGAGAGCCTCCCCACCCGTGGATATCATGGTACCCAAGTTACCTATCCCAGGGAAGCCGGGCGCAAAGGTGTGAAGTGGCGTCAGAAACCGCTGTCGAACCCGATGAAGGACTTCAGGAAAGTGCTGCTGCTGAAAGAGGAGGAAGTGTCCGGAGGAATCCAAACATGGATTCTCGACGAGGAGTACCTGAAAGCAGAGGGGACAGTGTCTATGTCACTCGGGAGTGACCAGGAGACTTGGAAGACGAATGCCATTCAATGCCGGGTGCTCCAGGAAGGATGACACTGCAGCTTCGAGGACCAGGCGATACTGAGGATGACCAGGACCTGGATAAGAGCTGTCTCACATAGGATGTAGAGTGCTGAGGGGTTGGTGTCTGGCGGGAGCCCCAACAAGCCTTGGCAAATGCAATCCTCAAAGGAAGTCAAGATGGTCCACGGTTGGGAACAGCAAGGTCCAGGAGACTCACCACAAGCAGGGGAGTCAGGGTAGGTTCCGAGCAATCAGGGTAGCCCAAAAGAAACCAGTGTGACCTTGAAGTGGACCCTCAGGCCAGAGGCACTGGAGTCACAAGAGGACCTCAAGCAGCTCACCAAAAGATGCAGGCTACGATGCACACGATGCAGTGTGGCCAAAGATTCTGGTCACTGGAGGTGCCCGAGGTTGGTGCTACTTGGAGCCTGAAGATCTTTTTGCAAAGATGTCAAAAAGTCTTTGCAACTGCAAAGGCCAGTGGTACCCAGGTGTTCGATTTTTGCAACCCCCACAAGGACTACTGGCCTCAAATTGGTGAGAGGGTAGAGCAGGCCTCAGGAGCTGAGGAAAACCACGACCTGTGTGGCAGAGCCTACGGAGTCTGGAAGAGCTCTGGATCTGCAGACTGGTCATCTTTGTTGCAGTGCCTGCGAATGCAGGGGAGTGGTGACTCCTTCACGCTAAGGGAGAATACTATGGTTGTCCTTGAAGCTTCACAGACCTTGGAAGATTCCTGTATGATGCATAGGCACAGCTTCTCATCGGCTAACCTGGTAAAAGTACCCAGGATCAAAAGAGTAAAGTCGGGGGGAAGAGATTTCTGTTTTTCAGCAGCACAGCTCTGGATTGGTCTCCCAACTGATCTGAGGCAGATGCAGGACTTGAAAAAAACCTGGCTATTTCCCAGAGTGTAACCTTTTTATAGTAACATGGTCCTTGTGGTACTGGAAGTGGCAGGGCACATGACATTACATACAATGTATTTCAGAGCCAGGATGCCGGTAGGGTTACAGTGCGCTTTACAAGTCTGGATAACAATAACAACAATACCAATGCAGCAGACTGGAAGGGTGACGAAGTCAGGTCCAAAGTCCAGAGTGCCCAGACGAGGAAGTGCAGAGGTTTTAGTTCTGAATCTTAACCCGCGACGAATCTAGGGAACCTACACCCAGGTAAGCCCCTAAGTACCCTAAGGAAAGGGTTGGGAAGATTCAGGGTCGCGACAGGGGCAGGTTACTCCCATGTCCTTTGTCCAGTTTTCGCGCCAGAGCAGGAGCCAACGGCTCCCAGGAATGGTTTGAACTGGGGTATGCATTGAGACACCAAATGTGCCCCTCATGCAGACTTTTAGGTGCTGGCAAGTGCACCCACCCAGCCCTAATGAACTAAATCCTGTCTGGGAGGTGGTCACACTACCCTGTGACAGGATGTCTATTGTTCTTCCTTCCCCTGCTCGAGCTTGCAGGAGGGAAGAAATGTGTCTCTGGTCGGCAGCAACCATTTTGTGCTGTCCGGGAGTAGAAGGCTGATACCGGGAACACTGAGAGCCTAACGTAGGGCTCTACCGCTGCTTAGAATCATACCTCCCACACCAATTACGGTATGTGAGTATGATTCCAACATATTTGATACCAAACATGATAGGATTAATTGCAGCCATTTTCAAGATGGTCATCGCGCGATTACGCAATGCCCTCTATATAGTATATGGCTGCGCACTGACAACCCGGGAAATTGACTCCATAGGCTGCAGGGGTGTCCTGCTCATGCAGGGCGCTCTGTCACTTAGAACCAAGCACCCTACCCTCAGGATTGTAAAGGCGGGTGACTTATAGGTTTTAAGTGCAGTGACCCTAAGATATAGTAAACCTATATCTTTAGTAAGTGGTACATGCACCAATGCAATGGCAGGCCTGTAGTTCCATTCTGAATGGTCTCTCATGGGTGGCATAATGGATGCTTCAGCCCATAGGAGACCTCTGAGGGTACCCCAGTTTCCAATCTGGGATTTACTTAGATACTAAACACAACAGTTTAGGGAGAAAGCAGATAGGCTGGGGTCCTGATTAGCAGGATCCCAGTCAGACTCGTCAAAACACAGCTTCCCACCAGACAAAAAGTGGGGGTAACCATGCAGAACCTACCTTCCTACAGTGCTGTAATGAGGCTTGTTTCAGATACCAGCTTTAAATCTCATGGGCATATATCGACCGGTTGTGAGCCAATCAAAATGCACCATTTTGATAGTGTATAATTGTCTTATTTGATTTACAATATTTTTCAAGTGAGAGGGCACTCCCAGGTAGCTATTGACCAGGTTAGAATCAAAGGATCCCGAGGCAAAGTCAAGGGCCCTACTCCACAAGGTCAATATCTATCTTGGAGTGCATTATATTGCATAATATAACTATTGTAAATCAGACCCTTAAAATTTGTGGTGCCATTTATAAAATCTCTTGTGTGTTTTTCATGGTGGAATGTTATCTTTTGGATTTTGTGTTTGGTGAGAAGGCTCCTCAATTTTATCCCATTGAAATTAATTGTAATGAATGGCTAATTTTAAGGTTAACAAAAAGGAACAAATATGAAGGGTGATATCGGAATTCAATCACAAACTAAGTTATTTTTTGGTTATATCACACTAATTTTAGGATTTGTGGTGAGTTCCAGGTTGCATATACCCTGTTAAAAATGCTGTTCCTCTGTTGGAATTTGATGACCGATGTTGGAGAGAAAACAGTTTTCTCACTGGCATTGATTTGATGAAATTTAGACCAGTTTTTTCAAATGGTACTTGGAAATTAAATAATTGCTATATAGATTATATTCTTAAAAGATCTTTTAATGGAAACTGAGTTTTATACGTTTTATATAGTTTATAGCTTGAGATGGTTTTTAAATCGAAGACTGGTATGTATGTATGTTTGTATATGTTTAAGGACCTAAGGTCTAAATAAACAATCTTTTGACCGACTGACTGACAGTTTTCTGTCATGTTTTTCTCACAAAAGTTATAGAAAGTGCTCCAGAAGCAAAAAAAGAAAACGATTGCTTTAAATTCACAAATATCTTGCTCAGTTGTGTTCAGTTATGTAAGAAAAAAGTATGACATGCCGAAAAAATATCCAAGATCCGCAGTAGCTTGTCAGTTGATTCCCCAGTGTTCCACTGCAAATTCAACAGAAAGTTCTAACCAGAATTTAAAGAAATAAAATATCTTTTTCATGAAAATGCGAGGCACACCTGAATGACATGTTTCTGGAATCAGAGCTGAAAGCATTTCCCATGAAAGAGACTACAGTACATTAACTATATGAGTGGTGTAATTTTGTCATATAAATTATGGCTAGTGCTTTAGAAAACTAAAATAAGAACACATTATCTATAAAACCAGTTGGACATGCTGAGTGAACCATGTACTTTCAACGAAGCATCAGGTTGGGATTTGACTCTCCCAGTGTTCTACTAAAACTTCCCAATGGAGTTCTAATGAACTAGAGTGCTAAGTTATTGAATTTGAGACAAAAGTAAGGCAATCCTGAATGCCATTTTGTTGGAAAAGAAGCTGTTGAATTTAAAGCGTTTCCTGTGGATCACTTTGAAGTAAATGAGCACTGAGGCATTAATGCAGATGTGAAACAGGCTGGGTATAAAATATGAATAGAGGAGTAAAATAGTTAAATTTTTAAGACACTGAAGATGTTTTAATCTTCCATTTAAAGGTATGTGAATGGATTTTTAGAGATGCATGAAGTTTTTCACTGTCAGATTATATATTTAAAATTAATTTGTGCTGGTTGGCCGCACCATTTGAAGAAGGACCTGTTCCGATATTTAATTTTTTTTTTCCACATCCTCTTGTCAATAATTGCATTTCCTTGAATAAATGTGCTTAGGATTCTAAATAATTTTTATTGTGAGTCAAACATGAGGAACTGAAAATGTAAACAAATATAGATTATCTATAAAAAATGACTTTCTGCATATCTTATAATCTGCTATATACAAAGCGAATGAATTAAATCATATTTTAAAATCAGACAAAACAATTTGGTTACTATTTTAAAATACATTGAAAACTGTCAATGACGGCACACTGAATGGGAATACTACAAATATGGCAACACATTTAAAGAAATTTGTAGCAGAAAAGATAAGAAACATTTTCTCATACATATTCAGTCTTTCAGTCCAGGAGACTGAAAGACACACATCTTGAATTCTCCAGCAGCATGTGTCCCATGGAAGACACATTCTATGAGAGAGTTGAAGAATCATGGGCCAGATGTATGAGCCTTTTGTTGCCCTCGCAAACGGGAGATCGGTCCGTTTGCGAGTGCAAAAGTGCACGGCATGTACAAGCGCTATTTTGAGACTCACTGCCTCGCAAAATAGCGTTTGCGACTCTCACTATTAGGAAGGGGCGTCCCTTCCTAATAGCGAGACTCAAAGCCATTTACTATTGTTTTTCAACAGCATTTGCAGCCACAAAACACTCGCAGTTTACCACGTACTTCAAGTAGGTGGTAAACCACTCACAAACGGGAGTGTGAATGGGTGTGTAAATATTTTTTAAGAGCAGGCAGTGGTCCCAGAACTCAGCGGCATTCCGAAGCATGTGTTATGGGAAGGTCATCTTCTCTATTCAGCAGGTGGCTTCCACCCAGGGAATGAGGGTGGAGTGAGAGGAAAGCGGTTGCAGTAGTCTGGGCACTGAGGAAAATTATATTATGCCAGTTTAAGACTCATTTAAGGGCTCCAACAGACCGCAGACCACTCAGATGGCTGATGAAAATGTGGGGTGCAAATCCTAAACAGTTGAGGTGGCCCATGTGCCTACCAGGTATGGATTTTATAGGGAAACTTGACCTTGGGACTGAGTGTGAAAATGCTGATAGTCTTTCCATGTTTTTCTGCCTTAGCAATGAAAACTCCCATGAGAGTGGGTAGTTCTCCCCGTTGTCTGCAGGGGAGAGTGTTGAAAATGACCATCTGCTGTGTGGTACCCCAGAGTTTTTCCTTTGACTGCTTTTACTGGCTGTAGAACTCTGTACAAATTGCCCCTACATGCCCCTGATTGGTCTATTTAACTTACCTGTAAGTCTCTAGTATATTGTATACCCAGGGCCTGCAAGCTAAACCTCACAAGTGGACTGTAGCACCCATTGCACCATCCACTACAGTGACAGTGTAAACATAGCTGCAGGCCATCAGTAATCTGACCGTGCAGTTTTATGCTAATATAACCCTTTATGACAGGCCTAAAATATTTTAAATAATGTAAGTCATCCCTAAGTAGGCTTTATGCCAATAAGTCTGGGTTTATGGTATTTAAGAGTAGGACATATGAAGGTTTAATCTTAGATATGTACTTACCTAGCTCTAAAAACTATTTTCGCTCTAGCAGGGTTATTGTTTCATTGAAATTTAATATTGTAATCTCTAGCTAGGAAACAGCTATAAAGTACATGTTTTTGCATTGTTAACATATGTATTACAAGCCCAATTCATTGGTGAGGTTGGATTTGTAAACCTATTTTGGAAAATGTACTTTTAGAAAGTTATCTTTTCTTTGCCTTAAGTCTCTAGAGGCCCATTTTGCATGAGATTCAACTGTCATCCAGGAGCTGAAAAGCACCCTTGCTGAGGTGTGACCTTGCTCCCAGATCTGAGACAAAAGTATTGGGTGTGAGAAGGGGTTTCATTCCTTTGGCAGGGTTACCATCTGGGTTGTGAACAAGAACTTAAATAACTTCAAAGAGACCTATGCTGTCACAGGCAAATGTAACTAACACCTGGTCATGGCCCCTCATTTGTCCCTCAAGTCAGCCAGGCGCCAATCTCAGTGGGAGAGGAAGTGGCCCCAGAACCTGCTTTGAGTGACCACAGAGGAGTTGGTAATTTCCCTGGCCAACGTCTGGGGTGGCCACAGGGAAGCAGTGTTCTGCCATCTTAGATTACAGCAGAGAGGGACAATATGGGATGGGTTACATACAAGTACATAGGACATGCTGAAAAAGTGGGTAGGGTCACTCCTGGGAGCTTCTACCCCCATTGGATTGGAAGTGGCCAGACGTCTCCCTCACCCACTGGCTGGTGCCATGTATAAATATGGCACCAACAGTACTCTCCTCAGAATAGTTTTTGAACCTGTTAAAGAACAGACGAGGACTAGACCTGCTGTCTGTGACCTGAGAAGAGGCTTCAAAACTGAACTTGCTCTCCCTCTTGTGCCCAGGACAAAGAAGTGGACTCTAAGGGGCAGGGTAAAGAAGTGGATTCTAAGGGTCAGGAACACAATAAGCTACCAGAGAACTTTCCTTCAACTTCCCAGCTGACCAATTCCAACTGTACCTGCACCCTGCTGCTGGTGTCTTCTGGAATGAGTCTTAAATAGGGGTGGGTGATAAATTCAACTCCGGCGGGGGAGTTTGCGGAGTTTTATCCAACAAAACCCTCCCACGAGTCAGAGTTTTTTCTCACACGTGGCTTGCCAACATTAGGTTAGCATGCTCAAGTCGAATCTGTGCCCCCTAGTTCAATTTACGGGGCGGTAGGATGGCACCCGGCAACATATTCTCAATGCATACAGTCGCAGGCGGCCACAACCGTTCCCAGTGAGAAAGCTGCAGCTCAAGGAGAAAATCTTCTCGAGCTGAAGCAAAGAAGCAGCTCCCTATGGCATGCTGCATGGTTCCGTTTGCGCTGGTGCTACAAATCAGCATGAGCAGTATGACATGCCATATTCCACCCACTCACAGAATGTCACTGAGTTTTCTATGTAACCCCAAGGTATTCCGCAGAGTGAAATTCGTGAGTTCTGCCCCTCCTAGTATTGACACCCAAGTGTTGACCCCAAGGTCTTGGACCCTTGGCTGGTGTCAAATAGTAATCCTCCTCCTAACTTCTACTGAAACCTGGAACTTATAACATTTTTGGCTTTATAAACCAGGACCAACCTGCCATGCCAAATCCGATGAAGGTGCTTTGCCACAGGGCAAAAGATTCATGTTGCTCTTGCTCTGAGCTTTCCTGCAGCAGCAAATCTGATTCAGCTGGACCTCACAGAGAAGTTATTTAGCCTCTTGGATCCCTCTGTGGTTACAGTCTTCATCATTGTCCTGCTGGAAGAATCTGAGCTCCGAAAAAGTGACTAAGTCCAATTTGGGGATAAACCACACAAAAGATGGTCATATCCAACAGTATGTTCTTACACAGAACATGCACACACTTATGAATGTTTGCATTCATTACTTCTAAGGAAACCAGTAGAGTATCTCTGGTAGGGTTAATTTATTTCCCCATAGGGTATACAGAGGGACTGGCTCCGTAGTCAGACATTCTTCAAGAGTCCGGGCTGGTAAGTGGAGAGGTGTGGTGCAACGGCCAGGGCAGCTGGCTTCGGAGCACAGGGCTCACGGTTCGATCCCTGGCTCCAGAGGCAGAGCAGCTCAGCACCATGTGACTCTGGGCAACAGCTCACTTAATTTCTACGATGGCCCTAACGGCTTGAGACCCGTAAGGGTGAGTAGTTAACGCTTTACAAATACAGGATTTATGATTTAAGTGCACCTAATTTGATCCCCATGCATATGCCAGGGGGATAATCTACTGGCTCCTTAAGAAGGAACACGTGTAAGCGTGCATAACCATGAGCATGTTCTGTATAAAAACCTATAAATAGTGAATTACTGTCCGATTCATGTAGTGTTGTTAGGGAACTTTTCAGCCCAGACGAAGGCCAACTGACCTGTACTGGCAATTTGTGGTCACAACATGTACACTGCAGATGCAGCAGCACTAAAGAGCTTCCTGTGCCCACAGGGTACTATCAATGTACTACCCAATCAATCAAAAAATACTTTTATTTGATTTCATTGAAATCCATGTACTACCCATTCTTTTGTCTTATCAGGGTAATCCTTAATGAAGTATGATACAGCTTATACCCTAGGAATGTTTATCTTCACTTGATCCCTACAATATAAGGTGCACTCTCAAGTAGGTCGAGCCCATCCGGATGTACCATCATTCTGGATGCGGGACTCAATGATGAAGCTTGCCACAAATAATCAGTGAACTAGAGTACCTGTAAGTTTACAGAACTCTATTAACATATCCTCACCCTAAATAGGATACACAATTATTCCTCTGACCTGTATGTCTAGTATCAGAATGGCTGCCCTGCTAAGAATTTCCACTGGCAGAGTAAACTGAGGCTTTGTAGGTGTTGTGGTACCAGAAAATTATTAACAGAACATCACCTGACATGAATATTGTATATTAAATATTGCTTCGAAAAATACTGCCCCACTGCGGTTAATAACAGAAAATCTACATCATATGGAATTATATTTTCGTAATTGATATTTAGGACCCAATATTTATGCCAGACTATATTTCTGTATACGATATTTTGATGTATAAACCCACTGAAAGAAGTCCAACGGTTCTGCCACCTCTAAATGGGGAGTGGGTACCGCGTGTTTGGCAGGACAAGTGACCCGCCAATAAACTTCGGTATCATGTGAGAAATGTAGCCTGACTTTCAGGAAATATCAACCCACTGAATGTCCAATAAAATCTGTATAAAGTCAAACTAACATAATTTTAAGGCGAATTAGATGAGTGTATCATTGTTAATATTCCCAACTGTTAGCATATGAGGTAGTCTCCAGAGACGGTAGGCTGTTGAAGGTGGAATCAAAGACTTATGATGGGTCTTCTCATCTTCCTTTTAATCTTAAGGCATCATTTAAAGCGTGGAGCAAACTGAAAATCCTCTAATTTCAATAGAAAACTCTGAATATTGAGTAGAATCCCAAATCTGAAATTCTTACACCATGGATATAGTATTGGGGAGGAAATTCAGCTCATAAAATCCGTGTTCAGAGTTACATCCAGAAATTGGAAGAGTTTCATTTCCCTCTGTTCTCTAGATGAGGCCTTCAGTCTCAATGTCTTTTTAACAATTCATATTTTGCATGCATGTATATATTGTTGTTCATCCTGAAAGATCTTCACCTTGAATGTAACTTGTGATCTATGTATGATATAGCCATACTTTGTATGTAGCAGTCAGATGCAAAGTCAATTCCAACATAGCCTCGAAACTCATTTATCTATGAAAATAGTTAAACCTCGTATATTTACCCTTAAATTTAACATTTGTTCTTGGTTATTTATAGAAGCAGATATGTCACATAGAAACTAGCAGATGCTTCTCAGGTTATTGGTCCATGACTTCCATCAGCAAACTGTTAGCCATGTAGGCATAATGATGAATGCCATGTATCTTTCCTAAATGCAGGGGCTCCTCCTTTCCCCTTCATGTTTCATAAACACCTCCAGAGTGCAGCATTATTTCCATCCGAATGCTGAGAGATGAAGAATGAGCAGATTAAATTTTGCGGTGACTCCAGTGTCTGGTCTAGTGTGCACTGTATACATGTGGTAGATCACTATGGAACAATGTTGTTAAGCCCAAAGGCTCTTGTGTAGGAAGGTGCATATGCTGACCACTGCCAGGGAGGCCAATCCAACTGGTGATACTGACTGGTAGAGGAAAGACAAGCACCAGCATGTTAAAGACAGATTCTCTGAAGATTGCATATCACTTAACCACCAGAGAAGCTTACCAAAGGAGCAGTATAAGTTGGATGGAGTTTAACACAATCCAAAAAATATTTCATAACAGATAGAAATTAACTCCTTGATATATTTTTCGGGAAAATGAATTAGGGCAGTTTCTTAGCACTAAGGTACGGATTTATCAGAATAAGGAAGCTCTATGTACTGATTACACCTGTGTATCTAAAGACAGCGGGCTACCTATTAGAGGATAGAACTGTGTGCTGTACACACTGAAGGCATTTAATTACATTCTGGGGGTGAAGTGAGTTACAGTGGGTTGAGGTTTGGCTACTTTTCCATATATCCTGCTAGTGTCAAATCTGCAAAGTGCAGCCAATAAACCGCATTTTGGTACTGTTAAACAAAAACTCATACAGATGTTTGTTAATAATTAGCATTTCCCAAACACTAATGTATGGGTTGAGTGTTTGCTTTCTTGGGTCTACTGGACCACTTAGACGGTATTGACCTGGTGTAGATCTGGATATTGCCTATGAAATCAAAACTAGTAGGGTGTTGCTTAGAATATGCAAGTTGTAGACGTGACAAACATGATGGCAGCCATAAGTCACTAAATAACCAACATGGTTTTATAGGATCTCCCATTGAGATAAATCTGTATGAGCATGGTGGTCAAATTCTTATTTTACAGATGCCAAATGTGCCTGGCAGTTTTCTGCTTCGTTGTTGCTTACGTATTTGACATCCTGTTTTGCATCTCCACTGCTACCCAATCAAGATGCCTTTTCATTAGTTCTGCTTACCTGTCTCCTATTCTGCCATTCAACTGTGTATCATAATGGACTCTCTTATTTATTTGATTTTTTTAGGCACGTTACTAATTTTGATAGCCTGACAATGAATCTTATATGTAATAAAAACCCTCATAGTTGAATTTTGTACAGTCATATGAAGACCAATACCTGGTTGGTTACGCCTGTCTGCCCTCTTACCTTCTGCCACTTTTACCTAGGTTCACAGCTGTGAATCCTCTGTAATATGGCTGTGAAGTATAAGTTTGTCATGTACTTTTCAAAACAGGCATACATAGGTCAGTAGCAGCAGAACTGGTGTTCTTTGAAATTTGTGAGGTTTAATACTTGCCAGGAGTTCTCAAAAATCTTTGCTAAATTTGCCTAGTAAGTTTCCGATATTATGAATTTCTTTCATTTTGTAAATGCCAGCATTGTATTATGGGGACCCCCTTATGCTAAGCATTACATACAATAGTCCAGTTCTAGAATTGTTCATATTCCATGGGTGGCTTATATGTCAAAAATTATCTGCAGTATTTGCAAGCCAGCATTTTATCATGGTTTGCTTCACCTACCCCGCCCCCCGCCCCCAGCCCCAATATTCCATTCCAACCCTCTCAGAGAGAAAACATTAGCTCCGGGATAGCAGGACCAGCTTTTTGCCATAGGAGTCCCCTTATTTCAATCAATACTTCCAGTATTTCAGGGTGTGCATTTCGCCTTTGGTGCCCTCTTGTCAGGAATTACCTCCAATGTAACAGCTTTAATATTTATCCATAGGAGCCCCCATGCTAAGAATTTCCTACATATGCAAACTCCAGCACATTTTCACATGCCCCCCATGCCAAGAATATCTTTTAGTATGGGCCTGGATTTTGCTATGGGTGCCCTTCCTTGTGTCAAGAATTATCTCCAATATGCTAGTGCCTAAGCGCAGCATGTTACCTAGGATGCCACCATACGCCTTGAATTTTACTGAGTATGCCATGGCCATCAGCAAACTCACAATCATAAACCGCACAAACAAATACACTCTTAAATCACTCACACTCTCTCACTCACTCATACTCATTCCATCTCACATTCTCTCTCTTCCTACTCACTCTAACTCAAACTCTCTCACTTACTCATTTTCACTTATTCTCACTCCCACTCACTGTTACTCACACATAAAAAAAACTCATATTTACTGGTTCTCACAATCACTTACAAACATACCTATACACACTCACCCTTTCACACTCACTGACTCTGAGCCCAGGTACAACTACACCTGCTTCACCAATGATAACTACACCTGACTCAGTTGCACGCCCTCTCACAATTTCCAATCAACATCCCTAAAACTCCCAAATTAAGATTCCTTCTTTCACTCCCATTGACACTCTCACTCCCATTGACACTCTCAAACACACACACACTCTCATTCAATCACATTCACTGTCAATCTCTTACAAACACACTCACTAACACATACATACACATGCACAGAGAAACAACATTTTTTAATTAACTTACTTCCTTAGCCGGCAACTCGGAGACTCCATGGCGGCAGAAGAGCAGGAATCTAGCACTGGGCCAGCGAATCAGCAAGCCATGATTCCCAATAAGAAGCCAGGAAGAACAGCAAGGTCAGGGTTTACAAGGTGAAGAACCACCTTAATCCATCTCGCAGTTTCTGGGATCCTGCCCCAGGTGCTCTGTGTGGTTTCTCACTGGACTCATGGATGCACAAAAGCACTCCCTGACTGCAGGGATGCCACCATTCCCAGAATAAAATAGCACCCTTTTGCTCATATTTTAAGGTTCTGCAACTTTATATGAAATTGTCTGTATTCATTTTAAACGTTGCCTTTCTTGCTTTGTTTATTTTAATTATCCCTGAGAGGTCAAAAGGGCAACTGTAGGACACATTGTTCTGTTCTTCGATAATTAACTGGTTAAAATATGTACTTTTAAGGGGGTAAAATACCAGCATTGGGAGATTTTTCAAAATTTTGTTTAAGCAGGGACATTAAAATACTGGTAATCCCAGTAAAGAAACGACCAGAGGGAATCCCTACCTGACAGCCACATTTTAGCGGATCAACTGTGCTGCCAGAGGCATTCACCGTATGGACCAGAAGGTTATCTTAGACGTTTGGTCTAAACTTAGACCAAAGGTCTAAGTTTGCGAATTTGGGAATTCACAAAGGGCATTTTCGAGCACTATCTTTATGTGTGCACTCGAATTGGATCCCCTCACCTAGTGCAGACATAAAGATGGTAATCGTAAATGCCCTTTGTGAATTCCCAAAGTGATAAAATTCGACATCTAAATTAATTTTTGTGAATCTGAGGTTTTGTAATTCTCGAGTCTGACTCCATTTTGTTCTGTGCCACCATTTTGTTTTGCCCTCACGTAGACCTGTGAAGGTAGCCTGGCGAACAAAGTGGCCTGGCCTTCTTAGTTCATGTATACATTAACTAGGTTTCTTTTTGACTCTGAAATGAACTGTAAGAAACTGACATCTTCACCTGAAACTGACCTCGCAAAGCCAATTTCCCTGATCGATCTTTGTCTGAGATTGGCAATCAATGTTCAGGACATCGTTAACTTTTAGTTTCCTTGCACATGCCTTATCTTGTTCAGCATCTGTTACTGTTTCTTTTTTATGTTTCTTCATTACATGGGTTATGCTTTTAATTATCGGTTTGTCCGGCTTGTGGAGATTGGACTTGGAACATTCCTAATAATTAACTTTTGGGTTGGGATACTGTAAATTGAGTTTTTGTTATGTGATACTTTGTTTGAAAATGTACCTTATTGGCTAGAATTTTGTGCAGTGGGTGTACATTTATAATGTGAGTATTGGGTAAAAAAGGAGACGTCTCGCCTTAGTAAAATGAGCAGTCTCCTGAGAATTTACACCGTGATGTATTTCTAGAATCACTGTTACTAGCTGCAGCTAATAAACTTGGTCTCTGATGCCATCCAGAAGTATTCTGTGTCTCTGTATATAAAGACAGGTGAACTCGAAGATCTTAGGCGTGCCCCTGACGCAGCTGGGTTAAACCCCGGTTCTTCAACTGGCGCCCAACGTGGGGTGACTTCAGCGGTACTGGTCCAAACCAGTAGATTGGGAGGAGCACGGTGAGAAAATTCTGGAGGACGGCCGTCACTTCATCGACCACTGCATGTCGACGTGGACCGAAGGTTTTTTTCTGCAAGGCTTCCCCTTTCCGACGGCTGCAAAGGACTGCTGCCCCTTCTGTCGCCCTGTCTTGTACCCTCTTGTGATGATTTGTAAGGCCAGACGTTAGACGGTCTTCAGGTGGCGTGACAGACATTTTGGTTAAGTATAAGTGGGTTGCTCCCACGCCATTGCAATAGTCGAAGCCGAGGGGTTCGTATCTTTGCGAGTGTATCATTTTTGATAACCCCTTGAAGTTTGAAGCAAGACTAGTGAGCTAAAAAATGCCTGGTTTTAGCAAATTTAGGAAATGGTTTTGTTGTAGTTGTAATAGGGATTCCCGATTGGAGGACTTGCGTCTGATACCTCCGGTTGGAACTCCAACTTATGAGCTCTATTCAAAGCATGGTGTAGGTCCCATTACCTTCCATTACAAGGAAAGATGGGGTTTTACGATGGCCCCAACATGGTAGATTTGAATCAGATGTTTTAGATAACCTAGAAGTTGCGCTATTTAAGAAGAAAGCCCGGCCGGCGATGTTTGACTCTTTCCGTGTTTGGCATAAGGAAGCCAAACAGCGAGAAATTAAGCAAGCTAAGAGAGATAGGAAGGAAAGGAATATATTGGTAATGCAAGCTGCTAGGCCGTTTAAGGAAGATGAAGAAGATCATGCGATTGAAGTGTCAGATAGACAACATTGCATGGCCATTGACAAATGTTGCCCTGCTTTGCCACCCCCCCTTTCAAATGTGACTGAAGACCCTGAAAAGGATCCTTTGATGTCACATTTACTGAGATTACCACCACCTTATGTGCAGGGTGCTACTGCACCTCCGTTACCTCCAGTTGTTGCACCCCTTGTTGTCGTTCAACCCCCTGTTGTTGTTCAGCCACCCGTTGCTTCACAGGTGGTTCTTCCTCCCCCGGCGCAGCCCCCTCCAGGGCAGGCAGCCTTGCCACCAGCTTTGCCTCAAACTCCTTTGCCTTACACTCCTTTATCTTCGACTTCACTTATTTCTGTCCCTACGTCTCTGTCGCCTCAAAACACTTTGTCTGCTGTCCTCCTGTCAACTTCTTCTCCTTCTGCTCGGCAACGAATGACTGACACTGTCACTAGTCTTTTGTCTCCTTTCTTTGGGTCACTGAATATGACCTCTGTTTCTGAACGTAAGCAGAGTCGTAGTCAGCTCCCTGGTCCCGAAGAGCAGACAGTGTTAGATCTCCTTGCTCGTAGATGGGTTTCGAATACCTCCAAGTGCAGTCCACAAGTGGTTATGGATATCTTCCTACAGTTGGAGGCACCAAAACAAAGGTATGTTTTTGATGTTATGTGTACCTTCCTTTGTCAGGAGTGGGATGATAATGAGTTGGGTTCAATTCCACTGGAATTGCTTAATGTTCAGTTTGAATTTGCTAAAGGGACGATAGTGGGTTCCGATGTTGAGGAAGCGGTAGAGACACTACTCACTTTTAGGTCTAGACTTCCACCTCTGTCATTATTCGAACCTGACCCTTCTGTTAGGAGAAAAGTGAAGCAGTATCCTATGAGAGAGGTTCCCCCTGAATGGAGAGAGGCAGTTTGTGACTGATGCCGCTCATGGTATTGCGGCTGCACCGGCTCATTTTCAGCGAGTATGGGTGCATGTCCCTTGGAAGAGAGCTGAGGTCCTGGCTCTTAAGCAGACCTTGCCTGACCCCGGTAAAGATCCTGCTGGTTATTACAAGGAGTTGTCTCAGACAGTTGATGCGTGTGTTATGAATTTAGTTGACATAGATATGCTGATGGGTAATGTAGTTCCTCAACCCTTATGGGCGAAGATCCGTCACGAGGATCACGCGCCAGAGTTAGGAGATATGTGGGTTAATATTACTGCTGCAGATGGTTGGCAGGTAGGAGGTGCCAAACCTGAACCCTTAGTTGCAGAAGTACCTGGTAGGATTATTAATTTAATGAAAACTATTATGCCTCCTCTGCGGGTGAATTGGGACAAGTTAGCAGCATGCAAACAAAAGAAAGACAAGAGTGTGTCTGATTTCTTCACTAGTATTGAGGAAACATTCATTGATCATAGGGGTCAGGACATGAGTACAGAAGGTGGTCAGAGGTTGTTTGTAGATAAGTTTGTTTTTAATTTACTTCCTGAACTTTCTAGTAAGTTAAAGGACTCTGACAGTTCATAAGCTGTTTCTTCTTCGGCCCAGAAATTGGCTACTGCACAATACTATGAGAATAGAGATAAAGATGAGATGGATAAAGTAGAGAAGAAGACTAGAGAATTAAAAACGAAAGTTCTGCAGCAGGCTTATCTGCCTCGCCCTAATCAGTGTCAGTTTCAGCAACCTTACCAGTTTCAGCAACACCCACAGTTTCAGAAACTGTTGCAGAAGCCTGAGTCTTTTGCTTCGCGACTCCCGCTAGGCCCTAATCAGTGTGCTTATTGTAAAGAAGAAGGTCGTTTCAAGAATAGTTGCCCGATCTTGCTACAGCGTGCGAATGGTATGTCTGGTCTGAGAGGTCATGGTGGTTTCCAACAAGTATCTAGGGGTAGGGGACGTGGTACGTTTCCCCAGAATGAACGTTCCTTTTCCCCTCAGAATTCTATGAAGTATTTTGACCAACAGAATGTTCCAACCGTCCAGTCCGTTCAGTACTACACTGATGATTATTATGTTGGAAGTGAGAGTGTTGGTTTTAATGATAGTTAGGACAGCCATGGACAAAGGGAGGGAGTAGTGTCAGTTCCAGTAGACCAGAGTGTTATGTTGAAGTGATTACATCAGGTATGGCAGAACCTTTTCTTTTGGATACTGGTGCAGCAAAGAGTTCTATCATGCACTCTAATTTCCCTGGCGCACCTTTGTCTGGCTTGACCAATGTTTCAGTAGGATTTTCTGGCACCCCAGTTCGTAACTCGGTTTCTTGTCCTTTGCCCCTTTCTATTGGTCCCTGTGAATTGGAGGCTCCCCTTATTCTAACAACTGGCTGTGGCGAGAATCTGTTGGGTTTGGACTTGTTGAAAAGATTGCATGCAACATTACATTGTTCTCCTTCGGGAGTACATCTTACGGTGGGTAAGAAAGTGATTTCCCGATGTATCTGTCTAAGGATCGCCTTCCACTGGAACTGCGTTCTCTCCCTGATACACTTTGGGCTACAGGGCCCAATGAAGTTGGTCTCTTGCAGATTCCACCCTACGTTGTTTCCCTTAAGTTGAATGCTAAATTACCTTGCATTCCTCAGTACAAAATTTCCAGTGATGGCGAAAGAGCTCTTTTAGCGATTATCTATGATTTGGTTGAGAAAAGTGTGGTTGAAGAAACAAGAGGTAATGTGTGTAACAGTCCTGTTCTGCCTGTCCTTAAGCATACTGACTCTTCTCAGCCACCTGTGTATCGGTTTGTGATCGACCTTCGAGAGGTCAATAAGATCGTTGTGCCACAGTTTCCTGTTGTCCCGGACATTACTGCTTTATTGACTATGATCCCTGCCTCAGCTGCTTGGTTATGTATGGTCTTCTTTATTAATTTGTATTTTATGTCCAATCTGTGTTTTTTTTAATTGCTAATTGTGAATTAAAATGATTTTTTAACTAAATGCCTTTTTAATGTGTTGACAATTGTATACTATGTTTTTCCACCTGAAATTGGTCCCTCATCCTTTCACTATTGAATAGACAAGTATTCACAAACTGCCTAGGTTGATACTTTTCAAATGTTTGTTTCCCTGACCTAGGAGTTAAAATATCTATTGCTCAGGGGATCCTTGTTTTATACGTGATAATACTGCCTTGTCTACAGCCAAGGTTTTGCTCAAAGAATTCTTTCCCAGATATGGCTTGCCGAGGATGGTATGGAGTGATAATGGAAGTGAATTTGTGGGTTAGATTATGAAGAAAGTATGTGCGGGTCTGGGTATTAAACAGAAATTTCAAGCTGCAAATCACCCCCAGTCAGCAGGCCTAGTCGAGTGCTATAATGGCACTCTGAAGCTGAAGTTGGCCACGGTGCAAGCGAGCTCTGGTCTTACATGGCCCGATGCCTTACCATTGGCTCTTTTGTCCACAAGAACGGCAGTACATTCTCGCGTGGGACTTAGCCCATACGAGATTGTTTTTGGACGTCCGGCGAATGTCTGGGGTGTGCTGAGGCCTAAGAAGTACAGTGATATCGAGTACCCTATGTTGGTTGACTACGTACATGATTTGACTGCTAAATTGTGTGTTCTTCACCAACAGGTCCATGACACTTTGCCTCCAGTTTCTGTAGACGCAGGCCACACGATTCAACCTGGCGACTGGATTCTAACCAGGAATTTCCAGAGTTCAAAGAACTTGGAACCAAGATGGACTGGTCCATACCAAGTCCTGTTATCAACTCGGACTGCTATTAAGGTGTTCGGCAAGAAAAACTGGGTACATGGTACCCATTGCAAGAAGATACCCTTGCCCTTACCGTACGATAAGTGGGTCCGGGAAGGTGTTGCCGATTCCGAGAGTGAAAGGGTTCCGAGATTTGTACCTTTTAGCGATGCACATCTGGAATGGACTCAGTCAGAACATGCGGATGATGAAGTCTTGCAAGAAGCTGTGTCGCCGTGTTTGAGACGGATCACTGAAATAATATCGAATGCCAAAATATCGACCTGCAAGAATATCGTGTAAAAAATATCGACTGACAAAATATCGAGTTTCTATGTACAAACAGGTAAGTACAAAAATATCGAGTTTAAAATATCGTTTACAAAAATATAGTTTTAAAAAATATCGACTTTACTAAAAACACTTTAAAATTAAATTAATATTAAAAACTAAGTACTAAAATATACTTAAGAATACTTAAAGTAACTAATGATAATTAAATACTTAATGAAAGTAAAAAAATAAAAAATATTTAATCATATTTCTTAAAACATATATATATAGTAACAAAATATAATTAAATAATAGCCAATATTATTAACGTACAATAACAAAAGAATAAAAATTACTATTCCCACTCCAGTGGGTGCAACAGTAGGGAAAGCATTGGATAGCGTAGGGGTTAAAATTACTATTCCCACTCCAAAGAGTGCAACAGTAGGGAAAGTGTTGTATAGCGTATGGGTTAAAATTACTATTCTCACACCAGTGGGTGCAACAGTAGGGAAAGTGTTGGATAGCGTAGGGGTTAAAATTACTATTCCCACTCCAGTGTGTGCAACAGTAGGGAAAGCGTTGGATAGCGTAGGGGTTAAAATTACTATTCCCACTCCAAAGAGTGCAACAGTAGGGAAAGCGTTGAATAGCGTAGGGGTTAAAATTACTATTCTCACACCAGTGGGTGCAACAGTAGGGAAAGTGTTGGATAGCGTAGGGGTTAAAATTACTATTCCCACTCCAGTGGGTGCAACAGTAGGGAAAGCGTTGGATAGCGTAGGGGTTAAAATTACTATTCCCACTCCAAAGAGTGCAACTGTAGGGAAAGTGTTGGATAGCGTATGGGTTAAAATTACTATTCTCACACCAGTGGGTGCAACAGTAGGGAAAGTGTTGGATAGCGTAGGGGTTAAAATTACCATTCCCACTCCAGTGGGTGCAACAGTAGGGAAAGCGTTGGATAGCGTAGGGGTTAAAATTACTATTCCCACTCCAAAGAGTGCAACAGTAGGGAAAGTGTTGGATAGCGTAGGGGTTAAAATTACTATTCTCACACCAGTGGGTGCAACAGTAGGGAAAGTGTTGGATAGCGTAGGGGTTAAAATTACTATTCCCACTCCAGTGGGTGCAACAGTAGGGAAAGCGTTGGATAGCGTAGGGGTTTAAATTACTATTCCCACTCCAGTGGGTGCAACAGTAGGGAAAGCGTTGGATAGTGTAGGGGTAAACATTACTATTCCCACTCCAGTGGGTGCAACAGTAGGGAAAGCGTTGGATAGCGTAGGGGTTAAAATTACTATTCCGACTCCAGTGGGTGGAACAGTAGGGAAAGCGTTGGATAGCGTAGGGGTAAAAATGACTATTCCCACTCCAAAGAATGCAACAGTAGGGAAAGCGTTGGATAGCGTAGGGGTTAAAATTACTATTCCCACACCAGTAGGTGCAACAGTAGGGAAAGCATTGGAAAGCGTAGGGGTTAAAATTACTATTCCCACTCCAGAGAATACAACATTAGGGAAAGTAAATAATTCATATATTATTCAAAAATCTACAAAAAATATCTATTAATAATTAATTTAAATTTTTTTTTACAATAATTAATTAAATTAATCACCTATTAATACTATTTAATTAAACATTAACAAATCAATCTTTTATAACTTAAACAAATATAACAATTATTTCCAAATAAATAAATTGTAATTAGTTTTATTATTTAATTAATAATTAAAAATTTAATTTCCACCCTATGCCCCTATAAACCCACTACCCGCTACATAAATTAAATTAGTTACATCTACATAATTACCAATTAATCAATTAATATAAATTAATTAACAATTTTACATTAATTAATTAACAAATATAAATTAATTAACAATTAATTACTATTTACTATCAATAAATAAATGTACATATTTAATTAATTATAAATAAATTACTTCCCACCCTATTCCCCTATAAACCCACAACCCGCTACAGAATTAAATTAGTTTAATTTACATAATTAACAATTAATCTATTAATCTAAATTAATTAACAATTTTATTTAAATTAATTAACAAGTATAAATAATTAGCAATTAATTACTAATTACTATCAATAAATAAATTTACATATTTATTAATTATAATTAAATTACTTCCCACCCTATTCCCCTATAAACCCACAACCCGCTACAGATTAAAATTACGCAAAAATTATTAAAACAAAATTCGTTAAATATAATTATTTATAACATAAATACACAATGTTCACACATATGATAACATAAAAATACACTATAAAAAATTATATATTATTAAAAATTCGATATATTGTACTATCTATATTATATACTTCGATATTTTAACTATCTATATTTTTTACAGTCGATATTACTTCACTTACCTTAAAAACAATATTTTTGTAGTCGATATTCTGTCCTGTCGATATTTTGTCCACTCGATATTAAATACACAATATTATGTCCAAAAGATATTTTGGACTCGAAATTATGTCTGTGCACCGTTTGAGACTTGATACTACGCACCCAGAGACACTCTTTCAGGATCAAATTGTGCCTGGTAAAGAACACTACAATTTAAGGTCTAAAAAGGACAAATAAAATCTGATTTTTTTTGTGAATTACACTCTTTCAGACAAGAGACTATTTTTCTTTTTCTTTTTCGAACCACCATCCGGGTTCAGCTGCAGGGTCGCGGTATAAGACTTAAGGGGTGGCCCGCGTACTGACGAAAGGTCTGCGGTTCTAGGGACGTCTAGGACGCCTGGACGCACACTTGAGTGAAGAAGGTAAATTGCCGTGAGCAGCACGTTAGAGGATGGAGTCTGTTGTAACTGAAAGAGATATTGAGAGAATAGATCTTAAGACACGATTTTGTACATTGATACATAGCAAATGTTTTATAATATTGTGCTTTTTGACGTTTTTAAGTATCACGTTAGCTTGTGTGGGTTGGACTGTCTATGCTACACAACAGACATCTGCACCCACCTCCCAACCTATGCTTTCTTTCGCTACTCTTTCTTTGCACCAGTTTTATAAGTTGCCTGAACATGAACAGACAAGGAGATCAGAATTTGTCAACAACTCGTTCATACAGTTGCTGCATCAGCATCAGTTAGTAGTAAATACCACTAATTGTTGGGTTTGTGGTCTTATGCCTCATACGACAGATAAAAGTATGCCCTATTTGGTTTTGCCTTTTTCTTTTAATGGGTCTGTGTGGGCTTTTCAGACCATGTTTATCTATGCAGGTACGCCCCTTACGTTCCCTTAAAGATAACTCGAGCAATAGTGCCTTGATAAGGGGAATAGTAGCTATGATCCGAGATATTGATGCATATAATGCTATCCCTAAGGATGAGGTGCAGGCTTACATTGGTTGGAACGTGACTGGATATAGTACCAGCTTGAAAGAGAAGGAGAGACAAAAAAAGGTCTCCCCCTATTTGGATTGTACCCCACCGAGGCCATTTTTGTTTGCAAGGTAATGGTCGGAATCCGAAAGCTCAGCTAGGTAAGAGTGTGTGTGCTCAAACCTATGTCTATTCATCTCGGACTTCTCCACCGTTTGTGTCAGCTAAAGGCACATATTTTGTTTGTCATGACAGAGCCTACACATGGTTGCCACCTGATTTTTCAGGAACGTGTTATGTGGTGTTTCTACTTCCACCTACATACACTACTGCTTCAGACTATCATAGAGCGAGATATGGTAGAGGTGTCTTCAATCAGGAAGATACTGCAGCACACAAAGTAGGAGATTTCTTCGAGGGCTTCCTGCCCTTTTGGGATCCTATGATCAATAGTAGGCATATTTGACAGCTTGTCCGCGTTGTTGAAGCTACTATTAATGCGACAGCAGGTGCTCTTAGTAATGTTACAGCTGAGCTTAAAGCGGACCGCCTTATGACTTTGCAGAACCGTATGGTATTAGACATGATACTTGCAGATCGAGGAGGAGTATGTAAATTGATTGGATCCAGTTGCTGTGTTTACATACCAGATAATGCCCCTACAGTGTACCAAGCCATCTCTAGGTTGTATAAAATCTCTGAGTCTATCCATGTAGACGAAGGAGACTGGTCATTGACGGGATGGTTTTGGGGACTGCTGTCCAAATGGGGATGGAAGACTCTGACATTCCTTGGTATGGTTTTTACCATCCTTTTCTCTTGTTGTCTTTGCATCCAATGTGGTCCCGCCATTTGTAGTCTTTGTGCTACTATGTGTGTTCGGAGACCTGTCCCGAGAGAAGTAGGGAATAATAAGATGATGCTACAGCAACACCTTGATGACCTAATGAATATCGATATAGACCTAGATTCAGAAAAACATGAGTCTTAGGTTATTGCCTACGTAATGGCAAAAGGAGGGTCTGAGGTTTTGTAATTCTCGAGTCTGACTCCATTTTGTTCTGTGCCACCATTTTGTCTTGCCCTCACGTAGGCCTGTGAAGGTAGCCTGGCGAACAAAGTGGCCTGGCCTTCTTAGGTCATGTATACATTAACTAGGTTTCTTTTTGACTCTGAAATGAACTGTAAGAAACTGACCTCTTCACCTGAAACTGACCTCGGAAAGCCAATTGCCCTGATCGATCTTTGTCTGAGATTGCCAATCAATGTTCAGGACATCGTTAACTTTTAGTTTCCTTGCACATGCCTATCTTGTTCAGCATCTGTTACTGTTTCTTTTTTATGTTTCTTCATTACATGTGTTATGCTTTTAATTATAGGTTTGTCCGGCTTGTGGCGATTGGATTTGGGACATTCCTAATAATTAACTTTTGGGTTGGGATACTGTAAATTGAGTTTTTGTTATGTGATACTTTGTTTGAAAATGTACCTTGTTGGCTAGAATTTTGTGCAGTGGGTGTACATTTATAATGTGAATATTGGATATAAAAAGAGACGTCTCGCCTTAGTACAATGAGCAGTCTCCTGAGAATTTACACCGTGATGTATTTCTAGGATCACTGTTACTAGCTGCAGCTAATAAACTTGGTCTCTGATGCCATCCAGAAGTATTCCGTGTCTCTGTATACCAGGACAGATGAACTCGAAGATCTTAGGCATGCCCCTGACGCCGCTGGGTTAAACCCTGCTAAATAAATGGGTTGGGCCTATGTGAGATAGATCATAGTTGAACTATACCCCTCACATACACATTCCAGACATCTACCAACAGGGTGCTGTGCTTTTAGACAACACTTTGTAGCTGGACTGTGCCTCTGCCCCATGCCTCCTCCTGTCATCAGGAGACCTGAGACAATGCCAGAGGGCTGATGTACTGGCCTTGTTCTTGCAAACATGAAAGTTGTGTTTTCATGAACATTGCCCACTTAAATCATTACCAGCAGAAGCAAGGGACAGTAATTGATGCCACACAGGAGTCTGGGCTCTGCCCTGAAACCCTTGATAGCAGCTGCTACTGCTCAGTAGACTAAACGACTAAATCAGGCTCAGTGTTTTTAAATTTGCTGGTCATTAATAGATGTCAGCTAGCCCTTTTCGGATATCGTCAGCCCAGATGCATACAGAAGTCTAGCTGCTGTGCAAAACAATATGCTGTCAAAGACCGTAAGGTTAACCCATCATACATTTCCATAAACTGTGTTGTCATCTTCCATTGGAATACATGTTTTAGAAGAAAAGCAGTCAGCGCAGTGTGTTTTTTATATTAGAAGTAAAATAAAGCTGCTTCTTGAAAGAGTGCAGGATTTGGGATACCTTTATACACACACTATGGTCCTTCATCATAATTGCAAAATCCTGGATACCAATTTGGATGGAGATTGATACAGTGTTATGTGTCAGATTCTACTCACGTTTCCGCAGGAACGTCATGCAAATTATGAAAGGTCCTCAAACTCTTCTGGTCACCTATTGCATCCAACTGAGTCAAAGCACCAACAGTAACCAGGGTAAGAAGGGAGAAAACAAGGAGGAAAACAAAAGGTGCCAGGTTGCACCCCACTCTGGGATAAAGCCCGTCAGTCAAGAGAAATCTCTGGTAAAAGAAAAGGACAGAAAAATGGGGTAAGTATGTAATGTGTGTCTAATCCTATAATCTAGTCTGTTCTGCTTGCGTATATAACTACCTGGATAATTTCCTTCTGCCTTACTTTCTGGTTACAGGTGTAAGGAAAGGAGTGGTTAACTTACAATGGAAAAAATGTTTAAAAAAAGGTGTGCTGAATTGTAGAACAATGACTGGGTAAACTTGTAAAATAAAACTGTACAGAAACCCACCTAAAGATGTATAAATACTGGAGGAAGTTATACCATAAATCAATCTGAGACGCTATTTATTTGAAATGTATAATCCACCTTATATTCTGGCAATTCTAACTATATTCCTTGTTTTTCAGGAATCTACAAGAATTCAAAATATTCTCAGCAGCAGACCTCTATAGACTCGGAGCCCATGTCAGATAAGTAAAGAAAACTATTCAAATTATACTTAAATATGTCAGCGCAACCGCGCTGTTACCATGAGTGAATATTACAGGCCTTCTTTTCTCTTTTTGCTTCCATGCCGGTAGGAAGAATGTACCCGGGGGACTGGAAGTAGCAGAAAGCGAGACCGGGTTCAGAAGTAGCCACTCGATGCAGAAACGAAGACCCGACTCAGCGAGGGGACGCCGACAAACGAACCCGAAGTGACGATACAGGACCCGGAAGATGTGTGCTCATTTCTCGTAGCAGGACGCAAAGCATCTCCGCTCAGGATCAAAGAGCCCTTGATTGCCCTGGCCAGTTCCCGCACATGCGTGCTAGTGGAAGACGGACATTGTGGTAGTTCGAGTTCATCTGAGCACGTTCGATCAGCAAGCCCAACAGTATGACTGACATTGAAGCTAGAGTTGGTTATATTACTACTGGGGCATAGGGTGACACAAACATAAGTAGGTATCAACACATTATTTGGCAACCCTGGCCTTACTGTGCAAAAAGGGACATTTCAAAACGATGAGGTAGAAAACAATTTAAAGAGTATTATAATCCAAACAAGACAAAAATATGGCTGGGAGGATAGAACCGCATGGCCTGATACAGGACGTTACAGATAAGTGAAAATGTCAGTTAGAAAAGTAACATTTTAAACTCTAAAAACCATTGAAATTCACCAGTTGTAGCTTACTGAAGTAACTATACACACGTTGGAATATCTGAGTTATATCAAATTAACAAACAAACCCTTGTGCAATGAGTTTGCAAACGTTAAGAAGGTCGCTGATGAAATATCGTGTAGGAGACAGAAGGGATGATTTAGAGAAGGTCTATAATAGATCTTTTGCAACACAATTACATTCTTTTTCCCTCTGTGTTCTTTTACCCGATAACGAACATTCATCAGCTGTTCTATTCAGACATCTCTGCCCAGAGTCTAGGTAATGCCAAAAATGGCGATAGACCAGCATGTAAATTTACTTGTGCTGGTCCATCACCAGGTGCGCCACAGGTGCTGTATATAACTGCAGTCAGGTATCCCTGGCATACTGTGAGAAAACTTGTACCACGTTGGCGACTATTGTTATGTGAATAATGAAAAGTACACATATGTTGGAAGTACATTTCAAGTATCCGCTTATTTATGTAAAACTGTGCCATCACAGTTCTTCCCCAATGCAAGTCGTATCAAGGATGCAGAAGCCATTTTGGCTGAAAAAACTTGCTGCTTTGTCAGTAATGTTTACAGTGATGACAAAAACTATACACTCTGGTTTTACATATGAAGATGTCTCTGACAAGGCAACTAAATGTTGCCTGATTTGTTTGGTAAGGACTAAGTAAAGGTCAGATTTTGGGAGCTATCTATTAGATAATCCGCATGATAGTCAAAATATGGGGCTGGGAAAAGTGTTGTCCTCAAAAACAGATTAGGCAATATGTCCATAAAGACAAGATTCAAATCAGCATTTCAAAATACAGTCAATAATGAAGAATAACTCAAAAAAGTCAGTTTGAGATCAGTGATTTAGAAAAGCATGACGGTCATTAAAATATTAATGTGCAATACAGAGAAATGCAAATGAAGCAACAATATCACTGAATGAGTCAAAGGACATACAAAACAACTGCCACAAAGGTTCTCAGAGTATAAGTAAATTACAGCGCTAAGAAAAATCTGTAAAATAGACTAAGTTCCAAAAGTGCAACAAAACATTGTGAATCAGAGAGCATCTCTAGTAGAAACCCAAATTCGAGGGTGTATATAGCAAATTTCACCATAGAAACTCCAATGTCAGGATGGTCGAGCAAAAGTATAATTATTTTGACAAATTATATTTAATCATATTAACACCTTCCATGAGGCACGGTTGCGCTGTGCTCATGACGAGCTGAGCTCCTCATAACAGCCGCAACGCTCGCACGCAGGGATAATTTCCCTGCTGTGCCGAACGTTCGAAAACGGGCGTGGTCATGACGTGCTCTGCTCCTCATGAGCACAGCACCACCGTGCAACGTGATGAGCTGAGCTCGTCACAAGCACCATGGCGCTGCGCGCGCCCCCGCACCGCAGGGGAATTAGTCCCGCGGCGAAGGGGTTAAGACCTCAAGTAACCCGACCATCTTAACACTATTCCACTACATGAATATTTATTCACCTCTTCTGACCTAATGTCAGCCAGAGGGGTCAGAACAAAGTAGTTACATAAACAACAGAAACATCAATACAATAAGGTGTGCTAGCAGAAGTAGCCCTGGAAAGTAGCAAAGGTTTCCTCCAGAGAGCTCTTAGAGAACAGAATGACATAAAAAATAAACTGTGTACATTTTTAAGCATGCAACATCAATGACAAATAAAGCACACAATGCTTTTATAAAGTAAGCAGCCATATTTATGAGTATGGAGTCAAGACCAAGCCAAGGCCTATTTGCATTACACCGTAAAAAGAGCTTTACACATCCCAGCTTTTTTATTTCCTTGAAATTAACTAATTTCATCAAGCACATTTATTTATAGTCCAATAAAATTCTCACAAACTCCCACCTCTGATGATTATAATCAGTACCAAAATTCAACTATAACATTTCATAATACAGTATGCATCATTTTCAGTCTTTTGGATTTCGATTCTTTCAACATCTTGATATTGTCATGGACTCATGCTTTTAAATCTTCCATCACAGAAATCTCGCTTCTGCTTATGTCGATGTTGCTGAAATCTTGTACTTGCACTGCCAATCTAATCCCTTTTTACAAAAGATTACTTCAACCAATTTACGCAAATGAGTGAACTAAATTGCAGAAAGTAACATACTATGTATTGGGGTTAGGACAGATCACAATACACCTTCATCCAACCATCAAACCACTCACCAACCTTTCTAAATCCCCTTTCAATCTCAACAAACAAGGATTCAACTGATTCCCACAATCCAAGATCCTCAAGAGTTTTTGTTTCATGAGAGATGTTAGTAATTTATTATGTAAATGTCAATAAGCTTACTGTTATAATAAAGGTAAAGCACTGTTGCACCTTCAACATTCAGACGACCCTGCTCTCCTTTGCAAGAACGATATCTAATTCAAGGCAGTTTTGCATAATCATAGCACTCATAGCCATTAATCCATTATTTATTTTTGTTAATACTCCAGCAGTGTTAGAAGCAAGGAAATCAACTAGAGGTGGCAATCTCCTAATCATGGCATCATTCAATGCCACACCAATATTTGGAATCATAGCACCAAGCACATCAAATACTATTTATCCAGATGCAGGTTGAACTCTTTTCAAACCGACAGCTTTGCTTGTTTCATTCATTTGGTAAACCCGAGAGAATACCAATGCAAGGTAACAACTCCACACTCAATTTCGAGGTAGGTTAAAATAAGCTTTATTACCAGAAACATAATGCATTCCTTTAAATAGAGGCTCTTCACAAATAAAAAACTCATCATTAACAATATAACTCTTTCATTAGGAATATAACTCTAGTTACGCAGTCTCTACTCAAGCCACTAGGGAAATGGCATGGGACATACAGAAAACGAAAATACACTAGTAGCGACACCGTTCATGACACCCTACTCCACACATATCGCGCAGAGCACCGACCTAATGGGTAGTACTCCTCAAACGCCTCGAATGATCACCCCCCCCTTGACGGTAATGTCGTGGAACGTCAATGGGTTGGGTCATAAAATCAAGCGTGGTCTAGTCCTGCAATATCTGAAGCAGGAGGACCCCACAGTGGTTCTGCTTCAGGAGACACACCTGGGGGGAACGGTGTGTAAGGCACTCAATCGCTGGGGGTTTAAAATGGCCGCCCATGCGGAGTTCTCCTCCGGATCCAGGGGAGTGGGCATATTAGTACACAAGAGTTCCCCATTAGTGGTTAGACAAACATGGACGGATGACCATGGGAGGTTTGCAGCACTCACCTGTCAATGGGAGGGGCACAGTTGTAATATGGTCTCCGTGTACATCCCCCCAACACTTCATCAGGCAACACTCCAGGATCTTGGTAAATTTCTTTTGGACTTACCTGAGGGCGAACTAATCCTGGGTGGCGATCTGAATGCAGTATGTGACACTAAGCTCGACCGCAACCCGCCCAGGGACAGTAATAAACCCAGCCAACTCCTCAGAGAATTTCTTGGGGCCATTGGACTGACTGACATGTGGAGACTTAAGCATCCCACGGAACAACAATACACGTACTACTCGGGGGCACACAGCAGTCTTTCACGCATAGACTACATCCTTACACTGGTGGTATCCCCTGAGAATATCACAGTGATAAAACACCTGGCCAGAGTTATCTAAGACCACTCCCCGGTTCAACTTACTTACACTACTCACCGCCCACAGCGACAGCGCGTCTACCCTCTATATCCCGGCTTCTTCTTGAACCGTAAGATCGCAAAGGCCCTAGTGTCAGCCACAGACCTTTATTTTGCTGACAATACTGGGTCGGTAGCTTCCCCCGGCACACTCTGAGAGGCATATAAAACAGTCATTAGGGGGCACGCGATCTCAACTATCACCCGACACAGGCGGGCACAGCAACAAATCATGGACTCCCTTGAGGTGGTGGTACTACAGGCGGAAAAAGCACACTCACTAGACCCCAACATCACCACAGCACAGACATTGACATTAGCAGGGCAGGAGTATAGGTCATACGCAGAAGAAGCGGCTAAAGAGAGACACATGGGCACAATGCACAGAATATATGAATTAGGGAACAAAACAGGGAAAATGCTTGCATGGATAAAAAAGAAAGAGAGGTCAAGCAGGTGGATAGCACAACTGACGCTGGCAGATGGCACACTGACACCGGACCCTCGGCTCATTGTGGAAGAGCTGGCTGCATATTATGAGAAAGTTTACAGGACCGGAGCACAAGTAACAGAGGAAGACATGTTGGCAATTCTTAGACATTATACCACTGCCGACGCTACAGGAGGAGGACGCGGCAACGTTAGAAGCCGACCTCTCGGCGGAGGAGGTGGGGAAAGCACTAGGGGCACTACACACGGGTAAAGCCATGGGACCTAATGGGCTGCCGGTGGAATTATATAAAATGGTGGCAAGCAAGGTCACTTCCCACTTGGTACACATGTATAATGACAGCCTTACGCAAGGAACCCTACCTGAAGACCAGAGATTAGCAACAAATGTAACGATATACAAGACGGGTAAACCCCTGGACCAACCCTCGTCTTACCGGCCAATATCAATGCAGAAGCGAAATTATTGGCCAAGACACTGGCGACGCATCTTCAGCCCCATCTGACGACACTGGTCCACCCGGACCAGTCCGGCTTCATGCCCGGCCACAATACCTTCCTCAATTTGAGGTGCCTACACGGGGTGCTGGCTCGCACCCACCTACTCCAAGGTGATGCGGCCATCCTCTCACTGGATGCTACGATGGCTTTTGACCAGGTGGAGTGGCCATTTTTATTTGCAGTCTTAAGACGGATGGGTTTCGGTCCAAAGTTCTGTGGCTGGATTCGGCTACTGTACACGGCACACCTGGCACATGTGGTCGCTAATGGTCATATCTCGAGGGCGTTTGTGCTGGGCAGGGGGACCCGACAGGGCTGCCCGCTCTCACCGCTCCTCTTCGCCCTGGTCCTGGATCCTTTGGCAGCCTGGACTCGCACAACACCGCTGTTTCGGGGAATAGTGTGGGAGGCGGGCTGGGAAGACCGTATCTCCTTATATGCCGATGATGTGCTCATATACATGTCGTCCCCGGCAGAATCTCTGCGGGCCCTACTGGTCATCATTACAGGCTATGGGGAGAAATCCGGCTACACGAATAATTGGACAAAATCGCTACTCTAAGTATTACACGGCCCGCCACCAACCTTGCCTCCGGACTGCCCAGTACAGATAGTGACCAGAGGATTCAAGAACCTGGGAATCTATATCACACCTCAGGCCGCCACTCTTACAGAGGAAAATCTAATAAAACCACTACACAGACTAAAAGCCGATGTTTCTCACTGGCGGTCCCTCCCGCTCACTCTGTTGGGCAGGGCAGCACTCTTCAAAATGTTAGCACTCCCTAGGTTCCTTTACGCACTGCAGAACACACCTTTCCCAGTTCCACTCCTATTTTCGGGCCATTAATGCAGAGGTGGCTGCTCTGCTCTGGGACAGAAAGCCGGCTCGTATAGCATACACTAAACTGACGCGCAGTTGGAATGATGGCGGAATAGCGCTCCCATGCATCAAATTGTACAACTGGGCGGCACAGCTAGTAATTGTTAGTCAGTGGCTACACACTCCAAACGATGACCCGGCTTACCGGTTAGACAGGGAGGTACTGCCGGCTGACCGCCTGATGAGAGCCCTGTACACAACCAAGAGGCGCCAAGCATTGACAGGCCCCACAGCTCACACAATCAAAATATGGAACACGGCCCAGAAAGCACTGGGTTGGGAAGGAGTACTTACACTGGCTACTCCACTTTGGGAGACAAGACAGTTGGGCACACTAACGAACACTAAGGGGTTTAGGAACTGGGACCTGATAGGTATTACCAACATTGGAGACTTATAGGTAAGGAGAGAAATTATGTCATTTCCTGCTCTCAAAGAGAAGTTTGGAATGGCAGACACAGAAGCATACCCCTACACCCAGATTCGACACGCACTCCAAGCGCTATGCCCTGGGAACTACATTGACAGACGCCTCGCCACTTGAGGATCGGCTCCTCACAGACCACCTAGACAAAAAAGCTATCTCACTAGTATACAAAAAATTGATCAACAACCTCCCTGACCCCACAGTAGTGCTGCGCAGCAAATGGGAAGTGGAACTGGGGGACATTAATGACGAGGACTGGAGGGAGGCGCTTGGGTCAGCTACAGAAGCGGCGATCCCATCCCGCTTGAAACTGGTACAGCTCAAAGTCCTACATAGGGTATAATATTCCCGAACCACGGTCCACAAACTAGGGCGAGCGCCCGACCCACTATGCCTACGGGGGTGCGGGCAGACCAGCACATATTACCATACCATATGGGATTGCCCCAAAATACAATCATACTGGGTACAAGTGCTGGAACAAATCTCGCAGGTGAGTGGGGTGGAAGTCCTGGCAGACCCTATATGTTGTCTCCTAAACATATGGCAGCCTACAGATCTGAATGCGGCGCAGAAAGCATGGGCTACTTTGGGATTGGTCATCGCTAAGCGAAATATTGAACGGAACTGGGGATCCGGGGTGACACCTACACAACTACAATGGGAAAACAATATGGACATCACTATGGTAGCGGAGAAAGCAGTCTACATACACAGGGAGGGCCCCAAAAAGTGGCTACGAGTCTGGGGGAAATGGAATGACTCTCGGGGAAACTTGTGCGAACCACCAAGTGCAAAATTGACACCTGAAAACAGTCCATGAAGAGGTGGGGTCCCTGAGGTGACAGAAGGGAATTCGTACTGCTGAAAGGGAAGGAGGGAGGCAAAGTTAGATACAAATAGGGATGATTGAAACCAGAATGGCGCTACTGAACAGTGTTGAATACATACTGTCGGATCCGAATTAATCGATAACTGTGATTGTAAGAGACTGCACTTGGTTCTTTATAACTGTATGTTGATGAAAGGAAAATCGGCATGCAGTCAGCAGGAGCCTGATTGGGGGTGGCGCCCTTGGAAGACTGGGTACCCACGGAGGGTTCCCCGCTGGCGAATCCTGCCCCTTCCAGCAGCGGAAAAGGGTGACAACACTACTGCTCGGCCCACGATAGGCGAGATTAAACATCCACCCGGGGGGGCCCCCCAGTGCACTGGTGCATGCCCCGAGAGGACCCCCTGATTCCAGACTGGTGGGCTGACAGTGGCACTGTGTGGCTGTGGACCGAGCCAACGCTGAGCCTGGTGTGGGGTGAGGCGCGTACAGCCGACTTGCCCTATGGTGCAGCAGCGTCCCTCCCATGCCCAGCTGCAGCTTACTGTTGTGGGGTTAGAGGTAGTAATCAGCCTGCAGTCAGCAGTATGTCGCCGGGGGTGGCGGCGGGCAAGGGGCACTAGACTAGGCTGAAGGTGGTGCCCGTGGGGAACTGGAGGCCTTCTAAGGGCAGCAGAATTATTAATCGGCCTGCGATCGGCAGGAAAAAGCATCCACCTCTGATTCCCCCGTGCCACGGTAGAGGTGAAGGCTTTGCAGGAGGAATGTGCTGGGGCAAGCGGATAATATGCCCCTGAATCGAGGCTGACCCAAGTCGAAAACACTGCTGGCTACTGCTGCAGACTGGAGCCTGATCTCTCCTGCCCCCACAAGGAGCAGCGATGACACCAATCGGCCTGCGGTCAGGAGGAAGGCTCGTCCATGTGGGCCCGGTGAGCCAGGCAACTCTTTACCACTAGCTAGAGCTTCAGGGCTGGAGCCTGCGGCCCACGAGAGTTAGCATACACCAATTTGGGGAGACCTCAAGTTCCACTGGGGGGAGGCGACCAGAGCTGCGGCTCTCCCCTTCGCCCTCTAATACCCAGATAAGGCATGGACTGCAGTGAGAGGTTGGTCCATTAGGAAGATTCGGAGAGACCTTCAACACCCTGGTCTGAGCCTAACTGTAGGCAAATACACATGTCTTCCAGAGACTTTTGTTAGGAGAGCCATCAGTCACCCCCTGGGCTAGATCCACCTCTCCTGGGATCTTCTACTCCTTAGGCACAGAGTGGCAGACGAGCATGACCAATGACCTGGATAAGCAGCCGTAGTTGACTTGGCCGTCCTGCTGAGACGTCCCTGGCGTGCGGACGTGGTCCACTGAGTCCTGAGCTTCCCATAAGTGTCTTTCTGGGGACACAGTACCATCACACACGGCAGAGCCATCTATATCACCAGGGACAGTTGAGAATTCAGGGGCTTGAGCACAGATGCGTTCGGGGGGGGGGGTTCATGCCGCCTCCCCTGTCAAACCGTGTAAATATGGGGAAGGACAGAGGGGGGAAGCCTCCGCTGACCCACACCCGTATGAAGCAGTATGCTGTCAGTGGTCTCAGCCATGGAGAGACTGCGCCAAACACGGACAAACACCCAGAGGGAGACCTGGCTACCGTCTTTCAAGCTATAAAGACATCCCAGGAGTCTGTGCAGATGAGGATTGGGGAGGTTCGTGTGGAAATGGCTCTCATCCTGCAAGATCTTTCCAATGCTACCCCCCGCACCACTGAGGCAGAGTCCCGCCTATTGGAAGTTGAAGATGATGTTCCAACCTTAAATAGCAAGTCAAAAAGCTACTATCCCACATGACTGACCTCCCTATCTGGGATGAAGATGCTGGAAACTGATTGCGTCTGAATAATCTCCGCCTGGTGGGCCTTCCTAAGGGGGCAGAACCTTTACAAATGGCCATCTTTACTGGATCAAGTCCTGGATGCCCTTGAGTGCCCTATCAAAATGGTTTGTTGTGGAGCAAGACCATCGCGCGCTTGCTCTCAGGCCGCCGCCTGGAGCCCCGCATCAACCAATAATTATGAAGATCCTAAATTACAGGGATCGTAATGTCATGCTGCAAGAGGCTCGCACCCAATCTGCGTTGTTCTACAGAGACGTCAAAATAATGATCTTCCCTGATTATATGAAGGATTAGCAGACCCAAAGAAGATCATTCCTCAATGTAAAGCAGAAACTGCAAGCCCTCAACCTGCCCTACAGACTCCTCTTTCCGGCTCTTCTGAAGGTGATCTTAATGAACAAGTCTTATTTTTTCGATATGCAGGAGACAGCATGGACCTAGGTAACTGAGGAGTGCCCACTCCGCGCAAGGAAGGGCGCCCCTCCATCTGTCTTCAGTCAGTGTTGCGGGCTGTCGCAGTTGCAGGCTCCCGTGGGCGGCGCACTCGATCCCGGAAGAGGCAAGGGACTCAGGGGATGGCATCCGCCTTGCCTGCTGGCACCCCCTGTGAGACGAGGGGATCGCCTGTGTCTCAGGAGCCACCAAGAGCCTGGGAGAACCTTGACAAAATGGAACTGACATCCAGGGAGAGCTTCCCTTCCCCTTCGAAGCCATGCACTGAGGACACCAACCTTTCACAGAGTCCCCAAATTTAATTCAAAGCACTACTGTCACCAACCTCGAACTGGAGGACCTCAAATCCTTAAGTGCAGAGGGGTCCAACACGTTGTCCCCACACCATGCTTTATTAGCTAGTTTTTTTCTACACTGTTAGTTCATCGGGCAACGGATTCTTCAATTGGGGAAGTATAGGGAGGGGGATTCGGTTTGGAGGTTGGGTAGGGACTGTTATCCCTGCTCTTGTTGGTATTGCCTTGTTTTTCTGCAACGCTGTGTACTATGGTCAGGATGATTTCCCGTGCAGCTTATATAGTGAATCAGCATGTACCAAGCTGCTCCCAGGGCCTAGTCACTAAGAACCTTTAAGCTACTCAGACCCTTTGCCCCACATATTGCCACTTAGCCATAATGCCACGGCCTTACAGGGAGGGTGAACCCTTCAGAGTCCTCTTGTGAAACGTCAATGGTCTCCAAGACAAAGTTAAACGGACACCGATTTTAAAGTATGCACGGATCTCCTTCTACTACAAGAGACACACCTGATGGGGAACCGTTGTCCTTTTTTCCCACGTCAGGGATTTGTCCGGATATGGCACTCAGGTTTCTCTAAAGGGGCTCGGAGAATGGCGAACCTTCACCAACGCTCCCTCCCCTTCACACCGGTCCAAACAACCAGCGATCCTCAGAGACTATTTGTCCCCTCACAGGTACCCTAGGGGAAGCTACTGTTAATCTGATGTGGCAATACTCCACATCAATGAGGGCACAGTGCAACTTCAAAGTACACTGTGGGAGGCAGGTAAGGCCACAATCAGGGGGTATGCTAAAGGGTTCCGTAAGCACAAACAACAAGTGCAAGATCGCCATCTTTCCCAGCTAGAGGCCTAGGTCCTCCACCTGGAACAGGCCGCGGCTACGGCAGATGGAGAGGCGGAACGCTGACAGCTCCAGTTACTAAGAGAGGAGATTATGCACATATCTCTTGAATCTGCTAAAATGTTATGGAGGTCCTCAGTAGCCCGGGTCTATGGCTGGGGAGACAAGAATGGCAAATTGCTCCACTGGCTTGCTTCCTATCCCCTGGCCAATCAGATAGTTCCGGAAATTCGAGATACACAGGAACACGTCTTTCCCACCCCTGCTGCAATTGCACAAACCTTTGAAAAATACTACGCGGAGCTCTACTCAGCAGATCACTCGCAGAACCCAGTCTTTAGCTCTCTCTTTCTGCAGGGTATCGCCCTTCTTAGGCTCCCAGAGAGGGAAGTTCGGGCCATGGACTAATCCATCATGAGAAATTGGTGAAGCGATATCATCACTTGCTACTCACAAGACTCCTGGTCCGGATGGTTTCCCTGTGGAGTATTATGCAGCATTTTGGGAAACGTTGATCCCACAATTCCATGCCCTATTTGAGGTGGTTCTGGAGAGAGGTGCCTTCCCCCTGACACTGATATGGCCACGGTCTTGGTCATACCTAAAGCAGACCCTCCCTCAGTCTCATGTCTTAACTACGGCCTGATCTCGCTGATTAATACTGAGATTAAAATGTACACAACCATTCTTGCTACCCGTCTTAAGCGGGTACTCCATATTCTCATACACCCTGATCAATGGGGCTTCATGCCGCATGGCAACAGGAGGCGCCTCCATGTGGCCCTTGCTCACCATACCTCCGTACCTCCATACCTAGCCCTACTACTACTTGATTTTGAAAAGGCCTTTGACACGGTCGACTGGCTATACTTGTGATATGTGCTAGCTAGAGAGAGCGGGCTTTGGCCAGCACTATCGGAAACTGGTAGGGGTCCTTTACTCCAACCCGTCAGCGGTGGTCCTCATAAAAGGGGTACCCTCAGAGACCTTTCCTATTAGGAGAGGAACCTGACAGGGGTGCAGGGTGCCCTCTCTTTCCCCCTCCTCTTTGCTCTAGCAATTGAGCCCTTGTCTCATTTGGGCTGATGGGCAGATACAGTGGTGGCACTGGTAGGGTCTGTATGAAGACAGTATTGTCTGCTCTTCCTGGCTGATCCGGTGTGGTTTGTTCTAGATGCCTCCAGATCCTCAAATCCTGTGAGATAGTGGTGGGCTTACGCCTTAACCAGATTAAGTCCACTTTGGTTCCCCCTCACATCTCACATGAATGTGTGGATTGGAAAACAACCATTCCCCTGCAGCTACTGACCTTCAAATATCTTGGTATCTGGGTGGAGCTCCCCCGGAGCTGATCTGGTCCCTTTATGTCAACCCATTGCTCAAACGTACTAAAAATTATCTCCGTCGTTGGCAATCTCTTCCCCTCAACCCCTTCGGTAGGATCGCCCTCTTCAAAATGATGGTTTTCTTCCGCCTCTTACATGTGCTCCAGAACCTCCCACTCCACCTTCCTTGTAGTTGGGTTTGCGGGCTAGATGGTATGATCACGACCTTCCTGTGGGGTGGCTCGAGGTCGCGGCTTGCCCTTACGCACTGCCAGAGGGCTCCATACAATGGAGGGATCAGTATGATGAACCTTTTCCTGTACTACTTAGCCACCTGTCTTCTGGTGCTCTATGACTGATTCAATGGTGGATGGTCTGATCCGGCCTACCGACTGGAATTAGAGGGCCTCGGATTTCCCCGGATCCATGCCATGCTTTATGGGGCTCAGGTTCCTCATACTTTACCGGCAGTAACTCAAACGGTCCTTCGGCCATGGCGCTCAGCACTGTGACAAACTCACTGGGAAGCTAAAATCACACTACAGGTGCTTCTCTGCCATGAAAATTGGCTGCAAGAGGTTGGAACTTTAGCAGGATTCCAGATGTGGCACCTGATAGGTATCACTCACTTAGGGGATGTATGGAAGGGTGGGCATTTGTCCTCCTTCCATGACATGCAGCAAGCATACTCCCTACATTCTACTCAGTTCTACAAGTACCTCCAACTCCGGCATGCCTTTGCCCTTCACATTCCTGACCATACTGCAATCCCAGAGTTCAGTCCGTTGGAAGTTATGCACCTCAGGGATAATCTGGGGAAAAGGGGAGTGTCCCAAATCTATTGATCTTTGATAAACAATTTCTCACCCACCTTAGACTCCCTCAAGGCCCAATAGGAACATGGGCTTGGCCCTCTGGAGGAGGAAGATTGGATGGATGCATTGATGAAGCCCAGGGTACTAACCAGATCAGCTGGGCTTCGTCTAACTCAAATCTACTATCTCCACTGCGCATACCTCACCCCTGTTCGAATGCACACAGCGAGCTTCCTCCCGTCCCAAAAATAACCACGCTGTGAGGTGGAACCAGCAGACTTCTATCCTACGGTCTGGTCCTGTGCCACCATTTCCAAATGCTGGGCTTCGATTGTAGCTGAACTGAGGGACACACTGGGCTGGACGGTCCCCCTTAGTCCTCTTGCCCTTTTCCCAGGGGTGATGGAGGGGATGGATGGCTCCCGAACCAATAAACTGTTTTTAGGGACAGCCATTATGGTGGCCAACAGAAACAATGCAGCTGCCTGGAAGGACTCAGCACCTCCATGGATTGCGTGGCATAAAGGAGTAGACTGGAGCGCCATCGGAAAAAAAAAATGTAAACGAGGCAAAGGGCTGTCCGGACAAACACAAGTGCATATGGGGCAGATGGCTGGTCTTAGTAAACTGATCATACACCGGCGAGGGTTGGAGGTCCTGGAGGGGCAATATGGGTCCAATATGTATACATGTCTTTCAGGAAAAGAACTTCAATCAAGCGATTACTTGTCCAATATGTCACAGTGATGCACTGTTCTATGTTGTTGCTTACAAAATCAATAACATTGATTGTAAAAAAAAAGAATACAACTCCTTTCACACTTACTTCCTCTAATTAATTTTATTGAACTTACACTCGGCGGTCTCTGACGCACCATACAAAGCATTCCTCTATTCACATGTCCAATTCACAATCCTGGATGAATCTTCGAACTTGTAAATTTCTCTTCAGATTCAATGTGCATCTTTCTTAAATGCATCCTTCCATTTTCATTTGCATCTTTCTTATTCACATCCTTCCATTCTTTCTAAATGTTCACCCTTCTTTCACTGTATTCTTTAATAAACTCTCACTCTTTATCATTCAGACTGCACACAAATTGGTGTTTAGTTTGATTGATGTTCAAATGAGTTTGTGCAACTGGTTTCAGATATTAAGAAAAGGTTATACATTTCCCAGGATCTTCAGCTGTAGGAAGCTCTTGCAAGGAAGCGTGGAACTTTGAAGATACAGTGATAAGAATTCTCCATTATGGAGAACACTAACAAATACTTTATTAGATAATACATAAGAAAGGGGCAATTGGGAATAAGTTGCACCCTTCATGGCAGAGTATTGTAAGTATGTGCAAGCATAACAATCTCTAACAATCATTATGCTAATGTACTCATTTAACAAATTCAAATGCATATTCTCCTTGTAACTAACTTCTGATCTTTCCCTATAAGTTAACTTCATGTACTACACTATTGTGTGTAGTAGTTAATTAAACTTGTGGCAGTGGAATGTTTCTAACTGGAGAAATTAAGCATAGCAACAGGCACTCTAAAACTTATAATATTACTATCGGTGAAAATACTCCAAAAACCTTACAACAGTTTTGTTTACAGGAAGCCATTTTCAATCAAAAGTTCATCAAAGCCCCTTTTTTTAACTCGAGGCGACGCTTCCTCAAAGATGATCTGGCAGCAATTTATAATATTATAGACTTCCACATCTGACTCTTCATTTTCCTCATCATCAGTCTCCACTGACACCAGACAGGTCCATTAAGATGATGCATACTTTCTATTTGGTGTTGTTTCTCTTGTTGTTCTTTTGCTCATCAGTGATTCACTCTCACGTTTTTCAGAGTCTATTTCAATTGTCCCTGATTTGTCTCTGATTTATTCTGGCTTTCAGGTCTTCTGAAGCAAAGCACATTCTCATCGTCAGAATCTCTTACAAAAATAGTGGTGACCCAGGGTTAATTGAAGGAAGTCTAGCCTATATCCTTTCAATCCTCATACGCAGAACCCAGGACTTATAGTTAATGGGGAAAACATACAATGGAAACCGACGTCCTTCCGGTATTTAGGGATCCACATCTACCACACCCCGAGGACATCATTGATGGCAACCTCATCAGGGCAATACCGTCTATCGAATATCAGATGAGGTTATGGCGGACTCTTCCGCTGCTTATTATGGGCTCCATCACGCTTCTAAAAATGACTGTGTTGCCCAGTTTGCTATACTATTTTGCCAATCTGCCAGTATACATCTGAGAAAAAACTTTTCGCGAGCTAGAGCAATGGATAAGGGAGTTCATGTGGAACGGAGGGAGACACAGGGTGGCGTTACGGAAACTGTACACACCGATGGAGCAGGGTTGGACTAGCCATCCCCAATCTGTAGCTCTACTACCTAGCTGACCAATTACAGTGGGTATCAAAGTGGCTGGCTGGCCTGGGGCTGAAGGACGTGGCGATGCTATCCGGGCAAGGTCGCTGACTAACATATATCATCTATTCCACCCTGCAACTAGGGTCCCCGCATCAAGGCCTGGGCTATTAGCTGTGGCCCACCACTGTTACAGGCACAATCTGTACCTTACTTGGAGGACGGCCATATATACGGCCTGGCGCTCCCCCTGCAAGTTGCTCCAAGGGGCAGGGTAGTTACCTCGGGATGGAACTGGTGTCATGGCATGCGGCAGGGATCCACACGATGGGTGATTTATTCAAAGATGGAAAAGTGCTGACATATGAGGTCCGATAACAGGGATCAGACATTCCACCAGGTCAGTTCCTACTATACAACTTGCTAGTAGCCTCACTGACGCGGGTCTGGGGAAACCTAGATACTGAATCCCTACAACATCTGGAAATACAATATTTGCATGTGATGTGGTCAGACAGTCATATAATACACTGGTTGACTGAGACATTGTTGGTACACTCGAGGGACCAGCTTGTCTCCCTGTGGGGCAAATGGGAGATGGACAAAGGGAGTCCCTGGATGGACACAGAATGGACCATGTACCACAGAATACTATGTTCCGCTTTATTCAATGCTATATAATCCACAGGGCATACCTCTTCCCCAATAATTTAAGTAGGTACTTTCAAATGAGCTCTGCGGCCTGTCCGCGATGTGGCCTGGTGGGTGCCGGTATTCGACACATGCTGTGGTCATGGGAAGCTCTTTTTCAATACTGGTGCGAGGTATCTTCCTGCCTAGTCACATGCACAGAACGAACAAAACTAAACACCAGGGAAGAATGTATATTGGGTATGTTACCTAGATCCAAGAGCCACAAAGTAACGTCCAGGTTCCTGGACCTGGGTCTGGTCACAGTTAAGCGATTAATTACACGTAGGTGGAAACACTGACTTCCCCCCATCACACGGCATGGAAAAAGTCTCTCCTAGTGTGGGCACAAGCGGAAAGCACAGCACTGAACAGGGAAGATGCCCCAGGGCCCAGAAAATATCCCATTGCAAAACACTGGGACTCCATACTAGGGGCCCTATAATGTATCACTCACCCGGAGGATGGGGACTCCACAGAAGGGGACACTGGATTGGAATAGAGAGGATACCAGGACCTCTTGTGGGTATTTCTCTTACGAGTGGTTGGGCAGGAGGCACTTCACAAGGGACTGACAATTCAAAACGAATGGGGTCGATACAGTGGGGGTTTGGGAAAAGATTCAGCAAAGTTGCAAAGTTTTGTTTGTATTTGTTCAATACCACAATATCTCTGGCACGTGATTCCATGGGGGGGTTTGACACCGGTTAGGTTGCTTCAGCCCGAAAATTATAGATTACTCGTTACTCATTACAAGTTTGACATTCAGCCTCTATTTCTGAAATGCATGCACAAACAATTTCCCTCAATGGACTAATCGATTGCAGGACATTAGCCTGCCTCACATACATACTAAATGTCTATATTTTGACCATTATTATCTATTACCAATGTCAATATTAATTTCAACATCTTCATCTAATATACCAATGTATCTTAAAGTATACACAAAATGCAAATAAAGAGATTTAAAAAAAACATACGGTCAAACAATAGGAACTCTTGATATTTTCCAAACGATAATCATGAATAGGTGGTAATCTCTTTTACCGGTGTCCAATGGAGTTACGTAAACTGTATGAACCTGTTCAGGGGATTCCTTGGGAACTCAGAGTATTTACTTTTCCACCTATCATCCAGGGAGACTCTGCTTGCCCCTCAATCTAATATGGCCAGCACCTTCTCATCTTGTCCATTAGGCAATTCCAAACGCATGGGCAGAGGAATAGGTAAATAATCATCCTTTTGATGAAAAAATAAAAGGATTGCCTGACCTATCCATCTTCTCCCCTCTCCCAGAGGACGGTATCTGGCATTTCTGGGGGTCTTCTGCTGGCGGGTAGGACAACTGCGAATCAGATGTCCAGAGGAAACACCATACATACATAATCCTTGCTTTCTTCTATGTTCCCGTTCAGACTCTGTCAATGCTCTATGAGCTAACCTGATCTGCATAGGCTGTTTTCCTGAAGATGAATCATTCTCAGAGTAGATGTATTAGCTTTAAGGGTATTGAGATGAGTCATTCCTGGGTGCTGCTGAGCTCGGGCCATGCATCTTTCAAATCTGCATTTATTGAGTCAATGTTCAGCAGATAGGGCAAGATCTGCTGCCATACTATCTACGAGGGTGAATGTACCAGTTCATCCTGTATTTCCTCATGAAGATTCCAACAGAAGAGAGTAACCAATGTGCATTCCAGCTGCTAACTGGCAGAGGCAAGATATGTATTGCAGAATATCTTGGTTACCCTGCTGAATGTCGCATAGAGCTTCTACAGCTGAGGTCTCCAAAGCAGGTCATTCAAACATCTTTCTAAAGGTTGTAAGAAAGACTGCATAATCAGAAAGGCGTGTGTCTTCTGCAGCTACCAGAGGTGTCCCACGTCCATGCTACTGGTGGCCTGACAAGGCACTGAACAGATACCCTACCTTGGCTCTATCCAGAGTAAACTGAGCCAGAGAGAAGGTGAAGAATACCATAAGGCAGTCTATAAATTATTTTAGCTTTTTGGATCTCCAGAAAAAACAAAGGGTTGTTGAAGTGATGGACGGCACTTCTGATGCTCTGGTTGTAAGCCGTTGAAGAAATGGCACAGTGAACAAACTCCGGGCAGTCACGCAGCACACAAGGACGTCATCCACAACCACCACCACCTCATCAGAGTGGCCAAGAGGACCTCCTTCAAAGACCGCCTCAACAACAACACACACAATAGCAAGGAGCTCTTCAACATCGTGAAGGAACTCTCCAACTCCAGCTCCAACACCAATGACATCCCGCCGTCACAAGCCCTGTGCGACTCCTCGACACCTTCTTCCACCGCAAGATAGCAGACATCCATGACAGCTTCAACACCCAGATAGCCCCAACAGACAGCAACACAACAGACCCTCCATACACCATCGACCACGACCCCCTGCTAGCCTGGGCCAGCGTGAGCATCGATGACACCATCAAGACCATGCGCCCAATCTACTCCGGCTCTCCGTCGGACCCATTCCCGCACCACGTCTACAACAGAGCAAGCAGCACCATCGCACCTGACCTGCGCAACGTCACTATCTCTCCCTCCGAGACCGCGACCTTCCCTGAGATCTGGAAACCCGCTGAGATCAACGCCCTACTCAAAAAACCTAAGGCAGACCCAAGAGACTTCAAGAACTTCCGGCCCATCTCTTTGCTCCCCTTCTCGGCCAAGGTCATCGAGAAAACCGTCAAAAGACAGCTAACCCGATATCTCGAAGAAAACAGAATCCTGGACCCTTCCCAGTCAGGGTTCCGCAGCAACCACAGCACTGAGACTGCCCTCATCGCCGCCACCGATGACATCAGGACCCTGCTGGACAATTGCGAGACCGCAGCACTCCTAGACCTCTCTGCCACCTTCGACACCGTCTGCCACCGCACACTATGAGCATGCCTCCACGCCGCAGGGATCCAAAGACAAGGCTCTGGATTGGACCACCTCCTTCCTCTCTGGCAGAACCCAGAGCATCCGCCTACCCCCATTCCGTTCCAAAGCCTCCGAGATCATCTGCGGCGTACCCCAGGGATTCTCCCTCAGCCCAACGCTGTTCAACATTTACATGGCCCCGCTCGAACACGTAGCCCGACAGCACGACCTCAACATAATCTCCTACGCCGACGACACTCAGCTGATCCTCTCCCTCACCAAGGACCCCATCACAGCCAAAGCCAACCTCCATGAAGGAATGAAGGTCGTCGCCGACTGGATGAAGACCAGCCGTCTGAAGCTGAACTCCGACAAGGCGGAGGTCCTCATCCTCGACTCCAAACCTTCAGCCTGGGACGACTTCTGGTGGCCGACAGCACTGGGGGCAGCCGCGACACCCACCGACCAGGGACACAACCTGGGAATCATCCTCGACTCAACGCTCTCAATGACCAAGCTAGTCAACGCCGTCTCCTCCTCCTGCTTCAACACCCTCTGTATGCTCCGCAAGATTTACAGATGGATCCTGACAGATACAAGAAAGACAGTCACCCAGGCCCTCGTCAGCAGCAGACTCGACTATGGAAACGCCCTCTACGCGGGAGCCCTGACCAAGCTCATCAAATGACTACAACGCATCCAAAACGACTCGGCATGACTGATCCTCGTCGTACCACGCCACGGCCACATCACCCCCCAATTGAGAAACCTGCACTGGCTCCCGTCAACAAGAGGATATCCTTCAAGCTCCTTACCCACGCACACAAGGCACTCCACAAGACTGACCCAGCCTACCTCAACAGACGGCTCTCCTTCTACAGCCCCAACCGCCAGCTACGCTACGCCGAACTCTCACTCGCCACAGTACCGCGCATCCGAAGAACAACCACTGGTGGGAGATCCTTCTCCCACCTCGCCGCCAAGACATGGAACACCCTCCCACTGAGCCTACAACAGACCCAAGACCTGCTGACCTTCAGGTGATACTCAAGACCTGGCTGTTCGATCAGTAGCGCCCCCCACCCCAGCGCCTTGAGACCCTCGCGGGTATGTAATGCGCTTTACAAATGATTGATTGATTGATTGGTAAGGCCAAATTTTCATCCTGCAGCTGTTGCAAATCTTGAGCCTGTTGTTGGATAGCTTGGACCAAGGCTTGTGTAGAATCCAGCAAACCCACCTGAGGCAATGATTGGGAAGAATCCATGCTTCTGTGGCATGAACTGGAAAATTGTGCATTACAATCTGTCAGAATTTTCAGTGGACAGACTTCTTTTCGTGGTCTTGTGAACAGAAGAGCCATGGGTCTGGATTATGATGGTTTGTGTCTGCCCCCCTAAGTAGGGCCGACCCTTCATGGTAGCCACGGTGCTACTGATATTGGAAAGGCTTAACAGAAAGTGCCCTCCAAAAGGCGTCCCCAAGAGGAACAAGCATTTACAATGCAATAGGTCTCGCATTCACACAAGTTTGAGCTATTGGCATTGTAAATGACAATGCATTTTATTTATGTTTTTAAAACGAAAACAAAAATAAAAGTCATTCGGCCAGATTCATCAATGTCCTGATTTGCGAGTCCTTAATAGCGATTATTAAGGAATCGCTATTAAGGACTTGCAAATCGGGATTCATGTAGAAATCACAAAATAAATTGCGATTCCTACAGCCTCCTTATTTGCTAGCAATTTGCTAATCGCAAATAAGGATGCGATTTCAAGGGTGCCAGGGGTGTCCAAAGGACACCCTGTAGCACCCCTGAAATGTCAATGTAGACTGATGTTGCGCACAAAGGACATGTGCGTGTGTAACATCCAACATAGAAAAATGCGCTAAAGTGCATTTTTCTAAGTTTTCGCTATTTACCACGATGTCTGACTTCGCGGTAAATAGCGTCCAAAAATAGCGAATTCGCAATTTAAAAATGGTTAATGAATTGCATTTAAGGAATCTCAAATAGAGATTCCTTAAATGCAATTCCTCGCAATTTAGCGATTTCGCAATTAGCGATTTCTGCATTTTGGATGATGAATCCCAAATGCAAAAATTTCGCTCGCAAAGAACCAGATTCTCAGACCCTGGCCCTTTGCAAGCCCTTTTTCTTTGATGAATCTAGCTGATTGTTATTTGCAATGTCAAACTTGTGTAAATGCGAGACCTATTGCATTGCAAATGCTTGTTACACTTGCTAACATGGTCTGTGTATAGGTTGCACCTCATTAGTACCAAATAAACACCCAAATACTGTAAAAAGCAACAGAAAGGTGAGAAGGCAACCTTTGCCAAGGGCCTTCCACTACAGAGCAACACATGTCGCTGTGATTTAGCAATCGTTGAACCGTTTGAGCTAGAAACAATTTTTTGTGTTAGAATCTACATATTATGTCGCAGATGATGGGTTATCTGGCAAATGCGGCAAATGCGGCAACACCAAAATGACACAATCGCATCATTCTCGTGGTCCTGGTTATGGGACACGTAGTTTACCCTTTGCAGCTCAAAGTACGGCTGAAGTCCCAGCATGCAAAGGGCAGTTAGCCAGAGAGCCAGGGCTGGCTGGGAGTGTGGCCTACAACACCGGCCTTCTCAGCCGCGACGGTGATAAAGCTTGAATAAAACATGAGCAAGCCAAGGTTATGGTGCTGGGAATCTGGCTCGCACAAAGCCAGGGTAAACCCGCAGGTTAAATCTGTCCTGGGTGAGTTTTCCTTTCGGTTGCAGCTGTAACCTGTGTGAGCTGAGGGAGCGGCCTGCCAGCAGCTATGCGTGGCATGTGAGCGAGCTCCTCTGTTTGCTTGAAGGGTGGGTTAATTAATGCCACCCCCTTAACAGTTTCAAGGTCTTGATCTCACAGGCCAGCTGGAATGGAGCAGTCTGTGCCCAGGGCCAGAGCTCCCTCCTTTCTTAAGATATTCCAGGTAGCGCTGCTCGGATCACAGAGCGCCTCCGAGCACTTTGCAAATGCCATTTGTATTGTATCTGGAGCCCCCCTAACATGAGTTGCTTTGTTTATGAACATATTGAATGAGGTGTGCTGCTGAGACCAGATGACTGATGCTGCTGGTGACTGGAAGAGTACTTGATGGCACTGATATCACTGGTGTGATCTGCAGCCAGCTCTGTGGTTTTAGCCAAGACCGCTAGACATGCTGGGACTTGTAGTTCCTCTGTTTTCAATATGAGTTTGGGTCTTGAGGTGCTAACACCGTCTGAAGCTCATCCTCGTGACATGTGGGCCAGGTGACTGCTGTGATTTCCTGGGCTTTTTACAGTCCGCTTATTTTAAGTTTAAGCCACATGCAAAATTGGGTGATTGGCGCAGAGCGGGTGTTTGTTGGATGAAACGCCAGTGCCCTTTTAAAACTAGGAGGAATACGATGTAGCTTTCTCTGCTGCATTCCCATTGTTAACATTTGTTGTCACAACAACCCACATAAGCATAAGATGGAGGCTGGTTCTCTGTGGCTCTGAAAGCAACACGTAGATGTGAAGTACCAAGACCCGCTGACATTGGCTATAGGCTCACAGCTGTTATACATTTGCTTTTGTAATTTGCGCACTTGTAATTTTCTCCTCGTGTATCTTTACTGTTCCTATTGTGAAGCGCTCTGACACCTTCGGGTGAAGTCCGCGCTATATAAAAACTATATAAAAACACTAAAATTAGTCGGATACAATAATAAAAACTCACCGCCACAGCCCGGCTTGAACAGGAAGCCAGGCAACCTGTGTTGGGACGGGGGCGGGGCCGCAAAAAGACAGGAAGCAGACGGGAGCCTACCCCGTGCTCCTGTGCTGAAGCGCTCCTGTGCACGTCAGCCGGAAGATTTGCGTGTCAGCTAGCGGGGCTCCCGTGCTCGTGGAGAGCCTCGCCTGCTGCTGAGGATGACCCGCTGCCTGCCGAGGGAGAGAGGGACACACAAAAAGAACTCGGTGAGTGGGTTGTGAGGGGGGGCATGTGTGCGCACGCAAGTGTGTGTGTGCGAGTGTGTCTGTGTCTGTGTGTGTGTTTGTGCGCATGTGTGCCTGCGTGTGTGCCTGTGTATGCGCGTCTGTGTGTGCGCGTGTGTCTGTGTGTGTGTATGTATGCATGCATGCATGCGTGCATGTGTAAAAAGAGCCGATGACTGGTGGGGGATGGAAAGTGAAAGTAACCAGCGCACGTGTGTTTCAGTCTGTGTGGTGGCTGGCTGTGTGCGCACGGGAATATGGGCACAGCGACGTGCGCGCCCACGAGGAGGAATCTGAGACAGCGAGGCGCGTGGGCGATCGCTGTCTCACATTCCCCCAGACACGCCAACAAAAGGTCCATCGCTACGCTATCGCTACGCTCGACCTAAAAACCCCAAATGGAAAAACTCTCTGATGACAACTTGAGGTGGAAGAATACTGGTAGGAGATGAAGATCCCAAGGCTTGCAGCAGGGCTCAGATGTCGCATACAAGGTAAGAATGTCCAGAAATGGAAGAAGAAGGATCGAAGAGAACAACAGGAGCCAGAATCACCAGCAGACGAGGAGACCCCAACAGGAACGAAAAATCATCAGAAGTAGTGCAGCCATACCTGTAGGACAAAAGAGCGTTGTAACACAAAGAGACAGACAGTTCTGACCCATGTATACCCAAAGACAGGAATTGATGAAGAGGAAATAGAAAGCCGCCATTTTGGATAGGGAAAAGTTAACAGAAAAACATGGCAGTGCCTCAATGATGGGCAGGTGTAACCAAACCCTTCCTGGGGAATTCTGGGTGGGAGAAGACTACAGAGGACAAGAATATGGCCAAAAGGTAGAAGAATGCCTCCAGCCCACTAACCAGCAAAGCTAAGAATGGCCTCCTGCGGCCCCTTGTAGGACTCTCCAGGTTTTAGGTGAGTGTATGCAGCATCCGGCTGTACAACGTGGAATGCGTGGTTCAGTGGACCGCACTGGAGTCAAGGGGTCTTTCCACTGGTTTATTCACAACCTGAGATGTGACAAATCCAATCCTAGATGGAACACATTCAATTCAAAGATTATTTTTAATTCAGAAGTCCCTATCTCTGTGTTTTTTTGCAGCACCTCACAGAAACACATAACCACTTGCAAAGAAGTTCAATAAAATATCTTGACTATTGTAGTTTACTACAAATCCGAACACCTTAACCAACAATGAACATAAAAGTCTTATATTTTCAGATGCAATCACAAATTAGAATATGACTCACGAATATGACAAATCATCAGAATCATAATAACAATCCACCTAAAGAGCCACGAATGAAAGGTGCTTGACAAAAGATATCTTATGCAGTGTAATTTATGTCTTTATTCAAATCAACACTGTCAAGCTATAAATGCCATACCGAACGGACTGGTAAAGTACTACAATCACACACAATTCAATCTGCCCAACTAATACTCTCAAGAGGAGTGTGAGTTCAGAAACAATTCTGGAAGGCTAGATCACCGCAAATAATTCAAATTTGGTCTTGCCATGGATATCGAAGAGTGCAAACAAATTTCAGATCAGGGACAAAAAATCTCTGGGTTGATCTGTTATCTTATCTTTCATTTACCTCATATGGGCCACCAAAAACTATGGAAACTATCTCTGAAATAGTCTGCATGATAGTAAAAAAACTCATAGCGCCTAGATGAGCGGTCGGGTACAGTGGTGTCCTCAAGACTAGATGACGCAATACATCCTTAAGGTCAAGACTCTAAACAGCATTTCAAAATGGAGTCAATGATGAAGAATGACTCAAAAACTGGGTTTGAAATCAGTGATTGAGAAAACCATGAAGGTTTATCAAAATAAAGAAAGAGAAACAAAAATGCTAATGCAGCAGTAGTCTCACTGAATCAAAGGACATAACAAACAATTATAAAGAAGGCTCTCAGAGTATAAGTAAAGTACAGTATTACCCAAAATCTGAAAACCAGGAAGTCCCAAAGGTGCAGCAAATCAATAGAAATGAAATGAAATGAAATGGGGTTTAATAAAGCGCACTTCTACCCGGAGGCCTCATAGAGCTAAGGACGGGTGGGCAGAGGATGCCGTCAGCCTGAGGGATTTACTGAAAGAGGAATGTTTTCAGACGTTTGCGAAACTTGAGGAGATCTGGTTCGCTATGCAGGGTAAGGGGCAAGGAGTTCCAGTCAGAGGTGCGTTCCAGGAGAAGGAACGGCCTCCCCATCTAGCTCGTTTGATTTTCCTAGTTGATGCCAGAAAGGTAGTGCTGGAGCGTAGAGATCTCGGGGGATGGTGTGGTGTGACTAGGGAACAGATCTTTGCAGGGCCTTTCTGCCACATAGCTTTATGGGCTATGCACATCTCCTTGAATTTAATCCTGGCCTGTATGGGCAGCCAGTGGAGTTTTCTCATAGCGGCTGACCCCGAGGGTCTCCGGGGAAGTCCCAGGATGAGTCGTGCAGCCGCGTTCTGGGTGACCTGAAGTTTTTTGATGGAGCTCACCGGAGCGCCCAGGTAGAGGGCGTTCCCGTAGTCGAGGCTGGACAGGATGATTGCCTGCACCATAATCCTCCAAGCCTGAAAAGGGAGGAGAGGCAGAATTTTCCTCAGCATCCTGATCAGGCCAAAGCAGGTGGCTGAGAGTTTGGTGGCTTGCTGGTTGAAGCCTAAGGTGTTGTCGAGCCATATTCCAAGACTTTTAATCTGATCTTTGGGTTCTGGTGGGGTGCCCATGCAGGTCGGCCAATCAATGGTGGCTCTGGGAGTTGGGGACTTTCCCAGGAACATCAGCTCCGTTTTGTCCCAGTTTAGTTTCAAATGAGAGAGTGCCATCCAGTTGGTTATTGCTTCCAGACAGCTGCCCAGATTGCTGGACGGGCCCTCGGAAAGGTTAAGCGCTACCACTAATTGGGTGTCGCCAGCGTAGGTAACAATTTCAAAGCCGAAAGGGCGCACTATCTCTGCCAAAGGCTCCATATAAATATTAAAAAGGGTTGGGCTTAGGGAGGAACCCTGGGGTACCCCGCAATTGAGGGGCCAAGGTTTGGATTGAGTGGCACCCTCCGAAACTTGAAACATCCGGCCTTCTAGGAAGGATTGCAACCAGATGAGGGCCTGTCCTGTGACTCTGAGGTGTCTTATACGAGAGAGCAAGATGTTGTGGTCCACATTGTCAAAGGCGGCACTAAGGTCCAGCAGCATAATTGCCGTAGTGCTGCCTTGATTCATGTACCTCCGAGCTGAATCAGTTAATGCCAACAGGGCGACCTCTGTCCCGAGCTTGGGGCGGAAGCCTGCTTGAGAGTCATGGAGTAGGTTATTAGACTCCAGGTAGTTAACCAGAATGGAATTGATGTGCTTCTCAAGCAGCTTGCTCACCCATGGCAAAAGGGAGATAGGGCGGTAGTTAGCCATAATTGCCGGGTAGAGGTTGGGTTTTTTCAATAGTGCTCTGACCTGGGCGCACTTCCATACCATCGTACTATTCCTGTGGTGATTGAAGCATTCCGAATGTTTAGGATAAATGGTCTGATTATATCCGCAACTAGCAAAAGATGGCGCGGGGGCGGGGTCAGTGGGGGAGCCAGATGGCACTTTTGACATTTGAGCATTCAGGGAATCCTCATTAAGCAATGGGAATTCCGTTAGCTGGCAATTTGAATTTGCGGGGGGTTGTGTTTGTTTGAGGTGAAAAAGAGGGAAATACGCTGGATTTTTTTTTTTAAAGTACTCTGCCTGTTTGTCACAACGATTTTGGGTTTCTTTGGGGTCAGGGAAAATTGACAGGGTTTTAATAAGGGTTTTAGCGATTCGGAAAATTTCCCTCGGACATTGGCTGCCGTCCTTATCTTTTGCTCATAGAACAAGGATTGCGCCAATGTTATTTCAGCCTTATATTTCCTGATAGCTTCTCTATAGTTCATTCTATCTTCCGCCCCTGATGTCTGTCTCCAATCCCTCTCTAGTTTCCTGCACCTTTGTTTTAGCTCTTTCAATTTAGGGGTGTAGCATGGTGCTACTTTGGAGTTTAGTTCTTTTTTTAAGGGTTTTCAGGTGGGCCACAGAGTCCAGCGAGGTCTGTATCCACGCATTGAAGTTCCTATTAATTGAGTCCGGGTCATCCTCTGTTGGTAAAGGGGTGACTGTGAGGGAATGTGTCCATTGGCTGGCAGAGACCTTTGATCAATTCCTCCCCATTAGTGGGGCAGGGGTTAGAACCGGGGGAGGATTCGGGATTTCCCAGTCTAACGGCCCCAATAGGTGGTCAGTCCAGGGAAGGGGGATTGGAGGACCTACGTGGAGCTTATGGTCATTGCTGAGCACAGTATCTAATAGATGGTCTTTGTTATGTGTTGGTGCGAAGCCCTTCTGTATAATTTGAAAAGCTGCTAAGTTGGTCAAAAAGGCCTTTGCTTGATGGCCGGAAGGGTCGTCTAGGTGGATATTATTTTATTTTTATTGACATTTAATCCAAATACAAGTATGGGCCTACAACCCCGGGGGCCGGCCGCTAAGCAGTTAGATTAACAGAGAGCAATTTTAATCACATGCAGCACCTCGGGGAGCAGAATCTCCATGCTAGCGTACTCTTGGCCACTGAGCAGCACAATTAGAAAAACAGGATATAAAAGGTTTTCATTTTATAATATAAGATGGAAGGATCAGGTGCCGAACAATTTCCCAGCAGCGAAAATGGCAGGCAGAATAGTAAACGTATCAACAATAAACAGTAATCGATCAAAGCAATGGCGCTGAAACAAGAGGTCAGGATGTGAAGGAATATTACGGTCAATTCGCGCCTGCAGTTACCTGCCCTAAGACCCGAAAAACACCACGAAAATTGAGGCACAGATGAAAAAGCAGGGATTGATACTAAAGGAAACCCACTGCACTGACCCAGAAAAGAAAAAGACAAAGAAAGATAAGAGAAGAGAAAAAAGGCCATAGAAACGAAAATAAAAATGAAAGATCCCCTCCCCACCCCCCCACCCTGCACCCCTGCAGATGACTACGGCCCCCCCCCCAGCAGTGTGCCTGTCGCCCGAGAACTAAACCCGAAATATAGAAGAAGAAGCGAAAAAAGAGAAAGAAAGGAAACCCCACCTAACGGGGAAGCGGAGGAGGGCGATAGTCTATGCGCTCCCGGTCTCTCCCCCCCGCCCTATCAAAGGGGCCCCCGTAAGCCAACACAAGTAAAGTTGTCCACCATACAAAAATACCCCAGGGGGAACCACAAACCCCCCGCCCCGGAATCCGTCCGTTGATGAAGCAGTCCCGTTACCAATAGATCCATCGTAAACGATTCAACCCACAATCTCAGCCTTGGCCCCGTCTAACAAAGTTGCTGTGTCCCTCGGATAAGAAAAGCCACATCCCCGGAAAGTCAAAGTTCACACAGAAGCAGCCGGAGCTTGAGACAGCAATTAGGAGAGGAATAGCAGGTCCCAACGCACACAGCTTGCACCAACGTTGTCCCTCCCCGTCCCCGAAGCCAAGCATCGTTCCATCCGCCATATTGGGAGACCGATTGGGGAGGGGGTGCGACTCGTTCTGACACAGATCAAAGTGTGGACCAAAAGTCTCCATGATGGGGGAAGCAGTGAAATGCTCCGATAACTGTAGGACCGATGTTTCCGAGAACTTAAGAGAGTCACCAATCTCAGCACACACAATGAGTTCCGTTTCTTCGGGGGCAGGCACAGCTTCCAGCACCGGGTCCAAACACACCAGTAGGGCTTCCAACAGGGGGCAAGTCGGCTGCCGGGGCTCAAAGAGCAAGTCAGGGCTCCTTCTCGGTCCTATGATTCCATCTGTTGCCGATAGCCAATGATTGAACTGGGCCCTCACCATCGCGTGAAGCGCCGCAACTTCCGCCATTACCATCCGCAAGGAAGGGCCACATTGAGTCCGTTCCGGCGGGTTCCATTCGGCCGCAGGCATAACGATCCCCACGGAGAGGCTCCCTCTCCGGGGCAGGATACGCCGGAGCAGAAACAGGCCGTGAGGGACGGGCCAGCAACATGCAGCAACGCGCAGCGGGACCCCCACCCCGGGGCACCAGCGGTGCTAGTGCCGGGCCTCCGTGACGGGGCCCCCCGCGACGCAGCACCGCGCACCACCCGTCGCCTCACCTCAAGTACAGCACCAGGCAGCAGATGGTTGCAAAGTAGTTCAGAGAAATTTTCGAAAGTTCCAGGGACCGGATCCAACCACCCTCGGCAGTCCGTTGTTGTTCACTTTGGACCCGGGTAGACCAGAAATCGAGACCCCGGCTTCCAGGCTGAGTTAGGCCTCAAAACATTTTTGATGTTACTTCACACCAGAACATCAGAAAAATTCTGCGATCACACCATTGGGATGCAGACTAGTTCACCCACACGAATCCGGGGCAGGAGATCAGGATATTCGACAGGATAAGCGAGCGGAGGACGGGGGTCAGCGGAGCCGGGAGACTATGCGGCCATCTTGGTTGGTGTCGTAGCTCCTCCCTCGTCTAGGTGGATATTAATATCTCCCAGCACCGTGAAATTTGCAGGGGATAGAGCTAGTTCAGCAACATAGGAGGGGAGAGAGTTGGTAAAATTGCCTATCTGTCCAGGGGGGCAATAGAGTAGTAGGCCTGAAAATGTCAGGGTGGGTGAGAATTCTAATGCAAAACTCATGCTTTCACAGTCGGGACCTTCAGCTGGGGAGGATCGACATTGGAAACAGTCCCTAAAAATGATCCCTATCCCCCCACCTCTTCCCGATTTCCGGTCAACTCTCTGGAGTACATAGCCTGGCTGTAAGATGTAGCTAATAGCGGGGTCTACTTCCTCCCAAAGCCAAGTTTTCGAGAGGAAGATAGCATCAGGATTGCGGTTTTCCAGGAGGAGTGATATTTCTACTGCATGTTTTATCAAGAAGTGGCAGTTTAGAAGATACATTTTAATGGGTGGCCGGGGATCACGTTCTAGTACAGTAGAAGGTTTAAATTTGAAGTGGTAGTGGAGGCAACTAGGGGCATTGTTAGTTGGACACATGGCATGGAGACAGGGAGCCTCAGTGGCTGGCTTTAGGTTCCGAAGAGTCTGAGGATCGTACCTAAGATGGGTAATCTGATTTTTGGGGTGAGGGGCAGGGCTTCTGGCCCCTGGTCCCGGCTGGGCGCGGAAGGGGGCGCAGATGGGCTAGCCTTTGGTGCGCGGCCGGCGCGCCCGCTGCGCGCGTGCGCTTGGTTTGCACCTTAAGTACAGTGGGAAGCTCCACGACTAGAGCGCTGCCCCTCCCGGAAGGTGTAAGCGGAAGTATGAATCTTCTGCCTGCAGCCCTCAGCACAAACGGCAAATCCCACGACGGAACAGGGCTTGGGAGAGTGAAGAAAGCGTTTCCAAGTTTTTGCAGGTGAGCGGTAAGACAGTGCAATTTAAAAATCGTGACTCATTTTTAAAACCAAGATAAAATACCGCTGTTAAAGTTTCCAGCTAATGGGTAATGCTCAGCTGGCAGTGTCTCTAGACAGAGATCCACCGCGTCCGCTGCACGTGCGCTTGGCTTGCACCTTAAGTACAGTGGGGAGCTCCACGACTAGAGCGCTGCCCCTTCCGGAAGTGGTGTAAGCGGAAGTATGAATCTTCTCCCTGTAGCCCTCCGCACAAATGGCAAATCCTGCAACGGAACGGGGCTTGGGAGAGTGAAAAAAGCGTTTCCAGGTTTTTGCAGGTGAGCGGTAAGACAGTGCAATTTAAAAATCATGACGCATTTTTAAAACTAAGATAAAATACCGCCGCGAAAATAGAGAACTGGACAACATTCCTAGTAGAAACCCAAAGGTCTCTGACTCACCCCCAATGTTGAGCGTTTATATATCCAATTTCAATTTAGAAAATGATAGAAACTGCAATGCCAGAATGGTGCGAGCAAAAGTATCAATATTTTGATAAATCACACTTCAGTATTTTGGAATGTTACATAATCCTACCATCTTAACAAAGTCCTACTACATGAAGTATGATTAGCCCCTTCTGCTCTAATGTCATCTAGAGGTGTCAGAACAAACTAGTTACAAAAACAACAGAATAGAGTTGCAAATGAATACAATACAGCATGCTAGCAGGAAGTGCCTTGGAAAGTAGCAAAGGCTTCCTCCTGGGATTTCTTTAAGAATAACATGTCACTCAAATAAAGTGGGCACATTTTACTGCACACAATGTCAATGAGAAATAAAACACAATGATTTCATAAAGTTAGCATCCATAGTTATAGAGTAGAATCGAGGCCTAGCCAAGGCCTAGTTAGCCTTACACCATAAAACAGTTTTAAACATCACAACTTTTTTGTTTCTATGGCAAAAAACACATATTATTAAGCACACATGTTTCTAGTTCAGGAATTTGTTTTGTTTAGTAAATATTGACGAACTTAAGCTTCTGTGTGTTTTGTTTCTCACTGAGATCTGAGTTGTCTACTGCTAGGGACTAGCTGATTGTCAGATAGTTTTATCTATAAAACCATAGACTCTTAATAAGGTGCACTTTCCTTTTCACTTCATTATAAATTAAGGTATCTTTATTCTATTGTGGTGAGGGTACTTATGCTAACACATCTCTAAATTAACCACATATTATGATGAGATGAGAGTAACAATAGAGTGAAAAATGTAGTGGCATGATGACTATTTTTATAAGATGTTGATGATGAGTGAGAGTCACTGGTACTTAATTCTGCACACTGGCTGTCCCAGAAAATCCATACGCAGTAGCTAACCCAAGAAGAATCGTTCAGAAATAAAGCTAGCTCTAGGGCAGAAACTATTCTTCTTTAATGATAAATATATATGTTTCCCCAGTCACACCCATGAAGTACAGGAATATTTTTAGCAGGCCAAAACTACTTTTAGAGAAATGATCTCCAAAGGTCTATCGACTTGGAACTTAGGAGTTATTGATAAGTAGAAAGTTTATACTTTATGACACCAAAAGATGCACTTGAATATTAAAACTACATTACATTGTGTGATGTAATGGGAATAAAAAAGAGGAGCGCTAAGCAGTAAAGCACAGGAATAAAAAGGCCAAGTTTATTTTTGAGTGATACCAAATTAGGTAGTATTTTGAGCTTGCTGTTTAGTAAAATGTAAAACACATTGTGAACTTTGCATATTTGCCATACTTTGTGCTTATGTTAAAAAGAAATTAATATGAGCTGCTTATGTTTTCCATAAAGTCATATCAACATAAACCAGGTAGCATCTATATAGTGCTGTTCAAAAGACAGTATGTAAATTATTACGTTGTTAGTTACGTTCTAAGTTATTTTTACAGGTTTTGCCCTGTACTAATTTAAGAGCCAGATGCACGTAACACTGGTCACAAAATACTGGTTGCAATTTATGACCAGTATTTTTGCAACCAGTGAGGTACACCAAATACAGATTATAACGTTTGCGCCTAACTGCAACCTCATGTTAACCTTTGTTTTTTTGTGTGAAATAAAAATATATAATATATATAAAATAGGACCATTGACAAAGGCATTTGCGGAATGTGAATGCATCTGTGTCACTTGTGACGATCAAACAAGTATTTTGTATTCTCCTCCATGAGTGCTAATGTTTTCTTGGAAGGACTGAATCAACTGGTACGAGCTTGCTGCTTATTGACTGCGAGCGGTGCGAGCGATTGCAACTAGGAAGTGTTGGCCGTGATTTTGTGATTCAGTTGAAGCGAGTAAGGGGAAAAAAGGGCAAAAAGAGTAGGAAAGAGGCGGGTAGGAGCGCTGTGAGCTCTGTAGGGTGGTTAGGGTCTGCTACAGAGGGAGTGTGAAGTGAAGTATTTACCGGTGTGAAAGTGGTGTTTTGCCCACAGTAAGATGGTGGTGAGATGAGCTGCTGGTAAACTCAGGGAGGAAAGCGTGCGCCTAAACCGTGAGCTGAGTGCTGTAAACTGATGTGCTGTGGGCGCTGTAGTATTCTGGCCGAAGCGAAGTATCTACCCTTACCGGTGTGAAAGTGCTGTTTTGCCTAGAGTGAGATGGTGCTGAGGTGAGGTACTGGAAAACTCGGGGATGAAACTGTGCGCCTAAACTGTGAGCTGAGTGCTGTAAACTGAAGTGCTCTGGGTGCTGTAGCATACTGGCCACTGTAGCATAGCTGTGTAGGTGGTGTTAGTATGTGTTTAGAGTATAGCGATAGTGGGGAGCAAATTACTCACTGGTACCACTCTGAAGACTCGGGAATGAAACTGTGAGTCTAAGTTGTGAGCTGATTGCTGTAAATTAATGTGCTGTGGGCGCTGTAGGATACTGGCCACTGTAGCATACCTGTGTAAGTAGTGTTAGTATGCGTTTATACTATACAGGGAGTGGGAAGCCAACTACTCACCCCTACCGGTTTGAAGACTCAAATGCAGTGTTTTAGCAAGCAGGAATAAAGAAATAATTGTGAAGAATATAATGCAGAAAGTTGCAATGCCACAAAAGACAAATGGTGAAATGAGGTGTGTTTAAGAAAGTGGCTGTTATAATAAAGCTATGGAGTTTGAAAAATATATAGAAAGTGTCTTTATTTAAGTGCCATAAATGGAGCCACTGGTGCAAGAGCTAGGGCATCCAGCTGATGGAAACTTGAACTGCTTCTTCTGTATTTAAACGTAAGCTCCTGCATCAGTGAATTCCACATTACATGTTAGAGTTCCAAATGACATAAACAATACCTATTACACTTCAATGAGTCAAAATTTTATAATGGAAATAAAGGTAGGATATGATTACCCCATGTATCCTTTAAGAAAACAAACAAAAATAAATAAATGTGAAATGTAATTATCAAACTTCCTAGGTAACCTGGCACTCCATTTTTTTCTAACACCAATTTATCAACAGTAGAACAGTGAGCAATCTCTTGAACAGTAGATTTAATCTGGTGTGTGTGAGCATTGGTAATAGTTCTACCCACGTCGGAGCTTTGAGGAGGAACACAAACATTGTGCTTCTGAGAAACACATTCGGTACCTTTCTGGTCAAACCATACATTATTGTCTTCAGCTGTTTCAAAAAAACATTCTTGTACAGAGAGCTACGGCCTCCAGCTGAGGCAAACTCCAACCGCTTCTGCTGTATTAAAACCGAAGCTCCTGCATCAGTGAATTCCACATTACATGTTACAGTTCTAGGTGACATAAACAATAGCTATTAGACATGAATCACTAAATTTTATAATGAAAATAAAGGTAGGATGCGATTACCACACTGTGCCAACCAGTTCCTAAACAATGTTGTCTTTTATCATTATGATCGCCAGGTTGTGAGCAGAGGCTGAGGATGAGTAAATTTGTGTGAAAGTGCTTTGTGGATAAGAGGCAGGCAGAGAGACGTGTGCACAAAGAATAGACGTGGTTTCTAAATGAGTGTTGGGTTTAGGCTAATTTAGCAAGTAAATTGCGTATTTGCATAGGCCATACATCACCGATCCCTGGTTAGAGTGGAGACATAAGGGGCAGTAATGAAGACAGAGTTCAAACGTCTGAGTATACTTAGAAAGTTATTATCTCAACGTAGTACAACTGAAGTGTATTAAAAAAAAATTAAGGAAAAAGTAAAAAAAGATTGGAAAAAATCCATCCAAGAATAACATGAGTTTCTTACAAGTCTTGGAGATTCCAGTCCAAAAGTTCTTCAGCAGCTTGAGATGCGTAATGTTCCAAAAGGCTATTGTTGCCATTGTGTGAGAAAAGCGAAGTGATACAATTAATATCCTTGAAGGGACAGTAATGTTCCTCGAATGTTGGAGCGGCAATGTGAATAGGCAGGCAATCTGCAATGTTGTGAAAGGTCGCACGTTGCAGGAGATCTTTCACGGCTGTGCAGAAATCCTATTCTGCCATGATACCTTTTTGCATTGCATTCGCCGTTCTCCACTGCCTGAACAATCAAGTTCATGGTTTTCAAGATACTGCGTTATCTGCTGGATATCGGGAGCGATTGTTGGGATGTTGGAAAGGCATAGATCCATTCGCCAGTCGAATGGGCAAGTTTTGCAATAAAAAGATGGTTGTACGCAGATTGGATATGTGAAAATAAATGTTATGTTGTAGCTGGCTCCGATAATAGATAGAGGCAGGCAGCCGAAAAGTTTTTCAATTTATTTAAAGTATTGATGTAGCCTCGCCTAGAGGCGTATTCTGTCGGACATGGTTGTTACCACAGAGAGCGCAGCCATTTTTTACAAGCAAAATTAGTAGTAGGATGGCTGCAAACACAGTGAGAATTATGGGCGCTATTGCTGTTATTCCAGAAATGATCGAATGAATGAAGTCTGGTATTAAAAGAAAAACAGTTTGAAAGCATGTGAGAAGCCCAGAGGAGACCATGTTAAAAAAGTGTGCCAGACCTTGAGTGTGAGATGTGTTGAAAATTGTGTAACAATTCACAAAGTGTAATGGGAGGTTCATATTTAAAAGGGGGTGTATTTTACTTGTGGTATCTGCAGTCAATACATTTCTTTTGCAGAAGTGAGGGACACTTCTATTGTGAACAAAAGCACTTTAAGTTTGGTTTGTTCAATGAAATCTGTATTCAAAGTAGGGATTGAAGGCCAAGTTGAAGTTTGGGAGTTAGTTTGTGTGGGTGGGAAAAGACATTGCCACAGGAAGTTACTCGGTTTGAAACAGTAAGGACATGCGGTATGCTAGCTCACATTCCATAGGAGTGCATGTTATTGAGAAGCAGATAACTGCCGTTAGAAAGCTGTGTGAATGTTGGTCTGATTGTGGGATTTGGCATCCTTTTAAGACGCAAGATTGGGGGCTGTAAGCTTAGAAGCGCTGTGTAGTTGGACATTCTTGGATAGCAATGAATGACTGCCATTGTGGTCGCACTTTTCAGCTGTGACAAAAACTTCTGTATGCTCTTTTAGGCAGCGATATGTAAAGGGGAGAAACCACTGCTCGTGAATAAAAGCGCTACTTTATATAATCACATACAACATGACAAACAACATGTACACCTAGCAGACACAACAACACTTCGTACTGTGGGAACCGTGGCTAGCCATGTATACAAACCAAACATGGCATGGTACCTCTGCCACACAATGCGGGAACAGATGGGAGCAAAGTTTGTGCGAATGTGGCAAGTAATTCTCGATTATAAAAGTATACAGTGCAAAGTGTTGAGGGGATGTGCCGGACAGACTTGAGTATGCAGAACACAGACATGTGCATGTCAACATACACTGATGGTCTATTGAGTGAAGTAGACAGTGGACGCAATCATGATAGTACAGTCCGTAGGGAAGATTACAGAAAGGTAGCGCGTACATGACTACCCCTCCCAAATGTTTAGCGTAGTGGGCTAGCTCAGCGTATGCAAGGCTAGCGTAGGGGTATGAATAAAAGGCACGTTTCTCTGGGTGTGGTTCTCTTCCGAAATGGCGAACATGTCTGCCAGGTCTGCGCAGGTTACACCGCCACGAGGCTGACACCTTGAGCAAAGGTGGCTGTGTGAATGATGCTCTCAGCGTGCTGGTATCTAAAAACCGTCATGGCAGCTGCAACGCACATATGCTCCACAGTTCACTTTTAAACACTGCCGTATGTGAAAGAGGTCCCACCACGTACCGGCGGAAGCTCCTGGGCCGAGGTCTGCGAGCTCGGGAGGCAATTGAGATTAACGCTGGCTACCGCAACACAGGCACACAGCGCCCAGCCTGAGGCCGAGCAGCATGGAGTGCTCTGTATACTACTAACACAGTAGTCCAACAGGAACCAACAGTGGAATGGTGTCTTGATCCCATAATGGACGATGTTAGAACTGCATCTGAGAGTCGAGATGAAGGTACTCCTTTCGACCAGGTGCATCCAACTCTAGGTCTGAACAGTGGAACGGTGTCTTGATCCCACAATGGAAGATGTCCGATATTACTTTCTGCTTGGTTTTCATAGAACAGCCTCTGTTAAGGTGAAACAGACTCTGTGCTTGCCTAGCTAACTGCTGCACATGATTATTGTGCTTCTATGATTGAGAATGTCATAAGTTAAAGTCTGTATTGATTTCTGTGTACCCCCTCCGATCAGGTGCAATCAACTCCATGCTTTCGAGTCCAACGGTACGTGGCTGTGAGGCGTTAATGACCACTGCCTCTGGCCTACCCTGAGGTTAGCAGGGTTCACAATTTTGATTGAGTGGTGATTGTTTAATTACAGAATCCAGTAACCAAGTAACTACAACGTCTATTGAAATATACACAATATTGTTTTAGTATACTTGCTTGAAGAACTTTTTTTAGATGAGTTATAGGTTTAGTAAAGTGACCAAATTTATCTCGCAAATCAAAAGTAACAGTGAATAGTGTAGACTGTGGACAGATGAAATCACAATTCGAATTGTTTTGATGTATTTATTGCAGAGTTTTCTGTATTTATGTTGTTGTATTTTGTGAAGAGGCAGTGAGAAAAAGTATTCATTGTTGTGTGTGTGAGTACTGCCTTCAATTAACACTGCAGGCAGCAGTGTTCACAATTCAGATCGAGTTGCTATTATAGATGACGCAGTTCTGTAGGAAAAGACATTGCTCTAGTGTGCTCTGTCTACACTACTCATACTCATCATTGCAGGCTCCGCACACAGTCTTTGTGGCTTCACAGATTGAAAACTGTGGAGCTCAAGTCAATGCCATGTGGCTGTGGGCACTTGCTGAACGCTCTCTCTGGCCTACACTGCAGACAGCAGTGTTCACATTTGAGAATGAGTTGGTATTGTAGAAGACGCAGTCCAGTAGGAAAAGACATTGCTCCAGTGTGCTTTGTCTGCACCACTCATACGCATCATTGCAGTCTCCGCACATGCTTTTTTGTTGCTTCGCAAATTGCAAACTGTGGAGCTCAAGTCAATGCCACGTGGGCGTGGGCCTTTGCTGACCGCTCTGTCTGGCCTACACTGCAGGCAGCAGTGTTCACAATTCAGATTGATTCGCTATTGCAGATGATGCAGTGTTGATGGCAATCGATATTGCTCCTAGTACGGCCCGCCCGCAGCACGCATCATCGCTGGCTGTGCAAATGTGGACTGCTTTTGATGTGGCTATGAGTGCAGTAGCACTGGTTGAGCGTTTATGATATAATCTTTTTCTGTATTATTTCAGATCTATTGATTGTGTCTCAGTATACAACAAGTTGTGGTTCTTTTTTACGATATAATTTTTTCTGTATTATTTCACATCTACTGTCCCTACCTTACTGCAGCACAAATTATCGATTTTTTTAATATTGAATCTTGGTGTGTGATCCAATGATTACTGTTGTAGTTGATGGTAGCAGCAACCATTCCCTGAGGGCTGCTTTACACTCACCCCACACGCATCCAGCACAGAGGTCACTGGATATGTGACCCTGATAACAAAAAGGTGTCGAACGCACGTGCCCGTACCCACTTCCACTATCTATCCGTGTCATTGTGTTCATCATCTATGCCCCTGGGCCGTACCACATTACATTGCGTTGTGGACAGCTTATACAACCATGTTACCTCTCGTAGTGGAGAAAACTTCGATTATGTAACTTTTAGGTGTATGGCTATCACAGGTGGAAGGCTACTTTACAAAGTATTAATATTGATGAAGATGATGGTTGCATGTTGTGTGTAGTGTAAGATATGTGTACATAGCAAAGTTTCAAAAAAATCTCTCTAAGCAGAAGAGGTGTGTCTCATCAAATGCAGTACAGAGATTGACTAAAATGGGTGGCGTTTTCCAACTGTTACAATGGGAAATGTTATGGATTAATGAAATGCTTTTTTTTATGGTCACATGGCAATCGCGCACCCAGCGTGCAAGGAGACTGCACCCGATTTTTGGAAAATATATTTAATATAATATACGTTTATTACAGTTAGAAATATATAAATGTTTAAAATATTTTTGATTATCGCTTGTTCTCATATACACTTTAAAGTTATTTAGATATAGTTCTGAGAAAAACAAAAAATAATTGGGAATGCCGTTCGCGGTGCGACACCGTACGTCTATGATGTAACACAGGGCGTGGCAGAGTGCACTTGTTGCATATGCAACGCACAGTGGGCGTGACCCCATACGTGCATGACATAACACGCGGCTTCATAGTGCGTACCTGTTGCATACCAAAGTAGCAGCTGAAGCAACCTCATATGTATATGTTGTTACTCTGGACGCGGTGCCACAAACCCTTCGGATACGAAATGCGCATCATTTAAATGTGGTGGAAAGGATTTGCGTGCTGATCGAGCTTGGTAGACTACCGGTACGGGACTGTAGTTTTCTCAACCAAAAGAAATGATATACATATTTTTTGGGGAAGATATAAAACGTTCCATAATTTTTAAAGTTAAATAAAGGATAATAGAGTTGCAAAATATTAAAAAACAATTAGAAAAAAATATAGGTTTTATAAATATTAAAATATGAATCTAACATTTAGAAATCCTTTGAAATTCACTGAAAAAAACATAGGTTTTACTGACATTATAATTAGGAATTAGCATTTAAAAAACCTTGGAAATTCACTGAAAAAACCTTAGGTTTCAGGGACGGTATAGTTAGTTGGATATTTGACTCATATAAAACCAGAGAAATTAGCCAGTTATAGTTAGTTGAGTTAACTATAACTCACGCGCCCACAATGCACTGCTGATGACGTCACATATTACATCACTCATGACATGGTCAGTGACATCACTGATGACATCACATTTGACATCTAAAATGACATCACTGATGACATCATCCACGTGATAATCTGATGTACATACTGATGCTAATATAAACTTTGAAACACCCACTCTAAGATACAGGCTACTATTTTTGAAACCATACACACAAAAATGCCAGATACTACATACCACCAACTATTTCCTAGGTCTATACACACATCCAGTGACTTATACATATAGTTACTCATCAATACAGTATTATGATATGTGCTCATACACCTATACATACAGTCACACACTACCACTCTTCCATAGAGTTACTCACACACCTATTCAGTCATGCAAAGAATGAATTACATACTCATTTACTCATGTATAGTTATACACACCAAATGAGTTATTTATATACACACTACATCACTTATTTATGCAGATACTAACACATACTTATTGTCTTATACAATCACTGATACAAGCAGACACTCATTTATACACCCACTCTTCAAATAACTTACTCTCACATATAGTCATTTACATAATCCAACACTCACATATAATGCCTTAAAACATATGTAGTTACTCACACATATACCACTGAGACATTGATTCACTCACCAACACACCCATACACACACTAACTCACCCATACAGCCCTTCCCAGATGCACTTTTGAATCCATACAACCAGTGAATCTCCCACTCAGACATCTGTGCACAGAGTCACCCCCCCACCCCCACCGACCCACACAGACACTCAGGCACCCAGTCATTTGAGATGTCATCAGTGATGTCAAATGTCCAACTAACTACAACGTCCCTGAAACCAATGGTTTTTTCAGTGAATATATATATATATATATATATATATACATATATATATATATATATATATCAGTTACACAAAGGGTAGCCCCAAATAGAAAAGACTCCAGGTTAATGCTTCTGCCGGACTTTATTGACAAACAGCTGCAGACATTAAAAAACCAAGGTTGCATCTCTTCTTGCTGCCAGACGCGTTTCGGGTAATGGATCCCTTTCTCAATGGCTCGGACTGCATAACACTGGAAAGTTTTAGAGCACCAATTTAAACTCTCAGGGAACACCCCAGTGGGCGGAGCCGATCGCATGGCCCTGTGGTCCCTGTAGTGCCTGTATTACTCCGGTGAGTCTCCTGTGTTAAGCGCTTTAGTCCCAGTTTCGACCCCAGTGGGTTGATGCATAAGTTCGCTTTTAGAAAAAGGCTGCATGTTTTGCGCTGAACATCACGGCAAACAAACCTCCAAACAGCATGACGCCGGTTGACGCCAATGCAGGCCCGCATTCACGCGGTGGGTCTCTTCTGCGGCTGGGCTCCAGCCGCTCAATATCAGTTACACAAAGGGTAGCCCCAAATAGAAAAGACTCCAGGTTAATGCTTCTGCCGGACTTTATTGACGAACAGCTGCAGACATTAAAAAACCAAGGTTGCATCTCTTCTTGCTGCCAGACGCGTTTCGGGTAATGGATCCCTTTCTCAATGGCTCGGACTGCATAACACTGGAAAGTTTTAGAGCACCAATTTAAACTCTCAGGGAACACCCCAGTGGGCGGAGCCGATCGCATGGCCCTGTGGTCCCTGTAGTGCCTGTATTACTCCGGTGAGTCTCCTGTGTTAAGCGCTTTAGTCCCAGTTTTGACCCCAGTGGGTTGATGCATAAGTTCGCTTTTAGAAAAAGGCTACATGTTTTGCGCTGAACATCACGGCAAACAAACCTCCAAACAGCATGACGCCGGTTGACGCCAATGCAGGCCCGCATTCACGCGGTGGGTCTCTTCTGCGGCTGGGCTCCAGCCGCTCAATATCAGTTACACAAAGGGTAGCCCCAAATAGAAAAGACTCCAGGTTAATGCTTCTGCCGGACTTTATTGACGAACAGCTGCAGACATTAAAAAACCAAGGTTGCATCTCTTCTTGCTGCCAGACGCGTTTCGGGTAATGGATCCCTTTCTCAATGGCTCGGACTGCATAACACTGGAAAGTTTTAGAGCACCAATTTAAACTCTCAGGGAACACCCCAGTGGGCGGAGCCGATCGCATGGCCCTGTGGTCCCTGTAGTGCCTGTATTACTCCGGTGAGTCTCCTGTGTTAAGCGCTTTAGTCAAAACTGGGACTAAAGCGCTTAACACAGGAGACTCACCGGAGTAATACAGGCACTACAGGGACCACAGGGCCATGCGATCGGCTCCGCCCACTGGGGTGTTCCCTGAGAGTTTAAATTGGTGCTCTAAAACTTTCCAGTGTTATGCAGTCCGAGCCATTGAGAAAGGGATCCATTACCCGAAACGCGTCTGGCAGCAAGAAGAGATGCAACCTTGGTTTTTTAATGTCTGCAGCTGTTCGTCAATAAAGTCCGGCAGAAGCATTAACCTGGAGTCTTTTCTATTTGGGGCTACCCTTTGTGTAACTGATATTGAGCGGCTGGAGCCCAGCCGCAGAAGAGACCCACCGCGTGAATGCGGGCCTGCATTGGCGTCAACCGGCGTCATGCTGTTTGGAGGTTTGTTTGCCGTGATGTTCAGCGCAAAACATGCAGCCTTTTTCTAAAAGCGAACTTATGCATCAACCCACTGGGGTCAAAACTGGGACTAAAGCGCTTAACACAGGAGACTCACCGGAGTAATACAGGCACTACAGGGACCACAGGGCCATGCGATCGGCTCCGCCCACTGGGGTGTTCCCTGAGAGTTTAAATTGGTGCTCTAAAACTTTCCAGTGTTATGCAGTCCGAGCCATTGAGAAAGGGATCCATTACCCGAAACGCGTCTGGCAGCAAGAAGAGATGCAACCTTGGTTTTTTAATGTCTGCAGCTGTTCGTCAATAAAGTCCGGCAGAAGCATTAACCTGGAGTCTTTTCTATTTGGGGCTACCCTTTGTGTAACTGATATTGAGCGGCTGGAGCCCAGCCGCAGAAGAGACCCACCGCGTGAATGCGGGCCTGCATTGGCGTCAACCGGCGTCATGCTGTTTGGAGGTTTGTTTGCGGTGATGTTCAGCGCAAAACATGCAGCCTTTTTCTAAAAGCGAACTTATGCATCAACCCACTGGGGTCAAAACTGGGACTAAAGCGCTTAACACAGGAGACTCACCGGAGTAATACAGGCACTACTGGGACCACAGGGCCATGCGATCGGCTCCGCCCACTGGGGTGTTCCCTGAGAGTTTAAATTGGTGCTCTAAAACTTTCCAGTGTTATGCAGTCCGAGCCATTGAGAAAGGGATCCATTACCCGAAACGCGTCTGGCAGCAAGAAGAGATGCAACCTTGGTTTTTTAATGTCTGCAGCTGTTCGTCAATAAAGTCCGGCAGAAGCATTAACCTGGAGTCTTTTCTATTTGGGGCTACCCTTTGTGTAACTGATATTGAGCGGCTGGAGCCCAGCCGCAGAAGAGACCCACCGCGTGAATGCGGGCCTGCATTGGCGTCAACCGGCGTCATGCTGTTTGGAGGTTTGTTTGCCGTGATGTTCAGCGCAAAACATGCAGCCTTTTTCTAAAAGCGAACTTATGCATCAACCCACTGGGGTCAAAACTGGGACTAAAGCGCTTAACACAGGAGACTCACCGGAGTAATACAGGCACTACAGGGACCACAGGGCCATGCGATCGGCTCCGCCCACTGGGGTGTTCCCTGAGAGTTTAAATTGGTGCTCTAAAACTTTCCAGTGTTATGCAGTCCGAGCCATTGAGAAAGGGATCCATTACCCGAAACGCGTCTGGCAGCAAGAAGAGATGCAACCTTGGTTTTTTAATGTCTGCAGCTGTTCGTCAATAAAGTCCGGCAGAAGCATTAACCTGGAGTCTTTTCTATTTGGGGCTACCCTTTGTGTAACTGATATATATATATATATATATATATATATATATATATATATATATATATATATATATATATATATATCCCAACATAATTTTCGGCAAGATCCAAGCCACTTTAGACGGCGGGTATCACGGCCGGGACGCCACTCCCAAACAACATTCCAACCAAATCCAGTTGTGCGAGAAATGAAACTCACTGGTGCCGTGGCCTCGTGAAAATATATGTTTTTATTTACAGCAAACGGGTGCCCAATGCGTTTCGGAGTTAACCTCACTGCTTGTTCACGGGTAAAGTTTTACAAGTGAAATGAAAGTATTTAAAGGTGCAGTGTTCACTTCTGTTTGTCACAATGAACATAGCAAACCTACTATATATCGTGGTTTGAAGCACTCGTGATTTCACAAAATACTTTGATCGCAATTCCATAAGAAAAAATACATTCATGATAAACAATAACTTGATATTCAATCAATGATAAAAATAATTCTACCCAGGTGGGTTAACATTGCATGTGGGCTGTTTGTCATAAACATAGTAAAATTACTACATTTGCACACAATAAATGCAACCTTAAATCCATTATTTATCGGATGACAATTCTAAGTGTAAAATGTTGTTTAAACACTAAATCATACTAAATCAAATTAAATTCCACCCAAGTGGGTTGGTACTGCATTCTGGCTCATCAGTCCCCAATAAACGATGTTGTAGATAATTGGAAATGAAGCTCAAGTGAGCATTACTTTCTTATCCTCAATATGAAATCAACTGCAACCTTAATTAAATTTCTTCTCCCCTGCAACAAAACCAGATAGTTTTATGTTACCAAACTTGGAACTACTGTGTATCAAAACATAAAGAAAACTTGTTAAAAAACGAATTAAAAAACCAACAACGGATGGGTACAGATCAGGACTATTGTTCTGTCTTAAATGTATCGACATTTCCTCATCAAGATTCAAACCAAAGGGACTCATTGTGTTGTACTTGATAATCATTTTTGATTCCAACTTTCTCAATTCAAGTGTTTGGTTCCCACCACTTTTTCTTTGCGGAATAGAGTCCAACACACAGAATTGGAGAAGGTTCTGATTTTGATTATGTTTGATACTGAAGTGGCGAGCCACAGGGTACTGTTTATCATTTTTGGTAGTAGCTCGTAGATGTTCAAGGATTCGCTATTTGACCCTATTGATGGTAATCCCGATATACAATAAATTGCAGGGGCATTTTAATGCATACACTGCATAATCGGTGTCACAAGTAAAATTTTTAAGATCTTAAATGCTGGTTTCTCACTACATAATTTACAATTGTGACTCTTTTTGCAAGCCTTGCACTTGGTGCAAGTAAAAAATCCTTGGGGAGCTACTAACATGCAGATCCCCATGTGAAAAAGCAATCTTATTTAGATTTTGAAAGAGAGAACAGATTTCCTTGCTATGGGAGGGCGGGGTGGACACCCCGGGAAACCGCAGGAGCCGGCCCTCCCACAATACATAAAGCCCTGGGGAGTGGTGGTCCCCGCTGCTTTGGGGACCTTGGACCCCTCCCCCACCATTTTAATTTTTTTAGCCTCGGGGGTGACGATCCATGGGGCTGGGGGGCCCCTCTGAACCCCCATAAAATGTAATAATTTTGCCCCTGGTATTTAGCCCCCCTGGGGGCTAATTAAAAAAAAAGCTCCGTTTTATTTTTATTTTATTTTTTTACGGCAGAGTCCGCGCACCCTACACCCACCTGCCGGGTCTTTTTAAAAAAAAATAATAATAATTGTGGGCCCTGGGGATCCTTCTGGGACCCCCTAAGCAGGTCTAGAGGGTAAAAGTATTTCTACCCTGCCCCCTTTTTACCTTTTGCAAACATATTCCACTGACTTCTTCAGCCACGCTTCTACGGAGGCACAAAATGGCTGCCAACAGTTCCTGGTTTTGAATGTTGGCAACCACTTGACAGCCAATTAGCATTCAGCGCGTGATTGGAAGAGTGCGCTTACAATACACTCACGGTCCGCTGATAGTCCGTGGATCTCCCGGCCCATAGAAATATAAATGCTTTTAACTGTAATTTTCTCAGGAACTACTGAATAGATTGACACCATTTAAACAAAAGGCACAAGTCTGAACAGAGGACTACATCTTTGCCAATTTTGGCGTAATTGCGTTCAGCAGCATTTACTGTATCATGCAGATTTTGGTGGTGCGTTAAATACAAAATCTGCATGTTAGTCCCCATGAACTCATAAGAGGTGTTATTTATCACATGTGATAAATAACATACCCTGTGGTAGATAGGGGAGATAATTAGCACCTCAGCTTGTAATCAGACACATAGAGCACATCTCTATTCTGCCATTGGTTTGTCTGAGTGCCAATTATACTTTGTTTCCACCCATGACAGCATATTGCATGGGTTAATGTTTGATTCCACATCACTGGCTCACTTGCTCTCTTGCCCTGTGAAAGATTGCATTTTCTGATTGCATGTGTACATCCACCTGGCTGCGCTTCAGTGTCAGTGTTAGTTGACCACTCCTTCAGCTTTAAATGTTCTCCTTTTGTAGTTCCTCTTTCATGTCTTTGCTACTCTTTGTATTTTAATGTTTCTTAAGATGATACTACAGCTCACCAGGCAGTGCTAACAGGTCGCTTGCTTGCTACTTACTTCAGCTGCTGCACATAGCGTCCCACGTGGCCACTTTCTCTAAACAAGGACACCATTACGGAATGATGTTCTCCATAAGGCATCATTTTTTTACCACTTCAAGATGTCCAACATGTTAGCTCTAGATGCGGTTGCCAATCCGGAATTATAAAACAACAAGATATATATGCTTGTAATAAAAAATCTAAACATAGCAGTGGTGTCCATCTTACATTGGTATTTTCATAAAATGTAGTCTCTTTATATTCTGATGCCGATAGGTGTGTCCTTCAACATACTTGCTTTGTACCGTATAGCAAATAAGGTCTGTTACGTCCCGCGCCATTCTTGCTGTAAGAAAACTGAACTGCAGAGTTTGCTATCTGTACAGCAGGATGAAGCTAGGCCAACAAATATGAATGGGTGGGAGGAAAATGAAGAGCACAATAAAGAGCTTCATGAGGTCATAGGCAGGCGCTAAAGCAATTGCAGTGCTAATCTATGTGGTCCTACATGACTAAAAACAGGAGTTGGTAGGCGACCACATTTTGGTTTTTCTTGGGTTTCATACGCAGACAACTTTATTTATTTATTATGTGGTTGACTTGTAATACATCAACCTGTTGTGACTGGACAGCAAGTATTAGAGGGTGTTGTTGAATGGTGTTAGTGCTGTAATGGGATCTGTGTGGAAGGTGAGTTCAAAGTGGATCTTCCACGGTGATATGCTTTCACACTGAAATGTAATGGCATGCAAAGATCATGTGGAAGGAGTGCCTGTCACTATGCGTTTGGCCAGAAATCAGTTGAAGAATCTTCATCATTTCAAAAAGAAGGACCTAGTATGTGGTCAGCTTAGTTTGTTAAACCAAATGTTGACAATGCTACAAATGTAATGCCAATAACCGTGCATGGTTTGCTATCACCCAGAATTACTTATTAAGTCATAACAATATGTATTAACTTTTTCATTAAGATATCAAACGAAAGGACGCTTCGTGAATTCATTTTCATTTGTGTGCATTCATAGTTCCTAACAGAACACAAAAATCAGATTTATCTTTTAGCATGTGCCACTATATGCCTGAATAAAGACAGCATTGCAATAAAGACACAATTTTAATCAACCCCGCTTTTATTGAGAACACACATACAAGGGATGTAAAACATTTTTCCCAGAAGATTTCTTGGTTACATGATTCTCCCTTAAGCATACTTAGGTTTAGCATCCATGCTTCAACAAGGGCTTGTGTATGAGGATTGCCTTGGTCAAGTCCCTCACACTCTAATTTAGATAAGGATTAATATTGTCCTGCTTGAACCAGTATTTTGTAAAAAATTTGGTCAATGAGAAGGTGCTGCATACCAGTGTTGAGAGCACATAACACCGGGAGCTGCTCTCCCTCTACACTCTACACTGTGCCTAAGTCTGGGATACTATGTGAAGGTTTGTCTGATGTGATCGAAGGTCGAAGGAAACAGAAGAAAAGAGAGAGAGGGAGAGAGAGAAATATCCTACCTTCACGAAGAGCTAGCCGGCACTTGCCAGGAGTCGTAAGATTGATTCATGTCAAACTTATGCAAAGTCTATCTGACTAAGGATTTTTTACTGTTTTTATGTCTGTATAATGTACTTGTGAGGGCTTTCAGTCGGCCATATTTATACATCCGTTTGTTGTTATGTCATTCAAATATTCTTCTTGGTCAGCCAACTTCAGCCATTGTTTACTGATAGTGTGAGTGATGGCTTTCTGCCCTTTCACAAGGAGCACATCCAAACACAAAGTAGTTCCCTTAAGTGCAAGGGACGAATATAGCAATGTGTGTTTTGTGATGACAGCCAGGCAGCTTCCCCAAAAATAGGGTTTTGCAAAAACCATGACAAAACAAGAATTGACAAAACTATAATGATGGTGGTCAACGCCAGTCCTGTTGACTTTGCCAATGCTTGTTTGATTTTTGGTGGCAGAAATCAGGAGCTGAGCATATGCCAGTTGAGTTGCTGCATCTGGTACACAGAAGCAGGTAAATCAAAGGTAATTTCTCAAAAGCACAACATTGGAATCCCTTGCATTAGTCTCTTGTGGGAACAAATCCTGGTAAGAAACAGAGACCCGAGCATTTTGTAGTTACAAAAACGTTTGGGTCGTATTCGGGGCTGTATCCGTAGGCACAGATGACTCTGGAAGGTTGTGTAGTGGTATCGTAGACACCAGCACTCTGCATCTATACTGCAGTGTCTGAAGCACTACCATTTAATTCAGAATTTCTCGAAGTCAGTGCAAGAGCTGCAGACAGCACAGCTCGAAAACAGTAAGCAGTGATTGCCTCTCCCTGTTTTCAAAATGCGCTGTCTGCAGCTCGTGCTCTAACCTATAAAAATGTCAAGTTACGTGTATGATCTGTCAACAGTACAATCATTTAAACCCAGGAACACAGCAGTGCCCTGTGTGAGTACAAACATTCATTTTAGAGACCCTGGTTTTATATGGCATTATAATTTAAGCTGTGCTATGTACATGCCTGTAAATAAAATCCCATTCTTCTTTGAAGTTATAGCAGTGACCAGCCATTAGTATCATTGAGTACGATTTACTCTCAGACTGCATACTGGTATATGCCTTCACTGCTTGCCTCCACTGCAAGAGATCCACATGCTCAAAGAGAATCCAAGGGAAGTAAAATTGTTCTATGGCTCGGGGATACTAGTTGTTGGAAATTACTCTTTTTGCAGGGTCATCCCTAAACCTTTTGCCTTCCTCTTGTATTTTTTCTGATCTGTTGTTGTTGGTTTTATGACTCTGGGCACCTTACCACTGCTGATCAGTGCTAAAGTGCATACGCCCTCGCCTGTGTAAATATGACTATGAATTGGTATATCCCTAATTGGCTTATATGATTTACCTGTTAGTCCCTAGTAGTGTGGCCTGTGTGTGCCCAGGGCTGCTAACCCAAATGCTGCTGGTGGGCCTGCAGCGCAGGTTTGGGCGACCCACAGAAGCAGCTTGTAAAGTGTACCTCAGACCTGCCATTGCAGTGTCTGTGTGCAGTCCAGAACTGACATCTTGGCAGTGAAGTGCCCACACTTCCCAGCCCCTGAACCTTCCCTTAGCATCATATCTGTCACCCCTATGGTAAGTGCATTGTGTGTGTAAAGCAGGACATGGCTTGATATGTGTAGCATGTCCTGGTAGTGAATTACCCTCCATTTTGTTTTTCACTGCTGCAAGGCTACCTGTTCTTCATAGGTTAGAATGGGCAGGCTGGCTATTACATCTTATAGTCCTAACTGTCCCAGGGAACATGGTAGAAATTCTAGTTTAGTATGCCTGAGCTCAAAATAATAAAATACATCTTTTATCAAAGTTGGTTTTAATATTATGTGTTTGTAAATACCACTTTTAGATAGTAGGTATTCTCTTGATTAAGCCTTCCTGTGTGCTCTGCTGTTATGTGTATTGACTGTCTGGGTTTAGAGGGGCAAGGCAGACTGAGTCAGACCTGGGTTGAATACAGAGATCTGCACTGAGTACTGGGGAGGGGTAGCTCCTTGACCTGAATAGGGCTGTGCCTGGCAAGGTGAATGCTGGCTCCACCTCCTACTGTGCATCTGATGGCAGACTCCCTCTTTCTGAAAGGAAGGATGCAGCCTGGTAAACGAAGTGATCCAGGCCTGAGCAGAACTGGTTCTGGCTGGGTTCAGTGACTAGAGACTTTTGAGAACCAAGACGTTTGGGGTATAACTATCTGTGCCCAAACCCCCGATTTTGGTATTTCTCCTGGATGTCAAGAGGAACCTCTGTCCCTATTACTGAATACATTTTCAGGAGAGGACTGTCCTTGTGCTTGTGTGCTGTTTCTTGGATTGGCCTGCAGTAGTTCCCCTTGGACTTGGAAGAAGAGGGAAAGGACTTTTGAGAGACTTTTATTTTGCTAAGCAATCACCCAAGGGCTAGAAGAGAGCTAGCCTCCTGCTGGAGTCACAGGCACATCTAACTCCCCCACCAGCCTCCTGATTCCTCCCAGTGAGGATTTCTATCTGCAGGTGAGGCTCCTGTGAGTTCCAGGGCCTCTAGTTCTACTACAGAGAAGAGAGTGCTGAAATCGTCGCTAACGCCCATTTGAGAGCCACCGCAGCTGAAGAGCGTAAGAAAAATCATTGCGCTGCTGCCGCCGAGCGCTTGCAAACTAAAGATCATCACATCACACGCTTGCAGGCCACAAAGTGCTCGCTAACCCAAGAGATCATCGCATTGCACGTTTGCGGGCTTTATGAAGGCTCGCTAACCCCAGATCATCGCATCGAGATCATCGTAACACGACATCACAGAGAGGGCGCTGTGCGTCCGCCATTTTCCTTGCATCGCACCCGGATCGTAGCACCATTTTCTTTCATCGCAACAAGATCGCACACGCAACAGGATCAGCGCATCATCTTCCCTTGCGGCAAGGATTCAACGCATCGCTGGCCTAGCGTGAAGAAGTCTGTCGCTTTGTCCCGCACGCACCACCAGACCGGCGCATAATCCTCCCTTGTGGCAAGGACTCATCGCATCGCCGGCCTAGCGTGGGGAAAATCATCGCCAAAGCTCGTTTGCGACATTTTGCTTGTTTTGCAACGAAATCCAGGTACTTTGTAAGTAAAAGGGTCGCAGAGACCACTGCTTTGAACTGAACTCCTATTTGCACACTTTGAACTATTTTACAGCATTTAAAGAGTAACCCTATTTTACAGTATTGTGGCTTTTTATCGTTATGTGTCTTGTGTTAAATCTATATATAAAGATACTTTTTTTTTAACTACTTGTGTGGTTTCCCTTTGTAGTGTTCTTCACTGTGTTACTGTGTATGATCATAAATGCTTTACACACTGCCTCTGAGATAAACCTAGCTGCTCGTGCTACGTTACCACAAGGTTGAGCAGGCGTTATCAAAGGGTGTAGCCCCCTTACTCTGACTTAGGAAGAAGGGTCCCTACTTGGACAGTGGCCAGCCATTGCCAACTAGAGACCCCTATTTCTAACACTAGTAGTAAATGATAGTACCAGCACAGGATAATGCTCAATGACCACTGACTGTCCCAAACCTCAAGCAGCAGTCTCACAGATTTAGATTTCGTAAGCCTTTGTTGGCCTCACATATTAGTGAGCAGACTGGGGGTCTGTGTTCACAGTAGTCCCAGGAAATGGTTGTACTTTTTTCTTCCCTTGGTATTTATTCCAGACGGAATGCATGGTGGTGCTACTCAGATCTATATAATTTAGAAACTGCCTATGAGCATATCACTTTTCAGGATGTCCTAATAATCTGTGGTCTCTCAATTCAACCCATGTCTACCCCAGCAAGCAAGGGGATTAGAGCCTAAAGGCCATAAATAAATCTGTGTTTTTTTATTAAATGGTCCAGTAAATATCCATATGCTATTCTTGGATACATTCTAATGCCTTGACTGTTAGGTTTATGGGAGGTGGGACTATTCAACATGTTCTTATGATAGCTGCCATTATGAAGTACTAACAGTTAACTAAAGGCTGACCAGCAGCCTTTTTGTATCTGATGCACAATCATTTGTGGCAGATAGCTGGCCTTCATCAATCTAGGAAAGCTTTAAAGACCTGGCTGTTACCTTGATTATGTTAACCTGCTTCGTCTGTTTTCTGGGCACACTGTTACAGGTTGCGGATTACTGGTAGTCTTCAAGTGCAAAATATGATGTCCAGGGTTAAAGCTGTTCTCTATAAGAAATGTAACCTAACCAAACATCTCTTGCTAGCCTCAAAACTCTTCCAACTAATTTTCAGCTTTAAAACTCCTCTATTCATCCTCTGTTTATTCTAACAGCCAAGTGTCTTTTAGACTACTTAACTAGTCTTGGCATTCAGAGCCCCTTTTAACGTCTTACCTCGTTACAAGTAACACTAGAAGTCCCAGAATGGGTTGAGCAGTTGACTGAAATGCTTGGCCTGGCTGAAGGGTTGTTTTGGGAAATTAGAAGTGCAGAGGCTTTATTTAGCATGCATGACTCCCAGAGAAGTTATTTTTTATGGGCAAGACGGTTTAGCAGATTAAATGCTGACTAAACGCTTGGGGGGGGGGTTGTTTCTTCTAGAGATGTAACAACACCGTCCATTGCAAAAGTTAATTTGACACAATTCCCAAATTTACAATGGAAAAAAAATTTAGATGCAGAACTTAATAATATTTAAAACAGTACCTATACTTTATTTAGCATGCATGACTCCCAGAGAAATTAATACTTATGGGCAAGACGGTTTAGCAGACTAAGGGCTAGATGTAGGTAATTCTCATTTACCGACTCTAGAATACCGAATTTTACCGATTCGGTATTCTAGATTCGGTAAATGCGATGTAGTTAAAAATTTGGCATTTTTTACCGATTCTGTAGGATTCGGTAATTACCGAATCAGTATTTACCGATTCGGTAATTGTCATTGATTCCTATGGGCCTAGAGGCCCATAGGAATCAATGTTAATTACTGAATCGGTAAATATCGATCCGGTAAAAATACCGAATTTGCAAGGGGGACAGGGTCTCACTTTGACACCCTGTTGCACCCCTGATTCTGGCTTGTGTGCCAGATAGCACACATACATGCCCCAAGGGCATGTATGTGTGTCACATGGCACAGGTGTACATGCACAGATGTGCATGTACACAGGAATTCGTTATTTACCACCAAATAGTATTTGGTGGTAAATAACGAATTGGTAAGGGCCTGTGGCACTGATTACAGTGCCACCTACATGTAGATTTTCCGATTCGGTAAACATACCGATTTGTTACATTTTCAGGCCCCTACATCTCCATCTGCAAATACCGGTCAGTAACGGCCGAAATCGACCGTTACCGGCCGGTATTTGCCGCCCTACATCTGGCCCTTAATGCTGACTAAATGTTTGGGGGTTTGTTTCTTCTAGAGATGTAACGACACCATCCATTGCAAAACTTAATTTGACACAATTCCCAAATTTACAATGGAAAAAAAAATCAGATGGAGAACTAAATATTATTTAAAACAGTACCTATACTTTGACTTCATTTGACTGTATTTGTGGCCAATAGATACTAATGTGCGCATACACAGGTATTTTTCTAAAGCTGTTGGTTTCTTTTTTTTTTTTTTATTTGTTTTTATTGTTGCATCACATAGCAATAATCACAGTCATATTTTTCCGTTGGTTGCAGCGTCAACATTCAGCTGCAGTCAACCAATAGCGCAACTTTTTCTTTTTTATGAAACAACTCTTAACTTTAAGGTCATCGATTGGATAGTGGTACATTTTAGATAGATTATTAGAGCATTCAAATCAACTATTACAATGGGCAAAGCCTTTAATACCACAATTTGCAGATCTATTATGCCAACCCTACGAGCCCGGCAAACTCTGGGGCTACCCTGTCCGAACCCCTCACCACATTCCGTTCTCCCCTACTCAGTTTAAGCGGTTGGTTTCTTAGCAAACAGACCAGACCTTCACTACAACTTATATTCCCCCATGACGATAACAACATATAATGTTGGTAATTTGTGTCAGTGTTGGCTGGCTCATTTCAGGTTAAAATCTGTAATAGAGAACATGTCCAAAATGAATGACTTCCTCCTAGGTCCACATTCAGTAAAAAAAATAAACAATTTAGGTGCACTTTTGTATGTTATTACTAAGGAAGAACAGGCATATTCGTGAAGAGAAGCTGCAGGAAGAATTATGGAATCTGACAAAGAAATAATGCAGGCCACGTTTAAGGGTATATAGATCATGACTTCCAAACACTCTCAAAACGAGTGTACAAAAAAGTCAACTATAATTTCCATTTTCATGCAAAACTTTACTCATTGAACAGTCTTTCACCCCTCAGTCTATTCTCCAATTAGAATTAAAATTAACAAATCTGTCAAGACCTTGCATATGGCGTCATTGATCAGCTTTGTCAGTCAATGTTGGCACAGAACAACGCCATGAAAAAGTGGATACAAGAGGACTGAACTGCCAACAACTCAAAACAAGATGCCTTTGTTAGCTGTGGTATCGGGAAATGTCTCAACGACCATAATCTACCTTCCTTGGCTATACGATCTGCTCTTTTGGGATGTGGCTGCCAACAGCTCATAAGAACCTCCCTGCACCATTTAAGCCGTCATAACAAAATTAGGCTCTTTATTAAATTTAAACACACACGTATTGTGACTCACACTGTTCCATAAAACAGTTGTGTCTTGACTCAGGAAGACATTTAAAAAATGAAATACAGTTGGCTCCGTTAGCTGTACTTTTTAATTGGTGAATTTGATGACTCTTGAAAAACATATGCATACCATCACACCTGCTGCAGACTGCACAAATATACATTTGTATCACTGGTTCACATACGATGCCCCTTCCCAAGCTTACTGGATCTAAGGAGGAAGAATCTTCATCAGTCTTTTATTGAGAACAATGCGAAAACAGTAAATTAAGCTACTAGTTTCTGTTTCTCTCTTCAGATGAACAGCTTTGTTAGTAAACTTGTAAACATTTTAGACTTAGACTATCTCGGGCCAGTAGGCTAACAAAAACAAGGTGCCTTTAATGGGCAAGACTGCTTGTTGCTGACTTGATTTTAAACTCATCCATTGAAGTTTGTTGGCTTGATTCTAAAAATGACTTAACTTAATGTTGATTTTTATTATGTAATTAAATACTTTTATCGTCGTAAGTTTGTAACTGATGGATTGCAACACAACCAATTATTACCTACCAATGTTGTCAACCCTAAATCTTCAGTAAGAAGACTTTGAGCCTGATTATGAGTTAGGACCCAAGCCCGTGGTGGAGGTGCGGTAGCAGTCAGGGACCGCCACATCAGTGATCTGACTGCTGTATTACAAGTACGGCAGTCGGGACCACTGCAACCAGCTGGAAACCGCGTTCCCTGGTGGTGGTGCGGTGGTCTGGGACAGCAATATGCTTGACGAGCCGCAGCAGCACCTCCAAAGCAAAAGACACACAGATGATGGACGGAATGTGGAACTTATCATTCACCCCAGACAAGAGATTTGATTTAAATCTATTGTTCTTTTGCTCACCATGCCACCCCAGTTTAGTCCCAGCCATATGCAAATCAGTCTTGACCCTGCTTCTCGTGGGAACAGTCCAGCCCGAACAGACAAGCCCGGCCCTTCTTGGACCAAAAACAAGCATCCTGGGACCAGTTTCAGGGCACCAACCCTTATCAGCGAGGCTAGCTTGAATCCAGTGGCCCATTGAGCCTGGGACCCAGGTCTTGGCATACCCAGCACACTTAGGGCGAGAAAGCAAAAGACACACAGATGATGGACGGAATGCAGAACTAATCAAGCATTCACCCCTAGTCAAGAGATCTGGCACCGCCAAGCAAATTCTGAGTTTCCCCACACCTAGCCTATTAATGGTGCTGAGCTTGCCATGAAAAGGCTGGCGGTGGAGAAACAAAGGGGGCTTGCCCCTGTACACTGGAATGCATGCAGGGGGGCACATTGTGTGCTCCCCTGTCAGTATGCACACCCAGTTCCTGCACGCATGGACTAAACAGTCCATGCTTGCTTTGGCGTTCCCATTGCGGTGCCTTTTCAAAGGCTCCGCAGTGGGAACACCAAAGGACTGCCTGCCAGACCAGGAGAAAACACCTAATCTGGCCGGTTGGCCGCCAGTCAACTTTGGCTATGTGGGAGTGGGGCGGTGGCGTGCGCACCGCTCCTGCACACCAATGTCGTTATGAGCCCTTTAAGGTATCTTACAACAAGGGCAGGCTCAGATATAACCTATAAAACAATTAAATTGGTCTTTACACACTTTGAAGGACAATAACATGCCTTGCTAGTTCATAACTGGGAGTGGTGTTTTAGACCGTTACAATCTGAGCTCAAAAAAGAGAACAGCAGCTAAAAAAGAAACATCATATAACAACCTATTAAGTATCAAGGAAATAGAAAGCACCCCGTTTTCTGTAACAGAGGACCCATATATTATGTGGCTCCTACATGGAGTAAATATTCTTGCCAATCCCTACCTTTCACCTTTATGATTGTCAAAAACAGACGTCTTTTGGTTGATATGAAAAAATACACAATGCCTTTCTTGTTTCATGAATGGAAATTTTCTTTTCAATTTCACGGCTGAACAAAGGACAAGTCAGCATTCATAAAAACATACGCATGAACTGCTAGGACAGCCACTCCTCTGCGATTCCCATGTTCCATCACTCTGCAAGGGGCTTGTTACCCTTTCATGCCATGTTTGCTTCTAAATTGCGTTCAACAACTGCTCTAGCCACTCCTTCTTATCACATTTTCCGAGGGAAGGGTTATTACTTAATAAGGACAAATGAGAACTGTTGTGGGAAGACGCCAGGGCTTATTTCATTGTCAAATGTTCTACACACTGTGAAATGTTGTGGTATTACATTGTATCCTCCTAAAAGGAAATTGTTTGAAAGTTTTTCATGGGCCAATATAGACATGACAAATTTGTATTTTCAAGGGCTGAATAGGCGTGTTGCAAAAATAGCACAGAAAGAGGTGTCTTTAACCCCCGCTGCAAAAACGTTTGCCTTCCAATAGCCTGGTGTGCATCTGAAATCCAGAGACTTCTGTAGGCATATTTTCAAACCCATTTTGCAGACTTACTGTACAGTAGCTTTCATTCACCAAGCACAGCAGGTACAACTCAAGCTTTTAAAAGTATTGGATCGGCCTTGTTGACTGGTTTTAAGCAACTTTTTTATTGTTACTTTTGTTTTCAGTTGACTGTTTCCAAGTCTGTTTGGTGGATGGATTGTCAACTACTCTTATGATAGTTGGTTGAGAAATATTAATTTTTTCTTCTAGTGAAGACATAACACCAGGTTGAATGCCAAAGCGAATTAAAAGGACAGCTACACAGTGTACTGAAAATATGGCATTCTACTCTGAAGAATTATGGAATGAGATTAATACAAACTGGACTCTTTCATTCCGCAATTTTAAAGCTCCCCAAGTGAGACCTTTCTTTCGGTGCATGAAGTGTTTTGAAACAATCAGCTTGGGTGTTCCAATGGAGTTATCCTTGATAGTATCATTCAACTTGAGAAAAGTGATTTGACGAATAAGAATTCATCAATCATACTGCACTGTCATTCTTAAAATATGCGATATATGATGGTCCACCAATATCAAAAACACCTGCTCTGTCACTGACTCTTGCAAGAGTCACACAGTAAACAGTTTCTGCCTCTTTGGAATCCATTGATGATGTACTCGTATTCGTGCAAGCGCCTGGAGACCCTTGCGGGTGAGTAGTGCGCTATACAAGTATCAATTTACAATTTTTTTTATATGCTGTCAAGTTCAGTTGGTACCGAGTCAGTTAGTACTGTTCTACAAGCTATTACAGCCCTATCATCATCATCATTATCAATCACTCCGTTGGTATGTGCCGCTTCAACATCTGTATTCTTTGAAAGATTAATATCAATTCTGACATCTGGAAAAAAATAACAGTAACAAGGTTGAATCACTATGACATGTGCAAGTATTTGTTTTCCTTTTTAGGTCTCGGCTTGACGTAAGCAGCGCATGCGCTACTCTCATCATATGAGGGCTTCTTGGAATCAATACGATTCCCGAAGCCGTGTCCCAGCTCTGCCTTGAGTTTTCATTTGTGCGCATTGTTTGGTGCCACAAATTATGCCAAAGGCAGTGCAATGATTGCACCGAAGGCATGTCAATCCCTCCTTGTTGCCACCCTGTCTCCTTTTAGCAACGCCCAGCGGGATTGGATCTCTCACTTGCGGCGTGATACCGTCTCCTTCATTAGCTGGGACGCACTCTTTCTTTTTCATTGGGAGCGCCGGCCGCAGCTTGAGCACTTGAGTCTCTCCCTAGCATTGTTCAGGGTTTCAAAAGGGAAGCTTTTAACTGTATTTTAATTATCGATTTTAATTTAGAAACAAATATATAATTTTAGGATACTTTTTGAAAATAAACACTACATTTATCTGAGTGAACAGCATTTAAGCTCACAGACATCTGTTAATACAATGCTTCAAACTGCTTTTTATTTTTCTAATCCAGTGAGGTTTTCAGATGAGCAGTCGAAAAAATTGCTAGAGAAACACTATGTCACAGAGCACCAGATTTAGGGGACGTATTAAATACAGTTTCTTGCAGTGAGCTGTGTGATTAATACGCCTGCGGCAGCTAGCACCTACCCATCTTCGATTCTCAGACAGACCCTTCTCCAGATAGGGTAGATTAAGCTGAGGCGGGATGTCATTCTTATTACATTTTTCTGGCGGCATTACACTTCAAGTGGTGGACCCGCGCTGCTGGCTGGCAGAGCACTTTCCAGGAAGACAACGGGGCTGTGCGAGTGAGGGGACTGTATTCTCACAGAGGCACTCGAAGGAGGTAACTGGTGTGGGAGCAGGTAGGGTGTTAAAATATCGATTACAAAAATATAGCTGACATAAATATCGTTGTAAAAATATCGTTTACAAAAATATCGACACCCTATACTTAAACAGGTAAGTACATAAATATTGACTCCAAAATATCGTTGTAATTAATATAGATGTAAAAAATATCGACTTTTTAAAATAATTAAAATTACATTAAATAATAAATAAATATAAGTACTATTAACAAAATACATTACATTACTTTTATTTTTTAACTATTTCAAAAAAATTTACTACACTTTTTAATTATAAACTTAATAAATGTGGACATATAAATTGATTTTACACATTACTTTATATAACAACAATAGTACATACATATAATTAAAATACCCCTTTACCCAAAAACCCAAAACTGACCCTGAACCCTAAAAATACCCCTTTACCCAAAAACTGAAAACTGACCCTGAACCCTAAAAATACCCCTTTACCCAAAAACTGAAAACTGACCCTGAACCCTAAAAATACCCCTTTACCCAAAAACTGAAAACTGACCCTGAACCCTAAAAATACCCATCTACCCAAAAACTGAAAACTGACCCTGAACCCTAAAAATACCCCTTTACCCAAAAACTGAAAACTGACCCTGAACCCTAAAAATACCCCTTTACCCAAAAACTGAAAACTGACCCTGAACCCTAAAAATACCCCTTTACCCAAAAACATTTTCACTAAAGAAATCCTGTACACACACCTAAAATTAATAAAAAAATTAACATAATTAATTACATAATTATTATTCAATTAACTAATTTAAATTAATTAACTATTATTTATTACACTATTTATATTCATTTAAAACATTAATTAATGTATTATTTCATTATATTTAAATTACTTCCCACCCTACTCCCCTATAAACCCACAACCCGCTACGGAACTATTAATACTAAATTCAACTGAAAATACATTATTAAATAATAATATACTACTAAAAATACTACTTTGACTACAAATATTCATTAAAAACACTACATTACTTATAATTATTTAAAAAACGATATTATTGTAAACTATGTTTTTGTAAACAATATTTATTACAACTATATTAATGTTAACGATATTACTTACCTGTCTGTCGATATTCTGGTCAGACGATATTTTTGTCATCGATATTTCTTCCTGTAGATATTTTTGCAGCGATATTTAGGTTAGTCGATATTTTTACGACGATATTCCTGCTCTGTACCGTGGGAGCACACTGCTTCACCTCCCAGCAACGAACTGCATCTACCATGATGCCTAGGGGCGACTCTGCTGGGAGGTGAAGCAGGCATTACACTTCAAGTGGTGGACCCGCGCTGCTGGCTGGCAGAGCACTTTCCAGGAAGACAACGGGGCTGTGCGAGTGAGGGGACTGTATTCTCACAGAGGCACTCAAAGGAGGTAACTGGTGTGGGAGCACACTGCTTCACCTCCCAGCAACGAACTGCATCTACCATGATGCCTAGGGGCGACTCTGCTGGGAGGTGAAGCAGTGTGCTCCCACACCAGTTTCTTGTTTAAAGGCTCCATCGAGCCGCTTTGAGCTGACGAGCTCGTGGAGAGGCACCTGAGCGCCTGGAGAGATACTGCGATCCAAGAATACGGCAGTCTGCTCAGGAACCCCAAATAATTTTGCCTAATCTCTGCTGATGACGGATAGTAATCCAGAAACACGTGACCCGAGATGGCCAGCACTAATCTGCACCCACCTGGTGAAACACTCAAGAGACTTTCCAAGTGTACTCGCTTGGCAAACAGAACTGTATATACCATGATGCCTAGGGGCGACTCTGCTGGGAGGTGAATCAGTGTGCTCCCACACCAGTTTCTTGTTTAAAGGCTCCCTCGAGCCGCTTTGAGCTGACGAGCTCGTGGAGAGGCACCTGTGCGCCTGGAGAGATACTGCGATCCAAGAATACGGCAGCCTGCTCAGTAACCCCAAATAATGTTGCCTAATCTCTGCTGATGACGGATAGTAATCCAGAAACACGTGTCCAGAGATGGCCAGCACTAATCTGCACCCACCTGGTGAAACACTCAAGAGACTTTCCAAGTGTACTTGCCCCTAGGCATCTACCATGAAGCCTAGGGGCGACTCTGCTGGGAGGTGAAACAGTGTGCTCCCACACCAGTTTCTTGCACTCGAAGGAGGTGCAGTCGGTGAGACCCTTCGGGATGGCGAGCGTGCAGCTGAGGGGGCTACCGCTGAGCTGATGATTGCAATCAGAGTTAAGAGGTAGGAGGGAGGAAACCGAACAATATTGGGACTCTGAATAAGCTGTGTAACTTGCCTCAAAAAACTTTTTTTAAATGTGAATTCTATCCTTTGGATGGCTACCTTACCTTACTTTTGGCCACGAGAGATCCAGGCTAACCACGACAGCATGAAACCGCACTCACTTAACATTATTACAGCTGAGTAAAATATGAATTCCTCTCTGTATGACGGGATGCCCTGTCTCTTCACTTCAGGTATCACAGTCACGGACGCATGTGGGGGGTGCTAACGAGTCAGCCGGAAAGAGTCACTATTCCGAAGAGTGCTACGAGCAACTTTTTGTGTCCCCTGAGGTTTTTGTGATCCTGGGCATAGTGAGCTTACTGGAAAATATCCCGGTGATCATCGCGATCCCCAGGAACAAGAACCTTCACTCGCCCATGTACTTCTTCATCTGCAGCCTTGCCGTGGCCGACAGACCGGTCCGAGACCATCATCATCACCCTTCTGAACAACACCGAGTCGGGGCATGTGCACATAAGACCCTCAGGCCCTAAATACCAACGGGATCCTAACTAGAATTATTTAGCATTCATTTTTAGGTCATAAAAAAAGATAACCATCCGGCACTATTACCCACAACTTACCGCCACCTGTAGTTAAGAAATCACACACGTCTGTGGACTGCTTTCTCTTTCAAATGAAGCTCTCACGGAGGGTTCCCTGTTTGAACAAGCATTAAAAATGCAATATGTCTCGCCTTCTATTAATTAAAGCCATTTGATTTGCTATACAATACCGTAAGCAAATCAAATGACTTTAACTTAATCAATTGTATTTTCAATGCTTGTTTAGAGGTTGCATGGAAAAAGCTTATAAAGGGACAGTTTGTACCATTTTTTTTTATCACTTTTGTACCCAACTGCAATAGTTAGAAAATAAATAATCACCTGGCTTCTTTCATTTATCATCATGCTTGTAGCCCTACATGTATCTACAAATATATTAATTGTAAATATATTTATTTTATTCTGGTGATTATAATGACTTTTCACTTCTAGGTATTCCTTTTTGTAGGTACATTGGCTAATCAATCAAAAGTGAATATTTTGAGAAGACAACACTTTCTTGTTTGATTAATAAAAAATCATTACAATGGTGAGCATGCATCACTGATAAAAAGACATATGTCAAATAATTGCTAAAATATTTACACGTAGAACAGAAAACAGGCGTTATCTAAGTTCTGTGTTTTAGCTTACATTATTTCCTCTTGTTTTTTTTAGAATCAGCCTAAATGCGTCCATTTAGTGCATTGGTACAGTCACAACAAATAGGAAAATGTAAAGTTCATCAATAAACAATTAAAGGACCTTGTAGTCTATATTTGTTCAAGGTATTCAAATATTAACTTCATCTAGACAATTAAGACTTTTAAGAAACGATTAAGAAACGGTTGAGAGCCATGGTTGTCCGTTCTAATTTGACATCTGCTAAGGCCACAGGACAAGACATTAGTCATTATTAAAAGCTGATGATAATACAACTAATAGTGCAATTCCATTTGTAAGGTAAAATCCCTACATACAATAAAAGACAGCAAGTAAACCATGTGCAAAATGCCGTAATCCACTGCTGTTAGGTGGTACGGTGAGGTGAGTAATCGACAAAACAACATCGGACTTATTCCTCCCTATTATGGTTAACAATTGTTGGCTTGCTGGCTCTCACTGTTTATTAGTCTTTTTACTGTTCTTTTGAAGAACTTGGTGAACCGGATGTAAACCAATAGGTTATCCGGATTCATTAATGCAAGGATAGCTTGTCGACAAGTGCGAATGCCAAGTTTGTTCCATTCACTCTTTAGCAAGATCTTTCGATCGTCAAGGAGTGCAGGACAAAGACATACCACATGCTCGATTATTTCCTTGCTGCTCCCACACCCCCTGCACATTATGTTGGTATTTGTGCGGCCCCAACTTGGCAATTGATACAGGAATGGCCATTCACACATTCTGAGGGCCAAAAATCTTTTTTTCCACAGCACTGAATAGGTGCATGACAAATGGGACTCCACAGTCCCTGGCTTAAACCCTGATACAATTGACCAGGCGTGCCTACGTTGTGCCAGTTGGGCTCTGTCCGAGTAGAAAGAACAGAGGTGGATATTTTTTTTGATGTGGATTTTAAGTGCCTGCTGTGGTGGATTGGAGCTCCAGATTTCTTCTACGTCCAGGAGTTTTAAAGAGTCTTGTAAATAGCACCGGTATGATCTACAAAGCTGACCGGCCGAGATTTCCTGCCATAAAAGGGCTTCCAGGCTTCCTTCTCTGGAGGTACGCAACTTGTTACACACCCTGATGATCTTGGAGACCAAATTCAAAACGTATTTGAGGGGAGGATGAAGTTTTTGAAAGGCTCAGCACTTGTTGGAAGATTCTTGTTATTGTTTTGTTCACAAGGCTGTTGTCTTTCACTTGCATGATCTCCTGGCTGTAGGTAGGGAAGTTGATGATTTTTGCCTCCATGACACTTATAAGTGGGGTCAGGCTTGGGCCGGAGAATTGCCTTGCGAAGGTCTTAAATGCCAACTGGATTATCAAAGCTTTGGCTTCACATATAGTTTATGTTATTTCTTTATGTAATGAGATAATAAATATTGCTTGAATATACTTGCAGTATTTTATCTAAAAGCTAACTAATCTGTTTTAGGTCAACTGTTATTGACTTCTGAAACGCTTCTAGAAAGTTGATAACTACATATCTCGTTTATGGCTATTTTTCAAAAGAGCACAGTCTTGCAGAATCAAAATAAGTAAAATAGTATCAGGCCACTCTCGTTTAATTGTTTATTCTGAGAGTTTTGGCAAAAATTAAATAAGGTTAGAAAACCTGAGCATAAGGAATTAGTTAGGAACCTTCAATTCAGGCTTTGTTGGGATAGGCCGTGCAGAATCAGATCACCCAATCTAATCAAAGGCACCGGGGAGGGAGACGTTTAGCCTTCACTTGCTGGGCTTATCAGTACACCTGACTTCATAAAATGAGAGTAGCAGTCTTTGTTATTATACTGAACACATGCCCTTATTGTACAGACAGGTATTTGGGTGTGTGAACAATCTTTAAAACTAACATTACCCTATGTTCTGCTTTGCTATAGTTAGACGTAACAGAATTATGGTAGAATTGCTATACAAGTATACAGCAATTAGGTTGGAGTTTTTCTTTTTATTTATGGTTTTAAGTAAACTTCTCTACTGCCCTTCTATGTGGTGTTTTTATTATAGTTTTAATAGGATAGGGATCTGGTTTAAAAGTAAATCTTAAAAATGTATTCTTCATTTCCTAGTGTTCTTTAGTGTGTTCTTCCTGAATGGAAAAAAGTTTGGGGTTCCACTAATTAACACTAATATCTTGTGAAATAATTGCACTGAAATATTGCTCAGTGGGCTGTGGGGTAGTTGCAGTTTTCTGTTTAAGGTTGGCATATTAAGTCCTTAGTGCCAGAGGATCTAGAAAATTGAGCTCTGAGTTCTAGGGAAATCTTGAGAATATATCAAAATCACAGGTGGCGCAAACTTAGCTCTGCTTGTGAATGCCAACATGATTCCATCCTGGGGCAGAGGAGATCTGTTGTGAATGTCTTGAGTATATGTATATATATATATGTTATTTGTATAGTGTAAACTTAGCCAGAAGGCAGAGGTCAGAAGTCAAAGGTGTTCAGTGTCAAAGGCAAGGATGGAGTCAACAAGTTGGTTTCTGGGAGCAGAAGTTTACTGTTATTGCACCGTGATGTGGTGTTCTTTAAAGAAGTGAGTCTTCAATTCTTTCCTAATTTAAAGCATGGTTGGGTCTTCTATTTCGGCACTCTTGATGAAACTTTCCCATGCTGTCTATTCCTCAGAGTACAGTTCCTTCGAAATATCATTGCTGATTTGGTCTAAGCTTCAGGAAGTACAACTATAGGGCCACAGGCCATAAATCCCAACAGTGTGAAAGAAGGCAATATGTTTACACCTGTTATCTGGGTGAGAATCAGCTATTGTATATCTATAGAAGTTAAACAATCCATGTTGCCAACTGTCGCTTTCATAAGGCTATCACTTATTGGGCATTCTGAAGGCTCACTTTTGGGTGGTCGGCCCTATTTTCCAAAAGGGTCCTATCTTATGGCATGAGCTCTCATTATCCATTTATTTGTCTATAAGACTTTCAGTGTTTAGCCACCTTGTAAAGACCTAGCTTTTCAAAGTCGTTTTAATTTGTTTATCCTGTTATGCCAGCGTTATTACATTTTTGGATCACTCAGGCCTGAGTGCTAGTAGTAAATGAGTGCAAGCAGTACCTGAGCCCATTTTAAGACTAGCACCCTTAATTTGCTGTGAGCAAATTGTGCTAGCATGGGTTTCTGCACACGCACTTATTACTAGCTTATAGCTGATGCCAGTACAAATTACATAACCAACCAGTAAACTCTGTTTAACCCTAAAGAAGCATGGTCATATTTCCCCTGGTCTGAAAGAACCTCCCTGGCCACCAGTGTAACACGGAATTAACTTCAAATTATTTTCAGTAGATGGTCCTATCTAAATTCTTTGGACCTTACCCTGATGACCCCTACCAAACAGCCGTAAAAATCACTTAAGACATGGCTAGTCAAAAACGAAACACACATGGCCCATAACCAGACTCTTTTGGGAGCACCCCTCGTTTTAAATAGAGCCCCTCACCTATTATGAAGGCACGCTCCCATCCCTTCCATATACATGGTGAAAAGGGGCCTTGGTGACATGATGCCATGTTACAAATCAATACATTAATATATAAAATTTAATCAAATGTGCACACTTTTCTCTCCATTTATCGTCACCAAATTCCCAGTCGGTTGCAGAAATGCATTAATTTTCTCTGTGGCATTTTAGCGCTCAAGAAAACCTGGGTAGCCTTGATGAAAGTGATTCTAGATTTTAGCAAGTTACCGCTACTTAAAACTCCTAGTTTAAACAGATTCTGCAGGCTGTATGTATATTTTTAAAAAGAGGAAACCAATCTATAAGGCAGCGAAATGCTATATAGGAAAAGGAATGAGTTCAGATCCAGGAGTGGGACATTTTCAATGTGGCATCCAGAAAGAGGATGTGCCTTGAGGGCTAGTTGAATTGATAAAGAACCTTCCCCAAAAAGTAGTAAATGCCAAAACAATAAACAAAGCCAAAAAGGTCAAGCACAAACATAGAAAAGCAATAGAAATGGGAAAGCTGGGTAAGTGTAGACACCAAAAAGAGAATAAAAACTAAAGGGGGAAATGTAAAGACCAAATCCAGAATAATATTTAGATGACAACAGAATGCCTATCCTTGTGCCCTTATTTCTGTTTTCAACTTGCACTATCTGTGATTTATGGCTCAATATAGTTCAGTTCAGTTCATGCTGCTGCTATCTTGTACTGTATTTAATTCATTTATATATAATTATATTTTAATAGATGTATTTTGACTTGTTTTATGATTACTTTTTGTGATTCACTTTTATGGCTGCAACAATGCAACCGAATCAAGTTTTCTGAACTGAACTGGCTCAATGCATATGCAAACTAGAACTTTCCTCGTCTAGCAGGCAACCACTCGCTGCTTTGGAAGACAAGCATACAAACCTAGCAGCAAGTGTGCGATAACAGTTGATTAAAGTGACTGCAGGTACTGTTAACATAATCCGCTTAAATTATGATTCACCCCATGATCTGCACAAATTAGATTTTGCACTGAAGGGAAACAGTAGCAAAGGGCTGTTTTATACTTAAACTTATGTAATGTAGAGTTTTCATTAGCGCATGTTTCTTTTCAAGAATAACATAGGGTACTTCATCATCACAAGGCGCCTCTAACTATGAGATGTCACAGGGATTTTTCCCTATAAATCTCTGTTTTCCCGGCTTACCATTTGTTTCCATGCTTGGACTGGGCAGAGGTTGGGTGCAGTGGCGTCAGCACCGTACTTGCTTTCTTTTCTGCTTGCAGGCAGCTGTTTGCTGATACAAACGCAGATTTTTTTTTAAGTAGACAATGCAACTCCCATACACCCAATTATCTGAATTTGCAAATTCGTCGTTCGTGGAGACAGAGACACTTGTTTTGGCCTTTGTAGACAAGCCGGAGTATATTCATCTAGAAAGGTAAATTATGTTTTAGAACGTTAAATTAATAGAATGATCAATATTATTCAAACTCATCTTTACCTACGTGATCGCTATTGCAGAGGCTCAAATTGTATGTGGGTATGCTTTCATTTTCAAAGTTTTCGTGTAAGATAAACGGGTTTCTTGTGTAAAATGGTGAAATGAGTGTATTCACACGGTGCAACGAATTGTCACTATAAGACATCTTTGAAACAGTCGTGTTTCTGGAATCATGCTCTCCCAACGCCTTTCGATTATCGCCGTTGATCAATTTCTGATTTATTGAGCTGAGTCAGACAGGATAGAAATATTTTAGTTTTAAAGATATCCTCAGTGAGGGTGACTCATCAAACACTCATATTTTCAGGTTCAAGTTACTGACATCTGCCAGGAAGACACTGTTTTAATACAACACCATCTGAACAGGTCTGTTTGTGTGAGAGTCAAAGCTGGATGTGACTAGTACAAGTGTCACAATCTGTTTGTGTTGGTGTATGATTTTCACGCTTGCTGCTGAGTTTGTACTACTCCCGAAAAAATTGTAGAACATGCCGACAATGATTTGCCAAATATAAAATGAATGAAAAAAGTGGTACACAGCCTGATAAAGATGCAATTACATATGGATTAGAATGGTATGCAAATTGCCAACCTCATTATTTAGTGCACTATCTAGAGATCCAAGTGTTAACATCCCTCTGTGGTGTTATTACATGGCAATTAAGGGGTGCATTACAATAAGTCATTCTGACACCATTCATATAAAAACATATGTATATAAAAAGTACAACCCTAGAAGCGTAAGCACCTCTTTAGATCGGGTATTAGATGGATATATGTAAATAAACATTCAAATCAACAGAGGCGCACATGCATGTCTGTGTCTATTTGTACACACACGTATGATGAGAGGAGGGTCGGGAAGAGGATGATCCATCTGAAGGTGACTCACATGAAGAGTGTGTTTGCAAACACACACACACACACAGCCCCACAGACTGCTGCCTTCTGGCTCCCCACAGAGTGAAAGGCTTACCACTGCAATAGCAGGGTGGCAAGTCATTGGCACTCTTCTAGTCTGTATATGACTGCACACAATAGGTTACAGCACATATGGAGATGTGATCTATGCATAAAAAGAGTGTTGTAACTAAGCGCTCTTACTCTTACATTTTATGTCTACCACACTTTAGCCATAAATATTGATTTTCAGCTCGAGAGATCACTAATCAAATCTGCTTGATGTGATTCATCTAAGAGAAGAAACAACCTGCTGAATACAAACAGATAAATGATGGTTCAGATTTCGAAAAATATGTTCTCCTATAGGTCGATAGAGCTCAAATGAGAAGTAAATCAGTGACGCAGGTGGAAATGTTTGTGCAATTCGCAATTAGTTTCGGGAATGATGCAGTCTAGGCAATATAAACATGTTATAACCCACCATCACCTCCAGAGAAACTCTAATGGAGACAGCTAGCAAACAAACACAAAGCATCCTTTGGAAATGTCACAGCAGGTGAGGGATGCTGAAGATGCTTCAGAGTGCTGGACACAAAGATATTCATAGCACATATTAGCAAATGTTTTGTTGCACCAACAGATCGATCAATCATTGATTGACTGATTGCACCGACAGTTCATAATGTACGACCCTTCACCCCTAAAGACTGCACAGTTACTAACAACGACTGACTGCACCATCTAGAAGTCTTTCCTTCATTGTATCCGAAAAACGTGTTGAGTTGTGTGACCTCCTTCAAGCCCTTCTCCAACATCCAAGGCAACAACGGTCTTTGAAAAATATCAGTAATGGTGCTTTCAGTCCCTCCTAACACAAACACGCCCCTTTTTTAAGTATTTCTTCTGACTGTTCTTAAACATTATTCTGCATATGCATCGAAATAGCTCTTTGTTTATTGCTTTATGTTATGAGCAGTCAACATATATGATAAGTACATCTTATGATACATGCGTTTCATAAACATTACACCTGCATCAATGTTTTATGCAACAGTGTTATTTTTAGAATGCTAAAACATTTTGCTAGTAGCATTTAATCACCCCATTATCTTGAATTTTAAAGCTAGAGTCCCTTGTGCAGAAAACAATATACAGTGGCAGGACTGTCATGAGAAGATGCAAACACATTCTCATTATAAAGACAGAGAAAGGGAAGGCAAGCAGACCAACCTTCACGGTGTACGTCACTCCGGGTCCTAGGATCTTCTCGTTCGAGTGAAGCCACCCTCGTGATGGCTTACTGACGAAGCTGCTGGTCTGATTACAGTCATCCCCACCTGGTTGTATGTCCTCAGACCGAGCTTTCTTTCCTGTGCTGCTCATCTTGCCTGTGTCTTGCTGCGAGCACAGAGTGGTGGAGGCAGAGTTGCATGTGGTGTCTGGAGCTCCCACTGCAGGGCTCGCAGCACTCGAGCTTCCCTGCAACTTGGAGATGGCCAGCTCTTTCACTGCAGAGGAGAGACTGCGAATCCCCAGCAAATTGCCACTGCCCGAGAGTTTCATGTGGGACACCCTGTTGATGAAGGTGCACAGAGTGGTGGATCCATCGTCTTGGTCTTTGCGGGTTCCCTCTACAGAATCCGGGTAGAGGGGAGCAGCTGAGGGTCCGGCCACTGCTGAGACCTTACTGTTCATGGACAGGTTATGTATAAGCTCATCGACTGATGTCACAGAATCATTCCTGAAACGGTTATACTTAGTACGTTGAAGCATGCCCTTCTTTCTGGTTCCTTGCTCACGTTCAGCAAATCCAACACCAACCCAGGTGCTACCATAGCCAGAAATTCAGACCAACGTTGCCAAACACCAAAAGATTTTTCTTTCGATAGAAGAGGAACAAATGTAGTATTTCCACAAAATATATTGCTGTCCTTTTCCATACATCAATAGCTGGTGAAGATCATGTTTTTCTCTTTCACATCCTAGTTCTGCACGGAGCTGCCATATCGCTCACAGCAAAAGCATGACTCACACAAATGAGAAGACCCTTTTCAACAAAAGACTCAGTGAACACTGCAAATCACTTCCTGTGGCAAAAAAACATCCACCCACTTACAGCACACTAGAACCAATCAATTCTCATAGTCCCTTTCCTTATCTCCACGTACCAATATTTCCTTCCAGCCTTTTTGCATTTTAAGCACTAGCCCTGAAGAAATGTGATCACTTCCAATGAATACCCTGACTCTTTAGTAAAATACATCCAATGTACAACCCTTGTTGAAATTTGCAGCTATATGCCGTCTTAGCGAGCATGAGAAACATGGTCAACTGTGTTTGCCAATTGGTTGCCAGTGCCTTCAAAGCAAAAAACAATTCCTGTATGCATCATACAAATTATCAAAAGATTGTAAGCCATTGTATTTGCCTTAAAAAATAATTAGTCAACAAACCTGCAGGCAAACTATATACTAGAGTTTGTATTTAACACAGAAACTCACATTTGCCGTGCAGTAAATTTGCTACAATGGTGTTTTCATAAAGGTTTTACATACACCTCCAGTGTTATTCCATGATTAGTTGTTTGCACTGCTTTATCTATAATAGCACTAGCAACATAAAAACATGTTCCTTGTCTTGTGATAGGCAGTCAGGATATAGGAATCCCAGTGTTCTCTGAAATCGGCTGCCTTAACAAAGTGACATGTTGATCTGAACATTGCAAACAGCAAAGCACACAATAAAACAAACAGGACGGCGCTAAAACATCTAGACAACAACCCCATGGGCCATGGCAAATGAACCCCACTAGAACCGTTCGGTTGGATTTTCTAACTGTAATGCAGACAATCGAAACTAAAAGCAACAAAGAATTGCAGCAGCACTCACAAGAGCACTGGAATCCTACCAGTCAAATTGGCAAATGCCAAAAAGGGGCAATAGTCGGATTTTGAGGAAATTAAGAGCAGCGCTGTTCCGTTTCGCGCTCCCGGGTCCCATTCCAGGGAGTCGCTATGAGGCACGCCGTGGCACTGTGGACAAGCACAAGGACACACTTCGAAAGTTCAACGGCCTGTTGTTTCTCAAGCAAGCGCAAACAACGCCAAAGCAAATCGTCCAACCATCCTCCCAAGGGTAGTCTTCGAATGTGCGCGAGCAGGATGGCGCAGAGTGCGCGTGCAGCGCATCCGGTGTAAAAGCGGGAATTTAATTAGCACCATTTGAGGCAGCGCAAACACAGCCACCACCTCTGATCCCCCGAGTGACGAAGAACTGAAATGTCCTGGTCAGCGTGAAAGCGTTTTTTTTCTAATGACCAGCGAAGCAGCGGTTCATTAATACAAGCAAACTGGCTCCAGCATCTACACAGCATTCATTCTTCTCCGCCTCTCCTTGCTAGCATAGCAACAGCAAACGTGCACACCACAGACCAGCCTGCTTCCCTCGGAGCAAGCGCAGCGCCAAACCCGCGGCTTCCCGGACGGCTTTCTTCGGTGGAGGCCGATAAAACTGGGCAAAAATGTGAATGAAATGCTGTTTATGTGAATGAAAGGGCTGGCTAGCATGCCCGCATTTATGTGAATGAAGCAGGGCCCTGCAAACTCTGCCCGGCAGTCCCTTGGGTGCTCACCGCGGCAGCCAATAAGAAGCAGCCTGGATGACTCATTCAACAAAGACTTACTAAATAGTGGAATGTTCCATTCTTATCAAAAGCACAATCTTATGGGGTTTCATTTGTGTCTGCATAAAAAAATAAGCCACTGAGATTCTGTGCAGTCAAGTAATATATCTGTCTAGCTAGGCAGAAACAAACGCAATAACAGAGAAGCAGGTGTCTCTATACGAGACCACATCCCTGACTGAATGCATGCATTCGCGGCTTTACGCGTTCATTCAGTTAGTTCATTTTCTTCTAGAAGACCATGAATGCGCATATTTTCTTTCATATCTGATCTGACTCAGGGTGGAATCTGCTGTAAAGACTCATTCATTAATCCCTTCGGATAATACGAACTTCACGCTACGTTTTTTGGGCTGCCGAAGCGGAGAACAATACATTTAACCCCTTGGCTGCCGCGCGTCTCTTTAAAACGCAAGTGAGGGGGACAAAACATACAAGTTTAATGTATTCCTCATTGTGAGCCGATCATGACTACAACCTAAGCACCCCTGCTACAGCAGTGTGCCACTCCAAAGATCATCTGAAAGCTCCCATACCCTGAGCATTGAGGCACAGGGCGCCCATACAACTGCCCTGCTCAAGGATGTTTACTGGGAGGGCGAATGCAGGAGTACTAGATGAAAACACAGGCGTATGGGGCTCTGGGGCATTTATTGTGATAGTGGTTGCAAACGATGCAGCAAAAAAATCTGAATTCTTCACCTGCTGATAGAGCAATGCACAGGGCGTCTCCCAAGCAATGAGAACAGAATACGACAGCGTAGTTTGAGTTAGGGGGATGGTTTCTAGACCAAAAACATTGCAAACGAAATGGGCTCTGAGTAATTTCCACGCAGAATGGATAGAAATAAAAACAGTTGCGAAATAGATATGGCTTTAAATCCTTTTGTGAATCACATGCTTTGGTCATGTGTGTCGGAGGGTGGGACGGATCTCCAAGAGTTTAGGGCCCACAGGCATGAAAGGAAGCCCTACTCTGGTCGAGCATCCAAAAAGGGTGTAGTTAGGACACTGAATGATGTTGCGTCAACCACAAAATGACTTCTGCGGTAGACAATAAACTGCATTTGAACATGACAAGTGTTTCCCTGGACTCAGCAGGCTCGGGATCCTAGACCAGCTGAGTAGCCAATTCATTGTGTAAGCAGGACTGAGCGGATATTGGAATTAATTGAAGATTCAACTGTGGCTGTCAGGTTTACTCCACGGGATCCAGTCGATGCAAATATGGTTCCACCTCCAAATGTCACCAACACCCTGAAGTGTAAACACAAGGTGTTCGAGCCATTAGGCGGGGGAGAAAAATAACAAACTAAAATAAAAAATGTGGGATGGGTAAAGGTAGGGTCAGCAGGGAAAGGATACCTGTAACAGAAGACAAGACAGGCATCAGTGAAGTGCTGTTCTAACATACAAGGCTACTCTCATATAGTCTCACTAAATAACCAAGGAAGTAGACAAGTACCTTAGCACCAAGAAAACACGACCTTGGATAGGAAATACTATTGCCCTTCTGCCACAATATGTGAGGAAAGCCTAAGAAACACATAAACATATAGTTAACGAACACACTCCTGTCGTACCAACCACACTTGCGTCATATTAAGACATCAAACCCACTACTCACAACATACCACAAACAGGGTAGAGGACTCAATGTACAAAGGGGGTTCCAAATAGTCTATGCAAGGATGTAAGTTCCAACACAAAGAAAGAGGGAAACGGTAGTGTGTAGGAAGCAAGAACTACAACACTCCGCTCTCCAAGTAATGACCCAGTAGAGAATATATGGTGAAGGTCAAACAGAAAAACGTAGTTGCGACCACCACTGAATTCTGCCAACAACACACCCCACGGTGCACTACACAAAGAGAACTGGGGTAGCCTGTAGTTACCTCACTACATGCCCAGTTATGGAGGTCCTTGAAAATGCACAGAGTTACAACGGAGACGCGTAGTTGTCCTTACTACCGCGCCCCGTTTAATAGTACCAAAAACGATCCCCTATGTAAACGGTAACACGTGGTGAGACCCGCCACTGTGCTCCGCCACACAATACACCAAATCAGGAATTCAGTACCGGAAGAAATCAGTTAGTAAACAGTCACTGAACACTCCCTAGAAACCGTTCAGGAGAGAAACAGCTGACCGCTCGGGCGGTCGAAGAGATCAAAGCGGCTTTACCTGCAGACGCGGGAGGTCCGTCAACTGCCGAGGAAAGAACACGGAAGCACTCCCCCGCTGAGCCTCAGGGGGAGGGGAAGGTGATTGTTCACAGGAGACACCAGAGAAAAGCATGCCGAGCGTCCGCTCTCATGCTGGAGTCAAACAGAAACCAGAATAACGCGCAACAGGAAGCGCGTCTGTTCCCCAGATAAACTTCCTGCCAGACTCCCACCTGCTCATGGGAATTGTAGTTCCATAGTACGGTAGGCGCTTAGGGGCTGCGTAGCCTGACAGTACATCCCCCCTCCCTAGCGCCTCCTAGGACCAGGGCACAGGGGGTATTTACGGTGGAAAGTACGTACAGCCGCCGGGGCGTGTATGTTCCCCACAGGCTCCCAAGAATCATCCTCCACCGAGTATCCTTTCCACGATACCAGATACCAAAGGACGCCCCTACACAGTTTGGAGTCCTTGATACACCGTACCTAGTATTCAGCCCCACCATCCCGAAGCACCGGAGGGGTGGCCAGTCTTCTTGCCGAATGAGCTGGTTTCAGCAAGTGACAATGGAACACTGGATGTATACGCAAAGAACCAGGCAGTTTCAATTTGAAGGCAACAGGGTTGATACGTTTCACAATGGTATAGGGCCCAATGTATCGTGGATGAAACACACTACGCAATTTGAACCGGATGTTGCGAGTCGACAACCAAACCTTGTCCCCAACCTGGAACGAAGGGCCCTCCTTACGATGCCTGTCCTCCCACTTCTTGTACACTGCTTTAGCCCTCTCCAGATGCGCCCTGACTTTCTTGTGCAGAACACGGAGCTTTCGTACTTGTCCCAAAACCGTAGGCTGTCGAGACACTTCTTCAGGGATGCGTACAGGAAGGATGCGTGCATCAAACCCGTAGTTAGCATGAAAAGGTGAGATCCCCACAGAACAGTGCCAGGCGTTATTGTAAGCCATTTCTGCCATCCATAACAGGGAAACCCAGGACTCCTGGGCATCCTCAGCAAAACACCGCAGATACTTTTTCAAAGTTTGATTCAACCGTTCTGTTTGCCCGTCCGTCTGTGGATGGAAACTGGTTGAGAGGGAAGACTGTATGTGCAATGCCTGACACCACGCCTTCCAGAACCTTGCGATGAACTGGGGCCCCCTGTCAGACACAATAACCTCTGGGACTCCATGCAGTCGGATGACGTTAGTTAGTAACAATTGAGCAGTCTGCCCCGCAGTTGGTAAGTTAACACATGGAATAAAGTGGCCTAACTTAGTGAGACTGTCAACGACCACCAACACAGCCGATTTGCCCTGATCAAGAGGTAGCCCTGTGACGAAATCCAGACTTATGGTCTGCCAAGGCTTCCTTGGGGATGGCAACGGCATCAACAACCCTTTCTTCTGTCCGGTTGTGGATTTAGCCCTGGCACATGTCGCACACTGCCCAATCCATACAGGGACATCGGTGTTAACTGTCTCCCACCAGAAATGCCTTTTCATGAGCCGCAGGGTCTTTTGCACCCCCTGATGACCTGCCAAAGGGGACTCATGACACCACATGAAGGCCTTTCTTTGCAGTACCGGAGAGGGGAGAAACAGTCTGTTATCTTGAAAAGGCAACCCCTTCACCAAAGTGCGATTTCCCCCATTTGTGGCCCAACTGACCCAGGCATCATGGGTCTTGGCTTGTCGGACAAGGTCCAAAAAAGTATTGGCCTGTATTGCGCAAACCACCTTCTCGGGACTGACTATTGACGCTTCGGCGTCTCCATTGTCCTTCTCCTCCGACTGGTCTCGTCGGGATAGGGAATCGGCTTTCAGATTGTCCGTCCCTGGTCTAAAGGTAATGGTAAAGTCGTATTCCGCAAAGAAGAGCATCCACCTCATCTGTCTTTGCGTGAGATGCCTCGCGGTCTTCATATACTGAAGGTTGCGATGGTCTGTATAGACGGTAACAGGGAATCTAGCCCCCCAAAGGTATTGTCTCCATTCCTGAAATGCTCGTTTGATAGCTAGCAGTTCTTTTTCGGAGATGGTATAATTCTGTTCGGGAGGGCTTAGTTTTTTGGACAGATACGCCACGGGGTGGAGCTGACCGGTGTCCTTATCCCTTTGTGACAGTACTGCCCCTATTGCTTCGTCAGATGCATCTGCTTCCACAACGTAAGGATGTTCTGGTCTAGGATGTGCCAGAATGGGAGCTGTTGTGAAAGCCTCCTTTAGATACTGGAATGCCGATGTGGCTTCGGGGGACCACGCAAACTGCACACCTTTGCGCAACAGTCTCGTCAAGGGGACTGCTACTTGGGAAAACCGCGCTATAAATCGGCGGTAGTAATTGGCGAAGCCTAAAAACCTTTGCACGTCCTTCACACAGGTTGGGGTTGACCACTCCTTCACCGCCTGTACCTTTCTATCTGACATTTGCAGTCCCTCATGGCTTAGCATGACTCCTAGGAACTCAACCTTGTCCACACTGAATTCACACTTGCTCAACTTGCAGAACAAGCGGTTTTCTCTCAATCTTTGGAGCACTTCCATTACATGACGTGGGTGGTCTTTGACGTTCTCCGAGTAAATCAGGATATCATCGATGTATACCACCGCACTGATATCCACCACCTCCTTCAACACGTCATTCAAAAAATACTGAAATGCCGCAGGGGCGTTGCACAGCCCGAACGGCATCACAGTATATTCGTACAAGCCGTATCTCGTTTTGAAGGCGGTTTTCCATTAGTCCCCCTCGCGGACACGGACCAAGTGATAAGCTCCTCTTAGATCCAATCTGGTAAAAACCTTGGCATACCTTACTTGGTCCAGCAACACAGAGATAAGCGGCAGTGGATAACGATTTCTGATGGTGTTTTTATTCAGCATCCGATAATCCACACAGGCCCTTAAATCTCCGTTGGCTTTTTTGATGAAAAAGAGGGGCGAGGCAGCAGGAGACCTGGAAGGGCGAATAAAGCCGATGTCCACATAATGGTCCAAGTACTCCTTCAAATGATTGGTCTCAGGATCGGACAAGGCATAAACCCTACAGGATGGGATGGTAGCTCCCTCCACTAGATGAATCCTACAATCATATGGCCTGTGTGGAGGGAGAGTCTCTGCCTGACTTTCACTGAAGACATCTCGGTAAGCCCTGTACTCCGGAGGCAGACACACATCTGTCTCTGCTGCTGTTGCTACCACCAAAGGAAGAACAGACGGGGAGAACCCTACGCCCTCCTCCATATGTTTTTTGCATTCTTCAGACAAGAATCGAATCGACTTCTCCTTCCAGTCGATTGAAGGGTTATGATGACTGAGCCAGGGCATACCGAGAATAATCTCGTATTGAGGGGCTTCGATGATGTTAAGCACCAGTTCTTCCCTATGCCTGCCGTTGAGTACAGCAACGGAAAGTGTTACCCTCTCGGTTTGTTCCGTAATGAGGCCAGATATTAATGGTTTTCCATCAACCGCCAATACTTCCTCAGGGGTGTCTCTGGGTACCCTATCTATAGACAAAGAGGTCACAAGCCCGCTATTGATGAAATTCCCTGTGGCCCCCGAGTCTATCATAACCATGACATTGTAAACCTGCAACTGACACTCCAGCCTCATGGGCAGCAGTATATGGGATTCGGATTCACGTAGAGTGAACACCGTTAATGATGGCACCTTCCAGGGCTGTGGTTCCTTCTGATCTCTCTCTCCCTGAGCACCGGCTTCTTCTAGAGCGTTGCCCGCTGCTATGGCTACACTTTTATTTCGAGACCATGACCCAGTGCCTCTGGATTTGGAAGGGCAGTTCCTTACATAATGTCCCTTTTTGCCGCAGTACAGGCAAAGACCTGCAACACGACGACTCTCTTTTTCTTCCCTGGTTAGGGGGGACCGAACTGCCCCGATTTCCATCGGTTCAGGTGGTGCATCTGCAGAAGACAAAGGCCTACGTGGACTCCATTCCGAACGGGGGGGGCCCCTGTCCCATCGTCTCCTATCCCCCACTCTGTCTGTCATTCTACCATCCAATCTCAGAGTCAAGTTTACCATATCTACACAAGTGGTTGGTTGAGGATCTATCTGAGCAATGACGTCTTTAAGACCATCCCTCAAACCCTGGTAGAATAAAGACATTCTTTTTTCCTCCGGCCACGAAGTTTCTGCCACCAGTCGGTTGAACTTGGTAAGATATGTTATCAAATCCGACCGCCCCTGCCTAAGTTCCAGGAGTTCTCTATCTGCACTGAAGGTGGTCGCCCTACGATCAAACACCTTTTCGAATTCAGTTCGGAAAGTTGCCCAATCTGAGAGCATAGGATCGTCGTTCCGTACCAACGGTACAGCCCAATTGGCTGCATCCCCTGTCAGAAAAGAAATCGCAAAAGCTACCCTAGAATGGTTATTAGGGAACGAGGCAGGTTTACAAGAAAAGTGTAACATGACTTGCGTTATGAACGCCTGAGTTTTGGATGGATCCCCAGAATATCTTTCCGGACTAGCTAGAGGGATTGGGGGAGGAACCGTAACTTGTACCTGAGGTACCGAGGTAGAAAAGGGATTTCTAGACAGCTTATCTACTTTTTCTCTAAGAGATGCGGCCTCTGCTTTAGAGGCGGCAAGCTCCTGCTGCACCAAAAGCAGAGCCTGCAGAACATCCTCCATGGTGGCCATATTGCAACCACTGGACCGGGCAGAGCAACGTTCGTGGGCGCGTTATTCTGTCAGGTTTACTCCACGGGATCCAGTCGATGCAATATGGTTCCACCTCCAAATGTCACCAACACCCTGAAGTGTAAACACAAGGTGTTCGAGCCATTAGGCGGGGGAGAAAAATAACAAACTAAAATAAAAAATGTGGGATGGGTAAAGGTAGGGTCAGCAGGGAAAGGATACCTGTAACAGAAGACAAGACAGGCATCAGTGAAGTGCTGTTCTAACATACAAGGCTACTCTCATATAGTCTCACTAAATAACCAAGGAAGTAGACAAGTACCTTAGCACCAAGAAAACACGACCTTGGATAGGAAATACTATTGCCCTTCTGCCACAATATGTGAGGAAAGCCTAAGAAACACATAAACATATAGTTAACGAACACACTCCTGTCGTACCAACCACACTTGCGTCATATTAAGACATCAAACCCACTACTCACAACATACCACAAACAGGGTAGAGGACTCAATGTACAAAGGGGGTTCCAAATAGTCTATGCAAGGATGTAAGTTCCAACACAAAGAAAGAGGGAAACGGTAGTGTGTAGGAAGCAAGAACTACAACACTCCGCTCTCCAAGTAATGACCCAGTAGAGAATATATGGTGAAGGTCAAACAGAAAAACGTAGTTGCGACCACCACTGAATTCTGCCAACAACACACCCCACGGTGCACTACACAAAGAGAACTGGGGTAGCCTGTAGTTACCTCACTACATGCCCAGTTATGGAGGTCCTTGAAAATGCACAGAGTTACAACGGAGACGCGTAGTTGTCCTTACTACCGCGCCCCGTTTAATAGTACCAAAAACGATCCCCTATGTAAACGGTAACACGTGGTGAGACCCGCCACTGTGCTCCGCCACACAATACACCAAATCAGGAATTCAGTACCGGAAGAAATCAGTTAGTAAACAGTCACTGAACACTCCCTAGAAACCGTTCAGGAGACAAACAGCTGACCGCTCGGGCGGTCGAAGAGATCAGAGCGGCTTTACCTGCAGACGCGGGAGGTCCGTCAACTGCCGAGGAAAGAACACGGAAGCACTCCCCCGCTGAGCCTCAGGGGGAGGGGAAGGTGATTGTTCACAGGAGACACCAGAGAAAAGCATGCCGAGCGTCCGCTCTCATGCTGGAGTCAAACAGAAACCAGAATAACGCGCAACAGGAAGCGCGTCTGTTCCCCAGATAAACTTCCTGCCAGACTCCCGCCTGCTCATGGGAATTGTAGTTCCATAGTACGGTAGGCGCTTAGGGGCTGCGTAGCCTGACAGTGGCGGCTGATGATTCTAGTGTGTCTACAGAATTTCTTAAGACCCTAGGACACAAGGCCCCATAGAACAGCCTGAGAATCAGTGTGGCACAAATATTTGTACTGGTCCATGCTTCTAACATCCTTCTCATGCCACACCCCTCTCTTATCCACAAGCTGAGGAGTTTGTCACCTCACCTTACAACTGACTGCAAAAAGTGAAAAAGTGGTAGACAGTGATAGAGCGCGCAGGTCCCCCGACTCAGTTTACCATCCACACTTGGGCCCATAAACCAACACTACTTATTTGTGAGTTTAATCAGGTAACCTGTGTACTTGCTCTAATCAGTGATTTATAAATTTCAATTAGGACCTATACCATTGACTTACCAATCCTCGTCATCGGTACCTAAAGTCCTAAGGGATCAAAGGAGTTAGAATAATAGGTACAATAATAACAATTGCAGTCATATAATAAACACAAACTCGGGAAAGGTTTAAACTCTTTATCTAAATCTCTTAAAAGTCTTAATCCAAATATTAAACATCAGAAATTTTTCAATCAGGAAAATAATGATCAGAATGAAAATATACAGAGATTTTATAAAGCAAACTTTATGCATTTGACATTAGGGTGGGAAGAGAGAAGGAAACAATACAATGACATACCTGCATTGAATATTTACCTAATATGGAGCGAAGAACTAACCCTGGCCACGGGTCAGTTTAAAGGACAGAACCCCGAAAGTGCAGGCACCATAAAGTCAAGCAGGTGCAGATCAGAATCAGGACAGGTAAAGCCAAATTGGATCAGGACAGGACCACCAAGGGCTAAGACCAGCACCCGCAGTTAAAGTTGCAACGCCTGCGTTACTCCCTCTCTGCAGCTAACAGCCAGAACCCGGTAAGATTTATCGATTTCTCTGACAAATTGATTCGCCAGCACTTCAGCTCTCAAACCCCGATCTGGGTTTCGAACCTTCTGACAGAGGGCTCCGCCAGCACCTCTGCACCCGATCACCTATTGAGTGCATTGGGTCAGTGACAGGTCAGCTATTCGGACAAGTTGGACAAATTAACTAGCTAAGCCTACCCTAGTTATACTATTTTCCAAGTCAGTGTACCACCCCCCAATGTTGCAAGTGTAAGGATCCCCAATTTCGATTGGACAAAAGAATGAGGAGAGGTCATCGCACCTTAATGTTTGCATTCCCGCCCATCAATTTATTTTCCCATGCACTTTTATTCCACCCAGCAATGAATGTAACAATATCAAACAATGTATTTATGCTTGTACAGTCCAGCTTCTTCTTGTGGGGTTGAAAGTTCACGCTCTCATGAGCATCATCTGGTAGGACAGTAGCTGGCATGAGATCAATGCAGCAGCTTGAGTTTTCTTGCAAACTTTGCACATGCGTGGTGTGGGTTTCAAAATGGAGTCACAGATACATTTCAGGCCCAAACACAAGCTGATAGTAAAGCAGAAAAGAAACAGTTTTAGAACAAAGAATAAATGAATGCACTGTATACCACTTATCTCTACTCTATTCCCATTATTTTATATTTAACTATTGCATTACAGTTAAGCAGAACAAACAGCTTGGCAAAAGCAGCAGTGCAAGCTTCCTGCATGTGAGGACATAGAGCAGCCATCTTAGCTCTAGTGCGCAGAAGCAAAAGATTCCCTCCAAAGCAGAAAGTACGTCATGTCACGTGAGTGTGACAGATGCATGCGCTATAAGAAAACCCGCGTAGCAGCGGCCATTTTATTGCAAGTGATTATCATTAGTAAAAGCACATATGCAAGCTTCACCTAGATTTATTTATTTATTTATTTATTTATTTATGACATTTAATTAAGCGCAAACAAATGCCCGTAGGCGTCTCGGCGCTAAACATCTGCACTGATTCTCCAACTGCTTGCCTATTCATGGTGGTATTACTGATTAAACAGCCAAGTTTTTAGCTGTTTACGGAAAGCCCCAAAAGATGGACTGATTCTGATGGAGTGAGGCAAGGTATTCCAGAGTTTTGGAGCCGTAACCAAGAACCGGCGGTCTCCCCAAGAAACGGTCCTGGTGCGAGGCACCACTAAATCGTTAAGAGTGGAGGATCGCAGTAATCTTTGGGGGCAGTAAGGAATTAACTGTTCTCTGAGGAACTGGGGACCCTGTTTATGCAGTGCCTTATATACAATACACAGGATTTTAAACTTGATCCGGCTTCTGATAGGAAGCCAGTGATAGTGTCTGATTGTGTCAGTCACGGATCTGTGTTTAGGAATTTTGGCAAGAAGTTTAGCTGCTGCGTTTTGTATGGTCTGCATTTTGTTGATTACCCGGACCTGGGCATTGGCAAATAAACCATTGCAATAGTCCAAGGTGGACAACACTAGGGAAGTAACCAATGTTTTACCAGCACTATCAGGGAGGAAAGGAATGATTTTCCTTATTAGGCGTAGCTTATGAAAAGATGACGAGGCTATTTGATTAGCGTGAGAGACGAAATTAAGATGGTCGTCAAAAACTACTCCCAAGTTCCTTACCTTGGTGGTGGGTCTCGGCAGGGTTCCAAAGGACGCAGGCCACCAAACAGGGGACCAGCTAGGGGTAAGTTGTCCAAAAATGACTACCTCCGTCTTCTCGGAGTTGAGTTTTAGACAATTGGAGGCCATCCATTCTCCAATTGCCAGCATGCCCTTTCTGAAACTCTCAGCAACCTTATCGCCGTTGTTCTTAATGGCCAGAACTAACTGCGTGTCATCTGCATAGGAGGTTAGGCTCATCCCATGTGCTTGAATGATATTGGCTAGGTCCGACACATAGATGTTGAAAAGTGTCGGACTCAGGGATGAGCCTTGAGCAGGGCCGGGCTGAGAACAGAAACCGGCCCTGGCAAACTGCTCAGCTGGCCCCTCCTGGGGTCAGGGGGAGTGCAGCTGAGCAGTTTGCGACGGCCGGTTTCGGCCGATTTTGTTACTGGGGTCTGACATTGCCGACCCCCGGTAACAAAAACGGCCCCCTAGGGGCCCAAAATCGGCCCCACCCTAGCGACCTACCGAAGAAACGCCCGGCGCCTGCTATGGCCAGTCCAGCCCTGGCCTTGAGGAACTCCGCATGGCAGAGACAGATTAGTTGATTGAAATGCACCCAGGGTGACGGCCTGAGTTCTTCCTGAGAGGAAGGATGCCTGTAGATCTTTAGCTAATTGTTGAATGCCCATTTTTTCGACACGGTCGACCAAAATTGAGTGGTCGACCGTGTCGAAAGCTGCAGATAGGTCCAATAGCACTAATACAGCTGTTCCGCCTTGATCCCGAATGACTTTAATATCATCCGCGGCTTTAATCAAGGCGGTTTCAGTGCTATGAAACTTACGGAACCCAAATTGGGTACTATCAAGTAAGTGATGTTCTTCTATGAATTCTGATAACTGTGAATTCATTGCTTTTTCTGCAACTTTTGCCAAAAATGGGAGACTGGCTATCGGTCGATAGTTTTTCAAATCGTCCTTGTCAAGATGTGATTTTTTTAATGTCATGTAATGCAATATTAATAGGACAAAACATGTTGATTAGTACATTAACATTATGTTGAGAGGACTGAATACAAGCAAGTCGTATTACGTGCGAATCCTTGCTCCATCAATCCCCTCTTTGATGATATTTTATATCATCACAAATTAATGAAACAGATGCCAACTTTTCACTTTTCACCCAGCTCAATTTCTTCAAACTTTCTATTTTGTTTCTTTTCATTGTTTGTGTGAAAGTTTTTCACTTTCTTGTATATATTTCCATTCAGTTCTTCTAACTCAAGTTCATCAATATTTCTCTTTTTCTCTCTCTTATTTACTGTATATGTCTTTTTGTGCTTCCGACATTTGCAACAAATTATTGTCCCTAAAATCAGTAGGCCTATTCCCACCATTAGCATCAGTATTTTACCTACAAAACTTTTTCCTACATTAGAAAGCCAACTACCTATAGAGGAGAGACCATCGGTAAGTCTCTTCCATGCACTATCAACCTCCCGTCGTCGTTAAAGCTCTTTTTCCAAATTAGAAATATTTATTACATACCTTTTAATTTCAACACTTTTGTCAGGTATGTAAGTGCAACAATGTTGCGCTTTCAACATTCTACAGACTCCGCCCTCTTTTGCTAATAATGTATCAAGAGCAAGTCGATTTTGTAAAACCATTGATCTGATCGCAACCAATTCGGTATTGACTATTAAAAACCCTCCAGCAGTATCAGTTGATAACCGATCCACTACTGTTGATAATTTACAAATTCTCTGCGTATTCAGAGCCACTCCCACTGTAGGTATCAATGCACTAAATATATCACCTACTATTTCTCCAAAACTAGCTCTTTTGCTACGTATTAATCCATTAGTTTCTTCATTGTTTCCAGTGATTTTGTTTACATGATATATCTATTCCAAAATAACAGCTCCCATACCAATGATCTGGCAGTTTGTGATAAGCTTTGTTTCCGCATATAAAATACATTCCAGGAAACACAGGTTCAGTTCCATCTTTGAAACCCCAGCCCCCAATTACCTTATAATTGTGTTCACATTCACTGGAACCACTGAATATATTGTTATAATAACTTTTTCTTTCTCTATGGAGACTGAGTTTCCTTTTCTTTTCAAAATCCAGCAACATAGCAGCATGAGTCTTGCCATTTGGGGTGAACCCTATATTTTCAGCTCCTTTAGGAATTTTATGATTCTTATCATTTGCCTTTCTTTGGAAATTCTCCTTTTCTCAACCATATTCAAAAATATCTTCTCTTTTTCACATAATAAGCATGTTAAATTATTCTTGTGTGCTTCAGCTATATCTATTGTACCTATAGTTAGAAAGTATTCACCCATATAACGTATTACATCACTCTTAGTATGTACAGGATCCAGGTTACTACATATAGGAAGTTCAGAAAATATCACATCTGAATTAGAATAGTAATACTGCAAAGGTCCTTTCTTATAGAATAAACGAGCTAAAATGCTACATGAAATACCATATGTTAGTGGTAAATGATGGTAAGTCACACCTTCGGCTACTGAAGTAGGTAACGTCATACAAACATATCAATCTTCTATTACCACAGCTTCTACATAGTGTACTAATAGGTTTGCAAATACATTTAAGTGAGTTCTGTTTTTAATTCCAGTATAATGTAGTCCTTCCTCATCTGATGCTTCTAAATCTACCTTCTGTTGTTTAATGCTAATTGATTTCTCTTGTGTATCTATTATTCTAGGAGTATCTATTGTTTGCAGCTCATTAGTATTATTCTTCATGTCTCTACTCATTATGTAAGGAATAGCTATTGTCAGTCCTAACCATACTCCGAGTACTATCACTATACTACATGTGCATATTCTACAGCATGTTTTCAAACAGCTTCTTTTCGGTCTTCCATTAACAGTATGATCAGCCATTTCTGACCAAGGAGACTTAAACCCACTTTGTAGCTTTTACACAGTCTTTTAACCTGTGACATTTTCAAGTGGGTCTCACTTCTCCGTCAGTCTGATCAACAATTAATTTGTCATCACTTTTGTCACTTATTTCTAAGTTTTTGAAATCTTCAAGGATGACGTAAGTCCATTCAGGCCCTCTGAATTTGTTATTCAGCCTTTTCAGTCGTGGACGTCTCCTTCTTTTTGTTTGTACTGTAGATTGTTCAGTTTGACTTATTATTTCATTTACTTGTTCTGGTTCTTCATTTATTGTCTTTAGACAAAATCTCAGTCTTTTGACAAACCAAGGCCACTTGTCTCCTTTTCTGAGCCTTTTAGCTGGCACTGTGCTCTGCCCTTCTTCAAGTATTCTCTTATTTTCATTCAGTTGTGGCATATCTATTTCAATGCTGTCTTCTGTATCCCTCCCTATCTGACTAGGTCCAGGTCTTATTTCTGTTTCTTCTGCCTGGTTACTAATTTGGCCTTGTTCAGTTGTCTGCTGAATTTGACTTTGATTTGATTCACCTTCTTCTTCCTGGACACATTTTTCTATTCCTACCTGGCCCTGCTCAAGCTCTTCGAACCCTTGATTTTCTTCTGCCTGAGCTCTCGCCCTATTACCTATCTGTCCCTCCTCAGACTCAAGAGTTCTTGGTGGAGTGTCATTTGTCTGAGTATTCTGATCTTTCCTTATCTGGTCCTCCTCAGAATTACTGCTGGCTTGGATTTCTGTAATCTGAGTACGTTATTCTAGACCTATCTCGTCCTCAATATCACTCTGACTGTCTAAATAAGTCTGACTTTTGGTTCTCACGTATTCTGCAGGTATGTCAACTACTGGAATCCAATCATCTTGACTGGTACTTGGTTGTTCCTCTTCAGCTACTTCAGGATCGATATCTTGAGACCCCTCGGCTGCACAACCTTCAGCTTCAGTTTCATCAGGTTCAGTCACTCTTTTTGTGTGACTAGCATGGATTCAGTGTGGAACTCCTTCGCACTTTACAGCTATGGTGGTAACCAAAATTACTTGACGTGGTTTTCCCCACCTTGGTGCAAGGCAAGATTTTCGAGTGTGTTTCTTTAACACTACCCAATCACCTGGGTTCAGGTCATGTGCTGGAGTTGCTTGTCTGGCAACAACGTCTTTCCCAACCTGGTGAGAGATAGAACGCACTTGGTCAGACAGTTCTTTGCAGTACTCCAGTACTAAATCATCAGATATATTTATCAGCTTGTGTCCTGGCACCCATGCTTGCCTCATTGCTATTCCCATTAGGATTTCATGAGGACTCAAGCCTGTGTTCCAGTCTGGAATACTTCCGAGTCCCATCAGAATAAGAGGTAAAGCATCTGGCCACTCTAATCGGGTAGATTCATACATCTTTCACAATCTTGACTTGATTGGGGCATTTCTGAAAAATTACCTGTGGCGGTAGGGAGCCGTGGGGGGAGCAGCCAGGATGGACCCTTCGCCTGCCCAGCCGTGAGGGAAACGGCCAACGCGACACGAAGCCAGGGACGCTCCTGGCCTAACCGAGCGCCAGGAACCACAGTTCCCAGCAGCCCCGGCACCTGGCGCGCTCGTGACGCTCCCGCTGCGCCTGGAGGCGCCTCAAGAACGCGGAGCACCGAGCGTGCCTGGGGGCATTTCTGAAAACTTACCTGTGGCGGTAGGGAGCCGTGGGGGGAGCAGCCAGGAAGGACCCTTCGCCTGCCCAGCCGTGAGGGAAACGGCCAACGCGACACGAAGCCAGGGACGCTCCTGGCCAAACCGAGCGCCAGGAACCACAGTTCCCAGCAGCCCCGGCACCTGGCGCGCTCGTGACGCTCCCGCTGCGCCTGGAGGCGCCTCAAGAACGCGGAACACCTCCCGCCCCGCGGGACGTGCGCAGGACGGCGACGGGCTAAGCCCGGGCAAAGGGCGGGCCCTCTGTGGCCCTCAGAGGCACAAGGAGGACGGGACGGGCCACCACACTTGGCTCCACCATAGAAGCAGGTACAGAAAACATCTAACCCTTTTGCTTCCAATTGTCTCTGACCCGTCCAGTTTCTATTTTGGAGCTCTTGTAGTCCTAAAAATATGTCTTTCTGGGAGGACCTGAATGCCTTGTGTGGCACAAATTACGCCCCTATCATATCAACTCCACCCACATCTGGCAGGAATATTGACCTTATAAACCGCACTCCCCAGGAACTACCTTTATTGCCTGTAATGATTCCCACCCAAGCTAACACGCTGCCCCAGGCCCTAATCACCAAAATGAACATTGAGGAGATTCCTCCTAATGTTGATCAAATGTCCTGTAGCCCCTCATCACCCCCGCTATTTCAACTGTTTTTACGCCACAGAAGGTGGGGGCCACATCAAATGATTTTGCTTCCCCCTTCCAATCCACCCTATTGGCCCACATTGAACGATTGCTGAACGCGGCCCTATCACCCCTGGTCACAAAAATTCAGGACCTGGGAGAAAGGTTGTCCAGCGTGGAAAAAATTGTACAAAGGATTAATCCATCAAATGTAAACACTGCTTATACGCCTTCCACCAACCATGAGAAACCTAAGTCTACAGAACACAGAAAAGCACCATCAATTGATCCCTCTACTAGCAAACCCATTCCAAAAAGATGTCATATTACTTCTAACTCTTTAATTGCACCTAGGATTCCTCATGAAAGAAGGCATCGAATCAACCTACCCCCTGAAGCCGCCCCCTATGTGACTGTTCTCTCTGGGGTGCCAGAGCTTAGACAGGGCAAATTTGAAACAAATCAGGACCTTCTGAACAAAGCCATCTTCTGGCTCAATAACAATAGACCGCTGCCACCTGACCTAGATGGCGGAATTGTAAGCGTCAGGAGGGTAGGATGGTTGGGTACGTCGCCCAAAAACTGTTCAGGAGATCTGATTTTAATTAAATTCAAACATAGGAACATTGTCCCCTACCTAAGATCCTCTCAGCCCAAAACAGGAGATGGCCCTATTTGTATCTGTGACTTGTTTGACTTTTATCCTGGCCCCAGTGTGTTGAACTATAAAATCCGTTGAAAGGGGGTCCCTGTGTACCATGCGCTTTCATTCTGCACAAGACTGATTCTAGTTTGTTTTAAATGGTCTAATTTATTTTCCTTTTTTTAAGCTATCCTTGTCAACTGCACATTAGATGATGGAATTTGGTTTTAATAATAATTATGTAACCTTGTCCTGTGATTTTATGGTTGATTAATTCAAATGTCTTTTTAAAAATTTGTTTATGTATACTTTTATGGTTTCTATACGAAATCGAAATAAAGTTTTGACTGACTTGATTGTGCCATTCAGTTGTTCTACCACTCCAGAAGCCTCTGGGCGATATGCACAGTGCAGCTTTTGCTTAACGTTGAATGCTTCACAAATTAGGCCAATTATTTCATTATTAAAATGACAGCCTTGGTCTGATTCAATTGTTATTGGAAAAATGAATCAAGGTATGAGTTCTCCTAGTAGGAGTTTGGCTACAGTGATGCTATCATTCTTACGTGTGGGGTAAGCTTTCACCCATTTTGAAAATAGGCAGACAACAACAAGAATGTATTTTAGTCCTCGACAAGGTGGTAACTGAATGAAATCAATCTATAATCGTATGAAGGGACCCTCTGCCTTCCCAATCTTTCCTGGTAACACTACAGTTTTCTTTCCAGGATTCATTTGTAGACAAATTAAACATCTATGGCAAAGTGCTTCTGCTATGTTCCTGAATTTAGCATTGAACCATGACTGTCTGAACAAACGTATCATGGTATCTCTCCCCAAATGAGAATCTCTGTGGAACATCCTAGCCACAGGAGCAAGCATACAGTCTGGTAAAACTGGCCTACTATCAAGGTAAACAATGACACCATCTTCAACCCTTCTCTGACAACCTATCTTCCTCCACTCTTCCTTCTCTTTTATTTCTGCTTCATTTTGCAAGTCTCTCACTTCTTCCCACGTTCTCACATCTTCAAGCAACATAAGTTGTATTGTATTGTATTGTATTGTATTGTATTGTATTGTATGAAGGTTTTATACCGCACATACTGTCACCCTACGGGTATCCTGGCGCATAGATTTTACAATATCAGACTCAGATGAAGAAGAATCATGGGCGCAGAGAAGCACTAACAAGTCGGCAGAAAAAGCCAAGTTTTCAGGCTGCGCCTGAAACTCATAAGGGACTGACTCTGTCTGATGCTCAGGGGAAGTTCATTCCACCGGCGCGCCGCAACCACCCGGAAGGCCCTGCCCCCCAGCCTAGCCCGCTTGACTCTTGGAACTTCCAGCAGACCTGCACCAGCTGAACGGAGTTGTCTCTGTGGCCGGTACCAGGAGAAACACCCCTGCAGCGGAGCTGGGCCTTGTTCATGCGTTGCTTTAAATATCATACACAGAGACTTGAAAAGTACCCTCTCCTTGATCGGCAGCCAGTGCAGAACCCATAGGGCTTGGTAAGATGAGGCACTGCAATTTCTTTTTAGTGCCAGCTTTGCCGCTGCCGATTGCACTCTCTGCAGCCTGTCAGTGACAAACTGAGGCGCCCCCAGATATAACGAGTTGCAATAGTCCAGCCTGCTCTGGACAATGCTCCTCACCACTAGCGACCGTTTGTCGTCTGGCAGGATCGGGAGGAGCCGGCGCAGCATCCGTAGGAGACCGAAACACACGCCAGCTATCCTATTGGCCATTTGTAGATTTTTGTCAAGCAAGACCCCTAGATTTCTTAAAGTATCAGACGGTGGCACTGGCTCCTCCTCCGGGGTAAGTCTAAATTCCCTTGGTAGGTGCTTGGTTAATCCTGCTGGGGCACAGTAGAACACCTCTGTTTTCTCCCCATTGAACTGTAGGGAGTTCTTCCTGAGCCACCTGGCTGTATGGCGCATACATTCCTGGAATGTGTCCATTGTGACTGTGTGCTTCCCTTCCAGTGACAACACCGGCTGCGTGTCATCTGCGTTGTTTACTACCTCCACCCCAAATGATTTAATGAGGGGGAGGAGCGGCTGTAGATATACATTAAGTAAAATGGGGCTGATGGCCGACCCCTGAGGGACCCCATGATCTATTGCCGTTTTATTAGCAGCGAAGGGTGCCAATGTGACCACCTGCTGTCGTCCTGAGAGGTAGGACCGCATCCATTGTAGTGCACATCCCCGCACCCCCATGCTCTCAAGCCTTCCCAGCAAAATAGAGTGGTTAACCGTGTCGAATGCGGCTGACATATCGAGAAGCACTAGCACTGTGACATTCCCGCTGTCGGCCCGCATTCTCAGTTTGTCCAGCATCAGAGTTAGCGCGGACTCCGTCCCATGTGCTGGGCGGAAGCCAAACTGATCTCTGTCCAGCTTTTGGTTTGGGTAGGGGAGCAGGGAGATGGGTCTGTAACTCTCCGACTTGGCAGGGTCCAGAGATGTTTTTTTTAGTAGGGGTGTCACCACTGCCTGCTTCCAGGCATCCGGAACCGCTCCCTCCTCGAGGGATTGATTACAGATACGTTGCAGCCATGGGAGGGTTACACAACCAAATGTTTTCCAGACTCTTACCGGCATAGGATCGTCCGGAGAACCTGAGGATACGCTGTCTGCCATGCTGTTAAATGTACAGTCATTTAGGCAAGGAAATCTATCCAAGGTGGCTAACTGAAGAGGGATTGGTTCCACCTTATATTCCACAGGAGCAGGGTCACCGGGATCTTGGCCTTGAAACCTGTCCACAATCTTAGCCACTTTATCTGTAAAGTGGCAGGCTATATTGTTGCACAGGTCCTGTGACGCAATGGTCTTATTACCAAGACAAGCCAGGGCGGAGAGCTCCCTAACTATTTTAAACAGAGCTTTCGTGCTGTTAGGGGATTGTAGAATAGAATTGGCATAGTATTCAGCGTTACACTCCAGGATCAGCTTCTTATATTTTCCCTTTAGCACTTTTAATTCCTGTTTTCCCCCCTCTAAGTAGTTCAGACTCCAATTTCTTTCAGCTTTCTTACATACCCGTCTCAACATTCTCAGCTCGTCCGTGTACCAGGGAGCGGATGGTTTCTTCCTACTTTTTATCCTTTTTATCAGGATCATCCTATCCAGAGCTCCCGTGACAAATTCCCAGTAAGCTTTGTAGTTCCCTTCTACCGTAGCCTGGGGATCAAACATGTCAGCATTGGGCAGGGTCAAGTGAACATCCATTCTATCCAGTTTTGCCCACTCCCTGCCTGTTCGAGCTGCCGCTGAGTGGCTGATGGGGCCACCTATCCCTCCTACCAAGATTTTAAAGCTGATTAGGTGGTGGTCCGTCCAGCTTTGCGGAGTGATATCTATTACTTCGGTCTCCTGCGGATTAGCAAATAGGAGGTCAAGCATGTGACCACCCTGATGGGTTACGGAGTTTACCAGTTGTACCAGATTTAAATTCTTACAAGTATCCAGTAAGTCTCTCAAATGGGGCCCCAACACAGCATTGTCCCACAGGTTGAAGTCTCCCAGAATCACCATTCTGGAATGGCTAAGAGCAAGGCTCACCACTACGTCTAGGAAGGCCGTAAAGGATGTGTCACTCCCTGGCGGTCTATAGTAGACAAGGCCTGTGAGCAGGTTACCCCCGTCCCTGAAAGGTGAGGCCCATCATTTCCATTCCCACAACCTCCTCTACCTGCAGGGTGGTGCAATTCAGTTCCTCCTTAAAGAGAACACCAACCCCCCCTCCTCTGCCCTTCCCTCTTGGGATGTGGCGGATATTGTACCCTGAGGGACAAGCTAGCCCTAATTCTACCCCATTATCAGCGCTATTCCATGTTTCGGTTAGGAACAGGGCGTCTAGCCCCAGATCTTCTATCAGGGAAGTCACCTCCGTGTGATGCTCTGCAAGCGAGCGTGTGTTTAGTAGCCCACATGTCAGTTCAGTATTCCTGATATCCCCTTGCTGATTCCGCAGGGTTTGCGTTAGACCTCACCTCTTACCTACTTCCAGGAGTTCTTCTCTTGAATATAGTATTCTCCCTGTCTCTACAGTATGATGGGCAGCGTGACTGGCCCTAGGCCCTTCCGAGGTGCGGACGGGCGCAGACGGGCTCTCCTCTGGCGAGCCTCCGGCGTGCCACCGGCGCACACGCTGCGCGTTTGCATCTCCCGCCTTAAGTAACTCGGGGCTGAGGACCAGGCACTAGAGCGCTCACCAGAATGGCGCCCGACAAGTGTCCCGTCCTCCCCCAAGATGGCAGCCCACAAGTGCAAGGTGCAGGGCCTCCCGCTCTAGCAGCAAGGGAGATGTGCAGGGATCGTTTTTAAAGTGCAGGTGAGTGGCGGTAACTAGCAGCACCTAAAATACAGTACAGTACAACACAAAATTAGCTATTCAATGATACACTTTTTTTAAATGGTAAAACACCGTTACGAGCAGCCTTGCATATAAAATGCTTTTAAAACTAAACAGCAGCGGTAGAGCAGATCCGAGGCAGATGAGCCCCCAGAACACGTCAGGATTACTCCCCCTGCCTCCCAAACCTAGAGTCGTGCAAACGTGGCCCGTGAGTCAGTAAAAACATATAGACCTGGGCGCTTGCAACTCCCGCCTTAAGTAACTTGGGGCTGAGGACCAGGCACTAGAGCGCTCACCAGAATGGCGCCCGACAAGTGTCCCGTCCTCCCCCAAGATGGCAGCCCACAAGTGCAAGGTGCAGGGCCTCCCGCTCTAGCAGCAAGAGAGATGTGCATGGATCGTTTTCAAAGTGCAGGTGAGTGGCGGTAACTAGCAGCACCTAAAAAACAGTACAGTACAACACAAAACTAGCTATTCAATGATACACTTTTTTAAAATGGTAAAACACCGTTACGAGCAGTCTTGCATTTAAAATGCTTTTAAAACTAAACAGCAGCGGTAGAGCAGATCCGAGGCAGATGAGCCCCCAGAACAGGTAAGGATCACTTCCTCTGCCTCCCAAACCTAGAGTCGTGCAAACGTGGCCCGTGAGTCAGTAAAAACATATAGACCCGGGCGCTTGCAACTCCCGCCTTAAGTAACTCGGGGCTGAGGACCAGGCACTAGAGCGCTCACCAGAATGGCGCCCGACAAGTGTCCCGTCCTCTCCCAAGATGGCAGCCCACAAGCGCCAGGTGCAGGGCCTCCCGCTCTAGCAGCAAGGGAGATGTTCAGGGATCGTTTTTAAAGTGCAGGTGAGTGGCGGTAACTAGCAGCACCTAAAATACAGTACACCCACCAGTTCCACCCACTTCAACTTTCTTGTTTATAGCCAATTTAAATTTTGCCCAATGTTGGGCTAACTGGTCAGCATATCGGATACCAGCTGTCACTTTGTCATTTCCAGATTGGTGAGCATCACACTTGACCACAGCCATCTATTTTGGTAATTGGATTGCTTCCAACAAATCTTTTACATAATGACCTTTTTTAATAGGAGTACCTGAAGAAGTCAGAAACTCCCTTTGCATCCAGATCTGGCCAAAACCGTGCACAACCCCGTAACCATATTGGCTATCAGTGTATATGGTTACTTTCCAATTTTTCCCAAATTTGCAGGCTTTTGTTAATGCAACCAATTCAGCTACTTGTGCAGATTTGACTCCGGGTAAATAGGATGCTTCAACTGGACCCCCCAAAGTACATACTGCGTAGGCAGCACTCAAACCTCCTTCCTCATGTCTCATGCATGAGCCATCTACAAATAGTTCAAATTCAGAATCAATTAATGACTCTTCTCATATGACTGGACGTGGTTTTGTACTGTATTCAGTCAGGTCGATACAATCATGTTCAACTTCTCCCTTCACTTCTGCAAAGTGTTAATCAGGTAGCAGTGATGCTGGGTTCAGAATATTACACCTGGCAATTGTGACATTTGTTTCCTGCACCCACAATGATTCACTCATACTTAGTCAGCCGACTAGGAGTGAGGTACTGAGTCTTAGTCCTTGTTAACAAAATCACAACTGCATGTGGAACATACACTGTCACTGGATGTCCCATAATAATGGACTCACTCTGCTCAAGGCTAATGCAGGTTGCAGCTACTGCTTTCAGGCATCCTGGCAATGCAGATGCTACTGGATCCAATGTAGAAGAAAAATATGCCACAGGGCGTCTCATTAGACCGTGAGTTTGGGTCAGAACTGAAAGTGCACAATTATCTTGTGTATCACCGAATAGTGCTAAGTCTTTTGAATAGTCAGGCATCCCTAATGCTGGAGCTGTACATAGACATTCTCGTAGTTTCAAGAAAGCAGTCATGCTTTCATCATCCCATTCCACCTGGTCATTTGTTCTTTTCTTTGTCATTTGTATCAATGGTTTTGCTAGGACTGCAAATCCAACGATCCATTGCCTGCAATAACCTACAACTCCAAGAAACATTCTGATCTCTTTCTGAGTTTGAGGTAGATTCATGTTTTTTATTATTTTGCTTCTTTCTGAGGTAGCCCTTCTGACACCTCTTTCTATCTGGTGCCCCAGATATTTCACTGGCGTGGTAAAAAAATTTAATTTCTCAGGTGACTATATACTGGACCAGGACTGACTGTCCGGGCAGCACCAAAGACTCAAGGCACTTTTTCAAAATCTGATTAAAAATCGATGGGCTCTCTGTATACCTCTGAGGAACACGGTTCCAAACGTACACATGACTGTCGAATTCAAAAGAAACAAGCATTTCCAATGCAATAGGTTTCGCAGCATTAAAGTTTGAGTTTTTGGCATTGGGATCTTGTTTGCGCTATATAAAACTTTATAAATAAAAAATAAATAAATAAATAAAATGGACAGAAGCAAGGTGAAAGGAAGGATGAAAGCGTGAAAGAATGGATGGATGTGTGAAAGGTTTTAAAGTTTGAAGGGTGAAATGTGGGATGGAAGAGTAAAAGGATTGGCTGGTAAAAGTGAATTGAAGGACAGAAGAATGGACAGATGGGGAAGAGTGGATCTTCAAAAGACAGATGGATACTTGAACATATTGATGGGGGACTAGATGGATGGACGGATGAATGGGGCAATGGTAGGATAGTTAGAAGGGTGAAGAACGGACAGGAGGAGGAGTGGTTGAAAGGGTAAATAGATGGATAAACGGTAGGAGCGTGAGAAGGGTCAAAGGTGCTCGTTTCACACCGTCTTATTACGTGCAATAAAACACGAAGTATGATTACATGTGAACCAAGTTGTAAAAAAAAATTAAGACGCTGAATGGGAAAGGAGTGGGGGGGGGGGTCAAGGGATTCCTGTGCTGCATTTCTCGGATGCCTTTTTGTTCCAGGACGACTACCGAGGCACGACCATGACGATCCGGACTCTGGATCGTTCGGCCAATCTTTGAAGTGACAATGGTTTCAGCAGCAAGACAGCAGAACGTGCTATGATAATAACGAAAGGTTATTTAGCAGCCGGATGTGACGAGATGTGCTGTTCCAGTGAGACTAGGCGCCCAGTTACAGAACTTGGCTATAACCCTGCCAGGTTAGGCGGCGCAGGGGTGCATCTTGAAAAGTCTGCACACGCAAACTGAGCCCCGCCTAACGTACGCACTCACATCAACTGTTCACAGCAAAGCCAATGTGAAACAGTGACAGTCGAGGACAGACCAAGGACGTCTCTTGTCTGACAGCTGCGAGGGCTCGTGCAGTAAAACGATTGTCCCTAACTTTGAAGTACACATGTATTGACTTAAATATTATACAAGAGTTAGCCGCTTGCTCTGAGCAACACCTCCAGGGTCCTTAACCATCCTTTCTAGAGCCATCACTGAAAATTAGAAACGTCCTATGGCAGGGCCTATTTGTTGCAGGAGTGTGTAGACTAAAGCACTTGGAACTGGCGAGAAGCAGGTGTATTTGGTTGGGATAGAAAAGAAAAAGAATCCTTCCACATCCCTTAAATCATTAGCACTGCTCCCACTCAAGGTACAGCTAAACCGTGCACCCTTATACCCCCTCCCTGCAGCCACTTTAATGCCCTCACCCTGCTGAGGCCTCATACCTCCTTCAGTCACCAAGGACAACTCTCTGGCCTGCTTGCCATTGTAGCTCTAACCCTATCACCTAATTATTCTCCTAGTTGAAGTTCTCTACCCACGCCCACTATCACCAGAACTCACCCACCGGCATAAGCCCAAGGCACCGTTACTGTGCCACTGTCCTCGAGGACTCTAGGACCTCTGGACTCACCTTGCCCGCATGGGGACGCAGAACTGGCTGTGCCCCAGCCCCCGGCTGCACGCTCGCAGTGCTGCTGCCATGTTGCTGTTGTCGGTGCTAAGCGGAGAGAAGAGAGACACAGGTTCCAAGGAGCTCACAGAGGTTAAGACGGAGCAGCGAGACGTGCAGAACAGCAAGAGCGTCACCTGCGGAGGCGTGGTCGCAAACAGGCCGGGTCAGCGATAGGCATAGAGACTAGACCAGGAACGGGTGGACTGTTGTATCTACAGCGCCATCTGCAGAGCACGCCTTCAAGACTAATGGCATCGAAGTATCGTGTGCGTTGGGCGCTCTCTGCTGGCTAAAGGAAGTAGACACTGTCCGTGCCCTGGAAAATTTTATATGGAAAAACATATCTGCTGCACGTATCAACTTTACTTTATGTAAATGTGCACGATTCTATAATTGGACAAGTGCCTATGTGTGACGTTTGCATTTCTCACGTGTGATACTTTGAGTGGCACTTTACAGACAGAGACTGGACAACAACTGGACAAGTCAATTTGTAATCTCTGAAGTTGCCTATGTCTGATATATCATACTTTTTTGTGTTGACACTTTGGTTCCAGTACATTATCTTCTTTGTGACTTAGACGCTATTTCTTTTAAATAGTTAAAATTCTGTGTTTCAAACAAAAGTCGGCCGGAAAACAAGTCAGGTCCCGGGCCGCGCTGTGATTGGCTGACGTCACGGGGGTGTCCCGGCCGGCAGCCAATCACTGCGCGGCCCGGGAAAAACGTCACGGGGGTGTCCCGGGCCGGCAGCCAATCGCAGCGCGGCCCGGGACAAAGGGGCGGGGCTTAAAAAAAGCACCAGAAACGCCCCCGAATCGCGTTTTCAAGAGAAAGCGCGATTGACAGCCTCTGTCTCCCAATGGCTAGCCTCCATTTATGGAGCTAACCAATGAGAGGCAGAGGCGGGGCCGACGTCCCTACTGAAAACAAAAGTTTTCAAACTGGGAGGGGCTGTGCCCCTCGCCAGGTTCGAAACCTAAAAATAAATTTGGTATCTGGGTGCAATGGAATTGAGAAAAATGTGTGACACAAATCTATCACGGTAAACCATCCAGCCTCCCACGGTATCTGATACAGAATCACTGCAGGATTTGGCACAACTGGACAGCATGGGACAACAATCGTAATAATTTTTCGGAGGTCTTGTACGACCCTATACTTACCACTTGGTCTCTTTATGCCAATTATGGGCGAATTACATGGACTGCTCATTATTTCTTGTAAAATGCATGTTTCAACCAAACACTTTATTTCTGCTGCAACACCTGGTTTTATTTCTGGGCTCATTTTGTACTATTGAATATTTGGGTAAACTGCACCTTCCTTTACTGTCCCTTTTATTGGATCGACATTTGCCATTAATCCTACATCTTTTCCAGTAAAATCCCACACATTAGGATTTACAGTATGTTGTAATTCTTCTGGTAGGTCTTCTGCAGTTAACTTTTTATTCTCTATTTCTTGTTTTGCTAACATTAATTTTTAGATTCCGTCTTCGTCTGGGGTTTGAATTTCAACACCACTTGGGGTGTAAAAGATGGTGCAATTCATTTTGCACAACAAGTCTCTGCCTAGCAGGTTCACTGGACTTGAATTACATACAGCAAATCTATGCATTTCTTTAAAATTGCTTATTCTAACTTCTATTGGTTCCGTGACTGGGGTACTAATTTGTTTATTAGAAATGCCCACTACTTGGATCGCTTCTCCCGAGAGGAGTAGGTTTGGAACGTCTGCTGTTCTCACAGTAGAACGGGTAGCACCAGTGTCCAATAGAAAGATGACATCATTTCCTTCAATGTATGGACCTGACTGATCTACCAGCAAGGAGGCCCAAGTACGCACTCCTTGTCCTCCCCTCTCAGGCACCGTCAGTATGTGTCCTCACTGAAAAATGTATCACTCAAAAGAAATTGTGATGTTGCTTTGTCTCTCCTTTCACTTCCCTCCCAATTTGTGGTATCCACACTCTGGTGTGCTTTGTGTCTAATATTTGGCATAGGTGCAAGGGGTAACTGGTTTTGTATTATCTGCTGCTGTTGCTTCCGTGGCACCTCATTCTGCGTCTGTGGATTTAAATCATTGGTTTGCACATTACTGTTTTGCACAGCCTTACACTCGTTCTTCCAGTGCCCCAACTTGCCGCACCCGTGACAAGGGATTTTCTTCTTTGCTTCTTCTCTATTACATTTTACCCTTGGCTTACCCCCATTACCATTACCTTGAGTCTGGTTATTGTTCATTTGGCTCAATTGAAGTTCCTATTGCTCTGCCAATTTTACTTGTGCCCCCATTACCATTTCCTTTAATTCTTTTCATTTATTGTCAAGTTCATCTTCGCAATATTTTGCATATTTAAGAATTTCATCAATCGGCTTGGCCTGCCAGCAAATTTTATGATCTTTATGATCATAGCCCAGAGGATTGAAACAAGTTTCAATCCTTCTTCCTTGACAAAGTCAAGGACCTATTAAACGTGATCTCTGTCACTCCCATCGTGCCCTGTCCACTATCACCGGTCCCCCCAGCCCCCTTCTTTGCGGCACCGCTCACTGTCCTCCCGACTCTGACCACTGACTCTCTGCCCCTCTTAATTGGACGGGTCAAGTCAGGTTTCCCAGCAGACCCGTGCCCACCAACCATTTTCAAGATGGCACTACCTGGGATTGAGGACGAGGTACTTTCACTTCTCAACCAATCCCTGGTACACGGCACTGCCCTACCAATCTTAAAGAAGCATGTGTCATCCAACTCCTGAAGAAGCCAGGAGCGGATGCGAAGAACTTAAAACATTTTAGACCTATCTCCCAACTCCCCTTCCTAGCAAAAGGGCTGGAGCAGCACGTGCTGAAATCCTTATCCCACCATCTCGAACTAAACAACGTCCTGCAGCACAACCAGGTGGGTTTCAGAGCCTTTCATAGCACAGAGATGGTCATGCTAGCACTGCTGGACGATCTCAGGCTACGGGCTGACAAGAAGAGGCCGTGTGCCCTGGTCTTACTAGATCTGTCCGCGGCATTTGATCCAGTCAACCACACCTTCTTCTGTCACGGATACACGATCTCGGAGTCCAGGGCACAGCCCTTAAGTGGCTTACATCTTTCCTTAGCGGCCGGTCACAGAGAGTACAGCTGTCGGCCCATATGTCCGAGGCGGGCAGTCTTTGCTGTGGAGTTCCGCAGGGATCGGCTTTGTCCACCCTCCTCTTTAATGCCTACTTGCATCCCCTGATAGCCGCCCTAAATACCATGGACTGCCAGATCTATGACTACGCTGATGACACCCAACTAATCATCCAGATCGACAACTCCCCAGCCTCTCGCGCCAATACACAAAACATCCTTAAATACTAACTGGATGACGGTCAACTCTTTAAAAATCAACCAGGATAAGACTGAGGTATTGGCCATCACCACCGTTTCTAACCCCTGGAGCAACCTTTTCTGGCCTCAGGAAATGGGCTCCGACCCAGTCCTGCCCATGGTTGTGAAGAGCCTAGGAATCAAAGTGGATGTCAACCTGTCAATGACCCAGCAGGTGTCTGCAGTTGTGGGAACCTGCGCCGGCCTGATGAGACAGCTCGGTAAGCTCGCCCCTCTCTTGAGCTTTTCCACCCTCAGACTGATTGTGTCAGCTATGATAATCTCTTGTCTTGACTACGGAAACGCCTTGTACATAGGCCTCCCAGAGAAATTACTTGCCAGACTTCAGGTCACCATGAACGATGCTGCCAGGCTAATTTTCAGACCGCCCAGAGGGGCCCACGCCACCCCCTCCTCCAACAACTGCACTGGCTCCCAGTAAAGTAGAGAGCCAAGTTTAAGGGCCTCTGCATCACGCATAAGGCCATCTATGGCCATGCCCCTATGTACTTTAAAGATCGCCTAAAACTTTACACCCCAATTCGGGCTCTCCGGTCCTCAGAGGCCTGCCTACTGACTTGTCCTCGCTTCAGGCTTACCTCCAGAGGGGGTAGAGCCTTTTCAGTCGCTATCCCCCATTGTGGAATAAACTACCAGAGACACTGCGCAAAGAGCGCACCCTCCTTCCCTTTAGGAAGATGCTAAAAAAGGTGCTTTGCTTAGAAGCCTGGGGTTCTCCCCAACGCTAATCCCTCCGCAGCTGCAGGGCAGGCCGTGCCTCTCTCTTGATAGCGCTTAGAAACCTGTTGGTGATAATTGCGCTCTACAAATGAAAATACAAATACAAAAAAATAATCCATTGTGAAATTTCTGGTTTTAATACTGACACAAACCGATAGATGAAATGTGTCATGTCCTTCATGTCGATATTTTCCATACCACTGTACTGTTTGAATACTTGTAACAGGCGTTCATAATGTGCATGCACAGATTCATCTTTATTCTGAGTAGTTCTGTCTAGTCTAGTCCAATCAGTTTCTTTTGAAGGTACCTTCCCTTTGAGGTAGAGTATTACTTGGTTGTATTTTTTCATGACTTCATCAGAAGGTGCTCCTGTCTTTGGGTCTCTTGGGTACTCATCACTAGGCCAATCAATAGCAATTTTACATTCTGTCCACAAATCTACAGGAACAACAATGTCAAATAATCCATCTAAATCTTTCAAAAGACATTTCGAAACCTTCACAAACCTCTCGACTTGTCTGTACCACTCTACAGGTTTCTCGCGAAGTTTTAGGAAATCATTTGTGAATGACAAAATATCTTGTCCGGACCATGGGACATGTACATAACCTCCACCTGGTACCTCTCTCATAGGGCATAACCTTTCCACCTTTTCTGCTTCCTTTAACACATATTCGGATGTAGTTTGTTTTGATCGGGCCTCTTCTTTTATCTTTGCCCACCTAGCTTTCAATTTTTCTATGTCACCCCATTTCTGCAATAATGTCATAAGCTCCCTAATCTGTACCTTTCTACCTGACACATTCCTATTTTCCAAATCTTTGTCAGAAAATTCAGCTCAATATGGCTTCTGTAACACTTTAGATTTGTCAATGTCAATGCCCATATTAGCTGCCATATCCATTAATTTTTCATGAAATACTATTGTATTTCTAGTAATGCTTTTGCATATAAACAACAACTCGTCTTCACTGAATGTATTTAATCTGTCCAATCCCACATTTCCAGCCATCATTTCTTCTAATTCTACTCTTAATTTGAATATGTCCAATACCTTTGGCTGTGACTTTAGTTTCTCTATTTCTCGTGTCCATCTCATTATTTCTTCTGGGGTTACTACTGTGGCACTTCTTGTACCTGAGGATGTCTCCATCTGTACTTCTCTAGAATTTATAGGAGTGGTTTTCCTGAATGAGTCACTCACTGGTTCTCTTATTGGCAAATCCATCAAGGAAATCACTCACTCACATTCACTTGCTTGATCATCAATTATTAAGGGTTCTTTCCTAGGCTGTACTACAGGTGTAGTAAGAACGGTATTTTTAGGACTAGGTTGTTTATCTCCATACAGAGGAACCACTGGCTACCGGAATTGTCAAGGCTTCAGGACTCGTATTCAATTGAGAAATTATCTGAATCAACTCACTTCTTTGTTTATTTAATGCTTCTGTTTCCCTGTCTTGTAGTACTTTTTCCAACGAAGTTTCATGTACCACTTGCGGAATCAGAGGTGGTTTCAGGAGCGGAACATTTGGATTAACTGTGCTTGGCTCCTCATTATAAGATGGTGGATTTTTCATTAATAAATCCTCCAAATAATCATCATCCGATTCACCACTAGTCATTAAATGTTTCGTTTTTTCAGTCCTTTTACTTCCAGTGGGTTCTTCTAAAATTAATACAGGATATAATCCTTCCACTAACTTGGACTGTCTCCATTGTTTCATTTGTTTGTCTCTTGTCTCTTTTGGAAATCGGGGATAAAACTTACTCCAATTCCTGTGAATCCTGGGTCTATCTCGCTCAAAAGCCTCAGTTTCCCATGCCTCATACTGTGTTAATCTAGGTCTGGGATCTAATTCATTCATGCGAGTTCTCAAATTGTACAAAACTGAAATGCTAAAACACCTTCATCTTTTGTGTACTCCATCCAGTTTTCTAACCACACACAAGTGTGATAGCCCCTTTCGACCATCATGTATGATGCAGGCGTATATGGTGGTGGAATAATAATCCCTTCCCTTGTCTTAATTACTTTATCTTTCTTGAAATAATTCTTAATTTTTTTAATGAATGACATTTTTCTCTTCTCTCCGTACATGATAGAAGGTCTTCCTCTTATATACTGTTCTTGCGTAAACCCTAGATATTTCCTATTCGGGCTACCTCCTACAATCATACCTATATGCCACATATAATTTAAACGCAAATCTTTAGGATCTTTGAATTCAAAATAAATCCAACCAATAGTTGCGCAGCTTTTCTCGTGAGACTAGTTCTCACGCTACTGTACTCACCCTCCTTTACAATTATTACCTCAGCTACACGCCTGCTGTTTCAACCAATACCAGCGCGGCTCTGAGTGATGTGGGTGCAGCTCCGCGACTGACTCCCTCCTTTCAAGGTGATACGAGAACTTAATTTCTTTCACTTTTGATGCAGATTTTATTATTCAGCAACGTAAAAAAAAATATTTGCCACTGTACCTGAGTGACTAATTCAAAGGAAAGATATATTTTCACTCACTACGAGTAAATCCCTTCCGCTTACTCTTCATATACTACGAGTAGAAGCCTTCCGTCTACCCTTCACGCATGCATTAGAGAACCTGCTACTCCTTCAGACTTATCCCTTCTGGGATATACTAATGCCAAAGTTTCACTAGCGAACCCCTTTGCTATCAATCAAGCTCAGAAGAACCTGCTACTCCTTCCGTGTGACCCTTTCTAGGTGATATCACACCAAAAGTTTTGCTAGCGAACTCTTTGCTGTCTTTTATTCACACATTCATTCAGAAAATCCCTAAATAGTGCTTCCGGTTTTACCTAACCATGCACTTATTTCCTACAGGTAAGTGAACTCACTGCAGTGTGGCTTCCATTTACCACCCGCTATTCTGCCCCCGGGGATTCCAGACAAAACATATAACAGGTACGAACAATTTTGGTTAATACATAAATCAATACAATTAATAATACAATTTCAAATATGCTAAAATATTTTTCATTAACCAACTAACTACAATTAACTACCTATCTTAACTAAACCCTAACCATACTGCTGCTACCAAAAGAAATACTGATAGAGCGCGTAGGTCACCCGACTCAGTTTACCATACTCACCTGAGCCCATAAATTAACACTACTTATTCGTGAGTTTATTCAGGTAACCTGTGCACTTGCTCTAATCAGTGATTTATACATTTCATTTAGGACCTATACCATTGAAATATCAATCCTCGTCATCAGTACCTAAAGTCCTAAGGGGTCAAAGGAGTTAGAATAATAGGTACAATAATACCGTTTGCACTCTTATAATAAACACAAACTCTGGAAAGGTTTAAATTCTTTATCTAAATTTCTTAAAAGTCTTAATCCAAATATTAAACATCAAAAATTTTTCAATCAGGTAAATAATGATCAGAATGAAAATATGCAGAGATTTTATAAAGCATCTTTACGCATTATGACATTAGGGTGGGAAGAGAGAAGGAAACAATATAATGACATACCCACATTGAATATTTACCTAATATGGCATGAAGAACTAACCCTGGCCACGGGTCAGTTTAAAGGACAGAACCCCGAAAGTGCAGGCACCATAAAGGCAAGCAGGTGCAGATCAGAATCAGGACAGGTAAAGCCAAATTGGATCAGGACAGGACCACCAAGGGCTAAGACCAGCACCCGCAGTTAAAGTTGCAACGCCTGTATTACTCCCTCTCTGTAGCTAACAGCCACAACCCGGTAAGATTTATCAATTTCTCTGACAAAGTGCTTCGCCAACACTTCAGCTCTCAAACCCCGATCTGGGTTTCGAACCTTCTGAAAGGAGGGCTCCGCCAGCACCTCTGCTCCCGATTACCTATTGAGTGCGTGGGTCAGTGACAGGTCAGCTATTCGGACAAGTCGGACAAATTAACTAGCTAAGCCTACCCTTGGAATACTATTTTCCAGGTCAGTGTACCACCCCCCAATGTTGCAAGTGTAAGGATCCCCAATTTTGATTGGACAAAAGAATGAGGAGAGGTCATCACACCTTACCAAAATGAAACTTTTAGAATGAATAATAATGTTTGCGTTCCCGCCCATCAATTTATTTTCCCATGCACTTTTATTCCATCCAGCAATGAATGTAACAATATCAAACAATGTATTTATGCTTGTACAGCCCAGCTTCTTCTTGTGGGGTTCATGCTCTCATGAGCATCATCTGGTAGGACAGTAGCAGGCATGAGTTCAATGCCACAGCTTGAGTTTTCATGCAAACTTTGCACATGCATGGTGTGGGTTTCAAAATGGAGACACAGATACATTTCTGGCCCAAACACGAGCTGATAGTAAAGCAGCAAAGAAAGAGTTTTAGAACAAAGAATAAATGAATGCACTGTATACCACTTATCTCTACTCTATTCCCATTAATTTATATTTAACTATTGCATTAGAGTTAAGCAGAACAAAAAGCTTAGCAAAAGCAGCAGTGCAAGCTTCTTGCATGTGAGGACATAGAGCAGCCATCTTAGTTCTAGTGCGCAGAAGCAAAAGATTCCCTCCAAAGCAGAAAGTACACCATGTCATGTGAGTGTGACAGACGCATGCGCAATAAGAAAACCCGCGTAGCAGCGACCATTTTAATGCAAGCGGATTATCATCCGTAAAAGCGCATATGCAAGCTTCACCTAGATGTCATGTAATGCAATATTAATAGGACAAAACATGTTGATTAGTACATTAACGTTATGTCGAGAGGACTGAATACAAGCAAGTCGCATTACGTGCAAATCCTTGCTCCATCAACAGAATAAAATAAAGCAACAAGAGGGCAAAACGTTGAGCAAGGTGAAAGTAAGCTTTCTTTAAAGGAAAGGTGTGGTTCACCAAGCAATAATGCACTCTGAACAGTATGACAAGCGACATTATTCCGATTGTTAATGCTCCACCTTATTCCTCTACACTCTCACGTCTTCCTTACCAACACCACGCACTCTTCCACATCTGTATCTGAATTCAGTTGCTCTCTGTATGTCTACTTTCAAAACCTCCTATTGTGTCTGTGTCCTTATTTGCATTTGTATGTGTATTCATAGGCATGGTTGAAGCACAGAGTAACAACCCATCGCCTCAGGAGTGCCACTCCTCGTCTAGATCTCTTTCTGATTAGCTTTATGTTTAAACCTAGTGGAGATCCTTGAAAAGGTTTAGGACTGGCATTTACACTATATCAAAATAGATTGCTTGTTGTTATAGGGCATCTAGCCCACATTTTGGACATGGCAGAGGAAGCCATGTCAAAAGAAGTATTAGCGGACATCGATTGACTTTGTAGCTGGAGTCAGAGAGCTGCGTGCTTGCTAGGTAATGTCAATGTGGCTCTGATTGCAGAAAGAAGGAAAGTAATTTTTAATGAAGATTTGGCCAAGGTTAGGAGATTTTGTGAAAAAAGAACCTAATCATGACCTGAAGGATCATCTTATTGGTGACAACTTAATCAAAGGACTTGGAAAGTATTTGTCAAATCCAGAATTTTCTCAAGAGATTTTTTGGGGGGAGAATTTTTGACACTGCTGATCAATCACTCAATCAATCAATCAGTCAATCAATTAGTATTTGTTAAGCGCGACTACTCACCCGCTAGGGTCTCAAGGCCCTGGGGGGGGGGATGTTGCAGGTCCTACTGGGCGCTTAGGTTCAGTCGAAGAGCCAGGTCTTGAGATCCTTCCTGAATTGGTTTAGCAACGGGGATCGCCTGGGGTGGTGAGGCAGGGTGTTCCAGGTTTTGGTGGTGAGGTAGAAGAAGGATCTTCTTCTGGTCCTGGTCTTTCGGATCAATGGGATGGTGGCAAGGGTCAGTCCGGCGGAGGTGTCTGGGTGGGTACATGGAATGAAAGGTGTTGTTTCAGGCATGCTTGCCTACGCTGTGGTGGGCTTTGTAGGCATGTGTGAGGAGCTTGAATTAGGCTCCTTTGCTGACTGAGAGCCAGTGGAGTTCTCACAGGTGTTCGGAGATGTGGCTGCAGTGGGGGTGGTTGATGACCGGTCTAGCTGCAGCGTTCTGAACGTTCTGTAGTTTCCTGATGAGTTTCTGAGTGATGCCTGCATAGAGTCGCTGGGTGTGAGGGAGTTCAAAACGAAGGGGGCATTCCTCTGGCCGGGGATTTAATAATTCCCATTATCAAAGTGAAGGATGTGGATTCTTTAGAGGTTTCCAATCAGCATCTAGATTATTTCACAGAGAGGGAGATCTGGGAGAGGGCACCAGTCAAAGACAGATCCCAGCACTTATAGCAAGAAAACCGAGGCATATGAAAAATGGCTTTTGACCCTTCCCACTTGGAGGTAGAGAGTAGTTTAAGGAGCTTTTGGAATATTTGGAACTCTTTTGCAAAGACGCAATGGGTTCTACATGTGATATGGGGTTATACGGTGAAGTTCATTGCCCCACCTTTTCAATCATAAGAACCAAAACAGATTGTGTTTTCAAAGTAACATAGGGCCAGATGTATCAAGCGTTTTTCCCTTTTGCAAACGGCTGATTCACAGAATCGGCCCGTTTGCGAATGGGAAAAAGCCTTTTAAGATGTATCATCATCCCAAAAGGCATTCTCAAAATAGGGAATCTCAAAAATTGCGATTCCCTATTTTGCGAATGCATTTGAGGAATCGCAATTTGCGCATGCAATTCTCATTCATTCCTATGGGCCTATAGGCCCATAGGAATGAATGGGAAGCCATTCCTTATTTGCTACTCGCAATTTGCGAGTCACAAATAAGGAATATGTAGAAATCGCAATTATTTTAGCAAAACCTACATACATTACATTTTGCGATTCCATAATAGCAAATCGGTAAAAATACGCTATTATAGAAACGCAAAATCCAAAATTGATACATCTGGCCCATACTTTAGAGTTTCAAGAAATATTAAGGAAAGGTGAAATAGAAATAGATTAAGAGGATCAGTGGAGTTTTGTAAGTACAATTGTTTTGGTGAAAAGGTTGGCATCGGTGATAAACGGTTTTGTAGAATATAGAGATTTCAAGATGATGGGGATCCATTTGCTAAGTGATTTTATGCAGGAGAAAGGCTTGTTAGTGAATATAGATCTAAAGATTGCATATTTAAAAATCCCTATGTCAAAGGAAAGTCAACAGTATCTTCAGTTTAGATTGTCAGGAAGCCTTTATCAGTTTCCATACCTTCCTTTTGGTTAGGCGTCAACTCCATGGCGTTTTACAAAGACTTGGAGGCTTGGAGGCTTTTGTACCGCTGGAGGAATGTGGCAGCTTATCTCAGAGGAAGGAGAATTTGTAAGATAATGTGCCTGAACAATTTTCTGTCCATGTCTCAAGATCAAGTGGAATTGAAAAATCATTTGAGATTGGTATTGAATATATTGGAAAATTTGGGATTTTTGATAAACATAGAGAGGTCAATTTTGGAAGCAAGTCAGATGAGACATACTCAACAAGGAAATCGTTTCCTTGAGGGTGCTTGCAATGGTTGTAGGCTCGTTTTCATCTTCAATCCAGACAGGGTTTCCACATCCTCTTCTCATTCAGCACATTACAGAGATTCAATGTAGAGTGTCTGTGAAAAGGTTTATGGTATGGCAATCATGTTCTCTGGTTATTGGAAGCTAGAGGCAAATTACTTTGGTTACTGAAAATTTGGAGGCTTGGATTGCAGAATGATTTTTAGAGTGTCCCCAGACTTCGTTTTGGAGACAGATGTGAGTTTATTTGATTGGGGAACTCGATAAGATGATCAAGAACCAGGTGGCAGGTGATCTCTGAAGGAGAGGTTCTCTGATATCAACTATTTAGAGATGTTAGCAGGGTATTTTGAGCTGAAGAGCTTTGAGAGTTTCCTAATGAAAATTACAATGTTTTATTGAAGATAGATAATATTTCTGCGGTTTGTTATACCTATCATAAAGGAGGGAGGAAATCATGGAAGTTGTCTTAAATAGCCAAGGAAATTTGGTGGTTTGTTTGGAGCAAAAGATAGGCCTGAGAGCAGAATATTTTCCAGGACTGAGCAATGTTGTTGCAGATTGGAAATCCAGATTCCTGAAAGTTTACAGCGATTGGAGTGTCAATCGTAATGGTTTTGTGAAGTAATTAGAGATTTGCGGTCCATTAGATATGGACCTGTTTGTTTCATGGTTCACAAGGCAACTGACGAGGTATTTTAGTTCAAGACAGGATCCAGAAGCAGAATCAGTAGATGCATTTCAACAGAGTTGGAAAGGAATCAAGGGATATGTTTCCCTCTTTTTGCAATTATTCAGAGGGTATTACTGGTGGTGAGGAATCATAAATGTCAGGTAGTGTTAATGACTCTTTTCTGGACAGCCCAACCTTGGTTACCAGGGGTAATAAAGTTGAAAGAGGATGAACCTTTCTTGATTCGGGTGTCTTGAGGTTTGTTGGTAGACAGAGAGAAGCATCCTTTAGTGTTGAAGGTCTTATGAACCTTTTTGCTTGGTAAAGTTCAGGAGAGGAGTCCATGCCAAGGGCACTACAGACAAGGCTCGAGAGTTGCTCAGAGAAGCTTTGGCTCTAGTGACGAGGAAACAATATATCCACACCTACAAGATCTGGGTTTGCTAATGCCCCGAAGAAGGTTTGGATTATATGGGAATTTCTCCAATACAATTAGCTTTTTTTTTATCTGTGTTGTTGGACAGACGTTTAAGTTACAGAATGATAAATTGATATAGATCTGCAGTTGCAGGAGGTCATAACTTAATTGAAGGTAAGTCCATAGAGCAATAGGCTGTAATTTGCAGGGTTATGAAAGGTATCAAATTAGGTAGATATCCTAGACCAAAATATAACTCTTTATGAGACATACATTTGATACCAGATAGGTTAGAGTCATTACCTTTAAATAGGTTTTTAACTTTAGGTCATTTATCATCTAAATTGGCACCTTGCTTTGTTTGATTTCATTCGGAAGACTTACTGATGTTAAAGCATTGGAGGCGAGGAACTGTTTTTATAACCCAGATGGAGAGTTGTTTCAAATCACACAAAGTACTAAAACTATGTCATCATCAGTGTTGTATCCACGATTTGATACACACCTTCAGTTGTATCTTGTTCGATGTTTGAAAGAACATGAGATTAGAATGAGTTTGAAAAGACAATGAGCATTAGTTACATCTGCCTTTGTTAAACCCTACATAGGTGTAACTTCACCTACTATATCTAGACAGGGAAGGATGCTATTGAGTGAGGATGGAGTGGATTTAAGTGTATTTTAAAACAATTCAGCGTGAGGGGCAATGACAAGTAAAGTGTTTTTTTTCCAGGTGGACTGTTTGGAAGAAATTTTGAAACTGGCTGATTGGTTGAATGCTGTTTTTTTTCTCCAGGTTTTTTATACCTTTGGTGCATGTTTCTGCTGCTGCTTTTCCGGGCTTTGAAAACAGCATAAACCTTGCCTTGATATGAAATCTAGATTCTCCAAATGTTTGTGTTAGGAGAATATGGATTTCACTAAAGCGACAAAAGCTAGCATTATCCTCCCATCCCACCCTCCAGGTGGTTTATTGTTATTGAGAAAGGTATGTTGGTTTATTAGAATTCAAAAAGTCAGGTTGTTAAAGTTAATGTTAAAAAAGAAAAGAGCAGTTAAAATATATATAATAAACAATAATTGTTTTTAAATGTACTTGTGTTTAGAAATGTCACTCAATCATTTTAATTTTTGTGATGATTTGTTTATTTAATTTGTGTGTTGTTTATTGACAGAGTCTTGATGAACACAAGATATGGTGTAGATTTGCAGGATAATGTTGCAGATTTTTCACGTTGGTGAATGCCTCAGAGCAGATTTAAAAAGGAAGATGGCTGCTAGGCTTTGGTTTATGAGGGTTGTTGTATCCTAATTATGGAATTTTAGGTCTGATCAAGGATATTTTAGAAAGGTCATGGAGTTAGCAATTAGATGTGTATGCATAATGCCAGCCGTGTGTCTTTAATTAAATCCAGATTCTCCTAACACAAACATTAGGAGAACACACATTCTCCTCAAGGATGTCCAGCCCTTCCTTGGGGAGAAGATCCTGATACCTGCTCATTGCATATGCATTTGCCAAGAATAACTAGTTACTGTCACATGATTAAGCCCCTTTGACTTGTATTGATAGAAAACATACATATACTGACTTAATTTCTTCGCATATAGTTAACTCCATGCTCAAACTGACCACTTGCTAGCGAAAGCCCTCGTCAGTTGAAATGACAGTTGTCTCACCTTTTGCTGTGCTGCTTGCTATTTTACGTTAAACACTAGTTGGACTTTATGCTTCCTGACTTTTTCTTTTTCTGAGAAATAGTGTGTTGTTTTAGAGCAGGTGTAAATTTATTGGTTTCGATCAATCAATCTTTCAAATTCCTCGGTCTTTTTAAAACATTTTCTACTGGGAGTATCACTGATCAGACAAGAGCGATGAGGAGAAAACTTAGCTGAAGTAAGACAGTCCAGCCTAGCCTCATCACTCCAGAATGCTGACCTCACTGAAGACAGCACACAAGAGCACAATAACCGGTAAGCAAAGACATAGCACATCTCCCCCTTTCCATTGCCAAACACGAGACAATAAATAACAGTGAATAATGACAAATAAAAATTGTCTATGAAATGAACAGTGAGAAAAGAACATACTAACTGTGTACAATGCAATGAACATTAAGGCAAATACATCATGAAAGAAAATAATCTTTACATTTTGAAGGCTATATACAATTACGTTTGTCACAACTCTTCCCCAGACTTTCTGAAACCGAGGAAAACTTCATGTTAGGTAGCTTCTTGAGCATGACACCAGAAAACCCAGGAGTCTCATCATTAGTTGGCAAAAACATGGCATTCAGAACCACTCCTTCAGGACCAGATATAGCACCTCTATTACCACTAACACGAAACTTCACAGCATATTCATAGTTTTACCACTGGCCATTTGACAACTTGACTGCACTAAAGCTTTCACTCACTTCTTTGATTCTGTTCAAGACCATATTTCATAACCTTAGAACACTGCATCTTCGAGAGACAAGCGAGCGCGCGATCAAAGATGACCGCCCCCAGGTGATCTCAGCCCTTTTTTCGCCCATTTTTCATATAAAGAATTACGATTTTTTTGTCAGAATCCTGCTAATTTTTAGGTGGCTATGATTAAGAAGCCTTTACCTGTAGCTGTGTGGTTTTCCAGTTTATTTAATCAGCGGAAGTGGCGTTTTCCTTCTTCTGGTTCCAGTACCATCTCTGCATTGAGATACAGCCCAGCTTGTCTGTCAGGTGGGCGGAGTAACTCCTCAAGAGAGAGCCTGGCTTTGGCCTAACCACTCCCACAGTTCATTTTAGCTGCTGCACTAGTTATTATTCAGGCTTTCTACTCAAGCAATTCTATACTCCTCCTTAACTTTATTCTGTGCTACAATTTTAATTCTTTCCATAAGAAAATGGATAATAAAAATACGCATTATTTTCCTAAGAAAAAGAGACAGCAAGTTTCACCACCTCCTGTGAAATCTAAAGTTGTAGAGGCACCTGAACGCCTTTGTTATCATTAATTCTTGAGGAAATTCAAGCCGTTCGTAATAATATTGTGCAATAAAATGGCTGGTTTGTCAATGAAAATCTCTGATAATTTAAATAAGATACAGGATAATAGAGTTAAAATTGACACTTTTACTCCACTTTTGGCGAAGATATTACCTATGTCTGCACTCCTTTTTGATATGGAAAATCGTAACAGACAATATACCCGGCGCATTTTCGATTTACCAGAAGATGTTGAATGTTCCAATTGCAGATTATATTTAGAAAATCTGATTCCTGGCGTCCTAAACATCAAATTTCCTGAAAAATTTGAAATCAATAAGGCACACAGGATTCCTTTGCATCGCAACCCTCGTCACACTAAGCCTCGACAAATGATTTTTAAAGTTCTCTGCCACCACCATTTGGTCTTGATCAAAAAAGCAGCGCAAGAAATTCCTTCCATGATGGTCAATGGAAATAAAATATTTATCCACCAAGACTTTGCTAAGGAAACGGTTTAAATTCACAAGGAATTCACTGCTCTTCCTCCTCAACTAAGAAGTCTGGTTTCAAACACGGTCTTTTTGACCCATCAACTATGCGCATACGGAAAGATAATTTTTCTAAATCTGTTCATCCTCCTGAAGAACTACGACTGTTCCTGGATCAACATTCACAGCATTCAATGGACACTCATGGTTCTGCCACTTAAATGGTTCTGTTCTGTATATTCTGACAAATTGATGGTTTATTCACTCATAGGGTTCCACCGGTTCCGGTCATGCTTGAAAAGCGTGTGATGTTTCATTCATGTTATTAATGTTTATTGTTTATCTTTTTCCAACTTTTGTTTTGTTTTCTTTTTTCCTTTTTCCCCCTTTCACTTATCACAGGAGCCACTATTTTTCACACTCTTTCTCTATTTTCTTTCTTCTCTTCTTGACCTTCCTCTTTCTTCTTTTTATTTATGGCTCGGATTCATGATCTCAAGATTTTCTCTTTAAATGTAAAGGGGTCCGCAATCCTGTTAAATGTACAAAAAGTTTAGACTATTTAGGTAATTGCAAAGCAGATATTTGTTTTATACAAGAAACTCACATTGATGACAAAATCTTAGACTATATGATAATAAAATGGGTTCATAATATTGTTTCTTCTCCTCCAAATGGCAAAAAAATGATGTTGCTATCCTTTTTGCAAAAAAGGCTGTATTGCCAAATTTTGAGTAAATTTTCGGATACTGATGGCAGATACGTTATTGCTAAAATTTTAAATTCACGATTCAGTTGTCTTTTTGATAAATGTGTATGGTCCAACTGCTGATGATCCTACTTTTTGGTCCACTCTAACAACAGAAGTTCCTAAATTGGGTAACGTTCCTTTTATGGTTAGAGGGCATTTCAATATCATATCTGACCCCTTATTGGATAGATTATCTCTTACGAAATTTCGACCTCCTGAAACTTTTTTTGCTTTTAAGTCATTTCTTCAAACTACAAAGCTAGTTGATATTTAGCGTTTACACTTTCCTACAGAAAAAATGTTTGTTTTTTCAACCCGCACAATTCTCACTCTAGGCTTGATTATCTTTTAATTTCCAGACAATTAATCAAATCTGTTGTAACCCCTATGATTAGTAATATTGATATATTGGATCATGCCTTAATCTCCTTTGTTTTGTAATTAAATTCCGATTTTATGTCACAATCCAGATGGAGAATGAATACTCGTATTATTCTCAATGAACAAAATAAACCTAAACTTTAAAATACTATCCATGATTACTTTCTTCTCAATCCAGAAGGTACTACTTCCATTGTAAATAGATGGAACTCTTTTAAAGCTTATATTAGAGGTGTTTGTATTTCTAGTATGGCCCATGAAAATACATCATTTAATGGAAATATTACAAATTCTGAAAAACAGATTGCAAAATATGAAAGACTGTTTATCACATCTAATGATCCTCAATATAGATTTAAATTACAAACAAAATAGATATGAATTTAATTAAATCCTTAGAAAAAAGAGCTGGAATTCAATTATCAAATTCTAAAGCCAAATATGGTTTCAATGCAAACAGATCTGGTAGATTATTAGCTAATTATTTACGCATTAAAAAAGAAAAGGCACAGATAAACTCAATTCATAGCCCTGATGGTAAAATTGTTTTATCCCAAAATGATATTGTTAATGATATTCTAGATTTTTACACCACTTTATATAATAAACCTAGTTTTCGATGATGCCTCTTTAATTGATTCCTTTTTAACTCAATGTGGATTACCCAAGATTTCCCACTCTGATAAAATTGGTCTTGATTTGCCCATTACCAAAGATAAAAGTTTATTAGCCATGAAAGCCCTTACAAAAATCCCTGGGACCAGATGGTATTCCAGCTGAGTTTTATAACGAATATCAACTACAGCTTATTCCTCATTTATTTCAACTTTTCACTTATTTTGGTTCTACAGGAACTACTATAGGCTTGTTTACTGAGGCTTTAATTATTGTTTTGACCAAACCTAATAAAGACCCTTTTCTGGTATCAAATTATCATCCAATTTCTTAAATAAAATCAAGATTGTAAGTTGTATGCCAAAATACTTGCTACTAGATTATCCTCTGTGCTAGACTCTGTTATACATCTGGATCAATATGGTTTTATGAAGAATAGATATTCAGCTAATAAAACAAAAACTTTGCTACATATGATTGAACAAAGATCTACTTTATCTTTACCAACAGGAATTCTCGCTCTAGATGCTGAGAAAGATTTTGATAAAATTCACTGGCAATTTTTATTTTGTACTTTATTATCCTTTAATTTTGGTGACATATTTATCTGAATGATTTCTGCTTTATATTTCTCTCCTACTGCTCGTTTATTTATTAATGGCCAAATTTCAAACCAATTTTCTCTTTTCAGAGGTACAAGACAAGGTTGTCCACTTTCCCAGTTTCTGTTTCTTCTAGGAATCGAACCCTTACTTACTTCCGTAAGAAAATGTGACAAAATTACTGAAATCAATATCAAAGATATTATTATTAAAACTTTAGCTTATTCTGATAATGTTCTTTTATTTATTAGTCATCCTGTGTCCTCTTTTCCCTCCTTTATGGAAATTATTTCGTTTTATTCCACTGTTTCAGGATATAAATTAAATACCAATAAAACAGAATTCTTTCCTCTGAATATATATTGCACTCTGGATATGTTACATTTAAATGAAATTATTTGGCAAAAGGATAATTTAAAATATCTTGGTATTATTTTCTCTTCATCTATGAAAACAACGATATCTATTGTGACTTCATTTTAAATTATATTAAAGATAACATCTCTAAATGGTCTTAACTTCATCTTTCATGGTGGGGCAGAATGGACTCAATAAAAATGACTATTGGACCAAATTTTTTTTATACCCTTACTATGAGTCCTACTCAATTTCCTTTAAAGTTTTATAAAACTGTTGATAAACTCCTATCCAAATTTCTTTGGAATAGCAAATCGCTTCATATCAGTTATCAGAAAATGAAAATACCCAAATGTAATGGGGGGGTTTGGATTACCAGATCTTCTTTATCACAAAGCTTTTATATTAAAACAAAGGGCTAGATGTAGGTAATTTAAATTTACTGATTCGAAAATACCGAATTTTACCGATTCGGTATTTTCGAATCGGTAAATGCTATGTGGGCAATTAATCGGTAAAAACTACTGAATCGTTAAGATTCGGTATTTACCGAATCGGTAATTACTGATTCGGTATTTGCCATTCATTCCTATGGGCCTATAGGCCCATAGGAATGAACGTCAATTACCGAATCGGTAAATACTGATTCGGTAAAATTGGGAAAAAGTCAAGGGTGGCAGGGTGTCACTTTGACACCCTGTTGCACCCCTGATTAGTGCTTGTCTCCACATGTGGCACACATACATGCCCTAAGGGCGTGTATGTCTGTCAGATGGCACAGGTGTAAATGCACATATTTGCATTTACATAGGAATTCATTATTTACCACCAACTAATAGTTGGTGGTAAATATCAACTCCTTTAAGCCCAGAAGCACTGTTTGAAGTGCTTCCTACATTTCATTTACCGATTCGGTAAATACCGAATCGGTAAATGATGATTCGGTAAATACCGAATCGGTAAATACCGATTCGTTATTTACCGAATTTGTAAATATGCCCCCTACATAGGAAAAGTCTGTTACCGGTCGGTAATGGCCGATTTCGGCCGTTACCGACCGGTAATAGGCCACCTACATCTGGCCCAAAGTTCTTTCAGGCATATGCATCAAAGTAAATACTGGGAGCAAAGGGGCAGATTCTCAATCTGCCCCTTTGCTCCCGGTATTTTTGCATTAGGGATGCATCATCCCACATGCAAAAATCACAATTTAAGGAATCTCTAGATTAAGATTCCTTAAATTGGGATTGCATTTAAGGAATCCCAAATTGAGATTCCTTAAATGCAAGTTGGACTTCATGGTAATTTGCTAAAACTTTGAAAAAAGCACTTTTGTGCATTTTTCAAAGTTTCATGTTGCGCACACACATGCCCTTTGGGCATGTGTGTGTGCAACATATGTGCATAGATCAATTTCAGGGGTGCAACAGGGTGTCATTTTGACACCCTTGAAATTGCATGAGCAATTTGCGAGTTTCTACTGGTACTCGCAAATTGCTCATGCAATCTCCAATACATTCCTATGGGCCTGTAGGCCCATAGGAATGAATGGGACAGCATTCCTTAATTGCGACCATCAATTTGCGAGTAGCAATTAAGGTATGTTAAGGAATCACTATTTAAATAGCGATTCCTACATGCATAGGCTTTTGCTATTCCTAAATAGCGATTCCTTAAAAATCGCTATTTAGGAATAGCAAAAGGCTACGTTGATGCATCTGTCAGTTAGTGGTTTAACCACTCCCTTTTAATCCTCCTAATTGGCTCCTTATCGAAAAAACCTTGATAGAATCTTTTCCACTATACACTTTGCTAACTATGTCTATTAAACCTCAATTGTTGTCATAAATTTGTTATTATAAAGTCCACCAAACTTATTTTAAATGATTTGGATTTAATTTTTCACTCACCCATATCCACTACTGATGAAATGTCATTATGGTATAATCAGATTTATCAATCCATATTCAAACAGTTTAATCTCTATCTCATGGAGTTTCTGTATTATATATAAAAAATGCCTACCTCTCGAGGATCCAATATTGATACGATCTCAACATTTTGGAATAATGAACTTTCAACCGCTTTTTCAATTGACATATGGAAAGTTATTTTGCTTAATAATATTTCTGGTTGGCTACCTGTTTCGCTCTATCAAACTAATTTATACATTTTATATAACTGTTTGTGGACTCCACTACGTTTTTAATTCAAGCAAAACTCCTCAAGTCCTCAATTTGTTGGCACTGTAATCTACTTACTGGCTCATTACAACATATGCTTTATGATTGTCCTATAGTTTTAAAATTTTGGACCGATGTTTGGGGTGTTATAAAAAAAGACTTCATATTCATGATGATATCTCATTCAAACTGTTAATCTTTAAATCTGTTCTCTCACAAAAAGTAAATGAATTAGAAGGTAAACTTTTTAATTTTTTACTATCAGCAGCTTTTAAATCTATTACAGCATGTTGGAAAGATGTATCATTAGTATCTGTTCATATTTGGTGGTCATGGGTTATCTTTACTAGAAGAGGAGATCAATTATCTTTAAATGGTATTGATCATTATTCTATTTCTTACCACTCTTTTTGGAAACCTGTTGATATATATTTATCTTCTTAAATAAGTATTTATTATAGTTAATAATTGTTATTGCAATAATCTAGTTGATATATTATAGTAGCTTTGTTATATTAGCACTATTATATAGCTTTATTGTTTGCTCCCTTCATGTTTTTTTAGGATATTATCTTCATTGTTTTTACCTATTGTAATTTATTAGATGCTCTTTCATTATCTCTCAATTGTAATTGGGTACTTTTTTCTGTACTATTTTTTATTTTGTCTCTTGTTTATTGTTTATTGTATATTATGAAAACTCATAAACTATTTTGAACACTAGAACACTGCAAATTCCCCCCTCTAGGCAGGTTTTAGGCAAACTATGCTCTTTTGATCCCATAATTCAACATCATTGTCCATTGCAGGCTATCAGTTTAGCTCCTTGGAGCTTTTCGTGTTGAGAGTCATAATTAAGTGCCCCTCATGACTGATTTCCACCAACCTTCTGCTAACTTTACATGGAGGAATTTAATTTGTTGTTTCTCAGCAAAATCCCCCATTTCATAGACAACTCCATATGAGCCTCGCTGTGCGGATGTAAACTGGCAGACAGACTTTCTTTTCTAGGCCACCCATTCTTCAGATATCGCACTTCTCTCAACAAAATACAATATTCAGCAAAATCCTCTCTCCATTGACCCTCACTGACACACTTATTGCCAGCCCCAGCAGACACTAACCACAAGACATTCAACATCTTGTTCACTCTCCATAGTTTCGTCAAAGGCATCTTTGGACTCAAGTAGGAGAGACAGGAACATCAAAATGATGCTCAAGTCGCTTGGCACTCAGCCTGACCAACCTAGTAGGGGTCTGTAATCAATTGACATTTGTCCCACTCAAAATCAGGACAAGATGCTTATAATCAGCACGCAATCGGACGTTTGCACCCCACATACATGACAAAATATTTCAACATGCCCGGGGGGCACTAGAGGGCGCTCTGTGAGATGGCTGCGCGTTAGTGCGTCTCCGCTGGCCGGTGGGAATTATCTAGAAGATATACACACAGTCGGCATTGCAAAACATTCCAATTGCCTCAAATAGTCTGTCAGAATATCAGCGCTACCTGTCTAGATGATTGGAAGATGGCTGGGTGCCCAGCATCGGTGGTAGACTGAGTTTGAAGTTGGCACGAAGCTAGGCGAGCACTCGTAACAAAATGGCGGTTGTCAATTCCACTTCATAATGAGGAAATGACTATTGACTCCCACCGTCTGCGCCGCGCGTCCATCACTGGTGAGCAATCTGATGGATCCGCTGAGAGGCATATTGCTGAACCCTGGCAAGACATACCCGACCCCATGCACAAGGCTGCAGAGTTGGAAGAAAACATTCGCAGATACCGGCACTGTGCCCGACGTAAATGGCGGCAGCAGTTATCGGGCGATGTGACTTGGGGACCTGCCCTACCACCCATTAGAAAGCTGACAATTACAGCGCTGCTCTGTGAGAGGTAGGCTGCAGCCTGTGTGTTTGAGCACAGATTTGGGCACCGGTGGGGAGAAGGAAGTGCGGAGCAGGGGATGCAGTCCTGCCTGGAGATGGAAATATGGCACCTTAAATTATGCTGAAGCCCCAGTGTATCAATATATGAATGTCTGAGGTCGGAACCGGGTCCGGTTTTGCGCACTTGCCGCTGTGCTGCCAGCTAGCCCACACCATCACTCTCATCTCCCTACTGTGGTTGCCGGCTTGCCAATTAAATACTGTGCTGATACCTGGACAGTTTATAGCTCCACAGAAGTAGGCACAGACCACGCGGTGGATATCCGGGGAGGTTGTGCGGTGCTTCCATTGGTGCGCCATATTGATACAGGCGCTTTCACCCACCATTACTCCTCACAGTTGTGTACACCTCGCACATGGTGCCCGAGCAGCAAGACATTGGTGTGCAGAGCTCTGGAGCAACTGCCCTCTTCATAATTGACGATAAAGCCGCATCAAGGCGGGGTAGTGTAGTGACCACCCTTAGTATCTACACTGCAATGCTTCATCTTCAACATGGGAAAACGGACATGCACCAACCCAAACTACCCTTCGATGCACACCGCACCCCCAGGTCGTCCTTGGCGCACTCGGACACGGAGCTGGATGCGGACCGCGCTAAAGATCCAAACATGGAAGCAGTATTGAACGCCATTCAGTAAAGTTTGCAAACCATTGATGGCAAAATTGACCACCTCACGATGAGAGTTGACAACATGGCTGCAAAACTCAACAAACATGGAGAACGCCTGGGTGCAGTTGAGGAATCCATCTCGGCAGTTGATGACAAATCCAATGACACAGCCAAAAAATGCAGCGCAATGGAAAAGCCCCTAGATAGTATTAAAAGCAAAAATGAAGATTTGGAAGCGAGATCGCGCCGGAACAACGCACGCATAATGGGCGTACCAGAAAGTGCAAAGACCAGGCGCCTAGAAACATTTGTTGAGGACATGCTACGTCAGATTATGTACCAAAATAACATCTAATTTTACCCTGATTTTACAATATCAGTACAGACAGCAAGAAAAGAAATCACAATGGTTAAAAAAAAACGTAGAGACATGGGAGCCACATATGCGATTCTATACCCCGCACGCCTACGCATCACCCACTCAAGAATACTGACTACACAGAAAGCTGTGCAGGAGTTCATACAAAATTCGTTCGCCAGAAAGAAACCTCTGGAATAAATGCCCACATCGTTTCAGAGCGACTGAAGAACTGACTATCTGTCTATATTATAATGCACCATACAATAAGACTGAGACTACTCCAATGCACTGCTGTGTGGAAATCGCAGGAATTACTGTTAGCATAAGTCATTTTGTTTGTGGCATCCATTTGCGTTAGCCATGTGATTTTGCCATCCTCACTGTTGCCTGCCTTCCTAATCTGCTTGAGTCATCAACTGTAGTGAACTCCTTTAGTACTGAGCCAAGCACTGTGTAAACTGATAAAGGTCTGTAGTTGCTAGAATGTACCTGTTTTAGAATGTAACTGTCAGGCTGTTTCAACTGACATAAGCAGTTCTGGTACCCCTCCCATTTTGCTGACCCAGTGATTTCTGTCTGACCATGTTAGTCAATAGCTATTCTTGTACATGCTTGTACCTCCTCTTTGAGTCTCCATGCTTATTCAGCAACAAAGTAGGTATATAAACCCCATGGTCCTTGCATTGCTTGTACTATCTCATACAGTGCCCGAGGGTGCTGTATCAATGTAGCCCCACTCATGAGTGATTAATATACTTATTTGTTTGATATTGCAGCTTCTGTGCCAATCTTTATCTTGTTGGTTTAAGGACCAGTGGACTGTTAAGGGTGAACCTCTAAAAAGGCTTATTTTTCCACGAATTGGCACCCGAACAGGATCCAAAGAGCGGTCTTGTTAGAGGAATGGAATCTACTAAGGAGGTACCCGGCACGAGGAGACCCGTTGTCTTTGCAGACCAACGTGTTTTCCGGTTTTCCTAATCTGACCCTCCAGGTGATGGCTGGTCCCGACTGAGATCTCTTTTGCCGTAAGTATTGCAGTGACCATTAGGTCAACCCAGAGCTTGGTAGGGGGAGGTGGAGACTTTTGTCATTTATTAAAATTTGTAAGTAGAGATACGGAGCTCTCTTGAGTGTTCCGCCAGGCCATTTGGTAATTCGGTCTCTTCTTCTAAAGGCTTGCTTTGGGTGGGTCTGCAGACCCCTGTAATAGGCATGCCTTATGATTTGGTAAAGACACAGAGTGTTTGCGAACACTCTGCCAGACCAACTGGTAATTCGGTGTATTTTGGAAAAGGTCTGAGGCTAGAGCTTGTCTTCTTTGGTAAGGTCACTGAAGTGGCACTCTTTTTTTTTAAATCTTTTTTTTTATTAACAAAATCAAAAGAAAAAGCATCAGGTGACATGTAGTGCTTCCACATTTGTCAAATATACATTTCCGTATTACAGAATAATACATACAGAATAACATTTAGGGATCACAGGGTCTCCAACGCTACTGGAACATCTCAGGCAACAGGAGGAACACAAATATCCCCTCTGTAGCTATTCCAAGCTCCCCAAATGAAGTTGCACTCTTGATTTTGGGTTTACTTGGCCAAGATTCTGGTTCTGTTTGTTTTGTTTATTGCAATAAACAAAGGCAGTTAATGAGGAAATTTTTGTCTCTATTTTTCACACTTGAAATAACTACTATTTGTTTACAGTATTATATTTCATTATAATATGTTTGGCATGTCTGCTCCTAGCACACTTCGTAGAATGTGTTGCTGTCATGGAGGTACCAATATGGATTTAGAAAGTAATCAGCCGGCTCCCCTAGAGGGGACACTTAATAGGTTTATGTACATTAAATATGGTATTTCTTCCATAATGTATAGTATTCTATGGAGCAAATATACAAAAAGGATCCTAATCTACGATGGCTAGTAAATGGGTCATTTGATTTTAAAAAGAGTATATGTTTGATTGTGTACAACTGTGGGGATTTTTCTCCTTATGATATTTGTAACATGAAACAGTGTTTGGGCTGTGTACTTGTCTTGGTACAGTCTCTGGACTGCTTTTGAGAGCTCTTTTATTTGTAAATATGATGTACAATTGGGTTGGGGGGACACTTACCTTTTTGTCAGAAGGCGCATTTAAACAGCGGCAAGCCCGGCAGGAGCGGGGGACACTTACCTTATTGCCGAGAGTCTGGGTACCAGCGCCGCCACCGCCAGGAGTCATGGCAGAGCCCAGGTCATCGCGCCGCCACCGCCAAGACCCAGAGGACGCAAAGCTTTGCGCCCCCGCCCCGGGACTACATTACCCGGCAGGCTCAGCGGCGCACGGTAAACACGCGTCTTCAGAGCGCCAGAAGGCGCATTTAAACAGCGGCAAGCCTGGCAGGGGCGGGGGACACTTACCTTATTGCCGAGAGTCTGGGGGCCAGCGCCGCCACCACCAGGAGTCACGGCAGAGCCCAGGTCATCGCGCCGCCATCGCCAAGAGCCAGAGGACGCAAAGATTTGCGCCGCCGCCCCGGGACTACATTACCCGGCAGGCTCAGCGGCGCGCACTAAACACATGCTTTCAGAGCGCCCGAAGGCGCATATAAACAGCGGCAAGCCCGGCAGGAGCGGGGGACACTTACCTTATTGCCGAGAGTCTGGGTACCAGCGACACCACCGCCAGGAGTCACGGCAGAGCCCAGGTCATCGCGTCGCCACCGCCAAGAGCCAGAGGCGCTAAACACACGCCTTGAGAGCGCCAGAAGGTGCATCTATACAGCGGCAAGCCCCGCGTCGCGGGACACCGGGCAAAGCCCAGGCAAAGGGCGGGCCCTCTGAGGCCCTCAGAGGCCTGAGGAGACTGGACTGGGCCTATACCCTAACATGCTGCTTAGGATTGTTTGTGTATATTCTTTGGTCGCCTATGTGTCATGGCTGCGACACTTGATAAACCCACACCTGGAAGCGTAGCTGGGACTAGCAAGGGTACATTAGACAACTATTTCACCAAAGTTGTTACAGATTTAGAAAGGGAGAGTGTTTTGGCTGAGCGTAAAGCTGAGCGGCATCGCTCCATTGAATGTTTGAAAAGTAGACCTCTCTTGGATAGTTTGCATCAAACTACTTTATATGATGCTATTATCCATACTGTAAATGAGGACACTCTATCTACTGATAATGTCCCTATACTCTTGCGTGACACGCCCCCCCCACTCGATTCTCCCAACACCTCATATACGAACATTGTATCCCTTTCTAGTAACTCTATCGTAGGTACAGATGCGATAGCTGAGCCACCCGTACCTATAGCTGAGATTGTTAGGAAAAAAAAGGTTAGGAAACCAGCCATGCCTAAAGGTTATGGTCCGCCACCAAACAAGAGAAGGAAGAGGGGTGGTGGTGAGCCGCAAAGAAGTAAGATTAGCCACTCTGACTTTGGCAAGACCACTAAGGCGAATGTAATATTCACATCTACCTTAAAGGCCACTGTACCAAATGTCCAAACTTAAATGGCTCCAACGGACACAGTACTAATTTCAAAATCCCCTGTACTGACTGTATTAACTCCATCAGGTTTAGCTACTCCTCTACATTGTCCGCCTAAGGAAGCAGTGTCTGCTGTCCCTCTGGAAAGTTTTGAACTTCTAATTAGGACATTTGTTTTACCCATAATAGAGAGGCTGACGAGGGTGGAACAAAGGCTGGGGGATCTAGAACTGGCTATTAGTAATAATGTTGGATCACTTAAGGGTCCTCTGAAGCCAGTCCCACCCGACGTAGTAGCATTGCCATCTCCCACCCCTGTTGTTGAGATGGGTATAAATAAAATTAGTAAGCCTACGAATCCAAAAAACAGAGGGCAATACCCCCCAAATCGGTTCAACAAACATTACCACATGGTGTCAGCGAAGTTCCGAAGGCAGGGAATAAATCTCTCACGGGAAATAAGGAAGAGGAAAGGGGTACTGCTAGTCCAGCTAGGACAGAGAAGTACAGGGGGCGTCAAGTCGAACTACCCCCTGAAGCGGTTCCTTTTGTGGTTGTCCTCATGGGTGTTCCGAAATTAGAGGATGGTAGGAGGGAAGGGTTCTCTCAGTTAAAAAACAAAACCATGCATTGGCTTAGCCAAAACCGACCACTTCCCTTTAATATTAATGGAGAGATTCTGCATGTCCGGCGACATCCCTGGCTGGGAAGCAGAGTGAACAACATAAAGGGGGATCTAATTGGTATCAACTTCAGAGATCCCGGGGCTGTTAAATATATTCTAAGTTGGACTCCAGGGAACGTAGGTAATTCCATCGTTCCTTGTGACCTGACTTATTTTTATCCGAGATCTCTAGTGAACCCTATATTCCATCCCGGGGTATTAGCATGCCCGCAGATTAAACCATTTATATCATTTAACAACCGGTACATGATGCAGGCATCTAATTCCATGACTGCTGAAAATGTATTTGGGTGGGAAACCGTACCTTTCAGGAGCCATAGAAATGGAACTAGGAGGACGGACCATTTGCTAGGAAATGGGAGGATTGACCATCTGTTACCATTTACCCAGTTGGAAGTCGCAAATAGGTTCGATGCCTTTTCAGGCTTTGACGAATGCGATTGACAAACAGTAGTCCCCACTAATATGCGATCTGCAAATGAGAACCAAGATGCAAATGCCAAACCTAGCCCCCTAGTGCAAGTCCTGACACCAGAACAAACTACTTAACCCACTACTGTAATTTCTCCTGATGACCTACCACCACTAAACTGCGAGCCTGAGTTGGGGACAGCTCTTAGCACTTCCATTATTAATGACCTTTCTGGTACCTTGGACTGTGAACCAACTAAGCAAGATTTGTCGGCTGCCCAGGTTAAAATCTTCTCTTGGAATGTGGCGGGTCTCAAGAATAAACTGCCCATCCCAGAGTGGGGCTCTTTTATGGCCTCACATGACATCTGTATGTTGCAGGAAACCTGGGCGCTAAAAGAAAGTAGTGTTCAGGGCTTTGCAACATACAACATCTTGGCAAGTATGGGTGAGAGGGGTAGGCCCTCGGGTGGGCTGTCTATATGGGTTGGTACGCACCTAGGAGCTAAGGCATCTCAAATTCCAACTAATTCAATGGATGCCCAGTGCTGTTGAGTATGTTAAATGGGCCGGACATTGCCTTGATCAATGTATACTCAAGGCCAGTTAGGCGGGGCCTTGAGTCAGAGGCTATTGAGACCTTGTTAACCTTCATCCAATCGATTGATTCATCTACCGTGCTAATCCTGGGTGGAGATTTTAATTGTCATTTTGAGCCACTCATGGATCCGAATTTGAGCAACCCGGATGAGGTTGACTTGCTGTGGGCTATTCCTGACCCATCGATTACCCGGGTCAAGGCATGGACCCCTTTGGTTCTGCAATAGCAGTCATTCTCGTTAGCGACATCATTGCGAGCTTGTAATGGGAGGGTGGAGCCTGATAGACCAGGGAAAAACACGTTTAATCGATTAAAAACTAGCACCTCAGTAATCGATTATATTTTCATTGAGGCCAGGCATTGGGACAGGCTGCATGAGTTCAGGGTCATTGAAAGATCTGACAGTGATCATAATGCATTGGTCCTGTCACTTAAACCGGGGAGCTTTGGGTTGAAATGCCGAACTTCGGCCGAACACTTCACCATTGTGCCTTTAAGACCTTGGGTGCTAAGGGTTTCCCCCCCCTGCGCTGCATTATTCAATTTCTCATTATACGTGACAAAGCCAGCTCGTCATCCGTGTAGCGCAGGTAATGCACATGACGAGCTGGCTTTGTCATTAGCGTTGAAGTGGTTAATAATAACAAACTGTAGGTGCAGGGTTAAATGGCCAGACCTCCAGATGTCCACTAGTAAACTTGCCGAATTATATGAGTTTGTTATTCCATTCATTGAAGACATGGGGAAATTCGGCCACTTAGGCAGGGCATCTGAAATACATATTCAATTCGCTGCCGCACTCAAAGACATTCTGTACCCGGTGAGAAAGTTAAATCAGCCTCGAACCGCAACATCTAGATGGTTCAACGCCTCCTGTCGGAAGGCCAAAAAGGCCCTTCTTACAGCAATAAAATCCAATAACAGGGAGGCAATCAGGGCCCATCGCAGCATGTATAAAATGGCAATTTGTGATGCCAAGAAGGAATGGGAGGCCTCTATGTGGGACGAATTGGGATCCGCGCTTAGTACCAATGACTTCAAATCATTCTGGTCCATAGTTGTAACTAGATTTAGTGGGCATACCCCCGCACTTGCTCCGAATATTGCCACTTTAATTTGGGAAAGCCACTTTTGTGATCTTTATGGCATCTCTGAGCCTGATGAAAAGCCTGTTACTACTCTTGAACTTCAGCAGCCTATAAGCATTAGTGGGGTTGAGCGGGGACGGCTAACTACAGTTCCCTTATGCCCCGCTCCAGTTGAATTCTTTACCTTGGCTGAAGTAGAGACAGCTATAGGCAAATTGATTCCTAATAAGGCTCCAGGTTTAGATAAATTGCCAGGGGATTTGTTTAGGATGCAACTGAATATCTGGGCCCCCTATTTGGTTGGTTTGTTTAACAGCATTCTACAGGGAGATGACCTGCCACCTACCTGGTTAGGAGCTGAAATCGTCCCTATCCTAAAAAAGGGTTGCCCAATAACCCCTTCTAATTATAGACCGATCAGCCTAATTGATACATCTCAAAAGCTGATGGGGAGTGTCATCCTCGAAAGGATTTAGGGTGGATTGAGGTTAATGGGATACTGTCTATACTCCAGGCAGGCTTTAGGCCTGGTACCTCCACTCTAGATCAAATATTTCGCCTGCAGGTCTTGTACTGGAAGACAGCTAAGGTGGAGGGTGGCAGCCTCTACCTTGTGTTCGTGGACCTGCGGGCAGCTTTTGATCTAGTTCCGCGTGAAAAATTGTGGAGAGTACTAGCAGACTTGGGCCTCCCGCCCTATTTGCTAGCCATTCTTTCTAGGCTTCATGAAAATAATTTTGCCCAGGTGAGGTGTTGCACGCATGGCGAACTCACAGATCAAATCCTTGTTCAAAAAGGAGTTCGCCAAGGGTGCGTGTTGGCGCCAACGTTATTCAGCCTCTACATAAGTGGCCTTGTGGAATATCTGAATGGTGTGGAAAATAACAATGCCCCTAAATTAGTTACAGGTGGAGTGCCCGCTCTGATGTTCGCAGACGACACTCTGCTGTTGTCTAGAACATCATCGGGCATTCAGAGAATACTTGATGGTTTTGTGGAGTTTTGCGACCTTCGAGGGTTGGAAATCAATCCAGGTAAAACAAAATTTATGATTTTTAACCCTCCTAAGCGCGTACGCCCAAACCCTGTTTTACATGGTACTCCCCTTGAAAGGGTTAAAACATTTGTGTATTTGGGTGTCACGTTAACAGAGAATTTTGGTTGGAATATGCAGATCGCTGAATCCACACTCAAGTTATCACAGCTAGCGGGGGGCATAAGCAAGGTTTTCAGGGCGTCTACTTTCAGGCCGGTGTCCCCAGCCCTAGAGATATATTGCCGTCAGGCTAGGTCGGCAGCAACCTATGGGGCTGAACTTTGGGGGCACAAGCAGATAATGAATTTTTAAAAGGTGGAGCAGTCCTTCGTTAGAAATTTAGTTGGGTTACCATCTAGCACGCCATTGATCCCTCTTAGATTTGACCTTGGCATGTTGCCAATAGAGGAGATCACTAGTGCTAGACCAATTATGTACTGGAAGAGGTTGTGGTCAGTCCCTGAACTGGTTGCGTACAGAGCGGAATTTTCTGAGATCTTGCCTCTTCTTAAAAACAAAAAGATCCCTTGGCTCCAGCATATTAGTGCTGTTAGTACCCGTTTAGGTTTTCCTGAACTGTGGGAAACCCCCGAGATCTTCTGCCTCGGGATATCTAAGAACGAACTTCTTTCTCAGATACGTATGTTAAACTATCAAACACTAATGAGCTCTGCATCACTGGGTAAGCTGACATCCGAGTTCCTCCTAGTTAAACCACAACCTAAAATCGAGGAATTTATGGACCTAATCGAACCCCCAGTTGCTCGAAAGCTGTATCTACAGTTAAGGCATGGCACTCTTCCAGTTAGGTCTTTCACATCTAAATGGTCAAATCCTAACAATGAAGTTTGCCCAGCATGTAGCTACAAAACTGAGAATGTAACCCATGTACTGTTTTTCTGCCCTGCCTATTGTGCAATTAGAAAACGCTGGCTAACACCCATCTGCAAGAACCTGGGACTTTTGCACTTTACACAGGCTCGTAGGATACTGACATATGATACACACCCTCCCATTGTGTTTGCGGTCTCTCGTTATTTATTTAATATGTGGCGCAGGAGATGTACCTTTTTAACTTGATTGTTGTATATACAGTTTTTAACGTCTTGTATTGTGATAACTCTTAGTTTAATTCTCTTTTTAACATTTCATGACTATTTATTGTTTTATTGTCTGTGCTGATGTATTTATATGAACTTTTTATGGTTGTTCGAAAGAAATAAAAGTTATCAACAACAATTAGTACAGTCTGTGGGCTGCCTCTTGTTTTTGTCCTAGTGTTGATTTGTGTGTTGATTGTGTGTTTGAGTGTCTATGAGGTTTGTGGACTGACACCAGTGGTAATGCTTGTGAAGTACTTGTTTGAGTGAGTAGCGACTGTGCTCTTTGTGTAAGGATGGCTTGCCTTTGCAAACTGTGTTGTGTGTTATGAGTGTGTGGCCCCTCCTTGCAAATGTCTGGAATGAGCTCAATTTGGTTTGTCTTCGTCATTGTGTTTTGCAGATGCCGTTGGAAGACTTACACCTTAAATTTCAAAGAATGAATATATAAAATATGTTAAGTAACTGCACGCTACTATGGGAAGTAAAAGCAGTAACAACGTAGAGATGTGTGAACATTCAATTATTATGTTGCCACAATGGTAAAAAAATCGAATAAAAAAAAACTTGAAGCAGAATTTCCTAGCATTCCATATGAAAAGAGAAAATGTTATCTCACTACAAATAAAGTGCTTGAGACCTTTTGGGTATAGCAAGAGCTGTATAATGTTAAAACTAAGTTTACCTAGAAAAAAAGGCATTTAATAGGGAAAAGTAGGCCTCAAAGAGAAAAACGAATTTTTGTGTTTTATAAAGGCAAAATTAAAAATAAATGCCCAACATTCTGTTAGTACTGCCTATCAGCTGTGCAAAATGTTACAGCATATTACATCATATTAAATATTAAAAAGGCATTCACATTATATGAGTAATTGGTTGCTGCTGAAATAAAAGCGTCCTTCTTATACCACACTGCCAACTATAGATTTTGATTGGCTTGGAATGCCAGGTTTTTAATTAAGCCTCATTCCCAGAACCAGAAAGAGTGCTTCTAACAGTTGCTCAAGTTGTCTGTCTGAAGGAAACTGTCTGTCAGAGCAGAGGTCATAAAACACAGCTGACTAAAAAACACAGGCTTTACCCAGGCACAAGCTATAAATAAACGCTGTGGTAACTAGGTTTTAAGTTAGTACAGAATGGCATAAAAACACATGCATTAAAGTGTACCAATTTTGAAAGTTAGAAATACAGCTTCATTATTGTGGATAAAAGAGAAAGGATAAAAGTAAGGCTTTCTTTCTTGTGGCTTTCCTAAAAAGCACATCTGTGGATCTGATGGTAAATAATTACTGCTTTTTAAAAGGTGAATGAAGCTTTCTGTGTTTCAGTAAAACTTTTGTGCTTAGGTTCAAAATAAATTTTGTAAGTGTTATAAATAAATACATTTAAAGAGAAAAGGAAATGAATGAGGCTTGCTTTTTATATGTAGAAACAACAAAAGGGTTAGTGATCACTATTTAAGAAATAACTACATGAAGAAAAATTATGAAAAGTCACTGCTCTAAAATCGTTTTTGCATTATCATGATCTTTATAATGTCTAATAACATCACTGTGAAAATTCAGTAATATTTAGCACTATAGAAAATTACCCTGGGCAAATTGTGCATTAAGATTTCAATGTCTAAATGGTTAAGTATGCTGCTGCACCAAATTAAAAGGGCGAATATTAGTTTATCTAACAACGCTAATATTACTGTCTCTTAGTGACAAACTTAAAATGTAGTATGGCCCAATGGCTGCAGTGTCAAATACAAAGGCTATTAAAAGTTATGCAAAGAGTAGCTGTACAGACATGTGAATTACATTGCAAGCCTTTATGCACAAGAATTCTGGGCGCATTATGACATTATGAAAAATGACATTTTGAGCAAGTTCTTTAGGTGCTAGAAAACACACTGCACAGAAATACAAAAAATAAGACAGCAAAAGTTACATCCTACCTTTAAAATATCACCACCAGAGTCAGCCCCTCAGTCATGCTTCTCGAGAGTTACTTGAACTGTGATGGCCACATGGGGATAGCCTTGCTCAGACAGGGGACAACAGGTTTAAGGGGCAGAGACCAAGTTCTGTATTTAGAACTGACCAGCACTACTGAAAGCAAAATGTCCACGTAGGGAGTTTTGGAGCATTTATTTTATCCGAGGTTAGTCACTGTGGCAGTGTGTGATTTCCACTTTTAGGGGCCTACAATATATAATTGTGTAAATGCAAGTTGTACATTTAGTCTATAGCCCTTGTAGTAATAATACAAATAAATAAATAAACAAGGCTGTATTTGATTGAACGGGGAACATATTCCTTTTCAGCAGATTTGCTTGTATTTTGGTCTACAGAAAATACCATGTGTTAAGCAAACGCACACTCCAGTGCCACTTGTTCTAAATAGGAAAAAAATAGTAGTTTAACAAATGAATTCCTTTGTATTAATTAAATTTCCGGATTCTAACATTGTAGGATAAAACACTACAGGTAATGTAAACTTTGCTCTAATGATGTCGTAGGCTATAATGTGCCTAGGAAAATTAGGGTCAAATTAATTCTCAATTCATGTTAATAATATCTAGGATATCGCCATTAGTAATTTAACATCATTTAAGAAATGGAAGAATTTACTTAGTTGTTTCAATGAACTTATGGCCTTGATTAAGCCTTTCTGGAACAAGATTGGACACCACAAATCCGTTTTAGGTAACATTAGTTAAAGGAAATATTGCATATTATGTTAGGAGCAGATAGGGATATCACTGTTTTCTTGAGAAACAATACCAGTGTAGGAGATATTCAGGTTGGGGTTTATCCTACTGAATGAAGTTATTAAGGGGCTGGAGCATCTGTGGGCCATGTGCAGAGAACAGCTCTGCCATGCATACAGAAATAATGTTTTTAATTTAAGAGTACTGGGCCAGGGCTAAGATAAGGAGGCAATGAAATTAAGCTAGCATTCATACGCCATCATGTTAAACAGTACAATAGCTAAAGGAATTGGTAGTTGGTTATTGGATTAATGTTTTTTAGTTAGCTCAATGTGCTGGTATAGTAAAATTTACAAAGTGGTACAGTCCAATAGTATTGGTTATGGCCTCCTTGATATGGATTTCCCTAGCTATTTACCTCCTACAAGTCTGTTTGTGCCCAGCTGCCGAAGGGGGTAAATATTGTCAACAGGAGGTCACCTGCTCAGGTTGACTGCTGTCGAAGGGGGGTAGCAGAGTATCTCCTGGGCAAATTAAGGGCAAGCAACATTAAGTAACACACTGTGTTTTTTTTGGTTTTTATGCTTGGTATATGTATGTTTGTTAGAATTGTGAGCTATTCTGTATGGAAAGTACGCAGGGCAGCTTGTTGTTGTGCTCTCTCTCTCTCTCTCTCTCTCTCTGTCTCTCTCTTTTTCAAGCTTGTCTAAGCTGTCTAGGATGGCCATGAGACAATTGGTTGGGCTTGCTTTAGTCATTCATTTCACAGGATGCTGTGAATATGTTCTTAAATAAATAGAGACAGATCACCTCACCAGTGCACGTCTAATTGGCTATTAAGTAGTACTGTTTGAACAAATTGTTATAATTAACAAAATGAATACATATATACGCCATGTTACTGCCCATCCTGTCTGTAAACTCATAAAATTGGAATTAAATAAGGATGAAAGGATGGGTAAAATAGACTGATGTTCCCTTATTTGACCTTTAAGGGGAACTATATGATTGGGGGGTTTTGTGCCAAATTCCCAGGTGGCAACACCATTATTGTTGATGTTATTACCGCACTAAATAAGTCACAGACGCATCACGAGTACCTCATTAGTTAGTCCATATGATCGAGCTGACAACCTTTGCTAGAGGTGGTGAATACGTTTCTCCCCTGAATATGATATTACATGGCCCAGATCATGAAAAGAAGTATGATACATATGGTTCACAATGCTAGGAAAGAAGCCCATATGCCCTTAGCACACATTTTTAAGAACAAAATGTTCTTTTGCCTGTTTTCTTGTCTGCTACAAACAAGTTCTGCTGGAAAATTCATGTACATACTAGGTTATGTTTAATTTATCAGTTATTTATGTAATATGGATCTCTGTCACATTCATATTTTAAGAGTTTCCCGCTACACCTACAATATCAGAGCCTGGTCATAAAGGGCAAAACATGGTTGTTCTTATGCAAGGAATATATTTTTAGAGGTGTATGCAGTTTTGCACAATAGTTAAGGTTCACAAAGTAGAAGCTGTATCGTGATGACTTATAAATCCAAGTTTGTTAAAAGAATAGTTGTTTTGAAATTCCTTTTCTTTGAGGTTCCTCAGAGGAATAATATAGGGACGTTTCTGAAATAGAATATCCTCTTTTGATTGATTATTTGTATGTTGTGTCTAAAGATTTCTGTTCTGTTTACCAACAGATATTTACTGCCCTACGACCATTGCCAAAGGGGCCCGCTATCAGATCCAGCCTGAGGATTCAGTGCAAGTCCAGCTCGGAGCAGAGGTGAAGGGAACAAGCACAGGTGCTGCTGGTAATTAGGACCACAGTGAAGCCGAGAGAGGCACAGACCGATAACATGAGCAAGGAGGTTTTGCCTGAGGTGACCCCCTCTGAAAGAAGGGTTGCTTCTGATCTGTGCATCAGGCTTCTGAGTTCCGGTCCCTAAGTGAAAGCAAGTCTGCACCTTTGTTTGTTGATACGGAGGTGCCTGGGCACACTGGGTACAATCTGCGGCCCTACAAAAGAGCATTGCACCAGCGAAGCAACACAGGTGTTAGGGAAGGACTTGAGTTTAGGGTACAGGTGCTGTGCCTCTGGTGCTATTAGATTAGAGTGAAGAATACTGGTGCACTGCCTGAGACGCTGGACAGGCTCATTAAGGGTATTTGCCCTGGAGGGGGGTTGCCCTATCCTGAAAGCAAAACTTTCTACTTGCCTTGGGCCATGATTGTTTTTCTGGGTTGCAAGTTGTGCAGCTTAACCATGGGAGAAGTGAACACTTGATGAACGATAAGAGCCTGCCTGTGAGGCTCAGATGGACACAGGGGGACGACTCCCCTTTGGCTGGTGGTACAGTGGCTTCAATTTCCCAAGTACTTTTTTTGTTAGCAATGTACCCCTTTGGTCGTCCCATTTTTGAGGAGGAGCAGCCCTTTGCGGCTCCTAGTCCTAATTCCCATGGACCCATTTGGTCCTCTTGGTCCCCCAAAACAAAAATAGTTTTTGTGACGATATGTGTATTTACTTTAATTTTTGTATTTGGAACATTGTGTTGTCTGCAAGAAAAATATTTTTTGCACACTTTCATAAATACTACTCCACCCCCGAATATATCATTGGTACTATAGCCCTCATAAAGAAGAACACTAGAAGGTCTAGCAAAATAATGTTAAACGAAATGTTCAAATGTAATGCCCGACTAGTAAAAGATCAAGAGATTAATCATATGATATTGATCGAGATAGGAAATAACTTTCATGTTTCCTCTATTACATAGCAAATGTCTTCAGGTAATGCTAAAAGGACCGTCTGTGGAAATCGCAGGAATTACCGTTAGCATAAGCTGAAGCCATTTTGTTTGTGGCATCCATTTGTGTTAGCCATGTGATTCTGCTGTCCTCACTGTTGCCTGCCTTCCTATTTTGCTTGAGTCATAAACTGTAGTTAACTCCTTCAGTACTGAGCCAGAGCACTGTGTAATATCAGAAAGGCCTGCAGTTGCTAGAATGTAGCTGTTTTAGAATGTAACTGTAAGGCTGTTTCAACTGACATAAGCAGTTCTGTTACCCCTCCCAATTTGCTGAACAAGTTATTTCTGTCTGCCCATGTTCGTCAATAACTATTCTTGTACATGCTTGTACCTCTATAAGTTTCCATGCTTATTTAGCAACAAAGTAGGTATATAAACTCCATGGTCCCTGTATTCCTTGTACTATCTCATACAGTGCCCGAGGGTGCTGTATCGATGTAGTCCCACTCATGAGTGATTAATAAACTTATTGTTTTGATATTCCAGCCTCCGTATCAATCTCTGTCTTGTTAGTTTAAGGACCAGTGGACTGTTAAGGGTGAACCCCTGCAGCAGTGAGCCCCTAAAAAGGCTTGTTTTTCCACAGCTGTTCGGGCACGGTCAATCGCCTGGCTCAGGGCCCAACAAGGTAGGATGTATCCTCTTTCCCAGCCACGTGGGCGGTACTACGAACAATGCCAGAGTACTGGGACATTACAAGTACCTTCATGCAAGAGCTATGTAGTACTGTATTGAATTAGATTCCTCATGTATGATCGCAACATTGGTACTGTAATAGACTGCGGCTCAATGTGTTAGGACATAATGCCCTGTGGCTCAGGACACCCCCGCGCCGCACGGCCACTAGCTGTGTGTGTGCCCCTCGCTGCTGCTCGCAGCCTCGTTGTGACGTCTGCCTGCCCCAAAGTCTCTCCCCAGCTGTTCCGCCGTATTCTCTTTCCAGTTGTCGTATTGGGTGCCTATTTCGTTAATTAGTGTTGTATTGCATGCTTCCCTTGTGCCTGTCCGCCCAGCTATTCCGCCGTATTTTCGTTCCAGCTGTAGTATTTTGTGCCTATTTCGTTAATTAGCTACTGTATTGAGTGTTTTCCCTTGTGCCTGCCCACCCCCCTCCCCGCTTCCCGCCGCAGTTCACGTGGCCATGCCCCTTTTTGCTACGTGCCCTCCCCGCTCCCGCCTCCCAGCTGCTCCTCCCTCCCACTTAGCCTTAAATGGCGACCGCACGAACGCGCAGCGGGCGCGCCGATTGTGTGCCGAAGGCGCGCCAATGGCAAGCCCGTCTGTGCCCGTCTGCGCCTGGACCGCCCCTAGCACCAGGACCCCTGGCCCCCACCGATGCAAGTCCACTCGACGGACCTACGACACCGTCACCCTCAACGCACTCAATGCCGGCCGGAACCCTGCCTGCTACCGAGCCACCCCGAGACGCACCCACGGACCCTTCACCTGCCAAGCCTGCCGATTCACCTGCTACCGGACCTGCACCACCCCCGCCAAGTCGAGCACCAGTAGCAACCACCTGAAGTGCATCCTGCTGAACACCCGCTCCGTCCACAAGCACGCTGTGGAACTCTGGGACCTGCTCGACACGGCAGCACCGGACGTCGCCTTCCTCACCGAAACCTGGATGAACGCCTCCTCAGCGCCCGACATCCCCATAGCCATCCCGGACGGATACAAGATCACTCGGAAAGACCGCGTCAACCAGACGGGAGGAGGCATCGCCATCGTACACAAGGACACCATCCGCATCTCGACCAGCTCCGCATCTCGACCAGCTCCGACGATACCTTCACCGCCGCCGAACACCTGCACTTCCAGATACACACTGATCCCAAGACCACCCTCCGAGGCACCCTCATCTACAGACCCCCGGGACCATGCACACAATTCAGCGAAGACATCGCAGACTTCATCTGCACGCACGCCCTGCCCTCCGCCGACTACATCCTCCTTGGGGACCTCAACTTCCACCTGGAGAACAACAACAACAGAAACACCACCGCCCTGTTGGACAACCTCACCAACCTCGGACTCAAGCAACTGGTGAACACTCCCACCCACTACGCCGGCCACACGCTTGACCCCGTCTTCTCATCCAGCAAGCACATCTCCTTCAGCCACGCAACCGGACTCCACTGGACCGACCACAGCTGCATCCACTTCAGCTTCAGAAAAACTGCGACCCACCACCACCCGCAACAGGTTCCCCGCCGGAGCTGGACCAAGATCACCGCCTAGCAGCTCACCGCCTCCCTCAGCCAGAACACACCCACCAACACAACGGACCCAAACAAAGCAGCCAGCAACCTCACCAAGTGGCTGACCGCCTGCGCCGACGACCTCGCACCACTAAAGAACCCTCCCAGCAGACCCGGCAGCAAGAAAACTCCCTGGTTCACCAACAAACTCAAGGAATCCAAGAAGAACTGCCGCACCCTCGAGAAAGCCTGGCGGCTCGACCAGACCACAGACAACAGGACCGCCCTCAAGCACGCCACCCGCAAACACCACCAAGTGATCTGCGCCACCAAGAATTCAGCACTCAAAGAACGACTGGATAACAACGCCCACGACAGCAAGGAACTTTTCAGCATCGTCAAAGAGTTCTCCAACCCCAGCGCCGGAAACAACGACATAACTCCCTCGCAAGACCTCTGCAACTCACTCGCCACGTTCTTCCACCGCAAGATCGCCAACATACACAACAGCTTCAACGCACAGACCACGCATCCCACCGCCGAACCAACGCCCACCACCACCACCCTCTGCAACTGGACCCCGATCAACACCGAAGACACCACCCGCACGATGAACTCCATCCACTCCGGATCACCAACCGACCCCTGACCACCCCACGTCTTCAACAAAGCCGACGCCATCATCGCACCCCATCTCCGGGACATCATCAACTCCTCCTTCCACACCGCCACCTTCCCGGAGAGCTGGAAGCACGCCGAGCTTACCGCCCTCCTGAAAAAACCAACGGCGGACCCCACCGACCTCAAGAACTACCGTCCCATCTCGCTCCTTCCCCTTCCGGCCAAAGTCATAGAGAAGACCGTCAACAGACAGCTTGCCGCCTTCCTCGAGACGAATGGATCCCTCAACCCCTCGGAGTCCGGGTTTCGGGCCATCCACAGCACTGAGACCGCCCTAATCGCAGCCACCGACGACATCAGAACCCTAATCGACAACGGGGAAACAGCGGCCCTCATCCTCCTGGACCTCTCTGCGGCATTCAACACTGTCTGCCACCGCACCCTAGTGAAACGCCTGAGCAACATCGGAATCCGAGAGAAAGCACTGGAGTGGATCATCTCATTCCTCGCCGGAAGAACCCAGAGAGTCCGCCTCCCCCCGTTCAGATCCGAGGCCACCGAAGTCATCTGCGGCGTACCACAAGGATCTTCACTCAGTCCAACCCTCTTCAACGTCTACATGAGCCCCCTCGCAGCCATCGCACGCCATCCTCTCCCTCACCAACGACCCCACCACCGCCAGAGCCAACCTACACGAGGTGATGAAAGACGTAGCCGACTGGATGAGGAACAGCCGCCTTAAACTGAACTCAGACAAGATGGAAGTCCTCATCCTGGGATCATCACCCTCCGCCTGGGATGACTCCTGGTGGCCCCCGGCCCTGGGCACTGCTCCAAAGCCAACGGACCACGCACGCAACCTGGGCTTCATCCTGGAATCCTCCCTGTTGATGACCAGACAAGTCAACGCCGTCTCATCTTCATGCTTCAACACCCTGCGCATGCTCCGCAAGATCTTCAGATGGATCCCCACTGAAACCACGAAGACCGTCACCCAGGCACTTCTCACCAGCCGACTGGACAACGGGAACACCCTCTACGCCGGAACCACAGCCAAACTTCAAAAAAGACTCCAGCGCATCCAGAACGCCTCCGTACGACTCATCCTGGACATCCCCCGACACAGCCACATCACCGGGCACCTGAGAGACCTGCACTGGCTCCCTGTCAGCAAGAGAATCCCGTTCAGACTCCTCACCCATGCACACAAGGCTCTCCACAACCTGGGCCCCAAGTACCTCAATGACCGCATGACCTTCTACACGGCCACCCGCCAGCTACGATCGACCAGCCACGCCCTCGCCACCGTACCACGCATCCGCAGAGCCACCGCCGGATTAAGATCCTTCTCCTACCTGGCAGCCAAGACCTGGCACTCCCTCCCCACCCACCTCCGGATAACCCAGGACCATCTCTCCTTCAGAAAGCAGCTCAAGACCTGGCTGTTCGAGCAGTGACACACCCCCTCCCCCAGTGCCTTGAGACCCTCCCGGGTGAGTAGCGCACTTTATAAATGCCGTGATTGATTGATTGATTGATTGATTGATTGATTGATTGATTGATTGATTGGCTCTGTGTATGGGGCGACAAGAGACAGACACTAGAACTTTCGACCCACCAACACTAAATTTACAAAATGCCCCATAGATCCATATTTGGCACACTCTGTGACCAACGGCAGGCACTTTTTGAAAGATGACACATGAAATTTTGACCCACATCTGTAACACTCACTTTCTGTTCCTGCATTATTCACCCTTTAAAAAGGCTTGAAGAGACCACCAGCAGCTGTTGTTCCTGACCACACATACACTGCATTGTAGCTGTTTGCAATTTCTATTGCTTTGTGGAATGAGGGGATCCGCCAAGTTAACAATATTTCTTCAATTCTTTTGTTTAACCATCTAGTTACATGTTGATTCCTTATAAGTTGATCAGTGAAATTCCCAAAGTCACACTCTGCAGCTAGTACCCTAAGCGAAGCAACGTACATATTAATGGTTTTGGTTGCCGATTGTGCTCTCTCTGAAAAATGTGCCCCTCCAGTACATCCTCCTCATTGTCTGGTATAAAAAAAAAGGAGGTGTCCAAAAGCCTCTTGATCTTCCAAACCCAGAGAATGTTCCAGAAACAATATTGCCCTATTTCACTTGAATTTGAACCTGTCAATAGCCCTAAAATAGCCCTGAACCACTCTTTACAGGCTATGGGTGGTTCAACTAGAAATTATACGAAAGGAGGTGAGGTGGGGAGGGGCTAATATATTCCATTTCTATGGTAATTAGAAAAATACAGAAAAAGTACAAACAAAAGGAATGCAAAACATGCAGGCACCAAAACGAGGAAAACAATGGTAGGTTTCTTAGGGGCAAAAATAAAATATCAATGCAGTTATCATTGTGACCTGGTTGATTGGGTTGGCGTACGGTATTGAGATCAAAATCCAAACTGGCCACTTGTGCATGTGCAATAACCTCATAACTGAGTAGTATCTATTTTCTAATGTAAACCATATCTACATATTTACATCCATTGTAATTGAAATGATAATTCTGTGATGTGCAGAACAATGTTTTTCTGGCCTGTGCCAAACTAGGCCTCAGTTCGGCCTCACCTACATCTTGTATTTGTATTGCTGCTTCATAATATTCATTGTGTGTTTATATTTCTCATTGACATCACACACAGCAAAATGTGCACTGTTTGTTTTGAATTGACATGTCGTTCTCAAAGAACTCTGGAAGAATCCTTTACTTTTCAAGGCTCTTCCTGCTCGCTCACTGGAAGCCATTCATTACAAGTCATTTCATTGTTTATGTAACTAGATTTGTTATGACACGGCCAATGACATTGGGTTAGAAGGAGGAAATTATTGTACATTTAAGGAGATGTTGCTAGTAATGGGTTATTATGTTACGTATTATAGTGCTGTATTTTGATTTGTAGGTCTGTTGTTACATTTGCTCATTCCATGTTTACTGTGCGATTTCCATTGCTTTCCATTGTAAAATGTATTGTAAAAGTCTCTCAGATTGGGGCTGAGCCAGATCCCTTTTTGAGTTTCTAGTGATGCTGTCTGATTTTCTATTGATTTTCTGCACATTTTAGACTTGGTCTATTTTCCAGATTTTGTGCATTCCTGCATCTACTTTTAATTGCTAAGGGCCTTTATGGCAATTGATTTCTATTTTAATTGCTAAAGGCCTTTATGAAAATTGATTTCTGAGCCTTAACTGATTTATTATATTTTATATTATATTTTTGCTTTCTGTGTTACACTGAAATATTTCAATGAACTTTTATGCTTTCGAAAATTCCTGATCTCTAACTCCTTTTTAAACCAGTTTCTATTATTGACAGTATTTTGAAATATTGTTTTGAATCATATTTTTAGGGACACATTGCCTCTTCTATTCTTGAGGAGAACAAAGTCCCTGACCCAGGATTAGGCACTATTGTCTTAATCATGTAGATATGAGCGATAGCTCCTACAGTTTTGGTGCCTACACAGGGAAAATTTAAGATAAGATAACATATCTACTCTGGAGACCTTTTGTCCCTGGTAATTGTGGTGTTCTGCTGTTCCAGAGCAAATGAGTGTGAGTTTTAGTATGGTGGAATGCACTGTGAACTTTTGTGGTACTACGGAAGTGCATTTTAGATTTTGTAGTTTGCTTGTGTGAATTTGTGAAGTGCATAAATTACACTGCCTTTAAGATTTTTAGTGATACGCTTTTGATATGTGGTTCATTACGTGGTTTGAATAATGTCTTTTTGAGGATTTTGTCATATTTGTGAGTTAGAGAATCAGTGTTTGTTATTACATTTATTTATGCAATATTGTGAAGAACAGTTTTTGTGTTGCATCAAAAATACATAATTATTTATTAATAGTTGGTTAAGTAATGGGATGGGGGGGTGAGTCCAGTAGATATATGTAGAGTACTTATAAAATATTTTCACAAACCAAGACAAGACAGTAGTGAAGGCATAGACAGTCGCACTACCAATTCTTTGTGTGGGATTGTGGTTTCCCAAATGAATCAAATCTGGTCTTAAGCAATAGTTTCTATTTCAGATTGAATGGTGCCAATAGAGGTAACAATTACATCCCACGACCACAGATGTAAAAAAATGCCAAAAATCCCACTTCTCTAGAGCATATCAGAGCTCTTCTTATCTCCTTTGGACAACACAGCATGGAGCTCATCACAGCCTCCTTTCTTTCTAATACTCTCCACTGAGCGAGCCAAACTGGATCTTTTACAAACCTACGCGAGGAGATATATACAGAAACTGCTTCTATAAACCACTGAGGACGAGTAGAAGCTTCCAATAAAAGCTTCCAGTTTGAAAATTCAAAGGGGTACTGAATGCCCTAGATTGGGAGGCTTCGTGGACTGATATACTGACTGTGGATCTCATTGATGAAACACATTTCTCACTTATATGGAGTTTTAAACATCCACTCAGCCCGTATCCTTTGGGTCCATTGACCCACTAATTTGAGAGTCATAAAACACAACTCTGGCGATTTTTTGATTGTTACTTCCTCTGTTTCGTCACATATTCAGACCTCTTCACTTCTTATCAACGTACGATTTGGAATAAGTCTTACCGGAATTTACTTATAACAAGAAAGACTTTAGAAAGTTACTGTTTAGTAACGAAACACGTGTCGGCTGCCCATTGCATTTTTCGATCTGGATATATGTGTGGAAGAACATGCATTGTAAAAACTGTGCAGACTGTATCATAAAACCCTTATGGAATGGACTATGTTTGATTGAACAGAAAAATTTAAAGATCAAGAAAATTCTTTTTTCAACATTAAATCGCACTAATTACTCAGTTGTTTTGGATGTTCTCTTGGCAGTTCCTTTTTCAAAAATAATGTATCACAACTGTGGATAATGCATGATTCCATTACAAAGGTCATGTTATAGATAACTATTTTCATGGTAGCACTGGCCCCCGTGATTGACATATGTTTCGAGTGCCGAGGTAATCATCATGTGTGATTTACTTATAAAATTTGTTTTTATAAGCCCTGGTGCTGGAAAAATGGCTCAAGTCATTTTACCATTGCAAATCCCCTGCCACATAGGTTAACTTGGCAGGAAGTTATTAACTAATACCTCTTGATAGGAGAAGGCTAAACATACCATTCAAAGACTTCTCAGAATGGTATGAATAAACTCAAAAATATGATAATGATGAATTTCTCCTAAAATGTACCTACAAGAAGTTATAAGCCTTTCTTGTTTGTAAACCTAGATTCAGCCTTCCAGTGGTCTGACCTGATTGGTCAGAGTTAAGTGGATTAGGTATGCTTCTTTGAAGAGGTGATAAAGAGTGCCTGGGGTTGACCAGCTCTGCCGGGAGGGCAGTGTCCTGCTGCACAGGAATGCCAGAGCAGGGAGAGGAGTCACAAACAATGGACTTCAAGGAAAGGGGAAGATACCAGTGCCAGGGCGTGCCCCAGGGCTGGTCACTGAGCCCAACCCTATTTAATCTATATGTCTCCCCAGTGGCCCCTATTGCTGAGGGCCATGGTCTGCACATAGTGTCCTACGCCGACGAGATGCAGCTGGTTATCTCCCTTTCACGTGCGCCCGGTCTTGCGGTGGACAGTTTCAGAGCCTGCATGCAAGATCTTGCAGCCTGGATGTCCAACAACTGCCTCAAATTAAATGGCAGTAAGACCGAGGTGCTCGTGGTGGGGGGGAACCCATCTATTTGGTCGTCGGCGTGGTGGCCCCCATGCTTAGGCGAGGTCCCAACACCCTGTCAAGAAGCTAGGAACCTTGGAGTCTGGCTTGATGCTTACCTGTCCTTTGGACCTCAGATAGGCCGTGTGGCGGGTGTCTGCTTCAGCGTCCTAAAAAGTCTGCGGAAGGTTTTAGATCTCCTTCCTACGTCAGCCCGTAGGACGCTGGTGCATGCCCTCGTCACATCGCGCCTGGACTACGGCAATTTGCTGTATCTGGGAGCAACCAGTAAGGCAATAAATCGCCTCCAGGTGTTGCAGAATGCGGCAGCTCCCCTCATTCTAAAATTTCCCAAAAGAACGGCCTCCAAAGCTGCCCTTCAGACCCTTCACTGGCTTCCAGTAAGGAATTGGGTCGAGTTTAAGGCCCTTTGCACCTGCCATCGCATCCTTGCTGGGAAGGCACCAGCACCGCTCCAGAACCTGGTCACCAGATACGCGCCCACGCGCGCCCTTCGCTCCTCCTATGGAGGCCTATTAAAGGTCCCTAGGATAAGAAGGGCTCGCATGGGAGGTAGATCTTTTCGCTACCTGGCGGCGAAGAGCTGGAATGCCTTACCTCTGGACCTTCGCCTGGAGCCATCCGAACCTACTTTCAGGGAGAAGCTAAAAACATACCTATACACACGGTAACCGAGCGGACTCTGCGGTCCAGCCTGCATGAGTTTTTCTGTCTTAGCGCGGGGACACGCCTTCTGAGCATAACCAAGCGCTTCATAAAACTCCTTTATTATTATTATTATACCAGTGTCATTTACAACTCCACTCGTTTGACCCCAGCCAGATGCTAGGATTAAGGAAGGAATGAGCAGATGCAATGAGGAGAGACTATGGAGATTAGCCATCCTAGAGGTGTGTTTAGCCAACTCTTCTCTCCCTGCTGGAAAAACAGCCATTATGGATTCTGAGGAATTGGTGCACTCTAGGACAAAATAGTGCCACACTCTGCAGGAAGTGGTCAGACCTTTGGGTGGTACCCTGCAGCCTATTAGACAGGAGTGACCTCCTGCTTGACCCAAAGAAGTTGGAATAAGTATCTGAGAAGGGCAGAGCCGCTCAGATCTTCTGCTTGAAACTTAAGAAAACTAGAAGGTCCGTGCTGAGAAGTTGATGTGCATTTCCTAAGGCCTGCACTCTGAAGATTGCACCATCTGGAACTACAGCCCTGTGGACCACCTTGCTGTAAAAAGACTAAATAATGGGTGCCTTGCAAGCTGCAGGTTAAAAGAGATCACCTGGAACATCACCACCAAGAATCCTCAACCTGGAGAACTACCAGTGGATTTGTAAGGGTTTTTTCCAAGTGGATTGTGGGAACTGAAGTCCTCAACTTTCAAGAACAATCTTGGAATTTCCAGACCCTTGGAGTGAGATAGACACACATTGGGACCCTTTGGAGAACTTCAGGAAGAAGTTCCATAAGTTTGGAGAACTTTGGAGCAACTTTGGAAAAAAAAAGCTCCATAAGGGGACGACTCAACCTGGCCTTTGTATTGCGGCTTCATAATATACATTGTGTGTTTATATTTCTCACTGACATCGTACAGCAAAATGTGCACTATTTGTTTTGAATTGACATGTTGTTCTCAAAGAGCTCTGGAAGAATCCTTTACTTTTCAAAGCTCTTCTTGCTCGCTCACTGGAAGCCATTCATTAAGAGTCACTTAATTGTTTATTACCTTCGAGTCTCATGATGAGCTCAGCTTGTCATGAGCCACGGTGCTCGTGTGCTCATGACGAGCTGAGCTGAGCTCGTCATGACCGTTAGAACGCTCGCATGCTGGGCAAATTCCCCTGCTGTGCGAGCATTCTAAAGAAATGGGTGTGGTCATGACGAGCTCAGCTCATCATGAGCACACGACCACCGTGGCTCATGACGAGCTGAGCTCGTCATAGCACGGGCGCTGTTCGCGCCCCCCAGCACAGCAGGGGAATTTGCCCAGCTGTGAAGGGGTTAAGTAACTAGATTTGTTCTGACACTGCTAATGACAAGGGGGACATGTTTAAACATTTAAGGGGATGGAGCTAGAAAGGTGTTATTATGTTACATATTATAGTGCTGTATTTTGATTTGTAGTTCTATTGTTACATTTTCTCATTCCATGTTCACTGTGTGATTTCCATTGCATTCCTTTGTAAACTTTGCTATAAAAGTCTCACTGATTTGGGCTGAGCCAGACTCTCTTTTGAGTTTCTAGTGATTCTGCCAGTTTTTCTGCACATTTTGAACTCAGTCTAGTTTCCAGATTTTGCGCCTTCCTGCATCTATTTAAATTGCTAAGGGCCTTTACGGTAATTGATTTCTGAGTCTTAACTGATTTATTGAAGCTATTATATGTTTGCCTTCTGTATTGCACTGAAATATTTTAATGAACCCTCAAGCTTTTAAAAATTCCAGATCTCAAACTCCTTTTTGGGTCTTGCAGACCTAGCGCTGTAGCGCGCATGCACTCTTCGCTCTGCGAGACATATTGTGGTAGAGTGGATTTTAGAAATGGACTCGAAGCCCCGCCCATGTTTCTTATTGGGTAGCATCATCATTTATGTTAAACACTGGGTTCTAATTGAGACTCAGGCCTTTTTCTTACTGGTCTGTCTCCTTTTAGCTCCGCTCATCTGAATTGGATCGTTTACTCGCGGAAATTACACAATGCCTTTATGTTGTGGCTCAGAACTACTTTCTTTCACTCTTGTTTGGCAATGGCAGCCGCGTGTTCATTATTGCATCGCACTTTCACTTAAGGTGAAAGCGCGATGCAAATATAAACAAGCGGCTGCCTATGTTTGTGAATCCGGCAGTTTCTACAGTGAGCACATTCCTTTATAACACCAATGGAAACTTTCAGCTGTGAAGCCACTTTTGTTGTGGGTGAACAACAGAGAGCTATAGTGCACTGAGTGACTGTGATGGAATTGACTTCATTGTGAGGCTGGGCATGCCTCAGTTCCCAAGGACTGAGCCCTCTGCCATTGTAAAACAGTACTTCTGACCTGTCACTGGCAGTTAAAGCCGGGTTAGGGCCCAGGCGACCTGTCCTTTCTGACGCAGTCCGCCATTTTCCTACTCTCCTGCGTGTTGCTCTCCACATCTCCCTCTAGCCGCCCAGGCCTGCTGGCGGGTGTGCCTTCTTGAAAAGGAAGACAGGTGCAGATGGGCAGGGCCTGTTTCCAGGGAGCAGAGAATGCCGACGGCATTTCACCGCTGTGAATCGGGGTAGGAAAGAGATAGGTTTTTTATTAACTGTTGTAGATTCACGATGGGTGCCATACATAGCGAGCAGAACTCTCCATACAAGACAAACCGCAGACAACAGCCACAAGCAAAAGAACACAATTCCTGCTCACAAGACAGAAGTCCTGTAACAGACATCCTTCAGCCGTTACTGTGAAGAGCAGGACAGGCTGCTCGGGGCTGCCAGGGCCACTCACAGAGGAGGGAGGCACAGCGGCTGCCATTATTGATCGCTTTGCACCGAGGCTTGGTTTCACTGACGATTAAACAATGATAGATGCCCGCTCCTTGCCAAGGAGCTGAAAGTGTTTGCTGAGCACTTACTTTGGGCTTTCTAGTTTGAAACTTTGGGAAACGAACTCAAAAGCTATCAAGAGTAACAACAACTGTCTTTATTCCTCTTCAAAACTCTTCCACATATTCCAACCTGAAAGCTTGTGATGTGAGGGCTATTGATCTATCTCGTATTTACAAGAGTTTAAGCTATTGGCATTCTGAATGACAATGCCATTTATTTATGTTTTAAACATAAAAACTAAAATAAAAGGCATTGTCATTTACAATGTCAACAGCTCAAACTGGTGTCAATGCGAGCCCTATTGCATTGCAAATGATTGTTGGATCAGTCTCTATTATTGACAGTATTTTGAAATATTGTTTTGAATCCTATCTTTAAGGACTCATAGCCTCTTCTATTCTTGAGGAGAACAAAGTCTCTGACCCAGGATTGGGCACTTTGTCTTAATCTTGCAGATTATATGAGCGATAGCTTCTACGGTTTTGGAGCCTGTACAAGGAAAATTTAAGATATGGTAAAATATCTACCCTGGAGACCTTTTGTTCCTGCTATTTGTGGTGTTCCACTGTTCCAAAGCTGTTCCATAGCAAAAAAGTGTGAGTTTTAGTATGGCAGAATGCACTGTGAACTTTTGTGGCACTACGGTAGTGCATTTTAGGTTTTGTAGTTTTCTTATGTGTGTGTGTGTGTCTTGTATAGCGCACTGCTACCCGGAGGTGTCCTGGCGCTATAGACCGCTGGGGAACCCGTCCTGGCTTTCCCTGTGAGATGTTCCCTCCTGGATATCTCCAAGGTGAAACCATGCATCCCCGGCGTTTGTGGGGGGCCGTTGTGGAGATGAGGCAAGCTAATGCCCAGAGTTGCCGAGTGTGATCCCTGGTTAGAGTAGGCACCGAGGCAAGAATTATCAAGTCCGCTGACCCTAGTTCACGACCCTGCCGCGTCGGGATTTGAACCCTGGTCCCGGGCCGTCCTCTGCTTCCGGGTCTGCCGCCTCTAACCAGTGAGCCACACCACTCCACTATGTGAGTTTGTGTGGTGCATAAATTACACTGCCTTTGATATTTTTAGTGATACACTTTTGATTTGTGGTTCATTACGCGGTTTGATTACTGTCATTTTGATGATTTTGTCATATTTGTGAGATAAAGAATCAGTGTTTGTTATTGCATCTATTTAGGCAATATAGTGAAGAGCAGTTTTTGTGTTGCATCTAAAATACAGAATTTTTTATTAATGGTTGGTTAAGTAATGGGATTTGTCAAAATCCGAAAACTTGAGATATATTGGTGAACTTGACTGCAAAGTGGTGGTGTGTTTTGGTAGGTACCACCACAGAGTGTTATGTGTGAGTCCAGCCACTCACCTGAAAACCAGGTCCGCCTGCAGGGACGATGACGTTCCTCAACCCCCCCTGAACACCTCTCAGTGCTGCTGACCAAAAAACAGAAGCCCTGGCAGGTGCCCAAAGAAGGAAGGGGATTTGGGATGGGAGACAAGAGAGAGAGACTGCTACTCTTCACGCTTTGCCAAGAAGAGGGTGTGTGCCATCTGGGCCAGCCAGGTTCTGGAATTTGACACAGCGAACCACTCGTAACTTTTCCTAAAATATACAGAGGTAGATAAGTACAGAATGCCCTAAAAACTCTTTAGACTACTAGCAATACCAACATAATGTCTTCTACTACTTTTGATTACCTTTTAGGCGTGATGGCGCTTCAAACAGTTTGTCTCTCAATAAGCATTTAAGAAATGTATTTACAGGTTTCTATGAATATAAAACAGGAATTTGTATTAGACTGTGTATTCTATGTTTTGAATTCACATAGTATATTTGTTCTTTTGTAACACCTTATGATCTCACCTGATTGTGCATAAGACTTTTCCAAAGACGTTTCCAAATATATTTCCAGAGTTCAATCCAAGCCTGTTTGAAAACACACTAAGCAACTGTGCCTTAAAATGCTGCCCAAAATATCCAGCAACTTTAAGAATGGTGCACTAAAACGCCATTGCGCACAACAATATCAGAAAAGGTGCACTTTACATATAGTACTTGGCGCTTTACAATGTTATCAAATGTCCCCTTACTGCTGCCAAAGAAGTGCACAACCAAAATCAGTCAATTTCAAAATACAAGGTGAGTTGTTGTCCAAACACAACCAGAAAACATGTGCACCATGCATCAGAAAGCTTAAAAAACACCAGGAAGAATTGTTACCTATTTTACAATCAAACACATGTGCAACAATATCAAGCAGTTTTCCAAATTGCATTCAAAAGCAATACCATTAGGTTAAAAGCCAAGTTCTTCACTTAAATGGCACTAATAATCTTTTACAATAATAACAAAAAAATGTAAAGCTTCAATTGAACACTTAGCTCTTGATCATTTACAATAACAAAAAAAAATGTAAAGCTTCAATTTAACACTTAGCTCTGAAGCACTTTTAAAATGAGTCCAGAAATGTTCTTATCTCAGTCCTGAGCTGGCTCAAAGACAGGGAGAATTTTTGCTGGCAGAGGTCACAAGGTGAAATCTTTCTCTTCAGCTGAGGCTCTGATGACTTGGGGCTCCAGGAAAAGCCTGTGGCAGGAAACAGAAAGCCAAGCAACAGGTGTCTGCAGATCAAAGCTTTTATAGCCAAGATCCTGGGCATTGGGTGTGTTCAATCCATGTGCTCAGTAAAGTTACAGCTCACATGTTAAACCAACTGAAGCAGTTGCACCTGTGCCCCCTGATGCTCAGATATCTAACAAGCATAGGCAAGGTCCATACAAAACGAATAAACATTGGCAAAAGCAAATACCTTAAATAAAAAAACAAGCATTGGTTAAAATACTTATTGTAGGAACACTGCAATATGATTGATATGCACACCGTATGGGTGTTGACAAACAATGCAGGGGACACCGTGGATGGCGTGACAAGGGTTCCTGACACAGAGTGATAGGATTTGCTGAATTAATAAGAATCCTTGTTGAATGCATCCTAACTTAGATTGGTGTTTGTTTATTCTTTAATACACAGGTGAAAATATGCTAATTGGTGCTGGATGAAGGCTGGTCAGGAATCTGCCTTAGTGTGTTTGATAGCGTGGCAAGAGTACTGAGTTCTGTTTTGTCAGATTGACTTTTTCGCTTTGTTCCAGTAAAAACCAGACAACAAATTTGGGTTCTGATTCTTGTTTTGCTGATGGTGCAAATTCTGGTGCAAATTAGAATTGCGGGATGCAAGGAATACCAGGAATTCGTGTGCAATCAAATAACTGTTGTCTGGACAAGTCAAGAATGTGGTTCCATTATGCAAAGGTGGTTTGTGAATAATCCCAGGATGAATGTGAATATTAATATGCCTGAAATGAGCACCTCTTGTCATCTCTGTGGGAACATCGGTCACTGGAATTTTGAAAGCAGACAGAATGCAGATCAGATTCAAAATGGTTTGGTTCCCCAGATGCACCAGAATGCAAATCAGATGGTATCAAATTGTGTCCCAGTTTAACAGACTCAAAGCAAGAGCAATTCCAAGGGAAGATGCCTGTAGAGCCAGATTTGAAGCAAACAGAAGAAATAAAATGCCTTATTATCAGTTATTATCAGAGTTCAGCGTTTCACCAAAATCATTTGGTTGCAAAAAGTGACTTTTCTCAGTGTACACCAGATTCAACTAATTTGCAGGGAAGGTGCCTGAGTGGTAGGAGGACTGCTTGCTTTGTTCAGTCCTATATGTAAAACATGGTGACTCATTGGTAGATGGTGAAGCAAATGGGCACCACATATCATTCCCGATTGACATTGGTGCTACCTGCTCAATGATTTGTTCTATGGAGGTTCCAAACCTTCACCTCGCGTGAAAACAAGTCCAAGTAGTGGGTATTTCAAAAAAATAGATTACGACTCAGGCTTCATCAAATGTCCTTCTAAGAATAGGTCCGATAGAAAATGATCACCAATTTATATTGTAAATTGAGCTGCTCATATTTCGCTTTGTAGGGATTTACTCTGAAAAATGAATTGCATGATGCAATTTACCCTGTGGAGAAGTGTGGCTCAATAATTAGAGCGGCAGACCCTGATGCAGAGGTCTAGCCCGGGACCAGGGTTCAATTACCCGCCTCAGCGGGTCTTGGGCTCAAAATTCCACAGACCTGATAATTCTCGCCTCGGTGCCTATTCCAATCATGGAGTCCCACTCTGCAACTCTGGGCAATAGCTTGCTTAATCTCCACAACGGCCACCACAACGCTAAGGATGCCTTGCCTCCACCTGGGGGGTGCCCAGGAGTGGACATCTCACAGGGAAAGTCAGGATGGGTTCCACAGCGGTATTTGTACAAGCACCTTGAGACCCTTGCGGGTGAGTAGTGCGCTATACAAGTATCAATTTACATTTTTAATTTACCCTCAAACTCATATGTGTAACTTGCACAGAAGCAGATGAGGGAATGAAGACAGTCATTATAAAGATAATTGAACCAGGAATTTTGAAAGAGCTGCTTGGTAGTCCCTGCAACTCTCCTGTGATGGATGAATGGTCCAAAATCTTAGGCTGAATAAAATCGTAGTTTCATGTTGTCTGGTGGTCCCGAATCCTGGTGAGATTTTGAGTCATATCCCTACAGATGCAGAAGGGTACACAGTCATTGACTTGTGCCAATCATTCTTCTCCATTTTTCATCATGAGGATAGCTAATATCTTTTCCTGTTCAGATTCCCCAATAAAGTCCTGGTTTAGTATTGTATCTCACAAGGGTATACAGATAGCCCATCAATCTTTAGGCTGATTCTAAAGAAAGATTTGGAAAATCTGCAGCTGCCCTGTAACTTAGTGCTGGTGCAGTATATAGACAACCTGATGGTTGCTTCAAGGATAAAATGAGATTACAATTGTGATACAATTGTGATCTTAAACCATCTTGTGAATAATTGACCTAAAGTCGCACCTACAAATATGCAGAACTGTATGAAAGAAGTGTTCTACATGGGTTATCACTTTGAGAAAGGAGTAAGGAAAATGTCAAAAGAAAAAGTTGCTGCAATCCTCAGAATTAAGAGGGAAGTGAGGATGTTTTTGAAAATGGTTGGCTACTGCTGTCAGTTGATTCCAAACCTTTCCTTGTTTGCAAAATCTTCAGTAAGCCATGCTCACAGTGACAAATTGGATCCGGTCCAATTTGATGACAAATGTATGAGTGCCTTCCTCGAACTCAGAGACAGCTCTGCAGCACACCAGCACTAGGAATACCAAATTATCAGAAAGGCTTTTTTCTACACTGCCACAAAATAGAATGATGTGTGCTTTCAGCAGCATGGTGAGGAAAAGTAGCCTGTTGCTTACTTTTCTACTACTTTAGATTCAGTACCCACTGGAGAACCTGACGTTATGGGCCAGGCGGCGCAGGGCACGCCTAAGATCTCCGGGTTCACCTGCCTTGGCAGACAGAGACACGAGACACTCTGTTAGGCGTAAAAAAGCAGATTTATTAGCTGCAGCTAAGCTCAGTTGTCCTGTAAGTACACCAATGGTAGGTTCTCAGGAGACTGCCACTTCATTCCGTGGCGCACAATCTATTATAGTACACAGGTTTACAATGCCAACTCCCAAAACATACAAAACTGACAAATAGGAATAGTTTGAAAACAAGCTATCGAATGTCTAAAACACACCCTTCTTTCAGACCCTGTGTGCTCTCCTCCCCTCAAGTTAATCAACACTAGTGCCCGTGATTCAATTTGCAGGTGGTAGAACATATTTGAATGCTTCAAAAGATAGTTTATGTAACAAGAGAACACACGAAGAGAATAGCTAAGGTCAGTTAAACAAGATAAAGTCAAGAAGAATAGTGGGACCCAAACAGTGGAGTAAGACATGGATTAATCAGTCTAGACATGGATTTACAGACTCAGCAAACCCTGACATCGGTTTTGTAAACATAGGCAAGAGTTACTCTTTAACGAGAGAGACACGTAGCAGTGAAAACCACGTAACCTCAACACAACTCTTCCTGGTTGTCTGAAATATGAAGGAGCTGTTTGCTTTGCAATTAAACAGAGTGGAGGAACTGTAACGATTTACACACTTTAAAAAACAAATGTTTTCATTGGGGTTTTCATATGCAAGCTGTAACAGTTACATGAACATAATGAAGTACAGAAACTGTGTACGACCACAATGCAGGTAGTCATGAATCAATATCAAACACACAAGGATATGTATTGAGGAAAAGCTGCGGAAATCTCCCTGTTTAGGGGTATAGGTGTAAGAGTGGTAGACAGGTATGTGCAAAGGTGTCAACCAATCTAACTGGGTTAGGATCCCTAAACTAGGTAGGGAAGATAATGATTCAGGCCTGAAGGCTGGTGGGTGCTGGGGTTATCAGAAGCAGAACTCTCATCAGGACAGCGGTTTGAGTGCTTGTGGGTGAGAGCATGCGGGCAGCTGAGGCCCTGGGGCCGATCAACTGAGCAGTGTGGAGGGACCAAGGGTGTATACCAATGCAGACGGGGACCAATGGAAGTCCTGTCAGGCTTAAAGGGCTAAATAAGTGCTGCAAATGAGTTGGAGGAAGTGGTTAAGGAGGGTGTCCCATGATGCAGATATGGGATATTTGCAGAGGTGCCGAACATTTTCATAGGCAAAAGAAACAATTGATGGATGGAATGCTGGACAATGCAAACATTCCCCCAGTCACAAGGTTCTCGGTTTAATTCATCATTCTTTTGCTCACCATGCCACCCCAGTTTGGACCCAGCCATATGCAAATCAGTCTTGACCCTGTTCCTTATGGGAACAGTTCAACCCGAATTGCCAAGCCAGTTCCTCCATGGACCGGAAACAAGCATCCTGGGACTGGTTTCAGGGTATCACCCTTCATCAGCCAGGCTAGTTCTAATCCAGTGGTGTAATGAGCAAGGGACACACGTCTGGGCATACCCTTCACACTTAGGGCGACAAATGCAAAGGAAACAATTGATGGACGGAATGCTGGACAATGCAAACATTCACCCCAGTCACAAGGATCTGGGTTTAATCCATCATTATTTTGTTCACCACACCACCCCAGTTCAGACCCAGCCATATGCAAATCAGTTTTGACCCTGTTCCTTATGGGAACAGTCCAGCCCGAACTGCCAAGCCAGGTCATCCCTGGACTGGAAACATACATCCTGGGACCGGTTTCAGGGCATCCCCCTTCATTAGCCAGGCTAGCTTGAATCCAGTGGTGGAGTGAGCATGGGACCCACGCCTGGGCATACCCTTCCCTCTTAGGGCCACAAATGCAAACCTCTTCATAGAGCAGGGACTCCCTTTCAGCCCACCCCCACTTTAGCATTGTCCCATGCCATGTGGCCATGGGCGGGGCCTGTGCAGCCCCCCACTGCAAGGTGAAGGCCCTTTAGAAGGGAAACATCCATTACAATGCAGTCATTACAATGACCTACCTTTACAACGCAACTGCCTTTACATCGCATGCCATTGCAATACATGCCATTACAATGCATGTCACTACAACGTATGCCATTACATCGCATTATAAGGTAAGTAGTGGAGATTGTTTTAGTATTAGGGTGGGTATGGGTTTTGGGGTATATGGTAATTGTAATTTTTACCCCTACACTATATTACACTTAGGGCCCATTAGGATGTCGGGGGGATTGCCACCGCCAGCCTGGTGGGGCAATCCGCCCGACATCCATACTTGTTTTCCCCCCGCCATATTAGTATGGCGGGGAGGACCTCGGCGGACGGAAAGACAGTCCGCCGCTTTTCCGCCACGGTCGCCTTGCGGCCAGGGCAGAAAAGGAATAATATGGTGGCGGTGTCTATTAGACACCGCCAGCCCTATTATGATGGTTGTTTACAGGTGTCTTTCCGCGGCAGCGATGACGGCACAGAAAGGCATGCGGTCTTCACTCTGGGGGCCCCCTGCGGGCCCCCAGAGTGAAGGAGAGGTGGGGTGCACCCGGGGGGTACCTGTGGTACCCCCCTTCATTTGCATTTACAACGCGGCAGGCACTGCGCGGTGCCTGCCGCTTTGTAAATGCAAATGCTGAAATGCATTTTTAGCATTGTGGCAGGCTGTGCAGAGAGCACCGCCCGCCACAATGCTAAAAATACAGGAAGTGCCCGCCACTGTGGCGGGCACATCCTAATACCCCCCACAAGACCCCCGCTCTTATGGCGGATGGTCCTGCATACCGACAGGATGGCGGACGGACAAAGTCCGCCCGTCATCCTAATGACCCCCTTAGTATTTTTTACCCCTAAACTATCCAACACTTACCCTACTGTTGCACTCACTGGAATGGGAATAGTAATTTTTACCCCTACACTATCCAACACTTACCCTACTGTAGCCCTAAAACTACTATGCATTGTACATTCAAATAGACACGAGAGGAGTATGGGACACCAAAAAGCCAAAATCAAAGATTACGAATCAGTAAAATTAAATAGCCTGATCTGACTGCAGTTTTTAAACTTTTCTGGGTCAAGACAGAAATAAATAAAAAAGTTGAAAAAACTACGACAACGGAAAAAAGCGAAAAAACTACGAGAGGAAAAGGACAAGAATTGGATAGACATTAAATTGGCAGTTAAAAGTAAAAACAGCAAATTATTCTGGAGCCTAGTTACCAAACAAATGGGCATTATGAAAACAACACCAGCGCTCCCAGTGCCAGCATTGGCCTGGGAAATATATGTCCAAAACTTATATAAACTTAATAAACAGAAGGTAAAGAAAAGGAAGCAGCAGTCTCCAGAAAAGGATCAGTCCAGGGATGACATGATAGTTCTAACAACAAAGCAAATAGTTTATTTTATAAAGGCTGCAAGATCTACAGCAGCAATGGGCCCGGATAAGATACCAGTCAAGGTCCTGCAATCAAACATAGAGGAGTGGAGCAAATTTCTATCCCCCCTATTTTTCCACTGTTTTGGAGCGGGAGATATCCCAAAATCATGGTGGGGGAGCATTGTGGTCCCCATAAAAAAGGCTCAAGAACTCACCCAAAGAACTACTGACAAATAGCCTTACTCGATGCAACTGGAAAAATCTTTGAGCCTGTATTTTAAATCATCTTAAAGACTGGGCCTTTTTCAGTGGCGCAATCCCTATGTTTCAGGCAGGATTTCATCCAAAACATTCAGTTATAGATAATATCGCAATTTTACAAACAATTCTTGATAAATATGTTGTCTCAAAATCTCAAAATGTATACTGTGCTTTTATTAATTTTACTATGGTCTTTGATAGGATCAATAGGTCAACCCTTTGGAAGTAACTGGTGAGGCTGGGAATCCCCCAAAATGTACTTACAGAAATTATATCTCTCCACACAGAAATGTGGTGTTAAGTTCAAATGGGGGGTTCGAAGGGTCTAACTAGACCGATCACCATGTCAAATGGCCTAAAACAGGGATGCCTCCTTGCCCCTCTGCTATTTTCTCTGTATTTAAGTGATTTACCAGAGCACTTTCCATCTGTAAAAACTTTCCACCGAAATTAGCATCTAGTGACATATATATTCTAATGTACATGGATGGCATTGCAATTTTTGATTTTACGCCAATAGGACTCCAAAGAAATGTAAACGCATTAAGTAGCTATGCAGATGATAATTTTTTGGTTCAAAATACCTCGAAAACCAAAATTCTACCTTTTAGGAGAAAAACGCGATTGTGACACTTTAATTGGACATTGGGGGGAAAATCACTTGAGTCAGTTAAAGAATATATGTATTTAGGTCGGATCAACATCCAAACTCTACATAACTCCTCTCATCTACAACACAGAGGTCAAAAGGCGGATGCACATGTAGGAGCATTGTTGACGCTATACTCCTCCTCTGGAAACAGACATTTCCAACCTATGTTAGAGGTATAGCGGATGAAAATTCTGCCTATTTTAACCTGTGGTTTAGAATATATGCACATAAAAACCTGGAAATCAGTGAAAACGAGAGAAGGGAATTCATTATGGAGACTAATAAGAGTAAATCAAGCTGTCCCGGCCCAAGCATTACGTCTGTAATTCTCCTTAGTCAGCATTTATGCAAGGGCCATCTCAAATCTAATAAGATGGGCTTACCATCTTTTACACGCCGACTCTGGTACTTTAAGGCACATTTTAAAATTAGAAACCTTTAGAGAAAAGGTGTCGCGTTACACTTTCAACAAGAACCTTAATACTGCTTTTAGCCTATCCCATTGCACAGTAGCACTTTTAGAAACTTGGACTCCAGCACTTATGAAGCTCTTCTTAAAGAATATGATGATCCCTACATTAAGTTTCAACCTGGACGTAGAGCACTGTCTTCAATTAAAACATTATATAGAATATACAAAAACTATAGTATATAAATCCCACGAGAAATATACATACTTTTTATTAGATCATAGGATCCGAGGCTGTATTCTCTTACTGAGGCTGGAAATCCTCCCCCTGAATGCACATACATCAAAGTGGAATAATTCTGAAAACGTAACAGGGCTCTGTGATTTATGTAAGAGAGGATTGCAAGATCTAACTCATGTTTTAACGCTTTGCCCAAATCCTACTCTAGTAGAAGCTAGGTGGCGGTATATAAGGCCTATTAGAATCTGATACAATGTTACTTCTGTACAAAGCCTAATCACTCTCTATAAATTACCACCAGATGAATTTGTCAACTCTAAAACTGTTTTAAAGTTGATGATGTTAATGATTTTAAACTTCTAAATATCAAAAGTCGACTTTATGACCAATCTATAACAGATCAAAAAAAAAATTTTCACAAGGTCTATGTAAATCTTGAAAAATAACCACCAGACGAAATATGTTTAACATGTTTCAAAGTGGTATGAACTCTTAAACAGATGTGAGTTAAAATCGTTTCAAAAAGCTATGATGAATGGATTCAGCATCATAAATGTTTAAAGATGATGATATGAGTTTTCTGCTAAGTGTTGTATTTGCGATGTAAGTCTGCGTTGTAGGGGAGGAGCTTCGCGCGCATCCAAGATGGCCGCGTGAGCTTAGAGCTCCTGAGACCCTCGTAGCCCCCCCGAATATATCCTGTTGTTAATCCTGTCTACTGTGGAGTGCTTATTGCAGCGGAACCGAAGGAGTGTCGAATGCTGAAAACCGTTTCCCGAACGTGCCACGGGGACCAGAGTTAGAGGTCCGGACAGTTTGAGGCCTTTGCCTCTTGGAGTCCCGGTGTTTGGGTTGGCGCTGTGCCCGAGTTGTAATGCGACAACATCGGCTCTGAAGAGCGGAAGCGGCTGGCCCGGCCTCGCGACTCCGAACTTGGTTTCACTTTCGATCTCGCTTGGAACTCCCTGATGCCTCGCTGAGACCTGCTCCGGAATAGTTGATACTCTGATAGATGACAGAAGATCCTAATATGAGGGCACTTTAACGGAGAGCAGAATTGAGGAATCGGGATTGAAGGTTTTTGCTGAGTGTCGCACCAGTAATTGCGCCGAGGCCTAAGATCTTTACCGACAGCAGGGACAAGCAGATGGCTGCCAGGCATTCCTAAGGAATCGTCAGTAGGATATTGATCCACATACAAAGGCTATCTATCGCTCCTGCCTTGAATCGAGCGACGAACGTTGTCCCATAATGGCTGCTAAACCGGAGGGAGATAAGCGGCAAATGAATTCCACTAGAGGTGGAAGGTATACCCAAACTAACAACATGGACCGGTATGCACAGACTAAAGGGTCGCCCGGTGGACTCGGAAAGTCGCAAGAAGGAGCAAAGGAAACTTCTGTGCTGGAAGCGGAGCTGACGCTACAGGACGTAATGGTCGCCATTGATGGTATCAAGTCCTCTCTCAGACAACAGATGGAAACCATGGCTCATAAATTGAATACTGTATCGATTGAGGTAAATCTGATTTGGACAGACCTCACGAAGACAAGTGAGAAAGTTAAATCACTTGACATCAAGACTGCTAGTCTTACTGACGATGTAACCGAACTGCAATCAGAGGTTCGGAATTTGCAGGCCTCGAATGATCTGGCTATCCGTAGACTGGAAGAATTTGAAGGAGGGGCCCAGTGGAACAACGTACGTCTTATTGGAGTACCGGAAAAGGCGGAGGGGCAAGCGGCGGATCTCTCCGTCGAGGATTTGGTTCTTAATCATCTGAAGCCCAAAGGCCTGAGCAATTTCTTTACCATCGAGAGAGCGCACTGAGTTCACGGAGGTAGGCCGCGTGTCGGTGCCCCGCCTCGACCTTTGATTTCGAGAATATTTAATTTTAGGGACAGAGATGCGATCCTCCAGGCCTCCAGATCTGGAGGCCCTTTGAAATATGAAAACTCATCCATCAGTTTTTTTCCGGACTTCACTCAAGCGGTCCAGAAGCAGAGAATGAGCTTTATGGGAGTTAAGCGAAAGCTTCGTGACCAGGGACTCAAGTATGCCATGCTATACCCGGCCAAGCTGAGGATTGAACATAATGAGAAAGTTTATTTCTTTGATAAGCCGGAGGTTGCAGCGGACTGGTTGGACACCTTAACTGCTCAGCACTAACCTCAGAGACAGAGTGGAGATGAAGGCGGGGGCACGCATGAACAAGAATAAGTACTCTTGCTGTGGGAACCGGGGAGCAATTGGGGACGGACTACTTCTGTACTCTTCCGATAAAAAGGTTTTTGACACAGTAAATATGGGGGGTCAACGGGCTATCGGTGGGTCTCTCCCCTCCTCAGATTTATCTTTTTTGGTAGTTTGGCTTAGATGTGGGGGCGACAGGCACACTGCAAGTTGGGGAGGCTTGAGAGTCGTACGCAGGGGTGCAGGGAGGGGGGTAGCGTAACGGGAGGTTTGGTTCGTGTTCATTTTTTGTTTTGTTCTCATGTTCTATATGTTTTTCCAAGGCATCATATTTCGAGATTGCTTATTGATGTTGCAGGGATTGGAGGGGGGTTGGACCTTCTTTATGTTCTGTGATTGGGGGTAGGGGATTACGAGTATTGAGTTGGAATGTGAATGGGTTGGGGGACAAAATCAAGCCCAGTGTGGTCCTGCAATTCCTTAAAAGACATTCACCTGATGTTGTCCTACTCCAGGAAACACACTTGGTAGGTAATGCATGGAAGGCGATGCACAGGAAAGGCTACCGGATGGTTGCGCATGCCGGATTTACTTCGGGGTCCCGGGGAGTTGGGATACTTCTTAGAAACTCTCTCCCATTTGTAGTTGACTCCGTAATTGCAGATGAGAGGGGTCGATACATAACTGTGTTGGGACGTTGGGAGGGATACACTCTCTCCTTGGTCTCTATTTATGTCCCTCCAGGCCTGCAGGCCACTACCTATGTTGACTTGGGTAAGATTGTTTTAGATCTTCCTAGTGGCTTGTTGATTCTGGGTGGGGATTTCAATGCTGTGGTCTCCGGCACCATGGACAGGTTTCCGCCCCGGGATGTGGGGCGGACACAGAAATGGCTTCCTGATTTTTTAGAGACTCTGGGTCTGGTAGATAGCTGGAGATTGTTTCATCCTACTCAGCGACAATATACCTTCCTCTCTGGTGCCCATGGTAGCCTCTATCAAATCGACTATGCCGTAGTGCCGGCGGCCCAGGGGTCGTATATTACTGAAGTGAAACATCTAGCTAGAGGCATCTCTGATCACTCGCCACTCTGGTTCAAGTTTGAGATGACCTCGGGTTCCGGTGGTAGGATCGCCCCCATTAACCCTTGGCACTTGCGTAATCCTAAGATTCCCAAGGAACTACTACAAAAGTTGGAGCACTATTTTCATGAGAATGAGGGATCACTCTCCTCGTCGATTTCACTGTGGGAGGCCTTTAAGACAATGATTAGGGGTCAAGCTTTGTCCCTGATTGCGGGAGTCAACAAACAGAAAGAGAAAGAAGTGATCAGGGTTGAATCAGATATAGCGAACATCGAAAAGGAAATAGAGCAGGAAGTGACCCGGTCTAGACTACATGTTTTGAAACTTAAGCCGCTTGAGTATAGGACGCTGGTCACAGACAGTGCTAAAGCCTTGAGCCGAGAACAGCAAGGGCGTCTTTATGATGTTGGAGACAAGGCCGGTAAACTGATTGCTTGGATGTATAGGAAGGACAGAGCGGATCGAGTGGTTCCTGCGATTGAGACGCAGGAAGGGACTTATGTTACTGACCCACAAGGGATAATAGAGGGTTTTGCGGATCATTTTTGTAGAGTTTACACTTCTGTCTCAGATAGACCGGAGGAGGAATCGCGTCTACTATTGAGGGATATTCAACTTCCATGTTTGTCGGAGGAGGATCGTGACCTCATGGATGGTAACCTTACCGCTGATGAGATTGCATTGGCAGTGCGCTCTTTGAACTCGGGGAAAGCAATGGGTCCCAATGGTCTCCCGATCGAGTTGTATAAACTTAGACCAGATAAGATTGCCCCCTATTTGAAGGACATGTTTTTGGAAGCTCGAGAATGTGGAGTGTTGCCCCGAGACCAGAGAGTGGCCTCGATAGTAGTGATACATAAGGAGGGAAAGCCGAGAGCCAATTGCGCTTCTTATAGACCGATCTCATTGCTGAACTCGGAACCCAAGATATTGGTTAAAGTGATGTCTAATAGGTTGGTCAAGGTCATAAGTAGTTTAGTACGGATGTATGACGTTACAACGCATACTTTTACCACACATACCATTACAACGCTGTTTTTACAACGCATACCATTACAACGCATAGCGCTTTGGGGTGCTGGATAGTGAATAGTTTAATTTACTATTCCAACTCCAGTCCCCGTGGACACTAGGGAAGGTGTTGGATAGTAAATTAAACCTATTCCCTATCCTAGAGCGCCCCCCAGCGCAATGCGTTGTAATGGTTTGCGTTGTAGTGACTGCGTTGTAATGGTAGTGCGTGGTAAAAGATTTGTTGTAAAGGTTGTATACCGTTTAGTACATCCTGATCAATCTGGATTTATCCCAAATAGAAATACGGCATTGAACCTAAGTTGCACAGAGTTCTAACCAGGGCGCACACATTGCGTGAACCGGCCGTATTAGCGTCGTTGGACGCGACAATGGCCTTTGATACGGTGGAATAGCCATATCTCTAGGCTGTATTGGCTAAATTCGGTTTCGGTCCTGAGTTTATTAACTGGGTGTGTTTGTTATACAATGAGCCTCTTGCACAGGTTGTAGTAAACAATCGTGTCTCTGCACCATTTTGTCTTGGGCGGGGCACTAGACAGGGGTGCCTGCTCTCCCCTCTTTTGTTTTCATTGGCTCTTGAGCCCCTAGCGGCATGGATTTGTTGGGAGCCCTCGATAAAGGGTATTCGTTGGTCCTCGCAGTTCGAAGATCGTATCTCATTATACACTGACAATATATTGCTTTATTTGACTTCTCCCAGGAAATCCCTTAATGTTGTTTGTGATGTCTTGGCCTCGTATGGTAGGAATTCAGGTTTGGTAATAAATTGGGCAAAATCCTATCTTTATGTGTTGTGCGGTGATGCCCGTGTCCTCCCTCGTAATTGTCCTATTCAGATTGCTCAGAACGGGTTCAAATATCTCAGGATTTATGTTTCAATGGATCCCAGACTCCGACATGACATGAATCTCCTTCCTCCATTGACTCGGCTGAAAAGGGATGTAGCTGGCTGGAAGAAACTTCCATTGTCCTTGTTAGGACGGGCGACCCTTTTTAAAATTATGTCCCTACCCCGATTTCTTTATGCCCTCCAGAATACCTTGGATGTGGTACCCTCTAGCTATTTTCGAGAAGTAGAGGGACTGCAGCGCTGCTTAGTTTGGGAAGGCAGACTGCGTATAGCGTTAGCCAAGTTGACGCTCCCATGGTACGACGGAGGTATTGCCCTTCCAGATATTAAGAGATACTACTGGGCGTCGCAGTTGGGAGCTATAAATCATGGTACCTATGGGTCCAATATGGATCCGGGCTATGCAATGGATAAATGGCTGCTCCCTGGCGGTGATTACAGTAGAGCGCTGTACACCAAAACTATAGAGAAAGGTTTAATGGGACGTACTAGAGTTGCAGTGCGCATATGGCACAACGCTCTTTGTTCACTGGGATGGAAAGACCATCTGACTCTGGCTACCCCGTTATTTGGATCGGATAAGCTGGGCAGGTTGTGGAACTCGAAGGGTTTTGATCGATGGGATTTGATAGGGATTACCACTGTGGGGAATGTTTGGGTGAAGGGAAGAGTTAAATCATTTACTGAACTACAAACTGAATATGAACTGAGTGGGACGGAGTACTTTCGCTATGCGCAAGTGCGACATGCCTTGAGGTCGGTGTTTCCTGATGGGGAGGAGATACCGGAAGCGTCCCCATTAGAGGATCGAATACTAGATGGGCATCTACCCGATAGCACAATTTCTCTTATTTATAAAAAGTTGATAAACCATAGAGCAGATCTCTTAGTAGACTTAAGGGATAAGTGGACGCAGGAGGGTATCGAAATTGATGACAAGGATTGGCAATCGGCGATTTCTTCCCCTAAGGAAGTTGCGATCCCGGAAAGATTGAGGCTTGTTCAATTAAAAATACTGCACAGGGTCTATGTCATTGCTCCGCGTCTGATTAAAATGGGTTTAACGGAAGATTGTTTATGTAAGCGTGGTTGCGGCCAGTTGGGGACGTTTCTTCATATCCTGTGGGAATGCCGATATATGATAGACTACTGGAGCAGTGTCCATAATGTCATGCAGGAAGTGACGGGTGTGGCTCTTTTACCGGAAGCTAGGAGATGTCTATTGAATATTTGGGAGCCGACAGACCTGAACACTGCACAGACTCGATGGGTCACTCTAGGGGCCATGATTGCTAAGCGGAACATAGCCCAGCAGTGGGGAGCGGCCAGGCCACCTACGCTAGAAGGATGGAAAGAAAGCATGGATTGGTGTATGTTCCGTGAAAAAACTGTTTATCTGGCACGGGGTCGCCCTAGAAAGTGGAATAATATTTGGGGACCCTGGAACCAATACAGAGGAAATATATGTGTACCACCTGCGATGGTTGTTTTTGATACTCCTCTTTCCCCATGACCCCACGTGCTAATTTGCCTGATATTTGTACTCTGTGCCCCCCCCTTGACTACTATTTTATGTACCATATGTTGAAATTATTACCGACCCTCTTCTGCAAAATGCAACAATGTATTTTTTTTTATGCCTTGTCTTAATAAAAAGAAATATAAAAAAAGTCTGCGTTGTAAAAGAATGGGTTATAATTGCATGCAGTGTAACATTATATATTCCTTTTAAAAAGCAGGAGAGTCATGCCTGCGAAGTTCGTTATCACCTTGTGCCGCTTACTGAGCTTAAAGATGTCTAGGTCACGGTAAACAGCCATCACAACGCAACTATTACAACGCACTACCATTACAACGAAACTTTTACAATGCAACACCTTTACAATGCATGCTATTACAACACATGCCATTACATCCCATTTGCTATTACAACACACACCATTAAAACGTAAGTATTGGTAAGTATTTTAATTAATTTATATTAATTTAATTTTATTTTAATTAATTAAAATAATGATTTAAATTATTTACAATTTAAAAAAATAATTTTAAGTATGGGTAAGTATTTTAATTAATTTATATTACTTTAATTTTATTTTAATTAATAATTAATTAAATTATTTATAATTTAAAAAAAAATTGTAATATAAATATTTTAATTTAGTAATTTTAACCCCTACTCTATCCAAAACTTACCCTACTATTACACCCACCTGGAGTTAGAATAGTAATTTTAAGCCCTACACTATCCAACACTTACCCTACTATTACACCCCCCTGGTGTTAGAATAGTAATTTTAACCCCTACACTATACAACACTTACCCTAATATTACACCCCCCTGGAGTTAGAATAGTAATTTTAACCCCTACTCTATCCAACACTTACCCTACTATTATACCCCCCTGGAGTTAGAATAGTAATTTTAACCAATACACTATCCAACACTTACCCTACTATTACACCCCTCTGCAGTTAGAATAGCAATGTTAACCCCTACACTATCCAACACTTACCCTTCTATTACACCCCCCAGGAGTTAGACTAGAAATTAAAAATATATTAAATAAATGTAATAATTACATTAAATTAATAAAAAAATATATACATAAAAAAATTAAAATATTAATAAATTTAAATAATATATTAAGTAAAATTAATAAATAATTTATATTTTTAGGGGAAAATTACAACTATTTTAAAATTACCTTAATAATAATAAAATTATTTAATATATTAAATACAATTAATAATTAATTAAAATTAATGTAAAAAATGTTATATTAAAATTAAATTAATATTAATAAAATTAAATACTTATGTATACTTACGTTGTAATGGTATGCATTGTAATATCATCTGGGATGTAATGGCATGCGTTGTAAAAGCATGCGTTGTAACGGATGTTGCGTTGTAAAAGTTTTGTTGCAATGGCATGCGTTGTGAATGTATGCGTTGTAACGTCATACATTCCTAGGGCACAGGACTGCCATGTGTGACTGTCAGGGAGTTCTGTGACCTCCCGCAGCGTGTCTTGGGTGAAATGCCAATAGGAAGATAGGTCAGGGCAGGACAACAGCATGTGCTGTTAGTCTGCCAAGACCATGCAGCAGCGAGGACAGCAGAGGTGCTCTTTGGGGTAGAGACAATTGAGTTGCTCTGGTGTCAGGTAGGCACGTGTAGGATGGTAAATTGTAGGCTTTTAAACCAAGCATTCCTGGACGCTCACTGGAGAAATTCCACAGCTTGCTCCCATTCAGTGTCATGTAGCACCCTCCCTATATCGTCCTACCATTTACCCCACAGGATGGTCAGTGGAGCCCCAGTGTATTCTCCTATTGCATTGTATATCCAGGTTATCACACAGCTGCCTGTAGGGGAGAAACTGCCCTGGTGACAGAGCATGATCTGAGATGAGTTGGTCAAGGGTGAGAAGGTGGCATTCCGTGAAGAGGTCACCAACTGTAGTCAAAGATCATGTATGCTGGCTCCCCTCAGGTCTGTGATAGAGTAGACTCCGGGGAACCAGGGAAGGCAGGCAGGGGAAATGATGCGGCGTATGGCAGGATGTGGTGTGTGAGGTGAGAGCCCTGGCCAGCCACCTGAGGGCGACTGACACCCGCAATGACCATGTGGACAGAGGCGTGATTCTGGGAAGCAGGAAGCTCTGGAGCATGGTGGGCCCTAGGGGTCCAGAAACATTGAATGTCTCTCCCATGTTGCGCCCTGCTAGCCATTTCAAAACCCATTATAATTGAGCCGCTAAAAAGTAGCATTTGAATGACAGTACACCGAGGCCCCCCTGCAAATGGGCAGTTGCAACTTTTGAAGTGATATTCTACAACATTTAACTTCTAAGATAACTTCACCCAGCAAGGTATCCAGATCCCATTAGAAGCTTCTGTGGGGTTTAGGGGAGATTTGTGAAGTAGTAGAGGAGCAGAGGTAAGGTAACCAATTTGAATAGAGCTATTTTACAAGTCGTGGCTAAGAAGGGATGTTTTCAGAACTGCACTTGTGCTTTTAGGGCAGGTGGTGTTTTCTTTAGATTATCCTGGTATAGGTCAGCTGGTGTATGGTAGAGGTGAACAATTCGGTAATGAACCATGACTCCTCGCTAACTGAGGGAGCTCCCAAAGTCGCACCTCGAGTGGGGCCGCATCTGGACTAATTGGATATACACAGGATTTGGCCAAGTTGACCCGAAGTTCAGATGCCTGTGTAAATGCGTGAAGTGTGGTGTGTATGGAGGGAAGATCAGTGTGGGTATCCCACACAGCGATATAAGAATAAATCCTCCACATACAAGGACGCTACATGATTTACATTGTCTATAGGGATCCCCAGATAAAGCCCTCCTGGCGGAACCGGATGGCAAGAGGCTTCACAGCAATTGTGAACAGCAGAGAAAACAGGGGGCATCCCTGCCAGGAAAGGATGGTGAGATGAGCCGAACTTGATAGATTTTAGAGGTGGAATTAGTAAATTGGAATTTTATGTATGCTAGAAAGCGCTTGCCCACCCCCATCCGGACTAGCACTCGAAAGAGGTAATCCCATGTGAGTGTGTTGAATGCCTTTTCAAGGTCCAGGCTGTATGAGGAACCCTCAGAGTGGCCTAAAAGATGACACACTTATTGTATTAATCCATCATTAAATTGTGATTTTGCTGACTCATACATAAACTTAGCTGCCTGATAAAACAATATTGGCAGTTGACAATGTTATCAATTAAAAGGTGCAATACTTTGAATCCTGCAACGCTGCTGCCATTTCCAAATGATGAATATGGTGAAAAATCTTAATAATCTGACCATGGCTGCAGTGATGTAACAGAATTATGTACCAAATCAAGGTAAGACATTAGAAACACTCCACTTGAAGTATCTGTTGCAACTCTGTGGATTGTTCTTGTCTGAGAGACCATCAAGGATTACTAAGAGCAGCTTACACAGCCTGCTATATTTTTGAAACTATTGAAGTATAATATGTGTGTAATTTGTCTTCAACACAAGTAGCAGAACTGATTGCTCTGACAAGAGCATGTTGTCTAGCTAACAAACTGAGTGTTACAATAAAGACAGACATCCAGTATGGTTTTGGAATGGTACATGATTTTGGGCAACTGTGGCCACAACAGATACTCTGGTACTTTTATTAGAAATGGAACATACATAATAAATCTGCTGGAGGCTTTACAGTACCCTAAAGAAATGTTGGTTGTAAAATGTATTGCTCATAAGTCTGGTGATGACATAGGGCCTGATTGAGAACTCTGCGGACGGGTTTTTTCGTCACAATGGTGACGGATATCCTTTCTGCCAATATATACATTCCATTATTCTGCGGCAGACGGGATACCTGCTTATATCTAAATCAGACACATAGTCACCATGGGTAATCGCTTTGTTGATGAGGTTGCCATGTATGTGCTCCTTAATAAATTCTAAAGCGCAAAAAGGGAAAGAACAATGTGAATCTGAGACTGAAACTGATTAACTGGTTGTGTTGAATCCACTATAGGCAACATTGAATGAGCTTAGAGAATTTCAAGAGGAAGTGCCAGAAGATGGAAACAAAAAGTGAGAAACCTTTTGTAGAAATGTTATCTAGGTAACTTCAAAACATCAATATGTAGTTCCTGATTCAATGTTACCAACTATGGCTAGGTTGATCCATGGCCATACTCATGAAAGGAGTGATGGCATGGTTTGAATTTTCAGAAAATATTGGCATAATACACACTTGAGGGCTGTTGCTGAAGATTTATATAAAAGATGTATTACTTGTCAGAGAATCAATCGGGGCAAGTGAATATTGGTGACCATGAGTCACAGAGGAAAGACTGATGGACTATTTGGTTGATCACAAGTTAAGTATGTCAAAATGTCTGTATATAATGTTCCAAGGTACTTTTTAGTGATAGTCTGATATTCTCTAAGTGTTTTGAGCCCTACCCAACAAGGAGATAGATTAGCACGACTGTGCCCAAACTACCATTGAGGTAGTTGATCCCTAGATTTGGTATGCCTACTACTAATGAGATAGGCAGAGGCACCCACTTTAAGAATGAGATTCTAAAGCTACTGTGCACAGCTTTGCAAATGTTCCACTGCAGTTACAGACCAGCAGCATTGGGTGTGTTAAGAAAATAAATAGAGCATCGGATGATTTGGGAAATAAATGGAGCTATAAAATCCAGGCTGGCTAAACTGTGCACCTCGACAACTTTGAAATGGCCTGATGCAATTCCACTTGTGCTAATGAGCATTATAAGCACTCTTAATAATAAGACTGGTCTCCACGTGAAGCCCTAATGGTGAGGGCTTTGAAAATCCTGTGAATTGCTTGAGTAGCACTTGTACCAATAAATCAGGACAAGGTGTTGAATTACTATAAAGCTCTGGCTTGTCTCTCTTCAGGTAAATGTGGTAAAACCATCCACTAAAGAAGTTCTATGCCATGCGCACCAGAATGATGGTGAAGAATGATGTTGGCAAAAACTGTTTGAAGTCATGTGGAAAGGCCCCCAACCATGTAATCCTTTTGACTAACATTGCCTTGAAGTTTGCTGGAATCCTACAGTGGATCCATGCAGTTCACGCGAAGGTACAAAGAGAGTGAAAATTGTGGATGAAGAAGTGGTGACAAAACCACTGATTCTCAGTGACAGCTGGGCTGGGTGAAGAAGGAGAAAGAGAAGCTTCAGAGGAGGGGTTGAGGAAAACAAAAATCTGAATCAAGAAGAAAAAACATTGCAATTTCACAAGAAAAAGAACGAGGGACTGCAGCTCCAGATGATAAAAATAAATCTGACAATTAGAGTTGCAAAAACACCCAAAGAAAAGTGGTTCACAGTGAGCCACAATGCTGATGCAGATGAAAGGAGAAATCCAGTTGCAAGTAAAGAAGATAGAGCAGTAGTCACAAGAAAATCAGAAGATGAAAATATGCAGAGAAAAGACAATTGTCCTGAATCAATGAGAACAAGCAAACCATTGCACTGCAAGACTCAAAGGCCAGAGCCAATCAGAGAAGGGCCAGAGACACTTGAAGTAGACTCTGAGAACCGTGAGAGTCAATCACCTGTAGATAAAAGATTGGCAAGAGAGAAAGTGCCAAGTAGAAAGTATGCATCACTTGAACGGACCTAGTGTCGGTCTCTGCAGATGAAGAATCAGATATGGAAGTCTATGATTTGACAAACTGCTGACAGTTCATATTTGAGGAATAACTAGAAGAACCACCTGAATTAATAAAAAAAGGAACAGTTGTGATGAATTATTTGAACTGAAAGTAGAGAACTGCAAATTAGAAGCTTCATACTTTGAAGTTGTTTCTGTTTTGCACCTTAGATATCCAGACAAAGATAATAAGATAGTAGGGTTTCTTGAATTCAATGGACAAAGTAATTGAACTGAACAGCTGAAGTAATTGAAGCCTGATTCCTGATTTTGTACCTTTTGAAGTTGGGTTTTGTCCTACTTTTCATTTTTGCTTAGTAGAGGGATGGCGAGCAGCAGACAAAGGTGCTATAAGTGTTTCTGTATATTCATGTTGTCAATGACAATAATCATTTTAGTTGGATTATTGTTATGCTTTATTTCTCCAGTTAGAAATGCTTCAGCCCCACAAACTGAATTAATCACTATACACAATGATGCAATAAAGATAGGTCTGTAGGTAACTACAGGGAGGATTTAAACTCAAATCTATTAGAGGAGCACAATGGTATAATGAATGTGAAAGATTTTTTTGTACATATTTACCTACTTCAGCTGCAGAAGGGACAGCTTATTCTCAATCGCCCTCTCATATTAGCTTTCCTGCAATGTTTTCTATAAAGAAGATTTTATGTCTCCTCTTCTTTTGGACTACAATGCTTAATTGGAAGAACTTCCTGCATCTTTTCTAAATATTTAAAGGCATTTACACCACCTAACTCTAATATTAAAGAAAAACTAAAAATGAGTTTGTTAGGCAAAAACAAGTGAAAAGACGGTTTACTATACTTTCTGCACCTCACATCAGTTTCGACATATATGCAGGTACCGCACAGCGAGCCCTGGCATCAACAGTCTAATGATGCCTCTGTGCTCCAGATCCTCGAAATACAAATGTTGGGCATGCGCAGAATGACAAAGTCCAGATAGCAGAGTAAGATTTTCAAAATTTCCTTATTGTTTCATATGAATTCAAAGCTTTAGATCCCAGCCAACGCGCTTCGTTCTCCCTGGGAAAACTTCATCAGAGCTGAATAAAGGTATAAAAAACGACATTCAGTATAAATATGATCAAATAACTTGACAAGAGAAGAAGAAACAAAAAATGTACAAATAGAGAAACACACAAAGAAGCTATCACATGACGTGTTAATAGTGTGGGATCATACGACTTGCTTGTTTTCAAACGAAACGGTTAAGAACCCCTATAAAATATGGGAATGGCTGTCTACCCAGGGACATTATGAACTGTGTATTAATACCCCTTTCTATTTTGTTTTCTCATAATCTAGTTTTAGAATATAGCACCTACACTGATTAGTTTAGGATCACACGACTCGCCCCAACATCTCGATTTGAGATTGTTTACAAACCTGCCTGATATTCTACTAATATTCTACTAATTTGCTGCACAATTTGGACTTAATCTATTTGAAACAATTTTGCTCATTACTGCATCTAATTTAATTGTGAAGGGCCTTTATGGAAATGGATTTCTGAGCCGTATGACTGATTTATTAAAGCTAGTATATTATTGCCTTCTGTATTGCGCTTACATTTTTTAACAAACCTTCATGGTTGTTGTTAGACTTGGCATCTTTTGGCGTGTTTCCCCCAGTTTTTTGCTTTCTGACCTCCCGGTTTTGACTCTGTTTTTGATGGTTTATTGTCTCTGCATGCTTTCTCACTGCTGTTCAGTGTTAAAGTGCAAGTGCTCCTGTTGTAAATTATTGTTATGGATTGGTGTTTCCATGATTGGCTGATCTGATTTACTAGTCCGTCCCTAGTACAGTGCACTTTGTGTGCCCAGGGTATGTAAATCAAATTCTGCTAGTGGGCTTGCAGCACTGATTGTGCCACCCACACAAGCAGTCTGTAATTGTAACTCTGGCCTGCCATTGCAGAGCCTGTGTGCAGTCTGGTACTGCCATGTTGACTTAGCAAGTGTACCCACTTGCTAGGCCCTAACCTTTCCTTTCCTTGCATATCAGTCACCCCTAAGGTAGGTCCAAGGTACCCCTGTGGGCAGGGTGCAGTGTATGTGAAAGGTAGGACATGCCCTGGTGTGTGTGTCATGTCCTGATAGTGAATTACTGCCAATTTCGTTTTTCACTATTGCAAGGCTACCTGTGCCCATAGGACAGAATCAGGAGTCTGTTTATAACATCTTATAAACATAACTACCCCAGGGTACAAGGTAGAAAAATAAAATTTAGTATGCCTGAACTCAGAATCCAAAGATGCATCTTTTAGTAAAGGTTCGGGGAGACCTGGAGCACCTCATCTATCGCTGCACTAAGGTAAAAAAATTCTGGAAGAAGGTGCTCGACTTCATTAACAAAACCCTAGGCTGCAGCGTAAAAGAAACATTTGCCACAACTATCACAGCACACATTACACCAGACATCACCACCAAAGAGGACAGAAACCTCCTGGAGTTCCTCCTTACGACAGCAGTCAAAACAGTACTAACCAAATGGAAGGACACCTCCAAAGCCACATTCAAGGGATGGCTGAACTGGGTGACCTTCCTCAGAAGCGCTGATAACACTGCACTCAGACACACACCAGGAAGGCTCCCCAACAGGGGGATGTGGTAGAAACTAGACAAATTCCTAAACACCTATAAACCCCGTAGACAAAGTATGCCTGTCTAACAAACCGAACCGGCACAACACAACCTCAAGGGTCCGGCGCTGTCACCAAATAACCACCATTGACTTTTATGTTTTATGTACCAACTTAATACGTGCCCAATCACAACAAACTATGGGGCTCATTAGGATCGCGGACGGACTTGAGTCCGTCCGTGACCCCAGAGTAGGAGGGAATGTCCGCATGGGCAGCGGCGTTCCCTCCATGCAGATTAGGATGTGACCGCCAGGGTGGCGGTCACATCCTCTATCCTTAACATTGCGGCGGGTGCAGCTTCAAGCTGCACCCGCCGCAATGTTAAAAATGCATACATTGCATTTGTATGCAGAAAGCAGCAGGCACCGCGCGGGGCCTGCCGATTTCTGCATACAAATGCAGGGGGGTACAATGGGTACCCCCCATTTGCACCCCCCACCCTCCTTTCACCCAGGGGTCCCGCAACGGGCCCCCGAAGTCAAAGTCCGTATGCTTTTCCACGGTGGAAAAGCCGCCGTGGAAAAGCATCTCTTTTACACTATCCTAATATGGCTGGCGGTGTCTGATAGACACCGCCAGCCATGTTACAGCTTTTCCGCCGCGGTTGTAAGTCAACCGTGGCGGAAAAGCGGCGGACTGAAACCAGGACCCACCAGCCATCCTAATGTGGCGGTGGGTCTTTGGTGGGTCCGCAGAGGATTTTCCGCATCCTCCGGGCCGGCGGTGGCTTCCGCCGGCTCGGAGGATGCGGAAAATCATCCATCATAATCAGCCCCTATGTGTTTTATGTTATATGTGAGCTAGACTTCGAGGGGCGGACAAGCAAAGACTGACAAAACAATCATTGTTGCCCTATACGACCAACTGCAAAAGCTGCTATATGTTATTGTGTCTTTTGCAATATGTAATTTGTAAATACCAATAAAAACATTTTTTTTTTAAATAGCACTTTTAGAAAGTAGATATTTTCTTGCTTAGCCATCCAGTATGCCTCTGCTGTGTTTGTGGATTGACTGGCTTTAGGATGACAGGGTGTAGTGATTACACCAGGCCAGGTAAGTGTAAGAGCACATACTTTATTGACTGTTCATCTCCACAGCTTCCAGGAACTGACAATCCTGGGATTAAAACCATAACATTCCATCACCATGACAGTGACATCATAGGTGGAACAGTGTAGATAGACAGCAAGTACATAGAGAAACTACAGCAACATCTCCTCTCTTCCCATGAAATCAAAACTGAGATAGAAGTCAAAAGAAAAGAAACAAGAAAGGAAAGAAGAGCAGGCAAGAAGAAGAAAGTCAGGAAACAAAATGAGTTTAAAAACAGGACAAATGACGAAAAACCAGAAGGTGAACATGGGGTAAAAATGGATAACAGATCCAAAGTTACAAGTTCACATGAAAAGCAAGCACAGTAAATATTAGAGATTCAATGATTGGCGGAGCGCTTTGTAATAATAGGATTTAGGATGAATTGGAAGAAGACGAGGTGTAGAGAGTGTAGATCTCTTTATTAAGTTAGATGGCAAGTATTCAGGTGAAACCCCACCAGGAGCAGCCCACTAGCTGCTCAGCCCGTTCACAACTGATCCTCACGATCAGACATTCAAACACTCCATTCTAACCACTCACCAGCATTCCACTCATTCCACTCTGGCTGAGCAGCAAGACCTACTATGTTTAGACTACTACACACTTGTCCTACCACTCCTGCATGGAGAGACATATATCAAAGAAGACTTAGTAAGCTGTGAGGGTTGCGGAGAACTCTCTTCACGAGTTGGTCTTCCCTGATCTGTCTGGGAATGAGCAGCGTTGCCGGACTCAAGGCCTGACTGCAAGACAACGTTCTTGGGAATTTTGTAAATCCTGGACAGGCTCCACTAATTCTTCCCATTGACTCTTACAGCAAAACCTGAAGTGGCATCCACTTTAACAGGGGACCAAATTTTGACAATCTCTTGGGAACATTTAAGGGGGACTTAATCCTCACCCAATCCCCACACACACTAGACTTGAAGTTTGGCATATCAGGGACCACATGTTGCCGATGCATCCCACCGTCCCTCTGAGCCTTCCACAGCCTGACAGCAAACCCCACTTCTTCATCCAGGCAAGACACATGTGAAAGGATGCTTCTCTACCCCTAAGAAAAACAAAGGTGCTGGAACCTGTGATGGCACTGGGAGTTGTACGATGTCCCCACAACAAGCTCTGCACAGCTTCTTTGATATCAACCCCTGAAGAAACAGCCCACCGAACACACTCCAAGTAGAATACGGGGAGTGTGATCAATTAAACCATTGGCCTGTGGGAGATACAAAGCCACGCGCCGATGAAGGATACCGAACTGGCTCAGAAAATCAGACATCTCTGGAAGAAAATTGTACCCCATTGTCGGATACGATCTCTTTAGGGAAACCCTCTCTGGCAAAAAGACTTTGAAGGAACTTGATGACCTTTAGAGAATTGGGAATGGTCATATAATGAACCTCTCACCACTTACTGTAATAATCAGCAACAACCACAGCAAATTTGTATTTGTTAGGCAGAATATTGAAAGATCCCACAAAATCGGTGGCTAACTTCAACCAAGGGCCATCGGGTGCCTCAACATCTTGCATAGGAGGAGAAGCAATCTTTACATCTTTTTCACTAGTTCATCATGTCACACATCCTTCCACAACATCATTTATTTGACGGTCCATGGATGGCCACCAATACACACAACTAAACCTTCTTTTAGTACTTGTCTGTCCAAAGATGACCCTCGTGACCATAATCGATGATGAGACACCTCAGTGATTCAGGAGGTACAAATTTCTCCCCCCCGCATAATCATATCTCCATCTTCCAAGGTAAGTTCATCAGCAACCTTGGCGAAGGGATGAAGGTCACTATCCAAATGTTTCTCCTTGGGCCACCCAGACACAATAAACCCTTTCACTCTCTTGAGGACAGCATCAGACTTCATTCCACTGAACCATTCACGCTCGGTGAAACAAACCAGACCACAGGCATTGACTGCAGCAATAAGACACTTTTCATCAGCATCGTCGTCACGAAGATCACATTTAATCAGCTCTTGTGTTTTTTCCACCAAGTATGTGTGCAACATCAAAGTTGTACTGTAACAACTTAGAACTCAACCTAGCAATTCTGGGAGTGTGATCTTTACCAATTCTACTCTCTAGGATGGGAATGAGGGGTTTGTAATCAGTGAAAAGAGTAAACATTGTCCCTCACAAGAAATATTTAATCTCTCAACAGCCCAACAACACACCAGCAATTCTCATTCAAAGACCGAATAGTTTTTTTCACTTGGGTGTAACGCTCGAGAGACAAAACCCATCAAGTACTCTTTACACTGCTTGAAATCATGCCGCCCAGACCATCCAAACTAGCATCCAACGACACCGTACATTGAAACTCAGGATAAAAAGGTGTAAGGATATTACACAACCCTAGCTCTTTTTTAATCTGAAAGAATTCATCCTGACAGAAATCATCCCAGACAAAAGTAGCTTTTTTCTAGAGCAAGCCTCTCAAATGCACAGTCTTGGTAGAAAAATTAGAAATAAACTTCGAGTAAAACTCACAAACACCCAAAAACGAAGAGACTTGTTATTTGGAAGTGGGACATGGGGAATTGGAAATGGCCTTGATGAGACCTTCTCTTCCAACAATACCATCACCCGAAATGCGATGCCCAAATACTCAATGAACTCAGCACCAAAAACGCACTTGAGCTTGTTAGCCACAATTCCCTTTCCTTCCAACCTCTCCAAAACGTTGGTAATTTTTTTTCATGCGACTCCTTGCACTTTCCAGCCACCAAAATGTCATCTTGGAAACCACAGTATCCGTGACATCCTCCAAAACCTTCTCTATGATGCACTGAAACACTGAGGCCGCCGAAGCTAACCCGAATTGCATCCTTTTGATCTGAAAAGTATCAACAGGTGACACGAAAGTCGTCAAGTGCTTACAGGCAGGGTCCAGCTCGACCATATGATTACCGAGGCAAGATCAATCTTGGAGAAGAACCTCGCACCGGCAAACTTGGACAGAATATCATCTATGCGAGGTAGGGGATGTGTGTCTACCCAAATCTCCTTGTTCAGGCTGTACAGGTCAAACCACACCCTGAGATTCCCATTCTTTTTACATGCTACCACCGAAGGAGATAACCAGAGAGAGGATTCAATTGGCTCAATAACACCCAACTCACACATTTTCTTGAGTTCCGCTGATAATTCATCCCTGATACTAAATGGCACATTACGCAATTTGTGCTTAACAGGGACAGCACCTTCCTTGACTTTGATGAAGTTTTTGAATCCTTTGATACACCCAAGTTTGTCTCCAAAAATGTTGGTAAATTTGTTGGACCAAGAGAATGATCATCCACCACCAAAACTTGTTCTAGTGTGCCAAGAGTGTCATACCAAACAACCCCTGATGATATCAACCCAGGATATTGAGACCTTTCTTTGTCACATAAACTGTCCCTTGGATATGCCTGTCCTTAAAGACTAAGGAGGTCACAAAGAACCCCGTCAATTTTCCTCCCTTCATAGGAAACAGGACTTCTGTCTGGTGGGTTGAGAGGTCTGTTCTCCCGGGCACTCTCACACAACTCTTCGATAATCATAGTCATGCGTTCCCCAGAATCTACCAGCAATTGCAAACACTTACCAACACATCGACTACAGGATCGACACAATCCTCAGAATCATCCTTGACACCCACTACAAAATCAGTTAACGAGCTCACAACCTCGCAATCAGGATCATTCTTAGTCTCCTAAGAATACAATACGTTAACACTACCACTACCAAACTTTAACCGCTGGATTGATAAGGCAGTCTCAAGGCTAGCCCCTGAAACTTGTACACCAACAAGGAAAAGATTAACATCAGCCCCATGGTACAATACTAAGCTAAAAGATCTAAAGAAAATGTGCAGAGCCAAAGAACGACTTTGGAGGAAGGGTTACTCAGAGCCTGGCAAAAAACAATATAGTGAGGGGTTAGTAAAGTACAAAGAAGCTAATATTGCTGCACAATCCACCTTCTGTAGTTAGAAAATCATGGCCTCTAAAAATATATCAAGAGAACTGTTTAAGACAGTCTTTAAATTAGCCACCTTCGGCAATATCAAACAGTTTAAGTCCACCAGACAGTTCTGCGACAAACTTGCTAAGTTCTTTCACAATAAGGTGGTCAAAGTACACCAATGGAATCAGACCAGACTAGCATAAAAAGGACAGATCAAACATGCAAGTCCATTTACAAGAGATGAATCCCCTAACACAGGATAGAGTCAAAAAGATTATTATGGCAACTAAGTCAGGTTCTCCTTTGGACCCCTGCCTGGCCATGGTCCTCCATATGGCCCCCAATCTGTTGCTAATTACCTGACACCTCTTCTGAATAACATCCTCAACTTTAGACATTTCCCTGTTGAGTCGAAAAAGTCCCTGGTAAGACCTATCTTAAAAAAGCCAACTCTTGATTACCGGAAGATGCTAATTACCATCCCATCACCTGCTTACAATTTCCGTAAAAAATTCTTGAAAAAGCATTAAACGAGGAACTGTTGTCACAGAGTGGATGAAGACGAGCCGGCTGAAACTGTACTCGGACAAGACGGAGGTCCTCATCCTTGGCTCCACCCCCTCTGCATGGGACGACTCCTGGTGGCGGCCACCCTGGATGCCACCCGACATTTACTGACCACACACGCAACCTGGGCTTCATCCTGGACTCAATGCTCTCTATGACCCAGCAAGTCAACACAGTCTTCTCCTCCTGCTTCAACACCTTCGCATGCTTCGCAAGATCTTCAGATGGATCCCCACCGAAACCAGAAGAACGGTCACCCAAGCACTCGTCAGCAGCAGGCAGGACTATGGCAACACCCTCTATGCAGGAACCCCAACCACACTCCAGAAGAGACTCCAACACATACAAAACGCCTCTGCACGCCTCATCCTTGGACTCCCTCGCCACAGCCACATCACCACCTACCTGAAAGATCTGCACTGGCTCCCGGTCAATAAGAGGATCACCTTGCGAAGATCATTCTCCCTCCTCATCGCCAAAAGATGGAACACCCTCACCATCCACCAGCGTCAGACCCAGGACCTGCCGACCTTCAGGAGACATCTCAAGACCTGGCTGTTCGACCTGTAGCTGCTCCCCCCTCCCTCAGCGCCTTGAAACCCTCACGGGTGAGTAGCGCACTCTACAAATATTTGATTGATTGATTGATATTATAGAAACAAATGACAAACTTGATCCAGCACAACATGGATTTAGGCAGCGGCACAGTACTGAATCTGCATTGATCACAGCTACTGAAAATCTATGTGTCCAATTACATCAGGGAGGGAAGGCCATACTAATTTTGCTTGACTTATCAGCCACGTTCGATACGGTGGACCACTGTATACTTCTTCAGCGGCTGGCCAAAATAGGGATTGTTGATAAAGCCGCAGATATCCTTCGTTCATACTTAATTAAAGGAGAACAATCTGTAATGCCGGACGAGCATAAATCACTCCCCTATGCTATGCCGTGTGGGGTAGCTCATGGATCTTCATTTTCCCCGACCCTGTTTAACTTATATGCTACCCAATTGGCCAAACTTATACGCTCCCTCGGTTTCACCTCCATTTGCTACGCTGACGACACACACATTTTTGTCTCCCTACCCTCAAAACCAGAGATTGTGCATGAGCAATATCATCAGCTGGATGCAGGATAACTACTTAAAATTGAAAACCGGGAAGACTGAAGTGGTTATGTTTGGAAGGGACACCTCCTTTTGGAATTCCGCTTGGTGGCCGGGGACAGCAGGGCCCTGCCCCCAGCCCGTAAAGAAGGTAAAAAACCTTGGAGTCCTGATCGACGACCATCTTTCACTGTCAGACCAGCATCACTCCTTCGTGCTTTTACACTTTAAAAATCCTTTGGTAGATCCTTCCTTTTATTCCCATGCCCCTCAGGAAAATGTTAGTTACTGCCTTGATTTTGTCAAAAATTGACTACTGCAGTTCACTCTACCTTGGAGCCAAAAAGAGTGTGATACATAAGCTGCAGACTCTGCAAAATGCTGCCGCCGACTATTACTAAAACTCCCTAAATATAGTCCTATAAGTCAAGTCATCCAGGAACAACTGCATTGGCTGCCCATTCCAGGGAGGATCCTGTTTAAATCTATGTGTATTGTACCCAAGACCCTGCATGGGGCGGGACCTGCCGAGATCAGCCAACACATTAGCGCTATACCCCACAGAGAAGCCTCCGCTCGGCATCGGCGTCCCTGCTCGTAGTACCGAGGGTAAAGACGTTGAAGTGGGGCGGTAGAAGTTTCCGACATCTAGCCCACAGGCTATGGGATTCCCTGCCCCTGCATCTTAGAAACCAAAACAATCTACTACAGTTCAGGAAAGGACTCAAAACCTGGTTATTCACTCATACTTAACTGGTTGGTTGAATTTCTGGTTGCCTTCCATGGTAGCAATCGCTAAGAGGCCCAGGCATACATGCACTCTATAAAAACCTACATTTCATTTCATTTCTCTACATCAAACTGCTTCTCCAGCATGCCCACCACTTGTTCATACAAATGTAATTCTTCTTCACCTTCAAAAATATCTAGAGGAGGGCGGTGTTGCAAGACAGCTTGTCCCTTCATTCCAGATTATGCTCTAAAATGAAACGTTTCCTCTGCACTAAACTCGAGCCTCCCCATAGCACCTAAATATTTCACAAACACTCTATACCACACATTCCACCTAACTGGTGGACCTCCTGGAAGCTGTAAAAAAGGTGGAGGGGCTTGCACATTCTGCATGGTAAACACAAGGAGAATAAAAAATACAACTACTACATACTGTTGGCAAAAAAATCCACCTGCCAGATAAAGTGAATAACATTAAAACATTTGTGTTGAAACAACAATAGTCCACCTGTGAACAAAATAACAGTTAGAAATTGAGATTTAAAATTATATAGTTTTCTAGAAATACAATAGGCCACCTGTAAAGTAAAGGGGTTAGGACTGACACTTGGGTAAAGAAAAACAAAAATAAAAAAAATAGCAGGCAACACCATATGGGTACAAAGTCAATGCAAGACTACTGGACCCCTTCCAATGACATGACTGCTGTACAAAAAATAGCTAGATAGCTACTGGATGGAGTAGATTCATGAAGACATCACTGGAGTGTGGGAACTCTGCAAAGTCATTTGGGAACACAGTCGAGTAGATTTATGAAGACAACACCGGAGTGTGGAAACTATGCAAAGTTGATAGAGAAAACAGTTGTTCCTGCGCCGTTTCCCTTCAAGCAAAACACAGATATAACTGTACCGCACTTGTTACTACGCTGCTAAAACACTTGGAAAAAAGTCTGAACATAGCCGCTGCAGGACAGCTTTCCCGCAAATGCAGCTACAACTGTTGTGCACTTACGCGCTGCAGAACACAGTTGAAAGCAGTCCAACTTGCACTTGCCCCTTACCCTCAAGGCAAAGGTTCCAAGCCTCGATACATCGAGACAAGAGATCAGCTTTGTGGGATGCCCTGAGTGTTCCTAACCTTCTGCTTCTTACCCGCCGTCACCTCGTGTACCGTAGACGTCCTCCCACATGCATTAGAGAGCTTCGATTGCGTAATTGACGCACTGCTTGTCTCTGCCTTCCGGTAACCAGAGAAACCAGAAACGACGCGCACACTCTGACACGCTGCTTTCCACGGCCTTGCCGTCACCAGGGAAACCAAAGGCCAGAGATTCTAATGCGTCATAAAAATTGTAGAGAAAGAAGAATCTCTTCCCCAACTAATTCAAAGGGACAAGTCTTGTCAAGTGTGGATCCCAGCACATGATCACGTCTCTCCCAGGCCGCCAAATGAGTTCCAAAAAAGAACAACCACACTGGCATGAAACACTGCCACGCCTGTCACATGCCACCACACAGTATCTACCCAAATGTTAGTTGTGGGCTAGAAGCTCAGAGGAAAATGGGATTTAAACAGCTCACTAAAAATGTAGCACAGGCAGGAAGGGTAAGATGAACCCACTGGTATACGCAAGGTGGGCGTGATGAACCACCTTTTCCTCGACGACCCAACAAGGGTGAATCTTGGCACTCCAGACAGCAAGGATGACTAACAAAGCCTGGACATACAGGAGACTCCCGCTGCACACATGGGTGGAGAGATGAACAGTCAAACTTGTCGCCAAATTTGTAGTGATTACGCCAGGTAAGTGTAAGAGCACATACTTCATTGACTGTTCATCTCCACAGCTTCCAGGAACTGACAATCCTGGGATTCAAACCATAACATTCCATCACCATGACAGTGACATCATAGGTGGCACAGGGTAGATTGACAGCAAGTACATGGAGAAACTACTACACAGGGGCTAGGGAGGAGCAGTGGCTTCAGAGAGTCTGGATTGGTCAGGGCTGGGTTGAATAGACCTGAGCTGCATTTAGAGTAGGGGGAGGGAGTTTCCTTTCACTTGAATGGGCCTGGTCTGCCTCTGACAATGCTGTCTCCACCTCATGCCAAGAAGCTGCACCAGGGAGGACAGAACTGGTCCTGGCTGGGCAAAGACACTCTCTGCCTCCAGAGAACAAACAATTTTGTGGTATAAATATTGGGGCCTAGACCCCAGAACTTTAGAACTCTGTTGGACCAATAAAACTGCCAAGAAGAAGAGCTGGAGAAACTGGGAGGAGAAATTATCACTTTGCTGAGGGCTTTGCTGTGTTGTCCTGCAGTGGTTGCTTCTGTCTCGGGCGGTGAAAGGACTGGACTGAACTTTCTGCAACTTCTTTATTGAGTATCTCCAAGGGCCTGAAATAGAGCTTGCCTCCTGTTCTGAAGCCTCAATGACTGCAAAGACTTCACCAATCTCTGGGTACCGCTTCATGAACTGCTGTTTCAGCTGCCACAGAAAAGGGAATCACAACAGACTCTGTCACAGACTGCATCGCAGGTTCTGTGTCCTGACGGCACCTCAGACCGCACCGTCCGCATCTCTCACCGCAACCCTGGTCTCACCGACAACGACGCGCCGAGCCCCTGCATTCTACACCGCCTCGCTTCACTTCGCAATCCTGGTCTCATCAACGCTGTCGCTGCTGCTGACTTCGACAACCTTAATCGCATCGTGGCTGGGGGCACCTCTCATAAGGTTCACTGCGCACCGCCTCATCCCACACAGCCGCCTAGGTCGACCGATGCCAGCTCTCACTAACCGGCTCTGTCACCTGCACCGCAACCTATCAGCACCACATTGATCACCGCCTCGCTGTGCAGTGTAAGCCTTGGTCTCACCGACGCCGTCAGGACGATCGTCACCGAGCAACTCCCTCCACCGCATCGAGAGGACACCGCACCCTGCACCGCTTCCATTTTGCAATGCACCCACAACAGTTGCCACAACCGGCTCGCACCAACATGTCAGCCACAATGAGAAAGGTACTGTTGCCGAGTCTGTTCACGCTTTGGCTGGCCCCTACCGAATCAGTCGGCTGGAACTGTTAGACCCTGTTGTTCTCAGCATCGCGGTAGCCTCGAATGGAGCTACTGACTCGTACAAACTGTGTTTTTCAAGTATCCTTGCAAAGTATACCTTTTTAAGTACTGTATTGTGGATTTTTTTATCATTTTGGTCTTGTTTTAAGTATATAAAATATTAGATATTTTTTTTAAACTAGTGTAGTGTCCTTTTGTAGTATTTTCACTGTATTACTGTTGGTTATGTGCAAATGCTTTACACACTGCCTCTACGATAAGACTGACTGCTCGTGTCAAGCTACAAAGGGGGTGAGCAGGAGTTATTTTAGGAATATAACTCTCTTATACTGACTAGAAGGAAGGGTCCCTATTTCAACAAAGGTGCAAACCCTTGCCACTAGAGACCCCCATTTCTAACAGTTGTCCTAAACTACTTATCTTGAACTCCTTTTTGAGTCAGTCTTTGTTATGAACTGCATTTTGAAAAGCTATTTTGAATCTTATCTTTAGGAATACATTGTCTCATCTATTCTTGAGAACAAACCAGTCCCCAACCCCGCAATGAGCGCTTTGTTTTAATCATGCAGATTTTCTGAGAGATAGTGCCAACAACCATCATGCACAACGCACACTTAAGACCCTCGTCCATATCGTAAAATGAAACATTTAGCACAGATGAAGCAGCATCTTGGAATGTCTGAGGGCAAGGTGCTCTAATCTAGGGATGCCATCTGCCCAATTTTTACATGCATGGCCAATATTTTTATGCTCTGGCTGGTACAAAAATCGAAAAATCACCTAAAGCATGTATTTTTCTCCTCATCAGTACCTACCTTAAATAGTAAACATAAGAAATCCCTTTAAATTGTGTTTTGGGGCTGCCTTAATGATTCTGACTGATAATTAAAGTAAACAAAGATAGAAAACCCATGCTGAAAATGAACAGACGATTTTATATAAAGTTGTATTTAAATATATGTCCGGGCCCACAATATGATTTGGGAAAGGTTGGCTTTATGGGGTTGGAGTTAATATTGCGGCGTGGAGGTAAAGATAGGGTCTCACCTAGCTGTGATGTTACTAGATGACCATGAGATGTCAAGAAGTCTTCCAATTTGTTGTGCATTGTATTGTAAAGATAACGTAAAACCCAATAAAAATAATTTAAAAAAGAAAGTATATTCCCTGGCCTTTGCAGAATCTTAAAACATGATCAAGCAACTGTATTTTTCTCTAGGAAAAGTGGCAACCCAAACTGCTACACAGCAAATGCACCCAATTCAAGGAAAAGAGCTGCCCTGCAGAAGATTTTAAAAATACTAACATTTATGCTCTCGTCTGGAGAGCAGTAAAGCGGAGTAAAACACATAAAAGCAGATCAGTCGTGAACAGTGACCAACAGAAGCAGACAGTCTGGTTGTCGGATCTGTACAAATTCCTCATCGCTCCTCGCCAGAGGTAAATGGTCAGGGCCAGACTGGGAACCGAAACCAGCCTTGGCAAACAGCTGGGGGGAGAGGAGGGGGTAGTGGAAAGCACCACTCCCGTCTTTTGTTACAGGGGCCCAATATTGCTGCAAAACCAGACCACAGTAACAAAACCGGCCAGGCCCCCACCCTGGCAACCCACCATGGCAACACCAGGTGCCCGCTATGGCCAGTCGGGCCCTGTAGGTGGATGATTGCCGCATAGACAAGAGCTAGTTGAAGGAAAATATTTGTTTTAATTGAAGTAAGATATCCCATGCGGTATAGCCCCTTGTACATGCACTGCAAAATGCTCTTTGTACACGCGTGTGCAGCTTGAAGCATATTAGGCGTGTGCAGCTTGAAGCATATTAGGCAGTTCATTGCTTGCACTCAAGCTTTTGCCAAGTGTTATCCTCACCACTCTCGCGTGCAAGCCCTTTGTTATTGTATGCATGTCTTGTATTCTTTCAAGTTTGTATTCTTTCGTATTTGGTTCCATGTTCTTGCTGACCACCAACGGGTTTTTTCTACTGTTGTTCTGCAGACGGTTGAGGCAACCTTAGTGGTGGGAAGCTACAAGCATGGGCTCATTTGAATGACTAAACTTGTCCTGCTTTTTTACTTATCTGCATGGACTTCAGTGAATGTGTACACTTCACAGCCCAAAAGAAAAGAAAGGCAGTTTCACTAACTCTATGGTACCTTCAGCCGTCCTCTCAGTATTCCAGCCTGGCCTGAACATTCCAGAATGCTGACGTCACAGAAGACAGCACACTAGAGCATGAAACAGGTAAATTCTTCTTCTAGGAACACCATCTTTCAGGGTTTTATCAATGTGCAACATGACCCAATATTTCATCATATTTTAACAATGTTTCCCAAAGGCACACATGGAATACAGTGTGAGCCATTTTATAGGTTATTGTTCCTGAAATTGATCCTTTTTTGTTAACCGTTTCATGGGTGTTTTATTATAAGCTTTAGCTACTGCTGCATCAAACATTTCTTTTTCATACCCTCTCTTACAAAACTGTAAAAACACTTCTCATGTTCTTATGTGAAAATTGTAGTAGGGAAAAAGTCCTTTGGTGTTTCTGCTAAGCCTATCCAAATGCCGAAAATGTCATGCAAGCATCGTCTCCCCTATCACTACCTACATTCTTCAGTCAGAGATATTGGAATATTCGGGGTTTTATGAACGTCCTGTACTTATTAGAGGTGCTCCAGTAACTTGTAGGGAAAATCTATTTTCCAATCTACAGTACCTGTAGGATAAAATGAAATACAACTACTGTAACACAAATATTTTATTTGCACCTAATCTGTGCATGTTGCAGTGGTACTCATTCTACTGCCTCCATCCCATATGTAGTATCCTGCATTTGTAATGTAATGAATTTAACACCTCCTGCTCAGCCAGTGCTTCTGCTCTGTGCTCTTTAGAATGTTGGAGTCATGATGGGCCTCAGAATGTTGGGACACAGAGAGGTAAAGTGAAAGTTGAGCATGGGCTGAGCAGCAGAGAGGCTGCTCCTGGTGGGGCTCCCCTTCACAACTGAACTGGATCACTGACAGAATATCGAAGAGCAAAATATCGACCTGTCAAAATATCGAGGAAAAAAATATAGAATGCCAGAATATCAAATTCCTATCTACAAACAGGTAAGTACAAAAATATTGAATCCAAAATATCGTTGTAAACAATATAGTTTGTTAAAATATCGAATTTTCAAAATGTCTTAAAAGTAATGTAAAATTAATGAAATAATAAATATAATAGTTGTATGACATTACAACGCATTCCGTTGCAAAGCATGCCTTTACAATGCATGCGTTACAACGTGAATGCCATTCCCACACATAACCTTTACCACGAATATACCTTTACCACGCATACTTTTACAACGATTTTCTTTGTAAATTCATGCATGGTAAGGGCATACTCTTGGTAAAGGTTATTCCCCCACCCCTAAACCCTTCTTACAAATACCCCTCCCCTGCCCTTAACCCTAAAATCGGACCCCTTCCTTATTTTTTTTAATCTAAAATTCCATTTACCTCTCCACGTCGTCTCTTCTTCATGATCTTCCGAGTTAACGTTGCACGTAGTAAAGAGGAAACGGAAGTGTCTTCCTGTTTCCTCTAATGACGCTGATTGCCTCCACATCGTTACTTAAACAGGTGCGTTTTTTGGGGGGGGGGATGCCCCCTAACCCCCTTTTTTTACAAGCATTTACATTTTTGGGGGGGTAGACCCGCCCAAACCCCCTTTTTTAATTTTAGCCTTTAACACACATGCCTTTACTACGTATCTCGTAGTAAAGGTATGCGTGGTAAAGACTATTTGTGGTAACCACGCATGCATTGTAATGCATGCATGGTAAAGTTATGCGTGGAAACGACCGCGTTGTAGTGGCTGGTTCCCAAATATGATTAACTAAAACATACTTAAAAATACTTAAATAACCTTCAAATTAATAAATAATTAATGTTAGTTAAAAAAAGAAACATGCATTTTTATCTTTTAATACATACATTTTAACTTAATATTAATAAAAAATATTAAATATTTATAGCGTAGGATAGCCGGAGGGTAAAATTCACTATTCCCACTCCAGTGAGTGCAACAGTAGGGAAAGCGCTGGATAGTGGGAGGGTAAAAATTACTATTCCCACTCCAGTGAGTGCAACAGTAGGGAAAGTAATGATTTAATATTCAAATAAAAATACATTAATTATCAATACCAATAAAAATTTATTAAAATTAATTACTAATTACAAAATATGTAATAACTAATTATAAATACCAATAAATATTATTTATGAAAAATTAATTGCTTATTAATAATAAAATAGCAACATATTAATTTCCAGTACCAATAAATTAATGGGTAATAAAAAATATCAATAAATAATTAACAGTAAATTAATTATCAATACACAAAAATAATATTAATAATTACTTAATTAAATTACTTCCCACCCTATTCCCCTATAAACTCACAACCCGCTCCGAATAATACATGAATCCAATTAATATAATTATAAATTAATCAATAAATAAAAATTAATTAGCAATTAATAAAGATTAATGACCAATTAATAATTAATTAACAATAAATTAATTATCAATACCAATAAAACAATTACTTAATTACAATGAAATTACTTCCCGCCCTATTCCCCTATAAACCCACAACCCACTCCAAATAATAAATTAATACAATTAATATAAGTATCAACTAATCAATTAATAAAAATGAATGATCAATTAATAAAAATGAATTACCAATTAATAATTAACAATACATTAATTATCAATACCAATAAAAATAAAAAACTTAATTACAATGAAATTACTTCCCACCCTATTCCCCTATAAACTCACAAACTGCTACAGAACTAAAACACAAAATTAATTAAAAATAATTAATAATTCCTAAAAATGTATATTTAAATAACTATAATTAAATTACTTCCCACCCTATTCCCCTATAAACCCACAACCCACTAGGGAGTTAAATTATGTAAAAATTAAATAACATAAAATTCATTACTTTAAAAACATTCAAACATACATTACAAAAATAATACATACTTTTAACACATATACTAACACTTAAAACACTATAAAAAAAATCAATATTTTTAACAACTATATTATGATTGTCGATATTACTAACTTCGATATTATGAAAATCGATATTTCTTATCTGAATTTCGATATTCTGCACCACTATATTTTTGCAATGCGATATTCTGTCCATTCTATATAAAAACTCAATATTCTGTCAATTCGATATTTTTTTTCAATATTGTGACTGCTCGCCAACTGAACTACCTGTTGACTGGAACTATTTAACATGTTACTTGATTGAATAAATCATCTTTAAATACAACCTTCCTGCGTGGACCTCCTTACTACACAATAATATCAATTATTTGGTCTTTTCATGTTTAAATGAAACTCTTCCCATATAATGAAGAAAATCGCCTATCTCCTCCAAATATGTTCGAAAGTCTCATCACTGAGAATTTAAAAAGGCATCCATATTGGTTACTAAAGACTGTAACATGAGTTTGTGCTTGCTATAATTTGTCGATCCAGTGTGTCATTCAAACTCATGGACTCACTGTGATGTCATCTAGGACATCATGACCATTAGATGAGTATACGCATAGCATGTGTAGTAACAAGCACTGTCAAACCCATTAGGTCTGGCTTGCATTTTTTGTCCTGTCTAAAGTAAAAAAAACTTTGCTGCATTAAAAAATTAAACAAAAAATATTGCTTTCTGTATGTCATGCTTCAATGAGATAAAGAATGTAATATGTGCAGTTGCAAACCCTTTGATGTAGCAAACACTACTGGTTCCCACTAGTAAAAGTTTAGTACATCTGATCCAGGATTGTCCAATGAAGATTAAGGGGCCGATTAAGATGTCGGACGGACTCAGGTCCATCCGACATCGGTCAGGAGCCGTAACCGACTGACCTGCTGTGGTCAGTTACGGCCCTGCTAGTACGATGCGACCAAACCCTGTTTGGTCGCATTCGTATGGTTCACAATGCAAGCATGCATTCCGACCTTTTAAGTATGTGCCTGCCATCGGGTGCAGGGATCAACGGAGGAGCACCTTAGATGCCCTCAGGCCGCCATTCGCCGGCCTCACACCCAGGGGGGCCCTGCTGGTGGCCCCCAGAGACAGTTTCCGACTGCCTTTTCTTGCCGGACACACCGGCACGAAAAGGCAGTGAAAAACTGCCATCGTACACCCTCTGTCCTAAAGAGGCGACCGGGGGAGTACTGGAGGATTTCCGGATGGCAGACGGCCTCTCCGAGCCTGTCGTAGGCCATCCGGAAATCCGAGTCGGATTCCTTTCCGATCGAGCCCATCGGAATGGCTCGGTCGGAAAGGAATCCGTCCAACACATACCGAATCGGAGTCGGACCCTAAATACCTGCAAATGTGCACATGTGTTAGTACTACAAATGTAATTTGTGTGTGTTGTTTAAACATATATAAATAATGCACAAACCCATAACCTAGAAGACATCGAAGTATTAGTGTACATTTATGAGTCAAATACATGTTATAATGTATTCGTTACGATTTCATTTTTTTCAACAACTCATTAAAGACCTGTTTGCTTGTTTCATTTATGAAGATATACCCAACCACGAGTGTTGCTAAGTATCTTCTCTCTTCCTACAAACAACTTTTCCCGCAGTTTTATTTACATAGACACTTATGCCGCGTGAAAGCAGAAGGGCTTTTTGTGCCTCAGATTTGCCAACTACATCTGTTTGAGCTTGGGTGAATTTCATACAGTTTTCCATCCACTTGCTGCTGTTTGCAGCAAACAAATAGGATACCTAAAGCACTTTCTATGTCTATGGCCTCAGTTACAGATCATTAGAGGCAAGTTATTGCTTCCATTGTTTCATACTTATAAATTTGCACCAGTGCTAAGGCAGTATTTCAGTATTTTCAGGAACAAAGGGCCCTCTGACAGGAAGATAAATTACCTTTTTTTAGAAAATGTATAAATATATTGGGAAAATGGGGCCATGTTTGTAAGTTCTTATCCTGTAATTAATATGGTTGTAGATATGTTTTCAGTATTCAGTAAGCGTGGGCGTAAAATCCGTTTTGCGGGTGAATTTGCGGATTTTTGACGATTTTGCGATTTGCAAATCGCGCAAATTTACCCAATAATCCGCAAATTCGCAAGTTACGAATTATTTTGCTTGGTCGCGCTTGAAAATACAATATCGCGCCCTCGGCGTTGTCTTACCGTGATTCTGAGACCGCCGAGTTGTTTTTCTTCAGGTTTTGCGTGTGCGACGCCATTTTCGATCTTGCTGCGTGATCGGGCAAGAGTTTTTCGAACGCAATTACGTTATCATGGCTTGCCATCTTACATGACGAGAGTTTGACAATGCAAGTACGTCATAAAAGCCCGCGACGGCGCGCAGCTGACTTCCGGCGGGAGATTCGAACAGCTCGCGTTCCCGAAATTACAAAAATTGCAATTCTGCACAAGAAATCCACCGCAAGAAGCATGAACCTTGTGAAAATGATGATTTTGATCAGAATAACTCCTCAGATTGACATTTGACTGCACTTTTTGGTGCAGGAGTCCATTTTTTGGGGTGGGGTGGGGTGGGGTGGGAGGGGAAGGAAGTGCCTCAGAGTCTCCAACTTCCTGTTCCTGTCCAGCAGGCTCCTCCCAGTGCTTTGTGCATGTACTGGTCACTTTTCATTTGGCTGTTGAGCTGGAAGGATTACTTTCTGTGACTACTGCTAGATTTGTATTTGAGGACTTTTTGGACTTTGGTGTTTGGATCACTTTTGGACTTGAGATTTTACAAGTAAGTTGGTGTTGTTTGTTTGGGGCATTGCAGTTGAGGCAACTACAGTTCTAAAAACTAAAATAAAATTCACAACTTTAACAAAATATATATTGTGGTGGGTAGCCACAGTATCCAGTAGGCCCAGGGTTAGTCATGGGTGCATGATACAACTGTTTCTGTGATTTGTTTTTTAACTTAATTCTCATTTATGTCATGGAATTTTAGCTCACTGTTATATGTTGATTTTTTTTAAAATTTTGGGGTGCCTGTAAAGCCTCACTAGCCAGTAGGCCCAGGTGTAGTGAGTGGTGCATGGGCCTAGTCTTTCTGTGGGGTGTCTTGAATTTAAACATTATTGAGGACATGGATGGCATGGGATTGAGGTGATTTTTGAGTGTTTTTCGACTTTTTGGGGTGGTGTTGGGGCCTGGCCATGTTGGTGCGGGTCATTTTGAGGCCTGGGACAGGCAGGGCCTGGCCATATGGTGGGGGTCAAGGGGCCATTTTGAAGCCAGGCAGTGTGCTCAGGCCTGCACCCAGTTTGCCTTGCTTTCAACCATTATGCCCAGGGGTAATCAGTGGTGCATGGGCCTAGTCTTTCTCTGGGTTGTCTTGAATTTAAACATCATTGAGGGCATGGATAGCATGGGACTGTGGTAATTTCTGAGTGTTTTTTGACTTTTTGGGGTGGTGTTGGGGCCTGGCCATGTGGGTGGGGGCCATTTTGAGGCCTGGGATAGGCAGGGCCTGGCCATGTGGTTGGGGTCAAGGGGCCATTTTGAAGCCAGGCAGTGTGCTCACGCCTGCACCAAGTTTGCCTTGCTTTCAACCATTATGCCCAAGGGTACTCAGTGGTGCATGGAGTAATAAAGTGAGATTCACACTGGATTAAGTTCAGTGGGTTATATTTAATCAGCCCCAACCAACAGTCAGCTAACAACTGACAAACATGGAATTACAAGATATGGGAACCTTGGTATCATGTGGTTCCAAACTCTAGGTTCCAACATGGAACCAGAAAACCCAGGATGACAGGTCATCACACGTCTCCCTCTTAAACACTAAACAGGTTTACATGTCCAGCAATGAAGTAGACAATGGAAAGAAAAGGTAAAGCAAAGAAGAAACTATCTAGACATAATCACGCAAGTGAACAGGAGGCCTACATACTCTCACACTCTTGCGAGAATAATTCGAACGCAGATCAGGAACAGCAACAGCATCATCACATTTCCCCTTTCCACCAAAATGAGAAACACAACTATTGTTCCAGATACGACCATCCTCCGTCTTTACAGCATTTTTGAAAATGTTCACAATGGTTCTAGGAACAGAAAACTTCGACCAGTTTTGACAGCCCACAGGAGCCATGATTTTTACTACCTCACCCACTTTGAACTTGGAATCCTTAGCAGAATTTCTCCTATCCACATAAATCTTCCTTTTTCTCTGAAGTTCCAATTCCCTTTCTCTCCATGCACCCACCCCATTATTTTTAACACCCTTGTCTGCAGCCATCCAGGCAGGACACAAACAAGTATTTGGTGCTCTACCCTTGAAAATTTCAAACGGGGTCTTTCCTGTGGTAGAGTGAGGAGAGAATCGATAAGCTGAAATTCTGTTCTGTAACTCTTTTCTCCAGTCCAAATTGTTAAACCTCGCCAACTGAATGCTTTCCTTCAAAGTTTTGTTGAGTCTCTCCAAAGCACCATTTGCTTCTGGGTGATACAAAGAAATCTTCTTGTGAACTATGCCACACTTACTGAGATACTCCTCGACTTTCCCAGAACAAAATTGAGGCCCATTGTCAGAAAGAATTGAGTTCGGAAAACTCTCACGTTTAAAGATAGACTCCAAAAAGGAGATAACAGACTCACTTGTAATCTCCCTTACCAAACTGACCTCAACCCATCTAGAATACAAATCCAATAAAACCAACATAAATGGAGTTTGATGCTCGCCATGTAAGGGCCCCACAATATCAACTGCAACTTCATCCCAGGGGGACCTGGGCAATCTCCTGCAAACCATAGGAGAAGACCTCGTCCTCAAAACTTTATCACTTGCCTGACAAGAAGAGCAATCCCTAACAGCGCGTTCCACCAACAAATCGATACGTATGCGTTCTTTCGTCTTGGAAATACCCAAGTGACCCTCATGAGACATGTCCACCAGAACACTTCTGAGGTTAATAGGAGGAACTAACCTAGTACCTCTCATGAGTAAATCATCTACCACTGCCAACTCATCAGCAATCAAAGACCACGGCTTCTTTAAAGAACGAGACCTACCATCTTCCAACAATTTATTGACCTCCAACAATTCCTCATCCTTACTCAGCTACTCTCTCCAAGCATCTTCTTTCACCGCCCCCAAGGTAACATCACACACCTTTAATTCAGCCTCAAAATCGTCAGCCAAAACCTCCTCAACATTTTCTACAACATCCACCAACCTAGACAGACAATCTGCCGAGACATTAGTTTTTCCTGGGATATATTCAAACTTGAACATAAACTCCTGCAAAGAAATTACCCATCTCCTTATTCTTCCCGAGATGGAGTCTAATCCCTTCTTTTCAAACACTTCCTTTAGCGGTTTGTGATCAGACCTGACGGTAAAGGAGGGACCCCAAACAAACTTCCTGAATGTATTCACAGCCCAATATATACCAAGCGCCTCTTTCTCTATGACAGAGTAATTCAACTCTGCCCCCTTCAAACATCTCGAAGCACAAGCTATAAGGACCTCCTTGCCTTTTCTCAGCTGTAACAACAAGGCACCCAGACCCTTACTGCTAGCATCTGTTACAAAAAACGTTGGATCGCCTGGAACAAACGCCTGCAAATTTGGTGCATTCCTCAGATCCATCTTCACCTGATCAAACTCTCTGCTACACTCCTCAGTCCAATTAAACACAGCATTTTTACACATGATCTTCCTCAGATTAATAGTCTTATCTGCAAAGTTTCTGACAAACTTATTGTAAAATTCTGCCATGCCCAAAAATGATGAAACCTCTTCTTTTGAACATGGTTCCTTCAATTTCTCAATTGTTTCAACAAGATCCTTTTTTGGACAAATGCCCTTCCTAGAGATATGGTGGCCCAAATAATCTAGTTCTTTGACACCAAACTTGCACTTGCTCTGACGCAGAGTCAAACCAACTTCCAACATTTTCTTCAACACCAGGCAAACCCTCTCATCATGTTCCTGTTCGTTCTTACCAGAAATGAGAACATCATCCTGATAACATCTTACCCCCGGTATTCCTTTGAACAGATCTTCCATAATTCTCTGGAATACCGAGGCTGCCGAAACCAGCCCAAAAGGCATTCTTAAGAACTTGAATGCACCCATTGGTGTAATAAAACTAGTAAGCTCTTGACACTCTTCTTTTAGCGGAACTTGGTGATAAGCCGAAGCCATATCTAAGGTGGTGAAATAGCAAGCCCCATCTAACGTAGAGACCAACTCCTCTATGTTTGGCAAAGGGTACTTGTCAACTATTACCTCTTTGTTTAAAGCACGAAGGTCAACACACAGCCGAATCTCATTATTAGGCTTCCTCGCGACCACACTTGGTGCGAGCCACTCAGTTGCTTCTACTGGTTGTATAACCCCAGTCGACAACAACTTCTCAATCTCTTTACCCACAGCATCCTTTACACAAATTGGAATGCGTCTTACTTTAGCAGCAACAGGCACCGCACCCAACTTCAGTTTGATGTTGTGATTGTAACCTTTTATACATCCTAGTTTCTCACTGAACAACTCTTTATAGTTCTTAATGAACTTGTTCTCAACATTGTCTACAGCCTGTACCTGAATAACTGGATGAGCATTTGGATTGAGACTCACACCCAACCTTGCCTGATGAGACCAACTCAACAAGTTGTCACCCCTGTTTACCACATAAACTTTTGCTTCTGTATACCTCCCTTTATATTCAATGCAGTCAAAAAAGTAACCCATTATTTTTATGGGATGTTCTTGATAACCTGTTGGTCTTATATCCGGTTTACACAAAGTTTTTTCCTTCCCAAACACATTTTCAAACACCTCATTTGAAATAAAAGTAACATGTGAGCATGAATCAAATTTCATCAACACACTTGCTTCCCCAATCAACACATAATCAGAAGGATGTTCTACAACATCATCATTAATCTGAAAGCTGACCAACTTAGTCTCAGTCTTCATATCTCTCCCAACTCTTGTTCTACAATTTCTACCAATGTGTCCCTTTCTGCCACACACATTGCAATTGAACTTAAGAGCAGGACACTCTCTCGCATTTGCCATATGCCCATATTTCCCACATCTATAACAGGTTCCTTGAAAAGGAGTTGTGAATTTCTTACTCAACTGTATTTTAGAAATTCCACCATCAACCTCCCCTTTCAACCTTTCCTCCTCACACACCTCTTTTTTTCCTTCTCATCCTGTCTCTTCACAGCCTGACACACCACTTCTTGTGTTGAAGAACTACTAGGTTTGTCATCCTTTTTCTCTTTGCTTAGTTCCCCAACGCATTTTAACAGATGTTCAACCCTTTTTGCAATACCTACTACTTCTTCAAGTGCAGGCTCATCCTTTAGCCACAACTCTTCCCTTATCTTATCACTCACGCATCTCAAAACGAACTGATCCCTAATACGTTCTTCCACTAAACCTCCAAACTTGCAACTTGAAGCCAACTTTCTTAGAGCAGTAATGTACTCCTCAACACTCTCTTCCTTACCCTGCTCTCTTAACCCGAAATAGTACCTTTCCATGATTGTACTCACTTTAGGAAGATAATGTAAATCCAACTGCCTAGCACACACCTCATACTCATTCAATCCTCTTTGTTCTGCTTGAGGAATGGCCGGAAGAGTCTCCAAAATCTCTTGGCCTTCTCCACCCAAACAATGCATCAATAAAGCATGCTTCCTTTCACCACTCAAATTTGCACCACACACCCTTGCGTAATTTTCAAAGATCTTTTTTCATTTTTTCCACCTAATCAGTGGTTCACCCGGTTCCATCAGGAAGAAAGGTGGTGCAGTTACATTCTGCATTTTACAGCACCAATTCCACTAAAAACCCTTACACTTGTACCACTATTAAATCTTTATCAACAAAGTACCACCTCCCTTCCCTCAAAAAGGTGTGCCCATCACCGTCGACAGGCTTCAAGTTCCTCAATGTGGAATCTGTCCGCCAAGCTCCTCCGACTTTTCTCTCCCTCGCGTTTTCACTCGTTTTCCTTACAACGGGTCCTTCAGTCCTCCTTCTCCATTGAAGTATATAATCTTATAATGCCACGCTCCAAACCGCTGCTTCAGTTGTATCAATCCTCTTGAAATGACAGAAAAAACGAATAAAATCGATAAAAAAAATCCAAGATGGCCGCCACTAATCCATCACAAACATTCAGGCTTGTTTCCAAGGTGGATTGGGCTTTCTTTTCTTCTTTTTTCAAAACCAAGTCAAAATGGCCGCCACAACATTAAATGTTTCTTTCTTTGGCTATTAGAGCTTGTTTTTTTTCCTTTTCCCCAACCTAAAATGGCCGCTAGGAAACAATTGGATCAGTTTCTATGGGCGATCTCGCTTGTTTCTTTCTTCCATGAAACACGCCCAAACCAAGATGTCCGCCACCTTTTTCTCAAACAAAAGGACTTATTTCTTAGGGAAATCACCCTCGAAAATCGACGTCAGTTACAAACTCCGTTTTTTTTAAATTTTCTTCCAAAAAATGATTGTAACAGTCTACCTTTGCCGATTTTCATCGCGTTTTCGATTTCCTCAACGTCCTTCACCGTGTTTCCTTCGCTGGGCCACAGCTGTACCTTGAAGATGTTGGTTAATCTTCCTTCACCGACACAGCTGTCACGTGAGATTTTCTCTTAATGTTCAGCTATTCACCTGTTGTTGAGGCTATCCTGCACGAGTGGATCCCATCCAGAAACGTCGCCAGTGTAATAAAGTGAGATTCACACTGGATTAAGTTCAGTAGGTTATATTTAATCAGCCCCAACCAACAGTCAGCTAACAACTGACAAACATGGAATTACAAGATATGGGAACCTTGGTATCATGTGGTTCCAAACTCTAGGTTCCAACATGGAACCAGAAAACCCAGGATGACAGGTCATCACACATGGGCCTAGTCTTTCTCTGGGGTGTCTTGAATTTAAACATCATTGAGGGCATGGATGGCATGGGATTGTGGTGATTTGTGAGTGTTTTTCGACTTTTTGGGGTGGTGTTGGGGCCTGGCCATGTGGGCGGGGGCCATTTTGAGGCCTGGTACAGGCAGGGCCTGGCCATGTGGTGGGGGTCAAGGGGCCATTTTGAAGCCAGGCAGTGTGCTCAGGCCTGCACCCACTTTGCCTTGCTTTCAACCATTATGCCCAGGGGTACTCAGTGGTGCATGGGCCTAAACTTTCTCTGGGGTGTCTTGAATTTAAACATCATTGAGGGCATGGATGGCATGGGATTGTGGTGATTTTTGAGTGTTTTTCGACTTTTTGGGGTGTTGTTGGGGCCTCGCCATGTAGTTGGGGGCCATTTTGAGGCCTGGTACAGGCAGGGCCTGGCCATGTGGTGGGGGTCAAGGGGCCATTTTGAAGCCAGGCAGTGTGCTTAGGCCTGCACCCACTTTGCCTTACTTTCAACCATTATGCCCAGGGGTACTCAGTGGTGCATGGGCCTAGTCTTTCTCTGGGGTGTCTTGAATTTAAACATCATTGAGGGCATGGATGGCATGGGATTGTGGGGATTTGTGAGTGTTTTTCGACTTTTTGGGGTGTATAACTGATGTTCCTCTGGCTTCCATTGCTTTTAGGTGCACAAGAGAACCACCAGTGCCATGAGGAAGTCCTGCAGCGGTGTGTGCAGCACAACGTCACATGACGTCACGTGTGGCCACAGACAAGACAACTCTGCAACTCGTGCAACTGTGGCCTGCTGTTCTGGCATCTCAAGAAGATGGCCCTAAAGAAAGTTGGCCGTACCGCATCAGCGAAAAAAGTCGCCAGTGCCACTGCCAGTAAGAAGAAGCAGAAGAAGCAAGTGGCACCACCTACCAAGGAGACTGGTGTGCCCACCGACACATTTTTTTGGGGAAAAAAAACTACGCCTGCAGCAGCAGCAGTGTCCGCCGGGTACCAAGCTGGAAGCAGCACCTCCGCTTCATTGGGCTCAGTGCCACCACGCCAAGTTAGGTCCAAGACCACCATGAGTGCTGCTGCAGCATCAACTTTGGTTGTTGAATCACCATCGACCAGTGATCTTGGCTCATCACAAGAAAGTACCATCCAATCAACGCCGGGTGTAACTCAGCTGACGAGTGTTCAACAACCACAGCCACAAACACAGGTGCAACTAGTACAAGCGCAAGTACATGGGCAAGGAGAGGCGCAAGGAGAGGCGCATGGAGAGGCGCAAGTAGAGGCGCAAGTAGAGCCGCAAGGAGAGGCGCATGGACAGGTGCATGGAGAGGTGTAAATAGATGTTCATGGAGCGGCACAACTGCCTACAACGCTTGTTCCTCCAGAAGTAGGGGCACATCAGGTAATTGCTATTCAAGAGGAGGTAACCGAGGAAGCCACTCCTCCTGATGATGATTATCCATTGTCTTCCAGATCCCCAGCAAGAAAAAGGTCAAGGAGGTATACTACAAGTTCTTCTTCAAGCCCCCTTCCTTCTGATGATGTTGATGTTGATTGGAACCCACCAATGCAGTCTGAGAGTGAGTCACCCCATGATGAGCAGACAAAGGTAGCTAAGCCTAAAAGGAAGGCTCTCGCAAAGCTTCCACTTATGGGTGATGATGACGAACAAGAAGTGGTATCTTCTGCTGCTGATGAACAGTCTGACAATGACCCAGACATCACAGTCGTCACTCCAGCCCCACCAGGCATGCATCAGACAGACATTTTAACCCTAGCCCGAATGGCTGCTGAGCGGGATATGGGCGGCGTGGCACTGGTACCACCAGCGTTAACTACAACACCAACACGACCTACAGCTTCCATCTTTTTTAGTCAGAAGGGCCGGCATGGACCTCCATTCAGCTCGACCTCAAGTAGTGGTGCTGTAAGAGAACAACAGAAATGAATTCAGCCACGCCCATCCTCCACTTCATCTGGCATTGAAAGTCAAAGTAGCACCTCCACCACCAGCAGACATCACCAGACTGCAGTTTGGGACTTCTTTACTGTTAGCGCAAAGGCGGAAAACGTGGTCGTTTGTTCGATTTGTAAAACATCAGTTAGGCGGGGTAAGCTTGGTACCAACTATGGTACCGGAGGCCAGAGAGGTCATCTCAAGAAACACCACACTATCATTTGGGAAACATACATGAGGAACATCGAGGAAGGCAAAAGAAAGACTAACAAATCCAAATGTATCCATTGATACTGAATCTGATGATGATGAGAATCTGATTGTGCAGGGGGGAAGTGAAGAAGCGACAGACATTTTTTCTGGTACACCCAGTACCCCTGGCAGCAGCACTGCAGTGGTATCGCCCACACCCTCTGCCCCTGCAACATCTATGAGGCACACTAAGAGTGTTGGAGAGACACCAATGCGAAAAACTACATCAATGGGCCTAACTGGTTTGAAGAGGTCATCATCATCATCATCACGTAATATAATCCAGCCCACCATTAGCGGAATGTTCTGGTCGGAGGCGCCATTTGAACGCAACCACCCAACGGTACGTCTGTATAACGCAAAGCTGGCTAAAATGCTAGCGCTGGACCTTCTCCCTTTTTCTTTCATGGAAGGGGTGGGGTTTCTAGAATTAGTGGCAACAGTCTGCCCTAAATGGAAGGTTCCTAGCCGGTCCTATTTTGCCAGAGTTGCGGTTCCAGCACTACATCAAGATGTGCTGGAAGTGATTGGGGCAGCTTTGCAGAAGAGAGCTGTTCACACTATCCACATGACAACAGACATGTGGACCAGTTGCCAAGCCCTTGATTACATTTGCATCACTGCACACTGGGTCTCTTTTGCAGGGTCTTTTGCAGGGGTTAGAGACAAGTCAAGTGCAGTTGTTGACCTGGACACAGTTTTTCAAGCTTCTCGGAAACATGCAACATTAGCCATGTTTGCCATGGAGAAAAGTCATACTGCAAAAAACATTTTGGATGAGTTTAACAGTAAGGTCTCTGAATGGCTGCAACCAAGAAATCGCATAGTTGGTTATGTTTCCACGGATAATGGCAGTAATATAGTTAATGCCATGCAGGACGGTGAATATTTCAGAGTGCCGTGTTTGGCGCACTGTAAAAACCTGGTTGTTCAAGATTTCCTGAAAAATGAAAACCAAGTCAAGAAGTTACTGACCACCTGCCAAAGAATCTGCACACATTTCAGCCCGGAAGGAGCTGAGGAGCATTCAACATGTACGTAAAGTGCCAGTCAAAGGACTCATCCAGGAGATGGCAACACGTTGGAACTCAACCTTTTACATGCTTGAGCGTCTGTTTGAGCAGTGCATGGTAATCAATGACTATGTCTTTACAGTATGTTCTACTATTAATGACTTGAGGCTAGAGTCGGAGGAATGGCAGCTAGTTAAAAGCCTGACAGACATGCTTCGTCCTTTTGAGGTCTTCACGCGTGAAGTCAGCAGGGAGGACTGTTCTTTGAGCAAATCTATCCCATTGTTGCGCATGCTAGAGCACCAACTGAAGGCGGTGTCTTCAACGTTGAGAGATGATGGTGGAAAGCAAGCTGCATATCTGTTGGCGGAGAACTTATTAAGCCGCCTAGTTGCCAATGAAAGGCTTCAAAAGATACATACAGAACAACATTACATTTGTGCCACTATTCTGGATCCACGGTACAAAAAGGCAGTGGCCAGCAAAGCATTTATTCCTTTCGATGAGGCAGATGTTTCAAAGTACAAACATTGGATAGCTGTGTCAAAAAGATCGGCAGAGAATTCAAGGAGACGTCAGAAGTCCAACTGAATCAGCAGGCGATCCAGCGTCAAGTTCCACTTCTGAATCTGTGGCCGAAGGGAGTCACTTTCCCTCAAAGCCGTTACCGACACCAGCAGCAACCCTATCATCATCCTCACCTGCACCAGGCCCAGCCATAATATTGTCGGAAGCGTATTGGCTAACTCATCAAGGGTTTGTTCGTTCCAGTGCTGAGAAGGCCACAGATGGTACGCAAAGTGGAGCAACCGTGGAGAACCTTGAGTTGATGGTGCAGGCCTATCTGGATGAGCCAACACAGGACTTTGTTCATATGAACCCATTGCTGTATTGGTACAGGAAAAGTCTCTATGGCCACTGATCGCCAACCTGGCTCTAAATATTTGTCTTGGCCACTCGCAAGTGTGTCACCTGAACGTGTTTTCAGTGCTGCTGGTGCCATTGTAACTTCAAAAAGGTCCCGGCTCTCGGCAGAAAATGTGGAGAGGTTAACACTGATCAAGATGAATCAGCACTTGATACCACCAGATTACAAAGTACGTGAATGCACGCTGGAAGAAGAGGACACCGACTTAGGTGACGGAAGTTCTTCTCTGTTACCTGACCTACTCCCATCTCAAATCATGGAGTTGGAGGACGAGCTCTACTTCCCTGACTCCGAGCCCTGAAAATTACTTCCTTTTTTTCGTCCTTATTCACTTTTATTCCTGTGTGTCTTTCTTTGTTTTGCAACTTTTACCACAACAAAACTCTAATCACATAATCACAACAAGTTCATCAGCAGCACTGTCTTCATCTTATATTCCTTATTGATTTGAAGGTGCCGCAGTCTGCATTCCTGAGGTTCACAAGTTCACAACTCAATCATGCTCCTTTATACTCCTCCTCCAGACTCCCCCTATCCATTTCCCTCAAGGCAGATGGATGGATTACGACGAGTCCCCTCAAGTGGGACTGAAATTACTGACTGACTACATGCTTGCTGATTGAGTTACTTTTGATATTGACAGGAGAGGCTGCCCTGTGGGCCCTCACTTTCCGAAGAAGATGCGGACAAAATGTAGAACAGGTAATGAATAATTGAGAAGATGGCATGCACTGGACAGAAATGGCTGTCTGGTTCTGATGAAACTAATTGCTGTTTGTTTTTTGTGCATGAAATGAGATTCATGTGTCTTCTCTTAGTTATTATCTAATGTTTCACACAGTAATTGTAACTCATGTCAATCAACAACTCTTTTTTTTACCTTGTTTAAATAAAATTGTACTTCAAATTTAGGGGCCACTATATTGCATTTCACAAAATATGCAAAATGTCCTTTGAGCGGACTCACTTGCCAATATACCATGATGATTGATTAAATAATATATCTTTTTTCTTTACATTCACTCACTGGGATGGATGGATCATCAGCGTCGATTTACGGAAGAACTATGGCCAATTCATGAGTGGCAAACAGGTAAACCAGTCTACAACAACTACTACAGCAGGACTACATGTCTGTCTATTCGTGGTATGTATTGGTCGAGGGCGAGGCAGTGTACTGTTGTTGTTATGCCAGGCAGAGTCCACTCCAGACAGCAGTTCATGTAAAATTGGGCTATGTGGCTTACTGCATACAATTAGATATGCTTTGTCTGTCTGACAAAGAGCCTAGGTATGCTACATCAGGTTGCTTCACTCAGTGGTGCCTGCCTTGACCCTCTGCATGGCACTGCCTCAAGCTTGGGCCAAACATCCGTTATGTTTGCAAAATTTGCGTTTTTTCGGTATTTTGCAAATCTCGCGAAAGTACCGAAAAATCGCAAATTCTTGAGCGGAACAGATTTTTGGGCCATGCTTGTGGCAGGGCCATGCAGACGGTCAAGGCAGGCACCACTGAGTGAAGCATCCTCCTGATGTAGCATACCTAGGCTCTTTGACACAGACAGACAAAGCATATCTTTGGTTTAGGGTTCAGTGCGATTTACTAGGGTTTTTGGATTTAAGTTGGTATGGTTCACGCTGATTCTAGGGCTCAGGCCCAAAGCAGGCTCATTCATAATGATGTTGGCAATGTTTTAGGGGGGTTTGGTGTTCTTTGGTCCAGAATTGGCAGAATTTTGGCCTTTTTGGGTGTTTTGCGTGCGCGTGTGTTTGGGTGAAAACTAAGTGAAAACTAGTCATAGACCTTCTTCTTCTTCAAAGAGTGCAGTGGTTCGATTTTGTTCTGCCTTGCTGAGATTCTTGTGAATCACTGGAACAAGTGACTGTCCAGGTGAGTTTCAAGAGTATCGAAGTAGTGGAAGTACTGAAAACAGCAATGTTTTGTGAACAGCGCAATTTGCCATGTTTTGAATATACCAGTATTGCTTGTATTTGGGGGGCTGTTTAAGGGTTTTCTAGGTTTTTGGGGGAGGGTGTGGGGGTCTGGGTGCACTGCTGGGATAGCATATTTTTTATTGGAAGTGATTTGAAGAAAATCCATGGTGGGAAAGAGGAATTAGGGCCTAGCTGCAGAGCGCGTTTGGACCGATGTTGACTGGTTGGCTGAAAACGTTCTAAGTATGAGTTATTGCATTTTTGCTTTTTGTCTGTTATGGGGTGTTCTGCTTTTTTGCGGGTGGCTGCAGGGGTCTGGGGGCATAGCTCGGAAGGTCTAATATCAGAATTAAGTGTTTTGGAACAAATCCATGGTGAAAAAGTTTTTGCGTTTTTGCTCACTTGCCTGTTTTTGGTGTGCTGTTTTAGGGGGCTTCCAGGTTTTTGTGGGTGGGTTTTGGGGTCTGGGAGCACTGCTGGCACAGTCTAATGTTGATTGAATTTGTTTTTCAGGAAATCCATGGTGGAAAAGGGGAGTTAGGGCCCAGCTGCACAGCGTATTTGGACTGAATTGAAGGTAGTAGGCCCATTTTTGCTTTTTGCCTGTTTGGGGGGTATTCTGCTTTTTTGCGGGTGGCTGCAGGGGTCTGGGGGCATAGCTCGGAAGGTCTAATATCAGAATCAAGTGTTTTGGACCAAATCCATGGTGAAAAGTTTTTGCGTTTTTGATCACTTGCCTGTCTTTGGGGTGCTGCTTGGGGGGCTTCCAGGTTTTTGTGGGTGGGTTTTGGGGTCTGGGAGCACTGCTGGCACAGTCTAATGTTGATTGCATTTGTTTTTCAGGAAATCCATGGTGGAAAAGGGGAGTTAGGGCCTAGCTGCACAGCGTATTTGGACTAAATTGAAGGAAGTAGGCCCATTTTTGCAGGGGTCTGGGGGCATAGCTCATTCCTAGACAAAATACTAGTGAGTGGTGTATGTCTAGGAAATCTAACATTCTTAAATGTACTTTGTAGGTGGAACATCTGGTGCTGGGCCCAGCGCGGAGGTGGAGGAGGAATGCTCTGGGGAGGAGCGGTGCAAGTGCCGGACCAAACTGCTGTGCGGGTTGCCACGGTAGTGGCGGGCAGTGGTAAGCTCTTATTCCTTACTTATTGAGATTGCAGACTGCATAGTGTGCTCCCCGTGAGAAAACGTAAGGTTTGTCCAGATGAGAGACATGAAGAAGAATGATTGGCCTATAGTTTGAATGGATGGATGCCTGGATCATGGTACTATCTGACTCTTAGATAGCATATGTGTATCTAGCGAGAGTAGATGGTCACTGGATGAACTAAGTGTTACTTTGAAGAGCATGTAACACCGCACCCGCACGTCCGTCCCAGTGTAGGAAAGGCAAGGAAAAGAAGTTGTAATTTTGTCCGAATACTACCATGAATAGTAGCAGTAGTTTGTATTGCAAGCACAGCATATATCCGGCTATTACGATGGCCACTCACTACCTCTGTTAATAAGTTTAGTAGAACTCGGTCATTCATGTGTGGATGTATCACTGTTCACTCAATAAAAAGCAAAGCACATACAGTATTCCCATATGTAAGCAAATACATACCATGTGCAGTGATAGATAATCAGATTATTTATCTTCTTCATTTTCCTTTTCTAGTATTCATTGGCACTGTAGGGTGAAAGTTAAATTAATGAAGCAGTAGCCCTTGTAACAAGTTTTCTCAGTGCCACCCGTAATAGAAAAGTAAGAGCATCACCACCTGCATGTACTGGACTGGTACAGTAACGCAAGTCTGTCTCACTCATCATGGCGGGCGTCTGTTTTTCTCGGGTGCAAGTTGACTGTGCTGGCATTATGCCGGCTTGCAGAAGTTAACGTACCAATTTTGCTAAACAAGAGAGAAGAAGAAGAATAAGACTGGTGTACTGTCATAGTCGACTCTAATGGAGTGAGTCCATAGTGCTCGTAGAATTGATTCCTTAAACTTCCACTAATGTTAGAGCAAGGATGAAGAAGTGGGAGGTTAGATAGATACTGGCCACAATAGTTATGTACTGCGCTTGCAAGTTGCTAGTTCTACTGTGACACAACTTTCTGCTGAATCATTTTGTGTTAATCTTACAGAGCATTGGTTACAGACTATGTCTTTTTCTTTCTTCATATAGATGCTCCTTCCAAACCAACACGGAAGGAGCTGGCTAGACGGGCCCGGCAACGGAGGCTGGAGGCCACTGTCGCCGAATATCGGCGGCTGGTGGCCCAGGAGGAGGAGGACACGCAGAGTTCGTCTACAACATCTACGGTGACACCTACATCCTCCTCCGCGCTCCCTGGGTCAGCCAGTCAGCGCAGCAGGTCTCCAGCGGTACTGAGCTGGGGTACCGCAGCCACCCGCCACCGCCGAGCAGCAAAGAAATCAGCTGCCCCCCACAGCAGTTACAAAAAAAGGATGCACCGCCTTTCCCTGAGGGTGTCCTACCTCGAGCCGGAGCTCCTCAAAACCAAAACCCTGCTCGAGACCCTCCGCAAGGAGCATGCCGACCTGGCCCGGAAAGTCAACAGCAGCAGCCAGAAGTAGGAGGAGACTGTCCCTTGCCCCTTTTTTAAAGACTTCTGGGGGGTGGGAATTGGGAGTTGGGTTTTTTGGACTTTTCACAGACATTCGTTGGGGTTAGGGAGTGGGGTGGGTTGGGTCTTGCGGGAGATTATTTTTGTTAGGGATATAAATATACTTTAAACTTTATCTTAGCATACGTGTTTTTTTACTGCTTTTGAGGCTGGTGGGTGGGGGTTTAAAAGTAAGTTTGTTTTCCTGAAACTTAAGTGGCATCTTGATTCAATTTGTGTAATTAATTGCCCAAATGTTTTCAAAACTAAGTGCCTCTCACAGAGTAAGTGAATTCAATAGTCCTAGGACTTTACTAGTACTAGCGTCAGTCTCTCGTCTCTCCTAATACTCCATTATACTTTCTCCCCACAAACACTTATCTTACCTGTAATTTGTGTTTGGAAATAGGGCTAGGCACAGGGCTGGCTGCACGGAAAATAGCGATTAAGGTTGGCAATCCTGGGCGGATGAAATGTCATCATTGCGGTGGTACTAGTGGTGTTACACAGTGGCAGTTGCTGCATCTGAAAAAAAAGAAAATGAAACCTTGTTTGTCCTTATCGCAGCATTAGAACGGTACAATAGAGAATATAGCAGGTGACAGTACACTAGAACAGTGCCACAATGTAGCATAACAAATGGTAAAGTATTGAAAGTATAACTAGTACTTGCGTTGAATTTCTTTGACATTGGCTACTACTACAAGAAATAGTACCGGAAGGTGAAGGACACAGCAGCGTAATAATTTGCCACATCTAGGAGGAGGATGTTCTTGATGACCAATCAAGTTGATGGCGCACATGAAAATCTGCTTTCATTTGCCAATAGTGCCTGAGTGTCAAGCTGAGTAAGAATAGAATATATCCTCGGATTCCTTCACCAGCCTGTTGCTATGACCTTATCCTCCCCAGCAAGTGTGTGGAATTATTGCTGTCATTTAGTCGCACATCAATCAAAACCACACAGCCCGGGGGAAGAGGGTTAGGGTTTGGAAAATGGATGGGAATGGGGGATTTTGGGAAAGTTTTGTTGAGAGAAGAAAAAAAAGCACAGCATGGACAAACAATAATTGAAGATAAAGAAATCTTTGGGTACAAAGCTAACCATAAATCTTTTAAGTGACATAAAGGAAGTGCATGCACTACTGCATGCATGGTTACTGAAAAGTAAGTAGTACTTTCGACAACCGTGAATGAAAGAATGAGACAGTACAGGGCTGCAGTACTAATTATGCGTTTTCACTTGCCTATCTCTGCACTCAGAGAAACACTTCTTACATTAAATTAGGTTTAAAAAATAGCACAAGTAAAACCTATAGAATGGCTGTAGGGATGAATTTAGAAGCAGAGATCAAAGAAATGCAGAGTCACACTCATAGAATTTCACAGCAATAATATTACTTAAAAGATAATTAGAAAAGAACGGATACTGTATCTGTATGTTGTTGTAGTTGTCCTGTTGAATTTGGTAAGTTACATGCATCAAACCATTCCTCTTATTAGCGGGACTCCTCCATTCCAGCTGACGCTCCGTCCATCAATGTTGGTGACCAGAAGACACCCTGTCCACTGCCTGCCTGGCGGATGCTGAATTGCTGCTCGCTAATGTGAAGCCTGACTTCATCCTTTTTTTCCCATTGCACAGACTGAAACCCGGCCTGTAATTAGTGATGGAAAAACAGGAAGTGATATTAGAACACCACTGACAAATAAATATAAGGTATGTACGATGTGTAGTGCAAAAAGTCACACTTTGAGTTTCCTAATAGACAGTACAATATTTTTGAAAGTGCGTACTCTGTCTGAGTCTCCTTTTGAAGGATAAATAAGTATGGGCGAATTAATTTAGCGGATCTTTCCCCTCAAGCTAGGTGTACTGTAAACTGTGTTTTAGAACAAAATTAGACCTTCCCAGCAGTGCTCCCAGACCCTTACTAAACCCAGTCGCAAAAATGTAGAAGACCCCCAATCAGATCTCAAAAAACAAGGCCTTGTAGAAAAATGGTGACAAAACGTACTTTGAAAGTAAAGTAGGCCCAAATCCCCCCTTACCCACCGTGGATTGTATTTAAACCACTTGCAAGCAAGCAAAAGTATCTATACCCAGCATCGCTCCAAGACTCGCAAACCCCCCCACAAACAGCCCCCCGCCCAAACATATGCAATACAATACTGCTTACCCTAACGAGCCCTAAGTTAAGAATAGTGGCAAGCGCTTTCTTTAACTAGGCCAAATCCCGCCTTTCCCACCATGGATTTTCTTCAAATCACTTGCAACCAAAATTACACATAACCACGAGTGCTCTAAGACCCCACATCCCAGTTGCAAAAATCTAGAACACCCCGAACACATGGAATAATGCTGCTAGTGCTAACCCTAACGAACCCTAAGTTACAAAAAGTGCAAAAAGGCTTTTCAGCATGGATTTTCTCCAAACCACTTTTATCCGGTATTAGACCTTCCCAGCAATGCCCCAAGACCCGCCAACCCACCCGCAAAAAAGCACAACACCCCCAAACAGGCAAAAAGCAAAAATGGAAAATCTCATACTTACAATATTTTTCGGCCTTCTTTCAATTCTGTCCAAACGTGCTGTGCAGCTAGGCCCTAACTCCCCTTTTCCACCATGGATTTTCTGAAAAACAAATGCAATCGAAATTAGACTGTGCCAGCAGTGCTCCCAGACCCTAAAACCCACCCACAAACACCCGGAACCCCCCAAACAGCACCTCAAAGACAAGCAAGTCAGCAAAAACGCAAACAAAATGTTGCCTCCGATTTTGTCAAAAACACTTTTATCCGGTATTAGACCTTCCCAGCAATGGCCCCAGAGCCATCAACCCAGGCGGAAACTAGTAGAAGACCACCAAACAGCCAAAAAGCAAAACTTAAAAAATGGGCACTTAGAAATTTTCAGGCAAATTTCCAGAATCACTCAGCGCGCGCTCTGCAGCTAGGCCCTAACTCCCCTTTGTGACCATGGATTTGCTTCAAACCTCTTGCAATCAAAAGTATCCATACCCAGCAGTGGTCCCAGACCTCGAAACCCACCCACAAACACCAGGAAGCCCCCCAAACAGGCCCCCGAAAACATGATAGTGAGCAAAAAGGCAAAAACTTTTTCAAGTCTGATTTTCGCCAAACCACTTTTATCCGGTATTAGACCTTCCCAGCAATGCCCCAAGACCCGCCAACCCACCTGCAAAAAAGCACAACACCCCCAAACAGGCAAAAAGCAAAAATGGAAAATCTCATACCTACAATATTTTTCGGCCTTCTGTCCAAACGCGCTGTGCAGCTAGGTCATAACTCCACTTTTCCACCATGCATGTCCTAGAAAACAAATGCAATCAACATTAGACTGTGCCAGCAGTGCTCCCAGGCCCCAAAACCCACCCCCAAACACCAGGAACCCACCCAAAAAGGCCCCCGAAAACATGATAGTGAGCAAAAAGGCAAAAACTTTTTCAACTCTAATTTTCTCCAAACCAATTTTATCCGGTATTAGACCTTCCCAGCAATGGCCCCAGAGCCGTCAACTCACCCGCAAAGAAGTGCAGAGTCTTTCTTCATTGGGCGTAATCCAGCCATCTGCTTTGAGGGAAATAGGAGTCTGGAGGAGGAGGATAGAGGAGCAGGTTCTTGTGAACTTGTGAACCTGAGGAATGCAGACTGCGGCACCTTCAAATAAATAAGCAAATAAGTGAAGACAGTTCTGCTGATGGGCTTGTTTTTGTAATTAGGTGATTAAAGTTTTTATTTATATTGACTTTGCAAAACAAAGAAAGACAGACACACAGGAATAAAAGTGAATAAGGACGAAAAAGAAAGTTATTGATTCACTGGCTCATTTTCAGGGCTCGGTGTCAGGGAAGAAGAGTTCGTCCTCATACTCTGTGAATTCAGACGGGAGTAGGTCACCTAACAGAGAAGAAATTCCCTCATCTAAGTTGGTGTCCTCCTCGTCTTCTTCCGGCGTGTATTCTCATACTTTGTAATCTAGTGGTATGAGGTGCTGATTCATCTTGATCATTGTTAACCTCTCCACATTTTTGGGCGAGAGGCGGGCCCTTTTGCAAGTTACAATGCCACCAGCAGCACTGAAAACACAATCAGAAGACACGCTTGCGAGTGGGCAAGACAAGTAGTTTATCGCCAGGTTGGAGATCTCTGGCCACAATTCTTTTTTCCCATACCAATACGCCAATGGGTCATAATGAACATAGACCTCTGTTGAGTCATTCAGATAGTCCTGCACCATCGACTCAAGGTTCTCCACGGTTCCTCCACTTTGCTTACTTTTTGCTTGGACCTTTTGAGAAGCAAACCCAAGCTGAGTTAGCCAATCCTCTCCTTCACACAATGTTACTGTTGTGTCTGGTGCAGATGATCCGGTTGCAGGTGTCTTTAACGGCTGAGAGGGAAAATCACTCACTTCTGCCACAGCCACAGGTGCAGAAGTGGTTTCTTTTGACTCCGGATGGCCGGCTGATGCTGATGTACTCCCTTTTCCTTCAATTTCCTGCCGTTCTCTTTCAAACCTCATGGCTGACAGAGCTAGTCAACGTTTGTACTTTGAAACTTCTGCGTCACCAAAAGATAAGAATGCTCTGCCTGCCAGTGCTTTTTTGTAGCGTGGATCCAGAATAGTAGCACAAATGTAATGCTGTTCTGTGTGGATCTTTTGAAGACGTTCATCGCAAAGTAGGAGCTGTAATAATTTCCACGCCAAATCAAAAGCTTCTTGCTTTTCTTCATCTTTTTGAAACGTAGAAGACACCGCCTTCAGTTGGTGCTCTAGCATGCGCAACAATGGGATAGCTTTTCCCAAATTACAGTCCTCCCTGCGGGCTGCACGCGTGAAGACCTCAAAAGGACGAAGCATGTCTGTCAGGCTTTTAACTAGCTTCCATTGCTCCGCATGTTTCCTCAGGTCCTTCTTAGCTGTACCCTGTGTAAAGAAATACTGATCGACTACCGTACACTGCTCATATAGACGCTCAAGCATGTAGAAGGTTGAGTTCCAACGTGTTGCCACCTCATGGATGAGTGCTTTCACTGGCAGTCGACGTTCATGTTGCAGGCCCCTCAGATGCTTCCGGGCCTTAAAAGAATGGCTGAAATGTGTGCACATTCTTTGGCAGGTGGTCAGTTACTCGCACACTGGACTTTCTTTACTCAAGAATATTTTAACAACCAGGTTTATACAGTGCGCCAAACACGGCACTCTGAAATAGTTACCCATAGACATGGCCTTAACTACATTGGCGCCTTTATCCGTGGAAACATAACCAATCTTGTGTTTTTTTGGGGACAGCCATTGAAAGACCTTTGTGTTAAACTCCTGCAAAATGTTTTCTCCTGTATGACTTGTCTCCATGCCAAACATGGCTAGTGTTGCATGTTTCCGAGCAGCTTTAAAAACGTTGTCCGGGTCAACACCTGCCCTTAGCTTTGCTGTAACTCCTGAAAAAGAGACCCAGTGTGCAGTGATGCACATGTAATCAGTGCCTGCGCCACTGGTCCACATGTCTGTTGTTAGATGTATAGTGTGAACAGCACTCTTCTGCAAAGCTGCCCCAATCACCTCCAGCACATCTTCATGTAGTGCTGGAACCGCAACTCTGACAAAATAGAACCGTCTAGGAACCTTCCATTTAGGGCAGAGCGTTGCCACTAATTCAAGAAAACCAACCACTTCCACAAAAGAAAAAGGGAGAAGGTCCAGAGCTAGCATTTTAGCCAGCTTAGTGTTATACAGACGCGTCATTGGGTGGTTGCGTTCAAATGGCACATCTGAAAACAACATGCTTCTAATGGTGGGCTGGACCTTGATTTTACGGGATGATGATGATGATGACTTCTTCGACCCAGTTACGCTCGGTGATGATGACCTTTTTCGCATTGGTGTCTCACTCTCTCCCACACTCTTAGTGTGGCTCACAGGGGGTGTGCTGCTGACAAGGGTACTGGGTGTAAGCGAAGTGTTTGACGCTTTTCCACCTCGTCATCATCAGATGAAGCATCAACGGATAGAGTTTGTTGACTTGCAATTTGGGCTTCCTTGATCTCCTTTAGGTGCGCATGCCGTTGGACAGTGTGCTGTCTCTCAAGATGACCTCTCTGGCCTCCGGTACCATATTTGGTACCAAGCTTACCACGACTAACTGAAAGCTTACAAATGCTACAAATGGCTATGTTTTCCCTTGTTGTGCAAACACTAAAGAAGTCCCAAACTGCGGACTTCAAATGTCTGTGGGGGGCGGAGGAGGCGATACTGGTCATGCTGCTAATGCCAGATGAAGTGGAGGATGTGTGTTGCCGAACTTTACTATGTTGTGCACTTGCAGCACCACTAATTGAGGAAATGGAGGTCGAGGTGGATGGAGGTCCCTTCTGGAGAGAAAATATGGAAGCGGTAGGTGGTGGTGTACTAGTTAACTCCAATGATGGTGGTCCCATTGCCTCCTCGTCGACAACATTACGCTCAGCAGCTTTTCGGGCTAGGGTAAAAATGTCTGTTTGCTGCATGCCCGCTGAGGCTGGAGTGGCATGTATGATGACTGCGTCGTCGTCGTGAGAGTCTTCATCAGCAGGAGTAGTATACGCCACTTCTTCAGTGTCATCATCACACCCCATAACTATGAGACTTTCGGGGACCTTCCTTTTACGCTTAGCTACCTTTGTCAGATCATGGTGTGCCTCACTCTCAGACGGCAGTGGTGGTTCCTAAGTTGGATCCATATCATCAGAAGGAAGGGGGCTTGAAGAAGATGTAGACACCATCCTTGATCTTTTCCTTGCTAGAGATGTGGAAGACAATGAATGATCAGGAGGAGTGGCTTCCTCAAATGATACCTCGGCTTGAATGTCGATTTCCTGATGTGCCCCTACTTCGGGAGGAACAACTATTGTGGGCACTTGTGCCCCTCCATGCACCTCTGCTTGCGCATCTCCTTGCGCTGCCTCTCCTTCCACATGTACTTGGGCTTGTACTTGCACATGTGGTTGTTGTTGCGGCTGTTGTTGTTGAACACTCATCAGATGAGTTACAACAACCTGTGTTGATTGAGGGACATTGCTGATACTTTCTTGCGATGAGCCAACATCACTGGTCGATGGTGATTGAACAACTAGACTGGCTACCTCTGTAGCACTCAAGGGCTTGGACTTAAGTTGGCGTGGTGGTGGTAGCACTGAGCCCAATAGAGCGGGGTGCTGCTCCCAGCTTGGTCTCCAGCAGATCCCGCTGCTGCTGCAGGCGTACTTATTTTTTTCCCAAAAAATGTGGCGGTCGGCACACCAGTCTTCTTTGTAAGTGGCGCCACTTGCTTCTTCTGCTCCTTACTGGCAACTTTCTTGCTAGAGGAGCTACGGGGAACTTTTTTGGGGCCATCTTCTTCAGATGTCAGAACAGCAGGCCGCAGTTGCACAAGTTGCAGAGTTGTCTTGTCTGTGGCCACACGTGACTTCGCGTGACGTTATGCTGCACGCACCGCTGCAGGACTTATTCCTGGCACTGGTGGTTCTCTTGTGCACCTAAAAGCAATGGAAGACAGAGGAACATCAGTTATATACCCCAAAAAGTAAAAAAACACACAAAAATCTGCACAATCCCATGCCATCCATGCCCTCAATGATGTTTAAATTCAAGACACCCCACAGAAAGACTAGGCCCATGCACCACTCACTACCACTGGGCATAAAGGATGAAAGCTAGGCAAAATAGGTGCAGGCCTGAGAACACTGCCTGCCTTCAAAATGGCCCCTTCCCCCCAGCACATGGCCAGGGCCTGCCTGTACCAGCACTCAAAATGGCCCCCACCCACATGGCCAGTCCCAACAACAACCCCAAAAAGTCGAAAAACACATACAAATCAGCACAATCCCATGCCATCCATGCCCTCAATGATGTTTAAATTCAAGACACCCCACCGAAAGTCTAGGCCCATGCACCACTGAGTACCCCTGGGCATAATGTATGAAAGCTAAGCAAAATGGGTGCAGGCCTGAGAACACTGCCTGCCTTCAAAATGGCCCCTTGCCCCCCAGCACATGGCCAGGCCCTGCCTGTACCAGCACTCAAAATGGCCCCCACCCACATGGCCAGTCCCCAACAGCAGCCAAAAAGATTGAAAAACACACAAAAATCAGCACAATCCCATGCCATCCATGCCCTCCATGATGTTTACATTAAAGAGACCCCACAGAAAGACCATGCACCACTCACTACCCCTGGGCAAAAGGCCCCACCAGCAGCCAAAAAAATCGAAAAACACACAAAAATCAGCACAATCCCATGCCATCCATGCCCTCAATGATGTTTAAATTCAAGACACCCCACAGAAAGACTAGGCCATTGCACCACTCACTACCCCTGGGCATAAAGGATGAAAGCTAGGCAAAATGGGTGCAGGCCTGAGAACACTGCCTGCCTTCAAAATGGCCCCTTGCCCCAGAGCACATGTCCGGGGCCTGCCTGTACCAGCACTCAAAATGGCCCCCACCCACATGGCCAGTCCCCAACAGCAGCCAAAAAAATCGAAAAACACACAAAAATCTGCAAAATCCCATGCCATCCATGCCCTCCATGATGTTTCCATTAAAGAGACCCCACAGAAAGACTAAGTCCATGCACCACTCACTACCCCTGGGCAAAAGGCCCCAACAGCAGCCAGAAAAATCGAAAAACACACAAAAATCAGCACAATCCCATGCCATCCATGCCCTCAATGATGTTTAAATTCAAGACACCCCACAGAAAGACTAGTCCCATGAACCACTCACCACCCCTGGGCATAAAGGATGAAAGCTAGGCAAAATGGGTGCAGGCCTGAGAACACTGCTTGCCTTCAAAATGGCCCCTTGCCCCCCAGCACATGGCCAGGCCCTGCCTGTACCAGCACTCAAAATGGCCCCCACCCACATGGCCAGTCCCCAACAGCAGCCAAAAAGATCGAAAAACACACAAAAATCAGCTCAATCCCATGCCATCCATGCCCTCCATGATGTTTACATTAAAGAGACCCCACAGAAAGACTCAGTCCATGCACCACTCACTACCCCTGGGCAAAAGGCCCCAACAGCAGCCAAAAAAATCGAAAAACACACAAAAATCAGCACAATCCCATGCCATCTATGCCCTCAATGATGTTTAAATTCAAGACACCCCACAGAAAGACTAGGCCATTGCACCACTCACTACCCCTGGGCATAAAGGATGAAAGCTAGGCAAAATGGGTGCAGGCCTGAGAACACTGCCTGCCTTCAAAATGGCCCCTTGCCCCAAAGCACATGGCCGGGGCCTGCCTGTACCAGCACTCAAAATGGCCCCCACCCACATGGCCAGTCCCCAACAGCAGCCCAGAAAATCGAAAAACACACAAAAATCAGCAAAATCCCATGCCATCCATGCCCTCCATGATGTTTCCATTAAAGAGACCCCACCGAAAGACTAAGTCCATGCACCACTCACTACCCCTGGGCAAAAGGCCCCAACAGCAGCCAGAAAAATCGAAAAACACACAAAAATCAGCACAATCCCATGCCATCCATGCCCTCAATGATGTTTAAATTCAAGACACCCCACAGAAAGACTAGTCCCATGAACCACTCACCACCCCTGGGCATAAAGGATGAATGCTAGGCAAAATGGGTGCAGGCCTGGGAACACTGCTTGCCTTCAAAATGGCCCCTTGCCCCCCAGCACATGGCCAGGCCCTGCCTGTACCAGCACTCAAAATGGCCCCCACCCACATGGCCAGTCCCCAACAGCAGCCAAAAAGATCGAAAAACACACAAAAATCAGCTCAATCCCATGCCATCCATGCCCTCCATGATGTTTACATTAAAGAGACCCCACAGAAAGACTCAGTCCATGCACCACTCCCTACCCCTGGGCAAAAGGCCCCAACAGCAGCCCAAAAAAATCGAAAAACACACAAAAATCAGCACAATACCATGCCATCCATGCCCTCAATGATGTTTAAATTCAAGACACCCCACAGAAAGACTAGGCCATTGCACCACTCACTACCCCTGGGCATAAAGAATGAAAGCTAGGCAAAATGGGTGCAGGCCTGAGAACACTGCCTGCCTTCAAAATGGCCCCTTGCCCCAGAGCACATGGCCAGGGCCTGCTTGTACCAGCACTCAAAATGGCCCCCACCCACATGGCCAGTCCCCAACAGCAGCCCAAAAAATCGAAAAACACACAAAAATCAGCACAATCCCATGCCATCCATGCCCTCCATGATGTTTCCATTAAAGAGACCCCACAGAAAGACTCAGTCCATGCACCACTCACTACCCCTGGGCAAAAGGCCCCAACAGCAGCCAAAAAAATCGAAAAACACACAAAAATCAGCACAATCCCAGCCATCCATGCCCTCAATGATGTTTAAATTCAAGACACCCCACAGAAAGACTAGGCCCATGCACCACTCACTACCCCTGGGCATAAAGGATGAAAGCTAGGCAAAATGGGTGCAGGCCTGGGAACACTGCCTGCCTTCAAAATGGCCCATTGCTCCCCAGCACATGGCCAGGGCCTGCCTGTACCAGCATTCAAAATGGCCCCCACCCACATGGCTAGTCCCCAACAGCACCCCAAAAAATCGAAAAACACACAAAAATCAGCAAAGTCCCATGCCATCCATGCCCTCCATGATGTTTCCAGTAAAGAGACCCCACAGAAAGACTCAGTCCATGCACCACTCACTACCCCTGGGCAAAAGGCCCCAACAGCAGCCAAAAAAATAAAAAACACACAAAAATCAGCACAATCCCATGCCATCCATGCCCTCAATGATGTTTAAATTCAAGACACCCCACGGAAAGACTAGGCCCATGCACCACTCACTACCCCTGGGCATAAAGGATGAAAGCTAGGCAAAATGGGTGCAGGCCTGAGAACACTGCCTGCCTTCAAAATGGCCCCTTGCCCCCAGCACATGGCCAGGGCCTGCCTGTACCAGCACTCAAAATGGCCCCACCCATTGGCCAGTCCCCAACAGCAGCCCAAAAAATCGAAAAACACACAAAAATCAGCACAATCCCATGCCATCCATGCCCTCAATGATGTTTAAATTCAAGACACCCCACAGAAAGACTAGGCCCATGCACCACTCACTACCCCTGGGCATAAAGGATGAAAGCTAGGCAAAATGGGTGCAGGCCTGAGAACACTGCCTGCCTTCAAAATGGCCCCTAGCCCCCCAGCACATGGCCAGGGCCTGCCTGAACCAGCACTCAAAATGGCCCCCACCCATATGGCCAGTCCCCAACAGCAGCCCCAAAAAATCGAAAAACACACAAAAATCAGCACAATCCCATGCCATCCATGCCCTAAATGATGTTTAAATTCAAGACACCCCACAGAAAGACTAGGCCCATGCACCACTCACTACCCCTGGGCATAAAGGATGAAAGCTAGGCAAAATGGGTGTAGGCCCGAGAACACTGCCTGCCTTCAAAATGGTCCCTTGCCCCCCAGCACATGGCCAGGGCCTGCCTGTACCAGCACTCAATATGGCCCCCACCCACATGGCCAGTCCCCAACAGCAGCCAAAAATATCGAAAAACACAAAAAAATCAGGACAATCCCATGCCATCCATGCCCTCCATGATGTTTACATTAAAGAGACCCCACAGAAAGACTAAGTCCATGCACCACTCACTACCCATGGGCAAAAGGCCCCAACAGCAGCCAAAGAAATCGAAAAACACACAAAAATCAGCACAATCCCATTCCATCCATGCCCTCAATGATGTTTAAATTCAAGACACCCCACAAAAAGACTAGTCCCATGAACCACTCACCACCCCTGGGCATAAAGGATGAAAGCTAGGCAAAATGGGTGCAGGCCTGAGAACACTGCTTGGCTTTAAAAACGGCCCCTTGCCCCCCAGCACATGGCCAGGGCTTGCCTGTACCAGCACTCAAAATGGCCCCCACCCACATGGCCAGTCCCCAACAGCAGCCAAAAATATCGAAAAATACACAAAAATCAGCACAATCCCATGCCATCCATGCCCTCCATGATGTTTACATTAAAGAGACCCCACAGAAAGACTAAGCCCATGCACCACTCACTACCCATGGGCAAAAGGCCCCAACAGCAGCCAAAGAAATCGAAAAACACACAAAAATCAGCACAATCCCATTCCATCCATGCCCTCAATGATGTTTCCATTAAAGAGACCCCACAGAAAGACTCAGTCCATGCACCACTCACTACCCCTGGGCAAAAGGCCCCAACAGCAGCCAAAAAAATCGAAAAACACACAAAAATCAGCACAATCCCAGCCATCCATGCCCTCAATGATGTTTAAATTCAAGACACCCCACAGAAAGACTAGGCCCATGCACCACTCACTACCCCTGGGCATAAAGGATGAAAGCTAGGCAAAATGGGTGCAGGCCTGAGAACACTGCCTGCCTTCAAAATGGCCCCTTGCCCCCAGCACATGGCCAGGGCCTGCCTGTACCAGCACTCAAAATGGCCCCCACCCATTGGCCAGTCCCCAACAGCAGCCCAAAAAATCGAAAAACACACAAAAATCAGCACAATCCCATGCCATCCATGCCCTCAATGATGTTTAAATTCAAGACACCCCACAGAAAGACTAGGCCCATGCACCACTCACTACCCCTGGGCATAAAGGATGAAAGCTAGGCAAAATGGGTGCAGGCCTGAGAACACTGCCTGCGTTCAAAATGGCCCCTAGCCCCCCAGCACATGGCCAGGGCCTGCCTGAACCAGCACTCAAAATGGCCCCCACCCATATGGCCAGTCCCCAACAGCAGCCCAAAAAAATCGAAAAACACACAAAAATCAGCACAATCCCATGCCATCCATGCCCTAAATGATGTTTAAATTCAAGACACCCCACAGAAAGACTAGGCCCATGCACCACTCACTACCCCTGGGCATAAAGGATGAAAGCTAGGCAAAATGGGTGTAGGCCCGAGAACACTGCCTGCCTTCAAAATGGTCCCTTGCCCCCCAGCACATAGCCAGGGCCTGCCTGTACCAGCACTCAATATGGCCCCCACCCACATGGCCAGTCCCCAACAGCAGCCAAAAATATCGAAAAACACAAAAAAATCAGGACAATCCCATGCCATCCATGCCCTCCATGATGTTTACATTAAAGAGACCCCACAGAAAGACTAAGTCCATGCACCACTCACTACCCATGGGCAAAAGGCCCCAACAGCAGCCAAAGAAATCGAAAAACACACAAAAATCCGCACAATCCCATTCCATCCATGCCCTCAATGATGTTTAAATTCAAGACACCCCACAAAAAGACTAGTCCCATGAACCACTCACCACCCCTGGGCATAAAGGATGAAAGCTAGGCAAAATGGGTGCAGGCCTGAGAACACTGCTTGCCTTCAAAATGGCCCCTTGCCCCCCAGCACATGGCCAGGGCTTGCCTGTACCAGCACTCAAAATGGCCCCCACCCACATGGCCAGTCCCCAACAGCAGCCAAAAATATCGAAAAATACACAAAAATCAGCACAATCCCATGCCATCCATGCCCTCCATGATGTTTACATTAAAGAGACCCCACAGAAAGACTCAGTCCATGCACCACTCACTACCCCTGGGCAAAAGGCCCCAACAGCAGCCAAAAAAATCGAAAAACACACAAACATCAGCACAATCCCATGCCATCCATGCCCTCAATGATGTTTAAATTCAAGACACCCCACATAAATGCTAGGCCCATGCACCACTCACTACCCCTGGGCATAAAGGATGAAAGCAAGGCAAAATGGGTGCAGGCCTGAGAACACTGCCTGCCTTCAAAATGGCCCCTTGCCCCCCAGCACATGGCCAGGGCCTGCCTGTACCAGCACTCAAAATGGCCCCCACCCACATGGCCAGTCCTCAACAGCAGCCCAAAAAATCGAAAAACACACAAAAATCAGCACAATCCCATGCCAACCATGCCCTCCATGATGTTTACATTAAAGAGACCCCACAGAAAGACTCAGTCCATGCACCACTCACTACCCTTGGGCAAAAGGCCCCAACAGCAGCCAAAAAAATCGAAAAACACACAAAAATCAGCACAATCCCATGCCATCCATGCCCTCAATGATGTTTCAATTCAAGACACCCCACAAAAAGACTAGTCCCATGAACCACTCACCACCCCTGGGCATAAAGGATGAAAGCTAGGCAAAATGGGTGCAGGCCTGAGAACACTGCTTGCCTTCAAAATGGCCCCTTGCCCCCCAGCACATGGCCAGGGCTTGCCTGTACCAGCACTCAAAATGGCCCCCACCCACATGGCCAGTCCCCAACAGCAGCCAAAAATATCGAAAAATACACAAAAATCAGCACAATCCCATGCCATCCATGCCCTCCATGATGTTTACATAAAAGAGACCCCACAGAAAGACTCAGTCCATGCACCACTCACTACCCCTGGGCAAAAGGCCCCAACAGCAGCCAAAAAAATCGAAAAACACACAAACATCAGCACAATCCCATGCCATCCATGCCCTCAATGATGTTTAAATTCAAGACACCCCACAGAAAGACTAGGCCCATGCACCACTCACTACCCCTGGGCATAAAGGATGAAAGCAAGGCAAAATGGGTGCAGGCCTGAGAACACTGCTTGCCTTCAAAATGGCCCCTTGCCCCCCAGCACATGGCCAGGCCCTGCCTGTACCAGCACTCAAAATGGCCCCCACCCACATGGCCAGTCCCCAACAGCACCCAAAAAGATCGAAAAACACACAAAAATCAGCACAATCCCATGCCATCCATGCCCTCCATGATGTTTACATTAAAGAGACCCCACAGAAAGACTCGGTCCATGCACCACTCACTACCCCTGGGCAAAAGGCCCCAACAGCAGCCAAAAAAATCGAAAAACACACAAAAATCAGCACAATCCCATGCCATCCATGCCCTCAATGATGTTTGAAATTCAAGACACCCCACAGAAAGACTAGGCCATTGCACCACTCACTACCCCTGAGCATAAAGGATGAAAGCTAGGCAAAATGGGTGCAGGCCTGAGAACACTGCCTGCCTTCAAAATGGCCCCTTGCCCCAGAGCACATGGCCAGGGCCTGCCTGTACCAGCACTCAAAATGGCCCCCACCCACATGGCCAGTCCCCAACAGCAGCCCAAAAAATCGAAAAACACACAAAAATCAGCACAATCCAATGCCATCCATGCCCTAAATGATGTTTAAATTCAAGACACCCCACAGAAAGACTAGGCCCATGCACCACTCACTACCCCTGGGCATAAAGGATGAAAGCTAGGCAAAATGGGTGTAGGCCCGAGAACACTGCCTGCCTTCAAAATGGTCCCTTGCCCCCCAGCACATAGCCAGGGCCTGCCTGTACCAGCACTCAATATGGCCCCCACCCACATGGCCAGTCCCCAACAGCAGCCAAAAATATCGAAAAACACAAAAAAATCAGGACAATCCCATGCCATCCATGCCCTCCATGATGTTTACATTAAAGAGACCCCACAGAAAGACTAAGTCCATGCACCACTCACTACCCATGGGCAAAAGGCCCCAACAGCAGCCAAAGAAATCGAAAAACACACAAAAATCAGCACAATCCCATTCCATCCATGCCCTCAATGATGTTTAAATTCAAGACACCCCACAAAAAGACTAGTCCCATGAACCACTCACCACCCCTGGGCATAAAGGATGAAAGCTAGGCAAAATGGGTGCAGGCCTGAGAACACTGCTTGCCTTCAAAATGGCCCCTTGCCCCCCAGCACATGGCCAGGGCTTGCCTGTACCAGCACTCAAAATGGCCCCCACCCACATGGCCAGTCCCCAACAGCAGCCAAAAATATCGAAAAATACACAAAAATCAGCACAATCCCATGCCATCCATGCCCTCCATGATGTTTACATTAAAGAGACCCCACAGAAAGACTCAGTCCATGCACCACTCACTACCCCTGGGCAAAAGGCCCCAACAGCAGCCAAAAAAATCGAAAAACACACAAACATCAGCACAATCCCATGCCATCCATGCCCTCAATGATGTTTAAATTCAAGACACCCCACAGAAATGCTAGGCCCATGCACCACTCACTACCCCTGGGCATAAAGGATGAAAGCAAGGCAAAATGGGTGCAGGCCTGAGAACACTGCCTGCCTTCAAAATGGCCCCTTGCCCCCCAGCACATGGCCAGGGCCTGCCTGTACCAGCACTCAAAATGGCCCCCACCCACATGGCCAGTCCCCAACAGCAGCCCAAAAAATCGAAAAACACACAAAAATCAGCACAATCCCATGCCAACCATGCCCTCCATGATGTTTACATTAAAGAGACCCCACAGAAAGACTCAGTCCATGCACCACTCACTACCCTTGGGCAAAAGGCCCCAACAGCAGCCAAAAAAATCGAAAAACACACAAAAATCAGCACAATCCCATGCCATCCATGCCCTCAATGATGTTTCAATTCAAGACACCCCACAAAAAGACTAGTCCCATGAACCACTCACCACCCCTGGGCATAAAGGATGAAAGCTAGGCAAAATGGGTGCAGGCCTGAGAACACTGCTTGCCTTCAAAATGGCCCCTTGCCCCCCAGCACATGGCCAGGGCTTGCCTGTACCAGCACTCAAAATGGCCCCCACCCACATGGCCAGTCCCCAACAGCAGCCAAAAATATCGAAAAATACACAAAAATCAGCACAATCCCATGCCATCCATGCCCTCCATGATGTTTACATTAAAGAGACCCACAGAAAGACTCAGTCCATGCACCACTCACTACCCCTGGGCAAAAGGCCCCAACAGCAGCCAAAAAAATCGAAAAACACACAAACATCAGCACAATCCCATGCCATCCATGCCCTCAATGATGTTTAAATTCAAGACACCCCACAGAAAGACTAGGCCCATGCACCACTCACTACCCCTGGGCATAAAGGATGAAAGCAAGGCAAAATGGGTGCAGGCCTGAGAACACTGCTTGCCTTCAAAATGGCCCCTTGCCCCCCAGCACATGGCCAGGCCCTGCCTGTACCAGCACTCACAATGGCCCCCACCCACATGGCCAGTCCCCAACAGCACCCAAAAAGATCGAAAAACACACAAAAATCAGCACAATCCCATGCCATCCATGCCCTCCATGATGTTTACATTAAAGAGACCCCACAGAAAGACTCAGTCCATGCACCACTCACTACCCCTGGGCAAAAGGCCCCAACAGCAGCCAAAAAAATCGAAAAACACACAAAAATCAGCACAATCCCATGCCATCCATGCCCTCAATGATGTTTGAAATTCAAGACACCCCACAGAAAGACTAGGCCATTGCACCACTCACTACCCCTGAGCATAAAGGATGAAAGCTAGGCAAAATGGGTGCAGGCCTGAGAACACTGCCTGCCTTCAAAATGGCCCCTTGCCCCAGAGCACATGGCCAGGGCCTGCCTGTACCAGCACTCAAAATGGCCCCCACCCACATGGCCAGTCCCCAACAGCAGCCCAAAAAATCGAAAAACACACAAAAATCAGCACAATCCCATGCCATCCATGCCCTCCATGATGTTTCCATTAAAGAGACCCCACAGAAAGACTCAGTCCATGCACCACTCACTACCCCTGGGCAAAAGGCCCCAACAGCAGCCAAAAAAATCGAAAAACACACAAAAATCAGCACAATCCCATGCCATCCATGCCCTCAATGATGTTTAAATTCAAGACACCTCACAGAAAGACTAGGCCCATGCACCACTCACTACCCCTGGGCATAAAGGATGAAAGCTAGGCAAAATGGGTGCAGGCCTGAGAACACTGCCTGCCTTCAAAATGGCCCATTGCCCCCCAGCACATGGCCAGGGCCTGCCTGTACCAGCATTCAAAATGGCCCCCACCCACATGGCTAGTCCCCAACAGCACCCCAAAAAATCGAAAAACACACAAAAATCAGCAAAGTCCCATGCCATCCATGCCCTCCATGATGTTTCCAGTAAAGAGACCCCACAGAAAGACTCAGTCCATGCACCACTCACTACCCCTGGGCAAAAGGCCCCAACAGCAGCCAAAAAAATAAAAAAACACACAAAAATCAGCACAATCCCATGCCATCCATGCCCTCAATGATGTTTAAATTCAAGACACCCCACAGAAAGACTAGGCCCATGCACCACTCACTACCCCTGGGCATAAAGGATGAAAGCTAGGCAAAATGGGTACAGGCCTGAGAACACTGCCTGCCTTCAAAATGGACCCTTGCCCCCCAGCACATGGCCAGGGCCTGTCTGTACCAGCACTCAAAATGGCCCCCACCCATTCGCCAGTCCCCAACAGCAGCCCAAAAAATCGAAAAAAACACAAAAATCAGCACAATCCCATGCCATCCATGCCCTCAATGATGTTTAAATTCAAGACACCCCACAGAAAGACTAGGCCCATGCACCACTCACTACCCCTGGGCATAAAGGATGAAAGCTAGGCAAAATGGGTGTAGGCCTGAGAACACTGCCTGCCTTCAAAATGGCCCCTTGCCCCCCAGCACATGGCCAGGGCCTGCCTGAACCAGCACTCAAAATGGCCCCCACCCATATGGCCAGTCCCCAACAGCAGCCCAAAAAATCGAAAAACACACAAAAATCAGCACAATCCCATGCCATCCTTGCCCTCCATGATGTTTACATTAAAGAGACCACACAGAAAGACTCAGTCCATGCACCACTCACTACCCCTGGGCAAAAGGCCCCAACAGCACCCCAAAAAATCGAAAAACACACAAAAATCAGCAAAGTCCCATGCCATCCATGCCCTCCATGATGTTTCCAGTAAAGAGACCCCACAGAAAGACTCAGTCCATGCACCACTCACTACCCCTGGGCAAAAGGCCCCAACAGCAGCCAAAAAAATAAAAAACACACAAAAATCAGCACAATCCCATGCCATCCATGCCCTCAATGATGTTTGAATTCAAGACACCCCACAGAAAGACTAGGCCCATGCACCACTCACTACCCCTGGGCATAAAGGATGAAAGCTAGGCAAAATGGGTGCAGGCCTGAGAACACTGCCTGCCTTCAAAATGGCCCCTTGCCCCCAGCACATGGCCAGGGCCTGCCTGTACCAGCACTCAAAATGGCCCCCACCCATTGGCCAGTCCCCAACAGCAGCCCAAAAAATCGAAAAACACACAAAAATCAGCACAATCCCATGCCATCCATGCCCTCAATGATGTTTAAATTCAAGACACCCCACAGAAAGACTAGGCCCATGCACCACTCACTACCCCTGGGCATAAAGGATGAAAGCTAGGCAAAATGGGTGCAGGCCTGAGAACACTGCCTGCCTTCAAAATGGCCCCTAGCCCCCCAGCACATGGCCAGGGCCTGCCTGAACCAGCACTCAAAATGGCCCCCACCCATATGGCCAGTCCCCAACAGCAGCCCCAAAAAATCGAAAAACACACAAAAATCAGCACAATCCCATGCCATCCATGCCCTAAATGATGTTTAAATTCAAGACACCCCACAGAAAGACTAGGCCCATGCACCACTCACTACCCCTGGGCATAAAGGATGAAAGCTAGGCAAAATGGGTGTAGGCCCGAGAACACTGCCTGCCTTCAAAATGGTCCCTTGCCCCCCAGCACATGGCCAGGGCCTGCCTGTACCAGCACTCAATATGGCCCCCACCCACATGGCCAGTCCCCAACAGCAGCCAAAAATATCGAAAAACACAAAAAAATCAGGACAATCCCATGCCATCCATGCCCTCCATGATGTTTACATTAAAGAGACCCCACAGAAAGACTAAGTCCATGCACCACTCACTACCCATGGGCAAAAGGCCCCAACAGCAGCCAAAGAAATCGAAAAACACACAAAAATCAGCACAATCCCATTCCATCCATGCCCTCAATGATGTTTAAATTCAAGACACCCCACAAAAAGACTAGTCCCATGAACCACTCACCACCCCTGGGCATAAAGGATGAAAGCTAGGCAAAATGGGTGCAGGCCTGAGAACACTGCTTGCCTTCAAAATGGCCCCTTGCCCCCCAGCACATGGCCAGGGCTTGCCTGTACCAGCACTCAAAATGGCCCCCACCCACATGGCCAGTCCCCAACAGCAGCCAAAAATATCGAAAAATACACAAAAATCAGCACAATCCCATGCCATCCATGCCCTCCATGATGTTTACATTAAAGAGACCCCACAGAAAGACTAAGTCCATGCACCACTCACTACCCATGGGCAAAAGGCCCCAACAGCAGCCAAAGAAATCGAAAAACACACAAAAATCAGCACAATCCCATTCCATCCATGCCCTCAATGATGTTTCCATTAAAGAGACCCCACAGAAAGACTCAGTCCATGCACCACTCACAACCCCTGGGCAAAAGGCCCCAACAGCAGCCAAAAAAATCGAAAAACACACAAAAATCAGCACAATCCCAGCCATCCATGCCCTCAATGATGTTTAAATTCAAGACACCCCACAGAAAGACTAGGCCAATGCACCACTCACTACCCCTGGGCATAAAGGATGAAAGCTAGGCAAAATGGGTGCAGGCCTGAGAACACTGCCTGCCTTCAAAATGGCCCTTTGCCCCCCAGCACATGGCCAGGGCCTGCCTGTACCAGCATTCAAAATGGCCCCCACCCACATGGCTAGTCCCCAACAGCACCCCAAAAAATCAAAAAACACACAAAAATCAGCAAAGTCCCATGCCATCCATGCCCTCCATGATGTTTCCATTAAAGAGACCCCACCGAAAGACTAAGTCCATGCACCACTCACTACCCCTGGGCAAAAGGCCCCAACAGCAGCCAAAAAAATAAAAAACACACAAAAATCAGCACAATCCCATGCCATCCATGCCCTCAATGATGTTTAAATTCAAGACACCCCACAGAAAGACTAGGCCCATGCACCACTCACTACCCCTGGGCATAAAGGATGAAAGCTAGGCAAAATGGGTGCAGGCCTGAGAACACTGCCTGCCTTCAAAATGGCCCCTTGCCCCCAGCACATGGCCAGGGCCTGCCTGTACCAGCACTCAAAATGGCCCCCACCCATTGGCCAGTCCCCAACAGCAGCCCAAAAAATCAAAAAACACACAAAAATCAGCACAATCCCATGCCATCCATGCCCTCAATGATGTTTAAATTCAAGACACCCCACAGAAAGACTAGGCCCATGCACCACTCACTACCCCTGGGCATAAAGGATGAAAGCTAGGCAAAATGGGTGTAGGCCCGAGAACACTGCCTGCCTTCAAAATGGTCCCTTGCCCCCCAGCACATAGCCGGGGCCTGCCTGTACCAGCACTCAATATGGCCCCCACCCACATGGCCAGTCCCCAACAGCAGCCAAAAATATCGAAAAACACAAAAAAATCAGGACAATCCCATGCCATCCATGCCCTCCATGATGTTTACATTAAAGAGACCCCACAGAAAGACTAAGTCCATGCACCACTCACTACCCATGGGCAAAAGGCCCCAACAGCAGCCAAAGAAATCGAAAAACACACAAAAATCAGCACAATCCCATTCCATCCATGCCCTCAATGATGTTTAAATTCAAGACACCCCACAAAAAGACTAGTCCCATGAACCACTCACCACCCCTGGGCATAAAGGATGAAAGCTAGGCAAAATGGGTGCAGGCCTGAGAACACTGCTTGCCTTCAAAATGGCCCATTGCCCCCCAGCACATGGCCAGGGCTTGCCTGTACCAGCACTCAAAATGGCCCCCACCCACATGGCCAGTCCCCAACAGCAGCCAAAAATATCGAAAAATACACAAAAATCAGCACAATCCCATGCCATCCATGCCCTCCATGATGTTTACATTAAAGAGACCCCACAGAAAGACTCAGTCCATGCACCACTCACTACCCCTGGGCAAAAGGCCCCAACAGCAGCCAAAAAAATCGAAAAACACACAAACATCAGCACAATCCCATGCCATCCATGCCCTCAATGATGTTTAAATTCAAGACACCCCACAGAAATGCTAGGCCCATGCACCACTCACTACCCCTGGGCATAAAGGATGAAAGCAAGGCAAAATGGGTGCAGGCCTGAGAACACTGCCTGCCTTCAAAATGGCCCCTTGCCCCCCAGCACATGGCCAGGGCCTGCCTGTACCAGCACTCAAAATGGCCCCCACCCACATGGCCAGTCCCCAACAGCAGCCCAAAAAATCGAAAAACACACAAAAATCAGCACAATCCCATGCCAACCATGCCCTCCATGATGTTTACATTAAAGAGACCCCACAGAAAGACTCAGTCCATGCACCACTCACTACCCTTGGGCAAAAGGCCCCAACAGCAGCCAAAAAAATCGAAAAACACACAAAAATCAGCACAATCCCATGCCATCCATGCCCTCAATGATGTTTCAATTCAAGACACCCCACAAAAAGACTAGTCCCATGAACCACTCACCACCCCTGGGCATAAAGGATGAAAGCTAGGCAAAATGGGTGCAGGCCTGAGAACACTGCTTGCCTTCAAAATGGCCCCTTGCCCCCCAGCACATGGCCAGGGCTTGCCTGTACCAGCACTCAAAATGGCCCCCACCCACATGGCCAGTCCCCAACAGCAGCCAAAAATATCGAAAAATACACAAAAATCAGCACAATCCCATGCCATCCATGCCCTCCATGATGTTTACATTAAAGAGACCCCACAGAAAGACTCAGTCCATGCACCACTCACTACCCCTGGGCAAAAGGCCCCAACAGCAGCCAAAAAAATCGAAAAACACACAAACATCAGCACAATCCCATGCCATCCATGCCCTCAATGATGTTTAAATTCAAGACACCCCACAGAAAGACTAGGCCCATGCACCACTCACTACCCCTGGGCATAAAGGATGAAAGCAAGGCAAAATGGGTGCAGGCCTGAGAACACTGCTTGCCTTCAAAATGGCCCCTTGCCCCCCAGCACATGGCCAGGCCCTGCCTGTACCAGCACTCAAAATGGCCCCCACCCACATGGCCAGTCCCCAACAGCACCCAAAAAGATCGAAAAACACACAAAAATCAGCACAATCCCATGCCATCCATGCCCTCCATGATGTTTACATTAAAGAGACCCCACAGAAAGACTCAGTCCATGCACCACTCACTACCCCTGGGCAAAAGGCCCCAACAGCAGCCAAAAAAATCGAAAAACACACAAAAATCAGCACAATCCCATGCCATCCATGCCCTCAATGATGTTTGAAATTCAAGACACCCCACAGAAAGACTAGGCCATTGCACCACTCACTACCCCTGAGCATAAAGGATGAAAGCTAGGCAAAATGGGTGCAGGCCTGAGAACACTGCCTGCCTTCAAAATGGCCCCTTGCCCCAGAGCACATGGCCAGGGCCTGCCTGTACCAGCACTCAAAATGGCCCCCACCCACATGGCCAGTCCCCAACAGCAGCCAAAAAAATCGAAAAACACACAAAAATCTGCAAAATCCCATGCCATCCATGCCCTCCATGATGTTTCCATTAAAGAGACCCCACAGAAAGACTAAGTCCATGCACCACTCACTACCCCTGGGCAAAAGGCCCCAACAGCAGCCAGAAAAATCGAAAAACACACAAAAATCAGCACAATCCCATGCCATCCATGCCCTCAATGATGTTTAAATTCAAGACACCCCACAGAAAGACTAGTCCCATGAACCACTCACCACCCCTGGGCATAAAGGATGAAAGCTAGGCAAAATGGGTGCAGGCCTGAGAACACTGCTTGCCTTCAAAATGGCCCCTTGCCCCCCAGCACATGGCCAGGCCCTGCCTGTACCAGCACTCAAAATGGCCCCCACCCACATGGCCAGTCCCCAACAGCAGCCAAAAAGATCGAAAAACACACAAAAATCAGCTCAATCCCATGCCATCCATGCCCTCCATGATGTTTACATTAAAGAGACCCCACAGAAAGACTCAGTCCATGCACCACTCACTACCCCTGGGCAAAAGGCCCCAACAGCAGCCAAAAAAATCGAAAAACACACAAAAATCAGCACAATCCCATGCCATCTATGCCCTCAATGATGTTTAAATTCAAGACACCCCACAGAAAGACTAGGCCATTGCACCACTCACTACCCCTGGGCATAAAGGATGAAAGCTAGGCAAAATGGGTGCAGGCCTGAGAACACTGCCTGCCTTCAAAATGGCCCTTTGCCCCAGAGCACATGGCCGGGGCCTGCCTGTACCAGCACTCAAAATGGCCCCCACCCACATGGCCAGTCCCCAACAGCAGCCCAGAAAATCGAAAAACACACAAAAATCAGCAAAATCCCATGCCATCCATGCCCTCCATGATGTTTCCATTAAAGAGACCCCACCGAAAGACTAAGTCCATGCACCACTCACTACCCCTGGGCAAAAGGCCCCAACAGCAGCCAGAAAAATCGAAAAACACACAAAAATCAGCACAATCCCATGCCATCCATGCCCTCAATGATGTTTAAATTCAAGACACCCCACAGAAAGACTAGTCCCATGAACCACTCACCACCCCTGGGCATAAAGGATGAATGCTAGGCAAAATGGGTGCAGGCCTGGGAACACTGCTTGCCTTCAAAATGGCCCCTTGCCCCCCAGCACATGGCCAGGCCCTGCCTGTACCAGCACTCAAAATGGCCCCCACCCACATGGCCAGTCCCCAACAGCAGCCAAAAAGATCGAAAAACACACAAAAATCAGCTCAATCCCATGCCATCCATGCCCTCCATGATGTTTACATTAAAGAGACCCCACAGAAAGACTCAGTCCATGCACCACTCCCTACCCCTGGGCAAAAGGCCCCAACAGCAGCCCAAAAAAATCGAAAAACACACAAAAATCAGCACAATACCATGCCATCCATGCCCTCAATGATGTTTAAATTCAAGACACCCCACAGAAAGACTAGGCCATTGCACCACTCACTACCCCTGGGCATAAAGAATGAAAGCTAGGCAAAATGGGTGCAGGCCTGAGAACACTGCCTGCCTTCAAAATGGCCCCTTGCCCCAGAGCACATGGCCAGGGCCTGCTTGTACCAGCACTCAAAATGGCCCCCACCCACATGGCCAGTCCCCAACAGCAGCCCAAAAAATCGAAAAACACACAAAAATCAGCACAATCCCATGCCATCCATGCCCTCCATGATGTTTCCATTAAAGAGACCCCACAGAAAGACTCAGTCCATGCACCACTCACTACCCCTGGGCAAAAGGCCCCAACAGCAGCCAAAAAAATCGAAAAACACACAAAAATCAGCACAATCCCAGCCATCCATGCCCTCAATGATGTTTAAATTCAAGACACCCCACAGAAAGACTAGGCCCATGCACCACTCACTACCCCTGGGCATAAAGGATGAAAGCTAGGCAAAATGGGTGCAGGCCTGGGAACACTGCCTGCCTTCAAAATGGCCCATTGCTCCCCAGCACATGGCCAGGGCCTGCCTGTACCAGCATTCAAAATGGCCCCCACCCACATGGCTAGTCCCCAACAGCACCCCAAAAAATCGAAAAACACACAAAAATCAGCAAAGTCCCATGCCATCCATGCCCTCCATGATGTTTCCAGTAAAGAGACCCCACAGAAAGACTCAGTCCATGCACCACTCACTACCCCTGGGCAAAAGGCCCCAATAGCAGCCAAAAAAATAAAAAACACACAAAAATCAGCACAATCCCATGCCATCCATGCCCTCAATGATGTTTAAATTCAAGACACCCCACGGAAAGACTAGGCCCATGCACCACTCACTACCCCTGGGCATAAAGGATGAAAGCTAGGCAAAATGGGTGCAGGCCTGAGAACACTGCCTGCCTTCAAAATGGCCCCTTGCCCCCAGCACATGGCCAGGGCCTGCCTGTACCAGCACTCAAAATGGCCCCACCCATTGGCCAGTCCCCAACAGCAGCCCAAAAAATCGAAAAACACACAAAAATCAGCACAATCCCATGCCATCCATGCCCTCAATGATGTTTAAATTCAAGACACCCCACAGAAAGACTAGGCCCATGCACCACTCACTACCCCTGGGCATAAAGGATGAAAGCTAGGCAAAATGGGTGCAGGCCTGAGAACACTGCCGGCCTTCAAAATGGCCCCTAGCCCCCCAGCACATGGCCAGGGCCTGCCTGAACCAGCACTCAAAATGGCCCCCACCCATATGGCCAGTCCCCAACAGCAGCCCCAAAAAATCGAAAAACACACAAAAATCAGCACAATCCCATGCCATCCATGCCCTAAATGATGTTTAAATTCAAGACACCCCACAGAAAGACTAGGCCCATGCACCACTCACTAGCCCTGGGCATAAAGGATGAAAGCTAGGCAAAATGGGTGTAGGCCCGAGAACACTGCCTGCCTTCAAAATGGTCCCTTGCCCCCCAGCACATGGCCAGGGCCTGCCTGTACCAGCACTCAATATGGCCCCCACCCACATGGCCAGTCCCCAACAGCAGCCAAAAATATCGAAAAACACAAAAAAATCAGGACAATCCCATGCCATCCATGCCCTCCATGATGTTTACATTAAAGAGACCCCACAGAAAGACTAAGTCCATGCACCACTCACTACCCATGGGCAAAAGGCCCCAACAGCAGCCAAAGAAATCGAAAAACACACAAAAATCAGCACAATCCCATTCCATCCATGCCCTCAATGATGTTTAAATTCAAGACACCCCACAAAAAGACTAGTCCCATGAACCACTCACCACCCCTGGGCATAAAGGATGAAAGCTAGGCAAAATGGGTGCAGGCCTGAGAACACTGCTTGCCTTCAAAATGGCCCCTTGCCCCCCAGCACATGGCCAGGGCTTGCCTGTACCAGCACTCAAAATGGCCCCCACCCACATGGCCAGTCCCCAACAGCAGCCAAAAATATCGAAAAATACACAAAAATCAGCACAATCCCATGCCATCCATGCCCTCCATGATGTTTACATTAAAGAGACCCCACAGAAAGACTAAGCCCATGCACCACTCACTACCCATGGGCAAAAGGCCCCAACAGCAGCCAAAGAAATCGAAAAACACACAAAAATCAGCACAATCCCATTCCATCCATGCCCTCAATGATGTTTCCATTAAAGAGACCCCACAGAAAGACTCAGTCCATGCACCACTCACTACCCCTGGGCAAAAGGCCCCAACAGCAGCCAAAAAAATCGAAAAACACACAAAAATCAGCACAATCCCAGCCATCCATGCCCTCAATGATGTTTAAATTCAAGACACCCCACAGAAAGACTAGGCCCATGCACCACTCACTACCCCTGGGCATAAAGGATGAAAGCTAGGCAAAATGGGTGCAGGCCTGAGAACACTGCCTGCCTTCAAAATGGCCCCTTGCCCCCAGCACATGGCCAGGGCCTGCCTGTACCAGCACTCAAAATGGCCCCCACCCATTGGCCAGTCCCCAACAGCAGCCCAAAAAATCGAAAAACACACAAAAATCAGCACAATCCCATGCCATCCATGCCCTCAATGATGTTTAAATTCAAGACACCCCACAGAAAGACTAGGCCCATGCACCACTCACTACCCCTGGGCATAAAGGATGAAAGCTAGGCAAAATGGGTGCAGGCCTGAGAACACTGCCTGCGTTCAAAATGGCCCCTAGCCCCCCAGCACATGGCCAGGGCCTGCCTGAACCAGCACTCAAAATGGCCCCCACCCATATGGCCAGTCCCCAACAGCAGCCCAAAAAAATCGAAAAACACACAAAAATCAGCACAATCCCATGCCATCCATGCCCTAAATGATGTTTAAATTCAAGACACCCCACAGAAAGACTAGGCCCATGCACCACTCACTACCCCTGGGCATAAAGGATGAAAGCTAGGCAAAATGGGTGTAGGCCCGAGAACACTGCCTGCCTTCAAAATGGTCCCTTGCCCCCCAGCACATAGCCAGGGCCTGCCTGTACCAGCACTCAATATGGCCCCCACCCACATGGCCAGTCCCCAACAGCAGCCAAAAATATCGAAAAACACAAAAAAATCAGGACAATCCCATGCCATCCATGCCCTCCATGATGTTTACATTAAAGAGACCCCACAGAAAGACTAAGTCCATGCACCACTCACTACCCATGGGCAAAAGGCCCCAACAGCAGCCAAAGAAATCGAAAAACACACAAAAATCAGCACAATCCCATTCCATCCATGCCCTCAATGATGTTTAAATTCAAGACACCCCACAAAAAGACTAGTCCCATGAACCACTCACCACCCCTGGGCATAAAGGATGAAAGCTAGGCAAAATGGGTGCAGGCCTGAGAACACTGCTTGCCTTCAAAATGGCCCCTTGCCCCCCAGCACATGGCCAGGGCTTGCCTGTACCAGCACTCAAAATGGCCCCCACCCACATGGCCAGTCCCCAACAGCAGCCAAAAATATCGAAAAATACACAAAAATCAGCACAATCCCATGCCATCCATGCCCTCCATGATGTTTACATTAAAGAGACCCCACAGAAAGACTCAGTCCATGCACCACTCACTACCCCTGGGCAAAAGGCCCCAACAGCAGCCAAAAAAATCGAAAAACACACAAACATCAGCACAATCCCATGCCATCCATGCCCTCAATGATGTTTAAATTCAAGACACCCCACAGAAATGCTAGGCCCATGCACCACTCACTACCCCTGGGCATAAAGGATGAAAGCAAGGCAAAATGGGTGCAGGCCTGAGAACACTGCCTGCCTTCAAAATGGCCCCTTGCCCCCCAGCACATGGCCAGGGCCTGCCTGTACCAGCACTCAAAATGGCCCCCACCCACATGGCCAGTCCTCAACAGCAGCCCAAAAAATCGAAAAACACACAAAAATCAGCACAATCCCATGCCAACCATGCCCTCCATGATGTTTACATTAAAGAGACCCCACAGAAAGACTCAGTCCATGCACCACTCACTACCCTTGGGCAAAAGGCCCCAACAGCAGCCAAAAAAATCGAAAAACACACAAAAATCAGCACAATCCCATGCCATCCATGCCCTCAATGATGTTTCAATTCAAGACACCCCACAAAAAGACTAGTCCCATGAACCACTCACCACCCCTGGGCATAAAGGATGAAAGCTAGGCAAAATGGGTGCAGGCCTGAGAACACTGCTTGCCTTCAAAATGGCCCCTTGCCCCCCAGCACATGGCCAGGGCTTGCCTGTACCAGCACTCAAAATGGCCCCCACCCACATGGCCAGTCCCCAACAGCAGCCAAAAATATCGAAAAATACACAAAAATCAGCACAATCCCATGCCATCCATGCCCTCCATGATGTTTACATTAAAGAGACCCCACAGAAAGACTCAGTCCATGCACCACTCACTACCCCTGGGCAAAAGGCCCCAACAGCAGCCAAAAAAATCGAAAAACACACAAACATCAGCACAATCCCATGCCATCCATGCCCTCAATGATGTTTAAATTCAAGACACCCCACAGAAAGACTAGGCCCATGCACCACTCACTACCCCTGGGCATAAAGGATGAAAGCAAGGCAAAATGGGTGCAGGCCTGAGAACACTGCTTGCCTTCAAAATGGCCCCTTGCCCCCCAGCACATGGCCAGGCCCTGCCTGTACCAGCACTCAAAATGGCCACCACCCACATGGCCAGTCCCCAACAGCACCCAAAAAGATCGAAAAACACACAAAAATCAGCACAATCCCATGCCATCCATGCCCTCCATGATGTTTACATTAAAGAGACCCCACAGAAAGACTCGGTCCATGCACCACTCACTACCCCTGGGCAAAAGGCCCCAACAGCAGCCAAAAAAATCGAAAAACACACAAAAATCAGCACAATCCCATGCCATCCATGCCCTCAATGATGTTTGAAATTCAAGACACCCCACAGAAAGACTAGGCCATTGCACCACTCACTACCCCTGAGCATAAAGGATGAAAGCTAGGCAAAATGGGTGCAGGCCTGAGAACACTGCCTGCCTTCAAAATGGCCCCTTGCCCCAGAGCACATGGCCAGGGCCTGCCTGTACCAGCACTCAAAATGGCCCCCACCCACATGGCCAGTCCCCAACAGCAGCCCAAAAAATCGAAAAACACACAAAAATCAGCACAATCCAATGCCATCCATGCCCTAAATGATGTTTAAATTCAAGACACCCCACAGAAAGACTAGGCCCATGCACCACTCACTACCCCTGGGCATAAAGGATGAAAGCTAGGCAAAATGGGTGTAGGCCCGAGAACACTGCCTGCCTTCAAAATGGTCCCTTGCCCCCCAGCACATAGCCAGGGCCTGCCTGTACCAGCACTCAATATGGCCCCCACCCACATGGCCAGTCCCCAACAGCAGCCAAAAATATCGAAAAACACAAAAAAATCAGGACAATCCCATGCCATCCATGCCCTCCATGATGTTTACATTAAAGAGACCCCACAGAAAGACTAAGTCCATGCACCACTCACTACCCATGGGCAAAAGGCCCCAACAGCAGCCAAAGAAATCGAAAAACACAAAAATCAGCACAATCCCATTCCATCCATGCCCTCAATGATGTTTAAATTCAAGACACCCCACAAAAAGACTAGTCCCATGAACCACTCACCACCCCTGGGCATAAAGGATGAAAGCTAGGCAAAATGGGTGCAGGCCTGAGAACACTGCTTGCCTTCAAAATGGCCCCTTGCCCCCCAGCACATGGCCAGGGCTTGCCTGTACCAGCACTCAAAATGGCCCCCACCCACATGGCCAGTCCCCAACAGCAGCCAAAAATATCGAAAAATACACAAAAATCAGCACAATCCCATGCCATCCATGCCCTCCATGATGTTTACATTAAAGAGACCCCACAGAAAGACTCAGTCCATGCACCACTCACTACCCCTGGGCAAAAGGCCCCAACAGCAGCCAAAAAAATCGAAAAACACACAAACATCAGCACAATCCCATGCCATCCATGCCCTCAATGATGTTTAAATTCAAGACACCCCACAGAAATGCTAGGCCCATGCACCACTCACTACCCCTGGGCATAAAGGATGAAAGCAAGGCAAAATGGGTGCAGGCCTGAGAACACTGCCTGCCTTCAAAATGGCCCCTTGCCCCCCAGCACATGGCCAGGGCCTGCCTGTACCAGCACTCAAAATGGCCCCCACCCACATGGCCAGTCCCCAACAGCAGCCCAAAAAATCGAAAAACACACAAAAATCAGCACAATCCCATGCCAACCATGCCCTCCATGATGTTTACATTAAAGAGACCCCACAGAAAGACTCAGTCCATGCACCACTCACTACCCTTGGGCAAAAGGCCCCAACAGCAGCCAAAAAAATCGAAAAACACACAAAAATCAGCACAATCCCATGCCATCCATGCCCTCAATGATGTTTCAATTCAAGACACCCCACAAAAAGACTAGTCCCATGAACCACTCACCACCCCTGGGCATAAAGGATGAAAGCTAGGCAAAATGGGTGCAGGCCTGAGAACACTGCTTGCCTTCAAAATGGCCCCTTGCCCCCCAGCACATGGCCAGGGCTTGCCTGTACCAGCACTCAAAATGGCCCCCACCCACATGGCCAGTCCCCAACAGCAGCCAAAAATATCGAAAAACACAAAAAAATCAGGACAATCCCATGCCATCCATGCCCTCCATGATGTTTACATTAAAGAGACCCACAGAAAGACTCAGTCCATGCACCACTCACTACCCCTGGGCAAAAGGCCCCAACAGCAGCCAAAAAAATCGAAAAACACACAAACATCAGCACAATCCCATGCCATCCATGCCCTCAATGATGTTTAAATTCAAGACACCCCACAAAAAGACTAGGCCCATGCACCACTCACTACCCCTGGGCATAAAGGATGAAAGCAAGGCAAAATGGGTGCAGGCCTGAGAACACTGCTTGCCTTCAAAATGGCCCCTTGCCCCCCAGCACATGGCCAGGCCCTGCCTGTACCAGCACTCAAAATGGCCCCCACCCACATGGCCAGTCCCCAACAGCACCCAAAAAGATCGAAAAACACACAAAAATCAGCACAATCCCATGCCATCCATGCCCTCCATGATGTTTACATTAAAGAGACCCCACAGAAAGACTCAGTCCATGCACCACTCACTACCCCTGGGCAAAAGGCCCCAACAGCAGCCAAAAAAATCGAAAAACACACAAAAATCAGCACAATCCCATGCCATCCATGCCCTCAATGATGTTTGAAATTCAAGACACCCCACAGAAAGACTAGGCCATTGCACCACTCACTACCCCTGAGCATAAAGGATGAAAGCTAGGCAAAATGGGTGCAGGCCTGAGAACACTGCTTGCCTTCAAAATGGCCCCTTGCCCCAGAGCACATGGCCAGGGCCTGCCTGTACCAGCACTCAAAATGGCCCCCACCCACATGGCCAGTCCCCAACAGCAGCCAAAAATATCGAAAAATACACAAAAATCAGCACAATCCCATGCCATCCATGCCCTCCATGATGTTTACATTAAAGAGACCCCACAGAAAGACTCAGTCCATGCACCACTCACTACCCCTGGGCAAAAGGCCCCAACAGCAGCCAAAAAAATCGAAAAACACACAAACATCAGCACAATCCCATGCCATCCATGCCCTCAATGATGTTTAAATTCAAGACACCCCACAGAAATGCTATGCCCATGCACCACTCACTACCCCTGGGCATAAAGGATGAAAGCAAGGCAAAATGGGTGCAGGCCTGAGAACACTGCCTGCCTTCAAAATGGCCCCTTGCCCCCCAGCACATGGCCAGGGCCTGCCTGTACCAGCACTCAAAATGGCCCCCACCCACATGGCCAGTCCCCAACAGCAGCCCAAAAAATCGAAAAACACACAAAAATCAGCACAATCCCATGCCAACCATGCCCTCCATGATGTTTACATTAAAGAGACCCCACAGAAAGACTCAGTCCATGCACCACTCACTACCCTTGGGCAAAAGGCCCCAACAGCAGCCAAAAAAATCGAAAAACACACAAAAATCAGCACAATCCCATGCCATCCATGCCCTCAATGATGTTTCAATTCAAGACACCCCACAAAAAGACTAGTCCCATGAACCACTCACCACCCCTGGGCATAAAGGATGAAAGCTAGGCAAAATGGGTGCAGGCCTGAGAACACTGCTTGCCTTCAAAATGGCCCCTTGCCCCCCAGCACATGGCCAGGGCTTGCCTGTACCAGCACTCAAAATGGCCCCCACCCACATGGCCAGTCCCCAACAGCAGCCAAAAATATCGAAAAATACACAAAAATCAGCACAATCCCATGCCATCCATGCCCTCCATGATGTTTACATTAAAGAGACCCCACAGAAAGACTCAGTCCATGCACCACTCACTACCCCTGGGCAAAAGGCCCCAACAGCAGCCAAAAAAATCGAAAAACACACAAACATCAGCACAATCCCATGCCATCCATGCCCTCAATGATGTTTAAATTCAAGACACCCCACAGAAAGACTAGGCCCATGCAGCACTCACTACCCCTGGGCATAAAGGATGAAAGCAAGGCAAAATGGGTGCAGGCCTGAGAACACTGCTTGCCTTCAAAATGGCCCCTTGCCCCCCAGCACATGGCCAGGCCCTGCCTGTACCAGCACTCAAAATGGCCCCCACCCACATGGCCAGTCCCCAACAGCACCCAAAAAGATCGAAAAACACACAAAAATCAGCACAATCCCATGCCATCCATGCCCTCCATGATGTTTACATTAAAGAGACCCCACAGAAAGACTCAGTCCATGCACCACTCACTACCCCTGGGCAAAAGGCCCCAACAGCAGCCAAAAAAATCGAAAAACACACAAAAATCAGCACAATCCCATGCCATCCATGCCCTCAATGATGTTTGAAATTCAAGACACCCCACAGAAAGACTAGGCCATTGCACCACTCACTACCCCTGAGCATAAAGGATGAAAGCTAGGCAAAATGGGTGCAGGCCTGAGAACACTGCCTGCCTTCAAAATGGCCCCTTGCCCCAGAGCACATGGCCAGGGCCTGCCTGTACCAGCACTCAAAATGGCCCCCACCCACATGGCCAGTCCCCAACAGCAGCCCAAAAAATCGAAAAACACACAAAAATCAGCACAATCCCATGCCATCCATGCCCTAAATGATGTTTAAATTCAAGACACCCCACAGAAAGACTAGGCCCATGCACCACTCACTACCCCTGGGCATAAAGGATGAAAGCTAGGCAAAATGGGTGTAGGCCCGAGAACACTGCCTGCCTTCAAAATGGTCCCTTGCCCCCCAGCACGAAGCCAGGGCCTGCCTGTACCAGCACTCAATATGGCCCCCACCCACATGGCCAGTCCCCAACAGCAGCCAAAAATATCGAAAAACACAAAAAAATCAGGACAATCCCATGCCATCCATGCCCTCCATGATGTTTACATTAAAGAGACCCCACAGAAAGACTAAGTCCATGCACCACTCACTACCCATGGGCAAAAGGCCCCAACAGCAGCCAAAGAAATCGAAAAACACACAAAAATCAGCACAATCCCATTCCATCCATGCCCTCAATGATGTTTAAATTCAAGACACCCCACAAAAAGACTAGTCCCATGAACCACTCACCACCCCTGGGCATAAAGGATGAAAGCTAGGCAAAATGGGTGCAGGCCTGAGAACACTGCCTGCCTTCAAAATGGCCCCTTGCCCCAGAGCACATGTCCGGGGCCTGCCTGTACCAGCACTCAAAATGGCCCCCACCCACATGGCCAGTCCCCAACAGCAGCCAAAAAAATCGAAAAACACACAAAAATCTGCAAAATCCCATGCCATCCATGCCCTCCATGATGTTTCCATTAAAGAGACCCCACAGAAAGACTAAGTCCATGCACCACTCACTACCCCTGGGCAAAAGGCCCCAACAGCAGCCAGAAAAATCGAAAAACACACAAAAATCAGCACAATCCCATGCCATCCATGCCCTCAATGATGTTTAAATTCAAGACACCCCACAGAAAGACTAGTCCCATGAACCACTCACCACCCCTGGGCATAAAGGATGAAAGCTAGGCAAAATGGGTGCAGGCCTGAGAACACTGCTTGCCTTCAAAATGGCCCCTTGCCCCCCAGCACATGGCCAGGCCCTGCCTGTACCAGCACTCAAAATGGCCCCCACCCACATGGCCAGTCCCCAACAGCAGCCAAAAAGATCGAAAAACACACAAAAATCAGCTCAATCCCATGCCATCCATGCCCTCCATGATGTTTACATTAAAGAGACCCCACAGAAAGACTCAGTCCATGCACCACTCACTACCCCTGGGCAAAAGGCCCCAACAGCAGCCAAAAAAATCGAAAAACACACAAAAATCAGCACAATCCCATGCCATCTATGCCCTCAATGATGTTTAAATTCAAGACACCCCACAGAAAGACTAGGCCATTGCACCACTCACTACCCCTGGGCATAAAGGATGAAAGCTAGGCAAAATGGGTGCAGGCCTGAGAACACTGCCTGCCTTCAAAATGGCCCCTTGCCCCAGAGCACATGGCCGGGGCCTGCCTGTACCAGCACTCAAAATGGCCCCCACCCACATGGCCAGTCCCCAACAGCAGCCAAAAAAATCGAAAAACACAAAAATCAGCACAATCCCAGCCATCCATGCCCTCAATGATGTTTAAATTCAAGACACCCCACAGAAAGACTAGGCCCATGCACCACTCACTACCCCTGGGCATAAAGGATGAAAGCTAGGCAAAATGGGTGCAGGCCTGGGAACACTGCCTGCCTTCAAAATGGCCCATTGCTCCCCAGCACATGGCCAGGGCCTGCCTGTACCAGCATTCAAAATGGCCCCCACCCACATGGCTAGTCCCCAACAGCACCCCAAAAAATCGAAAAACACACAAAAATCAGCAAAGTCCCATGCCATCCATGCCCTCCATGATGTTTCCAGTAAAGAGACCCCACAGAAAGACTCAGTCCATGCACCACTCACTACCCCTGGGCAAAAGGCCCCAATAGCAGCCAAAAAAATAAAAAACACACAAAAATCAGCACAATCCCATGCCATCCATGCCCTCAATGATGTTTAAATTCAAGACACCCCACGGAAAGACTAGGCCCATGCACCACTCACTACCCCTGGGCATAAAGGATGAAAGCTAGGCAAAATGGGTGCAGGCCTGAGAACACTGCCTGCCTTCAAAATGGCCCCTTGCCCCCAGCACATGGCCAGGGCCTGCCTGTACCAGCACTCAAAATGGCCCCACCCATTGGCCAGTCCCCAACAGCAGCCCAAAAAATCGAAAAACACACAAAAATCAGCACAATCCCATGCCATCCATGCCCTCAATGATGTTTAAATTCAAGACACCCCACAGAAAGACTAGGCCCATGCACCACTCACTCCCCCTGGGCATAAAGGATGAAAGCTAGGCAAAATGGGTGCAGGCCTGAGAACACTGCCTGCCTTCAAAATGGCCCCTAGCCCCCCAGCACATGGCCAGGGCCTGCCTGAACCAGCACTCAAAATGGCCCCCACCCATATGGCCAGTCCCCAACAGCAGCCCCAAAAAATCGAAAAACACACAAAAATCAGCACAATCCCATGCCATCCATGCCCTAAATGATGTTTAAATTCAAGACACCCCACAGAAAGACTAGGCCCATGCACCACTCACTACCCCTGGGCATAAAGGATGAAAGCTAGGCAAAATGGGTGTAGGCCCGAGAACACTGCCTGCCTTCAAAATGGTCCCTTGCCCCCCAGCACATGGCCAGGGCCTGCCTGTACCAGCACTCAATATGGCCCCCACCCACATGGCCAGTCCCCAACAGCAGCCAAAAATATCGAAAAACACAAAAAAATCAGGACAATCCCATGCCATCCATGCCCTCCATGATGTTTACATTAAAGAGACCCCACAGAAAGACTAAGTCCATGCACCACTCACTACCCATGGGCAAAAGGCCCCAACAGCAGCCAAAGAAATCGAAAAACACACAAAAATCAGCACAATCCCATTCCATCCATGCCCTCAATGATGTTTAAATTCAAGACACCCCACAAAAAGACTAGTCCCATGAACCACTCACCACCCCTGGGCATAAAGGATGAAAGCTAGGCAAAATGGGTGCAGGCCTGAGAACACTGCTTGCCTTCAAAATGGCCCCTTGCCCCCCAGCACATGGCCAGGGCTTGCCTGTACCAGCACTCAAAATGGCCCCCACCCACATGGCCAGTCCCCAACAGCAGCCAAAAATATCGAAAAATACACAAAAATCAGCACAATCCCATGCCATCCATGCCCTCCATGATGTTTACATTAAAGAGACCCCACAGAAAGACTAAGCCCATGCACCACTCACTACCCATGGGCAAAAGGCCCCAACAGCAGCCAAAGAAATCGAAAAACACACAAAAATCAGCACAATCCCATTCCATCCATGCCCACAATGATGTTTCCATTAAAGAGACCCCACAGAAAGACTCAGTCCATGCACCACTCACTACCCCTGGGCAAAAGGCCCCAACAGCAGCCAAAAAAATCGAAAAACACACAAAAATCAGCACAATCCCAGCCATCCATGCCCTCAATGATGTTTAAATTCAAGACACCCCACAGAAAGACTAGGCCCATGCACCACTCACTACCCCTGGGCATAAAGGATGAAAGCTAGGCAAAATGGGTGCAGGCCTGAGAACACTGCCTGCCTTCAAAATGGCCCCTTGCCCCCAGCACATGGCCAGGGCCTGCCTGTACCAGCACTCAAAATGGCCCCCACCCATTGGCCAGTCCCCAACAGCAGCCCAAAAAATCGAAAAACACACAAAAATCAGCACAATCCCATGCCATCCATGCCCTCAATGATGTTTAAATTCAAGACACCCCACAGAAAGACTAGGCCCATGCACCACTCACTACCCCTGGGCATAAAGGATGAAAGCTAGGCAAAATGGGTGCAGGCCTGAGAACACTGCCTGCCTTCAAAATGGCCCCTAGCCCCCCAGCACATGGCCAGGGCCTGCCTGAACCAGCACTCAAAATGGCCCCCACCCATATGGCCAGTCCCCAACAGCAGCCCAAAAAAATCGAAAAACACACAAAAATCAGCACAATCCCATGCCATCCATGCCCTAAATGATGTTTAAATTCAAGACACCCCACAGAAAGACTAGGCCCATGCACCACTCACTACCCCTGGGCATAAAGGATGAAAGCTAGGCAAAATGGGTGTAGGCCCGAGAACACTGCCTGCCTTCAAAATGGTCCCTTGCCCCCCAGCACATAGCCAGGGCCTGCCTGTACCAGCACTCAATATGGCCCCCACCCACATGGCCAGTCCCCAACAGCAGCCAAAAATATCGAAAAACACAAAAAAATCAGGACAATCCCATGCCATCCATGCCCTCCATGATGTTTACATTAAAGAGACCCCACAGAAAGACTAAGTCCATGCACCACTCACTACCCATGGGCAAAAGGCCCCAACAGCAGCCAAAGAAATCGAAAAACACACAAAAATCAGCACAATCCCATTCCATCCATGCCCTCAATGATGTTTAAATTCAAGACACCCCACAAAAAGACTAGTCCCATGAACCACTCACCACCCCTGGGCATAAAGGATGAAAGCTAGGCAAAATGGGTGCAGGCCTGAGAACACTGCTTGCCTTCAAAATGGCCCCTTGCCCCCCAGCACATGGCCAGGGCTTGCCTGTACCAGCACTCAAAATGGCCCCCACCCACATGGCCAGTCCCCAACAGCAGCCAAAAATATCGAAAAATACACAAAAATCAGCACAATCCCATGCCATCCATGCCCTCCATGATGTTTACATTAAAGAGACCCCACAGAAAGACTCAGTCCATGCACCACTCACTACCCCTGGGCAAAAGGCCCCAACAGCAGCCAAAAAAATCGAAAAACACACAAACATCAGCACAATCCCATGCCATCCATGCCCTCAATGATGTTTAAATTCAAGACACCCCACAGAAAGACTAGGCCAATGCACCACTCACTACCCCTGGGCATAAAGGATGAAAGCTAGGCAAAATGGGTGCAGGCCTGAGAACACTGCCTGCCTTCAAAATGGCCCTTTGCCCCCCAGCACATGGCCAGGGCCTGCCTGTACCAGCATTCAAAATGGCCCCCACCCACATGGCTAGTCCCAAACAGCACCCCAAAAAATCAAAAAACACACAAAAATCAGCAAAGTCCCATGCCATCCATGCCCTCCATGATGTTTCCATTAAAGAGACCCCACCGAAAGACTAAGTCCATGCACCACTCACTACCCCTGGGCAAAAGGCCCCAACAGCAGCCAAAAAAATAAAAAACACACAAAAATCAGCACAATCCCATGCCATCCATGCCCTCAATGATGTTTAAATTCAAGACACCCCACAGAAAGACTAGGCCCATGCACCACTCACTACCCCTGGGCATAAAGGATGAAAGCTAGGCAAAATGGGTGCAGGCCTGAGAACACTGCCTGCCTTCAAAATGGCCCCTTGCCCCCAGCACATGGCCAGGGCCTGCCTGTACCAGCACTCAAAATGGCCCCCACCCATTGGCCAGTCCCCAACAGCAGCCCAAAAAATCGAAAAACACACAAAAATCAGCACAATCCCATGCCATCCATGCCCTCAATGATGTTTAAATTCAAGACACCCCACAGAAAGACTAGGCCCATTCACCACTCACTACCCCTGGGCATAAAGGATGAAAGCTAGGCAAAATGGGTGTAGGCCCGAGAACACTGCCTGCCTTCAAAATGGTCCCTTGCCCCCCAGCACATAGCCAGGGCCTGCCTGTACCAGCACTCAATATGGCCCCCACCCACATGGCCAGTCCCCAACAGCAGCCAAAAATATCGAAAAACACAAACAAATCAGGACAATCCCATGCCATCCATGCCCTCCATGATGTTTACATTAAAGAGACCCCACAGAAAGACTAAGTCCATGCACCACTCACTACCCATGGGCAAAAGGCCCCAACAGCAGCCAAAGAAATCGAAAAACACACAAAAATCAGCACAATCCCATTCCATCCATGCCCTCAATGATGTTTAAATTCAAGACACCCCACAAAAAGACTAGTCCCATGAACCACTCACCACCCCTGGGCATAAAGGATGAAAGCTAGGCAAAATGGGTGCAGGCCTGAGAACACTGCTTGCCTTCAAAATGGCCCATTGCCCCCCAGCACATGGCCAGGGCTTGCCTGTACCAGCACTCAAAATGGCCCCCACCGACATGGCCAGTCCCCAACAGCAGCCAAAAATATCGAAAAATACACAAAAATCAGCACAATCCCATGCCATCCATGCCCTCCATGATGTTTACATTAAAGAGACCCCACAGAAAGACTCAGTCCATGCACCACTCACTACCCCTGGGCAAAAGGCCCCAACAGCAGCCAAAAAAATCGAAAAACACACAAACATCAGCACAATCCCATGCCATCCATGCCCTCAATGATGTTTAAATTCAAGACACCCCACAGAAATGCTAGGCCCATGCACCACTCACTACCCCTGGGCATAAAGGATGAAAGCAAGGCAAAATGGGTGCAGGCCTGAGAACACTGCCTGCCTTCAAAATGGCCCCTTGCCCCCCAGCACATGGCCAGGGCCTGCCTGTACCAGCACTCAAAATGGCCCCCACCCACATGGCCAGTCCCCAACAGCAGCCCAAAAAATCGAAAAACACACAAAAATCAGCACAATCCCATGCCAACCATGCCCTCCATGATGTTTACATTAAAGAGACCCCACAGAAAGACTCAGTCCATGCACCACTCACTACCCTTGGGCAAAAGGCCCCAACAGCAGCCAAAAAAATCGAAAAACACACAAAAATCAGCACAATCCCATGCCATCCATGCCCTCAATGATGTTTCAATTCAAGACACCCCACAAAAAGACTAGTCCCATGAACCACTCACCACCCCTGGGCATAAAGGATGAAAGCTAGGCAAAATGGGTGCAGGCCTGAGAACACTGCTTGCCTTCAAAATGGCCCCTTGCCCCCCAGCACATGGCCAGGGCTTGCCTGTACCAGCACTCAAAATGGCCCCCACCCACATGGCCAGTCCCCAACAGCAGCCAAAAATATCGAAAAATACACAAAAATCAGCACAATCCCATGCCATCCATGCCCTCCATGATGTTTACATTAAAGAGACCCCACAGAAAGACTCAGTCCATGCACCACTCACTACCCCTGGGCAAAAGGCCCCAACAGCAGCCAAAAAAATCGAAAAACACACAAACATCAGCACAATCCCATGCCATCCATGCCCTCAATGATGTTTAAATTCAAGACACCCCACAGAAAGACTAGGCCCATGCACCACTCACTACCCCTGGGCATAAAGGATGAAAGCAAGGCAAAATGGGTGCAGGCCTGAGAACACTGCTTGCCTTCAAAATGGCCCCTTGCCCCCCAGCACATGGCCAGGCCCTGCCTGTACCAGCACTCAAAATGGCCCCCACCCACATGGCCAGTCCCCAACAGCACCCAAAAAGATCGAAAAACACACAAAAATCAGCACAATCCCATGCCATCCATGCCCTCCATGATGTTTACATTAAAGAGACCCCACAGAAAGACTCAGTCCATGCACCACTCACTACCCCTGGGCAAAAGGCCCCAACAGCAGCCAAAAAAATCGAAAAACACACAAAAATCAGCACAATCCCATGCCATCCATGCCCTCAATGATGTTTGAAATTCAAGACACCCCACAGAAAGACTAGGCCATTGCACCACTCACTACCCCTGAGCATAAAGGATGAAAGCTAGGCAAAATGGGTGCAGGCCTGAGAACACTGCCTGCCTTCAAAATGGCCCCTTGCCCCAGAGCACATGGCCAGGGCCTGCCTGTACCAGCACTCAAAATGGCCCCCACCCACATGGCCAGTCCCCAACAGCAGCCCAAAAAATCGAAAAACACACAAAAATCAGCACAATCCCATGCCATCCATGCCCTAAATGATGTTTAAATTCAAGACACCCCACAGAAAGACTAGGCCCATGCACCACTCACTACCCCTGGGCATAAAGGATGAAAGCTAGGCAAAATGGGTGTAGGCCCGAGAACACTGCCTGCCTTCAAAATGGTCCCTTGCCCCCCAGCACATAGCCAGGGCCTGCCTGTACCAGCACTCAATATGGCCCCCACCCACATGGCCAGTCCCCAACAGCAGCCAAAAATATCGAAAAACACAAAAAAATCAGGACAATCCCATGCCATCCATGCCCTCCATGATGTTTACATTAAAGAGACCCCACAGAAAGACTAAGTCCATGCACCACTCACTACCCATGGGCAAAAGGCCCCAACAGCAGCCAAAGAAATCGAAAAACACACAAAAATCAGCACAATCCCATTCCATCCATGCCCTCAATGATGTTTAAATTCAAGACACCCCACAAAAAGACTAGTCCCATGAACCACTCACCACCCCTGGGCATAAAGGATGAAAGCTAGGCAAAATGGGTGCAGGCCTGAGAACACTGCTTGCCTTCAAAATGGCCCCTTGCCCCCCAGCACATGGCCAGGGCTTGCCTGTACCAGCACTCAAAATGGCCCCCACCCACATGGCCAGTCCCCAACAGCAGCCAAAAATATCGAAAAATACACAAAAATCAGCACAATCCCATGCCATCCATGCCCTCCCTGATGTTTACATTAAAGAGACCCCACAGAAAGACTCAGTCCATGCACCACTCACTACCCCTGGGCAAAAGGCCCCAACAGCAGCCAAAAAAATCGAAAAACACACAAACATCAGCACAATCCCATGCCATCCATGCCCTCAATGATGTTTAAATTCAAGACACCCCACAGAAATGCGAGGCCCATGCACCACTCACTACCCCTGGGCATAAAGGATGAAAGCAAGGCAAAATGGGTGCAGGCCTGAGAACACTGCCTGCCTTCAAAATGGCCCCTTGCCCCCCAGCACATGGCCAGGGCCTGCCTGTACCAGCACTCAAAATGGCCCCCACCCACATGGCCAGTCCCCAACAGCAGCCCAAAAAATCGAAAAACACACAAAAATCAGCACAATCCCATGCCAACCATGCCCTCCATGATGTTTACATTAAAGAGACCCCACAGAAAGACTCAGTCCATGCACCACTCACTACCCTTGGGCAAAAGGCCCCAACAGCAGCCAAAAAAATCGAAAAACACACAAAAATCAGCACAATCCCATGCCATCCATGCCCTCAATGATGTTTCAATTCAAGACACCCCACAAAAAGACTAGTCCCATGAACCACTCACCACCCCTGGGCATAAAGGATGAAAGCTAGGCAAAATGGGTGCAGGCCTGAGAACACTGCTTGCCTTCAAAATGGCCCCTTGCCCCCCAGCACATGGCCAGGGCTTGCCTGTACCAGCACTCAAAATGGCCCCCACCCACATGGCCAGTCCCCAACAGCAGCCAAAAATATCGAAAAATACACAAAAATCAGCACAATCCCATGCCATCCATGCCCTCCATGATGTTTACATTAAAGAGACCCCACAGAAAGACTCAGTCCATGCACCACTCACTACCCCTGGGCAAAAGGCCCCAACAGCAGCCAAAAAAATCGAAAAACACACAAACATCAGCACAATCCCATGCCATCCATGCCCTCAATGATGTTTAAATTCAAGACACCCCACAGAAAGACTAGGCCCATGCACCACTCACTACCCCTGGGCATAAAGGATGAAAGCAAGGCAAAATGGGTGCAGGCCTGAGAACACTGCTTGCCTTCAAAATGGCCCCTTGCCCCCCAGCACATGGCCAGGCCCTGCCTGTACCAGCACTCAAAATGGCCCCCACCCACATGGCCAGTCCCCAACAGCACCCAAAAAGATCGAAAAACACACAAAAATCAGCACAATCCCATGCCATCCATGCCCTCCATGATGTTTACATTAAAGAGACCCCACAGAAAGACTCAGTCCATGCACCACTCACTACCCCTGGGCAAAAGGCCCCAACAGCAGCCAAAAAAATCGAAAAACACACAAAAATCAGCACAATCCCATGCCATCCATGCCCTCAATGATGTTTGAAATTCAAGACACCCCACAGAAAGACTAGGCCATTGCACCACTCACTACCCCTGAGCATAAAGGATGAAAGCTAGGCAAAATGGGTGCAGGCCTGAGAACACTGCCTGCCTTCAAAATGGCCCCTTGCCCCAGAGCACATGGCCAGGGCCTGCCTGTACCAGCACTCAAAATGGCCCCCACCCACATGGCCAGTCCCCAACAGCAGCCCAAAAAATCGAAAAACACACAAAAATCAGCACAATCCCATGCCATCCATGCCCTCCATGATGTTTCCATTAAAGAGACCCCACAGAAAGACTCAGTCCATGCACCACTCACTACCCCTGGGCAAAAGGCCCCAACAGCAGCCAAAAAAATCGAAAAACACACAAAAATCAGCACAATCCCATGCCATCCATGCCCTCAATGATGTTTAAATTCAAGACACCCCACAGAAAGACTAGGCCCATGCACCACTCACTACCCCTGGGCATAAAGGATGAAAGCAAGGCAAAATGGGTGCAGGCCTGAGAACACTGCTTGCCTTCAAAATGGCCCCTTGCCCCCCAGCACATGGCCAGGCCCAGCCTGTACCAGCACTCAAAATGGCCCCCACCCACATGGCCAGTCCCCAACAGCACCCAAAAAGATCGAAAAACACACAAAAATCAGCACAATCCCATGCCATCCATGCCCTCCATGATGTTTACATTAAAGAGACCCCACAGAAAGACTCAGTCCATGCACCACTCACTACCCCTGGGCAAAAGGCCCCAACAGCAGCCAAAAAAATCGAAAAACACACAAAAATCAGCACAATCCCATGCCATCCATGCCCTCAATGATGTTTGAAATTCAAGACACCCCACAGAAAGACTAGGCCATTGCACCACTCACTACCCCTGAGCATAAAGGATGAAAGCTAGGCCAAATGGGTGCAGGCCTGAGAACACTGCCAGCCTTCAAAATGGCCCCTTGCCCCAGAGCACATGGCCAGGGCCTGCCTGTACCAGCACTCAAAATGGCCCCCACCCACATGGCCAGTCCCCAACAGCAGCCCAAAAAATCGAAAAACACACAAAAATAAGCACAATCCCATGCCATCCATGCCCTAAATGATGTTTAAATTCAAGACACCCCACAGAAAGACTAGGCCCATGCACCACTCACTACCCCTGGGCATAAAGGATGAAAGCTAGGCAAAATGGGTGTAGGCCCGAGAACACTGCCTGCCTTCAAAATGGTCCCTTGCCCCCCAGCACATAGCCAGGGCCTGCCTGTACCAGCACTCAATATGGCCCCCACCCACATGGTCAGTCCCCAACAGCAGCCAAAAATATCGAAAAACACAAAAAAATCAGGACAATCCCATGCCATCCATGCCCTCCATGATGTTTACATTAAAGAGACCCCACAGAAAGACTAAGTCCATGCACCACTCACTACCCATGGGCAAAAGGCCCCAACAGCAGCCAAAGAAATCGAAAAACACACAAAATTCAGCACAATCCCATTCCATCCATGCCCTCAATGATGTTTAAATTCAAGACACCCCACAAAAAGACTAGTCCCATGAACCACTCACCACCCCTGGGCATAAAGGATGAAAGCTAGGCAAAATGGGTGCAGGCCTGAGAACACTGCTTGCCTTCAAAATGGCCCCTTGCCCCCCAGCACATGGCCAGGGCTTGCCTGTACCAGCACTCAAAATGGCCCCCACCCACATGGCCAGTCCCCAACAGCAGCCAAAAATATCGAAAAATACACAAAAATCAGCACAATCCCATGCCATCCATGCCCTCCCTGATGTTTACATTAAAGAGACCCCACAGAAAGACTCAGTCCATGCACCACTCACTACCCCTGGGCAAAAGGCCCCAACAGCAGCCAAAAAAATCGAAAAACACACAAACATCAGCACAATCCCATGCCATCCATGCCCTCAATGATGTTTAAATTCAAGACACCCCACAGAAATGCTAGGCCCATGCACCACTCACTACCCCTGGGCATAAAGGATGAAAGCAAGGCAAAATGGGTGCAGGCCTGAGAACACTGCCTGCCTTCAAAATGGCCCCTTGCCCCCCAGCACATGGCCAGGGCCTGCCTGTACCAGCACTCAAAATGGCCCCCACCCACATGGCCAGTCCCCAACAGCAGCCCAAAAAATCGAAAAACACACAAAAATCAGCACAATCCCATGCCAACCATGCCCTCCATGATGTTTACATTAAAGAGACCCCACAGAAAGACTCAGTCCATGCACCACTCACTACCCTTGGGCAAAAGGCCCCAACAGCAGCCAAAAAAATCAAAAAACACACAAAAATCAGCACAATCCCATGCCATCCATGCCCTCAATGATGTTTCAATTCAAGACACCCCACAAAAAGACTAGTCCCATGAACCACTCACCACCCCTGGGCATAAAGGATGAAAGCTAGGCGAAAATGGGTGCAGGCCTGAGAACACTGCTTGCCTTCAAAATGGCCCCTTGCCCCCCCAGCACATGGCCAGGGCTTGCCTGTACCAGCACTCAAAATGGCCCCCACCCACATGGCCAGTCCCCAACAGCAGCCAAAAATATCGAAAAATACACAAAAATCAGCACAATCCCATGCCATCCATGCCCTCCATGATGTTTACATTAAAGAGACCCCACAGAAAGACTCAGTCCATGCACCACTCACTACCCCTGGGCAAAAGGCCCCAACAGCAGCCAAAAAAATCGAAAAACACACAAACATCAGCACAATCCCATGCCATCCATGCCCTCAATGATGTTTAAATTCAAGACACCCCACAGAAAGACTAGGCCCATGCACCACTCACTACCCCTGGGCATAAAGGATGAAAGCAAGGCAAAATGGGTGCAGGCCTGAGAACACTGCTTGCCTTCAAAATGGCCCCTTGCCCCCCAGCACATGGCCAGGCCCTGCCTGTACCAGCACTCAAAATGGCCCCCACCCACATGGCCAGTCCCCAACAGCACCCAAAAAGATCGAAAAACACACAAAAATCAGCACAATCCCATGCCATCCATGCCCTCCATGATGTTTACATTAAAGAGACCCCACAGAAAGACTCAGTCCATGCACCACTCACTACCCCTGGGCAAAAGGCCCCAACAGCAGCCAAAAAAATCGAAAAACACACAAAAATCAGCACAATCCCATGCCATCCATGCCCTCAATGATGTTTGAAATTCAAGACACCCCACAGAAAGACTAGGCCATTGCACCACTCACTACCCCTGAGCATAAAGGATGAAAGCTAGGCAAAATGGGTGCAGGCCTGAGAACACTGCCTGCCTTCAAAATGGCCCCTTGCCCCAGAGCACATGGCCAGGGCCTGCCTGTACCAGCACTCAAAATGGCCCCCACCCACATGGCCAGTCCCCAACAGCAGCCCAAAAAATCGAAAAACACACAAAAATCAGCACAATCCCATGCCATCCATGCCCTCCATGATGTTTCCATTAAAGAGACCCCACAGAAAGACTCAGTCCATGCACCACTCACTACCCCTGGGCAAAAGGCCCCAACAGCAGCCAAAAAAATCGAAAAACACACAAAAATCAGCACAATCCCATGCCATCCATGCCCTCAATGATGTTTAAATTCAAGACACCCCACAGAAAGACTAGGCCCATGCACCACTCACTACCCCTGGGCATAAAGGATGAAAGCTAGGCAAAATGGGTGCAGGCCTGAGAACACTGCCTGCCTTCAAAATGGCCCATTGCCCCCCAGCACATGGCCAGGGCCTGCCTGTACCAGCATTCAAAATGGCCCCCACCCACATGGCTAGTCCCCAACAGCACCCCAAAAAATCGAAAAACACACAAAAATCAGCAAAGTCCCATGCCATCCATGCCCTCCATGATGTTTCCAGTAAAGAGACCCCACAGAAAGACTCAGTCCATGCACCACTCACTACCCCTGGGCAAAAGGCCCCAACAGCAGCCAAAAAAATAAAAAAAACACACAAAAATCAGCACAATCCCATGCCATCCATGCCCTCAATGATGTTTAAATTCAAGACACCCCACAGAAAGACTAGGCCCATGCACCACTCACTACCCCTGGGCATAAAGGATGAAAGCTAGGCAAAATGGGTACAGGCCTGAGAACACTGCCTGCCTTCAAAATGGACCCTTGCCCCCCAGCACATGGCCAGGGCCTGTCTGTACCAGCACTCAAAATGGCCCCCACCCATTCGCCAGTCCCCAACAGCAGCCCAAAAAATCGAAAAAAACACAAAAATCAGCACAATCCCATGCCATCCATGCCCTCAATGATGTTTAAATTCAAGACACCCCACAGAAAGACTAGGCCCATGCACCACTCACTACCCCTGGGCATAAAGGATGAAAGCTAGGCAAAATGGGTGTAGGCCTGAGAACACTGCCTGCCTTCAAAATGGCCCCTTGCCCCCCAGCACATGGCCAGGGCCTGCCTGAACCAGCACTCAAAATGGCCCCCACCCATATGGCCAGTCCCCAACAGCAGCCCAAAAAATCGAAAAACACACAAAAATCAGCACAATCCCATGCCATCCTTGCCCTCCATGATGTTTACATTAAAGAGACCACACAGAAAGACTCAGTCCATGCACCACTCACTACCCCTGGGCAAAAGGCCCCAACAGCACCCCAAAAAATCGAAAAACACACAAAAATCAGCAAAGTCCCATGCCATCCATGCCCTCCATGATGTTTCCAGTAAAGAGACCCCACAGAAAGACTCAGTCCATGCACCACTCACTACCCCTGGGCAAAAGGCCCCAACAGCAGCCAAAAAAATAAAAAACACACAAAAATCAGCACAATCCCATGCCATCCATGCCCTCAATGATGTTTGAATTCAAGACACCCCACAGAAAGACTAGGCCCATGCACCACTCACTACCCCTGGGCATAAAGGATGAAAGCTAGGCAAAATGGGTACAGGCCTGAGAACACTGCCTGCCTTCAAAATGGACCCTTGCCCCCCAGCACATGGCCAGGGCCTGTCTGTACCAGCACTCAAAATGGCCCCCACCCATTCGCCAGTCCCCAACAGCAGCCCAAAAAATCGAAAAAAACACAAAAATCAGCACAATCCCATGCCATCCATGCCCTCAATGATGTTTAAATTCAAGACACCCCACAGAAAGACTAGGCCCATGCACCACTCACTACCCCTGGGCATAAAGGATGAAAGCTAGGCAAAATGGGTGTAGGCCTGAGAACACTGCCTGCCTTCAAAATGGCCCCTTGCCCCCCAGCACATGGCCAGGGCCTGCCTGAACCAGCACTCAAAATGGCCCCCACCCATATGGCCAGTCCCCAACAGCAGCCCAAAAAATCGAAAAACACACAAAAATCAGCACAATCCCATGCCATCCTTGCCCTCCATGATGTTTACATTAAAGAGACCACACAGAAAGACTCAGTCCATGCACCACTCACTACCCCTGGGCAAAAGGCCCCAACAGCACCCCAAAAAATCGAAAAACACACAAAAATCAGCAAAGTCCCATGCCATCCATGCCCTCCATGATGTTTCCAGTAAAGAGACCCCACAGAAAGACTCAGTCCATGCACCACTCACTACCCCTGGGCAAAAGGCCCCAACAGCAGCCAAAAAAATAAAAAACACACAAAAATCAGCACAATCCCATGCCATCCATGCCCTCAATGATGTTTGAATTCAAGACACCCCACAGAAAGACTAGGCCCATGCACCACTCACTACCCCTGGGCATAAAGGATGAAAGCTAGGCAAAATGGGTGCAGGCCTGAGAACACTGCCTGCCTTCAAAATGGCCCCTTGCCCCCAGCACATGGCCAGGGCCTGCCTGTACCAGCACTCAAAATGGCCCCCACCCATTGGCCAGTCCCCAACAGCAGCCCAAAAAATCGAAAAACACACAAAAATCAGCACAATCCCATGCCATCCATGCCCTCAATGATGTTTAAATTCAAGACACCCCACAGAAAGACTAGGCCCATGCACCACTCACTACCCCTGGGCATAAAGGATGAAAGCTAGGCAAAATGGGTGCAGGCCTGAGAACACTGCCTGCCTTCAAAATGGCCCCTAGCCCCCCAGCACATGGCCAGGGCCTGCCTGAACGAGCACTCAAAATGGCCCCCACCCATATGGCCAGTCCCCAACAGCAGCCCAAAAAAATCGAAAAACACACAAAAATCAGCACAATCCCATGCCATCCATGCCCTCAATGATGTTTAAATTCAAGACACCCCACAGAAAGACTAGGCCCATGCACCACTCACTACCCCTGGGCATAAAGGATGAAAGCAAGGCAAAATGGGTGCAGGCCTGAGAACACTGCCTGCCTTCAAAATGGCCCCTTGCCCCCCAGCACATGGCCAGGGCCTGCCTGTACCAGCACTCAAAATGGCCCCCACCCACATGGCCAGTCCCCAACAGCAGCCCAAAAAATCGAAAAACACACAAAAATCAGCACAATCCCATGCCAACCATGCCCTCCATGATGTTTACATTAAAGAGACCCCACAGAAAGACTCAGTCCATGCACCACTCACTACCCTTGGGCAAAAGGCCCCAACAGCAGCCAAAAAAATCGAAAACACACAAAAATCAGCACAATCCCATGCCATCCATGCCCTCAATGATGTTTCAATTCAAGACACCCCACAAAAAGACTAGTCCCATGAACCACTCACCACCCCTGGGCATAAAGGATGAAAGCTAGGCAAAATGGGTGCAAGCCTGAGAACACTGCTTGCCTTCAAAATGGCCCCTTGCCCCCCCAGCACATGGCCAGGGCTTGCCTGTACCAGCACTCAAAATGGCCCCCACCCACATGGCCAGTCCCCAACAGCAGCCAAAAATATCGAAAAATACACAAAAATCAGCACAATCTCATGCCATCCATGCCCTCCATGATGTTTACATTAAAGAGACCCCACAGAAAGACTCAGTCCATGCACCACTCACTACCCCTGGGCAAAAGGCCCCAACAGCAGCCAAAAAAATCGAAAAACACACAAACATCAGCACAATCCCATGCCATCCATGCCCTCAATGATGTTTAAATTCAAGACACCCCACAGAAAGACTAGGCCCATGCACCACTCACTGCCCCTGGGCATAAAGGATGAAAGCAAGGCAAAATGGGTGCAGGCCTGAGAACACTGCTTGCCTTCACAATGGCCCCTTGCCCCCCAGCACATGGCCAGGCCCTGCCTGTACCAGCACTCAAAATGGCCCCCACCCACATGGCCAGTCCCCAACAGCACCCAAAAAGATCGAAAAACACACAAAAATCAGCACAATCCCATGCCATCCATGCCCTCCATGATGTTTACATTAAAGAGACCCCACAGAAAGACTCAGTCCATGCACCACTCACTACCCCTGGGCAAAAGGCCCCAACAGCAGCCAAAAAAATCGAAAAACACACAAAAATCAGCACAATCCCATGCCATCCATGCCCTCAATGATGTTTGAAATTCAAGACACCCCACAGAAAGACTAGGCCATTGCACCACTCACTACCCCTGAGCATAAAGGATGAAAGCTAGGCAAAATGGGTGCAGGCCTGAGAACACTGCCTGCCTTCAAAATGGCCCCTTGCCCCAGAGCACATGGCCAGGGCCTGCCTGTACCAGCACTCAAAATGGCCCCCACCCACATGGCCAGTCCCCAACAGCAGCCCAAAAAATCGAAAAACACACAAAAATCAGCACAATCCCATGCCATCCATGCCCTCCATGATGTTTCCATTAAAGAGACCCCACAGAAAGACTCAGTCCATGCACCACTCACTACCCCTGGGCAAAAGGCCCCAACAGCAGCCAAAAAAATTGAAAAACACACAAAAATCAGCACAATCCCATGCCATCCATGCCCTCAATGATGTTTAAATTCAAGACACCCCACAGAAAGACTAGGCCCATGCACCACTCACTACCCCTGGGCATAAAGGATGAAAGCTAGGCAAAATGGGTGCAGGCCTGAGAACACTGCCTGCCTTCAAAATGGCCCATTGCCCCCCAGCACATGGCCAGGGCCTGCCTGTACCAGCATTCAAAATGGCCCCCACCCACATGGCTAGTCCCCAACAGCACCCCAAAAAATCGAAAAACACACAAAAATCAGCAAAGTCCCATGCCATCCATGCCCTCCATGATGTTTCCAGTAAAGAGACCCCACAGAAAGACTCAGTCCATGCACCACTCACTACCCCTGGGCAAAAGGCCCCAACAGCAGCCAAAAAAATAAATAAAACACACAAAAATCAGCACAATCCCATGCCATCCATGCCCTCAATGATGTTTAAATTCAAGACACCCCACAGAAAGACTAGGCCCATGCACCACTCACTACCCCTGGGCATAAAGGATGAAAGCTAGGCAAAATGGGTGCAGGCCTGAGAACACTGCCTGCCTTCAAAATGGCCCCTTGCCCCCAGCACATGGCCAGGGCCTGCCTGTACCAGCACTCAAAATGGCCCCCACCCATTGGCCAGTCCCCAACAGCAGCCCAAAAAATCGAAAAACACACAAAAATCAGCACAATCCCATGCCATCCATGCCCTCAATGATGTTTAAATTCAAGACACCCCACAGAAAGACTAGGCCCATGCACCACTCACTACCCCTGGGCATAAAGGATGAAAGCTAGGCAAAATGGGTGCAGGCCTGAGAACACTGCCTGCCTTCAAAATGGCCCCTAGCCCCCCAGCACATGGCCAGGGCCTGCCTGAACCAGCACTCAAAATGGCCCCCACCCATATGGCCAGTCCCCAACAGCAGCCCCAAAAAATCGAAAAACACACAAAAATCAGCACAATCCCATGCCATCCATGCCCTAAATGATGTTTAAATTCAAGACACCCCACAGAAAGACTAGGCCCATGCACCACTCACTACCCCTGGGCATAAAGGATGAAAGCTAGGCAAAATGGGTGTAGGCCCGAGAACACTGCCTGCCTTCAAAATGGTCCCTTGCCCCCCAGCACATGGCCAGGGCCTGCCTGTACCAGCACTCAATATGGCCCCCACCCACATGGCCAGTCCCCAACAGCAGCCAAAAATATCGAAAAACACAAAAAAATCAGGACAATCCCATGCCATCCATGCCCTCCATGATGTTTACATTAAAGAGACCCCACAGAAAGACTAAGTCCATGCACCACTCACTACCCATGGGCAAAAGGCCCCAACAGCAGCCAAAGAAATCGAAAAACACACAAAAATCAGCACAATCCCATTCCATCCATGCCCTCAATGATGTTTAAATTCAAGACACCCCACAAAAAGACTAGTCCCATGAACCACTCACCACCCCTGGGCATAAAGGATGAAAGCTAGGCAAAATGGGTGCAGGCCTGAGAACACTGCTTGCCTTCAAAATGGCCCCTTGCCCCCCAGCACATGGCCAGGGCTTGCCTGTACCAGCACTCAAAATGGCCCCCACCCACATGGCCAGTCCCCAACAGCAGCCAAAAATATCGAAAAATACACAAAAATCAGCACAATCCCATGCCATCCATGCCCTCCATGATGTTTACATTAAAGAGACCCCACAGAAAGACTAAGTCCATGCACCACTCACTACCCATGGGCAAAAGGCCCCAACAGCAGCCAAAGAAATCGAAAAACACACAAAAATCAGCACAATCCCATTCCATCCATGCCCTCAATGATGTTTCCATTAAAGAGACCCCACAGAAAGACTCAGTCCATGCACCACTCACAACCCCTGGGCAAAAGGCCCCAACAGCAGCCAAAAAAATCGAAAAACACACAAAAATCAGCACAATCCCAGCCATCCATGCCCTCAATGATGTTTAAATTCAAGACACCCCACAGAAAGACTAGGCCAATGCACCACTCACTACCCCTGGGCATAAAGGATGAAAGCTAGGCAAAATGGGTGCAGGCCTGAGAACACTGCCTGCCTTCAAAATGGCCCTTTGCCCCCCAGCACATGGCCAGGGCCTGCCTGTACCAGCATTCAAAATGGCCCCCACCCACATGGCTAGTCCCCAACAGCACCCCAAAAAATCAAAAAACACACAAAAATCAGCAAAGTCCCATGCCATCCATGCCCTCCATGATGTTTCCATTAAAGAGACCCCACCGAAAGACTAAGTCCATGCACCACTCACTACCCCTGGGCAAAAGGCCCCAACAGCAGCCAAAAAAATAAAAAACACACAAAAATCAGCACAATCCCATGCCATCCATGCCCTCAATGATGTTTAAATTCAAGACACCCCACAGAAAGACTAGGCCCATGCACCACTCACTACCCCTGGGCATAAAGGATGAAAGCTAGGCAAAATGGGTGCAGGCCTGAGAACACTGCCTGCCTTCAAAATGGCCCCTTGCCCCCAGCACATGGCCAGGGCCTGCCTGTACCAGCACTCAAAATGGCCCCCACCCATTGGCCAGTCCCCAACAGCAGCCCAAAAAATCGAAAAACACACAAAAATCAGCACAATCCCATGCCATCCATGCCCTCAATGATGTTTAAATTCAAGACACCCCACAGAAAGACTAGGCCCATGCACCACTCACTACCCCTGGGCATAAAGGATGAAAGCTAGGCAAAATGGGTGCAGGCCTGAGAACACTGCCTGCGTTCAAAATGGCCCCTAGCCCCCCAGCACATGGCCAGGGCCTGCCTGAACCAGCACTCAAAATGGCCCCCACCCATATGGCCAGTCCCCAACAGCAGCCCAAAAAAATCGAAAAACACACAAAAATCAGCACAATCCCATGCCATCCATGCCCTAAATGATGTTTAAATTCAAGACACCCCACAGAAAGACTAGGCCCATGCACCACTCACTACCCCTGGGCATAAAGGATGAAAGCTAGGCAAAATGGGTGTAGGCCCGAGAACACTGCCTGCCTTCAAAATGGTCCCTTGCCCCCCAGCACATAGCCAGGGCCTGCCTGTACCAGCACTCAATATGGCCCCCACCCACATGGCCAGTCCCCAACAGCAGCCAAAAATATCGAAAAACACAAAAAAATCAGGACAATCCCATGCCATCCATGCCCTCCATGATGTTTACATTAAAGAGACCCCACAGAAAGACTAAGTCCATGCACCACTCACTACCCATGGGCAAAAGGCCCCAACAGCAGCCAAAGAAATCGAAAAACACACAAAAATCAGCACAATCCCATTCCATCCATGCCCTCAATGATGTTTAAATTCAAGACACCCCACAAAAAGACTAGTCCCATGAACCACTCACCACCCCTGGGCATAAAGGATGAAAGCTAGGCAAAATGGGTGCAGGCCTGAGAACACTGCTTGCCTTCAAAATGGCCCCTTGCCCCCCAGCACATGGCCAGGGCTTGCCTGTACCAGCACTCAAAATGGCCCCCACCCACATGGCCAGTCCCCAACAGCAGCCAAAAATATCGAAAAATACACAAAAATCAGCACAATCCCATGCCATCCATGCCCTCCATGATGTTTACATTAAAGAGACCCCACAGAAAGACTCAGTCCATGCACCACTCACTACCCCTGGGCAAAAGGCCCCAACAGCAGCCAAAAAAATCGAAAAACACACAAACATCAGCACAATCCCATGCCATCCATGCCCTCAATGATGTTTAAATTCAAGACACCCCACAGAAATGCTAGGCCCATGCACCACTCACTACCCCTGGGCATAAAGGATGAAAGCAAGGCAAAATGGGTGCAGGCCTGAGAACACTGCCTGCCTTCAAAATGGCCCCTTGCCCCCCAGCACATGGCCAGGGCCTGCCTGTACCAGCACTCAAAATGGCCCCCACCCACATGGCCAGTCCCCAACAGCAGCCCAAAAAATCGAAAAACACACAAAAATCAGCACAATCCCATGCCAACCATGCCCTCCATGATGTTTACATTAAAGAGACCCCACAGAAAGACTCAGTCCATGCACCACTCACTACCCTTGGGCAAAAGGCCCCAACAGCAGCCAAAAAAATCGAAAAACACACAAAAATCAGCACAATCCCATGCCATCCATGCCCTCAATGATGTTTCAATTCAAGACACCCCACAAAAAGACTAGTCCCATGAACCACTCACCACCCCTGGGCATAAAGGATGAAAGCTAGGCAAAATGGGTGCAGGCCTGAGAACACTGCTTGCCTTCAAAATGGCCCCTTGCCCCCCAGCACATGGCCAGGGCTTGCCTGTACCAGCACTCAAAATGGCCCCCACCCACATGGCCAGTCCCCAACAGCAGCCAAAAATATCGAAAAATACACAAAAATCAGCACAATCCCATGCCATCCATGCCCTCCATGATGTTTACATTAAAGAGACCCCACAGAAAGACTCAGTCCATGCACCACTCACTACCCCTGGGCAAAAGGCCCCAACAGCAGCCAAAAAAATCGAAAAACACACAAACATCAGCACAATCCCATGCCATCCATGCCCTCAATGATGTTTAAATTCAAGACACCCCACAGAAAGACTAGGCCCATGCACCACTCACTACCCCTGGGCATAAAGGATGAAAGCAAGGCAAAATGGGTGCAGGCCTGAGAACACTGCTTGCCTTCAAAATGGCCCCTTGCCCCCCAGCACATGGCCAGGCCCTGCCTGTACCAGCACTCAAAATGGCCCCCACCCACATGGCCAGTCCCCAACAGCACCCAAAAAGATCGAAAAACACACAAAAATCAGCACAATCCCATGCCATCCATGCCCTCCATGATGTTTACATTAAAGAGACCCCACAGAAAGACTCAGTCCATGCACCACTCACTACCCCTGGGCAAAAGGCCCCAACAGCAGCCAAAAAAATCGAAAAACACACAAAAATCAGCACAATCCCATGCCATCCATGCCCTCAATGATGTTTGAAATTCAAGACACCCCACAGAAAGACTAGGCCATTGCACCACTCACTACCCCTGAGCATAAAGGATGAAAGCTAGGCAAAATGGGTGCAGGCCTGAGAACACTGCCTGCCTTCAAAATGGCCCCTTGCCCCAGAGCACATGGCCAGGGCCTGCCTGTACCAGCACTCAAAATGGCCCCCACCCACATGGCCAGTCCCCAACAGCAGCCCAAAAAATCGAAAAACACACAAAAATCAGCACAATCCCATGCCATCCATGCCCTCCATGATGTTTCCATTAAAGAGACCCCACAGAAAGACTCAGTCCATGCACCACTCACTACCCCTGGGCAAAAGGCCCCAACAGCAGCCAAAAAAATCGAAAAACACACAAAAATTAGCACAATCCCATGCCATCCATGCCCTCAATGATGTTTAAATTCAAGACACCCCACAGAAAGACTAGGCCCATGCACCACTCACTACCCCTGGGCATAAAGGATGAAAGCTAGGCAAAATGGGTGCAGGCCTGAGAACACTGCCTGCCTTCAAAATGGCCCATTGCCCCCCAGCACATGGCCAGGGCCTGCCTGTACCAGCATTCAAAATGGCCCCCACCCACATGGCTAGTCCCCAACAGCACCCCAAAAAATCGAAAAACACACAAAAATCAGCAAAGTCCCATGCCATCCATGCCCTCCATGATGTTTCCAGTAAAGAGACCCCACAGAAAGACTCAGTCCATGCACCACTCACTACCCCTGGGCAAAAGGCCCCAACAGCAGCCAAAAAAATAAAAAAAACACACAAAAATCAGCACAATCCCATGCCATCCATGCCCTCAATGATGTTTAAATTCAAGACACCCCACAGAAAGACTAGGCCCATGCACCACTCACTACCCCTGGGCATAAAGGATGAAAGCTAGGCAAAATGGGTACAGGCCTGAGAACACTGCCTGCCTTCAAAATGGACCCTTGCCCCCCAGCACATGGCCAGGGCCTGTCTGTACCAGCACTCAAAATGGCCCCCACCCATTCGCCAGTCCCCAACAGCAGCCCAAAAAATCGAAAAAAACACAAAAATCAGCACAATCCCATGCCATCCATGCCCTCAATGATGTTTAAATTCAAGACACCCCACAGAAAGACTAGGCCCATGCACCACTCACTACCCCTGGGCATAAAGGATGAAAGCTAGGCAAAATGGGTGTAGGCCTGAGAACACTGCCTGCCTTCAAAATGGCCCCTTGCCCCCCAGCACATGGCCAGGGCCTGCCTGAACCAGCACTCAAAATGGCCCCCACCCATATGGCCAGTCCCCAACAGCAGCCCAAAAAATCGAAAAACACACAAAAATCAGCACAATCCCATGCCATCCTTGCCCTCCATGATGTTTACATTAAAGAGACCACACAGAAAGACTCAGTCCATGCACCACTCACTACCCCTGGGCAAAAGGCCCCAACAGCACCCCAAAAAATCGAAAAACACACAAAAATCAGCAAAGTCCCATGCCATCCATGCCCTCCATGATGTTTCCAGTAAAGAGACCCCACAGAAAGACTCAGTCCATGCACCACTCACTACCCCTGGGCAAAAGGCCCCAACAGCAGCCAAAAAAATAAAAAACACACAAAAATCAGCACAATCCCATGCCATCCATGCCCTCAATGATGTTTGAATTCAAGACACCCCACAGAAAGACTAGGCCCATGCACCACTCACTACCCCTGGGCATAAAGGATGAAAGCTAGGCAAAATGGGTACAGGCCTGAGAACACTGCCTGCCTTCAAAATGGACCCTTGCCCCCCAGCACATGGCCAGGGCCTGTCTGTACCAGCACTCAAAATGGCCCCCACCCATTCGCCAGTCCCCAACAGCAGCCCAAAAAATCGAAAAAAACACAAAAATCAGCACAATCCCATGCCATCCATGCCCTCAATGATGTTTAAATTCAAGACACCCCACAGAAAGACTAGGCCCATGCACCACTCACTACCCCTGGGCATAAAGGATGAAAGCTAGGCAAAATGGGTGTAGGCCTGAGAACACTGCCTGCCTTCAAAATGGCCCCTTGCCCCCCAGCACATGGCCAGGGCCTGCCTGAACCAGCACTCAAAATGGCCCCCACCCATATGGCCAGTCCCCAACAGCAGCCCAAAAAATCGAAAAACACACAAAAATCAGCACAATCCCATGCCATCCTTGCCCTCCATGATGTTTACATTAAAGAGACCACACAGAAAGACTCAGTCCATGCACCACTCACTACCCCTGGGCAAAAGGCCCCAACAGCACCCCAAAAAATCGAAAAACACACAAAAATCAGCAAAGTCCCATGCCATCCATGCCCTCCATGATGTTTCCAGTAAAGAGACCCCACAGAAAGACTCAGTCCATGCACCACTCACTACCCCTGGGCAAAAGGCCCCAACAGCAGCCAAAAAAATAAAAAACACACAAAAATCAGCACAATCCCATGCCATCCATGCCCTCAATGATGTTTGAATTCAAGACACCCCACAGAAAGACTAGGCCCATGCACCACTCACTACCCCTGGGCATAAAGGATGAAAGCTAGGCAAAATGGGTGCAGGCCTGAGAACACTGCCTGCCTTCAAAATGGCCCCTTGCCCCCAGCACATGGCCAGGGCCTGCCTGTACCAGCACTCAAAATGGCCCCCACCCATTGGCCAGTCCCCAACAGCAGCCCAAAAAATCGAAAAACACACAAAAATCAGCACAATCCCATGCCATCCATGCCCTCAATGATGTTTAAATTCAAGACACCCCACAGAAAGACTAGGCCCATGCACCACTCACTACCCCTGGGCATAAAGGATGAAAGCTAGGCAAAATGGGTGCAGACCTGAGAACACTGCCTGCCTTCAAAATGGCCCCTAGCCCCCCAGCACATGGCCAGGGCCTGCCTGAACGAGCACTCAAAATGGCCCCCACCCATATGGCCAGTCCCCAACAGCAGCCCAAAAAAATCGAAAAACACACAAAAATCAGCATAATCCCATGCCATCCATGCCCTAAATGATGTTTAAATTCAAGACACCCCACAGAAAGACTAGACCCATGCACCACTCACTACCCCTGGGCATAAAGGATGAAAGCTAGGCAAAATGGGTGTAGGCCCGAGAACACTGCCTGCCTTCAAAATGGTCCCTTGCCCCCCAGCACATGGCCAGGGCCTGCCTGTACCAGCACTCAATATGGCCCCCACCCACATGGCCAGTCCCCAACAGCAGCCAAAAATATCGAAAAACACAAAAAAATCAGGACAATCCCATGCCATCCATGCCCTCCATGATGTTTACATTAAAGAGACCCCACAGAAAGACTAAGTCCATGCACCACTCACTACCCATGGGCAAAAGGCCCCAACAGCAGCCAAAGAAATCGAAAAACACACAAAAATCAGCACAATCCCATTCCATCCATGCCCTCAATGATGTTTAAATTCAAGACACCCCACAAAAAGACTAGTCCCATGAACCACTCACCACCCCTGGGCATAAAGGATGAAAGCTAGGCAAAATGGGTACAGGCCTGAGAACACTGCTTGCCTTCAAAATGGCCCCTTGCCCCCCAGCACATGGCCAGGGCTTGCCTGTACCAGCACTCAAAATGGCCCCCACCCACATGGCCAGTCCCCAACAGCAGCCAAAAATATCGAAAAATACACAAAAATCAGCACAATCCCATGCCAACCATGCCCTCCATGATGTTTACATTAAAGAGACCCCACAGAAAGACTCAGTCCATGCACCACTCACTACCCTTGGGCAAAAGGCCCCAACAGCAGCCAAAAAAATCGAAAAACACACAAAAATCAGCACAATCCCATGCCATCCATGCCCTCAATGATGTTTCAATTCAAGACACCCCACAAAAAGACTAGTCCCATGAACCACTCACCACCCCTGGGCATAAAGGATGAAAGCTAGGCAAAATGGGTGCAAGCCTGAGAACACTGCTTGCCTTCAAAATGGCCCCTTGCCCCCCCAGCACATGGCCAGGGCTTGCCTGTACCAGCACTCAAAATGGCCCCCACCCACATGGCCAGTCCCCAACAGCAGCCAAAAATATCGAAAAATACACAAAAATCAGCACAATCCCATGCCATCCATGCCCTCCATGATGTTTACATTAAAGAGTTCCCACAGGAAGACTCAGTCCATGCACCACTCACTACCCCTGGGCAAAAGGCCCCAACAGCAGCCAAAAAAATCGAAAAACACACAAACATCAGCACAATCCCATGCCATCCATGCCCTCAATGATGTTTAAATTCAAGACACCCCACAGAAAGACTAGGCCCATGCACCACTCACTACCCCTGGGCATAAAGGATGAAAGCAAGGCAAAATGGGTGCAGGCCTGAGAACACTGCTTGCCTTCAAAATGGCCCCTTGCCCCCCAGCACATGGCCAGGCCCTGCCTGTACCAGCACTCAAAATGGCCCCCACCCACATGGCCAGTCCCCAACAGCACCCAAAAAGATCAAAAAACACACAAAAATCAGCACAATCCCATGCCATCCATGCCCTCCATGATGTTTACATTAAAGAGACCCCACAGAAAGACTCAGTCCATGCACCACTCACTACCCCTGGGCAAAAGGCCCCAACAGCAGCCAAAAAAATCGAAAAACACACAAAAATCAGCACAATCCCATGCCATCCATGCCCTCAATGATGTTTGAAATTCAAGACACCCCACAGAAAGACTAGGCCATTGCACCACTCACTACCCCTGAGCATAAAGGATGAAAGCTAGGCAAAATGGGTGCAGGCCTGAGAACACTGCCTGCCTTCAAAATGGCCCCTTGCCCCAGAGCACATGGCCAGGGCCTGCCTGTACCAGCACTCAAAATGGCCCCCACCCACATGGCCAGTCCCCAACAGCAGCCCAAAAAATCGAAAAACACACAAAAATCAGCACAATCCCATGCCATCCATGCCCTCCATGATGTTTCCATTAAAGAGACCCCACAGAAAGACTCAGTCCATGCACCACTCACTACCCCTGGGCAAAAGGCCCCAACAGCAGCCAAAAAAATCGAAAAACACACAAAAATCAGCACAATCCCATGCCATCCATGCCCTCAATGATGTTTAAATTCAAGACACCCCACAGAAAGACTAGGCCCATGCACCACTCACTACCCCTGGGCATAAAGGATGAAAGCTAGGCAAAATGGGTGCAGGCCTGAGAACACTGCCTGCCTTCAAAATGGCCCATTGCCCCCCAGCACATGGCCAGGGCCTGCCTGTACCAGCATTCAAAATGGCCCCCACCCACATGGCTAGTCCCCAACAGCACCCCAAAAAATCGAAAAACACACAAAAATCAGCAAAGTCCCATGCCATCCATGCCCTCCATGATGTTTCCAGTAAAGAGACCCCACAGAAAGACTCAGTCCATGCACCACTCACTACCCCTGGGCAAAAGGCCCCAACAGCAGCCAAAAAAATAAATAAAACACACAAAAATCAGCACAATCCCATGCCATCCATGCCCTCAATGATGTTTAAATTCAAGACACCCCACAGAAAGACTAGGCCCATGCACCACTCACTACCCCTGGGCATAAAGGATGAAAGCTAGGCAAAATGGGTGCAGGCCTGAGAACACTGCCTGCCTTCAAAATGGACCCTTGCCCCCCAGCACATGGCCAGGGCCTGTCTGTACCAGCACTCAAAATGGCCCCCACCCATTCGCCAGTCCCCAACAGCAGCCCAAAAAATCGAAAAAAACACAAAAATCAGCACAATCCCATGCCATCCATGCCCTCAATGATGTTTAAATTCAAGACACCCCACAGAAAGACTAGGCCCATGCACCACTCACTACCCCTGGGCATAAAGGATGAAAGCTAGGCAAAATGGGTGTAGGCCTGAGAACACTGCCTGCCTTCAAAATGGCCCCTTGCCCCCCAGCACATGGCCAGGGCCTGCCTGAACCAGCACTCAAAATGGCCCCCACCCATATGGCCAGTCCCCAACAGCAGCCCAAAAAATCGAAAAACACACAAAAATCAGCACAATCCCATGCCATCCTTGCCCTCCATGATGTTTACATTAAAGAGACCACACAGAAAGACTCAGTCCATGCACCACTCACTACCCCTGGGTAAAAGGCCCCAACAGCAGCCAAAAAAATTGGAAAAACACACAAAAATCAGCACAATCCCATGCCATCCATGCCCTCAATGATGTTTAAATTCAAGACACCCCACAGAAAGACTAGGCCCATGCACCACTCACTACCCCTGGGCATAAAGGATGAAAGCTAGGCAAAATGGGTATAGGCCCGAGAACACTGCCTGCCTTCAAAATGGCCCCTTGCCCCCCAGCACATGGCCAGGGCCTGCCTGTACCAGCACTCAATATGGCCCCCACCCACATGGCCAGTCCCCAACAGCAGCCAAAAATATCGAAAAACACAAAAAAATCAGGACAATCCCATGCCATCCATGCCCTCCATGATGTTTACATTAAAGAGACCCCACAGAAAGACTAAGTCCATGCACCACTCACTACCCATGGGCAAAAGGCCCCAACAGCAGCCAAAAAAATCGAAAAACACACAAAAATCAGCACAATCCCATGCCATCCATGCCCTCAATGATGTTTCAATTCAAGACACCCCACAAAAAGACTAGTCCCATGAACCACTCACCACCCCTGGGCATAAAGGATGAAAGCTAGGCAAAATGGGTGCAGGCCTGAGAACACTGCTTGCCTTCAAAATGGCCCCTTGCCCCCCAGCACATGGCCAGGGCTTGCCTGTACCAGCACTCAAAATGGCCCCCACCCACATGGCCAGTCCCCAACAGCAGCCAAAAATATCGTAAAATACACAAAAATCAGCACAATCCCATGCCATCCATGCCCTCCATGATGTTTACATTAAAGAGACCCCACAGAAAGACTCAGTCCATGCACCACTCACTACCCCTGGGCAAAAGGCCCCAACAGCAGCCAAAAAAATCGAAAAACACACAAACATCAGCACAATCCCATGCCATCCATGCCCTCAATGATGTTTAAATTCAAGACACCCCACAGAAAGACTAGGCCCATGCACCACTCACTACCCCTGGGCATAAAGGATGAAAGCAAGGCAAAATGGGTGCAGGCCTGAGAACACTGCCTGCCTTCAAAATGGCCCCTTGCCCCCCAGCACATGGCCAGGGCCTGCCTGTACCAGCACTCAAAATGGCCCCCACCCACATGGCCAGTCCCCAACAGCAGCCCAAAAAATCGAAAAACACACAAAAATCAGCACAATCCCATGCCAACCATGCCCTCCATGATGTTTACATTAAAGAGACCCCACAGAAAGACTCAGTCCATGCACCACTCACTACCCTTGGGCAAAAGGCCCCAACAGCAGCCAAAAAAATCGAAAACACACAAAAATCAGCACAATCCCATGCCATCCATGCCCTCAATGATGTTTAAATTCAAGGCATCCCACAGAAAGACTAGGGCCATGCACCACTCACTACCCCTGGGCATAAAGGATGAAAGCTAGGCAAAATGGATGCAGGCCTGAGAACACTGCTTGCCTTCAAAATGGCCCCTTGCCCCCCAGCACATGGCCAGGGCCTGCCTGTACCAGCACTCAAAATGGCCCCCACCCACATGCCCAGTCCCCAACAGCAGCCAGAAATATCGAAAAACACCCAAAAATCAGCACAATCCCATGCCATCCATGCCCTCCATGATGTTTACATTAAAGAGACCCCACAGAAAGACTCAGTCCATGCACCACTCACTACCCCTGTGCAAAAGGCCCCAACAGCAGCCAAAAAATTCGAAAAACACACAAAATTCAGCACAATCCCATGCCATCCATGCCCTCAATGATGTTTAAATTCAAGACACCCACAGAAAGACTAGGCCCATGCACCACTCACTACCCCTGGGCATAAAGGATAAAAGCTAGGCAAAATGGGTGCAGGCCTGAGACCTCTGCCTGCCTTCAAAATGGCCCCTTGCCCCCCAGCACATGGCCAGGGCCTGCCTGTACCAGCACTCAAAATGGCCCCCACCCACATGGCCAGTCCCCAACAGCAGCCAAAAAAATCGAAAAACACACAAAAATCAGCACAATCCCATGCCATCCATGCCCTACATGATGTTTACATTAAAGAGACCCCACAGAAAAACTCAGTCCATGCACCACTCACTACCCCTGGGCAAAAGGCCCCAACTCCTTAACAACTCGCTTGCCACAGGCTTTGTCTCCGATGCTTTCAAACAGGCAGTTGTTGTCCCCATACTCAAAAAGCACAGTGCTGACCCATCTGTCCTGAACAACTACCGGCCGATCTCCCTCCTCCCCTACTTGGGGAAGGTCTTGGAGACTTATGTCACCCGCTGCCTCAGCACATTCATTGAAGAGTCTTCTTTCTTAGATGACCAACAAGCCGGTTTTAGACCAGCCCACTCCACGGAAGCTGTCATCGTGGCTGTAATTGATGTGCTGAGGCAAGGCGCCGATAAGAACCTGGCCCAAGCCCTCGTTCTATTAGACCTCTCGGGTACTTTTGACACGGTCGATCACGCCATCTTGATCGACCGTGTCAAAAATGCGGGCATCCAGGGCATGGCTCTAAGATGGATTAGCTCCTTCCTGCACCAGCGCTCCCAGTCAGTTCATCTGTCCACTTTCCCTGCCCCCTATTCCTCACTTTCCTGTGGTGTCCCTCAAGGCTCTGCTCTTTCGCCTCTTTTATTTAATCTCTATATGCAACCTCTTATAGCCTCTCTCCGTCACACCCCTGTCACTATTTTCAATTATGCGGATGATTTACAGCTAATTTTTCCTATTGATTCCTCCCCTTCTTCCTGTGTTAATTTCCAATCCACCATGCTTGCCATCTCTGAGTGGATGCATTTTAGCCAGCTGAAGCTCAATCCCAGCAAGACTGAGTTGACAGGAGGGTCGTCCAACCCTTGGAGCTCTAGCTTCTGGCCCTCTTCCCTTGGCCCCCCACCCTGTCCTGTCAATACGGTGAAGAGCCTTGGTGTAATCATCTCTAGTGATTTATCTATGAGGCCTCAAATCAATGCTGTCACCTCTTCCTGTTTTTTCCATCTGCGCAGGATCTGCAAAATCCGCAGTTTTCTTACCACTGAGGCTCTCACACTTGTCATCATGGGGCTCGTCACCTCCCGTATTGCTAACTCCCTGTATGCTGGGATTCCTGCCTACCATCTTCATCAGCTTCAGCTGGTACAAAACCAGGCGGCCAGACTGGTCTTTCAACAGCCTAAGCACCAACATGTCTCGCCCCTGCTGAGGAGATTGCACTGGCTCCCAGTAGCCTCCCGATGCATTTTTAAACTGGGTTGTACTGTTTTCAAGGCACTCCTCGCTCTTGCCCCAGCTTTCACTTCCCTTAGCCTCAAGCGTCACATTCCCCCAAGAAATATCCGGTCTTCTACTCACAACCTCCTAACTGTCCCCAGGTTTAAACGTAAAAAGCACTGAGGCTCCTGCTTCTCTTTTCTTGCCCCCACACTTTGAAACTCCCTCCCAACTACAATCCGACTCTGTCCTAACTACACCTGTTTTCGTAAATTACTCAAAACGCATCTTTTCCAGCTAGCCTACGAGTAACGACGCTGCCTGTCCCCTCTGCTTTGTCTATGAGCGCCATGAAACCGATTGGTGACCGTGCGCGGTAGAAATGTTTTTAACATAACATAACATAACAAAGAGACCCCACAGAAAGACTCAGTCCATGCACCACTCACTACCCCTGGGTAAAGGGCCCCAACAACAGCCCAAAAATTCGAAAATTCCAAAATTGTAGTAGCAGCAACTGTAATTCCCCAAACAAACTTACTTGTGAAATTTCTAATCCAAAAGTGATCCAAAGAAAGTCAAAAAGGCCTCAAATCCAAATATCCAGCAGCATCCACAAAAAGTTATCCTTCCAGGTCAAGATCCAAATGAAAGTGACCAGCACATGAAGAAAGCACTGGGAGGAGCCTGCTGGACAGGAACAGGAAGTTGGAGACTGTAGGGCACTTCCTTCCTAAACCCCCCCCCGCCCCAAAAAGGACTCCTTGCAAAAAAAAGTGCAGCCAAATGTCAACCTGAGAAGTTATTCTCATAAAAATCATCATTTTCAGAAGGTTTATGCTGCTTGCTGGTGGATTTCTTGTGCAGAATTGCAAATTTTGCAATTTCGAGAGTGCGAGATTGTTGCTGCCCGCCGCATCTACGTGTTCGCAATTGCGAACTCTCGCGATGCGTGCTGTGCAAGGTGGCAAGCCGCGATGATGTAATCGCGGTCGCCAAACTCCCGCGGGATCCCGCAGCAAGATCCAAAATGGCGCAGCACACCAAAATATGGAGAAAAACAACTCTGCAAACGCTGAATGACGGTAAGTGAACGCAGCGCGCCGCAATATTGTATCACCAAGCAAAAAAATCCGCTGCGTGCGAATTTGCGGATTTTCGGCAAATTCGCGAGAGTTTGCAGATTGCGAATTTGCCGAAAATCCGCAAATTCTGCGAGCGGAACGGATTTTACGCCCATGCTTAGTCCTTGTGATATAAAATGCAGCCACCAGACTCCGCGAGGGAGGCGATGTGCGGCTCTCACGTGATAATCACACCCATGCGGTCTCTCTCTATGCAGATGTCATTTTGCTCTATGTCGGGATGAGTGAGCAGACCTACACATCATCGCGACCACTCTTGCTGGGTCTTCCCAAGTCTCCAGCCTCTGGATCAACTGGCAGACGTCATGTCTATTACTTTTGTGCCCTCCTATGGATGACCCAGGGGTAAATATGGGGACGGATGGCTGACATGGTGTTACGTCACCTATGTATTCAGATTTACAATGAGACAGAGGCACTACGGGAGGGCAAACTCAGCAAAGTAGGGACCAGCATATGGGGCTAGATTGCGTTCTAGTACATTCTACCTCTCTCTGTGGCTGGCAGCGTGGTACTGTCCAAATTGATAATCTAATTGGCCACCACAGAAGCAAGTGCAGTAGCAGAGGAAGGACTCTTTGGAGATCCCTTCATTAAGGAACTCTCAAAGTTCAAGACAACCTTTTCTTCTCTGGACAAGGTGCAACAATCAGTGCGCAAAGGCTTAGGCCAAAAGATTTTTGAAGGGGCCGGTAGAGACAGGGCACTGGTCTGGCCTATCCTATAATACAGCTCTACGCAAACTCCAAACAAGACGCTCCATGGAGTGACAGGATCAGAAGAAATTCTGATATTTTTCCCGCTCCTGTGACAATGGCAGAGGCTGAGGTGACAGAGGAGTCTTCAGGGGTGCTAGTAATGCACCAGGAGGGACAAACAGTAAGAAATACCCTTTTTTACCTACTCGAGGTGGTGGCAGGTTAGAATTCTTCCTTCATAACTGGAGGAGCATAACGGGAGATACGTGGGTACTCCAAACTATCACAGGGTTTCAAATAGAGTTCTACGGAACTCCTCAACAGAGTTCCCATCCGCTACCCCAGTCTTTTCCTCAAGAGGCCTCTCAAATTGTGGATCAAGAGATAGGTGGTCTTTTAGTGAGCAAGGCAATAGTATCTTCATTTCTCCACCCCACAGGTTTTCACACAATGTATTTGTGGTGGAGAAGAAGGTCAAAGGTCATCGACCACTAATCAACCTAAAAGATTTGAACAAATAGTTGGTTTACCGACACTTCAGAATGGAAGGCATGTGCCTTCTCAAATGACTAATTGATGAGACTCAATGTGAGGGCTGCCTATCTCACTATCCCAATATTTCCTCCTTATTGTCCTTTTCTACAGTTCAAATGGAAACATCATATCTATGAGTTCACATGCCTACCATTTGGTCTAACCTCCACTTTGTGGTGCTTCACCAAAAAACTGCAGCTGGTAATGGAATGACTTCAAGCTAAATGGGTTAGACTCATTGTACATCTCAAAAACATTCTCCAGATGCATCAGTACCCAGACCGGCTGCAGGAAGAACTTCAACTAGCAATTTGATTTCAGCTGGGGCTCAGATTTATCAGAAACAATCAGAAATCCAAAGTTACTCCCACTGAAAAGATAATGTTCTTAGGCTTTGGCATAGATTCGATGCAACAATCCTTGCGATTACAACAGCAGATGTCCCTGATATGCAGAGAACTACAGAAAAGATTTGAAAAAGAAAAGGTATCCCTCAGACACTTGCCAGGATTGTGAAACTACTAGCATTCTCCTTACAAGCTGTCTTCCCTGGGCCCTTGCACTCCAAACACTGAAGGTGATGGACCTCAGACGGAACTTGACATATGCTGAAGAGATTTCTCTCAACCAAGACGACTGGATGAAAATCCACTGGTGGTTGAACCACATGCATTCCTGGAATGGCAGAGCCATATTCGGTATAGCTAGGGATCTCAACATAGAATCGAATGCAAACCTGCTAGAATGGGGAGCCTGTTATAGGAATACTACTACAGGAGGTCTGTGGTCAGACCACAAACAAACACTACATGTCAACTGTCTGGAGCTCTTGCAGGATCCTTAGCCGTAAAGAGTCAGTTGTCGAACAAAGTATCTTGCTCTTTCCCTCTGAAAATGGACAATGTGTCAGCAGTACGGTACATAAACCACAGGTTATGATCCAAAGCACTGGTGAATTTGGCAGCAGATTTTGCCACTACTGCGTCCAGCACAAAACATCAGTGACAGTGGTGTACCTTCTGGGGAGAATGAATCGAACAGTGGATTTGCATTCCAGACATCTAAGAGTGCCTGGCATGTGGATCCATGCCTTTTTCAGGGACTGATACTGAAATAGGGCCCATACCAGACAGACCCCTTTGCCTATCAGTTTGATCATCAACTTCCACTCTTCCTTAGGTGGAGCACAGATCCTCTGGCAGAAGGCACAGATGCGTTCCTACAGGACTGAAGCCACATATTGGGAATTGCTTTCCCACCTTTCTCGATGCTCATCAGATTCGCTGCACAAGTCAGGTGACAAAGGGCGGAGATGGTACTGATGATACAGCGGGAAAATTCCTTTATCCCTCAGGCAGAACTACGTCCCGCTTTTACTCCGCAGTTACTACCCAACTGTGATGTTACTACGCATTGCTTTACCACACCAGTCATTACAACGACTTGCTTTAGGGGGCGCAATGTTGGACTGGTGTTGGATTTTAAGTCCAACACCTTCCCTACTGATACACTGACTGGAGTTGGAATAGTAATTTATATTACTCCAAAGTCCAGCACCTCCTAAAGCAAGTCCTTGTAACGACTTTCATGGTGAAGGAACGTGTGGAATGTTGCAGTCGGGGTAGTGACTATGGAGTAAAGACTTGAATTGGAAATGCATGCAGGGTTCCGTCTTACATCTGATACTGCTATGCAGATCGTAAGTCTGGTATCCATCTCTTCTGGAACTTTGTATGGATTCTCCAATCCCTCTTCCCCAAACTACAAACCTTCTATGAGATGTTCATGGCAACTTGCACCACTTGGTATAGGAAGGGACTCTCCACCTAATGGCACAGAATATTACAGGTCATGCTGGAACATCTCAGGATTATCAAAACCAACTGCTATCTTCATTAGCAGTGTGTGGGCCGATTTTACTGTCAAATGATACAGGTCGGCATGGCACAGATGGTCAGCCTGGTGTATGTGAAGGGTTATGATCCCATGGAGTCAGATGTAGTATGCATAGTGAACTTCTTACCAGAATTAGCAGAGGTGGGCTTAGGCTACAGAACTGTTAATGCATGTCAGTAGGCCCTCTCAGCTGGTCATTTGCCCTTTCAGGATATTCCAACAGGGGAGCACCCTTTAGTGTGCAGACTATTGCAAGGGATCTGATTATCACACCTACCAGATACTAGATATTCGGCGCTTTGGGACAAAAATGTAGCCCCTAGACTGGCAAGAAAATGACTTCCTATCTCGCAAAAAACTAACACTTAGGTCGGCAATTTTACCATGTCTTATATCATGTAAGTAATTCTTAGACGTAAGAGTTTTAGATTTTACTGCCAGAATGTTTAACCCGGAAGGGTTGTCTGTTACCATTTCCAGAAAAACTAAATCTAATACAAGGATAATACAGTAGCCGGCTTTTCCCCAATATTCTAAACTGTGCGTGGTAAGATGTCTCCTAATGTACGAATCCATGAAGAGGACTTGCGACCTCCAGGCACAACTCAATTACTTATCACCGTATGGAAGCCTTTAAAGGCATTTTCCTACCCGATCATTGCACGTTGGGTGATGTGGGTCATGCAAGAAGTGGGCATTGACACATCTGCTTTTGGGGCATATTCTACCAGGGGGCAATGGCTTCAAAAACCTTTATGCTGGAGGTTGCCAAAGCATATTTTAAATGTGGCTGCCTGGTCAAAAGACTCTACCTTCAAGACATTCTATTTTAAACCAGTGGTGGGAGTCCCCTCACTGATAGTCAACCAGCTTTGAACTTACATAATTCTGAGCCTCCGTTCCTGACATAGAATGTAAAATATCCTAGCTAATGTGAAGGAAAGTTGATTTTCTATTAAGGATACAGAGCTGAGGTTTATCTCACCAATTGGTGTTCAATATTCAACATACTCTCCCATGTTATACGGATGGATCACTACCATGGGGCTGAGTAGTTTTAACATTAATACATGGTTTATCTTTGAAATGTTGAACTGATCGGATCACTGGTTTGCTTTCTGTAGATGTTACACATTGAGAATGTGCGGAATTTACAGTTTGTTTTTTCTTCCTAGAATCAGATCAGAACAAAGAATTTTGGTGAACAGATACCAGCATAACAGGTTTCATGAAAAAAGAGGAACTGCCTTTCCTTTATGACGACTATATATATGGCAGAGTAATATTATTGGTAGATACTAATGTTCAGATGTTCAAGTATGAAAAGACTGATTGGAAATGTTGGTTACAGTTGTGTGTTGGCTGCTGAGCTAAAATAAATTAAAGAGAAATGCATAATCCTTGCCTTTGTGTTCTAATAGATTTGAAACATTCCTTCTTGTTAGCTAGGAAATGTTACATTCTCAGCTAGATAACAAGTGCTATTCCTCGCAAGCTGCAGGCCAATATGCTATTACTATTACTGTGATAAAGCATGATCCTAGGTTATAGAGCCCTCAATTAACTCTGCTATAGGATCAAGCTTGATTCCACAATCATGGAAAGGTTCAATTATATATCCTATTTATAATAATGGTCTAAATAGTGAACCAACAGTTACCGGCTTATAACACTTCTCAATTTAGAAAGCCAGATATTTGCAAATTATTTACTAGATAAATTATCTAGCTGGGCGAACAAACAAAATCTTATAAAACTAAATCAAACAGATTTTTGAGCATGTTGTTCTACTACTGATAGTATCATAGCCCTTATACTTTGAGCAAACAAGGCAATCAACAAAAACAACTGTTTACGTGTTTGCTATATTGACTACAGAGGAGCTTTCAACATAGTAAATAGCGGACGATTGTGGGACAAACTATTAGGATGGGGGAAAGACGATTCAGTTCTACATTTTTGATTGCCTTACATAAAGATACCTGCCTAAAAATTAAGTTGTCAAGAAAATATGTGATTAACCTCAAATGACCTAAACATAAATTATCAAAGCTGAATGAACACAATCTTGAGAATGGTGTAACTGAATATGGCAGAAACCAAAGTAATGACATTCAGTACAATTTGCAAAGAGTCAACTTGTAAAATAGGCGAAGAATGTACTGACAAAGTGAGCAAAGACGAATACCTGGAAATAACTATTGATAATGAGTTTTCTTGGGCCCACCATATTCTTATAAAACAGCAGAAATCAAAATCATTAGCGTTCATCAATCTAAAATCGGCTTTTGACTTGGTGCCACAAAATAAAATATGGAGAGTCTTTCTGGATATGGGGTTACCACCAGAAATATTGACTATTTTAATTGCTCTACACAACTTAAACTATGCTCAAGTCCTTTGGGGCATGCAGGGGGGCGTCACGGGCAAATTTACCATCGCTAAGGGGGTTCGCCAGGGGTGCGTACTCGCACCAACCTTGTTTTCTTTATTTATTAACAGGGTCGTACAGTATTTTCTTAATTTATCCACTGACGCACCTACCCTAGTGGGCATGAAGATACCACTGTTGATGTTCGCGGACGACACCCTGATTATTTCTAAGACTCAAAAAGGATTGCAGGCAGCCATTACTAGGTTTGAGTTATTTTGTTACGATCATGACCTGGTTGTAAATGTAGACAAGACCAAGTTTTTCTCTCCATTAAAGTAAAGCTGTAAAGGGAGAGGGGCCGATTCACAGGAGTAACTTAAGACAACATTCTAAACTTACTCCTTTTGGTATTCACAGAAGTTAGGATTTTGCCTTAAGTTTGTCTTAAGACAAACTTAAGACAGACTTAAGACAAAATCCTAACTTAAGTCTGTCTTAAGACAAACTTAAGACAAAATCCTAACTTCTGTGAATACCAAAAGGAGTAAGTTTAGGATTTTGTCTTAAGTTAGTTCTGTGAATCGGGCCCTGTGTTTTTATGAATTATGTCCGTCTAGAGCAGACAGATCTTTTTACGTACTTAGGCATCACATTAGGATAGAAACTTAATTGAAGCCCCAAATTGATATGCTGGCGCTCAAACATGCCCAACTGACTGGAGTGTTGACTAAAGAACATAGACTCTCTCACACCTAGCCAGTGGCCCCAGTCCTAAAGATATATAAAACCAAAATGAGTACCTCAGTATTATATGGAGCAGAGTTGTGGGGCTTTGAGGACCTAGCTCCTCTGATCACAGCTCAGAACAAGTTTGTGAGAGGATTACTAGGTCTTCCTCAATCAACACCTTTGCTGCCCCTTTATTTAGATCTGGGCTGTAACAAAATCGAGGACTTAGCCCGCTTTAGACCAGTGGCGTACTGGAGAAGACTCTGGGTTATCCCTGAACTGCCCCTGTAAGCCCAAGCACTCCTTGAAACAAGGGGGGTGGATTGTACACATAAGATCTCCTGGTTTAGAAAGGTAAAATACACCTTAAGGGACATGGGGGGCTAAGTAACCTATGGGAGGATCCCGCAGGAAATCCCTTCCCGCCTAAGAAAGAATTCAAGGCAGCCTATTGGAATATGGTTATGACAAAGCTATTTTCATCTCTAACAAGACCGACCTTGACGAGGGAATTTTTGGAACTCAAACAAGAGTTTGTGTATGAAACCTATTGGGATCTTATTACACTACCCTATGATAGGACACTGTATCTTCAGTTTAGAGTGGTCTCTCTCCCAATTAAATCTTTTACTAGCAAATGGCATCCCTCAAATGACGATAAATGTATTGCATGTCCTGCATTTAAAGAATCGTTAGCACATGTTCTGTTTCCTTGCCCAGCCTATAGGCTACCAAGGCACAAATGGCTTAGACCTATCTGTTTGATTCAGGGCACCAGGTCAAGTGTGAAGGCAATACGAATTTTGAAATCTGACACACACGAGTCCTTGGTGATCAATGTTGCCAAATTCCTAAGATGGATGTGAGTCATACGAGCGAAAATGATGAAGGTACCATAGCTGAGCCACTTTTGTTTTACCTCTTATAACATCTTTTTAATATCTTTTAGCAGTAAATGTTTTAGTGGTATCTGACAATTTTTGTCACCATGCTCCACTTGTAAATATTTTTCTTCAGCTAGAGAGTGCAACAGTACCGGCCTTTTAATAATTATGTAGCCAAATACAGCGGTTCAATAGTGATAGCACTGTGTAAAGTTTGAATCAGTGGTTTTAACTATTCAACATCATCTACCTTTAAATTTTAAATTATTATTGAGTGTTCTTATTATTGTAAAATATTTTGGAATTTTATCAATATGTACTTATCAAGCTATTTTAATATTGTGTAACATATTAGCGATTGCTTACCTTGTTTGGTATATGATGTCTTTAATGATTTTTGGAAATCGAAATAAAGACTTACTGAACTGAACTGAAAATCATTTCAAAATCAGTTAATAGATTTGTTAACATTTATGGTGGAAGAGCAACTTGGTCTTCAATTATTAAGCTTATCCCAGTGCTTCTATATGCATCTTTGCCATTTAACATTAAAAAAGTAACAAAGTTGGTCAAAATCTATTTGCAAAATATAAGATCACTACTAAATGTACACATTGCAACATCTCACAATAAATTAAGACTTGAATTAAACCTAATATCTCTGATCAACTTTCACGCCTCTGTAACAATTAATTAGGTTTGTGGCAGCAGCAGGGCTAATAAGGACATATTAATGTGGCAATCCTTGACGAGATCAAAGCAAAACATACAAACAATCTGGAGCTAAATGTATCTGTCACTGAAAAGGTGATCACCGAACATAATCTTCCGCAACTGTACTTGCTGATTGGAATGACCAGAGTTAAGCGTAAAGAATTATTAAGGAAAACAATGAGGCATAATAATTGTGAGAAAGAACTATCAACATTGTTGAAATACAAACATTTGGAACATTATTTCGACTCCTATTTAATGAACAAGCAAGAATACATTGGTTCAAATTTGGAAGCTTCATTAAGAATTAAAAATATATAAGATTCAGACTATTATATATCCCATTGGGTCAGTTTGACAGCTCATGGAAGTTTCGCCTCACAATCTCAAGAGGTTACAGGCTTTGATGTTATAAAGATGAGTCCCTAAACCACATAATTTGTCTTTATTCAAAACGTGTAGACTCAAAGAAGTAATAATTATATCTGTTTGGCTATTTGTATGCCCCTTAACAGGTCCCCTCAACTCTTAATTCAAGATAATAACAAAATTACACCATAAGGATGCACTCCTTGATACACATGGATCATGTAATCTCCTTTGAAGATCATGCTTAGTATATTGATTTCATCTGCACTGATATGGATATGTGTATTCGCACATTTAGATGCACCACACCATCACAAATATTAGCTGGTTTTCATTTGCAGTGTTCATGGAATGTTTTTAAGCAACATATGCCTAAAAACTAGTAGCAATTACACTAAATGATCAGCGCCTGGATACCCTTGCGGGTGATAGTACACTTTACAAATACACATAACATTACAATGATGTCTTTCTTTTCCTTACAGATACCAAACTTATGAGTTATATCAATTCTGGTTTGTATGTATGGCAACTGGTATGAACGTGAAAGCTTGTATGTATGAGATTAGCTCAAATCAAGCGGATATGTAGTATAGACCCCTTATGTTCCCAATTGAAATTTTCAGGAGGGATAATACTTTAGGTCCTGAAGAAGGCAACTGACCCTTGTGGGCACTTGAACAGCTGAAACATGTTGACCTGATGCTAGAGATTATTGTAACTTCTAACAGCATCGCATCTTTTTTAGTTCAAAATATTTTATTGAATTTTCAGAATAAGTGACACAAATAGACAAAACAGGAAACTTATTCATAAGCAAAAATAATTAATCATAATATGAAAAATTGCAACGACAACAATGAAGTTCAATAGGTATATATGAACAAATATTAATTTAAAGAGAGGAGATAAACAAAAAAGGGGAAGGAAGGGAAGGGAAGGGAAGGGGGCCATATATAATTACTATGTCATCAGTTTGAAAAACAGAGTTACTTTTATCATATAAATAATGAAGTACAATAATGGTAGAACTATATAACAAGTATAAAATATACAATTATGAGGACAGATATATATCTATAGGTAACCAAAAAGATTGAAAAAAGTTAGAGTTATGATTAATCCTATTTAGGGATAACTGAGATCCTTTTCTTATAAAAATGACCCATGACCACCAAGCATGAACTGATAAGGATGAAATATCTTTCCAGCAAGCAGTAATGGATTTTAAAGTGGCTGATATTAGAAAATTAAACAGTTTACCTTCTAAGTCAGTTATGGTATGCAAAAGACCAAACGATTTACATATTAACAGCTTATAATAAATAACATCCTGGATATTCAATTCTTTTGAATAATATCCCAAACATCAGAGCAAAATTTTAAAATTAAAGGACAATCAAAAATCATATATTGTAACGAACAAGGATGTAGTTTACAATGCCAACATGTTTGAGATTGTAACGGTTTAGCACGAAATAAACGTACTGAGGTCCATAAACAATTGAATAAAATATAAGAATTAGTTTGGTAAAGCGAAACAGGTAACCAACCTGAAATACTATTAAGCCAAATAATTTTCCAAGTATCATTAGATAAAGAAAGTGAAAGTTCAGTATTCCAAAATACTGAAATTATATTTAAATTGTTTCCTATAGAGTTAGATAATTTTGTATATAAAATAGAAACAGTATGTGATGACATAGAGACAGTTTGAATATAAACTACTAAATCTGCTCTAACATTAGACGGAATACCCTGAGGGAAAGAATCTAAAATGTAATTACATAAAAAGTTAAATTTAGTAGTCAGATTTAGGTAAATTAAATTTCATTTGTAAAGCTTCAAAGGAAATGAAATGATTGTTACAATAAGCATCTTTAAGATAAAAGATACCAGCCTTAATCCAAGAATTCCAGAAATTAACATTTCTAATAAATTTAATAACATTACTATGCCATAATGGCAAGATATCAATAAAGACCATTGGAGATAGAAAATTTGAATCCAGATCATTAAAAATTTGTTTGAGGACTTAATAATAACCGACTGTTGTAAAACTGTGGATTTGTTAGACATTGTTAGCAAGGTGGGCAATGGAAACGGGTTTACAAGAGATTGCTCTATATGAAGCCAAGTAGGAGGATTATTTAAAGAGGAAGGATTAAACCATATTGAACTTTGTTGCAATATGAATGCTTTATGATATAGAAAAAAGTCAGGTGAGCCAAATCCGGCATTACATTTAGGTATTTTTTATTTTTTATAACCAATACGATGTGATTTATTATTCCAGATAAATTTGGAGAGAAGTCTATCAATATCTTTATAACATTTTAATGGAAATTGGGTAGGTAGCATAGCAAGGGTATAAAATATTTTAGGAGCAATAGTCATTTTAATGGAGTCTATCCTACCCCACCAAGAGAGATGAAGTGAAGACCATTTAGATATTTTATCTTTAATATAACTTAAGATAAAGTTACTATTTAATGTTAATGTTGCTTTTACTGAGGATGAAAACAAAATATAAGATATTTTAATTTGTCTTTTTGCCAAATGATATCAGTCATAGGTAACATATCATGAGTACAGAAGATGTTTAAGGGGAAAATTCAGTTTTATTAATATTAAGTTTTTAACCAGAAACCAATTAATATTTTGTAATAATTTCTAATAATGAGGGAAATGAGGAGATAGGATCACTAATAAATAACAGGACATCATCAGCATAAGCCGAGATTTTGAGAGTAACATTCTTTATCGTAATACCTTTAATATTATCACATTTTCTTATATGAGTAAGGAAAGGTTCAATTCCAATTAGAAATAAAAGTGGAGAAAGGGGACAGCCTTGTCTTGTGCCTCTAAAAAGGAGAAACTGACTTGACACTTGGCCATTGATAAATAAACGGGCAGTGGGAGCAAAATAAAGGGCAGAAATCATGCGAATAAACGAGGGACCAAAATTAAATAATACAAGGTCTGAAATCAAAATTGCCAGTGGATTTTATCGAAGACTTTCCCCGCATCTAAAGCCAAAGTTCCTGAGGGTGAAATTAAAGTGGAACTCTGTTCAATAACATGTAATAAGGTTCTTGTGTTGTTTGTAGAGTATCTGTTCTTCATAAAACCTGATTGATCTGGGTGAATAATAGAATCTAGCACAGGGGCTAATCTAGAAGCAAGTATTTTAGCATATAATTTACAGTCTTGATTAATTAAGGATATAGGACGGTAATTTGAAACAAGAGTGGGGTCTTTATCCGGTTTGGGGAGTACAATAATTAAAGCATCCGTAAAAGAACCTGAGATAGATCCTGAAGATCCAAAAAAAGTAAAAAGTTGAAGTATATAAGACTAAAGTTGGGATTGGAACTCTTTATAAAACTCAGCTGATATACCGTTGGGGCCAGGAGACTTATTTTTTTTAAGAGATTTTATGGCTGCTAAAATGTCTTCTGTAGTAATGGCCCAAGCCTATCTGATTGTGAAATTTTGGGTAAATCACAAGTAGTTCAGAAAAAGTCAAGTAAGGAGGTATCATGAAAATCTGGCTTTTTATATATAGTAGAATAATAATCTAAAAATTCTTTAACAATATCATTGTGAGACAGTGCAATTTTGCCGTTAGGGCCATGAATTGAGGTAATCTGCATCTTAGCTAAAAGTTTCCCAGATCTATTGGCATTAAAATGAAATTTAACTTTAGAATTGAAGAGTTGGATACCAGCTCTTTTACTAAGGAACGAATTAAATTCGAAGCTTTTGTAGTTTAACTCTGAATTGTGGGTCATTGGACGTAATAAAAAGTCTTTCAAATTTCGCAATTTGTTTTTCCAGATTTCTGACATGCACATTAAGGGCCATATGTATCAACAAACCCTTTTGCGATTCCTAAATAGCGATTTTTAATGAATCGCTATTTAGGAATTGCAAAATGGTATGTATGAAGAAATTCGCTTTTTTTTAGCGATTCCTTAATCTTCCTTATTTGCGAATTCGCATTTTGCGAATTGGCAATTAAGGAATAATTTCCAATGCATTCCTATGGGCCAGGAGGCCCATAGGAATGATTGCGAAATAATTCTCAAATTGCGAATTCGCAATTTGCTAATCGCAATTTGAGAATTATTTCAAGGGTGCAGGGGTGTCTCAAGGACACCCTGCGGCATCCCTGTAAATTACATGTGTGTGCATATGGCGCACATACATGCCCAATGGGCATGTATGTGCGTCATATGCCACCCTCACAAATGCACAATTGTGCATATTTACAAGAAATCGCAAATTACCACCAACTACAAGTTGGTGGTAATTTGTGATTTCTAAACCTGAAATCGCAATTTGGAAAAGCTTCATACATAGCATTTAAGGAATCACAAATTTGCGATTCCTTTTATGCTTAAGCAAAATAAGGAATTGCAATTTTTTGCGATTCCTTATTTTGCTATTTTTTCATACATTGAAACATCGGTAAAAAGGCCGTTTGCGATTCGCTAAGGCCGAAATTCTGCGAATTTTGGCCTTAACTAATTGCAAAAGGCTTGATACATATGGCCCTAAATGTTTTATTTTCGTAGGCTATAATAGAAATAGTTACACCCCTTATATAGGCATTAAAGGCGTCCCATCTATTGACCATACAAGTGGAATCCTCAGGGTTGAGTAAAAAATAGTCATGAATGGCATTTAAAATTTTTGGCTTATTATGTTCATTAAGAACAAATCCAGTATTCATACGCCATCTAGTTTGTTTTGTAAAAGTGGAAGTAAATTTCAGAACAAAAGAAATCAAGGCATGATCCGATACATTAATATTACCAATCTTGGGATTAGTTACAGATTGGATTAGTTGTGAGGAAATTAAAAAAGAATCAATCCTAGAATGTGACTTATGTGGGTTGGAAAAGAATGTAAAACATTTTTCTGTAGGGAAATGCAAACGCCAAATATCAATTAACTTGGTGGTGTGAATAAATTATTTAAAAGCATGAAAAACCTTAGGAGGACAAAACTTAGTACTAGCTAATCTATCTAATAATGGGTCAGCAAGAACATTAAAAACACCTCCAACAATTAAAGGAACTTTACCCAACTTTAGGACCTCAGTGGTAATAGACCAAAAAACAGGGTCATCTGCAGTAGGACCGTAAACATTTACGTAAAAATATGACTGAATCATGAACTTTAATTTCAACTATTATATATCTTCCATCCGCATCCGAAGTTTTACTCAAAACTTGACAATGTAACTTTTTTGCAAAGAAGATAGCTACACCATTTTTCTTACCATTAGCAGGTAACGAAACAATTGTATCGACCCCATTTTTTTCATATAATTTAATATTTTGACATCTATATGAGTCTCTTGAACAAAACAGATATCTGCCTTACAACTAACTAAGTAATCTAAAATATTTGTGCGTTTAACTGGATGACGTAATCCTTTAACATTTAGTGAAACAACTTTAATGTTGTGAACATTAGCCATAATGAAGAGATAGAAAAAAACAAATCAAGAAGAGGAGAAGAAGAAATAGAGAAATAATAAAAGAAAACAGTAACTCCAGAACTAAGAAAAGGACAGGAAGAAATTAAAACAGGGATAAAACAACAAACATAGTACATAAGTATCAAGAACGAAACGCACATACGCTCTACAAGCATGACCGGAACCGTTGGAGCCCTATGTAATAATAAACCATTAGTTTCAAAACTGACGTAAATCCTCAGGACGATGAAAAGATTTTGAAAGATTTTCTTTCCAGATACGCATTATTGAGGGGTCAAAAAGACCATATTTGAAACCAAGACTCCGCAGTTGAGGACGAAGAGCAGTGAATTATTTGCGAGTTGAAACTATTTCCTTAGCGAAATCCTGATGAATGAAAATGTTATTCCCATTGACCATCAAGGAAGGAATTTCTTGCGCTGCTTTCGATATCAAAGCCAGATGGTGATGTCGGAGAACTTTGAATATCATTTGACGGGGTTTAGTATGCTGAGGATTGCGATGTGAAGGAATCCTGTGGGCCTTATCAATCTCGCATTTTTCTAGAAATGTAATATGTAGAAGGCCAGGAATCAGATTTTCTAAATACAATCTGCAGTTGCTACCCTCAACATCTTCTGGCAAATTATAAATGCGTAAGTTGTCTTGTCTGTTGCGATTTTCCATATCTAGAATCCATGTAGACATTGGTGATATTTTCGCAACAAGTGGGTTAAAAGCTTCAATCTAGGCCTTGTTATCCTGTATTTTAATTGCATTATCAGAGATTTTCATTGACAAACTCGCCATTTCTTTTCGTACAGTTTTAATCTCTGAGGCAATAGAATCTGTGTTAATGCGAAGTGCTTGAATTTTTAAAAAAATTAAGGCTAGTGAAGGTTCTGATGACTCTAACGCCTTTGATTTAATTGGCGTAGGTGAAACCTGCTGCCTCCTTTTAGTATGAATAGAATTTTTATTATCCATTTTGTGTTTATAACAAGAGTCAAAAAATTCAAAGAATTCATAAAAAAGTAGAAGGAAAGAGCCAAGTTATAAGCCAGGAGTGAAGAAATCCTTATGAGAGCTGGTGCAGCAGTTATAATGGGCTATGGGAGCGGCTAGGCCCAAGCCAGGCCCTTTCCTGAAGGATTGCTCCGCTCCCCTGACTGACAAAGCTGGCTGTACCAGGAAGCAGGGCTGGAGGCAGAAGCTGGAGGCAGAGATACCCCGCTAACATCGACCAGGATCAATCAAAATCACTTTCTTGCACAGGCACTGGCTTCCTTACATAAGCGACCTCATTTGCGCTGCAAAACTGGCTTAAAATCAGCGTAAATATGTAAAAAACGGGCGTGAAGCGCCAGAGCTCTCTAGGCGACGGACATTTTGCATCGCGCGCTCGTGTGTCTCCATCACGTCTTGTTTTTAACCTTACCAGGGCATCCCCTTCTTAATAAAGTATATGGTCTTTATCATAGAGTGCCACTAGGTAATTTTAAGCTAAGATCCTTCCCTTTCTTAGAAAGAGCTTCCATGTAGATTCAAGGTCGAGCCCACCCAGTCACACTAGGTACCTGAGAGAGGACTCAATAGTGAACTATGGCATAAAGACAACTAGTGGGTGAGAGTCATTTTACAAACAAGAATATAGGCTCATCCAGTCTAAGGCCGCAAGAGAGAGAACTAAAATTGTGTCTTTCTCTTTTTCGATGGAAATACTATTGGCCTCATTTATAAAAGCAAATTTAAGGACAGTTAAGGACCACGCAATCGAAGGGCCTGATTAGAGTTTGATGAATTAGATACTCCGGCACAGACATGACAGATATTATGAAGGCATTATATACAATGGCACGTGTAATGCAGCAGACAGGATATCTGTCACATTTGTGACAGGGTATTCCATTTGCCAAATTTTGAATCATGCTCCAACTCTTTTATTTTTTAACTCGTGAATTTGTTAGATCTTGGTTATTGCTTTTGCAACAGTCCACTAACATAATTTAATTTTTTGTGATGTTACTAGATTATGTTTGATTATATTACAGGGCTGCAGAACTGACAGGATTTTGTTAGGTAGACATGTTTCATTTGTCTGTTTTATATTTGTATGTTTGTTGTGATTGATATATTTGATACAATGAATTTTTATTACTTACTAAGATCTTCTAGACCAAGCAAGGGAGTGCTCAACTATGCTCATAGAGCTGCTGTGAGACCAGGTTCTGTGTCTGCATTACAGCCAGTCTCCCAGGCGTGAGGGAAAAAACCTTAAGTCTGCAATTACTGAAGACACTATGGGTCTGACTAGCGAACAGAGACCTGCTTTCCTGCTCAGAGAGGGAAGAAGAGTGCCTGGCTATGCCGGAGCAGAGGCTATTCAGGAGCAGAAGCCCAGCTGTGCCCCACATTTGGGGGGCACCTAGAAGAAGTGGGAATCGTTGGGCTCAACCTGTGCAGTGAGAGGTTGTCCGGTCTCCCAGAGTGTGTTTCTGGTCGACGGGATTAAAAATCACAACTGCACTTGCACAGTCGAATGATTTGTGCTTACACTGCCAGTATATCTCACAACCACAAGGATTCCGTAGCTGCTGCGGTGGGAAGTCTGCCCTGGCCTAGAAGCTGCAGCTGCGATGGACGTCTCACCTGCTAAGGATACCCGGTCCAGATGCCATTTCTCCCGAAGGCAAGGCTCTCACCAGTCCCAGCTGCCAGACTGATGTCGAAGCAACCTGTGAGACAAAACAGAGACAGGCGGGACGGGACGGCTGCCACGGAGAAAGCGACACCAATGAATACGCTGACTAGTGTACATCAACATGCACTAGTCCACCAGCCAGGGACCTCCAGGCCAAGCCCTTTGCCAACCAGGTAAAAGTGAGGTACGGCCTCCAGAGACTGAGAGAGTAAACAGGAGCAAAGTCAAACCACAATAAAGATGTATACTTATCCATGAGAATCATTTGGGCTAAAGAACTGTACGAACTGATCCACAGCTGCCCGAGGCAACCGCTTAATGAAACTTGCACCTGTGTCCAATTTTGCCTGAACTTAACTTATTGGACGAGACCAATACAGCCACAGAGGAGACACCATAGAGTGGGAACATGGGAACTGTGGCAGGTGCAGCATTTCACTAAATGACCAGGGGTGAAATGATTTAATCTTAAATGAGATGTCTATCTAATTGTGTCCAATTTCATACCATTGTGATATTAAAAGTACTTTCTTTTGTAATAAGACAAGCACTGGGCTGGACAGTGACTTACTGGGACCTCCTGGTTGATTGTTGAGTTCCTAGTCTTGGCCTCCCACACTACCTGCCTGAGGCCTAGCTATCCTGTCAGTGAAGTGCAGACAGAGTGGACTTGGCCCATTGTGCAGAGTCACAGTAGGTTCACCCCCAGGATATCAGTGGCAAACGACATGAGCCGCCACGATTGTGCCAAGGAGCCGCTGTCTTCACTTTGGTACCCCGAGCGGAATCTGACTGTGAGAAAGAGAGACAAGAAAACAGTGACAGTGGGAAAATTAGTGATGAAAAGCGAACCTGCCCAATTGAGATAAAGAGATAGGAAGAGCAGGCTGGTGGAAGAAAGAGACATAAGATGGAATCACAGGTACTTGTCAACCTTAGTATTCAGTTGGGCCGGTACTGGGCTCCCGAGTAAAAGGTTGGGGCCCTGCTCTTCTTTCTCTGCAAATTATACTCCAGTCAAACGTGAGTATCGAAGAGGACAGACAAGTAGGCTGTCTAGGCCGAGGGCGGCTGAAATCGAGTAAGATTTGCGTTTTTCCGAGTTGGCAACTAGGAAAAAGGCAAAATGGGTTGTTCTGGCGGTGGTTATATAGCGTGAACTTGTTTTTTCCTATGTTCGTGAAATATAAAATCCTCACAAATCTATTCAGCAGCTATAATAAGCAAGCAATTTGAAGAGCAGCCTTTGTGTACCGGTTTATCTCATCATCACAGGAAATCGGTCGCCAAGCCCTGTTGCCCTTGACACCGTAAAAATGTCAGCCTCACCTGAGAAGGAGCGAAGAATTCGTGCAGCGAAGGGAACAGCGCGATGCCTGGAGGAGAATCAGAAAAACGTTCTCTGTGTTACACCTTGCCATGGTGCCTATGAAAATAACACCGGCTCTAACATGTGGGATCATAAATAACGTTTTCGAAAGAATTGGGGGTCGCGAAATCAAGAATATATGTTTTCCTTTTATTAGAACCTGGAATTTGTATACTTCTTGATCTAGGTAAATGTTGACTCCGTTTTACTGTTATGTAGCAGCCTATTATCCGCACGATTCCTTAGTGGAATATGCGTTTCTGATATCTGGCCTATTTCGAATGCATGCTCAGACTGTAAAACGCCAGCTTTTTAAAGGCTGTTAATAAACAAATGTTTACCCTTCTACAGTAAAACAGGTAGTATTAATATGGGGGTTATATACTTTTCATGAAAGGCCGCTCGGGACCTGTCAGAAAGCTGCTGAGCATGCACTATAAAAGCTCTCCTTTATCATTTGCAGCAGTATCACCCACACAAGGTGGGATTGCACAAAGCGCTGGAAATATTTTTTGATATGGAAATGGATCTCGGCGCTTGCAGGGTTAATCTGCTGAGTCGTGACTACTTGTAACTGTCAAATTCTCTCCAAGGATAAATAATTAAAGCTTCAGGAGGGATAAGCACACGGCAAGCAGTGGAGATTGGACACACGTAGGTGTTAAGGACATTCATTTTTATCCAATCACTGAATAAAGAGCGGAGTATTCAGGCGCTCGCGCTCATTCACTGCTACGTGACCTGCACCACAATGGCAGCCGCAGCTTCCGGCTCTCGTCAGAGCAGCGTTGGCAACAAGCGGTGCTAGACCTGAGACTGTGTGAGAACATCTCACTCACTACAGCAGCCGAACACGCTTCATGCGTGAAACCCAAACACACACATTGTATTCAGCGAGCTTCTCAAATGGGCATTCACAATGAAGTCAACAGATGAGTAATTAAATGGCAACATAAAAAGAACAAGCATTTGCAATGCAATAGGTCTTGCATTTACGTTAGATTGAGCTATTGGCATTGTAAATGACAATGACAATTATTTTTGTTTTGGTTATTAACCGGTTCCATGCTCATGACGGAGCCGCTCCGTCATGAGCCTCGGTTGAGCTGGCCGCTCCGTCATGAGCCTCGGTTGAGCTGTGCTCATGACGGAGCGGTTCCGTCATGGCCTGCTCGCCGCGCCTGCGCGGTGCGAATTCCGCGCCTGCGCTGGACGTTCCATTGAGCGGGCGGGACCATGACGGAACCGCTCCGTCATGAGCACAGCTCAACCGCGGCTCGTGACGAAGCGGCTCCGTCATGAGCATGCAAGCGCCGCTCGCCCCCCCCCTCCCCCCTAGCGCTGCGGCGGAATTGCCGCCACAGCGAAGGGGCTAAAACATAAATAAAAGGCATCGTCATTTATAATGCCAATAGCTTAAAGTTGCGTAAATGTGAGACCTATTGCATTGCAAATGGTTGTTTAACTTTAACACTGAGCGCGGCACCCGTTTCAAGGATACAGCGCTCAGATTCTTTTTTTTAAAAACTTTAATGCTGAGTGCTGCACTCAGTGTTAAAGTTAAAAAAAAAAAAGAAATCGAGAGCAGTGTCCTTGAAGTGTCGCATGCTCAGTTTTAAAGTAAAAAAAATAAATAAACAGAGTGAGGTATCGCTGAAGCGGGCACCGCGCTCACTATGAAAGTTAAAAAGAAAATTAAACAGAGTGCGGTGTCCCAGAAGTGGGCGCCGCGCTCAAGATGAAAGTTAAATAAAAATAAAATTTTAAATGATTGCAGTGTCCCTAAAGCAGGCGCAGCGCTCATTATGCAAATACCCGAAAAAGCAGTCACCATTGTCCCCAACAGTGCCAATAACAAAAAATAGTGCTCACCCACTAGATAAAGCAGGCTGTGTAAAGAGCCAAGTAAAAGGTCCAGCCGTTACAAGCCGTAACAAATAGAGACAAGGCGGAACTGAGGCAAGACTAACAAGCCTATTAAGGAATCAGAAGCCACTATTTAAAAAGGACAATGACAAATATGGGCGGAGAGTTGGCGGGGCTGCTAGTGCATACCCTAATACAGCATGCCTTGCAGAGCGAGCAGCACAGGTGCCCTGCTGCTAGCCTCGACCTAAAAATCTGGAGGATATTTTTAAGTTCCGGCAGCTGCCCACAGGGTTTTTAAGTCATAGCAACGGTGTCCTCACTTACTTTGCTACACTTTCCCTATTTTTAAGTGTTTCTGTCCGATTTGAATTTTTTGAGCAATAAAAGAGACAGCACCACAAATAACGTTGGAGACTTTGGTGAGTCACAAGTAAGGAGGAGCCCACACCAAGTCCTTGCACCTTCCGGAGCAGTGGTCAGAATGAAGATTCTCATCGTATCACCCAACAAGCAAAAATGTGTAATGTTGACAATGATTAGAAAGAAAACACCTCTGACAACTACTCATGCGCATCTGGTGGCGCAGCACGAGATGCACAGCCAACTTATATGTATACAACATCACCTTTTCCCTTATACACATTAGAAAATTAATGCACTCAAAAATATTTACATACACAATTTAAGTGCATATATTTCACTGCATATAATAATATTTAAATCTAACAGGTGATAGAGCAAGTATTTGCATGTGACGCGACTTGCTTGTATCAAGAACCTCGAATAACATTAATGAAACTAATTCAATATGTTTTGTTTTTCTAATATTGCATTTTACACTACACAGGGGTGTCCCAGTGACGCTTGCCTATGTGTTTACTCATGATAACGAAGCTTGCTAATAATATGGTTGCTGCTTTGCGGGAATCTAGTCTGCGCATGCGTCGGTCATGCCCAAGTGATGTGACGCACTCGCAGTTCTGGAGGGAATTTGTCGCTCATGCGCAGTATTGCTAAATATGGCCGCTTTGTTTCTCACATGCTCCATGCTTGCACTGCTGCTTTGGCAAAGCCGTTTATTCTGCTTAACTCCTAATGCTATAGTTATTATAAAGGGATGTAGTATAGCCATTAACGGTATACTGTGTATTAATTTTTTCCTGTGTTTCTAAATTGTTTTTGCTTACTTTTCATGTACCATCCTTGGGGGGGGGGGGGGGTCTGGGAAGCACCGCTACTCCATCTTGAAGTCCGAATAGAACCAGTCATGTGACGGGGGAAAAAGAAAGTCACACAGAAGTGGAACCCAGCCATCAGGCAGCCAAAGCCAAGATGCTCATGGGAACCTGCTCTCTGAACCAGCTGAAGAAGCCGAACATCTACCTGCAATTGCAACAATTGTATTTGATTTTGTGTACCCCGTTGTTTTCTGAAACCTCTCTTGCCACGGGAACTGGAATGTAAGGGGTGGGTTTGAAAATGAATATTAAGTCTGAGAAAGTCAAAATTCTAGGAGGTACCATGACCTAACCTCCTCTCTTGCCCAATCAGAAATTAGAGAACCTTTCACTTGCAACATTTGTGGGTGGTACATTGTCCCGAAAACAGTATAATTTGCCTAGGTTTAGCTAAAGAAATTGTCCGACTTGTCCGAATAGCTGACCTGTCACTGACCCAACGAACTCTATAGGTGATTGATACAGAGAGCTGTGGAGCACTCTGTCCGTAAATTCCCAGACTCAGCCAGAGTTTGAGAAACTTTAAGTGCTGGCGAAGCACTTTGCTGGGAGATTCGAAAAACCCAATCGGGGTTATTGACAGATTCCTTGCAGAGAGGGGGTAGCGCAGGCGTTGCATCCGAAGCTGCAGGTGTTGGTCGTACCCTTTGGTGAGCCCGGTCCTGATCCAAATCCTGGGGTTATCCTGTCCTGACTGTCTATGAGCTGTACCTGCTCGCCTACTGGCAGCCTTAGTCCTTGAGGGTCCTTTCCCGCCTTTTCCAACCGACCCGTGGCCAGGTTTGGCCTTCATTCTGTCCTAGGTAAATATAAAAGTTCCATGGGTGTTTGTCTGTCCAAACTTCTCTTCCTTTTTTTCCGAATAAAGCAAATTACCTATTTGCCCTTTACCCTGTTGTTTCTCAGCAAATAAGCTTCTCGTATAAACTGGTGTATTAGCATGTTCCATTTCCTCCCTACCCTTAGTCGAATTCAAAATCATATGCATATGTAGTTTGACCCATTCTTACCCTCCCTTTAGAGAATAAGCACATCTGTATAAGTAAATTGCATAAGTTTTGTTTCTTATAGACTGTTAGTAATAACTGAAAGTCTGCTCTGACTAGTATGTTCCCTTTTCTTACCCGCCTTTAGTGAAGCTGTGAAACTACTGTTGATCTAAATATAGCGTGTTCCTTATTTTCCCCTTCCTTTTATTTCAAAATTTCTAAGTGGTTCTCACATTAATTCATTTTTATACTATTTTCTTAATCTTAGTGATAGATAGTTTGATTTGTGTTAACCTGTGGCTCATTGAAACTGAAGAAAACGATAACTAGATAAAGGTTTTTGAAACTTCCTGCGTTTGTGGTTATTATAAAGAGTATAACGAAATTGAAATGGTATATGGTATTTGTGTTGTCTACTTTCTCTACATCTAGCTCCTCGACCCATTGTGGTCTTAGGTAAATGTTTTATGGGCCCTTGTGTGCATATTTGGTAACAAAGTTAGTCGGGTGACCTGCGCGCTCTATCAGTAGTTTTCTGGTAAGCAGAGGATGGTTAGGACTAGTTGAGACAGGTAGATAGGTCAATTGTTGATAAACCGTGAAAAATTTAAATGTGCTGCTAAAAATATTTTTTTCTTGAGTTCGATCGACTGTAAAAATATTGTTTGAAATGCTATGAAATGTTTCTTTTTAGGTTGTGATAAAATGCTGCTATATGATTTAATGTATTAACAAATTGTTAGTGATTGTTATATGTTGTCTGGAATCCCCGGGGGCAGAATAGCGGGTGGTGAGGAGAATCCACCTTGCAGTGAGGTCATTGGCTTGAGGAAAATTAGTGCATGGTTAGGTAGAACTGGAAGCGCTAATTAGGGTTTTCTGAATGAGTAGTTGAATAAATGATAGCAACGAGTTCGCTATTGAAACTTCAGTTGTGATATTACCTAGTAAGGGCCACACGAGGAAGGAGTAGTAGGTTCGTCGGAGCTTGAGTGATAGCAAAGGAGTTCGCTAGTGAAACCTTGGACTTAGTATATATCCCGGAAAGAGTGGATGAGTCAAAGAAGTAGCAGGTTCTCTAAATGCTTGTGTGAAGGGTAGACAGGAGGGTCTATCCGTAGTGTATGAAAAGTAGACAGGAGAAGTTTACTTGCAGTGAAACAAATCTTTCTGTCTAGACACTCGAGTACAGTGGCGAATATTATACGTTGTAAACTAAACAGAGCACTTGCACTTTAAGAAAGAAATCAAGTTTCCGTTACCTTGTGAAGGAGGGAGTCAGTTGCGGAGCTGCGCTGACGTCACTCGGTGCCGTGCTGATATTGGTCGAAACAGCAGGTGTGTAGCGGAGCTGGAATTGTAAAGGAGGGGCGAGTGCCGGAGCGTGAGACCGCGTCTCACGAAAAGGCCGCGCACCCATTGGTTGAAGTTGTTTGCAATCGCAGTGTTGATTGGTTGTTGAAATTTACAAGGCACGTTAGCATTGGAAGAACGTTTATAAACAAAAGTACATATTTTAAGCCTGAGTTAGGTTTGCAAGGTATATGTGGTATTCGTTTAATTCCGAGACTCGACCTGATCCTAGGTACTTAGGGTTTGCGAAAGATCAGTGGAAGGGTCGTAAAATTAACGGAATGTACGGGAGCAAGAGGAAAATTACTTTCGCAGACAAGGTCAAGAATTATTTCAAGAAAGACAAAACAATAAAAACTAGAGAAGGTGTAATCATTCCACCACCTAATACTCCCGCATCGTTTATGATGTTTGACAAAGGGTATCATACTTGTGTATGGTTGGAAAATTGGGTGGAATATACTAAGGAGGATGGAGTTTTAGCTTTCCCTTTAGACAGTACCTTTATGGTAGAATTTTGTTTAATTTGAGAACCCGAATGAATGATTTACACCCCAGACCAAGACTGACGCAATATGAGGCCTTAGAGGAATGGGAGATTGAGGCCTTTGAGAGAGACAGACCCAGAATGGATAAAGGGTTAGCAATATTTTATCCGAAAAATCAGAGAGAGACCCTAGAGAAAAAATTGAAGCAATGGAGACAGAATATGATGGTAGAAGGACTATTCCCAGTACGAGGCGTAGATGAACCCATGGGAGGGAAAAGGACAGAGAAAACCTGACACTTAATGACTACGGGGGATTCAGAAGACGAATATTTGGAGGATTTATTAATGTAAAATCCACCTTCATGTGATGAGGAGTCTAGGTCCCTGAGCTCAACGAGCCCATTCATTAGGCCACCCAGTAATAGGAAGGCCAGCGCAACTGATACAGCAGGTTCAGGTTATAGACCTAGTAGTAAAGAGGGATTTAGCATGCCCGATACAACTGTACCATATTATAGACCGTCCTGTGGTGAGGGACCAAGTGCGACCATTCAAACTGCCCCGAATCTTTACCCTCCATTAATTCCACAAATAGTACATGACACCTCCACAGAAAAGGTCCTACAGGATAGGGAGAGAGAGGCATTGATTAAATAGAGAACTGAATTGATACAGAAAATATCCCAGTTAAATTCAAGTCCCGAAGCTTGGACAATTCCAGTAACTATTGGACCAGTTGTTCCTCTTTACGGGGATAGACAGGCGAATCCGAAAACTCCAGTTATTTCTCCAGTTGTAGCACCGCCAAGAAAACAGCCCCTAATTGTTTATGACCAGACAAGTGAATGTGAGTCTATAATTTCCTTAATGGACTTGCCCATAAGAGCACCAGAAGTTAGCGCACCAAGAAAGAACACTCAGAATAGTGCACAAGAAGTCCTGATAGAAACAGCTTCGGGTACTCGAAGTGCCATGGTAGTGACTCCAGAAGAAATAGATCGATGGACTCGAGAATTAGAAAAGGGAACTCCTCAGCCAAAACCATTAGATATTTACAAATTAAGAATAGAATTGGAAGAACTGATGGCTGGGAACGTGGGACTAGACAGGCTAAACACTCTTAATGAAGAAGAACTGTTGTTCATATGTAAGAGCATTACAAGAAATACCAGAGCGTTCCATGAGAGACTAATGGACACTGCAGCTAATATGGGAATAGATGTCAGCAGATCTAAGGTATTGCAGAAACCATACAGAGCAGAATTATCTGACAAAGACTTGGAAAACATGAATGTGTCAGGGGAAAAGGTGCAGATAAGAGAGTTTTTGCACCTGTTACAGAAATGGGGAGACCTAGAAAAATGGAAAACAAGGTGGGCTAAGAAAAAGAAAGACAGTAGGTCCCGACACGTGTCCACTGAGTATGTCCTAAAAGAAACAGATAAAGCTGAACCATTGTATCCCATGAGAGAAGTGCCAGGTGGGAAATATGTACATGTTCTATGGTCCCGACAGGATATTGTGTCATTCACAAATGATTTCCCAAAATGACGAGATAAACCTGTAGAATGGCACAGGCAGGTTGAGAGGTTTATTAAAGTTCAAAAATGTCTTCTGAAAGATCTAGATGGGTTCTTTGACATTGTAGTTCCCGTAGATTTGTGGACTGAATGCAAAATTGCTGTTGATTGGCCCAGTGAGGAGTATGCCAGAGACACTAGGACAGGAGCCCCCTCAGCGGAGGTGATGAGAAAATATGACCAAGTAATACTGTACTTAAGAGGAAAGGTGCCCGCTAAAGAAACTGATTGGACCCGTATAGATAGAACTCCCCAAAATCGTGATGAAACTGTACATTCATATTATGAACGACTGTTACAGGTGTTCAAAACGTACAGTGGAATAGATAACATTGAGATGAAGGATATGACCCATTTCATTTATTGATTCGTGTTAGGGTTAAGACCTCAAATTTCACAGTGGATTAAAGACAATACAATCTGTTGGCAAGCAAAACCTATAGATGAGGTCCTGAAATACGCCAAGTATTGTGAAGATGAGATGGAAAATAAAAGAAAGCATTAAAAGAGAAGGTCATGTGGGCATAAGTGAAACTGGCAGAGCAGCAAGAAAAGCAGTTAAGTAAAATGAATAATAATACCCAGAATCAAAGCCCTGGGGGTGGAGGGAAGCCCAGAGTTAAAATGAGCCGAGAGGAAGCTAAGAAGAAGTTCCCCTGTCACGGGTGCGGTCAGATAGGGCACTGGCGAGACGAGTGTCCAGCGATACAGAATGGTAACATGCCCAATAATGATTTGAATCCACAGGTGCAGAAAGAGGGGCCACGAAAGACTCAGCAACAGGTAAAGCAGCCACAGCTGCCTCACGCACCTAGGCCAAACTATAGGAATAGAGCACAGCAGAGTGAGGAAGCAGAGGTTTGGGAAGGAAGGGAGGATAGAAATGCAGCAACTTCGCAATTCCTGTTGAATGATACATTCCTCTGTGATGAACCTTACTGACGGTGCCTGAGGGGGGAGGACGAGGAGTGCGTGCTTGGCGCCTCCTTGTGGGTAGACCAGACAGGGCCATACATTGAAGGAAAGGTTGAAGGGAATGACGTCACCTTTCTGTTGGACACTGGTGCTACCCGTTCTACTGTGAGAACAGCAGATGTCCCAAACCTACCCCTCTCGGGAGAAGCAATCCAAGTAGTGGGAGTTTCTAATCAGATAATTAGTACCCCAGTGATGGAGCTCATGGAAATCACAATAGGGAATTTCAAGGAGATGCACAGATTTGTAGTCTGTGACTCCAGCCCAGTGAACCTGTTAGGACGTGATTTGCTGTGCAAAATGAATTGCACCATCTTTTGCACACCAAAAGGCGTTGAAATTCAGACCCCAGATGAAGATGGAATTTACAAGCTAATGTTAATAAGGCCTGACTCAGAAATTAAAAGACTGACAATACAAGACTTACCTGAAGAACTTCAACAAACAGTGAAACCCGAGGTGTGGGATTTTACTGGAAAAGATGTAGGATTAATCGCAAATGTTGACCCAATTAAAATAGCCATAAGAGAAGATGCAGTTTATCCAAATACCAAACCGTACAAAATAAGTGCAGAAGTAAAAGCAGGGGTTGCCATCGAAGTAAAAAGATTATTGGAAGCAAACATCATACAGGAAGTAATGAGCAGTCCTTGCAATTCACCCATAATTGGAATCAAGAAACCGAGTGGTAAGTACAGGGTAGTGCAGGACCTGCGCAAAGTAAACAAAATTGTGGTTCCTTGCTGTCCTATTGTACCAAATCCTGCCGTGATCTTGTACCAAATTCCATGGAATGCTGAATGGTTCACTGTCATTGACTTATGCCATGCATTCTTTTCAATCCCATTGCACCCAGACAGCAAATTCCTTTTCTCATTTGAATTCGACAGTCATGTCTATGTCTGGAATCGTGTCCCTCAGGGGTACACAGAGAGCCCTTCAATCTTTAATCAGATTCTGAAAAAGTATCTTGAGTCTTTGGTTCTACCTAGAGAATCAGTTTTGGTGCAATACATAGACGACCTTTTGGTGGCGTCTAAAAGTCAGAATGACTGTGTTGTTGACACCATTGCCTTGCTGAACCATTTAGGGGAAGGAGGGCATAAAGTATCACCAGACAAATTACAGTTCTGCACCTCTTCAGTGAAATATCTGGGGCACCAGATAGAGAAAGGTATCAGGAAAGTAACCACAGAAAGAATCAGGATAATTAAAAACATGCATCTAACCCGTTCTCAGAAAGAGATCAGAATGTTCCTTGGGGTTGTAGGATACTGTAGACAGTGGATTGTGGGATTTGCAGTTCTAGCAAAACCATTGATAAAAATGACCAAGAAAGGAGCAAAGGACCCAGTAGAATGGGATGAAGAAAGCATGTCAGCTTTTACAAAATTACGAGACTGTCTGTGTACTGCTCCTGCATTGGGAATGCCTGATTACTCGAAAGAATTTACATTGTTTTGTGACACACGCGACAATTGTGCATTGTCAGTTCTGGTATCAAAAAAAGGGAGGGAAGAGGATAAAGAGTCCATTCGTTTCCCCTTAACAAGTAACTAATAATCAGAACGAGAATGGACACTAGTGTCTGCAAAAACCATTAGTTTTTATCGAAAACCCTCATAGACTTCCTGGAAATAGCATAGCAAGATATACCGCTATGCTATTTCCAGGAAGTCTATGAGGGTTTTCGATAAAAACTAATGGTCATTGTCAGTTCTGACCCAAGCGCATGGTTTGACTAGACGTCCTGTGGCATATTTCCCTGCCACTTTAGATCCAGTGGCTGCTGGATTACCTGGATGTCTGAAAGCAGTAGCTGCAACTTGCATGAGTCTTGAGCAGAGTGAATCCATTGTCATGGGACATCCTGTAACTGTGTATGTTCCACAAGCAGTTGTAATCTTACTGACCCGAACTAAAACCCAGTATCTCACTCCTAGTCGGCTGACTAAGTATGAAAGGATTCTGGTGGGTGCAGCAAATGTAACCATTACTCAATGTAACTTATTGAATCCAGCAACCCTATTACCTGATTCCCTCATTGCAGAAGCGAAGGGAGAGGTCGAGCATGATTGCATTGACCTAACCGAGTTCAGTACAAAGCCACGCCCAGATATTAGGGAAATGCCCTTGCCGGTTGAAGATATCGAACTGTTTGGGGATGGCTCGTGTCTAAGGCATGAGGATGGAGGCTTAAGCGCTGCTTATGCAGTGTGTACACTAGAACGTGCAATAGAAGCATCCTGTTTGCTTGGAGTCAAGTCTGCACAAGTGGCCAAATTAATTGCATTAACCAGAGCCTGTAAAGTTGGGAAAAATAAAAGGACAACCATATATACGGACAGCCAGTACGGCTATGGGGTTGTGCATGATTTTGGCCAATTGTGGCTGCAAAGAGAGTTCCTGACCTCTTCAGGTACTCCGATCAGAAATGGGAAGGTTGTAAAAGAATTACTAGAGGCAATCCAGTTACCAAAAGAATTGGCAGTGGTCAAGTGTGCTGCTCACAAATCTGGCAATGACGATGTGACAGCAGGTAATCGATATGCTGACGAACTAGCCCAACATTGTGCACGTTATCGAATGTCAGTCAACATCAAGTTGGGGGGACATGGAAACAGCTGCCAACTTATGGTGTTTGAAGATGTGCAATCATGGGAAGAACTGAAAGATTTGCAAAACGCAGCAGGACCAAAGGAAAAGAAAAGGTGAAGAAAGACTGGTTGTCAGAAAAGGAGTGAGGATGGTGTCATGGTTTACACTGATGGTATGCCTGTATTGCCGACAGCTTGCTTGCTCCTATGGCCCGGCTAATACATGGAGATGCACATATAGGCAGGGACGCTATGGTTCGTGTCTTTAACCAGACATGGTACAATTCGAAATTCAGGAACATTGCAGAGGCACTCTGCCAGAGGTGCTTAACTTGTCAGCACTTTAATCCGGGAAAGAAGACAGTAGTTACAGCAGGTACAATTGATAAAGCAGAAGGTCCTTTTGTCAGGTTACAAATTGACTTTATACAGTTGCCCATCTGTAAAGGAATGAAGTACGTCCTTGTCATTGTCTGCTTATTTTCAAAATGGGTAGAAGCTTATCCTGCAAAGAGAAATGATGGCATCACGGTAGCCAAATTGTTACTGAGGGAACTGATACCTAGGTTCAGTTTTCCAGTTACAATTGAATCAGACAGAGGTGGGCATTTTCACAATGAGATAATAGAACAGCTCTGTGCAGCATTCAAAATTACCCAAAAATTGCACTGTGCATGTCGCCCAGAGGCTTCTGGAGTGGTAGAACAACTGAATGGCACTATCAAATCAAGGTTTGGAAAATGTGTGATTCTACTGGAAGGAATTGGATAGACGCCTTGCCCCTTGTCCTGATGGGAATCAGAAGTATTCCAGATCGGAAGACAGGCCTGAGCCCCCATGAGATACTGATGGGAAGAGTAATGCGACAAGCATGGGTACCAGGACACAAACTGCTAAGCATTTCTGATGATTTGGTGCTAGAGTACTGCAAGCAACTGGGTGACCAAGTGCTTTCTATCTCTCACCAGATTGGGGAAGACGCCGTCGCCAGGCCAACAACTCCAGCCCATAATCCGAGCCCAGGGGATTGGGTTGTGCTAAAGAAACACACCCGATCGAGTTTTCTTGCACCGCAGTGGGGAAAACCAAGACAAGTGATTCTTGTGACCACGACAGCGGTGAAGTGTGCAGGTGTGCCGAAGTGGATCCACGCCAGTCATACAAAAAGAGTGACTGAAAACGAAGAAACTGAGGCTGAAGGTTGTGCAGCTGAGGGGTCTCCTGACGTTGGCCCTGAAGTAGCTGATGATGAGCAACCAAGCACCAGTCAAGACGAGTGGGTCCCAGTAGTCGACCTGACATTCGATCCTATAAGAACCAGAAGATACACCTACTTAGATAGAGAGTGGGATAGTGAGGACGAGACAGGAATAGAAAAGGATAACCAGATTATCGAGATCCATGTCAGATCAGACAACAAGGAAGAACAGAGAGGGACAGAACAGGTTATTGACACACCTCCAAGAACTCCTGAGATTGAAAAGGGACAATTTGGAAATAGAGCAAAAGTTCAAGCGGAAGAAAATCAAGGGTTCGAAGTGCTTGAACAGGATCAGATAGAGATAGATAAAAGTGTTCAGGAAGAAGAAATTGAAACAAAACAAAGCTAAATGCGACATACCCCTGAACAAGGCCAGCTTAGTGACCAGGCAGAAGAAGACTTAAGACCTGGAACTAGTCAGATAGGTAGGGAACAAGAAACCATCGAAGCAGATGTACCACAAGTGAATGAAAATAAAAGATCATTAGACGAAAGCCCAGTAACAGTGCCAGTTAAAAGATTCAAGAAAAAGAAAAGTGAACCAAGGTTCATCAAAAGGCTGAGACTAAGACTAAAAACTGTAGAGGAAAATCTTGAGGACAGGAAACAGGCTGCTAGTGAAAAGGAGAAATCTGGAACTAAGCCTAAGAGAAAAAGTGCCCGACTAAGGAGACAAAACAGTAAATATCAGGATCCTGAATGGACTTTTCTGGTGCTGGAGGAGTTCGAAGACCTTGATATAAGTGACGAAAGTGACGAAGAGGTGATTGCCATTCAGAGCACCGAAGAAGAAGAACCGACCTGAAGTTGCTCGGTTTAAGAAAATTTGGATAAAGTTACAAAGAGGGGTTAACTTCTCTTAAGCCCAAGATGTCTGATTCCAGTGTAAATGGAAGACCTAGGCGTAATTGGTGTAAAACGTGTTGTCAAATATGTGTATGTAGTGTAGCACTAATTATAATACTTTGGATAGGACTGACCATAACCATTTCCTCTATGATGAGCGAAAACCCAAGTCTGTACCCCAATAATAATTTACCAGACGACACTGTAGAATCACATACTAGAAATACTCCAAAAGGTATAAATGCAGTAGACAGACCACTTAGCTTGAAACAGAGACAACTAGACTTAGAAGCATCAGATGAGGAAGACTTACACTTCAATAAAATCCAGAACAAAACCCATTTAAATGTTTTTGCGAACCTATTAGTACATTATGTAGAGACAATGGAGATAGATGACGGATATGTTTGTATGAAGCTAGCTACTTCAGTAGCTGAAGGTGTGACTTACCACCACTTACCCTTGACCTATGGGATTTCCTGTAGTATATTGACTAGCCTATTTTACAGATGAGGACCGTTACAATATTACTACTCAAACTTTGACGTGACTTTTTCTGAACTTCCTGTTCGAAGGACTCTGAATCCTGTACATACGACAAGAGATGTAGCTAAATATATGGGTGATTATTTTCTAACTGTAGGGAAAATTAACATAGATGACACACACAAGAATAACCTGACTTGTTCTCTACATGAAAAGGAGAAAGAATTTTCAGATATGGTAGAAAAAAGAAGAGAAAGCTTCCAAAAGAAGGCCAAATATAAAACTCAGAAAGTTCTTAAATGGCCAGAAAATATAGAAAGTACCTCAAATGGTAGAGAAAATGCTGCCTTGTTGCTGGATTTCGAAAAGAAGGGGAAGCTCTGTCTTCATAGGGAAATGACTAGTTATTATAATAACATATTCATTGGTTCCAGTGAGTGCGAACATAATTACAAGGTAATTGGGGGATGGGGATTCAAAGATGGGTCAGAGCCCGTGTTTCCTGGAATTTATTTTATATGCGGAAACAAGGCTTGGTACGAAGTTGTTACTTTGGTATTATCTTTCCGAAGATATACCATGCGGGGAAAAACACTGGAAGCATTGAAAAGACTAACAAATTAGCACGCACAAAGAGAGAGAGTGCTGGAGAAATAGTGGGAGATATTTTTAGTGCATTGATACCTGCAGTGGGAGTGTCTCTGAATACACACAGAATTTGCAAATTGTCAACGGTAGTGGATCGGTTATCTACTGACACTGCTGGAGGTTTCCTGATGGTCAATACCGAAATGGTTGCGATCAGATCTATGGTTTTTCAAAAACGGCTTGCTCTTGACACCTTATTAGCAAAAGAGGGCGGAGTCTGTAGAATGTTGAAAGCGCAACATTGTTGCACTTACATACCTGACAAAAGTGTAGGAATCGAAAGGTATGCGAGAAATATTACAAATTTGGAAAAGGAGCTCAAACCACTGGAGGTTGACAGTGCCTGGAAGAGACTAACAGATGGTCTTTCCTCTGTAGGTCATTGGTTTACTAACCTAGGGAAAAGTCTTTTGAGTAAAATACTGTTGCCAATCATGGGCGTTAGTATAGTAGTGTTTCTTATTTTCATTTGTTGTAAATGTCGAAAACATCAGAAAAAGTACACAGTAAATAAGAGAGGAGTGAAGAGGAATGTGGATGAATTGGAACTGGAAGAACTGAGTAACAAAATGTATAAAAAGATGAAAAATTCTCACCCTAATAAAGAAACAAAAGAGAAAATTAATCGAATGATTGAGGAGATTGAGATGCAAGACATGTGACAAGTTGGCATCTGGTTCCATTTATAGTGATGATAGTAAATATCATCAAAGAGGGGATTGATAGAGCAAGTATTCGCATGTGACGCGACTTGCTTGTATCAAGAACCTCGAATAACATTAATGAAACTAATTCAATATGTTTTGTTTTTCTAATTTTGCATTTTACACTACACAGGGGTGTCCCAGTGATGCTTGCCTATGTGTTTACTCATGATAACGAAGCTTGCTAGTAATATGGTTGCTGCTTTGCGGGAATCTAGTCTGCGCATGCGTCGGTCATGCCCAAGTGATGTGACGCACTCGCAGTTCTGGAGGGAATTTGTCGCTCATGCGCAGTATTGCTAAATATGGCCGCTTTGCTTCTCACATGCTCCGTGCTTGCACTGCTGCTTTGGCAAAGCCGTTTATTCTGCTTAACTCCTAATGCTATAGTTATTATAAAGTAAGGGATGTAGTATAGCCATTTACGGTATACAGTGTATTCATTTTTTCCTGTGTTTCTAAATTGTTTTCGCTTACTTTTCATGTACCATCCTCGGGGGGGGGTGGTCAGGGAAGCACCGCTACTCCATCTTGAAGTCCGAATAGAACCATTCATGTGACGGGGAAAAAGAAAGTCACAAAGCAGTGGAACCCAGCCAGCTGGCAGCCAAAGCCAAGATGCTCAGGGGAACCTGCTCTCTGACCCAGCTGAAGAAGCCGAACATCTACCTGCACTTGCAACAATTGTATTTGATCTTGTGTACCCCATTGTTTGCTGAAACCTCTCTTGCCATGGGAACTGGAATGTAAGGGGTGGGTTTGAAAATGAATATTAAGTCTGAGAAAGTCAAAATTCTAGGAGGTACCATGACCTAACCTCCTCTCTTGCCCAATCAGAAATTAGGGAACCTTTCACTTGCAACATTTGTGGGTGGTACATTGTCCCGAAAACAGTATAATTTGCCTAGGTTTAGCTAGAGAAATTGTCCAACTTGTCCGAATAGCTGACCTGTCACTGACCCAACGAACTCTATAGGTGATTGATACAGAGAGCTGCGGAGCACTCTGTCCGTAAATTCCCAGACTCAGCCAGAGTTTGAGAAACTTTAAGTGCTGGCGAAGCACTTTGCTGGGAGATTCGAAAAAACCCAATCGGGGTTATTGACAGACTCCTTGCAGAGAGGGGGTAGCGCAGGCGTTGCATCCGAAGCTGCAGGTGTTAGTCGTACCCTTTGGTGAGCCTGGTCCTGATCCAAATCCTGGGGTTATCCTGTCCTGACTGTCTATGAGCTGTACCTGCTCGCCTACTGGCAGCCTAAGTCTTTGAGGGTCCTTTCCCGCCTTTTCCAACCGACCCGTGGCCAGGGTTGGTCTTCATTCTGTCCTAGGTAAATATAAAGTTCCATGGGTGTTTGTCTGTCCAAACTTCTCTTCCTTTTTTCCGAATAAAGCAAATTACCTATTTGCCCTTTACCTTGTTGTTTCTCAGCAAATAAGCTTCTCGTATAAACTGGTGTATTAGCATGTTCCATTTCCTCCCTACCCTTAGTCGAATTCAGAATCATATGCATATGTAGGTTGACCCATTCTTACCCTCCCTTTAGAGAATAAGCACATCTGTATAAGTAAATTGCATAAGTTTCGTTTCTTATAGACTGTTAGTAATAACTGAAAGTCTGCTCTGACTAGTATGTTCCCTTTTCTTACCCGCCTTTAGTGAAGCTGTGACACTACTGTTGATCTAAATATAGCGTGTTCCTTATTTTCCCCTTCCTTTTATTTCAAAATTTCTAAATGGTTCTCACATTAATTCATTGTTATACTATTTTCTTAATTTTAGTGATAGTTTGATTTGTGTTAACCTGTGGCTCATTGAAACTGAAGAAAACGATAAGTAGATAAAGGTTTTTGAAACTTCCTGCGTTTGTGGTTATTATAAAGAGTATAACGAAATTGAAATGGTATATGGTATTTGTGTTGTCTACTTTCTCTACAGCTAGCTTCTCGACCCATTGTGGTCTTAGGTACCTGAACGAGGATTGGTAAGTCAGGTACACGGTAGTAAATAGAAAGGAACCGAACTACTGATAGTAGTGTGTGGGTTGCCTGATCAATGTATTACGAAAAATTGTTTTATGGGCCCTAGTGAGCATATTTGGTAACAAAGTTAGTCGGGTGACCTGCGCGCTCTATCACAGGTACAGAAACATTACAGCAAACCCTACTACCAGAGGTGTGGGCAGATCTGCCAATCGTGCAGATTCTGAGACTGAAGTAGAACTAACTTCAGTACCAGGACTCAACAAAAAATCATCATCAGTGCTGGAAATTGTTGCCTCTGTAGCAAACCGACTAGAAGTACAGACCCACTCATGGAACAAGAGGTTGAAGATATATAGTCAGTGTCAACATCAAATTAACTTGCATTGTCTATATGTGATCTGCACACCTTTCAAAACCTTCCTCTTTAGCTTCTTGAATTTTCCTTGCCTGTTCTGATGAAATTTTAGTAAAGTCAGTGGACTTCTGATAGAAATCTGCTTGTTGCCAATAGATGTTGAGGGAATAAAAGAAAAAGACGGCACCAGAAATACGTTGGAGAGTTTATTGAGTCTCAAGTAAGGAGGAGCCCACAATCAAGTCTTTGCACATCCAGAGCAGTGGTCAGAATGAAGATTCTCATCGCATCACCCAACGAGCAAAAACCAGGAACGTCGGTATTAATTAGAAAGAAAACAACATCTTACAACTACTCCTGTGCATCTTGCGGTGCAGCACTGAGATGCACAGCCAACTCATATGTACACAACAAAGTTTCACTTCAACTTTGTATTGAGTGTTTTATTTTGTTTGTTGTGAATGCATAAAAATCTATGGCAGAACCGAAGGATTCGGATTATGCTTCTCTTTCTTTACTGAGAATTTCACAGCAGCAGATTGTAGGAGGCTGGCTTAGTATAAGGTGCACACCTATTTAAGTGAAGTACCTTGCACTAATCCAGACAACCCTTATGGTGATTTTAGTGGTCTTAGACAACCATTGAAAGCTAAGTGGTAGCTGTGGAGAGCAGCCTTCAGGCTTAGTCCAGAAGGAGTGTTAAGTAGCTTGTGTTACCAGAACTAATTATATAGTGTAGGATAAACAAAAAAGAACCACACAGTGTAGGTATAAAAATAACTATATTTATTATACACACTCACTAAAACATTGTTGTATCTCCTACCCGGAGATATCAACACAATACACACAATACTTCATTCGCAAACAGGTAAGTAAGCACAAATACACAGTGGTTTCCAGGGGGAGATCAAACCATATATTAAAGAAGTGGAATGCGAACAGCGACCAAAGTCAGGACTTGGAGCAGGAGACTCAGAAGAGCTGAGGACACAAGAAACCACCCAAAGTAAGTACACAGGAACCCCATGGAGGCTGTGTGCAGTGTGGAAACACAGCCGCGTACACAATGCAAGTCAAAAGGAAAGCCGTTGTTGTTCATTTCGAGATGAAGGACATTTTACAGAGGACCCTGAAGAAACCCTGTGAAAGACAGAAGGTTGAAGAGTCACCCCACTGTGAATAACGCAGGAACCAGGATACCTACACCAGGAAAGCAGGGTGCATAAGTGCAAAGTGATTTCGGAAACCGCCGTAGACCACAATGGAGGACTCAAGGAAAGATGCCGCTGGTGAAGACGGTGAAAGAGTACGTTGGAATCCAAGAGTGGATTCTTGAAGTGAAGAACCTGCAAGCAGAGGGGAGACAGTCTATGCTGCTCAGAGGTGAACAGGAGCCACAGGAGAGCAATGACCAATGATGACGGAAAATTAAGGAGTGATGAAGGTGACCTTGTCGCTGCAGCTGTGAGGACCAGGCGATGCTGTAGAAGATCAGGACCCATTCACGAGTTGTCCCACGCCAGAAGTCGAGAACCAGGGAGTCGTTGAACGGCGCGAACACCAAAGCCTTGGCAGCAGCAACAGACGTGGTAAACGAAAAAGGGAGCAACGTTAGGACCAGCAAGTCCAATGAACTTACTAATTGCAGGAGAGTCAGAGCAGGCCAGAGCAAGCAGAGGAGTCTACTGAAGCCAAAGAAGACCCTCAAGGGGACCCACAGGCCAAAGGCTCAGGAGTCGCAAGAGGACCTTGAGCAGCTCACCAAAGATGCAGGCCCATAGGGCAGATGATGTAGTGAGGACAAAGAGCTTGACAGAAAGAGATGCTGGAGGCTGAAGCTTCTTTTAGCCCGAAAATCTCTGGAGTACATAATCAACAAGCCTTGGCATTGGCAATTCAACACAGAGCACAGGGGTTCTGTTCCAGAAGTTCCGACGAGGAATACTGGCCTCAAACTTGCTAAGAGGACAGGTCAGGCCATAAGGGAGTTACAGAACGACCACCTATATTGCTGAGCCTTTCAGAGCCCTTTGGATGTCAGGAGGAGCAGACCAGCCATCTTCCTTGCAGTGCCTGCAGATGCAGGAGAGTGACTCCTTGACTGCAAGGGAGATTTCTCCTGGTGTCTTTGAAGCCCACAGGCCTGGAGAGGAATCTGGATGAAGCACAGGCACAATGACGAAGATGACTTGCAGAACAGCAAGACCAGGAGTTTTCCTTGGTGCAGTATTGGTTCCAGGCGAAGTCCAGCAAAGTCCAAGGTGCCCAGACTGTCAAAGTTGAAGTGGTTTCGGTTTTGAATCATGTCCTGTGGTGAATCTGAAGAGCCACCCACATGTAAGCCCTTAAATACCACAGGGAAAGGATTGGAATAAATAAAGGGTCCCTCCCCGAGGAGGGGCTGAACAGAGGGGAGGATACTTCCATGTCCTTTGTCCAGTTACACATGAGAGCAGGAGCCAAGAGCTCCCTGAACTGGCTCAAATTGGAGTATGCAAGGAGGGCATCAAATGTGTCTTTCAAAGCAGTCTGGTGGCTCTGACAAGCGCCCCCACCCCAGCCCAATACACTAAGTCCTGTCTGGGAGGTGGTCACACATCCCTGTAACAGGAAACCTATAGTTCTACCTTCCCCTTCTCAAGCTCAGCTCAGCAGCAGGAGGGCAGAATCATGTTTGGGTTTGGCAGCAGCACTAGAATCCTGGAAGGCTGTTACCGGGAGTACTGAGTGCTTACCAGAGCAGCCCTCCAGTGCATTTATTCATACCTCCAACACCCGTCCTGGTGTTGGGGTAGGATTCCAACATGTTTGATACCAAACATAACCCGGGTTCGGCACAGCCAATATATAGTTAGCCATTGTGTAATGATGCATGGCCACTTAATGTATAAAAATGGCTGACTGTACTTACAAAGCCTGGAGGATCGACTCAGGGTTTGTAGGGGTTGCCCTGCTCATGCAAGACATCCTCACACTTATAACCTAGGCTTGCCTTAGGGGTGACATAGGTTTTGAGTGCAGTAACCTCAGAAATAAGGAAACGTATATCTGCCGTAAGTGGTTCTAGCACCAACTCACACAAGCTGCAATGGCTGGCCTGTAGTCACAGTTTGAGTTGTCTCTCATGGGTGGCATAAGACATGCTGCAGCCCATGGGAGACCCCTTGTGAACCTATGCCCTGGGCACCTTAGCACCATGTACTAGGGGCTTACTTGGGCACACCAGTAGTAAATTGGAAAGGTACCAAAGTACTTACCACTGTCAGTCAGAGTCATAAAATAGAACAATACCAGCAAAAAGGGGGGATAGCCATAAAAGCTGATCGTAGTTTCCCACACACATAAAAACACTTAAAAACCTTAAACTACATATATCATGAGCCCCAACAGCCCAATGTCTCAACCAATCACAGGGGTTATGCCTCCCTATATAAATAGATCTGACCGTAGTCATTCCTCTTTCTTCGCTGCTGCAGCGGCTGAGCTAAGTGCAGTCATTTCTATTGCCTTTTGTATGCACGCTGGTTACTGTGACACTGTATCAGTTTATATATTGTATGTGTCGGCGACAGAGCAGACTCCTCTCTTAAGGGCTCCTTCATTGTCCTGTCACCTTTAGCAGAGTGTAGCGGGAGCGGTTTGATCGCTCGGATCGAGGACACAGTCCTCTTTATGTTGCTGTTCTTGCGCAAGCGGGCAAATCCGTTCAGGTCCTCTGAGTCTCCGATTGACTTTACTCACTGCACACAGTGCTTGTAGTTGCTTCTGTCCTCTAAGGGCCATTAAACGCTGATTCAAGGCTCTGCCCTAGGGATAAATGCAGGTGGCTCCCTCCACAAAGATTTAAACTGGTTTGGGCAGTTTTTTTCCCTGTTTGTTGCCTATCAGTCTTTGATATACCTGCTTTGGGGCTGATATACCACCCTGAACTTCTTCCAGCCCCTGGCTGCATTTTCCCTAACAAGCAGCATGGTGTACTATGCTTTATGAGCACCAGATGGAAGAAAGGTTGGTGGAAGCACTGGATACCCATGTGCAGGAATATGTTAATATAGCCCTGATTAGGACGGTGAGACCTTTTACCCAATCTGTAATGGATGGCAAGAGTTGGTGGGAACCCCCAGAGAGTCCTTCTCCAGCAATGTTGCAACCAATGATGCGGGCTTCAACAAGAGAGCCTCAGTTGGTGGTTCTTCTATGAACATCCTCTCTCAGGGTGCTGCCTCAGTCCTTCAGGACCATGAATATGGGAATGCACCCTCCCAAGGTCCCTCTAGGATCTCGGAGGATTCAACGCTCCACCTGACAAACTTGTCCTCTATGTTCTCATCCCCACCATTGTATTTGGACATCCCCCAGGACGATCCACAGCCAGTGTTGAAACGTAAACGCTAGATGCACCATGCCACTGTGGATGTACTGCTGGTAAACCATAAAAAACCTGCTATTTGACCTTGAAAATATTGTTAATCTGTGCTCCATGGAATGGGTGCCCTGTATGGAGGTGGCGCACTATGTTCAAAACTGACTGTGCAAAGGCTTTGAGTACAAAGTGCACAACACTCAGGTCAGAATACCTACGACCATCTCTTCTCGACAAAGTTGTGGAAATGCCGGAATTAGATCTAAACATGGTGACCTTGCTCAACAGGTTCGCATACGACCCCAAAACCGTATAGATAGGACATAGAACGGATGCTAAAATAAGTTGCTAGACCTTTCCGGCCCACTCACTAAAATTCTAGAATTAGCCATTCAGGTGAAGGATGCAAATTCCCAATTGGATACGGGAGAGATCCTTGAATGGGCACAAAGTGTGTACCTCCTCGGCAACGTTAACTGTGCTATGTACACGGAACGTCGGAAATCATTTCTAATGGGAATTGACCCGAAGCTGGGGTAGTTGGCCTCTACGGAGGCAGGCACTAGGGGGAATGGATTGTTATTTGAAGACAAATTTGTTAAAGGCCTAAGGAAGTATGTCTCCACATTCTCCGCCTTTGACAAGGCCCACATCTCTATTAGGAAGGTCTTCCACAGTGGCCTTTTTGCCAGGACCTGATGCTTTTGAGGCCGAGCGCCAGGCCGTGGATTGAATCAGGCTTCCAGAGGCTACTATCATAAAGGCAAAGGTGCACCCTCTGGATCCTCAAACTTATACTCCACCATTAATAGAAGTGTGCATGGCCACACCCAGTGAGGTGGACTGGATATCAGGGTAGTAACAATGCCGCCAATGCCACTTATTCAGGTAAGAGTTATTGCGACCTCGGAAGCCTTGGTGGCGGGTATGATACAATTAACCTTTTTAGTTGGGGGGGTGTTATTACTCAGGTGCCATGGGTGTTGCAAATGGGTCAAGTGTTCAGATTGTAGTTTTACTCCACCCCACCCAGCAGGGGACGTGTCCAACTCCTCTTTTTTGCCCAAGCAGAGAGCAATTTCATACACGAAGAAATTTGGGCACACCTATCAAAAAGAGCAGTAGTGTGGACTGTACCTCACAAATATTTTGGTCCGCACGCAACAACCAGGTAGTCATCAGTGATGTCATCTGAGATGTCATCAGTGATGTCATCAGTGATGTCACTGACCATGTTATGAATGATGTAATATGTGACTTCATCAGCAGTGGATTGCGGGTGCGCGAGTGATACTTAGTACAACTAACTATAACGGAGGAATTTCAATGGTTTTGTACGAGTGAAATGTCCAGCTAACTATAACACCCCTAAAACCTATGTTTTTTTAGTGAATTTCTAAGGTTTTTTAAATGCTAATTCCTAACTATAACATGTCTGAAACCTTTGGTTTTAACAGTGAATTTCTAAGGTTTTTTAAATTCTAATTCCTAACTATAACAGGCTTCAAACCTATGTTTTGTTCAGTGGATCCTGGTTCCAGCACGGGTGCATCTCCTGTAAACAGTCAAAAGAATGCGTTTAAGTCATACAGGCAATTTTTGAGGAATATTTTTAGTTTGTGAAAATAGACACTTAGAAACTTTTCTGGTGAAAACCACACAATGGATTCCTATGGAAAGAAATACAAGTTACTGGTAGGCAAGGTTAGAATTACTTTTCAGGATCAGTGCTGGGTTCAAAGAAGCAGCACTGAGGTCACTCCTGATAACAGGTGAGTAAATCGGAATTCGTAGTTCTACTGATTTTATAGGAATTTTTAAAGTTCAAAAACTCCACACTTATAAGAATTTCTAAGTGAAACTAGTCAATGTTCGCCTATGGAAGGAAATTCAAGTAACTGGCAAGTACGGTTAGAATTACTTTTCATGATCAGTACTGGGCTCAATGATGCAGCACTGACGTCTCTCCTGATAACAGGTGAGTAAATCAGAATTTGTAGTTCAGCTGAATTTAGAGGAATATTTGTATGTTTCAAAAATCATCACTTGCAGGGGAGGAGCTTCGCGGGCAAGCAAGATGGCCGCGTAAGCTCGGAGCTCCGGAGACCCTCCGACCCTCCGCATAAATCCTGATCGAAATCCTGTTCCACGGTGGTGGATTCTTGTTGGTGAATGGTCGTAGAGACGGGATCTGCTGTCCGATTCAAAATCCGACACTTATTGACGAAGATACGTCGTGTTGAAGTTCCGTGCCAGGGGCGGACCACTGTCTCGGTGATGGCCGACGGCTGCGACACTGAAGTGCATGATCGATATGCCGAGTGAGTGACTCCTGTTCTAGCCGGCGGAGTACGCGGAGTTGCGGAGTGGCCTATCGCTGACTGAACATCTGCTGCTGCTACGCTCCACACTTGCTTGTGTGCCCGTAGGGGTTTCGGTGTGCCACCCTTTGTTCTGTCCCTGGTTCCAACATGGCGGGCAAGGGCGACCCAGACAGAACGGTAAACCGGGTCAGCAGGAAGACGGTCCAACCCCAGACCAACAAGATTGACCGCTATACCCAACAAAGGACCTCGCCAACTGTGGCCGCTCATTCAAAAGACACTCTACGTGCGGGCTCGCCGGACGAGTCAGAGCTGACGCTCCGAGACATCATGGGGGCTATAGCTGGCATCAGAACGGAGATGAACAAGCAACACGAGGTCCTGACGCACAAAGTTGATACCCTGGCGATCGACCTCAACCTGATCAGGGCCGACCTTGGCAAAACCAATGATAGAGTTAAATCACTGGATATCAAAACTGCGAGCCTCACGACTGATGTCTCGGACCTGCAAACGGAGGTCCAGAATTTGAGGTCTGTCAACGACCTGTTCTCAAGGCGGCTGGAAGACTTTGAGGGACGTGCCAGGCGGCAGAACGTTCGGATTTTTGGGGTTCCGGAGGGTGCAGAGGACTCGCCCACCGACCTCTTCGTCGAGGACCTGATAAAGACTCATCTGGCCCCTGCGGGCCTCAGCCATTTCTTTTCGGTCGAGCGGGCCCACAGAATGCCGGGCGGACCGCCGAAGTCGGGCGCCACGCCGCGACCCATCATTGCCCACTTGTTCAATTTCAGAGATCGAGATGTGATCCTACAGGCCTCGAGACGGCATGGGCCCCTCAAAGTTCCAGAACGCGGATGTCAACTTTTACCCGGACTTTACTAGGGCTGTTCAGAGACAGCGTCAAAGTTTTGCGGGAGTGAAGCGACATCTCAGAGACTTGGGGATGAAATACTCAATGATGTTCCCCGCTAGACTGCGTATTGAGCACGATGGTCGTGCTGTATTTTTTGACATGCCTGAGACTGTAAGTGACTGGCTGGACACCTTGCCACACAGACGCGAGGAGCGGGAGGAACATTCGGAGGGCACCACGGGAGGCCCCGATCGTCAGGATTAGTACTCATTTCACTAACTTTGTCGGTCGGTGTTCCTGTTGACTATGACCTGCAAGCCATACTGTAGCACTTTATTGTGAATATCCTTCTTTTTAACATGGAAGGTGGCGGGGGGACTACGTGATCTCCTTTCTCCTCTAGGGTCTTCTTGTAGTTTAGTTCATGGGGCGACAGGCACACTGCTGGTTGGGGGGCTATTTAGTCTGCTGCAGGGGTGCAGGGTGGGGGGTGGTGTGTGGGTTGATTTTGTTTGCTTTCTTTGTTTCTTCTTTCCTTTTCTAAGGCAATGCAACGTCTGCTCTAATTCTTTTACTGTATCTATGAGGCCTACTGGGGTCGGCGGAGGCCCGGGATTTGACGATGGGGGGTAGGAAATTAAAAGTTTTGTGTTGGAATGTTAATGGCTTGGGTGACCGCATCAAGAGAGGGGTGGTTTTGCAATTGTTTAGGAGAAGTATGCCTGATGTTATTTTGTTACAGGAGACACACTTGGTGGGAAATACGTGTCGTGCGCTCAACAGGAAGGGTTTCAAAATGGTGGCACATTCAGGGTTCTCTTCGGGGTCCCGGGGGTCAGGGATTATGGTGTGCACGTCTCTCCCATTTGAGATTGACTCCAGTGTCGTGGATGAGAGGGGGCGGTACGCTGCTGTCACGGGGAGATGGGAGGACCGGTCCCTGACTCTGGTTTCAGCTTATGTTCCCTCTGGGTTACAAAACAACACTTTTCAGGACCTTGGAAGCGCCATTTTGAGCCTGCCCGAGGGGTTGCTTATCGTGGGTGGTGATTTCAACTCAGTCTGCTCGGGGACCTTGGACAGGCATCCGCCCAGAGGTCTCCGTAGTTCACAATCCTGGTTGCCCGATTTCCTTGACACCATGGGACTGATTGATTGCTGGAGACTTATGCATCCCACCCAGAGTCAATACTCATTTCATTCTGGGGCGCACGGTAGCCTCTCTAGAATAGATTATGTCCTGGCCCTGGCGGCCCATGAGCCGGCAATTTCCGAGGCCCGCATGCTGGCAAGGGGCATCTTGGACCACTCACCGGTGTGGGTGTCTTTTGACTTCGACATTGTGGTTACTGAGCGGCCTGTAGTAGTTAATCTGTGGTATTTTCGAAACCCGAAGACGCGAGGACTCCTGGCCAGAGCTATTGAGCTCTATTTTACTGAGAATACTGGGTCCGTCGCATCAGCGGCCACTTTATGGGAGGCGTTTAAGACGGTCCTGCGAGGTGAGGCCCTCACCCTCATAGCGGACGTCCGTAGGCACAGAGATGCCGACATGGTGCGCATCGAAGCAGAGATTATGGAGCTGGACTCCCGATTGGAAGCGGGCCCGACGCCTGAGTTGCTCCATACCCTCTCTCTTAAGCAATCAGAATATCGCGATCTTGCCTCCGATGCTGCCATCGTCATGGGTGAAGAACAACAGGGTAGAATTTATGATGTCGGAGACAAGGCGGGCAAAGTCCTTGCTTGGCTTGACAAGAAGGAGAGGGCTGGCCGCGTAGTTCCGGAGGTATTGGGAGACAACGGCCTGCTCGTCACTGATCCGAGGGCAATAGTCGAGTCGTTCTCGGACTACTTTCAGGGCATTTACACTTCGGTCTCGGACCGGTCTGAGGCCGACTCCTTTGCTCTTTTGGCGGACATAGATCTCCCGTGCCTGCTGGAGGCAGACCGTGCCGACCTAGACAGGGACATTACTGCGGACGAAATAGCCCTTGCCATTCGTTCCCTCAGGTCTGGTAAGGCACCCGGCCCCAATGGTATTCCAGTGGAACTGTATAAAATCAAGCCAGATGTTGTTTCTCCACCCCTACGGAACATGTTCCTGGAGGCGCGAGAGACGGGCATGCTTCCCCACGACCAGAGGCTGGCCACCATTGTGGTTATCCATAAGGAAGGGAAACCAAGAGATTTGTGCCGATCGTATCGTCCCATCTCTCTGTTGAATGCAGAGCCTAAGATTCTTGCCAAACTGCTGGCCAACCGCCTGATTGGCGCAATCGGCGACTTAGTGCACCCGGACCAGTCGGGCTTTATTCCACACCGCAACACTGCCCTTAACCTTCGGAGACTCCACGGGGCCCTGGCTAGGGCCCACACACTCGAGGAGCCAGCTGTTCTGGCGTCGTTGGATGCCACAATGGCGTTTGACTCCCTTGAATGGAACTACCTGTGGGCAGTGTTGGCAAAGCTCGGCTTCGGTCCGGAATTCGTAGGGTGGGTTAAACTTCTGTATGCCAGCCCGCTGGCCAATGTGACGGTCAATGGTCGAGTTTCCGCGTCCTTTGCTCTTCAGAGGGGCACCAGACAGGGCTGTCCTCTGTCGCCCCTTTTGTTTGCACTTGCACTTGAACCTTTGGCAGCATGGATACGTAACCACCCTGACATACATGGCATTCGCTGGTCCCCTGAATTCGAGGACCGAGTGTCATTATATGCAGATGACATCCTTCTGTACCTCACCTCCCCTTGCAAGTCTCTCATCGTGGCATGTGATGTGCTTCGACTCTTTGGTCAGTACTCTGGCCTGGTTATTAATTGGTCGAAGTCGCACTTATACGTTCTGAGAGGGGGGACACCTCGTCTTCCGAGGGACTGTGGCATACAGGTGGCGAGACAGGGATTCAAATACCTGGGGATTTATATCTCCACTGACCCCAAAGCACGCTATGAGAACAATTTGCTTCCCCCTCTTATTCGTCTCTGACGTGATGTAGAGAGGTGGCGTAAACTTCCTCTCTCCTTGCTTGGGCGCGCGGCGTTATTTAAGATGATGTCCTTGCCCAGATTCCTGTATGCCCTGCAAAATACTCAAGACCCGGTCCCGGCCAGATACTTTGCCGAAATCGAGAGCTTGCAACGTGCCCTGCTCTGGGATGGCCGGCCGCGCATTGCTATCACCAAGCTCACGCTCCCGTGGTATGATGGGGGAATAGCATTACCCGACGTGCGGAGATACTATTGGGCCTCCCAGTTGGCGGCCATTAATCATGGCCTGTACGGCCCGGTGGATAGTCCAGGGTACGCCATGGATCCGTGGCTCCTGGATGACGGGAAATATCATAGGGCGCTGTATACGAGATCTCTTGATAGGCGGATGTCTGGGCCAACGAAAACTGCTGTGCACATCTGGCGAACGATCACAAAGGCACAGGGGTGGAAAGACAAGCTCACAATGGCAACTCCACTTTATGACTCTGAGATTCTGGCTAAACTGTGGCACACTAAGGGGTTTGATAAGTGGGACATGATCGGGATCTCTAGGGTGGAGGACATGATGTTGCGAGGGGAGGTGAAGTCTTTTGCCCAATTACAGACGGAGTTCCAGCTGGGTGGAGCGGAATATTTTTGGTACGCTCAGCTGCGACACGCACTCCTGTCCGCCAGGCCGGAGGATGAGGCAATTCCCGAAAGTTCTCCCTTGGAGGACCGGGTACTGGAGGGCCACATGCCGGACAGTACTATCTCTCTGACATATAAAAAACTGATTAATGTCCGCACGGATCTTCTTCTGGGGGTGAGAGATCAATGGGTACGGGACGGGATAGAGATCGACGATGAGGACTGGCAATGTGCTGTGTCATCCCCCAAGGAGGTCGCTATCCCCGCCTGTCTTCGATTGGTGCAACTAAAGATCCTGCACAGAGTCTACGTCACTGGCCCCAGATTAATACATATGGGACATTCGGCTGACGGCCTCTGTCGGCGTGGCTGTGGTGCTCTCGCCACCTTTATGCACATTATTTGGGAATGCAGCGTGATAGCTTCCTACTGGAGGCGGGTGCACATGATCATGAGTGAGGTGACCGGGGTAGAAGTACACGCGGAGGCCAGGAGATGCCTCTTAAATATCTGGGGCCCAACAGATTACAACACTGCTCAAACCCAGTGGGTAACCCTTGGGAATATGGTCGCAAAGCGGGACATTGCACAGATGTGGGGAGCAACAACAGCCCCGAAAGTGGTACAGTGGAAGGCCAATATGGATTGGTGTATGTTCCGAGAAAAGACTGTGTATGTGGCCAGGGGTAAACCCAAAAAATGGCAGAAGTTGTGGGGGGCTTGGAACGAGTATAGGGGTGACATTTGCATACCATCGGAATCCGTTCCACTGGAAGAACACTTGACCCCATAGCCTATAACTCCAACTGACGGTTTTATATCCCTATTATCCTGTGCTTCCTTCCCCCATCGGTTCTTTGTATCTATATTGTTTTGAATATAAATGTTATCACTGTGCCTAGTGGACTCCTAGATTGGGCCTCACTGCATAATGGGTTAATTGTCTTCTTTCTTAGCGCTAGTTTTGGCGCCTCTTCTGTACTTGTTCCTTCTTCTTATAAAATATTTAAAAAAAAATGGAAAATCATAACCTTCACTCGTTCTGGTACCGTGCTTCTTGCACTCTGATTTGATGCCTCTTGAATTGCTGCCTAGCCTCCGGGATGTAAGGCTGAATAGCTGTGTGCACTATTCGAAAATAAAGGTTTTAAAAATTAAAAAAAAAAAAAAAATCATCACTTGGAAACTTTTCTGCTGAAACCCACACAATGGATTCCTGTGGAAGGAAATACAAGTTAGTGGTAAGTACGCTTAGAATTACTTTTCAGGGTCAGTGCTGGGCTAAAAGATGCAGCACTGGGTTCTCTCCTGATAACAGGTGAGTAAATCGGAATTCGTAGTTCGGCTGATTTTACAGGAATATTTGTACGTTTCAAAAATCAACACTTAGAAACTTTTCTGCTGAAAACCACACAATGGACTCCTATTGAAGGAGATACAAGTTACTGTAAGTACCCTTAGTATTACTTTCAAGGTCAGTGCTGGGCTAAAAGATGCTACACTGGGTTCTCTCCTGATAACAGGTGAGTAAATCGGGAATTCGTAGTTTAGCTGATTTTAGAGGAATATTTGTACATGGTGAAGGAAGGGGACGGGGCCTGGGGTGACATGTGTGCAAATACGCCCTGTGGCGTGTTTTAAGTTGCAGGATTAAGTGCCCTTGAATCCTGAGGTCCCCTGGGGGCCAACTAGCCCACCAGGTACCTCTAATATGCGCCAGGGGGCTGCGTTGCAAAGAGGTGTTCAGAGGCCACGCCCCTTTTTACAACACTCTGCAACACAGCTCTGTGGCCCTGGGGGTCTTTGTGGGACCCCCTGAGCAGGCCTAAGGGATCAGGGTGTGTCTACCCTGCCCCCTTTTCGTGTTTTGTGACGTTTTTTGTTTGGTTTCATGTGCCTCAGTTCTACCGAGGCACAAGATGGCTGCCAACACTTCCTGGTTTGGAGGGTTGACAGCCAATTAAAATACAGCTCTTGCACTGCAGGGTGCGCGTATGCTTCGCGGACCCTCCAACCCCATAGATATATATGAACTTTTAACTGTCATTTTCTCAGACACTACTGAATGGATTTACACCAAATAAGCAAAAGGCACGAGTCTGAACCAAGGACTAACTCTTTGCCAAATTTAGTGTAATTCCGTTCAGCAGTTCGGGCTGTAGGTGTTGCTGAAGGTCCTATGGGAAATTGCATAGGGGAAAATGTGTTTTGGGACCCCCCTTTTTTCTCGGCCCCCGCTTGATGAATCATCGTGAAACTTTCAGGATAGGAGCGGACCCTAGCTGGCCAAAAGTTTGGATAATTTCACAGAGATTCATCAACCGGCGCCAAAGTTATTCTAAATAGAATGTTGCAGATTTCCTATGGATAATAGGTCCTAACTATAACTACCTCCTGGCGACCGCCAGTAGGTAATATATATATCAAGATGTATTGAAGAATGAGTGGCTGTATGAGTGTCAGATTGGATGAGTTAATGGGTGCGTGACTGACTGTATTAGTCAGTGATTAAATGTGTATTACTGAATGCATGAGTGTATGACGGATGTACGTCAGTACAACGCTATCAAAAGGATTGCGGTACTTTACGACACAGCCATTACAATGCAAGTCGATACAATGACTTGCGTTGGAGGGTGCTGGATTGTGGATTAGTTTAATTTTCTATTCCAACTCCAGCCCACGTAACAGTAGGGAAGGTGTTGGAATAGAAAATCAAACTATTCCTTTACCAAGAGCGCCCTCCAGCACAAGTCGTAGCGACTTGCGTTGTAATGACTGCGTAGTAAAGGACGCGCGGTGTAAACACCGCGTCGTAAAGGATGTTTACCGAGTATGACTAATCTGTGTGAGTGTCTGTATCAGTCTGCCAGTTTGTGTGTAAGTGGCTGTATGAGTTGGTGAGTAGATACATGAGTGTCTATATGGGTTAATGATTAGTTGTCTGAGTACCTGTATAGGTGCCTGAGTGTCTGTGTGGGTGGGTGATGGGGTGTATTACTCAAGTATGCAAGGATGTGTGAGTGGGTAAATGCCTGGGTGTATGGGTTCATGAGTGTACCTGGAAGAGGATGTATGGTTGAGTGTGCATATGGCTGTGTTGGTGAGTGCATAGATGTTTCAATGCTATATGGGTGAGTAACCGTATTGTGAAAGGCAGTATATGTGAGTGTTGGAGTATATAAGTGACTGTATGTGTGAGTGATTGTGAGAATGGCTGTATGGATAAGTGTGCTTATGTCAGTGATTGTAGAAGAGAGTAAGTATGTGTTACTATCTGTATAAATGAGTGAGGTGGTATGTATATGACTGTATAGCTGAGTCAATGGCAGTGTGATTGATTCTTTGGATGACTGACTAGGTGTGTGAGTACCCCAATTGGTAAGTGGTGCTGTGTGAGTGTCTGTATGGGTGTATGAGTCCATATATCAGTGGCTGTATTGATGAGTGACTGAGTGTATAAGTAACTGTATGGGTGAGTGAGTGGATGTGTGTGTAGACCTATGAATCAGTGAGTGGGTATGTACTAACTGGTATTGGTGTGTCTATGGTTTCGAGAATGGTAGTCTATATTTTAGAGTGGGTGTATCAAAGGTTATATTAGGGTGTGAGGAGGTGCTTCGGATATTAAGTGGATATTGTAATCAGTGATGTCATATGTGACGGCATCAGCAGTATATTACAGGGGGGCGAGTTATAGTTAGCTCAGCTAACTATAACGGCCGAATTTCTGTGTTTTTGTATGAGTGAAATATAGGCCTAACTATAACGTCCCTGAATTTGTAAGGTTTTTTAAATGGTAATTCTTAACTATAATGTCCCTGAAACATGTGGCTTTTTCAGTGAATTTTTTTTTTTTTAAACCTTTATTGACATTTAAACCAAATACAAGTATGGGCCTACAACCCCGGGGGCCGGCCGCTAAGCAGTTAGATTAACAGAGAGCAATTTTAATCACATGCAGCGCCTCGGGGAGCAGAATCTCCATGCTAGCGTACTCTTGGCCACTGAACAGCACAATTAGAAAAACAGGATATAAAAGGTTTTCATTTTATAATATAAGATGGAAGGATCAGGTGCCAAACAATTTCCCAGCAGCGAAAATGGCAGGCAGAATAGTAAACGTATCGACAATAAACAGTAATCGATCAAATCAATGGCGCTGAAACAAGAGGTCAGGATGTGAAGGAATATTACGGTCAATTCGCGCCTGCAGTTACCTGCCCTAAGACCCAAAAAACACCACGAAAATTGAGGCACAGATGAAAAAGCAGGGATTGATACCAAAGGAAACCCACTGCACTGACCCAGAAAAGAAAAAGACAAAGAAAGAGAAGAGAAGAGAATAAAAATAAAACGAAAGATCCCCAGACCCAACCCCCCACCCTGCACCCCAGCAGTGTGCCTGTTGCCCGAGAGCCAAACCCGAAATATAGAAGAAGAAGAGAAAAAAGAGAAAGAAAGGAAACCCCACCTAACGGGGAAGCGGAGGAGGGCGATAGTCTATGCGCTCCCGGTCTCTCCCCCCCGCCCTATCAAAGGGGCCCCCCTAAGCCAACACAAGTAAAGTTGTCCACCATACAAAAATACCCCGGGGGAACCACAAACCCCCCGCCCCGGAATCCGTCCGTTGATGAAGCAGTCCCGTTACCAATAGATCCATCGTAAACGATTCAACCCACAATCTCAGCCTTGGCCCCGTCTAACAAAGTTGCCGTGTCCCTCGGGTAAGAAAAGCCACATCCCCGGAAAGTCAAAGTTCACACAGAAGCAGACGGAGCTTGAGTCAGCAATTAGGAGAGGAATAGCAGGTCCCAACGCACACAGCTTGCACCAACGATGTCCCTCCCCGTCCCCGAAGCCAAGCATCGTTCCATCCGCCATATTGGGAGACCGAATGGGGAGGGGGTGCGACTCGTTCCGACACAGATCAAAGTGTGGGCCAACAGTGTCCAGGATGGGGGAAGCAGTGAAATGCTCCAATAACTGTAGGACCGATGTTTCCGAGAACTTAAGAGAGTCACCAATCTCAGCACACACGATGAATTCTGTTTCTTCGGGGGCAGGCACAGCTTCCAGCACCGGGTCCAAACATACCAGTAGGGCTTCCAACAGGGGGCAAGTCGGCTGCCGGGTCTCAAAGAGCAAGTCAGGGCTCGTTCCCGGTCCTATGATTCCATCTGTTGCCGACAGCCAATGATTGACCTGGGCCCTCACCATCGCGTGAAGCGCCGCAACTTCCGCCATTACCATCCGCAAAGAAGGGCCACATTGAGTCCGTTCCGCCGGGTTCCATTCAGCCACAGGCATAACGATCCCCACGGAGAGGGTCCCTCTCCGGGGCAGGATACGCCGGAGCAGAAACAGGCCGTGAGGGACGGGCCAGCAACATGCAGCAATGCGTGGCGGGACCCCTACCCCGGGGCACCAGCGGTGCTAGTGCCGGGCCTCCAGGCCGGGGCCCCCCGCGACGCAGCACCGCGCACCATCCGTCGCCTCACCTCAGGTACAGCACCAGGCAGCAGATGGTTGCAAAGTAGTTCAAAGACATTTTCGAAAGTTTCAGGGACCGGACCCAACCACCCTCGGCGGTCCGTTGTTGTTCACTTTGGACCCGGGCAGACCAGAAATCGAGACCCCGGCTTCCAGTCTGGGTTAGGCCTCAAAACATTTTCGATGTTACTTCACACCAGAACATCAGAAAAATTCCGCGATCACACCATCGGGATGCAGACTAGTTCACCCACATGAATCCGGGGCAGGAGATCAGGATATTCGACAGGATAAGCGAGCGGAGGACGGGGGTCAGCGGAGCCGGGAGACTATGCGGCCATCTTGGTTGGTGTCGAAGCTCCTCCTGCCTCTAAGGTTTATTAAATGCTAATTTCAACCTATGCCTACATAGGTAGAACATGTAGAGAAAGAGGAAGACAGATGTAGAAAGAAGCACGAGAAATGCAGAAGAGGGAAGAGAGGTGCAGAAAGAGGAAGAAAGGTGCAGAAAGAAGCATGAAAAATGCATAAAGAGGCAACAGAAGTCCTGGAAGAGGAAGAAAAGTGGAGAAAAAAAGCAAGAGAGGTGCAGAAAGAATAAAGAGGTGCAGAAAAAGGCCTACTTAGACTGTACCTTACCACAGACTCATACAAATAAGCCTAATCACTAATCCTTCTCCCAAGATGTATTAAGCCTCACTTTTCTCTTGAAGGTTCACTATTCATCGACTGCTCAGAATGTTAGGCCTACCAAATGTAAAACAACCATCCTAACCATATCACTGTTGTAAGCCTGACCAAGTTTGTGAAGGTATGCATGCATGTGTCTCTGCTTTTACCTAGTGACATGATATATAAAAATAAACATACAAATACTTGAATACCTCTGTTTCAAACAGCATACTCTGTAAATTTGTTAACAAAAAGGTGTATTTATTTCTTTCTGCTCATAATAAAGAGCACATGGGTATTCAATGGTATATTTGAGGGGCTATATAACACCTATATATATAAGACATGTCTACCTATGCAACAGAATAACACAGCAGAACTAAGAAGATTTGACCATCTATAAGAGAAACTACCTGCTTTTAAGCTGCCATCTTCAGATGCAGAACACATGTGAGAATACATGTACAAATAGACATATACCTCAGTCTTGAGAGCACGCAGACCTTTAAACCTAACAGCTTACAATTCCCATTTGAATTTAGAAACAGGCGAGAGAAGTACAGAAAGAAGCAAGAGAATTGCAGAAAAAAACAAGAGAGGTGCAGAAAGAGGCAAGAGAAGTGCAGAAACAGGCAAGAGAGGTGCAGGGAAAGAGAAGTAGGGTACAGAAATATGCAAGAGGGGTGCAGAAAGAAGCAAGAGAGGTGCAGAAAAAAGTAGGAGATGTACAGAAAGAAGTAGGAGAAGTGCAGAAAGAAGAAACAGAGGTACAGAAAGAGACAAGAGAGTTGCAGAAAAGGGAGAATACGAGTGCAGAAAGAGGCAACGGGGTACAGAAAGAAGCAAGTGAGGTGCTGAAAGGCAAGAGAAGGGCAGAAAGAAGCGAGAGGTGCAGAAAGAGGCATGAGAAGTGCAGAAAGAGGCAGAAGAGGTGAAGAAAGAAGCAAGAGACACATAGGAAGAAGCAAGAGAAGTGCAGAAAGAGGCAAGAGATGCGCAGAAAAAGGTAAGAGATGAGCAGAAAAAGGCAAGTGAGGAGCAGAAAGAGGTATGAGAGGTGTAGAAAGAAACTAAGGGGTGCAGTAAGAGGCAAGACGTGCAGAAAGAAGCAACAGAGGTGTGGAAAGAGGCAAGAGAAGTACAGAAAGAGGCAAAAGAAATGCAGAAAGAAGGAAGAGGTGCGTAGAAAAAGGCAAGTAAGGTACAGAATGAGGCAAGAGGGGTGCAACAAGAGGCAAGAGAAGTTCAACAATAGGCAAGAGGGATGCAGTAAGAGGAAAAAGAAGTACAGAAAGAAGCAACAGAGGTGCAGAAAGAGGGAAGAGAAGTGCAGAAAGAGGCAAGAGAATTACAGAAAGAGGCAAGAGAGTAGCACACAGAGGGAAGAGAGGCGCAGAAAGAAGCAACAGCGGTTTGCGCACCACTATTATCAATTTAAAACCACATTTATCAAGAAGTAACAGGTGACCATTCCATGTTTGCAAAAGGCCTTTCACCACGCTGTAATCTTGTCGCTGCATTTTTGGGACACTTTGAGCCGTTTGAGCTAGAAACAAGTTTTTTTTGTTCAAATGTACAGATTATGCAGCATATGATGGATTATGTGGCAAATGGGAAAAATGTGTAATAATGCAAAATCGGTGCAGCCGAACAGTCGCATAATTCCAGTGGCCCTGCTCATACCTCTAACTCGGTCCAGAAGTGTTCCTCAGCGGTTCCTTCTGTTTTTTTGTCTCATTGAGTTTACAGTTTAGCTTGTATTGAAACGAAGAAGATTAAACCTGAGGTTACCACTCCACAACATAGACTACCATACCACATAATTATTCTCCATAACACATAATCCAACTCTACATAATTCCTATACACTAAATACCACATACTTTCTATCAACATAATTTCACTGCACAACATACCACATAATTCCATTACACACAACGTACATCTACTTCACTCCCAAAACCATTAGTAAAAAAATTGTACATTTACAATGCCAATAGCTTAAACTCTCGCTAATGCGAGACCTATTACTTTGCACATTCTTCTTTAACTTGTAGTCGCATTTGCTGAGTAGTGGAGAAAGGGGGCAGGAATTCCGCTGCGTAGGACTTTCAGGAGGTACCAGGTGGGCTTCTTGGCCCTCAAAGTCCCACTGGAGTAAAGTGGACTTCACCCCCTAACCAGTAGTGTGCCAGGAGGCATGTTTGCAGAGTGGTGAACTAAGGGGGGGCGTGGCCTGGGAAGACCTCTTAGCAATCCCACTGTATGGGACTTACTGGAGGTAACAGGAGGGGTAGTTGGCCCCCAAGGGCATTCTTGGGGGCCAACTACTCCTCCTATTACCTCCAGTAAGTCGCACAAAGCAAGATTGCTAAGTTCTCATAGCAGGCCACGGCCCCTTTGCCCACCACTCTGCAAACGCGCTCCCTGGTGTGCTCTTGGATGGGGATTGCTGGAGGTCCTTAGGGAACAACTAGCCTACCTGGTACCTCCAGTAAGCCCCACACAGTGGGATTGCTGAGAGGCAGCCCGGGACATTGCTGGAGCCAGCCCAGGGGGGTGGTGGTCCCCAGGGCCATGGAAGACTCCTGGAAGGGGACCGTGCTGCTCCCCTCAGTGCATGTTTAAAGCCCTGGGGCCGTGGGCCGGCAACATACCCCCACCCTTAATTTATGTTTGTCCCCAGGGAGGTGGTGGCCCCTGGGGAAGTGTGTGGGGGCAGGAGCCCCTCCCACATTTTTTTAAATAAAATGTGATGCCCCGGAGAGGTGGCGGTCCCCCGGGTTTGGGGGCCCCATGAGGCACCCCACCCATAATTAAGTTAATGCCCTGGGGAGGTGGCGGTCCCCATGGCAGCACGGGGGAGCAGGAGCCCCCAATGCATTTTTGATTTAAAGCCACGGGAAGGTGGCGGTTCCCGGGGCAGTAGGGGGCCCACCCGGGGTCTTCAAGAAAACTATTGCGCTTAGTTATTTTTTGGCGGGATTCGCGGACCCTACGCGAACCACACCAATTTTCTCCAGCCCTTTTCTATAAGAAATTTTGCACCACACTTGCACCACTCCTCACTCGCCTGTTTAACATGTTTGCCGAACCCGGTGCAATACCACCAGACCTACTACGGGCGTCCATAACAGTCATCCCCAAACCAGGGAAGGACCCGACTAAGGAGCTCATTATGATCGCGGACAGACTTGAGTCCGTCCGCGACCATCGAGGAGGAGGGAACCACCGTATGGCCTGCGGAGTTCCCTCCTGTCCAATTAGGATGTGACCGCCACCCTGGCTGTCACATCCTCTATTTTTAACATTGCGGCGGGTGCGGCTTCAAGCTGCACCCGCTGCAATGTTCAAAATGCATACATTGCATTTGTATGCAAAAAGCGGCAGGCACCGCGTGGTGCCTGCCGATTACTGCATACAAATGCAGGGGGGTACCATAGGTACTTCCTATGTGCACCCCCTACCCCCCCTTCACCCAGGGGGCCTGCAACAGGCCCCCGAAGTGAAGCTCCGTATGCTTTTCCACAGCGGAAAACCCGCCGTGGAAAAGCATTTCTTTTTGGGCATCCTAATATGGCTGGCGGTGTCTGAGAGACTCTCTAATAAAAGAGAGAGGGACCCCAGCACCAAAGGGATAGGGTACCAAAATGACTATATGTCAAACAAAAGATTCCCCTTGGGTTGTTCAAATGAGAAGACAACAATTCTTACGGGCTACCACACAAATATCAATCATACATCAAGATTCAAAAATTGGAGCAATGTGAAATAGAACAAAACAATTCTGTCAAGATTAATACAATTAGTGTGCACAATTTATTCAAATATATAAAGACAACAATTAAAAACAAGCAAATGTTAAAAAGCAATTTAAAATAAATTTTGGGAACACAGACAATAAATGGAACAAATCAAATACAACATATAGACCTAAACAGTTCCTAATGTAACACAGGGAGGTGCAAAATAAAGGTAAAGATTCCACCACAGTTGGATTAGTCTTTTGTAGATATATATATTACACTCCTCCCTTTCACTCTCAACGCGTTTCGACGGACAATAGCGATATAGCCGCCTTCATCAGGAATATTTTATATCTGTAGTCCCAAAATTAGTTTCTGAAATTTAAAAAATGTGTATTTTAGATTTACAAAACAACTCATATAAAAGAACAAACTTGTACATCACATCAAATATACAATAAAAACAGAAATAATGATGTTTCTCCTACACAGAGCTCCAGACAACATTCGCATTCTAACATAAATATACTAACACAGTTCTAAGCAAATATAACAAAACATAAGGTTGTATACAGAGAGAACATCATATGACTCAAGATATGCATACAATTTCATTATAAAACATAATGTAAAGTCATAGAAAATACACCGGTACATATGCATTCTATACATCTTCTGAATATGCTGTGCTAGCAGAAAATTTTTATTTACTATGAATTTATATTGTAAAAGGATCT